>NC_069072.1:4393202-5713553 GCF_025698485.1 Gossypium arboreum
AAATTTTTAGTGCAGAACCAGATTCAGTTTCTTTTTTAAACTCCTTCGGTGGAATAAATATCTTGGATCCTGTTTGTAGATAAGATTTGTCGTGGTCTGCTAGATTTCTAGTCAAATCAACTTTGTTCATATAGAACCAGAGTGGATAATGGTCGCATGTAAGCTTCTTGCACTGAATTTTGTGAAATGTACATGAAAGAACTGGTTTTTTTTTTTTCATTCATGAAAATTAATTTTCGAAATTTATGTTCGTTTTAAAATTTTTAATATTTAATGTATTGGGTATATGTTTTTTCAACAATTATAATTCTACATTAAATATCCAACAATGATAACAGGCGATATTCAAAGTAAGGACCATTACTTTGAGGGAATCAAATATCCATTTTGGGCTAATCTTGACTAACCCTAATAATATTATCTATTAAATACTTGAATTCTGGTTACTTATTTTAATAACTATTTCCGAAAATATATTTTTATAAGAGATGATAAGTAATAATTAAAATCAAAATAAATATTATCAAATTAAATAATTAAAATTATATATAAAATTAAATCTAAATTGAAATCTTATCCAACTTACACAAAATGAGATTCTAATATAAAGAAATAAACTTTCTTTTATTATATCATTTATTGTATAATGTAAGATTTGGTGTTGATTGAATTTTGTTCGATTAGTATGAGTATTATTGACAATATAAGAGGACGTGTGTTCTTTTTATGAGTTAGGAAAGGGTTATGAGTAGTTATACACATTATGCCAAAAAGATTAATATGATTAAAACCTATAATGAGATTGATCAAAATATATTAAATATAATTTAATAAAAATAATAATATATAACAATAGCCATTGACCTAAACAAAATTCTACTAAGGGTACTCTAGTTATTTTAGTTTTTTTTATATGCTATTACAACATCATTTTATTTAACCAAATAATTGAATTATTGATTAATTACATCTTTACTCCATTACAATGAACCAAACATAATGTTAGTTTTTTACTATAAACAAGAATTTTCTTATCTACGTATGAGAAGTATATTATAATATTTATAAATTATAATATTCAAGATTCCAATAAAAATAGAATATGAAAATATATTAAAATGATTATATAATACATCCATGTTGAAATTTGTTGGTTATGATTAAAAGAAGATAACTCAGGATAATATAGCATTTTGTGTCACTTTTCTAATTTAGAAAAAGAAGAAGAAGATGAAGATTGTTTTTGGCCTTAGATTCCAGGTGTCTTGCAACCATAATTTTCCTTTCCAAACAAAAGTCTATGGAATTTTGTTAGGAATTAGGTTCTCAAGTTGAATTTAATGGCCAAATTATGTATCCAACATGTTTAAATTATACAATTAAATTATTAATATTGTGTAATTTATACTTACATAATAACGATAAGTGCATAATATCATTGTCAAGTAATAATTAAACGGAGTAAATTCATTAAGAAATATTTTGAGAATTAAATTTGTAAAAAAGTGAGCAGTTGACTTGAACTAATTAACTCAACTCACTGACTAATTTATTAATACAAAGTAAAAAATAATAAAACAAGTAAATATAAAAAATAAATAGAACAATAAAACATCCTCTATAAATGTCGTAGTTAATTAACGATCTATGTTGAATTAATCTTAATTTAGAATTAATGACACGAATGCATCTCCAGATTTAACCAGATTTAAGCCAAGTGCTTACAAAATCACAAATATATCTACTGTGCACCTTCTTAATCACCCCCAAATGGTATACTACAAATATCAACTTTGATTAATTTGACTATCATGGTCGTCCAATCTTGATTAACTTTTGATTTGAAAACCCACTTTTCCCTAAACTTCCATTAACATATCTGTCATTTAAAATTAACAATATTTGCATAAATTAAGAAAACTAACTGTAATCATATTTTCTAAATCAGATTTTGATCGTATTTTAATTACTAAATTATTAATCTATGAATCTCTCAACCATATATATATATATATATAAACAATTTAGCTTAAAACATAAAATATATGAGAATAAGCATAATGAAAGAGAAATAAATAAAACTAAATCAAACGAATTATTGTAATCCAAGTACTAAAAATAACTTTAAAACATTAAAATTAGCAAAGATTCATTTTACAACAATCTAAGAGATTCAAAACTAATTAAAAATTACTCATAACAATGCAAATACGAGTGAATAAGAGCCTAAAATAGATAACAAACATTTGTTTATCAAAGCAACATGTACTGAGCAAGCGCTTACGGATGCATTCTCCCCTAGTGGTAGATCCTTTGCCAGAACCTCCAAATCCTCTCTCCCTTTTCCTCCCTTCAAAAACATATCGACAAACTCTTCCTCCGCCCCTAACAGAATTTGATCGGGAATAACTAACTATCATTTATGACATCCATATTTGAAAATATTTTCTCTTAAATTGTGAATATTTTTATTCTTTATATATTTAGAATTTAGTCTCTTTATTTTTATTTTAAAAAAATTATTGCTACATTTTAAGTCAAATTATCAATAAAGTTAAATTTATATTAAATTCAAGTTAATTACAATATTATTTTTTATTTTAAAATGTTACACCGATATGTGATATTTTACGGAAAATATTTAAAGTATAGAATAATTCACTGTTATAAATATGATGAGAGGTGTAATTTCCAACCCCCAGTTGCAAGTATCTCTTCGAAGCTCATCACAAAAGAATGTTTGAAAGGAAGAAAAGAAAAAAGAAAAGGAGAAAAGACATCACATTTGACATTCCTTGCAACTATGGCCACTAATGAATTAATAATTAGAAACCTGGGAGCCCTTGCCTCCGGCTACCAACATCTGAGTTGCAACAAAAACTGTAAATGGCATTAATTATTGACATACTAAATCTTGAGAAGGGATTAAATGAAATAATAAAAAGATAAATCCTAATTGAGGTGGGAATATTAAATGAAATATTAAAAAGAAAAACTTATATAAATACTAATTGAAGTGGGATTAATTCTGGGTTTATATACAATCTTAACTCAATTGAGTGAAATTATACATATTCAATAAACAAGCTTTAGAACAATTCTTAAAGTCAGCACAAAAAAGTTCTTAAATTCTGTACTCAGCAGAGACAATAACAAATTAAAACACTACAAAACAGAGAAAGAAGAGATTATTGTGACCAACGATGTCGATTTTTGGCAATAAGTCAATCGTTATGAGATGGGTTTTTGCTAAAGATTTGGGCAGTGAACTCTCATTGATTAAGGCTGCAATTTTGAGGTATTCTTTTGTATCTACAGATACTGAATTTACTAGGACGATATTTAAATCCAATAAACAAGTGATCCATGAAGGCAATTCAGTTACCAATTGTCACTATATGAAGGCAAATGTTGACGCGCTTCAAATTATTCAGCTCGGCTTGAGTCTTTCGGATGTTCGAGCTAATTTACTAGACTTTGATTCTCCCTTTTCGAGCCTGCTATGCTAGAGATTCGATTGAGCTGCTCAAACATCAAATGATAGATTTTGAGAAGAATAAAGAGAAGGGGAATGATTCTAAAGATTTTGCAAAGAAGGTTTGAGATTACGGCTTAGTTTTCAATTGCTATAATCTGAAAAGTATTAGTTGGATTACTTTTCACAGTGCTTATGACTTCCGGTTTATGCTAAAGATTCTTACTCAAAGTTGATTGCCTTTGCATCTTCACTCATTCGTGGATCAATTGGCTTATTTCTTCGGCTACAATGTTTCCGACCTCAAGCACACCTTCAGGTTCTTGGGGCTGCTAGGCGGTTTAGAGAAAATAGCTCAAACATTAAACGTGGCTCGTATTACCGGATCAAGTTGTTAAGCCTGATCAAACTGTCTACTCACACTTCAATGTTTTATGAAGCTCAAGAGTGAGAATATTTTTGAATTTAAGTGGAACAAGACGAACTAAAAATGTTGCTGCCAGTTCAAACCATAGGATGAAACATTTTGCTCTCATTAGTCTCTTTTGTTTAGAGACATAAAAGCAATGTCATCGAAAATATTATTTTAATGAATGAATTACATATTAGTAGTTAATAAGAAAATGATATATTACATTTATAATCAAATGCAAATATGGCTACTTCTCGATGAGGGGATTTGCTTAATAATATGTTATATAGAATCGAGACTTATTACTGTTTGAAATTATGAAATAACATAAAATGTGGTTTATACTTTCACCTGTTCCAACTGGAGTTTGTTCATTCAACCATCGTATAGCTGTAGCTTTTTTTTTCTATAATTTAAAGTTCAAATTTTACTATTAATCTTTAATGAGAAATACCCTGATGGGTACTTGGAGACGTAATAGGATTATGAAGAAATTTCATGCAAATCCGAGTGTACAAATTGAGTCGAAAGATCTGCCAGATATTGAAGTTGGCGACTTGGATGCAAGGCAGGAAGTATTGGTTCGTGAATTGTGACTTGACTAGTAATTAGTCTTAACCTCAAAATATTGAGTGCACTATGAAAGAGAATAACTGCACCAATTATATCTGTTGGGGTGGAATTGATATGTGTATTCATCTACGTATGCATGTTATATTCAGTTTTATGTTCCTAAGAGAGCAAGAGGGAATTCTACCTCTAAAAAATGAATTTATATGGCATCTTCTGCTTCGGCCAAATGGTAACGAAAAATCCACAAGCCTTTCCGTTTCTCATCCGACTGTGTTTTCAGCGCAGACTTCACTGATCCCAACATTCAACTGGCAGCAAGGAACTGCTTTATTTTGGAAGATCCACCGGATGACAAGAAGGAACAAACTGGTTCTGAGAGGTATGTAAAGCTTTTTCAAGCTTATATCTCCTTGCCACTTTGTGGCTCTTATATCTGATGTGAGTTAAAGAGTTTGGCAGTGTTGTCAATGATGCCGGTCATCAGGATGCTAGAATGTCAAAAATTCAGAAAACAAAAGCCTCAAGGAGGACAAGTCCACCCCAGTTTTGGATCAGACAACTTCATCCAGCAACCATGCTGACCAAAATGCTGAAACTTCTCTTCCTGAAGAAAAGGTGACATCAGCTTCACCTAATTGCCTATCCACTGATAAACAGTGTACTATAAAAACCGCATTTTGGAAAACGGGTACTTTTTATCTTCTCATTTTTCTTATTATTCTCGGCAGATGTGATTAAAGAAGGTAAAAGTAAGAGCCATACCTCTACGGAAACAGAAGATGATAGTAGACTTCATAGGAGTGAAACATTGATGATATATATTTTTATGCATCGTCCATGAATAAGTTGATGGCACAAATTTTAAAAATAAAATTAGAAAATTTAGTTTTAAAAATTTACGATAATGTATCTCCATTTGATTTATTGGTAGTATACATTGTCCATGCATCAATATTTTTATATTAATATAAAATTAAATTGACTTTATAGACTTTGTTTGCTTTTTGGGTTAATTTCACTATATGTCCTCGAACTATGATCCAAATTTGAATTCAATCCTTAGACTTCAAAAAGTTCTAATCAAATTCCTCAAAGTATCGATATCCTATAATCAAATCCTTATATCAACATCTCCACTAGCTTTATCGTTGAATATCATTTCAAATTTAGTGTGAAATATATTTAAAATATATAGGTCAAATTATAAATACGTGTATGTTTATTGTTTGAATTGCTTAAAATTTGACTTGTTAAATAAATTTTCATAAATTTTAATGACATTGTGCTTCTTTTTTTTTAACATATCAAAGCCAAATTCTTCATATAATAGGTACAAAAGTGTTTACAATTTGATCCTAATTTTTAAAAATACTCCAAATAATTCATATTAACTTTTTTAATCGAGCTATGATTCCATTATTGTGAATGAAGTTATGTCATGCATGAGCCTTATACTCAACATATCAATTTTTGACCCATTACCATGAGAGTAAATGTTTTCAAAATATCATACGAAAGTTACACACATGATTATTTACCTACTCATGATTTAGGTAAGTTACACCATAAACAATACAAGTATTGTCTTATAATAATGTATTACTAGTTTAGACAATCACATCTATATATCTATTTTGGGAGTCAATCCAACTCTAATAGTGAAGACAAGTTATCTCTTTAACCAGACTTACAGATAACATAATAGTCTTAACATGAATCATTTGCTCAATTTGATTCCATAGACTATGAATAGTTTAGATTGCAGGTTAATATAAATTGTCTTATAGCATTATAACTCAACCATATAATGCAACTTATCATTAGTTAAACCTAAATCGCGAAGTTAATATTTGTTTTTACAATTTGCCTTTCATGCAAAAAATCATTGATGACAGTCATAACAGGAATATTAAATAAACATGTAGTAATTTTCTTTATCCAATTACTTATAGACATATTTATGGGTTGAGCTACCTGTCCAAGCCTAAAGGTCGGCTTAAAATTTGGAATGGCTTGAACAAAAATATTAAACTTAAAAAATGAGTTTAAGCTAAAAAAATAAGTTTGTTTAAAATATGGGTTGGGTTTAGGCTTAGCCCAACCTAACCCACTTTCTAAGTTTATATTTTGTATATATTTATATTAAAAATGTTAAATTATATTTATATGAAATTTTAGTAAATGAAAATACATATAAATTTAATAAACATTAAATTAAAAGTAATATAAATATTTTAAAAAATAATATGGAAGGGTTGAAAATGATTTTAAATTAATTATTTACAAAATAAATAAATTTAAAAAATATTTTTAATTTATAATTTGAATTTATCTAAATTTAAATAGATATAAAATATATTAATATTATGTTTAAACACGAATTAAACAGACTTGAGCCGACAATGAAAAGACATTTACTCCTCCATTCCATATTCATATACTCTTTCCCCTATAGAAATTTCGGATCACACAAACATCACCTGCAAACAAGGAAAAAAAAAAAAAACACTGCTCATGAAGTGGCCTTCGTAGCAGTCCTAACCAATTAAATTAGCCTGCAACATACCAACGAAGTAATTAAACAAAATACAAGTACAACAAAACAAAAGGATATTATTATTACAAATGCTTGGGTATGATCTCACGTAATTTCATTCCCCTCTCCAATATTATTCCCTTGCTAAAACAACATCGATTTGATGTATAAAATCCTGAGGCACAACTTAAAAAGATTCCCATGTCGCCTTTTACTTCTTTCTTTGTTAGTACCAAAAACCTGTCTCATCCCTGCACGATCCACCATTTTTACATGTTTTTTTTAATATTTTTATATTATTTTATTGTTTTTTTATCATAGTGTACTATTCCTTATCACTACTCCAACAATAAATTCAATTTAAACGAACTTAATCACAGACTTTCTTCATGTTTGCAGCTAAGAAAGAAAAATCCAAAGGTTTTCATGAAAGAAACTCCATTTTTGTATGAAAAGAAAAAAACTCTATAAAGGGGTAAGGTTATGGCCATGGCTGCCATCTTAAGTTTGAAGAAAAAAGGAATTGTATAAAAAGTAAAGTCAAGCAGAAAAACAACGATATCTGGTTAGCTTTAGCTTTAGCATCGATTTAATCACAATTTATAAGTTTTTGTAGCCATTACCAAAGCAAAAGCAAAGCATTGTCTGTTGCGAAATCAACGAACATGCCACCAACTATGTTTCGGCCGTTGTCCTTTTTTTTTCCACACGTTGCCCATCTTCCATTATTTCTCTGTGTTTTCTTTTCCTTCATTTCTCTCCACGTGTCCCCCCTTCCCCCCATTTTCTCATTTATCTTTCTCTCCCTTTCTATAAACTTTTTTCTATTGGGTTCTTTTCTCTCTTTTTGATCCATTTTTTTTCTTTTTGCTGTTTTTTGTGTCCATTGATCTCTCGCTGTTTTGTAGAGTTCAAATGGTGAGAGTAAAGGGTTTTGTTTTAACTGAAAAACTCTTGTTTAAAGATGGAAGAATAATGTTTGATTGGTGGGATGAGATTGATGAATCTAAGGAATGGCAGAGATTCATTTTCCATTTATTATCTGCCTCCTATGCTGTGGTTTCCATTGTTGCCCTCGTAATATTCTGTTTTTACTTAGCTTCATTTTCATGTCTATTTTGCAGATAAAGAACTGGAATTGGAAGGAAAAATAATGTCATTTAGAATGGAACTTTAAAAAGCCATTATTGTGGGTGTATTTCTTTTATCATGCATGCATGCATGTAATATTTTTTGTAATCTTGAATCTTCAATCAAATCAAATCAAATATATAATTGTTGAAATTATAATTATATTGATTGGTGATTCTGGGATCACATTAAGGTACCTATTTGTATGTTCGCTCATTGCATTACCCTGAAAATTTAACTTTTTTTTGCCATCGTTTCCTATAGGCAACAAGTGCTTAGGTGCTCTTCTTTAGCCTTGTAGGGGGAAGTTATGTTACATGGATTTGAGGTGAATGCTTGGTATGGATATGTGTTTGATTCGTCTTACTCGCAATTTTATTAAGGTTTTTTCATATATTTGGAGTGTCGTAAAGTGCCCGATACTTTAGTGAAAATGAAGAATTTGAGTAACATCGGAGAATTAATTCAAAAAATGAAGAGGGATTCAGTAACTCCTAGGGACTGTAGTGTTAGTCTTTATGTTGTTTGCAATTATAATCTTATGGATTGTTGTCGTGTTCGGATCTGTAATATGCTAGTGTGATTCATGTGAATCCCGACACTGCTATTTTCGCTCGACTTTCATGTTTCTTGCCCTATGTAATGAGTGCGGGATACGGATTAATGCTTAATGCTTCAATTTATAGGTACAACTATGTCGCATTCAGTTGAGTGTGTCAGAGTATGGGTGGACAACACAAAAGGTTTTCCACTTGATGAACTTTATTGTGAACGGATGTAAGGGTTGTGTTTTTTTTCTGCCATAGTTGTGCCAGCAGCTGTTTTATCGCTTTGCTAATAACTTTCTGCTGCATTTTAACAGTGAGGGCTGTTCTATTCGGTTTCTACAAGAGCGTGTTTCTCGTTAAATCTAAGGTATGCATCATTGTTTACAGTCAATGTACCTGTGCTCCGGTTTTTATATATTCCGGGACTCATTTCTGATTTCTGGTACATTGATATAAGAAAACACGCGAATAGCCTGTCATATTATACGTAAATAAAAAAATGCATATATCCATACATACATACATACACAGATACATGCATGCACGCATACGTACATATATGATGTCTAAGAGTTCATATTGTTTAAGTCCACTATCAATAATAGGAAACTAGACTAGTTGATCATTGAAGTATATTAGAGACAATAGATAACTCCGTACCTATTAGTTTGCGGTACGTTGGAACCGTATTATGATCTGCTCCATCTTTTAAGCATGTGTTATCTCTTCGGAATTAGACCCCTGCTTATAATTTGCTCCATTGTACAGGCACTTGAAATGGTGCTTCTGGATCTTCCCGGTCTTTTATTTTTCTCAACATATACATTACTTGTCCTTTTCTGGGCCGAGATATATCACCAGGTAGACAACCATATCCCTTTCTACAAAGTAATTCGACATAAGTGATCACTATCACTTTACGGATAGATGCTCAGGGATTCTTCTTTTCTTTCTATTGTTTAGGCAAGAAGTCTTCCCATTAATAAACTTCGGCCTGCATACTATAGCATCAACGGATTTATATACTTTGCTCAGGTAAAAGTAAAAATGTAATCACTTATCAGAGCTATTAACTAGAAAATCCATCTTAGGTTACCTATTTTGTTTCCTATGCTACCAGGCATGCCTATGGATATCAGTAAGATTAAGTCAAAGCAATCTTGCAGTGGAACTTAGTAGACTCTTCATTTCAGGTAAGTTCTTTATATTTTATCAGCTATTGGACTCAATAACCCTATTAATTTGCATTAAACTGACAAGAACCGAACCGAAGTAATGGACATGTCTGGTCATTTCATTTTTGTTTTTGCAGTAATATCATTCTGTGCTGCATTGGGGTTCATGATATATGGTGGGAGGTAAGAATCGATATCAACCCTCTGACGGGTTTTAGTTTCTGTTCCTTACCTATTCACTTTTCATTCGTCGGTAGGTTGTTCTTCATGTTGAGGCGGTTCCCTATCGAATCAAGAGGTCGTCAAAGAAAGCTGTTCGAGGTATGTTAATTTGTATCATTTAAGAATTTATCATTTGTTTAAAGATGACTTGTGCATTGAAAGTTAGCAATAACAGTGCCTTATTTCTATGACAGGTCGGCTTTGTAACAGGAATCTGCTGTACTTGTTTCTTGATAAGATGCATTGTGGTGAGCCATATTCGATTTAGAAGTAAATACTACATTCAACTTACATATATGTAACAAAAATGGCTTCTCTTGGTTTTATTTTGCAGTCCACACTCTCGGCCAACATGAATGCTGGTCTTGATGTTCTAGATCATCCAATCCTAAATCTTATCTATTACATGGTACATTTTATTTCTATAGTGTGCTACTCATTTATTCATGCAACAATTAGAAGGATTTCTAATCATCTTAGACCAGTTTATTTGCTTAAAGACTCATTTATTCATTAACATCATCTTAAACAACCAAGAAGAAGAAATATAACATCTAACCTTTATTTTGGAGCTGAGATTTCGGTGTCTTTTCTCTTCTGTAACAAGCATGTTAGGTCCATAGAAGGACAGGTTAGGATCATAGTAAATCTAGATATGAACAAACTAGAAAGCTTATAGCATATTGTGAAGTTTTTATGAATATTTTCCAGTTTATTCAAGGAATACTTGCCCTATTTTCCCATTCTTTTTCTTTTTCTAATTTTCCTTCTTGTGGGTGTGACAGTTCGTAGAAATCCTTCCATCAGCTTTGGTACTGTTCATTCTTCGAAAATTGCCTCCGAAGCGGGTCTCTGAACAGTACCACCCAATAAGATGAAGAGCTGAAAGCATTTGTATTATACCTGCAACTCCAAAGATTATATTCTCCGGGAAAATATTAGCATCCGGCTCGAATCTTTATTCATCTTATTCATGATCATTTATTTAGCTCGATGAATGAACAAAAAACAAACAAAAAAATCATCTATTTCTTCCGATGAATGAACAAAAACAAAAGTCAAACCATTCATTAGCACTCTGTATGCTTAATCCATAGTCTAAAATTTCCTGTCACAGGGACTTGATTCATATGTATATTCATTCACTAATTTGTTTTTACTTCCTTTTCTCAAGATAAATCCATTTCATGAACTTCTTTGCTACTAAAATTTCGGTAGTGGTAAAGAGAATTTAGCAATGCAGGGGAACTTTGTTTCTTTCTACAGTAAATGGGGCAAAAAGCGTTATTTTTCTCTTCCAAATTTATTCAAGTAAGGCTTATGTTCAAAATTAGATCTATGAACCGATTAAATAATCATCTGATCAATTCAATTAATTTGTATAATTTAATTGAATAAATTATTTAAAAAATTATAAAAATAAAGAATATATATTAAAAATAGAGAATTGATTCAATTGACTTTTTAATCTGATTCAATTAATTTGTACATGTCCATGAATCAATCGGTCTAATTTCTTATTTCGAACCAATAAAGTTCCCAACACAGTTTTGAAAATGGTGAAAAAACTTGAAATTTTTTTTTAACAGGTAAAATTCGGTAGATTTAACAATGCAGATATGGTAACAGTAAAATTCAGAATGGTAAAATTTAAAAACCGATGAACAAATCCAAACCGGTAAAAATCAATTTAGTTAGATAACTTATGATATTTGGTTTGGCTTTTTTAAAAAATCAAAATACTAATATTTTTCCAAAATTTATTAAAATTGAACCGTTACGAAATCTCTGACCGGAATTTTCTAAGCCTCCTCTTTATATAGGTTGAGTGTATGAAGTCACATCTGGACGAAGTAAAACACACAAGGAATCAGTATATGTTCGTATTACATGAAATATCAGAACTCCACAATAATTAGCCAGCCCCATTAACAAAGCAAAGTCCATCATTCCTCTCAACAGATTTTACAAAATACTCGCAACCAATAAATACTACTCTACCCCTTGAACTGAGAATTTATGAGATAAAACTATATATTAACCTGAATAATAGAAATGGGCTGCTCTTTTACGTTACCTAGAAACAAGGAGATAGTGCTGAGTACATTAGAACCTAAAAGTGTTAGATATATTGTATTTACAGACAGAATGAAGTTAAACACCTGTCTATGTACAACGTTCGACATCCAGCCAGGTTATTCAAATGCAATAGACATGAAAGTGTCGTCATCCAAAAGAGAGTCGACGTCGAGAAAGTCTTCATCAGCAACAGCCACTTCTTCTGTACTGTTTAAAACCATGTTGCAAGCCTGTAGAAGGATTATCTCAAAACAATTCAGTTCTTTATACATGTTTTCACAATCAAAACAAAGTATCCTCGATTGTTTGAATGATCATGGATATCTAAACATCATTGAAGCCTTCTGAATTGGAACTTTACTAAAAGAGAAATTTATATCAAAACAACACATACCTTATTTTCTTGAATCCCTTGAACCAATGTCAGCAATCTACGATATTGACCTCGTCCTTCAGAATTCTGAGCCATGGACTTTACCCTAGTAAGTGCCTTCTGAAACCTTTCTTCAGTTTGTTTTCTTCCCTCCTTGAGAAAATCATATTCGTCCTCTTCTGGGGGTGTGCACTGTGGGTCAGGTTTGATAATTGCATCCCGACGAAATCCTCGCAAGCCACTCCCTTTACGTCTCCACCGTAAAATAACTTTCTCCAGAATTCCCACTGACCAGACAAAAGTTTTATACTGTTTCCGCACCTGGTGTCCTCTGACATGGGCCTTCACACCACAAAATTAGAAATCAATAAATTTGAAAATTTTTCTTGAGGTAAATAATAGATCAACAGATCCTGAAACTAAAGTGTTAAATTTTACATTTAAGATAAAAACAATCAATGAGAAAAACTGCCCTATGAAAACATCACTATATCAAAAAGCCACCAAGTTTTTCATGACAGGATGAAGTATTCTTCGCCGTAAGGCAGGCACATAGAGACAACCGGATTATGACATAACCCCTTGCCAAGGAAAAGATGGAAAAGAAAGAAAAAGAAAAGAGCAGCAATGAACCTGAATTTTGACAATTCTTTGCCGGATCAATAAGAATTCTTTTCTTTTCTTCCAACCACGAAATTTTTTCTGGATTTGTGTTGCAGCAGCATGAGCTACCCCATCACTTTGAAATGGCCTGCGTGTCTTAGTAGTTAGAAGTGAAATAACATGTTCATCAGACACAGCATCACTGGACTCTCTCAACTGTTTCCACTGGAAGGATTGCATCCTGAACATTTGATGTATTCGATCAGCAGCTTGTGTAGCATTACATACAGCAGTAATTGAGTCCTTCAGTGACAGTATGTCTTGCGCATCATTATAATTGACAGAAGTTGCTATTCGATCAGAAACTGTTTGTACAGCTTCCTTCTGATCATCCATCGTGAGTGAAGAAAGGTAACTGGTCAAGGAAGATTCTGCAAGGAAACCAGAGATTCCTTTGTGTCCATTAGCAGAAGCCAAGTCAGCTGGAGTTCTGGCCAAAGGAAATTCTGGAGATGGGTCTGTAAGAGCTCCAGGAGCTGCTCCCACAGAGACTAGAATTGCAACGGTTCGCTCTCTGAATTTCAAGGAAAAAAACAGAACACAAATCTGAAATGTCATCAATGATTCATAACCAAAGAGTACATAATGAGATTACTGCAAAAACAGTGTAATATCAGTCAGAATATAAATTGAAGGCCCAAGGTGCAAAGTGTGCACACAACACAAACAAGAGTAAGTTTGGAGGTCCTTGCCTGCCACAAAAAGCAGCCCAGTGAAGTGCAGTCCATCCATTCACATCACGAAAATTTATGCTCACTCCAGCAGAAACAGTAGGATTTATTGCCCAATCATAACCAAGTGCAGCTGCTAAGTGTAGCACACCTTGCCCCTTCTCATCTAATATATTCGGCCCTTTACCATCTTCCATTATTTTGTGAAGAAGCCATGAGTATAGCTTCTCTTTCATCAATCTCTGAAGTAGGCGCTCCTTTTCTTCATATTCAGACAAATCCTGGTCAGATGAGGGGTCTACAAACTGGTGACGTTCCTCTTCCTCTTTCATTGATATAATTTTAGCAATTAATTCTCGTTTCTCCACAACACCTTGACAATGATGATTACAAGGACTGAAAGATTTCAGAGAAAGTAGTGTTTTAAGTCGCAGCAGCATTTCTCTTGAAGTAAGACCATATATATCAAAAACATTTATGTCTTTAGTGACCCCAGCTCGATAGTCAAATTCTCGGACTTCACTACAAGCTACCCTGTTGGTACATGTGACATAAAATGGGACTTGCCCAATATTGTGAGGTGGAGCATAACAGGAAAGAATGCCATCAGCAATAACCTCAGCCGGAACCTCCACTTCACCAAACATGCATGACCAGTTATATTTTGCTACTTCCTCTTGACTCTTCAAAAATGTTCCAATAATCAACACCTGTTTCTGATACAGAAAATGAGAAGGGGGAACCCACTTTTACTAACTTGGCATCTATCAAATAAGAAGACATCACAAGAAAGTGAAAACCAGATAGACATCTAAAGTGGGGAGGAGTGGTTACATGAACTTGAGCAACACATACAGCAGGAGGGGAGAGGAAAATGTGCAGTGACATATATAACATCAATAAGATAAAAGCAAAAAAGGAACAATAAAGCATGACAGTCATCTCTTTTCCAACAAGAAAGCTGGAGATAGAAAAGGCTATGGCTTTGCTTGGCAAGGAGGATGGAAATGAGCAAAGATGAAGGATTGGTTAATCTAATGGTTAACATTCATATCCACGTTCCTACTTTCTAGCTTAACCATTGGATTAACAAATATTCCATCCTTCATACCAAGCAGAGTTGAGTGAATAAGCAAGTATACAATTAAATCTTCATCCTTCTAGTTCCTGCAGAAACTTAACTTCAGAAGCATAAAAACTTTAATACCTCAGTTTCTAGGTCTATATAAGCCCACTTTGGCGAAAAATCAACTATGCTGAAAAGTTGGTCTTGGGAGAGAGAGGGGCTCAAAGAGGCATCATCCGATACATTTCCACACTCAACAGTGCTCCAGGCAAGACCAGATGAGGACTGCATCTGCAGATCATCTACTTCTCCAAGTTCTTTAGTAATCCATCGTGAAAAACTGTCAACTTTCTTCAAGTTTTCTTCTCCATTAAGTAATGATTTTTTCAGAGAGAAAGCATAGTTGACGTTTCCATCCAAATATATATCATTCTCAGGATATGTTTTCATGACAGAATCAGAATCATCATCTTTTAGAACATCATGACTGGTAATTTCCTCAAGAGCATTCGGTAACTGAAAATCATGAGTCTTTTGCTCAAAAAACCTAGTATCATATGGCAATTCGAAATTTGATGATGAATCCATCAACCATTTGGGCAACTCCAATGCATTGTCAGCTGAAGGAATCTGAAATGAGTACTGGAGTTAGACGATCTATATATGAGAATGGATTTGAGAAAAGATTCAGATAGATTTGAAGATAAAAAGTACAAATCCTTTGGGCATTACATAAGCCACTGAAAAAAAACTGAAACCTGACAGTTCACCTTAACCGTCTTTTGATCAACTTATGACACCATTCCATACTGTATGCAAGGATGGACACTATGGAAAGCAAAAATAATACTACCTTCTAGCATTAAAGCACTATATAAAATATTTTGCATTACTAATGAGGTCAAGAAACCACACTAAAACATTCAAAGATTCACAAAATTCTACATTATATGATACATCATAAAAATTTAAATAAAAAAACTCAATTACAGACAATTGTATAAGTGTAAATATCAGTTTTCATGTCTCAATCTCAGAAGCTTGACCATGAGATGCAAACTAAATGATTTATAACTAAGCCACAAAATGCAGTCACCACGAATACCTGCCAATTTGATTCTGTTGACAGAGGATTCCCAAACTCTGGGCTAGCACTCTCGACAGTTAATAACTTTCCTTTCATCTTGTTTTGTTGTTGCAGGCTGATACTCATAGTATCAGGTTGAATGGAAGTCGCTGAAGTATGAGAAGATGCAGCAGCACATACAGGCAAATATTGCCCCAAGTCTTGTTCCCAAGATGGCAAATCAGGTGTTCTTCGAGCTTCAGTCGTGCAAGTTCCATAATCAATATCCCTAGGTCTATCTCCATGAAGATGTGAAACTTCATTTACTCCAGGAATTGACGACCAACCTTCATGATCATATTGTAACAGTTTCAGGTTTCCATATGGTTCAAATGCAAAATCATGCAAAGCATAAAGCAAAAAGATATTAACCGAATCTGTTGATGAAAACAAAATCGTAAGATAATTCTTACCTGGATACTGATGCGGAGAACAATGGTTCGAGAAAACAGAATCTATCTTGTCCATCACAGAAGCATTTCCTTGTTGGGGCAATGTACAGAATCTAGAACTTGCTTGGTGACCATCTTCTGTATTGAATCTCATATAAGTTACATTCAAAAGTTGTATGCACAATGAGGGAGAAGAAAAAAGTAACTTGACCACAATTACACTATAATGGCATTTGTATATGAATTTGAACAAAAAACAAAGGGAAAAAAAATACCAGAATCAGCATCTTCACATAAGGATGTTAAAGTGCTGGTAGGGCTTGTCGAATCCGCATTTCCAGAAGGTGCTTTTGTATGACTATCAGGGTAGCTAGAAGTTGAAGGACTGCTTGTTTGTGAATTTGATACATGACTTATGCCTCCAATTGTCCTACCCTGAAGGAAAAGAAAACAACATGGTCTGAAATAAGAAAAAATTTAACATGTGGAGTAATTAACAATTCAAAAAACCTAAATGGTGGCTTAGTCAAAGTCGAACTGTCAAATAATCAATAACCTAGGCAGGAAATAGAATAGTTTAAAAATTAAATTTAAATTTAAAATCATTAATTTCTGAATATTCAATCGATTAACATTGATACTTATGACAGCAATAGTAAATTGAAAATTTTAGTCTTGAGCACAATACAACAAGGAACAATGCAATATCTATCAAGTTCAACCTTAACTGCCCTCCCCTCACAAATATCCCCCACAATCCCTGCCCTCCCCTTAAACCAGTCAAGCAATAGTTCTTAATTTATTAATGAACTGCCAGACATGGATTTAGGATGCCAAAGAAACTAGTCCACCCGAGTCCTAATCCATGCTGATTACATCTCTTAAATTTCTTAAAGTTCCAATAAAAAAACAAAGGATGTACCAACCAATGTTCTTTGTTCATTTCTTATATGAAGTTGTTGGGTAAGAATACGGCATATTAGAGACCGTATGTTACAGTACAATAATTCTTCCAAACAATCAATCATCAAGCCTTCCTAAAAATAAAATAAAAATTAGGGATTTAAAGAAGTGAGCAGTACCTTGACTTCCAAATAGTGCACAAAAACTATATGCGTCAAATCCCTACGATATTAACAAAATCATTCAAACCAAAATTAACAAAGCTTATAAACAAGAAATTAAGTATATAATTACAAAATACTTCACAAAACCAGAAACATGAAATTTTCAACAAAGCAGATCCCAAATGATGTCATAGACCCATGACGCTTACAGAACACATAGTATTGTTACATTATTTGCAAATTACTGGATATAAACTTTTCAGCCCTAAAAATGCTCAACGTGCAACCCTAAAGGTTCTCAACTTGCTTTACAAGTCTATGTAAGAGAAGATGATGTACTCTCGTAACTGAAACTCTAAAGAAAATGGATCATGCCATAACTATACTTCACAAGCTCCTACTGTTACGAACCAGTAGAGGCCTCTTAAGAAGCACACATGTATTATATGGTCCATGAGGCAAAACCATAAACAAATATTTGAACACTGTTATCTGAAACACTACTTTATACCCTCATTGCTGGAATGCATAAAGGTACCTTACTAAGCATTCCGGCATTAGCAAACAGTTTTAGAGTAAAATATAAAAGTAACTAATTTTAGGTAAGCATGACGTCCTGGAATGCCTATAAGTGATTGCAAAAGCAAAAAAGATACGTATACATATCAATCCATACTGTTCAAGCATCCAATAGCTGCGCCTTTGAAAGTTTTCATTCTCTTCTCCATGGGCGTAGTAGCAATGCAACACATCAATGCTTCCAACCTAAAAATTGCTTAAAGGAAGTTACTCTTAGGCAAATTTTCCAATCCAGGAGTATAAGTCACTAAATAAAGACTTCTGAATTGGTAAAATTATATTACAAGAAGATAAAAACTTCATCTTCTATAGATGCATTGCTTACCTTCAGCTTCTCATGAGCTTCCTTCACAGTCTTTCCATCCTTCTTCTTCCTCCAATTATGCCCATCCTTCCTGAAGTATCTTAAAACCTTCCGATCAAAAAGAAAAAGTGAACCACCTGGCAGGTTTAAAGTTCACATCAATCCACTTGGTTTTCTAACCATAAAATCAACAATAAATTAATAAAATAATCTTTCACAATCATAAGACCAATTTGCATGTTTTACTTAAAGCACTAGTTCAACTTAATGATTAAATTAAGCAATTTTTTAGGAATGTAATATATAACAACAGAACGAGATTAATCTACTTCCAAAAGAATTATATCTACATGCTTTTTATCAAGTGCTTGGTGATCATGATAACTATGTCTATCCACATTAAAGAAAACAATGTCATAAATTTTATCCAACTCTGAAATGTTTTTCAACAATCATACTCGGAGGTCCAGTAGGAGGCTCTGATGAAATATGAAACTTTTGATAATTACGAAGAATTTCACAGATCTCAGCAGGTCGCAACCATCTATGCTGGGCTTCCAGTAATATCTGGTCAATATCTGCAATCAGGAAAAAGATATAATTAATAGAATACATATTGCCACAAGCAAACATGTGAAAATGGAGTAATAAAACCCTGAATCTAGAAAACATAAAAAGCGAAATCAATTCATTAGTCCAGAGTTCACATGTGTCTGGAAGAGGGGGGGCTATTTTAGCAAAAAGCTTCATTGATGCCATCATTCATTTTGTGACCCATATTTCGCTTAAAAAACTTGAGGTCTGCTAATGAATGAAAAGAATTATCCAACTCAAATCATGCACCAATTCCATTTTCTGCTTTGCATAACCTAGGACGCAAACTTAATTTTCTGCTTTTATAGCAGATTATCAAGCATCAAATTGCACTTCCAATTGATATATATATATCAGAAATGATTACCGCTGCCACATTCTCGTATTCATTATGCCTATTTGAAAGAACTGTTTAGTATTATTTATCTCTTCAATGTCTTTAAAGCTTATACAAAGTGATCTTACTTCAAAACAACTTTATAGCTACTTTCCAGTCCACTGAGCAAGCAGAAGAAAGCTAAAATCACTGTTCATTCAATCATTGGACAATCAAACCCTAATTAATGGAATTTTAGCAAACAATTTGAATTCTTAAATTCTATCAATTAATCAATTCCTCCCACAGAGTCTCACTTATAGAATCAATCCATATACCTTGGACCTAACTCTATTTTCTCAAGAAAAAGCCCCGTAAATTCCCACTAAAACAAACACAATTATCCCAGGTATCAATATAAAAATAATAATCAATAGTAGACACGCAAGTTCAGATTAAAAACGCGTTAAAAGTGTAAGCAAATCTAAACAACAATATATCAAATTAAAAAAAATTTGATGAAAAAGACCGACAGAAAGCTGACCTAATCGGGGAGCCAAACTATACGAGGCTCGATCCGCCATGAGAAGACGAAAAGATTGATGGATTTGAATTATTTGAATTTATTGTTTGATTTTGGAGATAAGCAAAGGATACACGAAAGCTGAGATGAGATAATTTCTTCTATTTTGACTGTTAATATTTTTCTTTTCCCTTTTTATTCCTGGGAGCTGAGAAGACTTTTCTGAATAAGGAAAATGTGAAAAGGATTTTCCTGTGTGAAAGTCGAAAGACCAAGGAAGGTTCAGGTTGTTGAATAGTAGGAAGTTAATGTTCACCAATTAATGGGCGACATGTGGCGGCGTTCAAATTCTTAGCGGCGGATCTGAAACTACTCTTTTTAGTACCGCTTTTACTTCACTTCTTTTTCGGTTTTACTCTTTTTTTTTTCTAAAAGCATGTTATGATTGGTTCAAAAGGAAGGAAAGTTAGGCGAAATAAAACAAATGGGTTAGTCCTTGAAACTTTTTTTTTCCCAATTATTCCTTATTTTTTTGACAAAAAAAAATTTGGACAAAAATATTAAGTCTCGATATGGGATTAATTGTTAAGTTCAAGAATTAACATGAATAGACCAAGGACAAAGCTACAAACTTTTATTAGTGGAGGTCAAAATTAAATTATATATGTTTACGATAGTAAAATATAATTTTACTATTTTAATATTTATATATTTATAATTTTAAAAGACTAAATTAATTTTTTTCATTTTTAATGGGTCAAAGTATAATTTTATTTTTACTAATTTAAATTTTTATAAATTTTAAAATGACCTAAATGGAAATTTTTTCATTTTAATTGTCAAGTTCAATGATTAACTTGATCTATAAAAAGAGTTCAAACTTTATCGTGAGAACACTTGTCAAATTCAATGCCCAAATAGTGCAATAATCCAAAGGGAATAATTTTTCTTTGATAATGTATTTTTGTTAGAGAAAGGTTAATATATATGAAGGTACCTAAACTTGACAACTTATACCTACTTAGCACCTAAGCTTCTTTTTTTTTTTTACCTAATTGGTACTTAAACTTAAAAACCGTAAGCTAACTTGATACTTTTTGTAGGTTCCTAAATAACACTATTAAAATATGCTGACATGGTGCTAACGACTAATAACATGGTTTCATGTGACAGCCTCATATTTTGACATATGTCAAATAAATAATAAATTATTATTTTTTATTTTTTGTCACATGTCAAAATGCGAAGCCACCACATATCCCCATGCTATTGATCATTAGTGTCATGTTAGCGTATTTTAACGGTGTTAGTCAACTCTTGAAAAAAAAGTACCAATTTGGCTTAAAAATCCCTCTCTTAAATGTTTTTAAATATAGGAAAGCCATAAATAATGTGATTTTTAAAATAAAAAGACTTTTTTTTGTTACTCTTAATTTTGATGTTGAGTAAATTAGTCACTCTCAAATAAAATTAGAGCAACTTAATCATTCTCAATTTCAAAGGTGAGCAACTATGACAATCAATCATAACATTAATGTTTTTCGACAATTTATACATTTTTTGTATTGATACAATAACAAATTTAGTCTTCAAAGTTTACTCATTTTGTCAAATTAGTCTTAATTCAACAAATTTAGCTCGTAAAATTTACAAATTCTATCAATTTAATATTGATTTAACAAAATTAACTCAAATATCTACCCATCCTATCAACATTTACACAAAATATATAAACATCAATGGTTAAATTTATTATTATACCAAAAAATATGTACAATTGATGAAATACATTAACATATTGATTAATTGTTCTTAGTTCCTAACTTTCAAATTTTATAGAGATTAAAAATATTTTTTAAAATTAATAAAAATTTGTTATTTCACAAAATTATTCACGAGCTTGATGATTTGGAAAAGAAAATTCACAAACGATATAACACCGGTAGCATAATAAAATACATATTGATAATTCAGTATCACATTGGACAATTTATGAAAATAGAAACACCATAATAAAACTCACATTAACAATTCAATTATCATATTAGACATTTTCAAAATATAAATATCACATTAAACATTTTAAAAGTACAGTCCCAAATATGATATTATATTTTTAAAATATTATTCAAATTTTGAAAAATTAATAACTATTTTCACTCTCCTATCTTTTATTAAGTGTAAATAAAAGACAGTGATTTTATTGTCATTCAACCACCGATTTTAATTTTAATCACTTAAATATTAAAAAAATGATAAAATGATGACTCTGCATTTTCAAGTTTGTCACTTTATCCATTTTGTTAAGTTGGTAAGGAAAAAATGTTTGGTAACCTTTTATTTGGTAAAATAATATATTATGCTAATTTAGTCTTTAATTAATTTGTATTCTCATATGATAAGTGTATATTAAATTTATATTATTTTTATAGTTTTTGTTTAAAAATTTCAATGAATTTCTTAAAAAATCATCAATAAATTACAAAATTAATATAATTAAAAATATTTTTGAAATATTTGGCTAAAAATAGGTTATATTAATGTTATTTCATTTTAAAATTGTTACTATTTGATTTTTTGTAATTTTTTATCTTTACTCTACTTTGATTAATAAATGTAATTAACTCTTATTATATTTAAAATATAAATTTAATTTAACAAATGTTATTAATATGAGTCTTTTTAAAAAATTATATTTTAAATTTAATAATTTAATATTTATTAATTTTAATATCATAAAGTTAATTCAATTACATAAAATCTTAAAACAAAGAGATAATTTATTTAAAATCGACTTTATATTTAACATATAAAAATTATAAAAAAATTTAAACAAAATAACTTTAAAAATTTAAAAGATAAAGGGTAAGTGAGTAATTTACCTATATTGTAAATAAGTTACTCAAATTAAGAGTGTCAAGTGTCAAAACTGGAATCTGAACATGACTACTTTTTTTTTTTTTAATCTCATATTACTATAGTATGTATACTAGTTATTTTACTCTCACACGAACTGATAATGTGTATTAATTAAAATATTTTTATTAAATTGAAGCTTTTTGCTTAAAATTTATAAAATGTATTTAATAATATAAATGTTTCATTCATTAGTTCATATATATGATATTCAAAATGATTTAAATAATTAAATATAAATTTCTATGTTCATAAAAAATTCAAAAGTAATATTGTAATATTAAATAGATAAAGTGTTTATAATTTGATTGATTTAATTTAATTAAAGTAAATATGAAACTGAATTAAAAGTGAATATATATATCAAATAATTAAAATTGAAAATTTAATTGATTTAACTAAAGCAAATATAAAATTTGAAACTATTACCTACATTTGTATAAAATGAATGCAATTTTGCCAAATTAACATAAAGCTTAAACAACTATACCAAGATGATTGTTTTAGGCTAATTTTATGTTACTCGAAATTAAGTGATTTATTTATTATATGTTTTGATTGTATATGTTCTTCTTTAGACGATGCTTAGGACTATTCATAATCCCTTCACAGCCTATAAATAGAAAGATAATATATTTCAATACACTTAAAACGACGTCATCTTGCATTGACAATAATACTCATACAAATAGAACTAAGATTCAACCGACTGCTTTATTTTAATTCATTCACTTGTAAATATGGATGTTTGACTGGTTCAAAAAACTTAAACATACGTAATTTACCCTAAATACAATTGTGTTGAATTTTAATTTTATTTAGTTGGTGGATTGATAATAAATTTTAATAAAGTTTTAATTTTGACTAATGACATACACTTGTGTTGAATTTTAATTTTTATTTAGTTGGTCGGTTAATAATAAATTTTAATAAAGTTTTATTTTTGACTAATGACACCAGATGGTCCAAAATGAAAAATGCACTAAAAATTTTCAAATTAGAAAAAAAAAAATGTGTAATTTGAAACTGTCATTAGTCAATCATCGCAAAAGTTCTTTTCTCTAAAAAATTCATTAATAAAGTTAATTTATAGAATACGCTAATGAGTCATTTATGAAAAATTTTCATGATTTTAGTTTTAAATATTTATATTTTTCACCAAGTTGGTCATTAATTCGGGTTAAATTTAATTATTAACCTTTTAAAAGAGTTAAATTATTTTTAACGGGACTAAATTACTAATTTTTTAATGATATTAGATTGACAACCTGTATGATAATCCGTACGTAATTCATGCCGACATGATACTATTTATCTTATATGTCAACAAATAATTTAAAAATGTAAAAATATAAAAAAAAGTTCATAAAAACTAAAAAGATAGTATGAAATACTCATAGATTGCATTATAAGTTGCCATATTTGAAAATTTAGTATTTTAATCAATATTTCTATTAAAAAACTAATAATTTAACTGTAACGCCCCAATTTTCGGGAATCCTGTGAATGTTGGCATAGGTTTAATTATGTTAGTGGGCCTCTAGAAAGCCCAAACTTAAGATAGAATCCGACAATTTTAGTTAATTTTTGTTCCATAACAAAAAGGGGATGAAATTATGAAATAGGACCTATGTGAAAATGTTTGAAAATGCTATAGGCTAAATTGAAGTGACCAAATAAATAGGAGTGCAAAATAGGAGGCTTTGCATGACAAACCTCCCATTTTACATGAAGTGGCCAGCCATCATGTTGTTGTAGACAAAATGTACACTTGATATCCATAATTTATGGTACAAATTGATACAAATTGATAATAGGTTAGGTAAATGTTTCATGATAATAGGTTAGGTAAATGTTCCATGACAATGGGTTAGGTAAATGTTTCATGATAATGGGTTAGGTAAATGTTTCATGATAAGAATTTCATGTCTTTTGTATTAAAGAATTAAATGGATGAAATATGAAGTTTTATTAAAAGAAAAAGGGGTGAAAAGAACAAAGTTTTGTCCATCTTTGTTCATCATAGCTGAAAGTTAGAGAAGAGAAAGGAGAGGAGAAAGCTCTTGAGTATTTGGTCATTAGGAGGAGGAAAATTGAAGGTAAGTTCTTGGTACCTTGCTTCTATTTTGAGGTTCATGAGTTCTTCTTGATTCTACCTTAACTCTTGAAGTATATTTTGATTTTTAGTTGTATTGTGAGCATTTGGTCATGAATTAAAATGAAGGAAATGGTTGTTGTTTCATGTTTTTTTGATGAAAAATGGAAGATATGTGAAGTTGAGCCAAACAAATGAGCATGCATGTGCCTTAGATGCTAAAGGGAAAAATCGGCTAACATGTTGTGCTTTGAAATGATGAAATGGAGATTTTGCTTAAGTAAAAATCATAGATATGTGATGATTGATTGGTGATATACATGTTTAAATAACATGCATGCAAGATAGGTGTATGAAAGAGTGATTTGGTAATAAATCTGCTTGGGACAGCAGCAGTAACGTGACTTTGGAAAATCACCATAAATTGTGGGAGATGAGTTAGAAGCTGCATAAATTATGTAATTAAAGCTTAATGAGTCTAGTTTCAAATGGAATAAACTAGAACATATTTTGAATTCTGTACAATGAGAAATTTTATTCGTAATGAAGTGTGGTCAGATTAGTCAAACAGTGAAACATGGGAAACTTTAAGAAAAATCTGGTATTGATTGGCCATACCAAAAATTCTGAAAATTTTATGGATAGAAGATATATGAGTCTATTTTCAGGGAAAATTAACGGCACTTGATTTGGAGTTTCGTAGCTCTAGTTATAAATGATTTAGTGACTGTTGTTCAGAAAGACAGCTTGCAGTGAAATTATGATTATGTGGTAAACATTGACAAAAATTTGTTAATGAGTTGCTTATTGATTTCTTATAAGCTTACTATGATCTGTAGGTGTGGTTGGCCGAATATTGTAAGGGATTAATACGTAGTTCGTATTTGAATAGTTAGATTAACGTGTTAGTAATCCAATTGTAGGCGGTTCGTGTGTGGATCTCGTCAGCATATCGTCGCAAACAGGTGTGTAACTAACACCCTCTTTCTTAGTTTGGATCGGCAAAAGTCGAAAAGTCGAAAAGTCGAAATGCCGAAAACCGGTATTTTGTAGATTTGCGAGTGTGCGAATGCTCGTGAGGTAAATCGATTAATGTTTTTGGTAAGCTGCAAAATGTGGACTGCAAAGTGCATGATTTCTGTGCCCTCGATATTTTTGGGCTTAATGGGCCAAAATTGGAATGATGGGCCAACGGGCCCAATTCGGTAAGAACCCTCGGTACGTGAAAAGTAGGAATATGCATGAAAAACCCTAAAATAGATAAATTACTGAAATACCTTTAAAAGTGGAAAATTTACGCTTTACCCTAGTAGATGAATTACCAAATACCCTAGGGTTAAATTGACCTAAATGCATGTTTGACTATTGTTATTTATTGCATGCCATGTTATTATCTCGATGCATGTGAGGGATATTGACGGAGGAAGTCTGAAAGTGGCTTGTCCACGATTGGAGGCTTTGCCTCAATTTATTGTTAACTGAGCAGCAAGGTCAAGAATGTGGAGTGTTGGGTGGGTGGGTTGAGCTATTCCCCACATGGAGTGTATGGTTGGTACGGTGGAGTGTAGTGGTTGGTGGGTTGAGTAGTCTCCCAAATGGGCTTGCATATGTTTCTTGATGTTGCATGTATTTTGAAATGGGCCTATGGGCCATACTGTTATCTGAATAAGGACTAAGGCCCGCTTTATTGTAATGTGAAAAGGGCTCGCCTAGTACCACTATTACCCAAATGGGCTTGCATATGTTTCTTCGATGTTGCATGTATTTTGAAATGGGCCTATGGGCCATACCATTATCTGAATAAGGGCTAAGACCCGCTTTATTGTAATCTGAAAAGGGCTCGCCCAAGACCATGTTACTTGAATGGGCTTAGGCCCAATAGGCTTGAGTGACTTGGACTTTGAATGGGTTTTCCTTACACACCGAGTTTCCCCAAACTCACCCCTTTTATTTTCATCCACGCAGAAATCCCCAACCATAGTGGGCTTGGAGTTGTGAGGAATTCGGAGTGACCACCCGCTCGAAAGTTTGATTTTCTTCCGTGAACTGGACATCCTTTTAATTACGTTTGAGGTTTTGGGCTTTTAAATGTAATAAGGCCGCTTATTTATTTTTGATGGTTTTTAATATGTATTACTAAGATAGGTAATACTTATTTTAACTGTTGAAATTGGATAGCTTTAGTAGCGTTTTCAAAAACAACAGTTGATTTCAAAATAACACGACAACAAGCAAAGCTTCCGAATGAAAGTATTTTCCAAAATTAATCACTTTTCCTAAAAATCGGTTTCCTAGAAATATCCATGACGTTAAGGTGTGGCAATGGCGGTATGCATGTCAGGATTGGATCCGAAGGAGCTTGGTACTTAGCAATCGATGGACTCACCACCTCTTTTCCGGTTTCCTACCGGTGCATGACTTCCATTCACTTTAACCTTTAATGAATTAATCTTTTGAACATCAAGTACGATTTTCGGACTTAGAATGGAATTTTTTTACGTTTTGATGTGGCATGCGGATCCAACCATAACTTCTAGTCGGGTTTGGGGTGCTACATTAACTTTTATGAAAAATTAATGGTTAAATTCGACTCTTTTAATATAATTTAGCTTAAAAAAATAATATCAAATTAATAAAAATATAAATATTAAAGGTTATTATGCCAATAATTAAGGCTAAATTAGGCCAAAAAATAGTTTTTTAAATTAATTAAGCTTTTAGGTCAATTTTAAAAAAGAGAAATGAAAAGCATATTTAGCTGAACGAATTTTCTAGATAGGTGTCAGGTCTGAAAAACTCGTCCAATTAGAAACGCTTTTACCTTTTATCTTTCTAACAACGACCTATTTTTTAAATTAAATTTAAAATCAACTTAAAAGTCTAATTTAAAAAAAAAAAATATCGCATATTCGCCTTTTTTAACCTATAGTTGTTAATAATGAAAATGACACTTTTTTTTTTTAATATTTGCACGCGCTATCAACCAATTGAGTTCAATGCTTTTTATCTTGTTTGAATTAAATGGATTTGGATTTGGAAAAGCTGAAAGCTTAGATTTTGGAAAAACTGTCAAAAAACCCATTTCTAGAAGACCTTTTCATATTTTCTTCACAATAGATTAATAATATTTTATTTTTAAATTCCAACAATATTTCAAACAAATTATTAACAAATTAAAATTTTGAAAAAGAATTTCCAATTTTGGAAATAGTATGATTCCCATGTTTCGTGATGGGTTATATAGATTTTTTCTTAAAAAGATTCATTCAATTTGTCTTAATAAAATATATTTTTAATTAGAATAATATTTCTAAGAAAAATTTATGTGAACATTTTAATTGAAATAGTTAATAATATTAAATAGTTAAACTAACTAATGACATTATAAAAATAAAAGGATCAATTTTATGTCAAAAATAAGGTATATAGAATAAACACCAAGTTTCAACATGATATAAGGGCTAAAACTGAAATTTGATCATTGTTTTATACTATAAAAAAGAAGCAAAGAAAATCTAAAAGAAATAAAAGCCATGTATCCGTCTCTAAAACCCTTGTAGTATTCAAATTATTAAAATCACTTTATTTTTAATTAAAATTTAATGATATTAATTATTTAGACTACTTAATAATAATAATATAAAATTACAAAGATCAAATTACATTAGAAATTAAAGTTAGTTAAATACCAAATTTAAGCATAATAAAAAGATGAAACACAATCTATTTTCAATCATCTGAAGCCCCGGTAATCGGAAATCAGCAGCAGTAAACGCAAAGTTCCAAATATAATCTGAATCCCTTGAACCTCTAGTAATTGAAAAAAAGAAAAAATAGTAATAAATCCCTAAAACAATTTCATATATGAATGACCCAAATCGAAATCCAATAGTAAGGTTGGACCCAAAACAATTTTTTCTTTTTTGGCAAAGGCCCAAAGGCCTAAATCGATCCAAATATACTTATTTGCAATTTCAAGCGCTCAATTTGGATAATAATTGAACTAAAAGGCTAGGGATTATAAACCCTAATTTAGGTTTTGGAACTCTAATTAGCATATTTTTTTCCCAAATCAAATTATGTTTCTGGAACCTGAATTCCTAAATCACAATAGATTTTTTATGTTCAAATCCCAAATCAAATTTGTTTTTTCTAGCAATATGCCAAAACTTTAAAAAGCCATGTTTTCAATATGGAAAAATATGCTCTAGATCCCTTTATGTTTTTTTGTAAATTTAAAATTTAATCCCTTTCATCACTAATATTCTTTTGTTAAATTTAGGTTCATTACATTACTATTTTTGTTATATGAATACTTAATGAGTGCTTTTATTTAATTTCAAAATATCACATCAATAAATTTAATGAAGAAATTAGTTAGATTTAACAATTGAACTTGAGATTTGAAATCTGAAAATCAATGACTAAATTCCTTTTAATAAAAGTAGAAAAATCTAATTTTTAAATGTACGAAGTGTATAAAGATTTAAAGCATATTTTAAAATTTCAAAATTGAGATAGTGAATGGAATATTTATATTTGAATGTACTACTAAAGAGAAGTGAGAATAAAGATTCGTATGCGAGGGAATAGCAACGAGATTAACCAAGGTTGTACCCTATAAGTACTTTGATGTTATATTGGGGTGGTATGATATTTAGATTGATAAGTAAAATCCAACACTAACAACAAACAATTATAAGTAATGGGGTGGTTGCTCTAATTTATTATTTTGGAGTTCAATTCTTACTCATAGAAATGAAACATATTTTATAATTAATTGTTTATCTATTCGAAAAGCAGCTGTGATGAAAGAATTGTATTTTGCTTAGTGATAATTAGTGGCGGAATTAAATTGTATATTTTTACGACAATAAAAATATAATTTTATTATTTTAATAGCCTATATCTTAATAATTTTGAAGGATTATATCAAATTTTATCATTTTTGAGAGGATAAAGTGTAATTTTACTATTATCAATTTAAAATTTTATAAATTATAAAAAAATTTAAATGAGAAAATTTTCATTTGAAGGACATGACACCCTCGCTCCGCCGCTGGTGATAATGACTGCATGTGGTTTAGTGACTTGAATATTCTTTCTTGTGTTTTACTTGGTTGGGGTGGAATAGGAATAAACTTTTTAGTTGAATAATTTATGTCTATTAAAGATGAAATTATTTGTTGTAATATGTGAGTTATAATTACATTATTCTTTGTTTATTTTGTTCTTACTTTTCCTCATTATTCATGAATTATAAAAATGTTTGTTTTGTCCTTACTTTCTATCATTATTTGTGCTTTAATGTCTGCGAATTAAAATAATATATTTTTAGAATATTATTACTTTTTTAAAAATCATTTAGCCTCATTATGCAATTAAATACTTTTTTATATGCAATGTAAAGCCGCCACACTCCAGCGATATTGAACAAAATGCATCATGCGTGAAAAATAACATTGTCGTTATAGTGCAGGCACTAAACTGCAATTTGTAAGTATCATATTACACGTTTCAATAAGATTCAGGGGTTAACCGTGATATTAACCCCATAAAAGTTACGAAGCTTTTTTTAACCATCTAATTTTCAGTTATTTTGCGGTAATTGTTTTTCTGGACAGCAAACGTCAGGTCGGCTTGACATAATTTTCAAATATCTGCCTATTAATCTGACGCGTGTCACTAAAATGCTGAGCCGCGACGTCAAAACAATACAAGCGGCTCGTTGAAGATACTCGTGGCCGTAATAATTGTACTAAATTAAATTCCCATAAGATAGGAAAATCTAGTGGCAGGGACGTAAATTTTGTGAAAAATCAAGGGTATAATAAACGTTAGCTACCATGAAGCGTTTAATAAATTAAATAAATAATACAAATTTGATTAGATCTCATCCTTCAGATTTGTAGGATTCCAATTATAGCCGTTGATTATTAATAAAAAAATATCTTCAATAAATAACTATGTTTTCACCCGTAGAGAATTCAGATCAGAATGCAGCCGCCACACTCCAGCGATATTCGCTGGGTAACAATTTGGTAGTGCAAAAGTCACATCATATTTGACCCTCTTCAAATCTGAGCTTAGCATAAAATTTCTTGCCCCCCAAGGAACGGCAGATTAAGACCCCAGTAAGTCAATAAAGATACACCGCGAAACAGCGAATCATAAACTGTTTTCCTCCTCCTCCAACCTTTCTTGATCCTTCTCTAGCTTCTTTCCTCTATTATATATAACCGCTACCCCTCCATGCTTTTGTTGCATTTTAACAGTAAGAGCGCAAAAGAAGAAGAAAATGAATCGTTTTGTAGTAAGGTCGGTGATGCGGGGCCTGATCAATGGCCGAAGTTATTGCAGTAGCAGCATCTGCATCGGCAACGGGCAAGTCTACAGGTCCGCCATAGTTGGAAGAAGCTTGCAGTTGAGCGGCCAACGTAACGGTGTGGCGTTTGGTGGATTTGAATGGAGGAGGATGATGAGCTCTTCTCCTGCTTCTGTGGAAAAAGCGACATCTGAGAAGGAAGACAAAACGGAGAACTCGGTGAAGGAAGAGACGAAGGAAAATGAGGTTATGGCTGTAAGTTATTGGGGAATTTCAAGGCCTAAGATCACCAGAGAGGATGGCACCGACTGGCCTTGGAATTGTTTCATGGTACCATATTATCCTCTTTAGTTTAAACTTTAAACTTCAAAATTCATTTTATTTTTACAAGATATGAGCGTTTAATTATCATCCGTTCCTTTTTTATGCATTTTCCATTTCGTTAAACTTGACATTTCTTTGGCTGTTTTTAATAATTTTCTGAAAGGTTTAATGATCTTATTGATTTGGCCTTTTTTTGCATTATTTTTTCTTTTCCTTCTTGGGTCTAACTGACTTGTAACTGTAGATCAAAATCTAAGGTCGTGTTTGGATGTTATAGAAACCAAAGTACGATTCCTCTGTTCTTTGATTTTTTTAGCGGATAAAATTAAAGATTAAAGATGAATAAATTCGTTAAATCGAAGAGTCAACTTGAAAGAAATATCTACATGTAGCGGAAATAAACTCATTATTTATTTATTTTTTGAAGGATTTTGAAATTATTATTAATCTTTTCATATAAAACTGATCTGAAAGAGCTCTAAGGATTTGAGAAATTTCCATTGCTCTGTAGTTTGACCGATGATAATTTGTTCTGTTTGTTTGTACTCATGTAGCCATGGGAAACTTACAAAGCAGACCTGTCAATTGATTTGAAGAAGCACCATAAGCCAAAGAATTTCACGGATAAATTCGCTTACCGGACGGTCAAACTCCTTCGCGTTCCTACAGATATCTTCTTCCAGGTTTTCCTTCTACCTTTTCCGTTTCATGATTACATTGTTATGTAATTGGTTCAATTCAACTTTCACGCGTTCTTCTCGCATTTGACTTATACATGTGTATACGCCAACACTTGCTTAGATCCGTAGTTGTCTTGACATGATTTTGAAAGCTTTCGTTTAACTATTTTGGTATTTGATGTATGGTTTTCTTGAAATGCAGAGACGATATGGCTGTCGAGCTATGATGCTGGAAACAGTGGCGGCCGTCCCTGGTATGGTTGGGGGCATGCTTCTGCACCTGAAATCTCTCCGTAAATTCCAGCAAAGTGGTGGTTGGATCAAAGCCTTGCTTGAAGAAGCAGAGAACGAGAGGATGCATTTAATGACAATGGTGGAGCTTGTTAAACCCAAGTGGTACGAAAGGCTCCTTGTTCTAACCGTGCAGGGAGTCTTCTTTAATGCCTTCTTTGTTTTGTATATGCTTTCGCCCAAATTGGCGCATAGAATTGTTGGGTATTTGGAGGAGGAAGCCATTCACTCATATACAGAGTATTTGAAGGACATTGATAGTGGTGCGATTGAGAATGTACCAGCCCCTGCCATTGCAATAGATTACTGGAGGTTACCTAAAGATGCCACGTTGAAGGATGTCATAACTGTGATTCGTGCTGATGAAGCACATCATAGGGATGTAAATCATTTTGCTTCTGTACGTATTATATTCCCTCTTTCTCATTATCTGTTATTTAATAATATTTTTTGGATTGGATTATGATGTTAATGCCTTTTTGCGCTGGGTTCAATGTTGTTGTGTGCAGGATATTCATTTTCAGGGAAAGGAATTGAGAGAGGCGCCTGCTCCTCTTGGTTATCATTGAGACTGATATTGGATCGTGTAGAATCTGTCCGAGATTCTTGCTTGATGCATACTTGAATTACGTTACATTTTGTATATTGATGTATGGACGATTGGACCACGATTAATATGATAAATTTTCCAATATTGAGTGACCATTATAAATGGAGAGTATTTGACATTATCTTAACGCCGTATCTTCAATGAAGGAAAAAACCACCGTATCTTCCTGCTCTTCTCTGGTGTTTCTTATGAAAATTGAAAAAAAAAAAAAAACCATTGTCTGAGCCCGGGTTCGAACCGGGGACCTCTAGTGTGTGAGACTAGCGTGATAACCAACTACACCACCCAGACAGTTGTTGTTCCCGTTAGGGATATTATTTTACATTTGTAAAGCTGACCAAGGCAGTTTGTTACGGACAGTGACGATTTAAAGAAAGAGACTCAGCGTTGATGAAGCAGCCTTTGCGCTGGTAGCAGTGGTGGTAACAGGCGATGCATTAGACGTGCAATGTACAATGAAGGCGGGCGTTAATGGACTTGTGTTAAAACAGACAATGGCGTTGATATCGTTAATTTTCGTGCAAATTGAACCCATTTTGGTTTAGCAGATTCAGACTGAAGAATTTAAACGATATTAGCCTTGAGACTTAAAAACATCATGGCCGACATATTATTACCCCACCAGTAGCTCGCAACGGTTCTGATGAAGACGAATGAAGCATTCCAAGACTTCTTCATGGGTGGGCCGGATAAATTTATATAAAAAGTAGGAGTGTTTAAGTAAAAATATAGGTTCGAAAAATAAATTTGGACAAAAAAATAAGTTCTGTATAGAAAATAAGTTAGAACATATGTAAGGGTTTTTTGAGTCGACCCAACGCAAACTTGAAAAGAAAAAAGTTACTTTTTTTTTTGTTTTCTTGCTGGTTTGTTGTTATTTTGTTATTATTTTCTCAATATTTTACTATCATTTCACTATTATGTTACTATTATTTTATTGTTATTATTTGGATATTGTATAACTTTTGTTTTATTGTTAATTTTGATATTATTTTAGAGGCATTTACTTGTTAAGTTGGATTTATATTAGCATTATTTAAGTATACATTTTTTAAAATTTATTTTTAATACGTTGGGAAACATTTATTTTAATGTTTTAATTTTTTATGTATTATATTTTTAAAATATATATAAAAATTTAATACAATCGGGCTGGGCCAAGTTTTAACATTCTTATTCGAACCGGGCTTAGATAAAATTTTAAGTCCATTTTTCGAGTCATGTCCGGACCTAGCCTAAAATTTTGGTTGGACTTGGCCCAAACTCGACTCAATCCATGTACACCTCTAATTCCTAGTAAAGTAATACTAAGTTTCAATCCTTTTATTGCATAAATTAGGTTCATATTATTTAATTGTATTTTTTAATATTAAAAAATATTAATTAGACTTAACAAAAAATCTAAAGTGTTAAAAGATCGAATAGAAGAACAATAAAAGAAAATATAAATTTAGTTGAATTGGAATTATTCATTTATAAAATATAAATAATTTAAATCAAGTAATGTGAAAGCATGTATCACACTCAACTTTGCTGGAATTTGGCATGTGCATGAACACTTTGTTTAATATTTCTAATTTTTTTTAGTCAAATTTTGTGTATATTTACTAATTAAATTATGCTTATTTTATTTAATTTCATATATATGCCTAGTAGTAGCAGCTCCGCTTAAAATTTAATTGAGGCTTATTTGGCGGCAATTATTGTTTCTCGACAACAATTTGGCAGCTCGCTAAAAATGTGGTGTACATGAACGTCATAATAGGTTGACGCTTTTTCAAATATCTGATCTGCGTATGAAGCTCACTAACATCAACTATTTCCCCTTCTTCGCTCCATATTATATAACCTCCACGCTTTTATTCGATTTCCACAAATTCATCATCAAAATAAAACGAAACGAAAAAAGAGAGGGAAGAAAATGAATCGTTTTATAGTAAGGTCGGTGATGCAGAGCCACCTGAGCCATGGCCGAAGCATCAGCAACGGTCACATTTGCAGCTCCGCCATAGTTGAGAGAAGCTTGGAGTTGAGCGGACAACATAACGTTGTGACGCTTGTAAGATTTGAATGGAGAAGGATGATGAGCTCTACTCCTGCTTCTGTGGGAAATGCGTCTTCTGGAAGGGAAGAGAAAATGGAGAACTCAGTGACGGAAGAGACGAAGGGAAAGGATTCGTCGGCGTTAAGTTATTGGGGGATTTCTAGACCTAAGATCACCAGAACGGACGGCACCGACTGGCCCTGGAATTGTTTCATGGTACCATTTTATCTTTTTTCCATAGTTTAACTTTAAACTTCAAATCTCGTTTCATGATAATTAGCGGTTTATTATCTTCTTCTGTTCTATTTTACGTCTTCTCCATTTACGTTAAACTTGATTTATTCTTGTTGTGTAACAATCTATAGTTGCTCTGTTCTTTGCATTCTTTTTAAAATTATTAGCGGATAATTTAAAGATTTAAAATGAATAACTTCGTGTTAGTCAAAAGAGTAATTCAGCTTTACTTAAACATTTACATGTTGCAGAATTGAGAAATGAACTCCTTATTATGTTCTGTTACAGCATTTTAAATTATTATTTCATCTAAAGCTGATCTGAAAGATTTAGAGATTCGTTTTGAGTAATTTCCATTACTCCTTAGCTTTGACGTCTGTTTGTTTGAACTCCTAATGTAGCCATGGGAAACTTACAGCGCAGAGCTGTCAATTGACTTGAAAAAGCGTCATGTCCCAAAGAACTTCGTTGATAAATTCGCTTTCTGGACTGTTAAACTCCTTCGCCTTCCTACAGATATCTTCTTCCAGGTTTTCCTTTTTTTTTTTTTGACCTTTTCTAATTATTTTGATATTTTCTTATACAAATCCTGAACTATTCGTAGTGGCATGCTCGAACTCACGACTTACATATTGTTCCAACAATAACGGTGACAATGGACTTGATATATGGCTTTCTTGAAACGCAGAGACGATACGGCTCTCGAGCTATGATGCTGGAAACAGTAGCGGCCGTCCCTGGCATGGTTGGAGGGATGCTTCTGCATTTGAAATCTCTCCGTAAGTTCCAACAAAGTGGTGGTTGGATCAAAGCGTTGCTTGAAGAAGCAGAGAACGAGAGGATGCATTTAATGACAATGGTGGAGCTTGTGAAACCCAAGTGGTATGAAAGGCTTCTTGTTCTAACTGTGCAGGGAGTCTTCTTCAATGCTTTCTTTGTTCTGTATATGCTTTCACCCAAATTGGCACATAGAATTGTTGGGTATTTGGAGGAGGAAGCCATTCACTCGTATACAGAGTACTTGAAGGACATTGAAAGTGGTGCAATAGAAAATGTTGCAGCCCCTGCCATTGCAATAGATTATTGGAGATTGCCTAAAGATGCTAGGTTGAAGGAGGTTATAACTGTAATTCGTGCTGATGAAGCTCACCATAGGGACGTAAACCATTTCGCTTCTGTACGTATTACTTTCCCTCACTATATATCAATGTTTCTTGCCATCATATTTGCCTCTAACAGTTTCATACATTGTTTTTGGGGACTTGATTGTGATATATATGGGGTGGTTTCAATGTTGTTATAAGCAGGATATTCATTTTGCCGGAAAGGAATTGAAAGCCGCGCCTGCTCCTCTTGGTTATCATTAAGACTTCATGTTGTGGATCGTGAAGATTCTTTAAAAGGTTCGTGCTTGATGCAAACTTGAATTATATTTATCTATGTTTTTGTATAAATTGAGGACCACGATGAATTGTATTAACGATAATAATTGCAAAGTATGGCTTACACTGTTGGCATTTTCTCAGCTACCATATATCTTTCTTCTCTTTGGTTTCATAAATTGCAAAACTGAGAAAATGGTTGAAAAAAGATATATTCTGTCTGAGCCCGGGTTCGAACCGGGGACCTCTAGTGTGTGAGACTAGCGTGATAACCAACTACACCACCCAGACCGATTCAATTGGTTGACGTTAATGTCACCAGGTATATATATATTATTTTAGCAAGTCGTACTGCCATGTGCGTAATTGGCAGCATTGTCTCGATCTGGTATAATCCTCCTGCCAACTTTCATACCTTTTGTGATTGTCTATCCGTAAAGATCGCCTTTGGCTTCGGTAGATTGTATGCTTTATTTTGGGTAGGCACATATGGTGGCCAGTTGCTCCTATGTGGGGAACCCTTACTAAAACGAAAACAAAGGAAAAGAAAGCAAACAACTGTGATTAGTTACACCTGTCAGCTGTTGATATTAACTTGTATTGGATTAGCACTAACAGGGATAAGAAGCAAGGAGAAATGGGTTCTTCTTCAGTGAAAGCATTAGGCCTTGCTCTAACTTGGTGTAGCAATCAAGTGGCTTCCTCTTCTCTTTCCCTGCATGTTTTGTGTCTTTACCTTTTCTATTTTCCAGGCCATACAAGGACTGCAAAAACCTCTTAATCTCAGTCTGGATATATGAAATATATTATGGTTAGAGAACATTATGAGAATGAAGTGAAAGAGCCGATGAAACCTTGCATGTTCTATCGCCCCTTGTCATCATTGAACTCAAGGGGTGCAATTGGTGCGATCGGGATCCTGTGGTGCGTACGGATGTGAAAATTTTTTTGAGAGTAGAGTTTAGACCCTTACATCTTGGTGCAAGTAGAGCATGGAACCTGTTAATACACACAATCAAAATACCACTTATATGTCCCTTAACGTACCAGTAGTAGCATCCACGCACACCGGCTTACAACCCAGCCAACCGATGTATTAATCACAGCAGGATTTACAATTTTCTATTATTTCTTGTAGTGCCGTTAACAGTTTACGGTACAGGAACATAGACTGAAAGGAAGGAACATCATTATAAGTTTGATCCCATCATTTTTTTTTTCTTTTTTTATTAATTTTAGAATTCTATACTGATTGAAAATATACTATTTAAACAAAATTTACAGTTATCAGTTCATTACAATAACGGTCTAATCTATCATTCATAAATTTTTTCAGAAGATTTGTATCCCTACATATGCGGATTCAATATGTAAAACTACTTTCTATTAGGTTTTTAACCAAATCTTTACTATTAAAATTTGAATAGTTACCAAATTAGAATAATATTACATTTGATTTTAAACAGTGATATTCAAATTATAAACAAATATTAAATTAAAAATTCAATAGCCAGCAAAATGAAAATACACTATAAGAAAAAAGAAATTAAGGGATCATTGAGTTGTTTACAGATTATCAGCCGAAAAGATTTTAACTTATTTGAATGTAAGTGAGGAAAAAGGGTTAGGTCCCTTAATTTCTAACATTTCTGCAGTTGTAGCTCATTCCATCTATAAGAGGCAGAATATATTCTTAGCTATGTTATAGAATCAGGCTTCTTCAATTTTGCTTTTGAATGATCCATCGCAAGATCATTGTTGATATCAACGGCAGCATAGGGTGGCGGTGGCGGTGGCGGTGGCGGTTGCAGTGATGATCTGTAAGCTTGCTGCTGTTGTAAGGAAAATCTGAATCTTAAGAGCAGCGAATTTGTTACCACCCCAATAGAACTCAGACCCATAAGGGCTCCAGCAATTGATGGCGTTAGCATTGTCCCCGTAAGGGGCAGTAATGTTCCAGCGGCAATTGGAATTCCAACCTATATTAGTAAAAACCAAAGCAGTATCAGATGTTCACATAAAGAAGTACAATAAAAGTGAATTATTAGAAGGAACAAACTGGATTTTGCCTTTCAGTCAGGCTCAGGCACACCCAATATTTACAGAAGTCGTAAGATATAAAGGGTTGGTATGAAATTGTTTCTGGTAACAACAATGCTACAAGAAGCGGCAAACACTTGTTATCAAAGTTTATTACTTGCTTGCTTTGCAAGAAAGAGAGCCATAAGCAAATCCAAAAGACAAAAAACAGATGAAAACTTACAATGTTGTATGCAAAAGCCCACCAAAGATTTTGCTTCACAGTTTTCATTGTTAGCTGGCTTAGCGCCAAGGCATCAAGCAACTGCATGAAGATAAATCGAGTCGATTTACGTTATACATTTGGCAATGTGGAATATGGAGTTGATAGGAGAAAAGGCAACTGAATTCACAAAATATATTTCATCATATACTACTGCGTTCATTCCGGATTTTTAAGGCCTGCCAGAATTGTGATAGACATAGCCAATATGCTTGAAATGCTTGCACCAAGTTGCATATAGAAAGAATATGTTTGACAGAATAAAATTGACCTTTTTGTACGCATATGTGTTCACCCTAAATAAAAATTTAATTCATTAACTGAAAAGGAATTCAACAGATTTAACTATTAAAATAAGAAAAAAATTTATTTCGACCATTTGGTACACAAAATTTAGTTTAAGACGATACCTGTGACAGTCGATTGCCCATCAATACAATAGAAGATACTTCACTTGCAGCACCAACACCACCACCCATGGCAACTCCAATATGTGCTGAAGCCAAGGCAGCAGCATCATTGATTCCATCGCCAACCATAGCTACCACATTTTGATTCTCCTGAAGTTCACTTACAAACTTCCTCTTTTCATCTGGTTTAACTTGAGAGAGCACCTGGAAACCATATAGCACCATCTTTAATATCTAATCAAGCTCGATTTAGTGTCTGAATGCTCTAGATGGTCACTATAAATTCTGTAAAAAGGGAAAGTATGAACAATCTTCATATAACATATTGCCTCTTTTTTCTTATAGGCTAGGAACAAAATATTGCAGATTGAGAAAGTTTTCTAATCCTTCACCAAGCATGGATTCTTAAGTTGCATCTGCTTTTTATCCTGTTATTCTTCCATAAATTTCTGTCAACTAATGCTACCAACATAAACCCCAACCACCTCCCACCTCTTTTCTTGATTCTCTCTTCCTGGACTAAACAAAGCAAATTTCTTCTGATAGTAAATATAGTCCATAAATCTAAAGCTTTAGCTTGTTTACAGAGTGTTGGACCTATGATAGATTGATTAGCATTCATAATGGTTAGTAGTTTACATATATGTTAAACAGTAATTCTTAATATCAGTCAGGATACGTTTAACTTCAACAATGATTTCTTAAAGCTGATACAACCCAAGTAGCTCTAACCATCTCTTTCTCAAGCAGAGCTCAAAAACTAACATCTATAACTATATATAAAAAGAAGAAACATTGGAGTACTGTAGAAGTGTAGGTCCCAAATGATGACACATTAGGAGCTTTTTTTTGTTGGTTTTGGTTGGAGTTGGGAGGGAAAGAAAGAGAGAAAAAAGGTATAATTACCTGTCAATCCTTACACTTTTCAATCTTCTAAAATTTAGTCTCTTTACTTTTAATTTTATGAATTTAGTCTTTTTACTTGCTTCTAATTTCAAGAATGTAGTCCATCTACTATTTTCATTTACAAAATAAAGTTACTGACAACATTGTTAATTGATATCTATTAAATTTGAATATGTTTATGTTTGTGATCACTTAAACTTTATTTTTAAAACAAACTTTGAATATTAAAATGCCACATATTCAAAATAAATAGAAGTCTAATAAAACTGTTGTCAATTTGATTTTAATTTTAAATCAGTCAAGTAGAGGGTTAAATTCCTAAAATTAAAGTAGAAGACTAAATTTCAAAATTTTGAAAGAGTACGGAGATAGGGACATAATTAAACTAAGGAGTGAGAGAGAGAGAGAGAAATTATATATTCATGTTCATGTTTTTTTCTAAAATATTGTATATTTATTGTTATGAATTTATATGAAAATGACATCATTATTTTATTGTGAAATAATGCATTAAAAACTATTAGTTTAGATGTTGAATCGCGGATTGATTTAATATTAGCATATGTCTCAAGTAAACAAATATTTAACTACTTATTTTTTATTTTAATTTTGAATAAAGTACAGAAATGTTTTTCTTCATGCATCTACTTCCAAGTTGATTTAAATCCATATTTGATTTGCTTGCAAATTGTTTTATTTATGTTTGTAGGATTATTATCCTATCAATTTCCACTTAAAACTTTTTAATTCTACAAGCAAAATTTTAAATAAATAAATAAATAAACTGAAATAAATCCTTACAAAAATAAAATTTAAATAATGTATTTAAAGTTACTAGTATTTGACCATTACTCAATCCAAAAAATTTTAAAATTAAAATAAATATTCAAAACAAATATCTTTATAAATTATCATAAATTTAATTTTAGCAATAACAAAAATAATATTATTAATGGTCGTATATTTAATCTATACATAATTTGTTGGTAATTTTTCTAAAACATTTTTAAAAATATTAAAAATAGTTATTTTGTAAGTTTATCTAGAGTTTCATTTAATATCCAAATTTAACCCATATTTAAAATGATTATCCCAAACATGCCTCAGAAATAAGTTCAAAAAATTAATCAACCTTAAATTATTATCATAAATTTAATTTTCATAATTAAAAAAATTAGAATATATTAAAATTATAAATCCCCATGAGTAAGCAGGGACGTAAAGGCAAGTAATATTTCACACCAAATGCTAACCTATATGGATAATGTGTTCAATCATCGGGAACAAACTTACCTTATCCTTTGGGATTCCAACAATTGATGCAACATACTCAGCAGTGCTCCTTTTGTCCCCAGAAAGCATGTACACACTGATTCCTTGCCTATATAAAGAATCAACAACGTGCCTGGCATCTTCTCTGATCTGATCCTCAAAATAAATAAGACCAGCGAGCTTATTATTCACTCCAACATAAACCACAGATTTATTCCTAAGCTCCTCATCTGTTTCCAAAAGCAAACTATCGCCAACACCATGCCTGCAGAAAATAAACTCCTATGTCAGACAGAAATTACCTGATGATCCCTATGTCAGAAATTACCTAATCATTCCTTCAACTTTTTTAAAAATAAAAAGATGAATTTCTGCTAAATGAAACTGCTCTTAAAGATCACATTTACTAGTATACTATATAATAACTGAAAACACACACACACGGAGAATACATACCTCTGAACCCACTCTAATGTCCCAACTGACACTGTTTTATCATTAATGACAGCTACAGCGCCAGATCCAGGTTCCTCAACAAATGTTCCATCCACTACCTGCAAGAAAGCCCTTTGCATGAAAATCACAGCCAATAGATAAATGGAAAGGACATCATCACTATCCAGACAGATGTAATGAACATGGATGTTTCCGGAAAACTGAAGAACTGTCACTGTAAGTTGAGCTTGAAAGCTCAAAAAGAAGAAAAGGAAATTTCATTGCTGATTGAAAATGACAGTAATATTGAAAGCTAAGTCACAGTTATTTGTTCTTTACTATAAATTTTTGCGTTTCTTATTGCATATTTGTGTATCAAAGGAAGGATTAAATTTATACCTAAACAGAAGCCTATATCAAAGATAGGGGTAAAAAAATGCTAAGCACCTTTATGTTTGGACTTTTCACAGCCTGGGCAGCTTCCACGATTGCTTTACCAACTGGGTGAATGGTATTTGATTCTACAGCGGCAGCTAACTTAAGAACATCATCTTCAGACCAACTACCATCGAAATGTTGTCTGCACCAAAGCACACATTTTATCATCATAAAAAATGTATAACCTGGCAAAAGCTGCACACATTTTTGTTAGCATAATACTTGGCAACTTTAAACTGGGACTTGCACCAAGGATATCTTCTATCCAGCCATAGTGTAGATGAACCATCAAAATTATCGATTCTCAATTAATTTCATATCATGGATTCAGAAACTGGTCTTTTAGCAAATATTACACTTCCAGACTGAATAACTTATAACAATATAGAGCCAGAACGGCACATATGGATAAATTTTATGAGCTAGGACTACCATCTTATTTAGGCTACATATCCTTTACACTTTTTTTTTATTGTTTCTCATATTTTGCTATAAGGCAAGAGCAAATAGAAAAATCATAATATAAAGAATGGATAAAAAGCAAAAAATAAACCAATATAAATAAAATAGTTCCACATAGAAGTAAAACCAAGCCTTTTCTCATCATAAAAGTCAGTTTTAAATTTCAAACTCCCTAAAATTTATCTTTTGCTTTAATATGTTTTGTTTTTCCTTCTGCAAAAAAACAGCAAAACTGACGGTTGAATGAAGACTCAAGTTTTATCGATTTCCTAAATTGTTCATCATCAAACATGAAAAACATGAGCAGAATAAGAATCAGTCCACAAGAAAATATATCTTTGGATAGCAACATAGGCAGTTCATGAAGAAAAAAGAGACAAAAATTTACGTAAAGATAATTTTAGATTAAATACACTAGATCACTGATAGTTCTACTCCAGAAAGTTCAATATGAGCCATTTAATGTTAAAGTTTCAGAAACCACTCAACCTGGAATCACTATGATCCATGCCACTTGGAGTTACAACCTTTGTCACAACAGGTCTGCCAATAGTAAGGGTTCCCGTTTTGTCAAATATAATTACATTCACCATAGAAAATTTCTCTAAAATATTTCCACCACGCAAAAGCAATCCTCTTGTTGCCCCTAATGAAGTTCCGACCTGAAAATACCAAATATAGGCACTAAAACAATATTAACTATAACTTCAACTATGTCACTAGTCTAACATGGTGTAAAATGGTGAAACAAGGATTACCAGCATAGCTGTAGGGGTGGCTAAACCCAGGGCACATGGACATGCAACAACCTATGTCAACAGATAAAGGTTCAATGAAACTGACTAAAAAGTTAAGAAAGAAAACAAAATGGAAGTTACTAATATAATTCTAGAGTATATCAAAATGGATGCCAAAACATCCACATTTACATCAGATTATGAAGTAAAGCAACAACTAGGAGGCACTTTGAAGAAGCAATATCAACCAATTCATCATATTTTTTTCTCAATCAGATAATATGTGAACTGTTCTTTTTTTCTTTTCCTTTTTTTTTTTTTTTTTCACTTTCTAGTTATATAATGCACACACAAAGATCGTTCAATATGGATGTAGATTTCCATGTATCATACCAGAACACTACAGGAAAGCTGCAGGGCAAGTGAAACTGTACTTCCTTGATAAATAGAAGCTGGAATAATTCGTGCACCAAACAGATTCCAGAACATAAAGGTAGCAGCAGAGAGAGCCATAACTCCATAAGTGAAGTGTCCAGCCACCTGGAATTCCAATTTTTTTTTTGAAGAAAGTTAAATTGCCTTTCCACCAAAAGTAAACAACACATGCCATGGTTCTTTTTCTTTCTCGTTACACCAATTAATTAAGAACACGATACCAGAATACAACTCTTTATGTTGATTGATTATTTCATTTCTTTGTATTGAGCTAGGATCAGGAAAAAAGAAAAGGGGGGGGGAGGAATTAAGTCACCTTTCACATCAACAGCTCCTCACTTCAACAGAGTTTTTTAACTTTTAAACCATGGAGATCAGAATCAACCAGAATTTATCAACCATGTATAAAGCTTCATGCATGCAAGAATAAAGGTCATGTGAAACTGATGCAGGAAAAATAAAAATTTTACTGTTCCATTATAATCTTCAAATATGCATCATTCAAAATTTTATCCAGACATGATATGCTTTCCAGAATTACTTCTTTAGTTTGCAGCTGAAAGGCTGAAGAAAACCATGTTGAATAGACGAAAGATTGCCATGTGTGTAAGTAAAAAGTAGCCTAACAGAGTTATTCAACCTGGGGAGGTGTGGTGTTCTAAAACCATTTAGTATCTGAGGTGGCACCGGAGAGCAGATAAGACTAGTGCCCTATTTTCCACAACTAAGCAATCCATGTTAACCATGTGAACAGTAATTCCAAACAAGTTCTCTGATAACATTCCTTGTATTTTTAATGTATCTACCAAAAGATCCCTTTATCCCACTGAAGATGAAATAAGTTCTGCAAAAAATATAGGGAACAAATTGAAGAACCTTGTCGGCCAACCTCTGCACTGGAGCTTCCCTGCTCTGTGCTTCTTCCACCAAACGAACAATGTCTCCCATTGCAGTCTCACCACCAGGTCTCCGTACTTCAATTGTAAGAGTTCCATTAAGGTTGATGCTTCCAGCTGCAACTTGACTCTAGCACAAACATAAGTTTCAATTTGGTATAATATGATGAAAGGAGGCCAGTATTAATACTAGGGACTGAGTGATTGACATTGTGAATCACGTAGAAAGAGGAGGAAGAGATAGAGAAGGAAATTTTTTTTCCGTGAGGAGGGAATGAAGATGGCAAATTTAAAACCATACCCCTGGTTCTTTGGTTACTGGCATTGGCTCCCCAGTAAAACTTGACTCATCAATGGTGCTTCTACCGGCTCTGACTATTCCATCTGCAGGAACACGGTCCTAGAAGAAAACAAGAATATTTGTCAAGAAATAACAAAGTCTTCTACAATAAAAGAAAATTCATGAAACTGTTTAGCACTTCAACATATTAAATGGATCACAGTGAAAATCAGCAATAGTAATATAGCTTCCTAAGTTTAGAAAGTAAAGAAAGCAGCAACATAACTCATATGTCCTAAGAAGGAACAACACTCTTTGCTAATAGAATAAACATTGAACATGAATAACAAAATTATAAACAGTAAACATCAGACACACCAAACAGGAAAGCACTAAGATACGAGATGATAACAGATTAAAGCACAAGTCTAATTTACTTACTCCTGGCAGTACGACAATTTGGTCTCCAACAGAGAGACTGCTACAAGGAACTTCAACAATTGAATCATCAACCATCAGACGAGCTTGTGAGGGCAAACTACTAAGAAGTCCAGTCATATCACTGGTTGCTTTGATTTTTGCTCTCTGTTCAAGATTCCTTCCTAACAAGACAAAGGCTATTAACATGACTGGTTCCTCAAAGAATGCCCTCCAACCCTGCAAACACGATATCAATTAAAAAGGACTGATGTCTAACCTGAATGTCCCCTTCACATGCTCTCTACAGTCTACACCCCCACTTTAATCATGCAACAGAATCTGAAAACCAGACCAATCATTGCAAATACACTAGCAAATCAAATTGCAACTCAAACCATATGATAGAAACGTCTACTTTCAAATTATTTGAAGAATTTTACAATTTAGTAAGAACAACCGGAGATGGAACTCCATGCAAGAACCAATAAAATATTATAAAACTGGAATAAACCAGAATCTAACTAATGAAAAAGCTGTCTTACCCAAATAAAGAAACAAAATATTTGTGAGGACTCCCAACTATTCAATCCTAAATAGTCAAATTCTAAATAGTCAAATTTACCATGTTTCTTTCTTATTTACTTAACAGATAATGAACAGTCACATCTCTCAGATAAATAGCATATATATATGGAAGACCTAAGCATACAAATCTCAGCAGCCATGTCGGTCTTATAAAACTCTTCATCGTTTCTGATAAGATATCCAGGTTTTTTACACCCCCTAGGTTCCATTTTTATCCTCTTACTATGCCTGCTTGAGAAGTATCCCCGTATATACTATACAAGACTGAAATAGATGATAAAGGCCTTCAATTTATTTGCTTAAAACATCTTTATGTTCTTTTGACCATACAATCACCCAACAGCTATGATAGTGAGAAGTCAGAATGAACCACAAAAGTTGAGATTGGCAACAATTCCATAATAAATTTAGTAGTTAACAAGTGACGGTAAACTTAGAATATTTGTGATTGGCTTTTCTTCTACCTATTCTAAATTCCAATATGTGGATGCTATTTGGTTTTTCATGCTAAACGGCCTTAATACATCGTGGCATGCAACTTTTGGTATTTGTCAACTCATACAAGGTGTATTTCAGTTCAAATACAATAACAGAAGGAAGGAAGGCAAAAAGAATAACAAGAGAGTCAACAAGTCCAGGAAACCCTGAACTGAAACTACTCTAGAATGTATAAATAATAATCTGAATATCATATACGCTGACTCTAAACACAAAATTACTCTCAATGGTGAAACTAATTGAAATGAAATATGAGAAGCTGATACTAAGTACTGAAAAAGGAATCAATAACCTAGAAGTTTATTTAAAATGAGAAGTCAAAGTATGCTTACAACAAGACATGGCTTTGTTAATAGGAAAAACAGAAGTCATAACATGACACTCAAAATTTTGAAGTCATAAACATGCTATAAACAACATAGATTTCAAAACGTAAGTTATTTTACTGCATTTCATATGTACGTATGTCTACATACACAAAGGTGGATATCCATAGACTACACAAGTAGGAATAAGTATCAAGACTTACCAATTTTGGTATTAACACAGCTAGAGAACTAACAGCAAAAGAGGATAAAGCCCCAAGACCAACCAAAGTGTTCATGTTTGGAGCTCCCTTAAAAAGATTTTTCACACCCTCAAAGATAAGTTGACGCCCAGGACCAAGCAATGTAAACAAAGACAATGACAAATGGAACCCTGTTGAGTGAAATGCATGCATCCATGAAGCCTTAGCTCCTAAAAAATGGGCGACATGGCCAATGAGGCACACAGCACATAAAGCCCAGGAGACAGCAAGCTCGCGACCTATAACAGTGTAAGCAATTAAACCCGAATTACTTAGGAAGACAAACATTAGCATACTATTAACAATCTACTGAAAAGCAAAAGAAATATGAAAAGGTATCTACCACTTTATCTACTGAAAAGTAAAAAGAATGTGGAAAGGTACCTACCACTTTCTCTTAAGCGGCTGCGCTTTTCATCCATCTTCCGTTCAAAAACTTTGAAGAAATTATCTCGACCTGAATCTATATGGAAGAAATAAGCCAAGCAATCAATCCATAATGTAGATTAGTAGGAGGAACTTATGGAATAATTTACAACTCTCCAGAACACAAGTCATATCAGGAAGCAAACCAAGGGAAGTCTGTCAAGAAAATAGATCAGAAAGGCTAAACTTGGCCACGAACAATAAGAATAAATAGAAAAGTTTCCTAGTTAAATTATACTTGACTGACTGGCAGCACAATCTTTTCTAGAAATTTATCTCAAAGCAAAACAACAAGAGAGCCTTTTTTTTTACACTGGAGATGGCTACATAGATAAGATCCCACCATGACAATCTATTTAGGATCATATCAATCCATGCTCTCAAACAATGGCAAATACCATATGGTATGGGTTAAAATATGAGGAAACAAATTAATAATTAATAAGTGTAAAACAATTGGGAGGAAAATTATAGGAAATTAAGAGATACACGGCCATAATATGAAGCTGAAGCAATCATGTCTTATTTAACAAACTGTTATTAGATAGCCCCCTTGTAATGCATACAGGTTACTCGCAAGAGATTCACCGATGAGAACCTCCAAAACAAAATTAAGGTTGTTAGTATTCCTTCAGTCTTCAACTGCAATACAACAACTTTGCTGTAAATTAACATAGAACGAGGACTCTTGTTATAGCTACTATAGAATGGACACAACTAATTCTTCAAAAGATTAGCGTTCCGCACGACCAGAAAATCCTCCAACCATTTTATCCAAGTGGCCGCCACAGCTGACCTATTGAAAGGAGAAATGGTAAATTAATTATATCTATGACTTCAATGCTTGTATTGTTGCATCTATATATAGATGAGAGTCTTGAGTTTCAGAGACATACCATAAGGAATTATGGTTGCTCTTCAACAAAACCTTTTTCATTATTATAGTAAGACATCTCCTTCAGTAGTTCTCTGACCTATCACTAAAGCCACCAAACATACATGAATCATATGAAAAAAAAATGTCAACATGTGTTATGACTCTCTCATCTAAAGTTAGAGGAGCTTAATGGATCGTCATTCACAAGAGATGCTATAATATTTATTATTCAAGACCATAAACATTTTGGCCCGTCCAATATTTCATAATTGATAATCTTACATGAGAGATGATAGATTATACTTCAAGCTACTAGTACAGAGGAAGTTCAAATCTATGACTGAAACCTCAATGAACAATACAACTCATGGTCTCCGAGAGCCATGTGCATGACACCAAAATTTTAGAAACGGGCCCTTAAGTACATAGCTCTACCATGCCATCTAAATGCATACTAACTCAAATCGTGATTAATCCTTAAATAAGCACATTACTACCATGATGAAATTTTAGCAACACTTTTTGGTCTTATCAACTATCAAGGCTCCCTTTGGTTAACACTTCCACTCTTTTAGCAAAAAAAAAAAAGAAAAAAAGAATAGAAGTGGAAAAAAGCAACAAAAATTCAAATTAAATACAAAAAAAGCACTTACCAAATGAAGCACAAACAGTTTGCTTTACACAGAATTGATGAAGTTTTCTAATCGAGCACATTTTCTAGAAATAGGTGAAAAGAAACATGCAAAGCATATTCAAACAACAAAAAGTTGGACGACCAAGACGATGAAAATACTTAGTACCTCGAAGGTTAGAATTAAAGCCACAGCTAGTCAATTGTCTAGCTAACGCCTCCCCTAACTCCTTTTGCCAATTTGGTACAACCTTGGCTTCGGAAACCGGCCACACTATTGCTGTTTCTGTTGTGAGATTGACACTAGCAGAGGACACTTGGGGCTGCATTTCAAATCGGTGATACAATGAGATAGGAATAACTGATTCGATTTACAAAAGAAGCAAGAAAAAATTGAGACAACTTACTTGATTTTCTAGTATCCTCTTCACACTCGCAGCACACCCGCCGCAAGTCATTCCCTAAGCCCGGAGAAATTAAGGGAAAGAATCAGTAACCTGACGCTATTTCTTTTCTTTCTAAATTTATGAATAAAATACGGAGTAAAAAAAAAAGGGAAACCATACCCCAACATCAAGAATAATAATATCGGGAGATAAAGCAGATGGCTCGTCAACGGCTCCCGCTCCCAATTTCGCCTTCAAGTCCCCGTCGCCCGTTCCTTCCCCACCATCTCCACCTCCGCCACCGCTACCGCTACCACTTCCATCGCCGCCGCCATAAACGCCGCCGCCGCCAGCAGCCCCAAAATAAGCTGCGGAACTCGCGACGCACTCCAAACGGCGGTGTAAACGTTGGGGAACTGGAGCAGCGCACAAGCTCCTAAGTGGAGACGAATAAGAGCGGGAAGCAAGAAGAGTAACTCCTCGGCCCTGAGGAAAGAGACGAGAACGGATGCATCGAGCGATGAGAGAGCAATTGTTGTAGTAGAAATGACGGTTTAAGGCTCTGGGGATGGAGAAGAGAGCCAATGTGGGCACTGTAACTGAAAGTGCTGACTCCATGTCAAGATTGGAGTTGCAGCATAGAGAAGAAACTATCTCATGAAAGTCCAAGGCATTTGAGGCCCCTATCTTCTTTACTTTTCAGTACAATATCCCGCGGCTGCACGTCAAACTCAATATAAACGTTTTAAAATTTTTATTTCAGCTTCTCTGCGGTATAAAATATATTTTTATAATATTTACAAATACAATATATTATTAAACTAACTTAAAATAAATAAATAAAAATCATAAATGCGGTGCTATTTTTGTTGATAGTGGATATATGGAATGGGCTGCATTTGTGCATAATGAGGGGAAATTTTGTGTGCTGTATCTCCAATTTTATGGAATTTTTGATCCTTTTTAAAGTTTTATCTTAGTTTCGATCATGTTATAGGGATGATATTATTCTTGAATTTGACAATCAAATATTGTGGAAAGTTCTCTCTTCTAGTGCTTTGGACGTTTTTGATTATGATATATAATTTTAAGTTTTCACTCTATATGTCTAATGGATTGGTATGGACGCTAATAAAGCAGTTTGTACATTAGTAATGGTGACTTTATTGAAAGCGAACTACTTTGATTGTATTAGTTGTCCTTCTTCTGTTGTTGGTATTGTTCATGTTGATAGATTAGAGCATTTGGGTGAAAACTAGGGGGTTTAGGTAAAAGTGTATGAGGCAAGCTTGTTGGTTTGAGTATAGTTGTGCCCTGAGTTGTTTTCACTTTGTTTTGTTCTTTCAATCTATTCGTTTTTTAATGAATATGATTTTATTTTAAAATATATATATTTTATAAATGTTGATTGAATTTTAACTCGGTGAATATTAACATTATTAATATATAATTATGATTTATAAATTTATTTCAACAAAATAGATTTACTTATTAATATATAAATTGTAATAAAAAAGAAGAACTTGTAATAATTTATCATATTTTTATAGAATTTGAGTCTAAAATATATTAAAGGAATTAAAATTGTTAAAAAAACAAATTCCATAACAAGGACAATTAAGTAAAACGTGCTTCGAAGTAATCTTACATCCCGTCAACCAAACACATCAATATTACATTCCAATCAAATCAACCAAGCAATATAATCTCATATTCCACCCATAATTTACGTTTCCGTAATCCTATTACAAAACATAATCTAAGACTTGAAAAACCAAACAACCCCTAACAGTTTGAATTTAAACTCTTAAATTTTAATAATATTTTCTATTTTCAAACCATCAAATTTAAACTATTCATATAATAAGTACATGTATCTAAAATTTCATCTATGTATTTTAAGTATGCTTTACATCATATCCCATACACATCGAACTTAAGTTATTTACATAATAATTACCCATAATTAAAATTTAATTACATGTATTTTAAATATATTTTGTGTCATATCTAGGTCAACTTCCAATACTTAAGCTGATAGTTGTATTGGCAGAATGGATTAATTGAAATGATATTAATATTTTTAAGAATTAATTAATTTGTTTTAAAATTTAAAGATAATTTATAATATACTATATAGTTTGGGGATGTATAGTGTAATTTACCCTAAAGTACATACTGAAGTGCTAAACAGCTAAAATCATTTACATAATAATACAAAATGTAGATTAATTTAAAATAAAGTCACGATATTTGATAAAAGAAAAAAAATATCACGTTGAAGTTCAACCTAACACTTTGAAATTAGGTGTAAAAAGTAAATACACTTGGGTACGAAAATAAATGTGCGATCTACATGTACTGACATTTTAAAATTTTTGAAAAGAAAAGTTAAAATATGGAATAAATTTTCATATATTTCATAAATTTAAAATTTATTTTTATATTTTTATTTTTAAAATTTAAGTTATCTATTTTTCAGATTTTAAAGTTTAGTTCAATTATTAATATTGTTAAAATTATCTTGTTAAATTCATATTTATAATGAAGTCAAATTTTCAATTACTTTACTATTAAGTTTGTTTTTTTTTGAAATTTAAAATATGAAAGGTAAATAGATTAAATTCTTAGAAATAAAAGTATATGGATTAAATTTCAAATTTATAAATAATATAAGGACTTATGATATATTTTAACCATAAATTTGAAGTGGAATTGGCTTGCTTACATCTAAGGGGGTGGAATTGACATTTTCTAAAATTTCAATTACATGACCCCAGACGCTTGTAGTCCTTTTATCCATTCCCAAGTCTTCTTTTAGGGCCTCTACGACTATACCACCTTTCTCTCTACATCAGCTCAATAACAGCGAATTTTCCACTCCCGAGACCAGACCTGAAAACGATTCCTATTCAACACATTGGCCTCAAAACAACAAACCATAAACAAAAAACAATAATAAACGACCAACTCCCTGACAACAAAGACAAAACCGGGTACCTCCTCGACCACGGAAAGACTCTCTACCTCCTCCACCACATCATGCTCAAAGCTCCAGTTCTGAAAACAAACATCATTTTGAATTTAGAAATCACAACAGACAATAGACTCGCATGATGCGCCACTAGAATGTTGAACACCACTAGCATGATTAACAGTTCCCATGTGTTGGTCCTGTTTTAGTCAAACAAGTAGCAATCCTAAAGCAAAAGTTCAAGGAATTGAAACAATCATTTAAGGATGATTACGAGTGGTTAGATGTATAAAACAACCCATTGTCTGTGGTTGTTTGATAGGTCCCAATACCACCAAGATAAAAGCTTATTCAGAAACTTGTAATAGTCTTGCAGATCACTTGAATCATTTTAGGTATTTCCATGGTATATGTGGCATCAAAGATCCCTTACAATGCCATATTCCATTACTTTTTTGAAGGGAGTGGTACGATCTTGGTGGTATTCCTTACCCCCAAAGGTTCATTAAGAACTTAGTTGTTGTTTGCTAGCATATTTTGGGAACTGTGATACCACCTTATAGGATTTGTTGAGCCTAATACTATAATAAATCTGTGAAGAGAGCAAGGGTGAAGGGGGTTGGCAGGTCCTTGGACTCCTTAATGAAAATTTTCATCTTTAGTTTTTTATAATTTTAAAAATTTTAAATTAATATAATAAAAATTATAATTTGACCCTCCCAAGAATGAGAAAAAATTGATTTAATCATTTAAATTTTATAAATATGTAGACTGTTAAACTGGTGAAATTTTACATTTGTTATAAAAAAAATACAACTTAATCCCCCCAAATTTTTTTGGCTCCGTCCTTAGAAGAGAGATTAGGAGATTTCATTAATCATAAGTTTTTTTTAAGTTAGAGATAGTAACCAGGTTAAGTAAGAAATTAACCAAGTTAAGTAAGAAATTTTAAAAATTGAAAATCGAACCAATTGGTATATTTATATGATTTATGGAATGTAAGCTTTAAAATTACGGTTACAATTTTTTTAATATATATTAATTTTAGTTTTTATATACAAATAAATATTTTATATTTAAAATAGTAAAATAATTTAAAACTTTTAAAATCATTATTTTTAAAAATATTTATAAATAATAATTTAAATTTTTGTCAAATAATATCTAAAAGTTACAAAACAAAATTTATTTTGTCAAAATAAGACTAAAAATTTAAAATAAAAAATTATTATGAAAAACTGAGAATTGAATCAAGCCAAACCGAATTAAAATAGCTAGCTCAAAAAATCCTTGAAGCTCGACTAAACCAAACCAATATCACCCCCAATCTTCACCTTCATCTTTATAACACTATAAGCCCTTACGCCTCATTTGGTATAACGAACGTAAAAAAAGGATTGATGTATTAAATTACTTAAGCGTTAAAAAGATGGATGTTATAGGGGTTTAGTTGTAAAAAAATTGTGATATTTATTGCTTTTCTTATTTTGTCTTTGATACGAGTTAAAAGATAAGTGTTATCTATGAATGTACTATATTACTTTTAAAATTTTTTTAGTTTCAAAGCTGAAAAATAATTAGCCTATAAATACGATAAATCAACAATTAGAACAAAAGCATATAATGTAAAAAATAAGAGCAGAAAATAACCAACACAAACGTTATTTGTTAACGCAATTCAAACACAAGGATTTTATATCTGCAGAGTCTTGACTTAAGCTCAATTCACCCTAATATAAATAAGCAATTGCAACTCCAATCTTGATCCCAATTGTCACAAATCACTCACCCAAGTTTAAAAAAATGAAATTATCCCATTAATGATCCTGAGTATTTATCAACTAAAAATCATCATAAATTAGTCTTTTAACGACACCAAAACTCTCTCAAAAGATAAACATTGTCATTACTTTAAACTTCTTAATATGACTAGTTAAAGAGATGAAAAGTCCTACAAAACTCCATTGAATAAACATGATATTTATCACTAAAACAATATTTTTATCATCTACAGCTAATAAAACTTTCATGTTTATCCAATCACCTCAAGCAATTTGATTAAAAACCTTTAAAATCCTAGTTCAAACATGCTTAGTGTTTTGTCAAATATATCACACTCAAGTGGATTTAACTCGGCACAAACAAAATCCATTCACAACCCAATTCGATAACTTGAGCAGAGAAACAATTTTGTTATAACAAGACATGGAATGAGCAGTAACAGTTTTTCCAAATAGGATAATAAACATGATAATTTTATGTATATTTTTATGAATGTCTTGAGGCAAAATTATTTTATGCATATATTTATGTATCTTTTTTTATACATTTATGCATAACCCTATGTATATTATAATGTCTTATTTACTAACATTATTTGTATATTGTCATATGTATTTTTATGTACACTCTTATGGATATTTTATGTATATCATTATGTATGTTTTTTCTAATGAATCTATATATATTTTATGTATAATTTTATTTGTAATATATATATAATTTTTATCGAACATTATTTTAATTATAAATTTTTCTTATCTATCATGAATTATTATGAAAATTGTTGAATGTTTCATTGCTAGTTTATTTTCTTATATATTTTCAACTTTGTATAGTATTTAAAACTAAAATTGACTATCATTACTAATGATAGATAACCTTAATTAATAGAACGTTATTTAAAAATTAATTAAGAATTAATTATTTAAAATCACATGCACGCATATACATTAGAAATTAGTCTATCCAAAGACTCACAAGCTTGAGAGAGAAAAATGGACTAAATTGAAATACATGGAGTAATGGTAATTTCAAGTTTATTTTGATATAAATTAATATATACACTTTAGTTCGGCATAATTTAATTTTTTATAATCTTATGAATTATTCAAAATATCTAAGGTGTTTTAACTAGTTAAAATGAAGATGTAGATTTTCTTAAAACATTTATTCAACGAGATAAATTTTCATGTTAACATGATTAGTTAAAGTGGGGAAAATAATGGGACAATTAAAATCTATGGGCTAAAGTCTAATTTCGAGCATCATAAAGGGTGGATTCAGAATTTAACCTACAAATCAAAGCATAAATTAGAAAGTAGGTCGTATAATTGTAATTATTTACAGCAAGAGCGTTGTTCACAGCGCAAAAGTCTATAATACCCACAACGTTATATCATTATCCTCTTTCTCTTCGCCTCTTGATTTTAGCTTCCGCAAGCAAACCCTAACCCTAAACTTTCTTTTCTCTCCACTCTTCATCTCTTTTTTCCTCTCAATCGCGATAATGTCTCACTTCGGAAGGTCAGGCCCGCCCGACATCACCGACACCTACTCCCTTCTCGTCCTCAACATTACCTTCCGTAAGCTTCTTTCTCTCCCAGTCTCTCGTCCTTTCGTTTCAATTTATTTAGGCACGACTGCTGGCGGTTTATTTATACTGTGACTAAAACCTTTAATTTGGTTCGAATTTGTTTAGGCACGACTGCTGATGATTTGTTTCCGCTCTTCGACAAGTACGGGAAGGTCGTCGACATCTTCATTCCCAAAGATCGAAGGTTCTTTTTCTCCTGTTCTCTTTCTTTTTCGTTCTTTTTGGTTGCTGTGAATTTATAGAATAATATTTTTGTTCGCTTGATGGTAGGACTGGTGATTCTCGAGGCTTTGCATTTGTGCGCTACAAGTATGCCGATGAGGCTCAGAAAGCTGTAGATAGGCTCGATGGTACATTTCTTTTACTCGTTTACTCTCTGTCTGTCTGTCTCTTATGTTAGCTCTTTTATATGTATTAAATGCGGTGTTGTATCAATTACGTAGGTAACTCATTTGATATATTATGACATTTACTCTTCTTTTAGGGAGAGTTGTTGATGGTCGGGAGATAACTGTTCAGTTTGCAAAATATGGGCCTAATGCAGAGAGAATGTAAGTTGTGTGCTAGTTGTCATTCATATATATTTCTTCTTTCGCTGGAACATATTTTAAGTATAATGATAGAGAGGATGTATGCAGTGTAAGAAATTATTTGATAAAAATGTCAATTTGGCTCGTCTAAGAAGGTATTTTACAAAGGGAAACGCCTTATTGTTTTGCTTTAACAGGGAAAATGTCCGCTTAAGTAATTTGTATTGGTGATCAACAAATTAGTATCTACAATGGAAGTTTGAAAGGCTTGTTTGGCATGCTGATTTATAATTTGCGGCTATATCTGGCTTTTTTTTATTTAATTTCTTTTGTGTGGATATCTCGTTATCCTTGCAGTATTTTCATATCCCTAGTATTTTATCTTTAGGTCTTTAATTGTGTAGTGAGTTTCATGTATTTCACTGATTTCCCTTGCAGTCAGAAAGGAAGGATTATTGAATCATTTCCAAGGTCAAGAAGCCGCAGTCCTCGCAGAAGGTAAAGTTGTTATGTGCATTCTTTTTCCTCTTCGACGACTTTTGTTTGCACTCATTTTGCTTGATAGGTAGCATTTTCTTCTTGTGCCTACTTTTCTGAATAAATTGCAAGAGATATAAATGAAGGGATAACCATATGGATTTTTCACGTATGCTTTTTCCTTTCCTTACCAACGGAAGCACATGAGATTAATAGTGGCATGAAGATGATGGTGCTATGCAGTAGTACTTTTAAGATAAGTCGATGGTTATCTGCCTGTTCCCACATGAGTATCTGAATGCAGTAATTGTGGTTTATCGGTTATTTATTTCTTGACAATTCGATATTAGATTTCTTTATCCTATTTGATTTGTCAGAGTAACTTTAACTCCAGTACTGCCTTGGTTGGATATGTGATGCCTTTTAAGCTTGTTTAAGGTCAAAACTATATGGGTTGATTTTATCTTTTTATGGTTTTGTGGACATGTGATGTTTGCTGCATTTGATATATTCAGGCACCGGGATGACCATTATAAAGATAGGGATTATAGAAGAAGTCGAAGTAGAAGTTATGACAGATATGAACGTGATCGATATCGTGGGAAAGACAGAGATTCTCGGCGTCGAAGCAGGAGCCGTAGTGCTAGTCCTGTCCATTCTAAAGGCCGAGGAAGAGGTCGTTATGATGATGATAGGCGAAGTAGAAGTCGATCAATGAGGTTTATGCTTTGCAATTCATGGTGTTCAGTTTCTTCTATTTTCCTCCCATTCTTTAGTTACCTCATTCTGATACTTCCGTATTTCAGTGCTTCTCCTGCTCGGCGTAGCCCTAGTCCTCAGAAGAGTCCTTCCCCACGTAAGACATCTCCCCCTAGGGGTGAAAGTCCTAGTAGACGGAGCCGTGATGGACGGTCTCCAAGTCCTCGGAGTGTTTCACCGCAGCGCCGCCCTGCTGATTCACGGAGCCCATCTTCTTGAAACTCATAGATCAATGTGAGTTTTTCCCCCATCTCATTTACTCTCATTTGTCTTTTTTTTGTTTGCTTTTCAATCTTTATTTTTTGGGTAAATTTCTTCATACAACCATTGATTTTGACTTTTGACTCTCTGATTTGTGTTTGTATTTTGTAGGAATGATCTTGCTGATGACATTGGAATTCCTGGAGACTTGACTTAGCATGGTTCCTGTTGCTATTTTGTTAATGTTGAGGACATTCAAATATCATTTGTTTTCTAGTGTTGGTAGGACTGGGTTTTTTGTTGTTTTATTGACTGCCTGAACCTTTTGTCTCAATTAGTTAAGTTGTGTAGTTTGTAGCTTGATGTTTCAGTACTCATCAAAGATTCTGTGACGCAAGTCTGTCATCTTACTTTGCTCCTATCTTTAGATGTTATATTTTGCTCTGGTTTTTTGTGGTATTTGTTTCTCTGATTAACTGATGGGTCTCCATTATGCAATGGTTTTTAAAATTCTTTTATTTTTTATTTTTATTTTCTAAAAATGCTGATTCATATCCAATCGCCTGTTTGCTTTTATAGCAATGTTCGGGGAAAGAGTGAGTTGGGCAAATGGACATGATGTTGATGTTGATGTTGCTGTTCGTGCTGTTTTTATCTATAGATGAATGGTCGTGATTGTGATGCTGGGTTATAGCAGTATGCTGGTTGCAGGGACTGTTTGTTAACTATTTTTTAACTGAAAAGATATGGTGATTGGTAAGAGCTATAGTCATGTCTTGGTTTCCAGAAAGCTTTGGACCATTCTCGTTCCTGATTTTTGCATTTGATTATCCTTGGGTCTTCTGATTTCTAAATATTGGCTCTGAGGTTTAGTTGCTGTGATGATATTAAAGGACCCAAGATGATTTTTTGACCTGTGGAATGCCGTGTTTGATGAGCTCTCTGGCATTAGACCTGATGTGGTTGCTAAAAATAAAAATGTAATGTCTGGTTTAAATCTTATAGTTGCATTAATTGAACAAAATAACTTGTTCCTATTTAATTGTTTGATTGTTGTATTCCATTAATCATGTTAACCACTCCCTCTTCCTTAATGTTTTGAGTTGTAGCAACTTTGACCGTGATTGTAGCTGGGAAGTGGTTGCTGTGCCAATTATGTTGTATGATACACATTGCTGTGAGATAACCACTGAGTACAAATTAATAACCTGTACCAGACTGTTGCTGCCTTGTTGGATCATGTTGAAAATGGTTTTAGCTGTTGCCTAGCTTTCCACCTTGTTTGCTTGTAGCGGGCTGTTGCTGCACTTCCTGCAGGATCGTGTCAGTTTTAATACCTCGGTGTTTAAATGGATATGATATGCTGCCCCCTTATCACATGTTTGGTCAAATTTTATTATCTTTCCCTGTTTGAAGTTACTTTGCTATTATAGTGATTTCCTTCTTATCTAGAACCGATCACTATTCATTCTAACTTCAAATTTTACTCATATGACTACAAGTTCGTTCTTGTGCTCTGAGTTTGCTTTAGATGCTTAAAGAATGAAAGAACCGATAATTTTAGGCATGCATACCTTAGTGGCTAAGCATGTTGAAAGATGAATAGACTGGATGCCATTGCAGTTTTGTTCTGATACCTCACGCTATGTTGTTTACTTTGATCACTGCTGGTATCTGTTGCATGTATCATCTACATATATTCCAATGAAAATTTTGATTGCTCTGATCTGTGTTTTACTTTCTTGGATCTCCCTTGTCGTTTCTGAGAAATTTTTCGATGGCCTAGCAATATTGCGACTCCTGACTACTTAATTTGCTCTTGGCATGGCATTGAGTTAGACTTCCACAGTATTAAGTGCTTAAGTAGTTTTGAATTTTAACTTGTGGTTGCCCTGTTTTAGCTGAGGGTTCTGGCTTGAACTTATACTTTGTGTTATGTTGGTGTGCATGAATTTTTGTTTGTCATTGAATGAAATTGCAGACATTTTCTGTGAGGGGACGGAATTGAAGACAAATTAGATTTCAGTGGATGAGTAAATTTTCGCCCATCAGATGTTTCTTCCTGGTGATTGTGAGGTGGAACTTGCTCTGCTGCATTGCTGGATGCTTTCGGATCTGACACTAACCTGATTTCCATCCAGCATTTGCTTGTGCATATTAAAAATCATATAGCCTTATTTTGGCCCTTGGCCAAATGATAATGATACATATATGAAGGTAGACCATGACTAGAGTCCGGAAATGGACAAATAACCACTTTCTTTGTTCTAATGGAAGAGAAGGGATGAAAACATTGCAAAGCAAAAGCAATTCATAATGCTGGAGTTCAGAAAACAATTAAACAAAAAAACCGAGATAGGCACCACAACCCAATAATCTTATCTCACCATTGCCAATATGCCCGCCTGAAACCGGGGAGTCCATACCATTGCAAGGGCTAATAGTAAGCACCGATAAATACCTTGGGAATTGGATATATCCAATAAGCAAGAAATTTGCTATAAATCATCAAGCACAAACCTTGGGTGAGGAAAGAACAGCAAATTTTTATAAAAAAACTAGGGAATTTAGATTACCTTATTCGTTTGATTGGAATATGAGTTTTTATTTGTTGTCTTTTTCATTGAATATAAAATTATTTAGGAGTTTCTCTTGTTAAATTGTCTTTAATTATGAATAAAGTCTCACATGTTTGTTCTCTTGTGCATTGAATGTAAAATTATTTAAGAGTTTATCTTGTTAAAATTGTCTTTAATCATAATTAAAGTCTCTGTGAAAATTATTGAAGAGAATATTTCACCAAATCGAATATATTGAGAGTGAAAATTATAAACATACAAAAAGATCGCCAAGAATTGTTTGTCAGGATCATTATTGTATAAAAAATGAAAAATCTTATAATAATTATATAATTGACAAAATGCAATACAATCAACAAAATTTATTTTTCCTAAATTAATAATAAATAAAATTGTTGTTATCATATGAGATTATATTAGGTTTAACCCTACTACACATTGTTACCTTTAAATTTTAATATAACCATGTGGACCAAAATCTCAATTAATTTTCGTATCAAATATTTTATAAATATATTTTCACTTATGTTTTCTCTTATTGTGTCATAATCTAATATTAATTAAAGAAATAAACTTTTAAAAGAATTACATTGCATATATTAATTAAGGAGATAAATGTATAATTTAAGGATAAAATGATAAAATTGGAAATTAAATTTGATATAAAAGTAATATTCCCTAAAGAAAAGAAAGTGATAATAAAATCTTGATATACTATTTTTAATAATGTCATTTTGAAACCTTCCACTAGGAGATTTCTTGAACTAAGCAACCTTGAGCCTTTAATTGGGCTAGACCACAAAGGCTTGATCCGTTCCACTCCACATTTCATTACTCTTCAACGTCTCTTCCTCTTGTGTCTAGATTTCCATTGCTATTGTTGACACATTTCTCATTAGAAATCAAAATTTTCATTTTCAGTTGGAAGGTAGGAGCTCAGAATTTGCAAAGATGGAAGAAAAACCACCGAGCTCTCATCTCAAGCGCCCCTTCTTCGATGATGACGATTCCAACAAACCTCCCGCGTACGTTTCTGCTTCGCCCTCTCTCTTTTACCTTTAAAACGAATATATTTTATATCTCAAAGTATTGATGCAATTGTTTCAGCTCCTTAATTCTATAATTTTTTTTTCTCTTTTATGCCTGCTATTTCTCTCTCTCTCTCTCTATATATATATTTATATTTACTTTGGAAAAGTTAAGTCTTGATGGTTTCGTAAATTCATCTCCTTTTGAGAAAGTTAGGATCAAATACAATTCTGTTCTTTTTCAAGAATTATGTCTATTGTTTTAATTTTAGAGTTAAATCATTTTTTTATTTGCAGGCAGAAGAGGATTAGGTTTCCCAAGGGAAAGAAGGTAAAGCCTGGAGAAGAAGCAGTGAACCGAGTTGATGTTGAAGACGGTTCTCGTAACTTGCAAGATCCCCGTCTCGCTGCTAAGGAGCGTTCCAAGCGCCGCAATCAAATTACTACTGAATTATTCACCGAAGATGGACGTGGAATGCTTAATGATATCACCTTAGCTGAAGTTGCATATGAGGTTAATTTCCCATGCTGTTAGTCTGTCTTAGCTTCTATGTATGACTTGACAGTATGATGTTAATTCTGCAGTCAGTCTTTTGTGAATTAATGCTAATTTACACTAAATGTCTAAACTCAAGAAGCAGATGATGTGCACATATCTTATACTTTTTAGCTTCCAAATAGATGCTTCTTTGCATTCTCATCCAGTTTTATGATTGGTCCTTCTGCCAATTAGGTACTATAGTTTCTTTTCTACCTAATGTGTCCGCACTAATAAATTCTAAAAGGGTGTTTCATTTTTTTCTTTTTGGATAATTGAAAATTTATTCCAAAAATTTGAAGATTCAAAACGAATCTGCCATTTATAATGACAATAAGGGATTGCAGCCAAATATAATTAAACTCAAAATGGCTTGGCTTATACGCTGATCCATGCAAAGTGTGCTTAGCCTATCCAAAATAGCCAACCATGTAATGGAAGAGAACATAGGTAGTTTTATTTCATATCTAATGCAAAAATGCAGTTTATCATTTCATTTTGCTGGAGTTTTGGTGTGTTGTTGGCTTTTACAATCTTCAGTGCCACTCTGCGCTTTGATACAGCAGTTCTGATTCTGTTATTGAGTGAGTTTATAACTTTAGGATGCTTCTTTCCTGAACTGGCAGCCTTTCTGCAGTCAAGATGACTGCCAGATTCCTCATTTATTGGTTCAGGGGAAAAGATAGGCAATGATGGGAATTTCTTTTGGTAGGATAATGAGAACTTCATCGACGATGGAATTCAAATAGAGCCTTTCAATCTAGACAAAGAAAGAGAAGAAGGATACTTTGATGCAGATGGAAACTTTGTTGAATATGTCAATAACAATGGAATCAAGGTAAAGCGTTGCATTGACCTGGAGTTTCTCTATAGAATATCAGCACTTCTATTGACAGCCCCTTGGATTTATTGTAGGATGCGTGGCTTGATAGTGTTGAAGCTGATGTACAATATACAGGAAAAGCATTTGCTACAAAAAATGGTGAAGATAATGAAGATGTTGCACAGGATCTTTCTGCCCAAGACATTGGGATAATAAAGAGACGTATTGCCAATGTGCTTGAGCCTGGAGAAACGGTAATCTTTTTTTTTTCTTTGTTTCTGAGAGAAACGGTAATCTTACATGATAATTGTCTTACATATTTGTTTAAAATTTGCATGTTGCTTTAGTTTTCATGTTATGAATACATTATAAATGAAATGAATATTGAATACATGGTGTTGTAGTAGATTATCATATTGTTACAGGCATATGGATCTTATCTGTTATGTGTATATATATATATATTTACCATAATGATTATTTCAACATCCATGTTTACTCTTTTGAGGGGAGTCAGCTCGAGGTTAGTTTTTCTTTTTGTAAAAATGATCATTGCTCACCCAGGCATGGATTACACAAAGCTGCCAAACAGTACAGATTATTTCTTCTAGATAGTTTTTCTTTTTTAGGTCAAAGTCACAAGTGATGTTGTCAGGGCAAGAGCCTAATTGCTAAGGCACAGCTCATGTACCAGTTCGCCTCAAAGAGCCTCCAAATGAGGCGAGGGATTTTTTTTCTGAAATTTAATGCCCCAAAAAGGCACACCTAAATAAAATGCAACTTGGGTTTCTACCTTTAAAAAAAGAAATTATTAGCTTTTATTTAAGAGGTAAAAAGAAAAAATACCCATTATCTAGTCTTCATAAATAATAAAAAAGGTAATATAGTCTAACCTAAGAATTTTTGCTGCTTGTGCCTTAAGCGATGTAGGGGTCTCAGCGTGTTGCATATGCCTTGGCCCTTTGAACACATTGTTCTCGGCTGTATTAGAATGTTAGATACAATGTTTTTTTGCACTTGTTATTTTCAGTTCTAAGCTCTATCCTTATGTGCTGATGTTAAATCCATTTCTTTATTAGGTAAATAAACAGTTACAAGGGGAAAGTTTGAAGCTACTTTTAATTTACCTTTTGACAGGTTTTGCAAGCTTTGAGAGGGTTGAAAGGACCTTCAAATAACAGAAAGGAGAAAATGTCAGCTGAGACAAAGCGTGTATTTGACCAGCTAACTGAGGATGCCATGAAGTTGATGGAGAATGGTGACTACAGTTAAGTTTGTTACTTTCTTGTGCTTCTAGTTCACTAGGGTTGAGAAGTTACCTTGAATATTCTAGCTTTATGCCACTACCTTCTATAACCCAAAAAAATGACTACCAATATATTTAAAGCTGTTGCACACTTTGAGGCAAAGTGTCATTGAAATGTTTCTAGCCTTAAATGTCACCTTGACCTTTAAGATTATTGGTGCTTGCTAATGGTTGTGGTCACTTCAATTGGGAAGGATTTTGTGAGCATATCTATACTTGTTTATATGAGTCTTAACTTAGTTGAGATTTATGGCTTTGTTGGCCACCAATTGCCGTTTACTCCAATGAAGAAAATCTGCTTTTGCTGATATTTTCCTGCTTGTGATAATTACAAAAGTAGGTGAAGGTTTAGGTATATTTCTTTGGCCCTAGTATATGCTTATTGGTTTAAATTTTGTTCTGCAGATGTGTACCATGAGAAGCAGGAGGTTTTCCAGCGTGAGGCAGGTAGGTGCAATGTTTTAGTGTGTGTGTGTATTGTTTTATTCATATTGATTGTTTCTGAAGAGAATTCCATTTCTTAGTTCAAGGCACCCCTTTACTAACTGGAATCAAAGAATTAGTAAATCTGTTAAGCTCAAAATGGGAATGGGCTGGGGCTATGAACTTATAATCTATAATCTGATGATCAACTCAATTCCACGATTTTGAGTTCATTCCATATCGGACCAGATTTGAATAGGGTTATATACTTTCTCATTATGAGAAGGGGTCATTCGAGCTTATCCAAATAGATACCATGTTTACATATGGACCCCTACATCGTTACATTCCATTTAGGATTAGAAATGGGCATAATTGGGTCTGCTTTTTGCATCTCTCTCCATTATGCTAATATTGACATGTGATTTTGTAAGGGCAGGTGTATATATCGAATAACCTTTATTAACCATGCTCTCGATATATATATATTTTTTCAGAGGGATATGAGAAGTTAGCTCTAGCCAGGGGAAAGAGCAAATCTGCAAATGTTGTGCTGGAAAATTCTGATCCCAACTTGGGAAGTGACATGCTCACTGATATTAATAATCCTGGAACTGCTTCCGTACTCCCTGACCCAGCTGTGGGTACTTCAAGTCTAACTGCTGCAGAAGTTTCAGGCGATGCTGCTGATGGTTATGATATGTTTGCAGATGATGAGGATGATGAAAATCTTAAGCAGTCATCTGAGGCTAATTCTAATGCATTCATTCAATCATCATCAAATGCTGTGAACACATTTTCTGAGAGTATGTATTGTCACTGTTATTTTGGTTGTGAATGTTAGTGTTTTGGATGAAATTAGAGTACATTTGCTACTTGACCTACAGATCTAATTTTCCCGTTTTCTTGATTTTCAGCTGGAGATGTGCTAAATGATTACATCTATGATGAATCTTCAGGGTACCCTCTTTTATCCTTACCTACCTCCACACACACACACACACACACTTACTTCTGTTTAGGATTTTCAGTTCTTGGAGTTAATTGTGACTAATGAGGCAGTGGATTTTGAAGAGAGAACTGTTTCCAAGTATATATGCATGTATGTATATTGGTGTTTGGCAACCTTCTATAATAACATTTCATTATAACAGCCAAATTTGTTGTAGAACCTAATTTTATGTTTTATTTGTATCCTTCATAAAACTTTTCATCAATAACAACAACCGTAAACTATGAAGTACACTCTTTACTAAATTAAATTTCTATAATAGCTTCATGTCTCTAATTTTAGTAAAATTAGTTTTATTCCTAAGTGAAATAAAAATCATAAATTTTAATTAAGATATTATTTCAATAAAATGTTCAAATTTTACATAAAAAAATCTATTTATTATATTATATTAAATGATCTTTAATAAATGAAATTACATTTGTGAATTTTATTAAAGATTTGATTTAAATTTCACTAATTAATATTATTAATATATTATAAAATTTTAATTTGAAAATTAAATAGACTTGAATATGATTTAAATCTCAAATGTTTATAAATGGATAACAATCACTTTTCTGTAACCTCCAAATTTTTAGCAGACAAATAAGACTAGTATAGAGAGGGTTGACTGATCTTACAATAATCTTTTCATTCAGGTACTACTACAGTAGCACTCTGGGGTGTTATTATGATCCATCTACAGGACTATACTGCACAGCAGCATCAGGGCAATGGTAATAACTTATGCATCCCTTTTTGGACTCTGATTATTAGCACTTGAATGCATCTGTGCTGGTTCATTCAAAGTTCTAACTCCTTAGATCAGTTTATATAGTGGATGCTTATAAGTTTATGATTTTGTTTAGAGGACCTTGTGAGTCCTTGCTCATGTCAATAGCCTGAACACTGAAAGTAAATTTAAAGACCTGAATCAAAGATCCATGAACCCACCATTTTCATCTTTCTAGATGTAATGTTTTTTTTTTTTTTGGGTTGGGGGGATGTCTAATGCTTTATTGTAAGATTTTGACTATTCATATTTATTTGTGTGGATTCTTGATTTTTGTTGTCTAGCCACAGAGTTGATAGAACCTGCTGTTTGGGATTTTATCTGTTACTTATACAGCTTGATTTTTAAAGGCTGTGCTTAAGATATGTCCGTGTGAGGGAGTGTTTCAAGCATTAAGGCTTGAGCTATTCCAAATTATCTGGATAAATGTTGCAAGCATTTGCTGCTTAGAATCTTATCCCTCTGTATCTCCTATATAGGTATTCCTTTAATGAGTCAACTGGCACATATGATGAAGTTACGGAGGTTGCATCTGCTACAAATTGAGAGCATGGGAGTTACTGCTGTTGTTGAGGATGTTGTACAGACTGTAAAATTTGATGTGTGAAATTGGCATCCTAAGTCGGTTTTATACAGTAAGCTCCATATTGTTTTCTTCCTTTCAAATCTAACATTATAAAGTTATTATACTGTTCTTGTTTGCATTTCTTATTTTGTTTGGTAAAAGGGAGGGAGGGAGGGAGGTAACTGCTAGAATATAAGTAGTGTAAAATGAACTGCTAGAATATGACTAAAATCACCATGTATGACCGAGGGTGTGTTATCTGAAATGACTTGAACCACAGATGAACGAGCTAATGAACAAACAAACATAATATAGAAATCCTTGACGAGTTTCAGCCAAAACACCAGATCTGGTCAAAACAAAGTTCGCCCCGTCAACAAATTTATGGTTACCAGGTAGTATGGTGCAATTGAAGGTAACCCTTTTCTTTGAGAATAAGTAGTCTTACATCGAAGTTGATCTAGGAAAAAGGAGCCCTTTTCATTGAAGTCCTTTACCAATAAATTCTGGCATAAGATGCCCATCGGAAAATTGGCCGGTAGGGTTCTTAAAAAATTTTCACCATATGGCCAAAAGTTTGCCTGATAATTAACAGTGGTGCTGATATAATTGTTATTTCCAGCATAACAAAAAGTTGACTAACCAAAGATGAAGAAATCATCATGGTTTTCTAGCAAAGTGTAGTGGCATACCAAAAGCAAGAAACATATATGGGTCCTTAAACTTCTCATTTGAAAACTGAAAACATGTTTGCTTTATCTTATGTTCTTCCCATGGCTCAAAATTTCTTACTTGTAGGGGGTTTGTTACGTAGACTTTACTGCATAAATATAAGCAAAATACAATCATTTTGGTTGCCTTAGATGTTGCTCTATGATTCCATGAAATATCTGAATATGGAATAGATATTCAAAAGTTGAATACGAGACCACGAATGGCAAGCACAATTTGAGCTTAAGATGACTTTGATTTCTTCATATAAAAATGTTTGGGGGTATAGACAATAATACAAAGGGGGGTCAATCTCAAGCAATTTAATTTTTCGTTTTCAAAGACTAACCTTCTTAGAATTTTCATAAATCTCCATTTCCCAAAAACCCGGAGAAATATGCATTGAGAATAATCAACAGGGCAGAAGCTGGTGAGATATGCAATTTTGATAAATTAAATAATCCCCGAGATTATGACATTTTTGTATATCCATCTTATATAACATTTTTTGTAAGGGATAATGGCTCGAATTGATAGCAAATCTTTCAATGTGGTACATATGCTTTAAAGATATTAATATCTAAAGTTTTATTCTATTTATTGAAATCACCGTTAAATAAGAAGTGATGTGTCATGTTGCTTCAACTACAATTTGATACATAACACTATGTAAGGGTAAAATTGTTTAATTAACACAATAAAAAGATTTGACACGTAAGTAGTATTTAGAAAGTCACCTATTAATTGGATTTGGGTGTAATTGTTTATAATTACACAATGGTAACATATTTAGGTAACCAGTTTTGTCCGAAGCTCGCCAGCTCAAGGATTGCCTGAAATGAAATTCTAACTAATTCTATCATATATCTTGCTCATATTAATTTTCAATGCCACCAAATAATCTGTACCTGTTTTCTTTGCTTTAATGGTGTTCAGGAGTTCCCTAACCAACAAGATGTCGTTAGTTATTAACCTTCTTTGTATGATAGCATTTTAAAAAGGGAAGTCAAGATCATTTAAGACTTCTTTTAAGTTTGTACACTTTTGAAGTGTATCTTCTAAGCTACACTGTAAAGGTTAATGGTACGAAAGTCCAAATGCTTTTAGTATGAGTGCAATAATCATCTTGTTAAGTTCCTTTAGCAAATGTCCCGAGCGCAGAAATGTGGCCTTAGTGGTAAGATGGCCGACAATATCTTAGAAAGCTTGATAGAAGATTGTTGGATTTCCATCAATTCCTAAGGACTTAAGAGGACCAGTTTGAAAAATAGCTTGTCTTACCTCACTTTCAGAGAAAGATTCATCAAGGGTATCCACGTGATCTTGAGAGAGTCTTGGGAGATTGAGTGAGAGGAGTTTATCCTTAATACGACCTGTCGCATAATATGCCATTGAGTTTTGAGGGGGTCTATTTAAAATTTTTAAAAATTTTGAGGAGTTTAATTAATTTTTTTGAAAATTAGGGGCTTAATATGAACTTTCAAAAATTTTGAGGGGATTAATGAGAATTTTAAAAAAATTTGAAAGGTTCAATTAAAATTTTTAGAACTTCTAGAAAGCTTAACTATAATTTCTAAAAGTTTTGTGGGCTAATTACAATTTTTAAAAATTTCAAGGGATATAATCAACATTTTCCAAACTTTTTGGGGCCAAGGTCCCCTCTGGTTCTAGTGTAGTTTTGCCATGGGATATGACCAATGTTGTCAGAACTGTCCGGTCTTGAAAGTGATTGAGGAAGATCTGTTGGGGTATCAACCCAATTGTTCTTGGAATCCCATAATCTCCAAACCTTGTTCATTTCCCTTCTCCTTTTACTGGTGGTATAGAAAACTTTGCATTCAATCGCCTTTAGTGTTCCATAATATTTTGTAGTTTTGCATTCAGTGTATCTATTCTATTCTTTTAAGAATTCCAAGTTCTTCCCTTACTACTACAATCATATTTCAAGATAACGTTTGATTCAAGATGATGTCCTAAAACTTTTTTCCTTTCTGACAACCTCTTTTTTCCATTTTTGTATTTTCTTAAAAAAAATAAAATTTAAGATCTTTAGATCTAAGCACTCCAAACTCCAATTATTATTTTTCACATAGTGGATGAGTTAGCTACTTCGCTTCAAATCTATATGGTCCTTTTTGAAAATGTGGCGTAAGATATATAGAGACAACTATGAGCCCATTAGACTTGTTTATGAGATGAGCTATTTAGCCTAGTTTGAAGGCTTATTCGAAAAGTGATAGGGTTTGAACAAAAATATAGGCTCGAAAAATAAGTTTAGACAAAAAAATAAAACTTATTTTTTAAACATTCCAGGCCTCAGGTAAACTTTTTTTAGCCTGAGTCTGCCTTGACTTGGCTCGAATTTGTAGAAAAAATTGTTACTGCCATTTTTTTTGCTATTTTTTTATTGTTTTTTCATTGTTTTGTTTTCATTTCGCTATTATATTACCACTATTTTGTTGTTATTGTTTGAATATTATATAATTTTTATTTTATTATTAATTTTGCTACTATTTTAAAGATAGTTGCTTGCTAAGTTGTACTTATCTTAGTGTTATTTAAATATATATATATTTTTATTTTTTTATTTGTTGAGATACATTTATTTTAATATTTTTAGTATATTTAATGTATTATATTTTTAAATTTATTTTATATAAAAATTTTAATACATGTGAATTGAATCAATTAATTTTAACATTTTATTCGATGAACTAAACTTAAACTTGAAAGTAGACTTAAATTTTTTAGTTAACCCGAACCGACCCGAGTTGACTCATTGACAGCTTTAAATCCCGTGATAGAAACAAAATAAAGGCAAATCATGAGCTGCTTAAGTATTCATGATTTTGGAAGCATTTATCAATTAGAAAAAAAAGCTCTATCCAACCTTTCCCAAACAAGTTACTTCTTCTACCTTTTAGTTGGTACTTCAACCAGACTACACTTGTTGATACAATTAAAGAGGTTATCCACACCATGTGTTCCCTTGTTGGAAAAGGATAATTTATCTTTGTGCAAGAGCTCTTAGTCCAAGTCTCCAACTACAATCCATTCCACCTTTCCTATAAATGTATTTGCCAACTCACAAAGTCAGGGTAATCCAAAAAATATCTTTACATACGTAAATAAAATATTATTTAAGAAAACATTCTTAAAAATTAATTAATCATTTCACACTAAAATTGTCGCTTCACCTTTTCTAACACAATCAATTTCTGTCGGAAAAGAAAAAACTTACTTTATCGCCACTTTTTCATATGCTAATAGACATTTTTACTTTCATTAGGAAATATGTTGATGCTAAATTTTTTGGTGAAGTACCCAAAATGATAGGATGTTAAAAGGTTGACCTATACCCTTAACATTTCAACTTAATAAGATTGTAATGAAGTGAGAAATTGTTAAGGACAACTTGCCTTAACCCATCTTTTATATTAATTACAACAATACGAAGACCCCATCATTAACAGCAGTCTCAATCCTAATACTTCTTTTTTTCAAAGTTAAATTTTCTCAACTAACATGTAACGTTGTTATGTGGTGTCACAAGTTATAATTAAAAAGATATATCATATTTTTTCTCAGTTAACATTTTTGTATTACATTGAAATATTTGTTAGAATTCAAACCCCATTCATGTGATTATCTCATTATTGATTTTTTTTTTTTTTAAAATTTCATGTGATCATGTAATAATATTGAGTCCACTATTACCAAATCTAAGTAGACAGCCAAAAACAAAGGATATTATGTTATCATGTAATTTGAAAAAGTAAGGATGCCAAAAATAGAAGAATCTAAAAAATGCATGCCTTTACCATAATTTCCTATAAACAAACCAACTCCACCGAAAGATTTCAACAACGCAACAAGTTTTATTATTAATAAAATATATCTATATTTATCCAACGCCATTGGAGATACCTTCCCTCTGAATTTCCGATCTCCGCAGAGTGCTTAGCATTCAGGTACCCCCTTCTTTCTCATTTCCCCTTTTCTTTCCCTTCTCCTTTACATTTAACCAGCACCTAGGGTTTTCTTTTTAAAATTTATGTAGGCTATTTTATTATGGTTTGATCGCCACTTAGGTGGGGATCTGCATATCTTTTTAATTCAAATTTATAGCTTAAGAATCTCGTTTCTTTTCTATCAAATGAATTATATTTAATGCTCAGTTTTTATTGTATATTCATGGATTTTAATTTAATGCTTTTTACTTTTGAATTTTTGGTATGTATTATAAATTGTTTAAGTTAGGTGCATATGTTCTTAATTCAATTTTCTAGCTCAAGGATCTCATTTCTTTTCTGCCAAATTAATTTAATTTAATGGTTAGTTTTTATTATCATTATTTATATATTTTAAAATATATGATGTTTGGGATTTCCTTTGTTATTGCAATTGTGTTATTGGTTTTCATGTGAAGGACGTGCATCAATAATAAATATGCAGGGATACTGAACTTTTAAGCCTGGAAAGTTGTAATTTATTGAATGAATACGGTTGTCTCTCAAAGTTTTTTTCTTTTGATGTTTTTTTTTTACAAAAAAAATTCTTTTAATATGAATGTTTAGTGAACTAGTTAATTTGTCATCAAGTGCTTTTTGATTATGTAGAGAGTATGGTATGCATTCATTGAAAGCTGTAAACAACTGTGTCATAGCCTTTTGGCTGTTGTTTTTCCTCTTAATATACTAGGAGTCTAAGATTTTATATTTTTATTCTACATTGCCAACCTTATTATTAGTTGGGAATAAGTGAAACTTCTTTTGTGGTCTCTATGATCTATAAAAGTTTTAGCATTTCTGAAGATTTATGCAAATCATTTGTGTGCTATCATAGCTGCTATTAGTTGGGTGGTTGCAAGGAACTGATCTCAGGCATGGAGAATGACAAGGAGCTAGAACAAATAGATGTACAGGAGTCTGAAAAATCCATGCCGTCATCTGAAGAGGAGGTGTGTTCTTATCTTAGCTGTGTTCCCCATTAAATGATTTTTCTAAGGAGTTTTACAAATTGCAGTGATTTATTTATTATTTCTTATCTATATTTAGGATGCAGCTATAAGGAAAAAATATGGTGGGATTAAGCCTAAGAAACCACCACTCATTTCTAAGGTAATCTCTGTGGTGAAATTGTAAGTTTTTGGTTTTTGGTTTGGGCTGTTTCTCATCTAAGTTTATGTCAGGACCACGAACGTGCATACTTTGACTCTGCTGATTGGGCACTTGGAAAGGTACTTTAAAGATTCTCCATACTCCAACTAATCCTTTTTTTTTTTCTTCCCCTTTAGTTTTATTATTGTAGTTTGGTAATGCTAATGAATCCAGATTAAGCTGAAGTTTCCGATATATATATTTTTTTATGTTCTTGGATACCAACAGCAAGGTGTTGAGAAGCCCAAAGGACCACTTGAAGCCCTCCGGCCCAAATTGCAGGTATTAATCTAATGCTTATAAAAAATTTTAATTTACTATTCCCTTCTTGTGTGTCTTTTAAGAATTGTCCTAAATTACCATGATTAGTGATAGAAACAGAGTAGGTAGTCCTTTGCTAATGCTGCAGGATGTGACTGTTTAAAGTAAGCTTAAATTGATCTGGTCCACTTTAATGGGATTCTCTAATTGGTCCAAAGTTCAAATCACTTTGTCTACTTAATTAAGATTCTTTAATTTGGTCACAAATAGGCCTGTTAATTGGTTCAAAATAGTGAACCGGCTTTGCTAGAACTTTTTCATGTCAGGAGGAGCGAAAGGGATTAGAATATGTAGATTCCCTAAGGCATTTAACTACTGGAGTGAATATTAGGTGTGAACTTTTTATTAAAATGAGTTGGAAGACAGCCCATGCAGAGTTTTGGTTGGGGTTTCCTGATATACTTGCTTGATATTATGCATACAGTGGCTACTCTGATCAGGTGGATAATTTTGGTATTGTTTTAACATGATGCTATTGGTTGTTTCTTTTGCATAATTAATTTGACTTATATCTCATGGTGAGTATCTGTGTGATGGTTTTATGAAGAGCAAAATTGATGGTTCTGATACATGATTTATCACGAATCATGATGTAATGAGGATTTTTTGCAGGTCATGTTTGTGATTTTAACCCTTTACTTTATCAATAGAAAAATTCGGGTTTGAGGATGATATGTTCATCTGCAGTTTACCTTGTTCTCCCGTACAATATTTTTCTTAAATGTGTTTTTGAAGTCTGCTAAGCTTTTTCTGATTTTGATAAAGCTAATAATTAGCATCTTATCGTATGGTCTAGAAATGGTTCTTTAGTAATCTTATGATGCTTATGATTACGTTGTTTCTGCCTTCTGTCTTCAGCCCACACAACAACAAACACGATACAGGAAGTCTCCTTGTGCCCCATCTGATGGTGAAGGTATGCCGAGTTATTGACAATTTGACATGGCAAACTTTTGTCGATGAATGTTTTTTTTTGTGCATTGGCATTTTCCCTTTTGGTCACAAAACGGTGCTTTAATCAATTCAATTCATCATGCTATTATATAGTTGGAGGGAGTGCTCAACCGGAGGATGAAACCACCAACGAATGAGAAACTGCTGCCAATCTTCTAAACTTGTGAGGACTATTGATAGTTATTCTAATACCTCGACAGGTAATGAGTAATTTTCAATTGTTCCCATGAATAAAGCTTGTTAAAGATGCTTTGATCTTAGTCAAGATTTACAAGTTACAACATTAATGCAGTCGACTATATTATGGGAACTGAACTGTATGTTGTTCCAATGTTTTTCCTGATGTGGAACATACAAGTAAATCACTTATAAAATGATTTTTCGCTCTACTAGATTCCCATTTGGCTCCTAGTGAACGTGAAACCAGTCATTTTCGCTTTCACATTTTTTTAAAGGGTATACTTGTTCCTAGTAATAATTTTCTGAAGTATTAGCATGCAAATTAGTTAGGACTAGGGATGGCAAAATCTGATCTGCTTCACGGATTTCATGCCGATCTGTTATGAATGATGAGATTTTTTTTTTTAATGGAGACCGATGGCGGAGTGAGCCATTTTTGTAAATGCACCAAATATTGCAGTTCCTACATATCTTTTCTTATCTTATTCTTACATATGTACCCAAAAAGATATGTTCGGACAGGGATCTTTGTTGATAATTACAAGGAATTGTTAATTTAGAAACATATAAACAAGACAATTCATTTATAAACCAAATCTGCCTTGATCCTGAACCATATTCCACTAAATTGTGTCTTTAGCCACCTTTGATTAGCCCGACCAAGATACCGACCACAATGTCGTTATTCTTGTTCTTACTGCTGCCGAATTCTCGTACCACAAGGTTTTCTAAAGAGCTGCCCGTTTTTGTTGCAAAAGCTTTGTTTATCCCTTTGATGTCTATTCTCGATCTGGTAACCACCGTTCGAATCAAAATCTCTCGTCCATCTGCATTTTTCATCCTCAGTTGTTTTGCGAAAAATTTCTCTGGATGTTGTATGCATCGGATCACGACCTGAAGCTCCTTCCCGAATTGACCACATTTGCTTCTCTTGACGGACTTGCTCAATTCATGGCCATAAAGTTGCTTGTATGAGCTTAGTATGGCTCTTACTTGGCCATTGTTCCTTCGGCTCAAAACCGAAATTATCGTCCTCTGATCTATGTTTTTCCCACTTTCCAGTGCTTCATACAGAGTCTTTGCATCGCACATTGCTAAGCTCATGTCTACTTTGCTACCGTAATTCCGACACGATCTCAGAACAGCCACCAGAATCTTTTGCAAAAAGATTAAAATAAATAAAACGAGTCACGACTTCAAGTTGAGATAGCTAACATTAGCAAATAGCAGATTACCTCTTTGAATCCGCCATTGATTTTCATAGTTAAATCCTTTTCGAGGTCGGATTTATACTGAGTTTGATAGCAATGTTTGATCTGTAACAGCTCCGAAGATGGTCTGGTACAAGCTACTTCGATTAGAGTATTGAGGTTTAGACTTCCCCCAAACAATGAATGCCTCATTAGCTGAGCATCACGTTCGTAAGGTTCAACTATGCGGAGATAAGCTATCCTCTACATTAATGGCATGTAATGTGCTCATATCAGCATATCTAAACCAAGTAAATTCCATGTAATTAACTCTAGTTTGTTTACTTACCGCAAACGAGTTATTCCTCTGAACATTGAACACAAACTGAAGAAGATCTTGGCCGTACCAATGACTGTAAGTTTGGCGAATGAGCTTGAGCGCATTTGAGTCTCGATTGACAAATATTCCGACGACTTCTTTATTGCTGATTGCCCCAACATTGCCTGTTAAATTAAGTTACCGATTATTTCGAAAACTTGATAAAAAAGAAGCAGAAAACGAAAAGTTGAAATACCAGAGAAGTAAGAGTGAAGGATATGGCAATCTTGCTCATACTGTCTAGGGGTTCGAATGAAACTAGTGGCCATCTCAAAGTTTCCTGGAAAAAGAGATCCTTTTATTTTAAGTTTCCAAGTGTATATATGCAATGCAATATGACAAGACGCCAATTGGAACCATTTATATAGGGGGAGTTGGTTTGGTTTTGCCAAGGAATAAATTTAAGTTTGGGGGTACATAAAGAAAGAAAGCGATGGGGCAACGGGGGGAAACAATAAGAACGTCCAAAGTGGAGGAATAAGAAAGAAAGAACATATCCTCAATTCCAATATCAACCATGCTCATCTCTTTTTACAGCAGTTCACTTTCTCTTGCCTGCTGACTTGCACTTTGCGATGATTAATGCAAGCAAAAGTCTTTTCGAGTATCTTTCTTTCATTGCATACATTTTGAAATTACTTTAACGTGAACGGATTTTCCTTATTTTATTTTAATTTGATAGTAGTTGTTTTTTGATAGTTGATTCCATGACTGGTTCGAGTTCGAATCGAATTGAATCTCGTTTAAGGGGATAAATTTTTTTAGTACTGTTTTTTAGTTCTGTTTTTTAGTTCATAAAACTTGAATTTATAAGTTATGAGCTCCTTATCATTCGACTCAACAAATATTAAATTTTGGTAAAAAGATCTCTCTTGTCTCTCTAAAAAATTAGAGGAACTTAGTCTCTGTCAATTTCAAAAGTGAGCAACGAAGAACAATTAATCATGACGTTAATGTTTTCCATCAATTGTACATGATTTTGATTGGTATAATAACAAATTTAGCCTCTTGACCTTAATTCTAAAAATTCAACAATTCAGCCTCAACACTTAAACAAATATTACGGGATAAATTTGTTAAATTAAAAACAAATTGATAGGATTTATAAACTTTGAAGGCTAAATTTGTTATTATACCAATCAGAATTATGTACAATTGATGGAAAACATTAACATCGTGATTAATTGTCCTTAATTGCTCTCTTTCGAAATTGACAGATATTAAATTACTCTGATTTTTTTTCTTGAGAGGGACCAATTTATTCAATTACAAAATTAAGAGGAACCGACTTGATTTTTGTATTTTTCTAACCTATCAAAAACATTATAATATAAGGAAAATGATGGAACGAATTATAATTGAGATTGCCATCAAAACCTGTTAAAAACAAGCTTCAACATCCACATAGTTCTTTATTTTGTAAACCCCAAACTCTTGCTTAGAATCAACCTTCAACCCATCCTTCTCCCAAGAAAAGTTTCTTGAGATGGAATAGTTATATAGTAGATTATCCAAAGAAAAATTTAAGTTAAAATTTTCTTTTATCACCATCCTTTGTGCACCATGCTCTTTCAACCAGCAAGCTTAAGAAAGTATCCCAAAAAGTACACACTGACAATGTTCTTTGGCTACAAAAGATAAAAAAGTAACAACTCAGTGTTGCTAACAACTTTACAATGTTGATTTTATTTATATATAATAAGTTAACACGACAATAGAATGAACAGTTAAATATATATTTAAAAATAATTGAAGACGAGATGAAGTGAGACCATACGTACAACTTACTCATAATACAAAGAGTAATAGAAAAATGTGATCATGATTATATGATTTAAAGTTGAGTTGGATTGCATCTGGTACCAAATAGACAAGCCCTATCAAACAACTTACCCATAGTATAAGGAGTAATAGCTGAATTTCACCATAAGTTGAGTTGGGTTGCATTTGTTAACAAATAGACAAACCTTGACAAACAAGAAAATGACATTGAATTCATTAACAGATTCATTTTATTTATTGGCATAAGCTCTTTACATCCAATACATTAGTTATGGTGGTAGAAGTATTATAAAGAATTTTGTATTAGGAATTAAATTATATTTTATTTTTATATTTAAAAATAGATAAATTAGTTATTGTACATTAGATCAAATAATATATTGATCATTTTGTTAAAAATTTCATCTTTTGTATTGTTTAAAACTAGTGTGGTGATGAAAAACTAGACAGTGAGCTCATACTAATGTACATAGACCAATCTTTAACAATAATAATGAATAAAATTTTGACAGAAATATCAATTTGCTTTTTAATCTAACTTATAATGATTAATTTGTCAAAATTTTAAACAAATGAATAAAAATAATCAAATTTTAATAAAAAACTTTTATAATATTTAAACAGTTACACTTAAATCAATTTAAGAGTCATAAAAGCAGACAGGTTAAAGAAAGACAATCATAATCTAGAGCCCCAGAGTGTATTGTAAGCTCAATCATTTTCTTGGTATTTGTGGTCAAAGCAAAGGGAAAAAGAAAAGTTAGAACCAAAAACTGTAGATGTAGAATGTGTTAGTTCTTTAGTCAAATATAAACAGTGGCTCCATGTAAATAGCACAAGGCAGTGGTCACTAATAAATTGAATAAGAACTCATCAATAAGTTTCTTTGAGAATGAGTGGTAAAAGATTATTAATAACCATTGTCTCCCAAACAGTACCCATTTCTTTTTGCTGACCACGTCATTGCATACGCTTCAATAAACAACGCCCAAAGTCTATTCCATCAATTTTATTGGTTTTTTTGGTAACATTTTCACAATTTATATAATGCTTCAACAGTTGTAAATGAAGTCTTGCAAACCAGAAATTATCACTATTCATAGTAATAAGTTATGTCTAGAGGTGTTCATAGGCCGGGCTACTCGGCCTAGCCCGAAAACCTGCCCGAAATGTGGGAGGATTTGGGCAAAAATATAGGCCCGAAAAATGGGCTTGGACAAAAAATTAAGGCCCGTTTAAAAAAGGGTCGGGCCTTGGGTAAGATATTTTTAGCTTGGGCCTGACCGGGCCCGGCTTGAATTCACTAAAGGAGAAAAAAATTTGTATTTTTTTAATTTTTGAATGTTATTTTCTTGTTGTTTTCTCTCTATTTTTGCTACAATTTTACTATTACGTTGCTACTATTTTGTTGTTATTGTTTGGATATTGTATAAAACTTATTTTCTTGTTAATTTTGTTATTATTTTAAAGGCATTTGTTATTTTTATTATTATTTTAGAAGCATTTACTTGTTAAGTTGCATCTATCTTAGTGTTATTTAAGTCTACATATTTTTAAAATTTATTTTCAATTTGTTGGGAAATATTTATTTTGATGTTTTTAGTATTTTGATGTATTATATATATATTTAAAAATAATATAAAAATAGTATAAAAAATTAATACTGGGCGATCAAAATTGGGCTCAGGTTTTAATAGTTTTATCTGGGTCGGGCTTGGGCAAAAATTTAGGCCCTTTTTTGAGCCCAACCCGACCCGGGCCCAATAAATGGGCATGATTTTTTAGTTGAGCACGGCCTAAACCCGGCCCAGTCCGGCCTATGAACACCTCTAGTTATGCCTATTGAATATCAAAAGTTATATTACTTGGTCATTAACAAAGAGTTTTCACTATTCATAGTAATAAGCTATGTCTCTTGTAGATATCTATTGAATAATTATGTTTATTGCTAAAAGATATGATTATCAATTAGGATAATTATCTCTCTATGAAGAGACATGAATATTCTTCAAAATTCATTTATTTGGTACACTAAAAACATATCAAAAGTTTCTTTTCATTCTTCTCCATCTAATATTCTTAGATTATTCTTTTAGGAATTACTATAGAAGTTTTTTTTTTTAATGAAAATTGATATTCTTTCTATGCTCCGATCAATTCTCAGTGCACTATTCCTATTAGTGTAAAACGTAGGCAATCATTGGACTTCATTGTATCCTTGAGATTCATTTGCCAGTAACTCATTTGCACACCAAAATATAAATAGAGTCGAATAGAACCTTAAAAAAAGTGACATTGATACTTGCCTTGAAACCTTCATTAATTTATCATAAATTCATTTTATCCCCACCTACCAACATTTTTCTTAAACAAACTTTAGCTTCACAATACATTATTACAAACTTTCACCAACAACACACAAATGGAGAAGGTGTCATTTGTTCCCCCATACAACAAATGCTCGTATATTTTCTTTCGAGAAAACATAAAGAAAGAATATTTGTCACTATTGTCCTTAAATACTTGGATATTTCAAATTTCTTTTCGACTTTTAATTGAAAGAATGTTTTTATGTTACATTCGTGATAAAGGTTTTCTTCATAAACTATTATAAGTAACCCTCTCGCCAAGCCAATCACCCTTGTTAGAGTTGTGTGGCCCAAATTCTAAGAGATTGCTTGCAAGTCAAGTTAAACAAAAATATATTTTCTTTCTAAAGGATTTAGTATTTATTAGTATAATATATTTAGCATTTATTAGTATAGTTTATTTGACTTGCTAATTTAGCCTATAAATAGGCTCTTTTACAACCTTAGAAAATACACCCATTAGATATTAGAACTCATAACACATTTAGAGAATTTTGTGTTTACGTTTTGAGAGTTCTTTATTTTGGGGGTTTAGTTTTTATCTCCATATTTTGTACTCTTCGTTCTTTTACCATTATAGTAAAATTATCTTTGCCCGTGGTTTTTTGTCCTCTTTTGAGGAGTTTTTTCACGTTAAATTTGTGTGTTCAATTTCTCAATTTATTATATTAATTTTACTTGTTCGTTGCTTAAATTAGGTCGATCCTAACAAGTGGTATCAGAGCTAGTTCAATTTTCATAGATCAGCTCATTCAAAGATGGCAACAACAATGTTTGAAATTGAGAAGTTCGATGGTAAGGCAAATTTCAATCTATGGCAAGTTTGGATGATGGCAATTCTAGTTCAAACAGGCTTGAAAAAGGTTGTTATCGGGAAAAAGCTTGAGAATCTAAATCAAACAGAATGGAAAGAGCTTGATGAACAGGCCTTGTCTGCAATCCAGTTGTGCCTCGTGAATACGGTATTGCAGGAGGTATTGATGGAGAAGACCTCATCCGCATTGTGGAAAAGGTTAGAAACTCTTTATGCGACTAAGTCTCTGGCTAACTGTTTAGAGTTGAAACAACGTCTATTTATGTTTCACATGAACGAATGTGAGCTTCTTAGAGATCACATCAGTCAATTCATTATTCTTTTAAATGATTTAAGGAACGCTGAGGTTCATATTGACGATAAAGATCAGACTATGCTATTATTGTATTCTTTACCCCATTCATACAAGTCTTTTAGGGAGACCCTAATTTATGGCAGAGACAAACTCTCGTTCGAAGATTTGAAGGGTCATTTGTTGAGTAGAGACAAACTCGACAATGAGTTTGGTTTGGATAGCAAGGGAGATAGGCAAGCTTCCGTTTTGGTAGCATCAAAGAAATGAGACAGAAGGTGTTGCTATTTTAAAAAGTTAGGTCACGTCAAAGCAAATTGTTATAAACTGCGAAATAAAAGAGCTGCTGAGAGTAACGAGGAGGATGTAGCCGGTGCTAATTTAGCCGATGAAGGTGGTGATGATTTCTTGTTAGTGTCAACGAGTGATAACTCTAAGCTTACGTCTGAATGGATCCTAGATTCGGGATGTTCTTTCCACATGTGTCCCAATAGAGAATGGTTCTTCACATACAGTTTGGTTGAAGGTGGAGTTGTGTGCATAGGAAACGATTCATCCAGTAAGGTAATTGGTATTGGTACTGTTAAAATTAGGATATACGATGGGACGATTAGGACACTCTCAAATGTTAGGTATGTACCTGATTTACGAAAGAATCTCATCTACTTGAGTATTTTAGACTTGAAAGGATGCAGAATTAACATTGAGTCGAGCGATATTAAAGTATCTCGTGGAGCTTTCATTTTGTTAAAAGGTAAAAGAACCGACAGTCTTTATATTCTGGAAGGATCTACAGTGACCGATGAAATTGGATGTCCCTCGTCCGTTATGGAATCGAAGTAAACTCATTTGGAGCGGAGGCAACTTGGTCATAGGAGGGAAAAATGTATGACTGTTTCGTTGAAGAGAGGTTCTCTTTTGTATGCAGGTTTTGAAAAGTTAGGGTACTGTATTCGTGAAAATCAAACCCGGGTTAGTTTTGATTTGGCAGTGCACAAGTCGAAGGCTAGAAGTCTTCCAGCTTCTAAGCATAGATTCGAAATTCCCTGCATAGTTCAAGATAGGCTTGTGGAGGGCTTTGGCAAAGATGGCTGTACAAGCCCAATTTTTGGGCCCAAAACCCTCTAACCCGTTTGACCCAAACCCAACCCAAACCTTTAAAGAAAAAAGTTTCAAACCCTAGGTGCGCCGTACCTAGGGTCTCCTGGCTCCAACTACTGCCTCATGCTAGTGGCACTACCACCGCCGTTTGTCTGCCATACAAAGAAGGAAAAAATAGTAAATATGTAGATGATAAGCATGTAAATAGCTATAAAAGAGCAAAATCAAAGCCTTTGTAAGGGGGATCGGCACTTGTGAAATAAAAAGCAATATTAGTTTTCAAATATACAAAAAACAGAATATAGACACTAGCAATATCAAAAGCAGAAAAAGAGCCCAATATCAGAGATCGGAGAACGAAAGTAGCGAATCCAAGGTGATTTAACTTCATTTTCATTTTGTTCTTAGATTCATTCCTCATTTATACATAAATAAAAAAACATAAAAAATAATAAGAAAAAGAAAAATTACCCCAAAGCGATTTTCACCACAGTGTACGGTGGTCGGAGCGGCTGAGCCACTGTAATGACTGACGGCCGGCCGTCGGTGGCCTCCTTGGTTTGGTTTTCGGGTTTAGCCAGAGGAGAGAAGAGATTTTTTTTTTTTAAAGAGGCTGGAGAAATGATTTTTTTTGCCAAGATTTTGGTATTTATAAAGGGACCATACGATGTCGTTTTGGGCCTTGATTTCATGCGCCAAAACGGCGTCGTTTCGACCAAGACCCAAACACTCGACCCGCCTATGCCCAGGATCCGCGTGTTTTTGGACTGAGGGGTTATTTGCGCCCTCAGTCCTTCCGCTTTTGAGGCTTAGTTCAATAGGGTCTCGCGCTATTTCCTTTTTCTTTAATTTTGCCCCTATAACTTTACTTCTATTTCATTTTAGTCCTGTATAAAACGTTGTGTTTTAGGGGGAAGGGATATTTTCCCTTTTGGTCCCTCCTGTTTGCTCGCGTATCCAAATTAATCCCCTTTTTCTTCATTTATTTTAAATCAGCCTCAAGATTCCATTTTTTAGTTCGATTTCGTCCTTTCCTTTTCCTCATTATGCTAATTTAATTGTAATATTATTTATTGCATTTTATTATGGTTGTATCTTTATTAATGGATCATTATTATCGTTTTTATTTGATACTTATAAATATATGTTATAAAGATATTATTAATAGTCTTAATACTATAATTCTTATTAATATATTTGTATATAACCTAGGTATTCTTTTAATATAGGTATTATGCTCCATGTTATGTATATATGTGTTAATACTATCTGTGTCTATATTTTTATACATCTGTACATATATATTATGCATATTTCTCCTTTTAATACCATATATACATATATATATATATATATATATATATTCTCTTATATATTACGTATAATATCCAAATATATATTCTCACATACTGTTAATATCACCATATATTTATTTTATTTTTAACATGCGTATGTATTTTTAGGTAATACCTTTAATAATTGTTTTCTAATATTATTATCATTTAATATGTGTATCATATATATATTCTTTTAATATTGTGTTCTTCTATACGTTACGTATATATTTTTAGTAATTGTATTATACATTACCATATCTATATAGTATTATTATTATTATTATTATTATTATCCCTAGTATATATATACATCTTTTAATATCATAATATAAATATATATACTTTTATTTACATATTATTATTATATCTATTTTTACCCTATTATATTTTATACATGTATATATATATACTCTTTATATATGGTATTTTTTTATATATCATTATATTTATTATTATACTTATTGTTCTCATTATTGTTACTTATCATTTTTACTTTTCTTATTATTCACGTCATTATTATCATTACAATTTTTTTATTTTCTTTATTTTGTTACTATCAATATTAGCACCATTTCTGTTACTATTACTTTATTTAATATCACTATTATGATTTCTTTTATTGCTATTATTATTATTTTATTTATTATAATATTTTATTTTTACTATTATTGTTATTATTACTACTATCATATTATTAGCTCATTATTTTATTATCTTCCTTATTAACATATTTTTACCTTTTAGCAACATTATTATTATTTTTCTTTACTATTTTATATATCACTTATTTATTTACCGATTTACTATTAAACTTCCTTTTACTTATTCTTATTATTCTTGTTTATTTTTATCGGTTTTTTTTATTATTTTTACCTATTATTCTCCTTTTAAGTTTCATAGCTTGTTTGCTTTTTTCATTTTTGTCATTTTTACTACTCATTTATCATTAGGCTTGTAAACATCATGATTTATGTCTTTTCGTCTTTACGAATTCGCGTTATATCATTCAACCCAATAATAATTCTTTCCTAAAAGTAACATTCCGTATTTGGTAATTCGAGACAATCGTGCCCTAACTTACTGGGTTTCGATTTTTCTCCCTTAACCTAAATAACGGAATACTTTTTTAAATCGCGACATGAGTTTTGAAAAATGCTTATTCTCGGAGATACGAGGTGTTGTGCCCTAACTTACTGGGTATGGCATTTTGTTACCTCGAAATAAGATTTTTGCAAGTAAAGGCAATAGTCGGTATTTGGGAATTCGAGGAAACGTGCCCTAACTTACTGGGTTTCGATTTTCCTCGTTCACCTTAACTAACTGAATAACCTTTTGAAATACACGAATTTTATATAAAAGGCAAGCTCGTTCTCGAAAATTCAAGATGTCGTGTCCTAACTTACTGGATGTGACATTTTATATTGTGAGACGAGAAGGTCCTTAACATTTGAGCATTTTCTTTACAAAGAGGGATCGTATTTTAAATTCTTTCAAGTTTTCAAATTTTCGACACTAAGACACTAATTAATCAACTAGGTACCAATTTTGGGCGTATCAAAGGTGCTAATCCTTCCTCGTGCGTAACCGACTCCCGAACTCATTTTCTGATTTTCGTAGACCAAAAATTATCGTTTTAGTAAATCTTAACTTTTATTTAAATGATTAATTTGAGGTGACCCGATCACACCTCATCAAAAAGGATTGGTGGCGACTCCCGTTTTTCGCTTCCACTTTTCAAAATCTAAGTCGATTCCCATTTTCTAAAACTCAAAGTGAAAAAAATGGTTACGACAGCTTGGCGACTCCGCTGGGGACACGAATGAGAGAGTCAAGCCACAAGTTGATTAACTCTTGTCTTTTTATCGAAAAATTGAAAATTTGGTTTTCAAATACGATCCTTTCATTTCATCAGCTATTTTTGTGGTCTAAATAATACCTGCTACGTTGGTCCGATTCTTTAAATAGTGTTGCATATTGCATTGCGTGACCGTTGTGGTCACACCCTCTTAAGTGGGAGCGCGAAACTATTCCTTCGTGAGGTTTTCACCTCCGTGCAGGATAGTGGATTGCTTTCGGGATACATCCGTACCTATGTCTTCGTGAGATTTTCATCTCCGTGCAGCCATAGAGAAATGTATTCCCCTGAACTGAACTCGATCTGTATGAGCCTATAATGGGTGAAGATCGAGGAATTTGCTGGTTCAGGTACCCTTATTCTAGAATCAAACCCCATGTAACGAGCCTTAAGAACCCACCCTAGGTAGAGCCACTCCGAAACCCTAGTGGTTACCTGAGCAAGTGCTATATTTATTATTCTTCGTTTGCTTTGAACTGTGCATAAACTACTGACTTGCTTTGCTTTACTTTCATTGTATTTGCATGGCATTTTCATCATAAAAGGTGTTGATTCGTGTTCGGTTCCTAAATAGATAGCTTATCATGGAAAAGGGTTTTTGATAAAGTAGAAGACAACGTTTGTCCGGATATGGGTGAGACAACACAACAAGAGAAAGGTGACAGTCTTACCAAGGGGTATGTGTCAGAGCTATGGAATTTCACTCGGATCAGCGTAACCCAGAATAATCTCCAAGAGTTGAAAGAAATATGGAACCAGTGGGACGACGAGGTCAAACAGTTATTCTATTGTCATTACGGTGATTTACCTTATCTGCTTGATGTCAAGGTAGACGAGCACCTGTTTCGAGCCCTTGCCCAATATTGGAATTCTGCTTACAGTTGCTTCACTTTTGGGAAGGTAGATTTGGTACCTACTATAGAAGAATACACGACCTTGCTCCGTTGCCCAAAGATTCAGATAGACAGAATTTATACCAGACCTGCCAACGTCCCAGCATTTTCAAAAAAACTGATGAACATCACGGGGATGAGCGAACAGTGGGTGACAACCCGGATCAAACAAAAAGGAGATTGTAAATGCATCCCATGGAGGAAACTGAGGGGATCTAATCTTAGCGCACCCCGACGTGAAGAAAAGGGTAGATGTCTTCGCCTTGAGCATCTATGGATGGTCATCTTCCCAAGGCTTTGGGGCATGTAGACGAGGTGTTGTTGACCTTTTGATAGGCTTGGTAAAGGAACCACACTGCACCCGCAATCTTGGCGAAACTTTCAGATCATTAAATGCTTGTAGAAGAAGCGGTGAAGGGAGATTTATTGGATGTGCACAGCTCTTGCTATCCCGGTTCCATGACCATTTTGGAAAGTAGAAAAGGTCTCATATCGTATCTTCTCTGAAAATTACTCTCCGCTGAAAGAGTTAGTGGCTACACTGAGGCGAGATGATGTAACAGAAGAAAATTGGATGACGGTTCTCCAAAATCTGCAAGAAGAAGATGTTGAATGGAGAGCCCCGTGGATGGTCCCTGATGAAATATTATATCAATGTGGAGATTTTGATTGGGTTCCCTTGTTAGGAGTATGGGGAGCCATCGGATATACTCCTCTGCTTGCATTGCGACAATACAGATCCAGACAGTTTACACCACCAACATACGGGTTAGCCCAGTGCGAGTTCACGTTCACAGGGAATAATTACAAAAAGAAAGTTCGCGAGATATCAAATGCCTGAAACCAGACTCGTAAAATGAAGAAGTTTGCTGCCAATCCCATGACTACTCCTGAGTACGACCGATGGTGGAATCAGAGGATTAACGACAACATCCCTACATCAGATCAAGGGAATTCTCAGTCGATAGAAGAGCACTTGAAAGTAATCCCATCTGAGCTGGAAATCATCAGGCAAGATTTCGAGAGAAAGAGTCTGGAGCTAGAAAAAAGGATCGAGCATTTGGAAGAAGAAAAGATGCAGTTAGGGTTAGACGTCGATGCCCAGAAACTAGAAGCTGAAAGACTCAGAAAAGGGAAAAACAAGGCTGAAGAGGACTTAGACAGTTTGAAAATGGACTATAAGAAGCTGCGCAGATCAATGAGAACCGTTGGGTTAGGAAAAACATCCGAACAATGGCGACATAAAGTTAAAGAAGAACAAAGCAAAGCCAACCAGTGGGAGGAAAAATTTCGCGATGCTCAAGCTTGAGAAGGTGCTCTGAAAAGAAGTTTGGTAGAAAGTCAGAATGAGAAAGAAGGGTTAAAGATCCGGATATCAGAGTTAGAGAGGTTATTGTACCAGTATTGCTCGCGTAACTCTGCAATCGAGTTGAAAGCTAGTCAGAACAGAATCGAAGAATTAAAAAAGAATATAGAAGAACTCAAAACAGCGCTACAAAATCGTGAACTTCAGATAGAACTCCTCGAGATAAATAACGAGCGATGGAAGGAGCAACTTCATCAATCCCAAGACCAAGTCAGGAGCAGGGACTACATCATGGGCGAGGCTTTGACTCAAGTACGAGAAGTGGCTGACCACTTGCAAACGTTAGCAGTACAAGCCGATGTGCTGAGTTTAAAATACGAGTCAGAGTCGGACCGAGGCCAAAAGCTAGCTTGGCTTCTTAGACAGGTCAAGGCCTTAAGTATCAGGGCCAAGCCTTATATGTAATCTATTTTATGTAAAGAAACTTGTTTTCTAGAAAAGTTACTCTAATAAAATCGAATTGGAATCAACGCCTTTTTGCATGCATCGCATTCATTGCATTCATGCATCAGCATTGCATCATACGAACTAAAAACTCACAAGAAACCCTAAAAATCATGGCAGTTACCCTGGAACATCATTACGGTACAAGAGGGAAAACAAAAGCAATGGATCAAAGGTTAGAGAGATTGGAACAAATGCAAAAAGAGATGCAGGATCAACTACAAACACGTATGCAAGAACAGCTGGCCAAAATCCAGCAAGATGTAAGAGACCAGATGCTGGAGTCCCAAAGGAGTATGATGGATCAATTAATGCGTCTATTGGCTGGTGGATTAGAAAAAGGGAAAAGCCCCATAATCAATGCTGGAGATGACAACGAAGATCCCGTCTACCCTCCGGGGTTTGTCCCATCAGACGTTCAAACACAACCTGATGTGTACCCAAGAAGGCCATCAGTCACAATTAGGCCTCAACCATTTCAAGCCGGTGTCTCGGCACAGATGAATTATCAGACTGGTTCGGGCTCTAATCCGGGGGACAATCCGACCAACCTGTGGTCCTCAATCTCGATGAAGTAATAGAAGCAGAAAAGAAAAGGGTAGAATTCCCGAAAGAGCTTGAAGAAAGATGTAGATGGTTGGAAGAAAAATTTAAAGAAATGGAAAACACCGACTATCGTGGTGGAATCGACGCTAAGGAATTAAGTTTGGTTCCAGACCTGGTACTCCCTCCTAAGTTCAAAACTCCAGAATTTGAGAAATACAATGGGACTAGCTGTCCCGAAGCTCACATCACTATGTTCTGCAGACGAATGGCAGGCTATGTCAATAATGACCAACTATTGATCCACTGTTTCCAGGAAAGTCTGGTTGGGGCCGCTTCTAGATGGTACAACCAACTGAGTCGTAACCAGATCAGTTCATGGAGGGATTTAGCACAGGCTTTCATGAAGCAATACAGTCACGTGACAGACATGGCTCCTGATAGAGTCACGTTACAGAACATGGAGAATAAACAAAATGAGAGTTTCAGGCAATATGCTCAAAGATGGAGAGAGGTAGCAACGCAAGTTCAACCACCTCTTCTGGAGAAAGAAACGACCATGCTCTTTATCAATACGCTGAAGGCTCCATTCATTAACCACATGCTAGGGAGCGCTACTAAAAGCTTCTCAGATATAGTAATGTCTGGAGAAATGATAGAGAACGCGATAAGATGTGGAAGGATTGAAGCAGGGGAAAGTGCTAAGAGATCAACCCCGAGAAGGAAAGAGAACGATGTGAACAACACGAGTATGTATAATAAGCCGGTCACTATGAGCTAACCAAAGGTGGTGACTACCAGCCATCAGGGCTCCGCAAGGCAGGACTTCAACCCAAGGCCTAACACAGAAAGAGTCCAGTTTACTCCTATCCCGATGTCCTACAAGGAATTGTACCAGAGCTTATTCGATGCCCATGTAGTGTCGCCCTTCTATCTAAAGCCAATGCAACCCCATTCCCCAAATGGTATGACGCAAACACCCAATGCGAATACCATGCAGAGAGCCATGTGGCACTCAATAGAAAAGCGCACCACTTTCAAGAAGTGGTTGAAAGACTCATCAACATGGGCATCGTGAAATTTGATGATACACCTAGTGCAGAAAACCCGTTACCTAATCATGGGGATAAGGGTATAAATACCATAATCGAGGGTTCAGGGAAGGAAATTAAGATGAATGTTGCAGAAGTGAATACTCCACTAAAAGAAATATAGAAGAAAATGGTGAAAAAAGGGTTGGTAACACGTAATTGGGGGATGACACCAAGGAGCAAAAAGTTATTGCGAGTTCCATAATCAAGAGGACCATGAGATTCGTAAATGCAATGAATTCAGGGCTCTAGTACAAGGGTTAATGGATAATAAGGAGCTGGAATTCTTCGAGTATGTTAGGAACCCAGAAGGAACAGACGTGTGTGCTTCAGAGGAAGGGTCGACGAGAAATGCCTATAAAATCAACCACCCATTGTTATCATATTACGCTTAAGAACAAATAAAGACGGGACACAAGTCGCACCAAAAGTCGTGATCCAGAAGCCCGTTGCTTTCCCTTATAAAGATGGCAAGAGGGTACCATGGAATTACAGCTGCAATGTGACGATCCCAGGAAAGAAGAGCCCGGCCAGTGCTTCACAACAAAACCAAGATATAGGTTTTTTTACACGCAGTGGGAGACGTTATGTTCCCGAGGGTACAGGAACCAAAATTGCAGAAGAAAAGGTCCCAACAGTTGAGAAAAGGAAAGAAAAGACGGTCGAGTTCGAATCGCCAGTCAATGAGTCAGTAACTGAGAATGAAGCCAGGGAATTCTTAAAATTTTTAAAACACAGTGAGTACAGCGTCGTTGAACAGCTACATAAGCAACCAGCTCGCATTTCGGTGCTAGCCTTACTCTTGAGCTCAGAAACGCATCGGAGCGCGTTAATGAAAGTGCTGAACGAGACACACGTCGCGCATGACATCTCTATCAACAAACTGGACCGCCTAGTCAACAATATCAGCGCTGACAATTTTATTTTCTTTAACGACGACGAAATACCACTAGGAGGTATGGGGTCCACAAATGCCCTGCACATTACTACGCGTTGCAAGGGATACACATTACCGGGGGTATTGATCGATAATGGATCAGCATTAAACATCTTACCCCTATCCACACTGAATAGGTTACCCGTGGATAGTTCCCATATGAAAACATGCCAAAATATAGTAAGGGCGTTTGACGGTACTGAAAGGAAAGTAATGGGGAGGATTGAATTATCCCTTCAAATCGATCCTAGTACGTACGAGGTAGACTTCTTAGTAATGGACATCAAACCCTCTTACAATTGCCTATTGGGAAGACCATGGATCCACTCGGCAGGGGCAGTGCCGTCATCATTACATCAGAAGCTCAAACTTATAACGGAGGGTCAATTGGTGACTATAAATGCGGAGGAAGACATTATTGCATCTGTTACCAGCAATGCACCATATGTGAGGACAGATGATGAAGCCATAGAATGTTCTTTTCGATCGTTGGAATTTGTAAATGCGACCTTTGTTGTCGAAGGAAATAAAGTCCCGACACCCAGACTTTCCAAAACCACAAGAATGGGACTACAACTGATGGTTGAGAAGGGAGCCTTGCCAGGGAAAGGACTTGGAAGAAGCCTACAAGGAAGGGCCAAAGTACCTATGCCCACAGATAAACGGGACCGTTTTGGCTTAGGATTCAAGCCAGATGCAAGACAAAAGAAAAATGAACTTGAGAAGAAGCAAGAAAGAAGGAGAGCGCGATCGAGCGGCGGAGAAATCGAATGGGAACCAATGATCTTCCCCCATATTTCAAAGACTTTTGTATCTGGAGGGTTCGTTCACTCCGAGTGGAAGACATCGGGAAAGGAAATCTTGGAAGGAATGATGGAGAGTTTGGACATCAACACCACATATGAAGAAGGAACTGGGGTAGAGAATTTGTCGGGCATTCGCCCCTATGAGCCGGGAAGCGTTCTGAATAATTGGACTGTGGAAGAGATTCCTGTAGTCTTTAGAACTAACTCAGAGTAATGTCCAAAACACACTTATTGCTTTAGGCCTAGGAGTAAGAAGTGTCCTTTTGTGAAATAGGCTTATGTTCGAAATCATTATTTCAATAAAATGCATCCTTTAGACTTATTCCATGCAAATATTTTTCATTCATCATACCATACACATCTTTGTTCTTAGATTCTCTTGTTCTTTGTATCTTTCTTCGTACGTACAACAGGTCTTCAGATATCAATGATGTGAGTGACGTTGCTACTCATTCAGAGTCTCCTTTTGAGCGGGATATGTGTCTAGAAGGATCTCAGAACTTTGACGGAGACTGTAACTTGTCCCCTGACTTGTTAAGGATGGTGGAACACGAGGAGAAACAAATTTTACCCTACAAAGAGACCGTAGAGGTCGTGAACTTGGGAGATGAACTAGAAAGGAGAGAAGTAAAGATCGGAGCTTGCATCACCACAGAGACAAAGTAGGACCTTATTGAGTTACTCCAAGAGTTCAAGGATATCTTTGCATGGTCATATCAGGATATGCCTGGGCTAAGTACTAACCTTGTGGTACACAGGCTCCCCATCAAAGAAGAATGCAAGCCAGTTCAGCAAAAGCTTCGAAGGATGCGGCCGATGTTCTCGTTGAAAATAAAAGAGGAGGTCAAGAAGCAATTTGATCTGGTTTCTTACAAGTAGTTAAGTATTTCGAATGGGTAGCCAACATCATCCCGTCCCTAAAAAGATGGGAAAATACGGATGTGTGTAGACTACAGAGACTTAAACAAGGCCACTGAAAGATAATTTCCCATTGCCTCATATCGACACCTTAGTGGACAACACGGCAAGTTACTCACTTTTCTCCTTCATGGATGGTTTCTCGGGTACAATCGGATCAAAATGCATCTCGAAGACATGAATAAAACCACATTTGTGACCATGTGGGGAACCTTCTGCTATAAAGTAATGCCGTTCGGATTGAAAAATGCGGGAGCAACATATCAGAGAGCCATGGTAACCCTATTTCATGATATGATGCATAAAGAAATTGAAGTCTATGTTGACGACATGATCGCCAAATCTTGGACCAAAGAGGAGCATGTGCAAGTCTTGAGGAAATTATTTTTGAGGTTGAGAAAATTCCAGCTAAAACTCAATCCAGCGAAGTGTACCTTTGGAGCCAGGTCTGGAAAACTACTTGGATTCGTAGTTAGTGAAAAAGGGATTGAGATTGACCCAGATAAAGTCAAAGCCATATAAGAGTTACCTCCGCCACGTACTCAAAAGGAAGTTCGAGGATTCCTAGGAAGATTAAATTACATCGCTCGGTTTATTTCACAACTAACTGAGAAATGTGACCCCATATTCCGTCTCCTTAAGAAATACAACCCTGGTGGTTGGGACGAGGAATGGCAGAAGACTTTCGACAAAGTTAAGCAATATTTGTCTAATGCCCCAGTGTTGACACCACCTAATCCAGATAAGCCACTGATACTGTATTTGACGGTATTTGAAAATTCTATGGGATGCGTGCTTGGCCAACACGATGAATCGGGAAGGAAAGAGAGAGCGATATATTACCTCAGTAAAAAGTTTGCTGAGTGCGAGACGAGATACTCGTTCATTGAAAAGTTGTGCTGTGCCTTGATCTGGACAACCCGAAGACTGAGACAATACATTTTGTACCATACAACTTGGCTGATCTCTAAAATGGATCCCCTGAAATACTTAATGGAGTCGACTGCCTTGAACGGGAGAATGGCCCGATGGCAAATTCTACTTTCGGAATTCGATATAGTTTATGTGAACCAGAAGGCCGTAAAAGGGAGTGGGATAGCAGATTTCCTAGCCAGTAAAGCCTTAGAGGACTACGAGCCTCTGAACTTTGATTTCCCAAATGAAGATCTAATGTGCATAGCAACCACCGAAGAAGACCCTCAAGAAGGTCACCCTTGGAAACTAAACTTTAACGGAGCATCAAATGCTGTGGGTAACGGAATCGGGGCAGTCCTGGTATCCCCGAATGGAGATCATTATCCATTCGCTAGTAAATTGGATTTTGACTGCACGAACAATATGGCAGAATATGAAGCATGCATCATGGGAATACGTGCGGCCATAGAACGTAAAATCAAAGTGTTAGAGGTATATGGAGATTCTGCCCTAGTGATTTATCAACTCAAAGGTGAATGGGAGACAAGAGACCCCAAATTGATCAATTACCGGAGGTTGATCCTTGAGTTAATTAAAGAGTTTGATGATATTGTCTTCTACTACCTCCCACGAGAAGAAAATCAGATGGCTGACGCCCTAGCAACTTTAACCTCTATGATCAAGGTGAACCAACCAGAAGATGTGAAACCAATCCAAATGAGCATTTACGAGGCCCCGGCTCATTGTTACAACCTTGAAGAAGAAGAAGAAATTGATGATCACCCTTGGTACCATGATATCCTGCGATATGTGAAGAATTGTGAGTATCCCGACCAAGCTACTAAGAACGACAAAAGAACGTTGAGAAGACTGGCCGGCGACTATGTCTTAGATGGGGAGATCCTATACAAAAGAAGGAATGATCAGGTATTATTAAGATGTGTAGACGCCATTGAAGCTAAGAAAATCTTGGAAGAAATCCACGAGGGCGTTTGCGGGACACACGCTAATGGTTTTACAATGGCCAGACAAATTATGAGGTTCGGTTATTATTGGTCCACCATGGAAGGAGACTGTGTTAACTACGCCAAAAAATGTCATAGGTGCCAGATCTATGGAGACAAGATTAATGTACCTCCCTCACCTCTGCATGTCATGACTTCGCCATGGCCTTTCTCGATGTGGAGCATGGATGTGATTGGGCCAATTTCGTCAAAAGCTTCAAATGGGTATCGTTTCATCTTTGTAGTCATCGATTATTTCACCAAATGGGTGGAGGCCGCCTCATATGCCAATGTCACTAAATCAGCAGTTAGCAAGTTCTTGAAAAAGGAAATCATCTGTCGATATGGAATGCCGGAAAGGATTATATCTGACAACGCATTAAATTTAAACAACAGCACGATAGCGGATGTCTGCAGTCAGTTCAAGATCAGACACCACAACTCATCACCGTATCGCCCAAAGATGAACGGTGCAGTTGAAGCAGCCAATAAGAACATCAAGAAGATTGTAGGAAAGATGACAGAAACTTATAAAGATTGGCATGAGAAGCTACCATTCGCCCTCTATGCTTATCGAACGTCTATCAGAACTTCTACTAGGGCAACGCCTTTCTCATTAGTCTATGGAATGGAGGCAGTTTTACCTATCGAGGTCAAGATCCCTTCCCTTAGAGTCTTGTCAGAAGTAAAGTTGGATGAAGCAGAATGGATCCAGTCCCGATACGATCAGTTGAATTTGATTGAAGAAAAGAGGCTACGGGCTATTCGCCACGGTCAGATGTACCAAAAGCGAATGATGAGAGCTTACGACAAAAAGGTTCGTCCTAGAGTGTTCCATGAGGGAGACCTAGTACTGAAAAAGATCCTGCCCATACAAAAAGACTTCAGAGGAAAATGGATGCCGAATTGGGAAGGGTCTTATGTGGTGAAGAAAGCCTTTTCTGGCGGAGCATTGATATTGGCTGAAATGGATGGCAAGACCTTATCCAATCCCGTGAATTCAGATTCGGTTAAGAAATACTTCGCCTAAAAAAAAAAAAAAGGAGGCCAGGATGGAAACTCGCAAAGAGCATCTTGAGACCAAAGGGGATTTGAGTTGAAAACCCGGAAAGGGCAGCCCAAATTTGGATCAAAGAGAGGCATACAGCAGTCTTGCTATGCCTGAATTAACAATGAAGGAGTATGCTACATATCGGGGCATCTGCAAGAGTACTCTAGATCCCTAAACACATATTAAAAAAGGGGAGTCCTCAAAAAACAGTACAGAGAAACTCACACTGCAATATCTGGGGCACCTATTCCCTTTTATTCATCTTTGTATTCCAGCAATGTTTGTTGACTGTGATTAATATATGCCCCTTCAAATGTTGTTTCTGATAAATTTCAGTTTTGTCATTGTTATAATCTTTTTCAAGCATTTTGCATTGAAATGATGATTAATGGACTAAAACCATTTTTGCAAAAAGAGTTCTGCACATTACTCTGAAAGTTTCTAAACAAAGACAGAACACAAACAGGACTATTATTTAGAACTAACCAAACTCAAAGGTTGGAAGCATCTGAGAAGAAAGAGTTTAAATTAGGACTACCTCTTCGGGTTTTCTATTCAAAATTTGAGCTGAACAAAAAGAGAGGATACCATTTCAATGAAGGAACCTTGATTAACAAAGAGCAATGGCAACCTAAATAGGGATTTACGCTCACAACATGCTACACTCATACATTCATAGATCATTTATAAGTGCATCTAATTAGGAACATTTGATTCATTTTGATTATAACATCCTAATTCTTTGACGTAAGCATAAATACATGGAACTGATTCTACAGGTCATGTCCATAGAATCAGTAATTTCATGGATCTTGTCTCCCTGAAGTTGCAGTGGAACAGATCGAATCCAGCGAATCTTGTCTTCCTGTAGTTACAGTGAAGCAGATTGAAGATTTACAGATCTTACCCTCTAAGCAGTAGGGAAACAGATCGAAGATAATGAGCTTTGACCCCCTAAGCAGTAGGGTAGCAAGCCAAATTTACAGACCTTAACCCCTTAAGTAGTAGGGTAATAGGCTGAAAATTACAGATTTTGTCTCCCTGAAGTTGCGATGGAGCATTGAATCCAATGAATCTTGTCTTCCGAAGTTGCGGTGAAGCAGATTGAAGATTTCTGATCTTACCCCTAGCGGTGAGGGAAACAGATCAAAGATAATGAGCTTTAACCCCCTAAGCAGTAGGGTAACAAGCCAATTTACAGACCTTAACCCCCTAAGTAGTAGGGTAATAGGCTGAAAATTACAGATTTTGTCTCCCTGAAGTTGCAATGGAACAGATCAAATCCAGCGAATCTTGTCTTCCTGAAGTTACAGTGAAGCAGATTGAAGATTTACAGATCTTACCCCCTAAGCAGTAGGGAAACAGATCAAAGATAATGAGCTTTAACCCCCTAAGCAGTAGGGTAACAAGCCAATTTACAGACTTTAACCCCCTAAGTAGTAGGGTAATAGGCTGAAAATCACAGATCTCACCTCCCTGAAGTTGCAGAGGAGCAGATCAAATACATCGAATCTTGCCTCCTAGAGTTGCAGTGAAGCAGATTCAAACCATCAAGCTTTAACCCCCTAAGCAGTAGGGTAACAAGCTGATGTTCATAGGGTCTTAAACCCCTAAGCAGTAGGGAAACAGACCAAATTGCAGATCTTATCTCCCTAAGCAGTAGGGTAACAGGTTAAATTGCAGATCTTATCTCCCTGAGCAGTAGTGGAGTAGATCGAAGATTGACAAACCTTAACCCCCTAAGTAGTAGGGTAATGGGCTGAAAATCACAGATCTTATCTCCATGGAGTTGCAGTGGGGCAGATTAAAACAAACCTTGCCTTCTTGAAGTTGCAGTGGAACAGTGAAGCGAAGCGAAGCAACAAGAGTGGAATAAAGCTACCTGGGGAAAAAGGAGCGCTAAACAAGTCTAGACACGATGAGACCGGGCAAAAATTAGTCTTTCTTAAGTCTTTGCTCTGTTCTCGTTACACGACAACAAGCAAAGAGGGGCAGCTGTACAAGCCCAATTTTTGGGCCCAAAACCCTCTAACCCGTTTGAACCAAACCCAGCCCAAACCTTTAAAGAAAAAAGTTTCAAACCCTAGGTGCGCCGCACCTAGGGTCTCCTGGCTCCAACCACTGCCTCATGCTAGTGGCACTACCACCGCCATTTGTCTGCCATACAAAGAAGGAAAAAATGGTAAATATGTAGATGATAAGCATGTAAATAGCTATAAAAGAGCAAAATCAAAGCCTTTGTAAGGGGGATCGGCACTTGTGAAATAAAAAGCAATATTAGTTTTCAAATATACAAAAAACAGAATATAGACACTAGCAATATCAAAAGCAGGAAAAGAGCCCAATATCAGAGATCGGAGAACGAAAGTAGCGAATCCAAGGTGATTTAACTTCATTTTCATTTTGTTCTTAGATTCATTCCCTCATTTATACATAAATAAAAAAAAAACATAAAAAAATAATAAGAAAAAGAAAAAATTACCCCAAAGGTGATTTCCAGCCACCGTGTAGGGTGGCCGGAGCGGCGGAGCCACGGTGGCACGACGGCCGGCCGTCGGTGGCCTCCTTGGCCGGTTTCTGGGTTTAGCCCAGAGGGAGAGAAGAGATTTTTTTTTTTAAAGAGGATGGAGAAATGATTTTTTTTGCCAAGATTTTGGTATTTATAAAGGACCATCTGACGTCGTTTTGGGCCTTGATTTCAGCGCCAAAAGCAGGCGTCGTTTCGACTCAAGACCAACACCGACCCGCCTATGCCTGGGATCGCGTGTTTTTGGTGAGGGTTATTTGCGCCTCGGTCCTTCCTTTGAGGCTTAGTTCAATAGGGTCTCGCGCTATTTCCTTTTTCTTTAATTTTGCCCTTATAACTTTACTTCTATTTCATTTTAGTCCTGTATAAAACGTTGTGTTTTAGGGGGAAGGGATATTTTCCCTTTTGGTCCCTCCTGTTTGCTCGCGTATCCAAATTAATCCCCTTTTTCTTCATTTATTTTAAATCAGCCTCAAGATTCCATTTTTTAGTTCGATTTCGTCCTTTCCTTTTCCTCATTATGCTAATTTAATTGTAATATTATTTATTGCATTTTATTATGGTTGTATCTTTATTAATGGATCATTATTATCGTTTTATTTGATACTTATAAATATATGTTATAAAGATATTATTAATAGTCTTAATACTATAATTCTTATTAATATATTTGTATATAACCTAGGTATTCTTTTAATATAGGTATTATGCTCCATGTTATGTATATATGTGTTAATACTATACTGTGTCTATATTTTTATACATCTGTACATATATATTATGCATATTTCTCCTTTTAATACCATATATACATATATATATATATATATATATATATATATATATATTCTCTTATATATTACGTATAATATCCAAATATATATTCTGCACATCTTTGTTAATATCACCATATATTTATTTTATTTTTAACATGCGTATGTATTTTTAGGTAATACCTTTAATAATTGTTTTCTAATATTATTATCATTTAATATGTGTATCATATATATATTCTTTTAATATTGTGTTCTTCTATACGTTACGTATATATTTTTAGTAATTGTATTATACATTACCATATCTATATAGTATTATTATTATTATTATTATTATCCCTAGTATATATATACATCTTTTAATATCATAATATAAATATATATACTTTTATTTACATATTATTATTATATCTATTTTTACCCTATTATATTTTATACATGTATATATATATACTCTTTATATATGGTATTTTTTTATATATCATTATATTTATTATTATACTTATTGTTCTCATTATTGTTACTTATCATTTTTTACTTTTCTTATTATTCACGTCATTATTATCATTACAATTTTTTTATTTTCTTTATTTTGTTACTATCAATATTAGCACCATTTCTGTTACTATTACTTTATTTAATATCACTATTATGATTTCTTTTATTGCTATTATTATTATTTTATTTATTATAATATTTTATTTTTACTATTATTGTTATTATTACTACTATCATATTATTAGCTCATTATTTTATTATCTTCCTTATTAACATATTTTTACCTTTTAGCAACATTATTATTATTTTTCTTTACTATTTTATATATCACTTATTTATTTACCGATTTACTATTAAACTTCCTTTTTACTTATTCTTATTATTCTTGTTTATTTTTATCGGTTTTTTATTATTTTACCTATTATTCTCCTTTTAAGTTTCATAGCTTGTTTGCTTCTTTTATTTTGTCATTTTTACTACTCATTTATCATTAGGCTTGTAAACATCATGATTTATGTCTTTTCGTCTTTCTGAATTAGCGTTATATTATTCAATCCAATAATAATTCTTTCCTAAAAGTAACATTCCGTATTTGGTAATTCGAGACAATCGTGCCCTAACTTACTGGGTTTCGATTTTTCTCCCTTAACCTAAATAACGGAATACTCTTTTAAATCGCGACATGAGTTTTGAAAAATGCTTATTCTCGGAGATACGAGGTGTTGTGCCCTAACTTACTGGGTATGGCATTTTGTTACCTCGAAATAAGATTTTTGCAAGTAAAGGCAATAGTCGGTATTTGAGAATTTGAGGAAACGTACCCTAACTTACTGGGTTTCGATTTTCCTCGTTCACCTTAACTAACTGAATAACCTTTTGAAATACACGAATTTTATATAAAAGGCAAGCTCGTTCTCGAAAATTCAAGATGTCGTATCCTAACTTACTGGATGTGACATTTTATATTGTGAAACGAGAAGGTCCTTAACATTTGAGCATTTTCTTTACAAAGAGGGATCGTATTTTAAATTCTTTCAAGTTTTCAAATTTTCGACACTAAGGTACTAATTAATCAACTAGGTACCAATTTTGGGCGTATCGAGGGTGCTAATCCTTCCTCGTGCGTAACCGACTCCCGAACTCATTTTCTGATTTTCGTAGACCAAAAATTATCGTTTTAGTAAATCTTAACTTTTATTTAAATGATTAATTTGAGGTGACCCGATCACACCTCATCAAAAAGGATTGGTGGCGACTCCCGTTTTTCGCTTCCACCTTTCAAAATCTAAGTCGATTCCCATTTTCTAAAACTCAAAGTGAAAAAAATGGTTACGACAATGGCGTTGAAAGAATTCGTGTCAAGGTGGAGATTGTTGCAGTTGTGTGACCCAAATTCTAAGAGATTGCTAGCAAGTCAAGTTAAACAAAAATATATTTTCTTTCTAGAAGATTTAGTATTTATTAGCATAATATATTTAGCATTTATTTGACTTGCTAATTTAGCCTATAAACAGGCTCTTTTACAACCTTAGAAAATATACCCATTAGATATTAGAACTCATAACACATTTAGAGAATTTTGTGTTTACGTTTTGAGGGTTCTTTATTTTCGGGTTTTCGGGGTTTAGTTTTTATTTTCATCTTTTGTACTTTTCGTTCTTTTACCATTATAGTAAAATTATCTTTGTCCGTGATTTTTTATCCTCTTTGGAGGAATTTTTCCACGTTAAATTTGTGTGTTCAATTTCTCAATTTATTTTGTTAATTTTACTTGTTCGTTGCTTAAATCGAGTCAATTTCTAACAACCCTTGATCATGGAATAAAAGGAGAAGCTCGCCCCACTCATGGCAAAGAAGCTATCTTATACAATATAGGAAGATCTTCTTGATATTGCACAACAAGCTCTAATCGCATCCAAATACAAATGTAAGAAATTCACCGTAACTTCTAAGACTTTTTTTTTTTTTACCTTATACACTGAACATAATCAAGATTTATGGTAGAAGGAAAAATGGTAAAAATCAAAAAGTTGATTTTAAAATTGCACAAGTCTAGTTACAATTGTACTTATATGAAATTACAATTGATATTTTAACAATATGTTATAACAGTTGAATAGAATATTAAAAATAATAAACAGTATAAAACAAAAAAGAAGATACTATACTGTCTATATGGTTTAGTTCAATAACTTACCTTCGCGAATCATATTTAGAAAATAAATTTACCATGCAAACAACCACGATACAATCTTTAATGCAATAATTACAGCTTTTAAAATTGCATAACTTCTATGAACTCATTCTCCACTCAATCAACTCTACCTAAGGATAAAACAATTATCCCAGATAAATAAACTCTTAATATGTTCCAAATGTCTTAAAGGAAGATGTCATCTTCTTTATATAGGCTAATCAGTAAAATCTTGATATATTCAAACTCTTCAAAATAATTTCCCAAATTAATTACTTTTCAAAATAAAAAATAATCAAATATTTTCCCACAAACCATTGATAGAAGGAGGAAATTGCAGGGTAATTTCTCGAATTGAAACAAACAGCTGCCATTATTATCCCACAAAATGAAATTCTTACATGAGAATTTTAAACAAACCTCTCAGAACGGAGAACGGAGCCACCCCATGGTTTTGGATTTGGGCCTACCGTTGTATTGTTTGAGGCCCAACATTGATCCACATCTCACTATTTTCAACTAAGATTAGTGATTGCAGTTCTAGTTCGATTGGTACGAATATTATTATCAATGTAAGAAGACGTGAGTTTGAGTGCGTTGAAGTGCATTATCTTCCTATTTATAGGTTGAGAAGGAGCTATAGGTAGTTCTAGGTATCGTGTCAAAAATAACAAATATAATTAGAACCTATAATGAAATTGATAAAAACAAAAATAATAAAATAATGTAATTTTGTTCAAATTTATGAAAATTTTAATATGCCAAAATTTTTATCAAATATAATATATATTGAAGATAACTATGATTATGAAAAAAAAAAACTAAAAGATGCATGATACGAAAAATGAGATATTGTAGTAATGTAGATTTTGCTATGTTTTATTTATGTTATCTTCATGTTATTTTTCATACCATATTTATACTCAGATTAATTTTATGACTTAGAATATTCTAAATATATTTTACATGTTAATAATTTATTTTATATAATTTTAAATTTTTAATGCATGTCATCTTTATGTTATTTTTGTGTCATATGGTGTTTTGCATAAACTTTTGTAGCTACTCCTTTTGGAGAATATTTTGTACTTTTTTTATATTGTCTAAATTTATAGCATATTTTGTATAATTTTTAGAATGATTAAATTTAAAAAAACATATTGTGATTATGCGTTTTCATGTTAATAGTTGTTATATGTAAAATTTAATACATTTATGTCTTTGAACCGTTTTTATGTTATGTTGTGTTTTAATTATTCCACATTGTTTTCATATAATTTATTAATTTTGTATTTCCATAATTTGTTATATTCATTTTATTTTAATTCCAAATTCATTTTTTTGAGAATTTAATAAGTTTAGATATTAAAATTATACATAAACTTTGATACATATTATTTAATTTGGTGCAATTATACACATGAAACTTTGATTGTGATTCAAATATATACATGAAATTTTCATTTTGATTCAATTACATACATTTAAAGAAATAAATATATCAAATAATTTTTATATTGAATAAATATAATTATTTGTGTATACAATATAAATATAAAATGATGTTATATCAATAATAGTGTTAATAATTTGTAAGAATCGGATCAAATCAAAATTTTATGTATAAAATTAAACAAAATCAAAATTCATATAAAAATTACACATTAATTTAAAGCTCATATATAATTTTAAAATTTACCTCTAAAATAACCCTAGCTTATTTGAATAAGTTGTCGTAGTTTTCTTTTGCCCAAATAAGCTGCACTCTTTATTACATAATCATAAAAGACCTTAGTTTTAATTACGCAAAATAAATTGACAAAATTATATGAAAATTATTTGTTCACTCGAACAAATACGCAAGTAAAACAATTTTTAATATGATACATTTGATGGTAGATATTCATGTTGAATTTCTTACAACCAATAAATTTTGATAAAATAATTTTTTTACTTATATCATAATTGATCCCACAAGCATAGATGTTTCACATTGTGTTCGGGTTTTAAGCTTAATTTTTATTATATATGAGTCAAATATTGCATTTATCAGCTCTTATTATTTTAGTATTTTAAGTTATTTAAGAGTTTAATATTAGCAAGAAAGTTTAGTTTAAAATTACTTCTTATTTAGATTAAATTAGAGTTCTAGTATAGTTAAGAGTTTTATTTAGATTTATTTACTAACCTATATTTGAGCCTTTGCATTGTATACAATTTATTCAATTCATTATTATTTAACTTCTCTTTTGAGTTTATAAATTCTCTTTGAGTTTTCTTTTTAAAAATTTCTCTTGAGTTTCTTTTAGAAGAGTTTTAACAATCTTTTTAGATTGTGGGAATCATTTTCAAATTTTTTCTTGCAAAATTTTCTTTCTTGGAGGGGAAATTAGAGCCGCTTGAAGGGGGTTGCGAATTTTTTGTGTTTCCAAGGTTTCTTAAAACTTTTACATACCACATTTGTCTTTCCATCTATCTTGTTTATTTTCTTCCTTATTGTTCTAATCATAGATTTATTATTATATTTTAATTATCTTAGTTATTTATTTTAATTGTTTTATCTAACTTAGATTTGATTGTGTTTCGGGTTATGTCAAATATCTAAGTTTCTTTCCAAACGTCTAGAGCCTTAAGTTAAATTTGCGACTTTGACAAACTTTACGATCCACTTCCGCATTCATTTGTCTCATTCTTTATCAGAAGCTTAGTGGGAAAGTGATCTAGTCTTTGTACAATGGTGAGATCGCTAAATTGGTGAAAGTTAAACCTATGTTAGGACTTAAATTATTGGTTGTACTATAAGACAGCTAGTAGATTATTGCTCTGGGCAAGGCTTCGCAGATGTAGACTAAGGTCAAACTGCGTAAATTATCTTGGTGTTCATCTTTACATTTTTACACTTTTGATTTCATGGTTGAAACTATAGCCATAGTTCCAAGCACTATTTAGCCACAATTTTTGTTTGCAAAACAAGTAACCGATTGTTTCTACATTTTACTTTTCAAAATTAAAATTTTAATCTTGACCAAAATAGTAGCAGTTAAATCCGTTTGGTTAAGTTCTTACTAGTCTTATACTGTGCGTGTAATTGCAAATTTTGTGCATATTCTATTGGATTATTCCAAATCCCTATACTTTTCAAATTTTGAAATTTTAATCTCGATGCAAATGACAACCATTAATCTAGTAACTAGACTTTTTGTTAAGTATGACTCCTATTTCAGTCAAATTTGAGAAATAATCTTCTAGCTAAACTCTGTCTATTTGTTTCAATGAAACTCTAATTAGTCTAGATTATTTTATTATTATTTGAACTATGAATTCAGCTTATAAATAGGCTATTTTACATCCTTAGAAAATACACCCATTAGAGATTAGAACTGATCATAACACATTTAGAGAATTTTTTGTTTACGTTTTGAGGGTTCTTTGTTTTCGAGGTTTAGTTTTTATCTCCATCATTTGTACTCTTCGTTCTTTTTCTATTATAGTAAAATTATCTTTACCCGTGGTTTTTTTATCCTCTTTTGAGGGGTTTTTCCACGTTAAATTTGTATGTTCAATTTCTCAATTTATTTTGCTATTTTTTACTTGTTGCTTAATCGGGTCGATCCCCAACAAGTTATATCAGAGCTAGTTCAATTTTCATAGATTAACCAGTTAAGAGATGGCGATAATAAGGTTTGAAATTGAGAAGTTCAATGGTGAGACAAATTTCAATCTGTGGCAAGTTCGGATGATGATAATTTTAGTTCAAATAGACTAGAAAAAGGTTGTTACCGGGAAAAAGCCTGAGAATCTAAATCAAACAGAATGGGAAGAGCTTGATGAAAAGGCCTTGTCTGCAATCTAGTTGTGTCTCGCGAATACGGTATTGTAAGATGTATTGATGGAAAAGACCTCACCCGCCTTGTGGAAAAGGTTAAAAACTCTTTATGTGACTAAGTCTCTGGTTAACTATTTAGTTTTGAAACAACGTATATTTACGTTTCGCATGAATGAATGTGAGTTTCTTAGAGATCACATCAGCCAATTCATTACTCTTTTAAATGATTTAAAGAATGTTGAGGTTCAGATTGACGATGAAGATCAGGCTATGCTATTATTGTGCTATTTTCCCCCCTTCATACAAGTCTTTCAGGGAGACCCTGATTTATGGCATAGATAAACTCTTGTTCGAAGATGTGAAGGGTAATTTGTTGAGTAGAGATAAACTCGAAAATAAGTTTGGTTTGGATAGCAAGGCAGATAGGTAAGATTCTGTTTTGGTAGCATCAAAGAAATGAGACAAAATGTGCCACTATTGTAAAAAGTTAGGTCGCATCAAAGCAAATTATTATAAATTGCAAAATAAAAGAACTGCTGAGAGTAACGGGGAAGATGTAACTGGTGCTAATTTGGCCAATGAAATCAGTGATGATTTCTTGTTAGTGTCAACGAGCGATAACTCCAAGCTTATATCCGAGAGGATCCTAGATTCGGGATGGTCTTTCTACATGTGTCCCAATAGAGAACGGTTCTCTACATATAGTTCGATTGAAGGTGGAGTTATGCGCATGGGAAACAATTCATCTAGTAAGGTAATTGGTATTGGTAATGTTAAAATTAGGATACACGATGAGATGATTAAGACACTTTCAGATGTTAGGTATGTACCTGATTTACGAAAGAATCTCATCTCCTTGAGTATTTTAGACTTGAAAAGATGCAGAACCAAAATCGAGTTGAGCGGCATTAAAGTATCTCGTGGAGCTCTCGTTTTGTTAAAAGGTAAAAGAACCAGTAATCTTTATGTTCTGGAAGGTTCTATAGTGACTGGTGAAATCGAACGTCTCTCGTTTATTATGAAGTCGAAGTCAACTCGTTTGGAGCGGAGGTAACTTGGTCATAGGGGGGAAAAATATATGACCATTTCGTTGAAGAAAGGTTCTCTTTTGGATGCAGGTTTTGAAAATTTAGGACACTGCGTTCATGAAAATTAGACCCGGGTTAGTTTTGATTTGGCATTGTACAAGTCGAAGGCTAGAAGTATTCTAGTTTCTAAGCACATATTTGACTCAGTTAATTCTCTGCATAGTTCAAGTTAGGCCTGTGATGGACTTTGGCAAATATGGCGTTGTGGAAATATGAGTTAAGGTGGAGATTTGTTAAATATGACTCCTATTTCAGTCAAATTTGAGAAATAATCTTCTAGTTAAACTCTGTTTATTTGTTTCAATCAAATCTGATTAGTTTAGATTATTTTATTATTATTTGACCTATGAATTTAGCCTATAAATAGGCTTTATTACATCCTTAGAAAATACACCCATTAGAGATTAGATCTTATAATACATTTAGAGAATTTTGTGTTTACGTTTTGAAGGTTCTTTGTTTTCGGGGTTTAGTTTTTATCTCCATCTTTTGTACTCTTCGTTCTTTGGCCATTATAGTAAAATTATCTTTACCCGTAGTTTTTTATCCTCTTTGGAGGGGTTTTTCCACGTTAAATTTGTATGTTTAATTTCTTAATTTATTTCACTATTTTTTATTTATTGCTTAATCGAATCGATCCCCAACATTTTTAGTGAGCAAAATATGCGGAAATAACAAGTTAATATGGAGTTTGACACATACGATAATAAATTTAGCACATCATATTTTTGAATTAATAAAATTTAACTTAATGAATTTAATAGTTATAGTTTGGTGATGACTAAAATTTTAAAAATTTAAAAGTACAGGAATTAAAAATAACTAAATTAAAGTGAGGAATAAAATTCATGTATCTTACAGATTACAGACCAATAATAGAATTTAACCTAAATATTACACAATAAAACAACTCTAATAATTTTATTACAGCAAAAGAAAATCCGAAAAGAATCAACATACAAACATAGAAAATTGCCAAAAAGGAGACTTTGAAAGCTCGATTTTCCGATACCATGATTGGATTCTCTGATTCATAACGACAGATTCTTGCAAACTTTGAAGCCCCCACAGTTTCAAAATATTACCAGCTTCTCCCATCGCCAACCACAAGTACTGTCAAGCATTAGCCGAGAAAGATTCATCTGTTAACGATTGATCCGCAGATAATTCATCTGAATCGTCTGAATCAACGGCTTTGATGCTATCTATTTCCCTCACAATTTCCGTCATTTCCGGCCGTTTCTCCGGTATCTTATCGCAACAACGTATCGCAATCTGCAGCAGCTTCAGCATTCCGGGAGCCGCACTTCGTTGCACCGATATCTCAATATCGAATATTTCAGCTGTCCATTCTTCTCTAACAGCTCGATGAACCCAACTGCAAAGATCCACCCCATTGATCCCTGGTGGTGCTGAGTGAGCTGATAGTCTTCCTGTTAGTAGTTCCAGAAGAAAGCAACCGTAACTCCACACGTCGGATTTCATTGAAATGCGTTTCGAGTGCTGGTATTCCGGTGACTTGAATGCCACCAGTCGTTGTGCTGCGATGGGAACGGCTACGAGTGAATCCAGACCGTAATCGGAGATGAGAACGTTGTCGTTTTCATCGAGGAGAATGTTGGACGGTTTCAGGTTTCCGTGAGGAACAATACATTTGGAGGAGTTGGGATTGAGGTGAAGATATTCCATTGCTCGAGCCACCCCTCGAGCAATGGCTAATCTCGAGTTCCATCTCAATGAAATCCGGTCCCTTGTTCCTCTCCCTCCTGCAATTTTTCATAAAAAACTATAAAAAAACAACAAAAATAAGTTGCAATTTACAACAGTATTTAATTATCTCACCATGAAGGCGGTTGAAGAGGTTTCCATTCATGGCATATCTGTAAAGGAACAGCTTCTCATCATTGGAATAATAGTAAGCGAGCAAAGGAAGCAAATTGGGATGCTTTTGGTCTGTAATTATCTGTACCACCTTCGTGAACTCATCGTAGCTCAATGGTTTTAAATCCCTCAAGCGTTTCACCACAACAGACGGTCTGCCATCCAATGTAGCTTTATAACTATTACCGAAAAGCCCTTTACCCAATCCTTCAGCAGAAGCTCTCAACAGGTCGTTCAAATCAAAACCTGCTTGGTCTTCGTCCCCCATGAATATAAGTTTCCCCTTCTCTTCATTTGTAACAGATCTATTATTCACTTCTGCAGGAATAATAACGCTTTCATCTTTACTTTCATTGTAATGAAAATTACTCACCCTTTCCATCTCTAAATCGTCTTCATCTTTTTCTTCAAGCTGGTATTTTTGAATCAGCTTCTTTAGCTGCCTGGACTTTTTACAGTAAAGAAATAGAAGCAAAATCCCAGCGAGTAAGCCAAGCACATCGAAAACTATAAATATAGTGGAAACAGATTCCTTTTTGGAGCCTCCTCCTCCCGCTGTTTCGTTTTCACTAAAATAACAACCGCTACTGGAATTCGATGAATCATCACACATATAGGGGCCATTGCTGGAGTACGAAGCAGAGCTGAACGATCTTAGTGTGTCAGTTACCGGAATCGGACCGGTTATACTGTTGTTGGAGACATTGAATGATGTTAAACTGGTTTGGTCGAATCCTAGGATTGGACCTGTTAAATGATTATCTTGAAGCTGCAACGATTCCAACAAGTTAAGACTAAGAAGTGAACGCGAAATTGGCCCATCAAACATGTTTTTCGACAGGTCGATATCCTTCAACTTGGGATTGGATGAGAAATCCATTATGTTCCCTGACAATGAATTGTTCTTGAAGCTAAGGGTAACCAATTCAGAAAGCAAAACAAATGCATCGGCATTTATTTTGCCCGATAAGCCCCTACTTTCCAATAATATTGCAGTAACACGGCAATTTGTGCACTGAATACCATACCAGAAAGAGGTGTTTTCATAGCATTGAAGGCCATTCCAGTTATCATTTAAGAATGGATCATTGAAAGTGTGCTTGAGAGCATATAGAGCATCCCTTTCCTCTTCATATTGAGCGATGGAAGTATTGTAGAGTGAAAAAAGGATGACGAAAAGAAGATATTTGGGAAACTGAAGCGACTCCATGACTCAGTAACTGAGTGAAAATTGAGTTTGCTTCTCCTCTGTTGAGGTGGAAAATTAATGTATGCGGTTGCATCATAAACATCAAAATATTCTCGGGAAAATTCCATTGCAGCTATCGGTAATCTTTGTTGAAGAAGGCAAAAACGAGGACAATGTCTCAACTTGTTTCCTTTTGGAATTTATTGCTGACGACGTTATCTCTTATGATTATATAGGGTTAATTGCACTAGAAGTTTTTAAATTATAACCCAAATTTTAAATTAATCTCTCAACCTCAAAATCTTTTTACTGAATTTTTAAAATCTTAATTATACATATTACTTAAATTGAGTGCAACATCCTTCTGCTCCCAAATGGGGTCCAATTGCCTTATTTCCAACACCAGCTTTCGGATTTTCCAAGAGAATTAAACACATTTTCTTGTGGATATTCTATTTATAATTTCTTACAAGCCTTTCCCAAGCTAAGTACAATGCTATATGTCCTTGTTCTTCCAGCTCATTACCAGATATTTTTTAAAAAACATCCTTCCTTGTAGATGTCCAAAGATCGGACTATCCGTTCTTTTTGGGAAAAGTAAAAGAAATCATTTTATTATTGAATCAAAAGCATAATAAAATATAAAATATTAATATAGAAAATATTAATAGATTGTTGTATTGGTTTGGTCCGGAATAAGATATATAAAACTCATAAACAGTTCTAATCACTTTTATAATGATGTATTATTATATTAAAAAGATCACTGTTTTTTTTAATAAACAAGGCTGAAAGCATTATGAAAAGCCTATAAACATTGCTAATATCATTGTAAGAAAACAAATATGAAGGTTACACCTGGCTTCAACAATGGTGACGGACAAAATACAAAGAGAAACCCCAGCTTCCTAACAGGAAAACCAATCTCGCTTGTTGATGTTGGCTGTGGATGGAGGTGAGTCAATGAGGAGAAAGGGTGTTAATGAAGGAGGAAGTGAAGAGGTAAACTGAAGGAAGAAGATGAAGTTTGCCGAGTGGTACGAGGTTCACACCGCGTAGTGCTGGGAGTCATATATACATACTCCTGCTAAGGTATTTTTCTAGCATCTATCAATTATGTGTCCCTATCAACACATTTACTGATGCGTATTCCTTGAGCCACGTGTCATGAAAATGAGTCGACCAATCTTACAAGTGGCAAATGAGATATAATTATTTTCACTATTAATTTATTAATGAATTTTCATAAGATGGATACTTAACGGGATTCCCACAAAATAAGGTGTAGGGGATAAGGCGAATAGATTTCCTCTACCCCTTTTTCCTACCTATATTTGCTCCTTAAATTTCATTACTCCACCTCTAACTTAATTTTACTTTGAAATATATTTTGTTTATTTAATAGAACTTTTATTTATTTTACACTGTTTTTCTCGAATAGATAAATAAAAATATTTTATTGAATCAAAACAATCAATATAATATTTAAGGGTGAGTAAAACTCTATTCGAATAAAAAAATTCAAATTTGGGGTTAATCGAATTGAATTATTTAATTTTTTTGAGTCAACTTGAATAAGTAATTCGAGTTTCGAGTTCAAGCCGAGTTGAATTTTACAAATCAAATAAATCGAATAATTGAATAACGAATAGTATAAATACCCTTTGGTCTCTATCAATTTTAAAATGAGGAAATTGGTCACTCTCAACAAAAATTATAAAAAATAAAATAATTTTAAAATTTAAAATATTTATAAAATTTGAAAAATATATATATATTTAAAAATTTTAAAGAATATATAAAGAAGTTTAAAATTTTTCTAAAATAAGTTAATTCAGGACTTAAAAATTATTATTTTAGAAAAATTTAAAATTTAACCTTCTGTTATATTATTTAGATTTTTTTAAATTTTATATTTTTTAAAAATATAAATTTTAGACTTTTTAAAAATATTTTGATTTTTTTTGTGATTTTGTTGAAAGAGACCAATTTCCTCATTTTCAAAATTTACAGTGACCAAAGAGGTATTTACACCAATCTGTTATTCAAATTATTCAAATTGTAAAATTCAATTCGACTCGAACCCGAAATTTGAATACTTATTGGAGTTAACTAGAATAACTCGATTTGATTAACTCGAAATTTGATTTTTTTTCCAAATCAAATCAAATTTTGATCACCCCTAATCATAATAAGAAAGTAGAAGAAATCTATTCTGAGGGTAAGGCATATATATCATTACAATATTACAAGGTAAGTGTCTTAAATAATTTATTTTTGGTAATAAAATATTTATTTTCTTTTTCTTTATTCGTATTTAATATTAATCTAATTTAGAGAAAGAGATGAAACCTTAGAATTAATCATATTCCATATGTAAAATATAACATGTAAGATAAAGCAAGGAAATTCGAGTTTGTCAAATTTATTGTTTCGCTTTGCATGCAAGCATTATAGTTTATAGACAGCTTAGGCTAAAAGATCATAATATAAGAAATGATACAGTTGTTTTCTCAACTCCAATGAGAAAGGTTATACTTCATTTATTGCAGAACAAATTTTGTGTATTTCACCATTGGTCCCTGTTTTCACTTCAATGTTGCTCATCTTCACCATTGACTTACCAAATTGCACGTTGAATTTCAATTATGGCAAGCCTCTAACACCCAAGTAGCTTTCAACTATGGATCTCGTACAACCATCCGTCCACAACATTTGATCAGACGCTAGTATGCCTCGGCCTTTCCTCAAATTATGAAAGAACGATGCATTTAATGAATCCACAGTCTCCGTGTCTAAAGCAACTAATGTCTCGTATCGTCCCCATTCGACGGACAAAGTGTTCGGAGTTGAGAGACAAAGTCAGGGTTGATCGATAGGTATGCGCCGTTGCCGGTTGCACTGAAGTTGAATAATCTATAGCTGAAAAATTCGCAAGCCGTAGTTCCAATGGTGTGTGTAAGAGCCCAAATTTGTCCGGGCCTTAAACAACCAAACAAAAAGTAATAAATAAATAAATATTTTAAAAAAGTCCACTCAAAAAAAAAATATAATAAACAGTCCAGGTTACAAAACTAACCCCTACTCAGCAAGCCCACTATTGCCACCCATAGCCTACTAACCTAAACCCAGAAAGACCCAATTAAACCATTTAGCCCAAAGTGCCTATACCCGTTACAAACCCAAAATTTCCTAAGGCCCAATTGACCCAAATGGTTGCAGCCCCAAGCAAGAAACCCTAGGGTTTCTACCCACTATCTTCTCGCGCCGCAAGCAGAAGGTTCCAGACGCGTCTGTCCAATTTCCGTGATCAGCGCCTTGGCACCAGCCTTCGTCACCACCACCATTAACGCGCGAGACATGCCAGAATCTGGCGTTGGATTCATTAACGTGCGAATATCAGTGATTGAGAGAGATTCTCGTTGGGATACCTGCAAGAGAAGGAAACACAGCAGATACGAAGAGCAAGAAAAGGAAACTAAAAGAATCTCAGCATATCAGTCAAAGATACCATAGACAAGAAATTAGAGATTTCTTTCCTTATGTAATAAATCAGTAGGCTATAAAAAGCCTTTGTAACTCTTGTAACGATTACAGACACACACAGATACTCATACAGAACTAAACAGAGAATACAAGCAGTTTCAAAGAAAAGGTGATTTAACTGTGTTTTTTTAGAATATATGCATGTATGTACATTATTTTTAGCAAAAATAGTAGCTTTTAAAAAGGGGGAAGAGATTACCTGTGGAAGGACGAGGATTTTAACCTCGGACCACCGACTGAGGGTGGCGTGAGCGTGAGGAGACCACGGATGAAGCTCAGCAGACTCGGGATCGGCCCCGAATCCTCTTCAGAGGATTTTTGTTTCTTTTTAAAAACGGATGTTAAAATGATTTTTAGGGTGAAATTTGACTTATATAGTGCATTTAAAAGCGGTGTCGTTTTACAACTATAGGATCCATAGCGTCGACCCGATTAACCGGGAGGGTCCGCATTTTGAGAATTGGGCTAATTGCCCAATTGATCCTCTCGCTATTTTTATACTTTCAATTCTATTTTATTTATTGTGAAATTTGGCATTAACATTTTATTCTGTTTCAATTCGACCCCCCAATGATTTGCAATCGTATTAGGGGGAAACGGCGACGTTTTGGAAAGAGGGTTATTTGCTCAGTAACCCCCTTTAATTTTGAGGGTGTTTCAAATTATGCCTTAATTCAGTTTTAGCTTTTAAATTTACCACGTAGCTTTACAAAACCTTAAATTTGCTCCTATTTTATTACTATATATATTTTATTAATATTTGATTAATTTTAACTTTACTTTTATACTTTAAAATTATTAAAAGTGTTATTTTTATATGTATAATATATAATATTTTCCTCAAATTATCACTATTTTTATATATTATTATATTTTCACATATATTATATATTTATTAATTATATATATATTTACATGTTATTTTATATTATATCTATTATAATTCTTATATATTTATATTACATTTTATTATATAATATTTATTTATTTTTATATATGTTATGTATATCATGTATAGTCAATTATATTATTTACATTTATATTGTATATATTATTTCAAAAAAATAAAAATTATTATTATTAAATCATATTTTTAACTCACACTATATATTTTTATTAATTATTTATTTATTTACTATATATTATTTTTTAAAACTAATATTGTTATATTATGAAATCTCTTACATACTTCTAAATCAATATATTATCATATAATTATTATTCTTTTATTATATTATCTATTAAATGCTATTTTAAAATGGTTATGAAATGTCTTGTTTTTTAATTGTATGTATATTTTGTTAGCAATCAATTATTTTTATATATATTAGTTTCTTTTCATATGTTTTATATTGTATGTATCATGTATGTGTTAAGTTTATTTTTATTATAATATGCACTATATTTCTTTTATTTGTATACCATACATTATTTGATTTATGTTTTTTATATCATACATCATTTAAATATTATTTCGTGTGTTTATATACTTTGTTTATTCATTTTCAATACATGTTATACATATATCTTTGTTTGCATTTTTTTGCCTCGTATGAATTATTCTTTATATCATAGTATTCATTTTTTATCTACCTAGTGCAATAATATATTATTATGATTTATAATGTAATACGATTTCCCATGCATCATCTTTAAAAAGATAAGGCTCAAATTTTCAAAAGTTATAAAGGCAATACTTGGTGTTTGAAAGCTTCGAGAAAAGTAGTGCCCTAACTTATTGGGTTGCAACTTTTCTCGTTGAGTTCGAATAGTCAAGTACCCTTCTAAGTTTTTAAGATTTTCAAAATACGAGCAACTGTCTTGGAATTTCAAAGCGTTGTGTCCTAACTTATTGGATGTGGCAATTTGTCGTTTCGAGATAGGGATTTCCAAAAGGTTAACTTAATGTCAATGTTTTGATACGAGTGAACCCAAATTTTCAAAATCAAAGTATTTTAAAGAGGATTATATCTTAAATTTTTTTTAAATTTCCGACATTAAAGACATTTGATAATCAATTAGGTACCAATTTTTGGGCGTTACGAGGGTGCTAATCCTTCCTCGTACGTAACCGACTCCCGAACCCATTCTTTAATTTCGTGGACCAAAAACTAATGATTTTAAAACAAAATGTTTTAAAGGTGATCCAATCACACCTAAAAAGATTGGTGGCGACTCCCGTTTTCGTTTTTTTAAAATTGATTCCCATTTTCCAAAACTCGATTTGAAAGTGGTTTCGACAGTGTGCGCCTCTGTTAACAAAAAAAAAAAAGCAATTCAACACATTTCAAATAGGTACAAATACTTCTTTGATTCTTCGCAATTTGTTATTGAGTAAATTGGCTCCTTTAAAAAATTAGAGTAATTTAATCCATATTAATTTTGAAAGTAAATAATTAAGGATAATTAATCACATTGTTAATATTTTTCGTTAATTGTACATATGTTTTATTGGTATAATAATAAATTTAGCTATTAAAGTTTACACATTCTATTCATTTGGTCTTGATTTAACAAATTTATCCTGCAATATTTATATATTTCATCAACATTTACCCAAAATATATAAACATCAAGAGCTAAATTTGTTATTATAAATTAAACTTATGTATAATTAATGGAAAACATTAATGTGATAATTATTTGTCCTTAGTTGCTAATTTTCAAATTTGATAAAGATTAAATTGTTTCATTTTTAAAAAATACTAATTTGTTCAATATCAAAATTGAGAAGAACTAGAAAAGTGTTTTTACCATTTATATATTAGCTGCACGTTAATACATACATACATATATCCATATATACCTAGGATGAGCCGAGAAATTTATTTTAGAAGGGTGAAGATTAAATTATATATATTTAAGGAAATTAAATTATAATTTTATTATTGTATTAAAGAATTTTAATGGGATTAAACTGAATTTATCATTTGGAGAGGGCTAAAGTGCAATTTTATTATTAAATTAATATAATTTTAAATTTAGAGGGACTATAAAGAAAATTTACCATTTGAAGGGTAAAGTCCCTGCGGACCCTTAGCGCAGTCCCTGGTCCCTGGTATATACGGAAATCGAAATAATGGTTACCACTTACTAACAAGGGTGACAAGATCACGAGCGTTTAGACCAAATGCAGCGAACTTTCGCTTGAGTTCTTCGATGGAGTCCGTGAAGGCAGGCAAATTGTCAGCATCAGAAGCTAGGGAAACCTTTCCATCTCTTCGTCCCGTAGGCACATCCCACTTCTGTCCTTTTGCCTGCATGAATATATATATGTGTCAGCAAAAATATTTAGAGGCTTATTGAATGATGGGTTAATTCGTTACCAGAAAAACAGCATCACGGGCAGCAAGGGCGAGGATATCAGCGCACGAGACAACTCCTGGACAAGTAGCTTCAACTTGTGCTTTGGCATCATCAATAACTTCATATCCTCTCACTCCAAGGTTCGGGGGAGCAGTTTTCTCCGTGTCGGGGCCATTGATGAGGATCGAAGCATCGCAGCCGTGGACGAAGCAGTCATGGAAGTGCATCCTTAGTATGGCTGGACCAAGTGAAGGATCAGACTGTAAATGGGACTGAACCGTGGAACTAACAATGGATTCAACTAAAGGACATGAGGTTGAATAGAACCCAACACGGGTGCCTTGACCTTTCACCAATGTGGCAGCCATGTTCAACAAAGCAAACACTAAAAAGAACTTGTTTTTGGAGTAATTACCCTCCATCACTGTGAAGAAACAAAAGCAGAAAAGTGAAAGCATTTATATGTATAGATTTGTTTATAGCTTTCTAAAATTTTGCGTTGAAGGCAATTCATATAGCTAGAGCAAATAATAAACTAATTTTTCTATTAAAATTTTATCTATTTTTTCTGTTAAAATTAGTTTATATATATACCTATATTAATTTATTTTTATTTAATGTACATAAATTAATTTATTTATTATTTTAATAAAAATAAAATACAATCTAATTTTATTATACAAATTCCTACAGTACTTTTACACTAACTTGTGATATTAAGGTTGTATAATAAATAAGCACACGCCATCTCTGTATCCTTTTTTTTTCTGACAGAAGTTTATTGAGATAATAAAAGTGGGATGGTTCATGATTGCAAATTTTAAATTGAATTAAATTGACACTTTTGCAAATTTCGGTGGGAAGGTAGTTTCTTCGGTGTCTTGCATATTAGCTAAATCTGAGCAAAAATTTGCTTTTAATTTTCACCTGGAATTTTATATATGAAGTATAGCGCAAGATTTATCATCACAAATCACAAACGCCACGAAGACAATTGCATCTTGTTGTACAATCATAATAAAACATATAAAAACTCTATCTAAATTTAACTCGATTATGGGATTCAAAATATTTATAATTTAGATAATTTTAAATATTTCATTTAGGGGTTTTAACTCTATTTTCTAAATTAAGAAATTATTTCTCTCTTTATTTTAACCTCCGTTGATACTAGGTATCAATAGATTAGGGGACAAATTGTTGTACAATTATAATAAAATATATAATAATTTGATCCGAAATTCAATTCAAAATTTGACCGGATTATCCAACCTGAAATACTCATGGTTTAAGTAATCTCAAACACTTCATTTGAGGGGCTTCGACTCTATTTTCTGAACCAGAACACTACTTCATTTTTCATTTTGACCTTTGTTGATACTAAATATCAACACATCTCAATATGAATAATTAGTGGATAAAATTCTCTCTCTTTAAAGTTTCACTCTTACAAAATTTACACATCTTTTTAAAACTAATCCAAAAATTCCTGTACAACAATAGAAATGTAGTAATTTTGGTAGTTATTCTGAAATTTTGGATATATATATATATATATATATATATATATATATATATGAATACAACACATCAAAAGATAGTAAATATATAGTGGTCAATAACCATTTTATATGTAAATATGTAACCTTTCCTTTATAATAATAGTAAGTTTACAAGTAAAAAAAAAAAAATCTTTAGCCCTCCTTTTATTCATAGGAAAAAAAAAAACTGCCTGCTTATCTTTTTCAAATCAAATATTTATTTTGTTGGTCGAGGAGGTAATTTTCGGGTTAATTGATGGTAGTAATTTTTTCAATCATATTATTTGATTTTTGTTTTGTTTTTAAATTTAGTTTACATCATTATAGTTTTGTCCACACTTTCGTGAATTTTGTTTTATCCACTTGTTTTCTTTTATAGCAATGGTTGTTTTAGTTTTTAATTTTTAGTCAACTTTTAATATATATATAAAAGATTTGACAAGGTAAGAATGTTATCAAATCTATTGTGGACTATTCTCGAAAGATTTTATTATGATAGAGCAGCGATGGTATTCGTAAAATTAGAATCTGAGATAAGAAAAATGATAAGTCATTTGAGACTTGACCTTTTGTGTGTCACTAATACAATGGGTCACTTTGAGCTCTTGGTAATATTTTCTTGGTTGATTGGAGTTCATCGTCAAGTTGATCTGATGATGGTAAGAAGTAATTTTTAGTGGTTTAATCAATGTGATACATCTCTAGTTTGTTTTTAAATTATCTCGATGTTGCAATTACTGTTAATTTATCTTTCTCTTTTGAAATTATTCTATAGATATGATACTTGTGCGACAATTTGTAATATCTTATTTATTGGTTCTATTATATATAATGCATTTGAATTTTTAGTATTCATAATTGATATTAAATATTTTATTTAAAAAATTAAATGATTAATCAATTTTCATTGGTGAGATCTTGGTAGGAAGCGTCAGTGGTCTAAGGAATTATTGAGTCAACATTTGACGAATGGGTTACTGGGGTCACAAGGGAAGGCCATTAGTGATTATTAGAATTATACGTACACTTCACCCATGTATAGATTAGAGTAGAATAGTCAACATTTGACGAGTCTGGTCTATTAAACTTCGTAGCTATATTCATTTTCTCTATTATTTGATATTTACCGTAAAGCCTTCAATTTATATTTATGAACACTTTTCGTAAGATTTTTCATTTAAAACAAACAATATTAATTTCAAGTCCACAAGCTACGCAAAAGTTCAACTTTTTTTTTCTAGGAAAAGACACATTAATCTCTTAGAACATACGACAAAGCTTCAAGAGAAGGATGACCCAATTTTCGGTGCCATGTTATAAGGGAATCTTGTTAAGATGATAGATAATAAAGATTTTCATTGTCTTGAGTCTTAATGAGTATACTAGTAGATATAATTGATGAACCACACGAGTCAATCGACGCCAAATTGTAAAGTCCCCTAACTTCAAGTCCATGCAAAAGTACTTTCTTAGTTTCCAAATCCTTCACCATGCAAAGTTTTGGGTGAAATTAAAAGAAAACCTGGTTATCTTTAGTGAACTTAGATATTGAAAACAAGTTGTTTGCAATGTTAGGGAAATGAAACGAATGCTTTAGAGATAAAAGTCTAGTTCTTATAAGTAAAGATGATTGACCAACATTAGCAATAGGCAAATTACATCCATTTCCTAACAAAATTTTACTTGAACCATGATATAGAGAGGAGTTGGTCAAATTAACATTATTGGTGAAATGATTCGTGGCTCTAGAATCCGGATACTAGGCGCTATCATGGATCATTTTTGGAGTTGCAACAACGGAGTGAATTTGAGGGATAGGCTCGGGTTGTGAGTGTGAGACCATTGGAACTAGAGAACCCATAGTTACAAAAGGAAATTCAATTGTACAAGAGGGATCTGATGCAACTCTACTGTAGCTATAGTTGTGTGAGAACCCAGACTCAAAGGTACAATGATTGGCGGTCCTTGGAACTAAAGGAGTACTTGAAATTCCAACATTTGATTTGTCAAATCGGTGATAACAATGTGAATATTGCACATTTGACATTTTTGTCTCCAACCCCCGGAAGGTGCTCGACCTCTGCCCCAAAAAGTTTGATAAGGAGGCCTAAATGGTGGTTTTGAAGCATAGCCTAAATGTTGGTATGAAAAAGTTGCATTAGTTTGTTGTACAACAATGTTAGTAGTCATATATAATTGAGAAAATAAGTCCTTTTGGCGTGCCTAAGGGTTAAGTAAAACACTGTAAACAATTTGTAATCCATAAGGATGTTGACTTGAAATTATCTTTGTAAAACAAACTCATATTATAACACTCTTGACTCAAGTTGTCGACGGTTTGATAGATGTGGTCACATTTGATGCCTAAAGGAACCTCTAGTGATATAGTTGATTACCGGTGTCTTTCTAGTGGTAACCCTGTTCTAGAGTCTCTATATGGATCTATGTTATTAAATGGCTCTGACCTATTATATGATCTAACTATGCTTTAAGAAAGGTTTATGAAATATCGATACCTCTAAGAGAGGTATCGAGACTTGGTTGCTATAAGGTATCGATACTTGGCTATTGGGTACGGATACCTATATCTCCCTTACATTAAGCATAATAGAGTTCTCTATCCTCCATGATTTAGTCCATAAGTCATTTCTATTATTCGTTTTACGGTTCAATTCTGATACTTTTTTAGTGTTACATATAATTAAAAATTAAAAGATACAATAATCATTCTCAGAAGTTTAACCAGTTGAGTCTTAGTATGACATAATTTATGACATAAAAAATTTTGGGTGTTATAAGTATTAAATTGGAAGGCCAAACAATATACTAGAAATATGTATGATCTTTGATACGGTATGCCTGCAATTTACCAAATTATCACAAAATCAACTGCACCTTAACTAAGTATTCTCGCATTGATTGATCTCTCTTTTTCACATCTTTCATTATACAATTGAGTTGTATGACTTGTGCAGGTTGTTGAGACCTAAAGTTGTTAATCGCTTGAACTGCCTCAGTTGAATAGAAGTGCTTGACTATAATGGCCAATACAGCTTGGCACTGTGAAAATTGTATAAACAAAATAACAAAGAACACTAAGATTTGTTCACGTAGTTCGATTTTCTTACGTCTGTTGAGTCTAGCTCAATGAGTAATTCCACTATTTTTAGTTCAAAATACAACAAGTGAATTATACTCTATCACTCTCCAAGTATAGGGATCTCAACTTTGTACTTAAAGACTAGAACACTCGTCTCTAAATCCTCTCCTTGAGAATTTAGACTATAAACACTAACACTATGTTTGGTTAAATGGAATTGCTATTCCATTACGACATGGTTCAAAAATTTAAAGGAAAACAGCCGTTTGGTTGGCTGAATGCTCAAAACGTCGAATGGAGATTACAGGTTCATTCTAAAAATCGCCGAATAGCCATTCCGGGGAGGAGGTGCCGAATGGCTATTCCAACCTCTCCATCGAATGGACCTTTTTTTCTCCTCCAAAAATACCCTTTCTTAGATTAAATTTTCTCTAACGGTTTCAACTTTTGTTTTCTTTTGGTCATTCGACAATCTCAAGCTCAAATCAATATAAAAGGAAGCGAATCAACTTGAAGGCCAAATCAACTGGATTTTGTTGTAAGTTCAATTCAACTAGGGTTTGTTTTGCATTTTGATTGATTTTTTTTTGTTTCTGATGATTTGTCCAAGGGGAATTGAAATGGATTCTGCAACTGTTCACGAGGAGATCGATTCATTATTCGAGTCAACTCCTCCTCTCAAAGATTCGGCTAAAATCATAGACAAATTGAATCAAGTCATCCAATTTGATTCTCCTTCAGGTACAGTACCTGAAGCTAATCGATTCTGCACATATTTTCCCTTACCGGATATTTGTTTGTATATGTATACCTTTTCGTATTTTTTAGGAGAAGGAAAAGGGAGAAGGGTAGAAGAGCTGCTAAAACGATGCCCAAATCTTAAGAAAATTATTATTTTTAGGGTTATTTCAAAAGCCAAGCCACACAAGGAATGCCAGGTATTTGCCAAATTCACCTCATCTATTATTCGACTCATGAGGAAATACATGCATGTAGAGGTGCAATTTGAATGAGTAAAGTTCTCTCAATTGAATTTCTAAACTCAAGTCTTGTATCAGTTGTGAATTATATGAGCAGATATGCAGTAGATTTTACAGTTTTGAATTAACACACTACTCATTTAGCTTGAATTCTTGTGGAGCCTTTACACTGGTGAATATGCATGTTCTGTTTGCTTTTGGTTATGGATTTTAGATTTATTATTACCAGTTAGTGCTTATGCAATTTTATCATGGATTATCTGCGGTTCAACCCCCCATAATGATTTACTAAATCATAATAAATTCTAATGATATTTACATTTAGGTGTATTCATCTGGCAGCAGTCAATCTGCTCAATTTACTAATTCGTGGAAAAGAATTGGTATGCTCTTTTGCTGAAAGTTTGGGATCTAGTAAGAATATTTATTTGCTCATTACAATGTAGATGTGACAGTTCTTAGTTATCTATGACATGGTGAGGTTCAAGTTCCGGCCTACCTTTCTGAGAGAAAACTAGTGGGCCGGTTCTTCTTTAGGAATGTTAGTGGTACTCTTATAACCTGCTAAAATATAACTTTGCTCCCTATTACTGTTTTTAGTGTTAATTTTTAAGAGAGTTTACTGGAATATAGAGGGAGTTTCCTGATTGGTAGAAATTGTTAGATGAACATAACTTCGCTTGATTTTCTTCGATGAAGACTGAACTTATTTATATTAAAGTTGTCAGTTGCATTAGTATCAGCAGTGTGTATGCCTTATACCTAGCAATCTGGAATGACAAAGTCATGGTTTTGTGATGAAGATGATATAATCCCCACTATTGTGCTGCCAATTATGCCAATTATTGAACGAAATGTTGGTGCCATGAAGCAGCCAAATGATGTAGGAATTCAGATTGTATTATCTGAATGGAAGCAATTTATGTTTCTTTCTATATGAACTAGCTAAGTTCTCTTCGGCATACTTTCTTCTCCCCCCAAGTAGATGCTATACCACTCACAACTGGAAACTGCTGTTTTTTCATTTATCCTTTTGAAACTTTAACTTCAGCATGACCAAGCACTTCTACCTTCAGTTTAACTTAATAATAATGTATATAAGTCTTCCTTCAGTGGTTGTAAAACTTTAGACTGTCTTATCCGGTGAGATACATTTGAGGTTTGAATTCAAAAGAGAAAAAGGATAAATACTAATAAAGGATAAGTAAAATACATGAAGCACTAGCTTTTTTATATTGTGAAAAGCAATATCTTTGTTTTTATGTTTACATTATACATTTTTCTATATCTCCAATTACTGTAATTAAATGTCTTCTGTACTTGTTACAATTTTTTTTTCTGTACTGCTGATATATTAAATTGACACTATTGTATGGGTTTAAGGGAGAGCTCTCTATTGATGCAGTAACAGATTGGTTTGCAATGGCCGTACTTAACTTGTCTAGCATCTTTTACTATTTGGACACTCTTTTAGCCAACTTGTATCTATATCTTATGTTACGGTTTGGGGGGAAGATGCCGAAATGAATACCGCTCTGCCATGAGTGAATTCTAATGCCTTTGTTTATCTAATGAACAATGCAGATGTATTTCACCATTGATTCAACATTCTATGTTTCATTCACATTTATGTTATATCTTACATTACGGATTGGGGGAAAGATGCCAAGGTGAATATTGTTCTGCCATGATTGAATTCAAACACTTTTTGGTTTCTCATTATATATGTTCTTTTCTTTTCTTTTCTTTTCTTTTTTTTTTTGATTTGTATCTTATCTCATTTTAGAGGCTACTTGAAAGATATTCAAGTGACTACTTTTCTGCCTTGATTCACTATTGTATGTTATTATGTTGGCTTGTATTGACCCTGACCTTGAGTTGTTATTATTACTATTTTCTTTTACAGGGAAGTGTATGCAGTAGCCATCGTTGGTCCTTTTCCAATTGCTGTAACTAATTTATTGGATTTAACAAATGGGTAGCTTAGGATACTGAGTTTCCATTGATTGCAACTGCAAAAGCTTTACAAATTTTCAAGAAGAGGAGCCAATGGTTGCATGTTATTCAAGTATATTCAGTCTATTGGTATTCTTGCTTTGTATTTTCCAGCTTCTAAAATACATTCAGTCATTGATGCAGGGAAGCTTTATATGTTTAATAATTTTCTATTAATATATATTAGATTAAAATAGTCTTGTATTATCATATTTGATTCTATAGAATACTCTCGGTCAATATTTTAAAGGAACCTTAATGCTATTCTTTGTGAATAGATACTTTCAATCAATGTTCTTTGTGAAGTTTGGCACATGTAAAAATGAAGTTGCATGAGAGTTTGTGATTACAAATTTAAATCTATATTGTTCATTTTACTTTTGCATGAAATTTTTATATTATACCGTCTAGCAACATAAATAAATTAACGAAAATATGTTAAAAATATATATACACAATATAACAATTTCATTAGTTCTTTTGCTGTATATCAATATCTGTCTATGAGTAAAAATATTTGAGACAATATATTCTTTAAATTATTCTTTTAAATTATTCTTTAAGTAACATAGAGATTATGATATATATGCTAAATTATTTGTTTTGCTAATAATATTCTAACACATTAAATATGCATTATATTTTAAAAATAATAAAGTAGGTTGTATATTATTTTTGTAATATTATATATTATTTTATTAATTTATATTTTAATAATTGCTATATTAAGAATATTATTAAATTATAAATTATTATTGTTAAATTATAATTAATAATAAATTTATTAAAATAGGGTTAAATTATGTATTATTATTTTTATTAAATTATATCTAATAATAATCCTATTAAATTTAATAACAATAATCATCCTTTTAACAAAATTTCTGCTAAGGGTACTCTGGTCATTTCAGCTTCTTTTCTTATGCTATTACAACTTTATTCCATTCAACCAAACACAACCAAACAATTGAATTGCTATTACAGTTCTATTCTATTACAACTCTATTCCATTACAGTTCTATTCCATTACACTGAACCAAACGTGGCCTAAAAGTTTACACTTCAATTACACTCACACAAGCAGTTCCTTAATGAACAAATAAAATGCTCTCAATATATTCTCATCCAAAATCTATACAAGCCTTGTAAAATATAGAAGTTTATATACTTAAAAAAATGAGATAACATAAATTTATTATAAGAAATAATATTTGATGCACCCTTATTGCTTGAGGTTCATGTATCATAAATAAATAATAACTGACACATATAATTGGGTGAGACAAGTCACATATATTTATATATTTAAATTTTAATTTTTTTTACTAAATTTTATAAGACACTTGCCACACCCTAAACCTACTTGTAGAATAGAAAGGTGTGTTTGGTTGTAGAGGCGAAGCTAGGGGACAAACAGGGGCCCCGACCCTCTTAAAATGTAAAATTATTATTTAGACCCTTAAAGTTTTAAAAAATTTAAATTAATAGAGATAAAATTACACTTTGACCCCTAAAATTATAAAAATTTGATTTAATCATTTACAATTTATAAAGATATAGGCTATAAAAAATTAAAATATCATTTGGGCCCCTAAAAAATTGTTCTGGCTTCGCCCGTGATTGGTTGGATGGAAATGTGGAAGAATGAGTAATAATGCTTATATTATTGAGACAAATACACAAAAAACATAATAAATTTAGTGGTATAATTTTGTGTTAATTTTTCCTAATAAACCAACGTTTGTAGAAGTATGTTAAGAGGATCCTTTTATATAGTAAAGGAAGATTATAAGACAAAATCCAAATATTAAATCCATTGAAAAATATAATATACAATTATACAAAATATTAACATCACATAAACACATAGAAAAAATTATCATGTGTAATATTTTCTAAATCTTTTGCATAAAGCACTTTTTAGATTTTTTCCTTCAGCTTACGCTAATTAAGAAAAGAACCATTACCTTCATTAACTCCATAAAGTTGCAGTTAAATTAGTTAATGGCAGAGCAAATTCTTCGAATATCACCATTTGTGCCTGTCTTCACACCAATGTTACTCATCTTAACCATAGACCTTGCGAATTCCACGTTATAATTCAATGACGGTGAGGCTTTTTCACCCAAGAAACGCTGCACAAAGGTCCCGGTGGAGGAATCAGTCCATAATTTTTTATCGCACTTGAGTATTTCCCTACCATTCAAGTTAACAAAGAAGGAGGTGTCAAACCTGTTTCCACTACCGATGTCCAAATCAATGCGCCTTGTGCCGTCACCGTTTTGTAACGTCTCTTAACCCTATACTGTCGCCGAAATAGGGTTACGAGACATTACCAGTCAGTACAGTCCAATTCTGGTCATTAATTAAAATAAATATTCATACTCATCCTAGTTTTAAGATGTCGTCCTTTTAATGGGCCCTCGCGGTCCAATATGAACAGTAAATTCAATTCGGGACTAATTTAGAATCACTACGAATTTTTAGTAAATTTCAAAATTCATATTATATACCGTTGCCAACCATAATTTACTCATTTCATCAATACTTCTACAACCTAAATGACTCTCATAAAACATCCTAGGTACATGCCATTACCAATACTCAATATACTTTACCTCATTGAATTCGGGATCGGCCTGGGATGCTGATTCAACGGTCTAGCTTTAACTTAACCTGCGCACGAAAACAAACCGTACGCTGAGTATACACTCAGTGGTATTTCTATAATCTGAACACTTAAATAATTATAAAACATATTAATTTATATATATTGAGCTATTCAAACTTAATGAGAATTCAAACATTCACTTTCCAACCAATGTTTTGGTCTACTTTAAATTTCAAATCATTTAGTATTTTTCAATAGCAATTAATCAATCAGTAATGTTCATTAACACTTAGAATAATTATTTATTCAGTAACAGTCAGTTATTCGGTAACAATCAATTATTCAATAATAACCAGTTATTCAATATCGATCAATTGATCGGTTATCCAGTAACAGTCAATTATTCAGTAAAATCAGATATTCAGTAACTATTAAGTTATTCAGTAGCAATCATTCATTCAGTGACAATCAGTTATTCAGCAATGATCAATTATTCAGTAATATTCAGTTATTCAGTAACAGTCTAATATCTAGTAACAGTCAATTATCCGGTAACAATCAATTATTCAGTAATAATCAGTTATTTTATACCTTTATTTACCCCTATTAACATGACTCGGAATCGAGCGAATACACGGATCCAACCAACACACGAGACGGCACATAGTGCCTCATCGGCCGGCCGAACGATAAGATAACGATAAGCGATGCGGTACGAGTACCTCATAGGAACAAATCCGAACGAGAATGATGCTTGATATGATAAAGATTCAACACACGAAGTGTTGAATCGATAACGATAACGATAACAATATTCGACACATAAAGTCGAATCGAATAGCGATAGCGATAACAATATTCGACATACACGAAGGTCGAATCGGTAATGATAGCGATAACAATATTCGACACACAAAGTACCGAATCGATGTGATGAGCGATAACAATATTCGACACACAAAGTGCCGAATCGGTAACAGTAGTAGTAGCGGTAACAGTAACTAACACATAAGTGCCTAAAATATGGCACATAAAGTGCCCGATCTATAAAGTCGATAAATCCCGTACTCTTCCAATCCTATGGCATGCCAATTATATCCGACTAGCCCGACAAGTTAATAGGAAATTTAATTCTTATTCCAATTTTATTTAATATTCATATTTACCCTATTAACAAGACTCGGACTTTGGCGGATATCTGATTCAACCAAACACACCGAGACGGCACTCGATTGCTGAACAATTCCAAATCCTATGGCATGCCAACTATATCCGACTCAGTCCGACTAGTTAATAGGGTATTTATTTCAAATTCGCTTTCAATTCAATCACAATTTCTCATATTTCAATATCCAACCAATACACATTTCAATTAATCATAATTCCATTCCATTCAATTCAATTCAATTCAAATTCACTTTTCCACTTTCTAATCAATATACAATTCAATACCAATATGTATTTAAGATATTCACATATAATCATACTTCGGTTCAATTCCAACCACTTTTCAATCAATACACAATTCACATATTTACACATATTCATAATTTATTTTATTTTATTCAATTCATATTTATTTATTTATTTATTGTCCAATCAAATTTAAAATCACTAATTTCTTTTCAATCAATATACATTTCAAATAATCACATTCAATTCAACTTGGTTCAATTCCATATCATCCAATCAAAGCCATTCCAATATTAACTTCTCATATATTTTATTTGTTTCACTTTTCCAATCAATTTACATTTTAATTTCAATTTCAATTTCAATTCAATAACAATTCACATATATTCATAAATCAATTCAATATAATCAATATTCAATCCAATTCATATAATCGTCTCAAAACACCTACTACATATATATATATATATATATATATATTAAATAATAAATCAACAATTTTTAAGTGTTAAGTTCGAATTATAAAAATACAAACCATAATTTTTGAGCTAACTCCCGTTGACTTTGTCTTGTCCTTTCTTGGCTGAGATTTTCGGTACCACATTAACTATGAAATTAATACAATTCATAATCATTAATACATTACTAATTTATATCTTGAGTTACAGAATTCTAAATTAAGATCCGCTAATTTCTCCTGAAACTAGACTCACAAATCTTCTTACCATAAAATTTTCAGAACTTTTCGTTTAGCCATTAAATACAGTTTATTCTTTAAATTTACCCTATTCTCATTGTCCGAGCAGTTTTAACCCTTCTTCACTAAAATTAATTATCTCACAGTCTGAACTTGGATAATATGCCGGTTGATTTCTCCTGAAAATATACTCATTAGGGATTCTAAACATATAACTTTAAGCCTCTAATTATTTTTTTCAATTTTTAGTGATTTTCCAAAGTCAAAATAAGGGAACTCGAATTCATTCTGGCCTTGTCTAACAAAACTCATTATATCTTATAATTTACAATTCAATTGCTTACACCATTTCTTCTATAAGAAATTAGACTTAATAAGCTTTAATTCAATATTTAATTCATCCTATAATTCAATTTATACAATTTTTGGTGTTTTTTCAAACTTAAACTACTGCTGCTGTCCCAAACAGTCATAATACAAAATGTTGATTTTCTACTTTAATTTCAATTTAATCCTAACTAAATTCACTTACTTTTCTATCTTAATTCATACTTTATTTCTACTCAATTTTAACCAAACTTAGACATAATTATCTATTTTTCATCATAAAACCATAATTTCAAAATTCTTTCAATTTAGTCCTTAAAGCATAAAACTTATGAATCACTTTACAATTCAATCCTTATTTCATTTGTAACTTGAATTTCTATCAATTTAGCCCTTAATTCATCTTTTTGTTCAACTTAATCAACACATAAAAATTCATTAACTTCCTAACTTTTGATATAATTCATGTAGTACTCTTCTCTAGAATTCCATAAACATTAAAATTGCAAGAAAATGGATCAAATTGACTTACCTAGTAAAGCTTAAGGCTTCAAAAACCCCAATTTTCCTTTTTTTTTTCTTTCCTTCCTTTCTTTCCCCTGTTTCGTCTCCTTCTCTGATTCTTTTTCTTTCTCTCTTTTCCTTTTTTTTTTTACTTTATATATATATATATATATATATATATATAATAACAATAATAATAATGACTTTATTAAATATCTACTTAATATCAAATATTTATTTTACACTTGGGCACACATATATTATTACATTTGTATTTCATCCTCACCATACACTTGTCATTTTACATTTATTTATCATATAAATATATTATAATATAATTATTTATTTAATAAATACCCATTTAATATCAAATACATATATTACAAATGTATGTATTTTTTATTAATACATTTGTACCAAATCATTACCATACACTTGTCTTTATTTAATTCATTCATCATATAATATCAATTTAATAATAATAAATACATTAATTATTTACTTAAATAATAAGTAAATACATACATGTATTACAAATGTATGTATAATACTTATTACACATGTATTTTATTTTTGCCATACACTTGACACTCCTTTGGCTTATTTACTTATTTAGTCCTTTCAATTTTTTATCCTATAATTAAACTTTCACACTTCATTCAATTTAATCCTTTTATCTAATTATCCTTTATTTAAGCTAATTTGCTTCATTAAACTTTAATTAATCACTCTGTTAACTTCGTAAATATTTTTAATAAATATTTACAAATCTAATTTTCAGAAACGGAGACCCGAAAATGCACTTTTTTGATAACTGTAAAAATTTAGTTCATTACAGTTTTTGTGGGCAAAGTGCTTGCAGTTGAGGCACAAATGCTGGGTTGATTCTGGGATCTGGACCACCTTTGGTGAAGTTGTATAATCTGTGGTTAGAAAGGAGGCGAGCTGAAGTCCTTATGGTGGGTGTGTCCTCTTGTGACAACAGCAAACATATGTTAAGCCAACCTCAACCAGAAGCAATATTAATCAGATAAAAGCTTTGGAACATTATTAAAGTAAAATTACTTACCAACGAGGGCAACAAGGTCTTGAGTGTTGAGACCAAAGGCGGCGAACTTTTGCTTTTGAGAATCAATTGACTCTTTAAATCCAGGCAAAATGGCCCAGTGTTCAAAAGTGGCAACTACAGCAGCAACATGCATGCAACCATACAATCATGCACGAGTATGCAAGTGACCGAGCATCACAGCTGAAGCATACTATTGTCCAAGGAGTAATTCGATTGGCATGTCTATGTGACAGTTGACTTTTGTTGTTTCAATGTAACCTTTTGTATTTGCTAAGGTTTAGTTAGATACTTAGCTGTTTTAGTAGCTGTTTAGGAAGTCATTATGCTGATTTAACAGGTTATTTACTTGCACAAGCAAGCTTTGTTTTTTACCAATGTAATCCATCTACTTATGTACATGTAATTTTGAACTTTTCAAGTAGCAAGTATAGCCAACTTGTTCTCTCATTTTGTTCATCCGATTTTACTTCTGTTTTGAGCTTTCAAACATAAAATTTCTTTTCTTTGTTTCATCGAACATTTGATTGAAACTTAACACATATTTTATTCGGGTTTATTACTTTGTTGCTCCAATTTCAACAAGAGGTTCATATTTTATCCGGGTAAATTAGATCTGTTTCTCTTTCTGTGTGAAAAACTCAACAAATGGTATCAAGAGCCTATTGTCTTTGACGGCCTTGGTTGTGTACAGTTTGTGGCTGACTCGTGTTTGAAAGAAAGAAGCAGGAGCTGTTGCTGTTAGCCTGTTTTTAAATTGCTGCAAGTATGAGCTTCTCACCACCACCACCACCACCACCTGTTTTTGCTGGTGAAAATTACAACATTTGGGCTGTGAAAATGAGGACATACCTGCAGACATAGGACCTGTGGAATGTGGTCCAAAATGACACTGAGCCACCTCCCCTAAGAGCAAACCCAACCATTGTTCAGATCAGACAGTATAATGAAGATTGTGCAAAGAAGTACAAGGCCGTGTCATGCCTTCAAAGTAGAGTTTCAGATGTGATCTTCACAAGGATAATGGCCTGTGACAGTCCAAAGCAGGCATGGGACAAACTCAATGAGGAGTTTCAAGGATCTAAGAAGACTAGGCAACAACAACTAATAAACTTGAGAAGGGACTTTGAGAATCTGAGGATGAAGAAGTCAGAGACTGTCAAGCAATATGCTGACAGGATAATGGCCACTGTCAACAACATAAGATTGCTTGGGGATGATTTTAGTGACCAAAGGGTAGTTGAAAAAGTCCTAACAACCCTTCCAGAGAAGTATGAATTAAAGATCTCTTTCATGGAGGACTCGAGGGACCTATCAACTATTCTATTGACAGATTTGATAAATGCTCTCTATGCACAATAGCAAAGAAGAGCAAATAGAATGGAGGAGTATTCTGATGGAGCCTTTTAAGCCAGAGATAGAGAAGGCTCAAACTCGAGCTCCAGCTTCAAAGGCAAAAAGCCTTGGACAGAAAAGAAGGATAAAGGCAAGAAAGAAGCCACCAAAAGAAAGTTTCCACATTGTGCTCATTGCAAGAAGACCAATCACCTTGAAAAATACTGCTGGTACAAGCCTGACATTCAGTGTAGAGGGTGCAAATAGCTTGGACACATTGAAAAGGTATGTAAAAACAAACCAAAACCACAGCTACACCATCAGAATCAAGCTCAGACTGCTGAATATGTTGAAGCACAAGAAGAGTATGTCTTCACAGCTTCTTGTTTTGCAAGCTCGAGCAAAGTTAGCAAGATGTGGTTGATTGATAGTGCTTGTACTCATCATATGGCTTCAAACAGAAGCATGTTCAAGGAGTTAGACACCACTTTTGTGACCAAAGTCAGAATAGGGAATGGTGAGCTCATAGAGGCCAAAGGCAAAGGCAAGGCAGTGATTGGCACAAAGTCAGGAAACAAAACTATCTCTGAGGTTCTCTATGTACCTGACATTGACCAAAATCTACTAAGTGTTGGTCAGTTACTGGAAAAAGGCTACTCTCTCATTTTTTAAGGCAATGTGTGTGTGATCAAAGATGCTGTTGACCAAGTGTTAGAAACAGTAGCCATGAGTGATTGAAGTTTCACTTTGGATATAAATCAGCTAGAGCCAAAGACACATATGGCTCAAGCTGATGAGTCAAGTTTGTGGCATAGGAGGCTAGGCCATGTGAACTACAAGTCATTTGGCCTACTGCACAAAATGAGCCTAGTAGAAGACATGTCCTGCATTGAGCCAAAGAAGGATGTGTGTGAAGTCTGTCAGCTTAGCAAGCAGACCAGACTGCCCTTTCCTGCTAACAAAGCATGGAGAGCTCAAGAGAGGCTCCAGTTGGTTCATACAGACATCTGTGGACCCATGAAGACCACTTCCTCAAATGGGAACAGGTACTTTGCACTCTTTATTGATGATTGCATTAGGTTCTGTTGGGTAACTTTTTTGAAGCAAAAGTCAGATGTTGCTGACTTCTTTTGCAAATTCAAAGCTTTGGCTAAAAACCAAGCCAACTATAAGCTGAAATGCTTAAGGTCAGATAATGGGACTGAGTATGTGTCTCAAAGGTTCCAAAAGATATGTGATGATACTGGAATTCTTCATCAGCTAACAACCATCTACACACCACAGCAAAATGGTGTCTGTGAGAGGAAGAACAGAACAGTTCTTGATATGGCCAGGTGCTTTTTGTTTAAGGCTAAAATGCCTAACAATTTTTGGGCTGAGACAGTAAACACTTCATTTTACTTGCTGAACAAACTTCTAACTAATGAAGTGAAAGGAAAAACACCCTTTGAAGCTTGGTTTGGACAAAAACTAACAGTGTCACACTTGAGGGTATTTGGTTGTTTGTGCTATGCACTGGTTCCAGCAGAGAAAAGGACTAAGCTTGAAAAAAGGTTCATACCAGGGGTGTTTGTAGGCTACAGTAGTGTGAAGAAAGGCTATAGGATCTTTGATCCATTGACCAAGAAGATCATTGTGAGTAGAGATGTAAAGTTTAATGAAGAAGGGTATTGGAAATGGGATAGAACTAATGCAAGTCCACTTGAGGAAGATCAGAATAATCCTGACATGTAGCCTACTGAAATTGAAGCTGAAGCTGAAGATGACTATGATGATGCACCTATTCGAGGCACTAGAACTCTGGCAGATATCTATGAAAGGTGTGCCATGACCATAGTTGAGCCATCCTGCTATGCTGAAACTGTAAAAGAGAAATGCTGGCAAGAGGCTATGGAGGCTGAACTGAAGATGATTCAAAAGAATGATACTTGGGAGCTGGTCAATAGGCCAGAAAATAGAAAAGTCATTGGTGTTAAATGGGTGTTCAGGACCAAGACAAATTCAGATAGGTCTATGAACAAACACAAGGACAGGTTGGTTGTGAAGGGCTACAGTCAGCAGCAAGGGGTAGATTTCTTTGAAACATTTGCACCTGTTGCAAGGTTGGATACCATAAGGCTGCTATTTGCCTTAGCAGCTCAGAAACAGTAGAAAGTGCACCAATTAGATGTGAAATCATCTTTTCTAAATGGACTTCTCAAGGAAGAAATCTTCATTGAGCAACATGAAGGATTTGAGGTCCTAGGTGAAGAACACAAGGTCTTCAAGCTCAAAAAGGCCTTGTATGGCCTGAAACAGGCTCCAAAAGCCTGGTATGATAGAATTGATGCCTACTTGTCAAGGCTCGGGTTCACAAAAAGCATAAGTGAGCCCACTCTTTATGTCAAGAAAGATGAAAAGGAGACCTGCTGATTGTGTCATTGTATGTTTGATGGCTGTCGATTCCACCAATATAAACCTACACCTAGTTTGCAAATTAAAGCAGTATAGGGAGTAGGGTCGATCTCACAGAGACTGGAATTACTGAAAATTGTTTGTTTCTTGACCAAATTAGTGTCTGGGTAGTTGTCGTGCCCACGACTTTTGGGGGGGAAATAAAATTTGAAACCTGAAATAAACACAAGAAAACGTAAAAAGTAAAAAGTAAAAGATGAAATAAAAATAAATAACGAAATAATTTAAAGGAAAATCAATAAAACTTAGCTCAGCCTTAAGCACGGGTTTTCCCGTCTTTGACCCATTCCTCGAAATTAGGTGAACTCCTCTTTTCCGATAAGCTAGTTATAGCTACCAAGGACGCCTCGGACACCAACTCTTCCTTGTGTAAATTAGTTATGGAACGTCCTATAACTAACCCTTACCGATTGAACAACCTACGAAACGTTCGTGATTTAGAACTCGAGTAACTTTGCGTTCTAGAAGAGCCTAGCTCGAACCAATGCCCTCAAACGTTGGGACATTTAAATCCGGTTACTACTTCCCTTGACGGAACCAAACAGCAATCCCCACTTGGCATGCCAATGTGTTCGCGGAAGACCAATTAGACAATCGATCCTTTCGGAAGTCCAACTGTACGTCTAGCCACACTAACTCAAACGATGTCTTTTTTGACTTAGTGTTGTCTAGACTTTGTGAGTTGACGAAGTCATACTCTTAATCCGGAGAAATAATAAATATCGAAAGTTGGGAGTTAAACAGCTCGGGTTCGTAACTCATGGGTTTCTTGACGGGCTTAACACTGACTTAAAACTGAAAGGGGTTTAGTGTGGCATGAATTTAATCATGCTTGAAGGTTATGGAAATGATAGAAATTATATGAAAAAGGTAGTGGAAATGGATAGGAAAAATATTTGCGAAGAGAATTAGACAAATTTTGTAAAAAGAAGACAAAATAATCTAATGCACAATTGAATTAAGAAAAAAAAAACAAGGTGGATAATGGAATTCCAAAATGAAATAGGAATGTAAATACAATTGATTAATGGATGATTTCCTAAGAACTAAAACCCCTATTTATATAGATAGGGTTTACTAAAAATAGCTTAAGAAAATTAATATAAAATCTAAAATAATAATAATTAAAATAAATAAAATTAAAATAAACTTAAAATAGAATTTCCTATTTTGGCTTTTTACAAAGTCAAATTTATGACTAGTCCTTGGCTTGCTCCATCTTTTCGCTTTGGCCCATTCCAATAATTTTCTTCTAATTTGGCCCCTTTTCAGCTTGCTTTTGATCAATTGTATCCCCGACAAGAATTAAATCATAAAAACACTTAATTAGCAAGGTTCAGTTCATCAATAAACCAAATTAAGCACAAAAAATATGCAATTTGACATGTTTATCAAATCCCCCCTACTTTGCTCATGCTTGCCATCAAGCATGTTGTTCTTTCAAACATTAAATTTATTCTACAATTCATTAAAAATCGAGCCTCTTTTCCACATACATAAAATCAATGTAAACAACTTAGGCAAAAATAAACAAATGCTCAAGATACAAAGTTCGAACATCAAGTGTCATAAAATTGAAATATGTGAACTAAATAATTTTACTAAATTGAGTTTGACTCCAATAATTTGCCAGGCATTATTTAATTAGCTAAGCATTAGAGAAATAAAATTATCGACGTGGACAAACCTTTTTACGCGAACTAGGATGACAACCCAAGCACCCTATCCCGGTTACTCAGTTCAAACCGTCTTAAATTTATTTATTTATATATTATTTCTTTTTTTTTTCTCTTTTTTTTTGAAAGCTCAGTTAGCGGAATGTTATAAGTTATCGACTTCTCACTCGAACCTTTTTACGCGAGACAAGATGACAACCCAAGCACCTTACCTCGGTTACTCAATCCGGTCACATTTTTGAACTTCATTCATAACTTGAACCTTGATTTACTCGCTTATTTATTAATGCACAAGTAAATACAATTTTCCAAACAATCAATTTATGAAAAAAAAATCTAGCTACATATATCAATTTTAAGACACAAGTGTTGACTAACCTATATACTTGAACATTTTAATTCAAACTTTGCCCAATTTGTCCAAATTAACTGAGTATGAGATTAAAGGCTCAATGTGTAAATAAATTGTCAAATGAACTTAATGCAAGATTTAACACATGCAAAGGAGCAAAAATCATGCATGTTTACCATCCATCCCCCTTACTTAATCAATGGTTGTCCTCAAGCATAGATTATATGAAATAAAGTTTAGTAACTCAAACAACAAGCAAAGAGAAATTTATATGAAATAAATTCTTCCCATGTGTTTCAACTGATGTTGTCGGCATTGGGAAATAATTGTTAGCATTTAGCACTGTGTGCCCACGCTACCATCATTATTTGACTTCTGCAAAACCTCCATTACGTTCCTGAAAATAGAAAATTCACTAGATTTAAATAAAAATTTATTTATTTACAACCTAAATCTTACTAAAACTCAAAATTAAATAAATGAAAATAAATTTGGGTTGCCTCCCAAAAAGCGCTTTTGTTTAACGTCGTTAGCTCGACGACCATGAATGTTATCTGTTTGGCTTATTGAGACTTAATTTTTCCATCTCATGCACTTGGATGTTCTTGCAGAAAAGTTTCGACTTTTGCCCATTATCTTTGAAGCCCTTCCTGGATTCCCCTATCATTAGGGGATTGAGGTGTCTTTGAGCTTCTCCGTCCAAGTTTGCATTTTTCTCTGTCGAAATCATTGTATGTTCTGGAAACGGTTTCAGCTTTAATTTGGAGGCTTTCATGACAGCTTCACATATTGGTTTTTTTATCATTGATAATTCCTCCTGCTTAACATCGAGATCTACATTCCTGCAAGGCACAATTTGTAACTTATTATTGGGATGTCCCATATCATCATAAACATTAAACCTCACCACTTTACTGTCAAATTCCATGGTAAGTGTTCCACTCCAAACATCAATTTTTGTTTGTTCGGTACTTAAGAACAGTCTCCCAAGAAGTATCTCAGACAAATTGACCGAGTTGTCATCCTTCATGTCGATGATGTAGAAGTCTGCAGGAAATATCAGCTCGTTTACCTTAACAAGAACATCCTCCAACACTCCTTCCGGATGCACTACGGATCTATCTGCAAGCTGAATAATCACACTTGTTTCCTTTAAAGGACCCGCGTTAAGTAGTTTATAAACTGACAAAGGCATAACATTAATTGATGCGCCTAAGTCACACATGGCTTTCTTAATGCCTATTTTGCCTATCTCACAAGGAATAGCAAACATACCTTGGTCCTTGTATTTGGGTGGAACTTTCTTTTGCAGCACTGCGGAGACATTTTCTCCTACATTTACTCTTTCGTTACCTATTAACCTTCTTTTACTAGTACACAATTCCTTGAGAAATTTTGCATAACGAGGGATTTGTTTGATAGCGTCGAGTAAAGGGATATTTACCTCCACCTTCCTGAATGTCTCGAGGATTTCTTTTTCCTCCTTCTCTTTCTTATCCGTTACAAACCTCCCTGGAAAAGGAGGTGGCATCACAACTGGTTTCTGAACTTCTGATTCTGGCCTTGCTATTAGATCCGAGATCTATTTTTCCTGTTCCTTTTCTTGCCCATTATTTTTGGTTGAAACTGTTTCTAGAACCTTTCCGCTACGAAGAGTTATTGCACTGACATTCTGTCGAGGGTTCAGCTCTGTTTGAGAAGGTAGTTTACCTTGAGACTCCAAGTGATTAACTGCCATCGAGAGTTTACTAACTTGATTAGTTAACTCTTGTATTGATGCGTCTATCCTCTGTTGATATTTTGCAGCATCGGCAGCAAGTCTTTCCACGATAGCTTCTAGAGATGTGCTCAGCTTGTGTTATGGTGGTGGTTGCAGAGGTCTCGGTTGGTATGGTAGATTATATCGGGGATTAGCTCCGTAATTCAGGTTGGGATGATCCTCCTACCCGGGATTATAGGTGTTGGAGAAAGGATCATAGTGTCTTTGCGGAGGTCCTGGAAAACCTCCGATAGCGTCAATATATGCTATTGAATTGTCGTTAAGGATTGGGCACAAATCCGTCGGGTGTTCAGACGTAGTACAAATTCCACATAGTGGGGTCAAACTCTTCTTTTCTGTAAGCAAAGATTGAACAACACTTGTAAGCTTATCCAATTTATCTTCTAAAGATGAAATGTTTACCCCATTAAACCGTCTTGTCGGTTCTGAATTTGGCCGATATTGTTGAGAATTTGCCGTCATGGTGGATATTAGCTCTCTTGCCCTTTGAGGGGTCATATTCACAAGCGCTCCTCCGCTAGCAGCGTCGATCATCTTCATTTTTATAGGGAGCAAACCCTCGTAGAAATATTGAAGAAGTGATTATTTGGTCAACCCATGTTGAGGACAACTCGCACACAGTTTTTTGTACCGCTCCCAGTAGTCGTAGAGTGATTCACTCTCCAATTGGCGAACTCCCACTATGTCCCTCCTAAGCTCGGCTACTCGTGACGCTGGGAAGAACCTGTCAAAAAATACACGAGATAAGTCATCTCACGTTGTGATAGAACCGGGAGGTAAGTAAAATAATCATTCTTTTGCTGTATCAACTAAAGAAAAAGGAAAGGCCCGAAGTTTGATCTCATCTTCGGGTACTCCTTGGGGTTTCATGCTTGAGCAAACCGTGTGGAATTCTCTCAAGTGAGTGTGTGGATTTTCGTTCTTCAGGCCTCGAAAAGTGGACAAAAGGTGAATCAAGCCTGACTTCAATTCGAAAGGAGTTCCTCCTGTTGGATAGTTAATGCATAATGGTGTTTGCACGTTGGGAGCAGCAGCTAGTTGACGAATGGTTCTGTTGGCCATCCTTTCTAGTTCACCGAGGTTTCCTTTTGTTTCAAAGAGTGGTTCGGTCTCAGGTTCAACCTCTTCTACTCGTTTCCCACGTCGAATTGCTTCCGCACGAATTACTTCACCCAATTTTTCAATGTCAGATTCTAGGATCCCCTATCCTAGCTCAACTCCTGCTTTACTTGCATGTTTAAGAGCTTCTGACTCTTTTCGTCGTGCTCGCGTCGATTTCTCGATCTCTGGGTCGTATTCGAGATCTCCTGATGAAGATCTGGTTATGAAGACAATTTAAACAATTGTAAGTGTTGCCAGTCCCCGGCAACGGCGCTAAAAACTGATGGCTGTCGATTCCACCAATATAAACCTATACCTAGTTTGCAAATTAAAGTAGTATAGGGAGTAGGGTCGATCCACGAGACCGGAATTCTGAAAATTGTTTGTTTCTTGACAGATTAGTGTCAGGCGCTTGTCGTGCCCATGACGTTTGGGGAAATAAAATATAAAACACGAAATAAACACAAGAAAACGTAAAAAGTAAAAAGTAAAAGATGAAATAAAAATAAATAACGAAATAATTTAAAGGAAAATCAATAAAACTTAGCTCAGCCTTAAGCACGGGTTTTCCCGTCTTTGACCCGTTCCTCGAAATTAGGTGAACTCCTCTTTTTCGATAAGCTAGTTATAGCTACCAAGGACGCCTCGGACACCAACTCTTCCTTGTGTAAATTAGTTATAGAACATCCTATAACTAACCCTTACCGATCGAACAACCTACGAAACGTTCGTGATTTAGAACTCCGGCAGCTTTGCGTTCTAGAAGAGCCTAGCTCGAACCAATGCCCTCAAACGTTGGGACATTTAAATCCAGTTACTACTTCCCTTGACGGAACCAAACAGCAATCCCCACTTGGCACGCCAATGTGTTCACGGAAGACCAATTAGACAATCGATCCTTTTGGAATTCCAACTGTACGTCTAGCCACACTAACTCAAACGACGTCTTTTTTGACTTAGTGTTGTCTAGACTTTGTGAGTTGACGAAGTCATACTCTTAATCCGGAGAAATAATAAATATCGAAAGTTGGGAGTTAAACAGCTCGGGTTCGTAACTCACGGGTTTCTTGACGGGCTTAACACTGACTTAAAACTGAAAGGGGTTTAGTGTGGCATGAATTTAATCATGCTTGAAGGTTATGGAAATGATAGAAATTATATGAAAAAGGTAGTGGAAATGGATAGGAAAAATATTTGCAAAGAGAATTAGACAAATTTTGTAAAAAGAAGACAAAATAATCTAATGCTCAATTGAATAAAGAAAGAGAAAAACAAGGTGGATAATGGAATTCCAAAATGAAATAGGAATGTAAAGACAATTGATTAATGGATGATTTCCTAAGAACTAAAACCCTTATTTATATAGATAGGGTTTACTAAAATAGCTTAAGAAAATTAATATAAAATCTAAAATAATAATTAAAATAAATAAAATTAAAATAAACTTAAAATAGAATTTCCTATTTTGGCTTTTTACAAAGTCAAATTTATGACTAGTCCTTGGCTTGCTCCATCTTTTCGCTTTGGCCCATTCCAATAATTTTCTTCTAATTTGGCCCCTTTTCAGCTTGCTTTTGATCAATTGCATCCCCGACAAGAATTAAATCATAAAAACACTTAATTAGCAAGGTTCAGTTCATCAATAAACCAAATTAAGCACAAAAAATATGCAATTTGACATGTTTATCAATGTTGATGACCTACTAGCCACTGGCAGCAAATATAAATTGATTGAAAACTTTAAGAAGCAAATGCAAGACATTTTTGAGATGACTGATCTTGGTTGGATGACATATTTCCTTGGTGTGGAGATAAATCAGGAAGAACAAGGGATTTTTATAAGCCAGCAATCCTTTGCACTAAAAGTTCTAAGCAAATTCTGCATGTCAAAGTGCAAACCAGCTAGCACACCAGTTGCACTAGGAGAGAAGCTGTCAAGCACAAGTGAGCACGATCGAGTTGATGAAAGGGGGTACAGAAGTTTGGTTGGTTGCTTGCTCTACCTAACAGCAACAAGGTCAGACATCCTATATGCTGTTGGCTTACTCTCAAGGTTCATACACTGCTGCAATGTTGCACATTTTAAAGCAGCAAAGAGGGTCCTAAGATATGTCAAAGGGATTTTGAATTTTGGTGTGAAGTTTGGAAGGTCAAAGGAGCTGAAACTTGTTGGTTATTCAGATAGTGACTGGGCTGGTTCAGTTGATGACATGAAGAGCACATCAGACTACTTTTTTAGTCTAGGTTCAAGTGTGTTCAGTTGGAGTTCAAAGAAGCAACAAACAGTAGCTCAATCCACTGCAGAGGCTGAGTATATTGCAGCTGCTACTGCTGTTAACCAAGTCATTTGGCTTAGAAAATTATTGGATGAATTAAATGCTAGACAGATGGAAGGAACTGAAATTAAGGTTGACAACCAATCTGCTGTTGCTATTGCCAAGAACCCTGTGTTCCATGGCAAAACAAAACATTTCAAGATCAGGTATCACTTTGTGAGAGAAGCTGAACTTGGTAAGGAAATCTGCTTGGTAAATTGTTGTTCGAAGGATCATCTTGCTGATGTTTTGACCAAACCATTGACTGCTGGAAGGTTCGAGTGTTTAAGGAAAGAGATTGGAGTTTGCTGCCTTGTAGCCAAGGAGGAGTGTTCAAAGGTGGCAACTACAGCAGTAACATGCATGCAACCATGCAATCATGCATGAGCATGCAAGTGACCGAGCATCACAGTTGAAGCATGCTATTGTCCAAGGAGTAATTCGATTGGCATATCCATGTGACAGTTGACTTTTGTTGTTTCAATGTAACGTTTTGTATTTGCTGAGGTTTAGTTAGATACTTAGCTGTTTTAGTAGCTGTTTAGAAAGTCATTATGCTGATTTAACAGGTTATTTACTTGCACAAGCAAGCTTTTTTTTTTACCAATGTAATCCATCTACTTATATACATGTAATTTTGAACTTTTCAAGTAACAAGCATATCCAACTTGTTCTCTCATTTTGTTCATCTGATTTTGCTTCTGTTTTGAGCTTTCAAACACAAAATTTCTTTACTTTGTTTCATCGAACATTTGATTGAAACTTAACACATGCTTTATCCGGGTTTATTATTTTGTTGCTCAAATTTCAACAAGAGGTTCATATTTTATCCGGGTAAATTAGATCTATTTCTCTTCCTGTGTGAAAAAACTCAACACCCAGTTTATTCTTCTCTTCTGCATTTCATATATGTATGAAAGACATAATCAGCCGTTGCATTAATTAATAGGACTTCTAGTAGTATATGATTAAGAAAATACAGTAATATGTTTACCAGAAAGACAGAGTCTCGAGCTGCAAGCGTTAGAATATCAGCGCATGAGACGACACCGGGACTTGCAGCTTCGAGCTGAGTTTTGGCACAGTAATAACTTCATAGCCTCTCAACATGATGTTGGGAAAGGTGGTTTTCTCCGTATTAGGGCCATCAATGAGGATGGAGGCGTCACAACAAAGCAGTCATGGAAGTGCATCCTCAGCAAGTCGGGTGTAATAGTTGGATTAGAACGGAAATGGGACTGAACTGTTGACCTAACAATGGATTCAGCTCGAGGGCATGTTTTTGCATAGAACCCAACTCGAGTTCCCTGAGCTTGCACCAATGCAGCAACCATGGCAAGCATGACGGTCATTACAAGGAAGAATCTAGGGTTGGTGTAAGCACCCTTCATTGTGATAGTAAACTGGGATTATAATTAAGGATAAAAAGATAATTAAGAGAAAAGATATGGTGTGTATGTCAAATGGCTGTATTTGATTTTGATATTGTGGGATAGGAGAGCAGAGCAGAGGTGGGGTTTATTTATAAGCCAAATATTTAGTCAATACTGATGAGGAGTAAAGAAAGCCAGCTATAAGGAATCGCCATTTGAAAGGAGTTAAAAAGAACAAGAAAAATACAAGAAAGAGAATGATGTATTTTATTAATTAATAGGAAAATTTACAATGTTTTTCAAAGTATATATTTATAGAACATGATCATATGAAGATGATTATTTTCCATCCTAATGTATAAAAAAGATAGGGAGATGATCATTTTATAATGTTTATATCACCGTTTTTTTGAAATATCCACTTGCTGTATAAACGGGCCAATATTTCCTTTAGAAATGCAAAAGATTTAATCTAACAAGTTGTCTTCTTTGACCGACGAATCCAATTATGTTCTAAAAACACTAATTATATCATCAAATCTTGAAAGAATCCAAGTTCATAAAACAAAATAGATTTAATTGACAAGTTCAAGTACTAAAGTGAATAAAAAAAAGTATAGATACTAAAATGGACCTAGTTCCCAAGTTCAAGGACAAAATTTATATTATCAAATCTAATTGTCAAAATTTATATTATCATATTATCAAATCTTGAAAGAATCCAAGTTTAAAGAATAAAATAGATCTAATTGTCAAATTCAAGTACGAAATAAATAAAAAAGTACAGTTGATAAAGTAGACTTAACTCTCAAATTCAAAGACCAATATTTATATTATCTCTTTTTTAATAATAATGTACCATATTATTATTTACTAATATTACATAAAATTTATAGACTAAGCCATACATTAAATATTCTCCATATAATATCCCATTTTATCTGTTGTCTTGGAATTTATTTAATTTGATTTCATCATAGTACGCGTATAGTTGAGTTTTCTGTACTCTAAATAAAAAGTTTGTTGGCGCATCAGGAGACAAATACACAATAATAATTAGTGAAATGATTTCTTTACTTGAAATGTTTTCTTCAACAACCTTTATGTTAAATAATTTGTGTTAATTTCTCCTAATAATCAACGTTTGTAGAAATATGTTAACAGGACCCTATCAATAAATAATGGAGAGAAACAATTATTAAGCAATTGTTGTGAAATAAGTCAAACTACAAATGGATATAACGGAGCAACTATTATAACTAAAAGCTAAAATCTTCAAGTATAAGGAAGATATAAAACAAAATTCAAATACTAATTCCATTGAAAAATATAATGATACAATTAAAAAAAAATACTAACATAGGGAAAAAATCATGTATAATATTTTAAAAAATTTGCTTAAAACACTTTTTAGATTTTTTCATCAGCTTCCGCTAATTGATAAAAGAACCATCACCCTCCCTGATTAACTGCATAAAACTGCAGTTAAATTAGTTAATGGCAGAGCAAATTCTTCGAATTTCGCCATTAGTGCCCGTCTTCACACCAATGTTGCTCATCTTCACCATGGACCTTGCAAATTCCACGTTAAAGTTCAATGGCCGCGAGCCTCTCTCACCCAAGAAGCGCTGCACAAAAGTCCTGGTGGAGGGATCAGTCCACAATTTTTGATCGGACTCTAGTATTCCCCGACCATTCCTCAAGTTGGCGAAGAAGGAGGTGTCGAACCTGTTTCCACTACCGGTGTCCAAATCAATGCGCCTTGAACCGTCACCGTTTTGTGGGCAAAGTGCTTGCAATTGAGGCACGAATGCTGGGTTGATTGTGGGGTCTGGACCACCGTTGGTGAAGTTGTATAATCTGTAGCTAAAAAGCTGGCAAGCTGAAGTCCCTATGGTGTGTCCTCCTGCAACAAACAAGGAACAAATGTTAAGTCAACCAGACTCGATATTAATCAGATAGAAACTTTGGAACGTTATAGAAGTAAAATTACTTACCAACGAGAGCAACAAGGTCTTGAGTGTTGAGACCAAAGGCGGCGAACTTTTGCTTTTGAGAATCAATGGACTCTCTAAATCCAGGCAAAATGGTGGTATCCGATGCCAATGAAACCCTCCCATCTCTGCGTCCAGTAGGGACCGCCCAGTTTATTCCTCTCGTCTGCATTTCATATATGCAAGAAAAACATAATCAACCATTCATTGACAGAGCTTTTAGTAGTATATGATTAAGAAAACGTAATAATGTTTACCAGAAAGACGGAGTCACGAGCTGCAAGAGCTAGAATATCAGCGCATGAGACGACACCAGGACATGCAGCTTCTAGCTGAGTTTTTGCATCGTCAATAACTTCATACCCTCTCAACAATCTGTTTGGAGGGGCGGTTTTCTCCGTATTAGGGCCATCAATGAGGATGGAGGCGTCACATCCCTGAACAAAGCAGTCATGGAAGTGCATCCTCAGCAAGCCAGGTGCAATGTTAGGATTAGAACGGAAACGGGACTGAACTGCTGACCTAACAATGGATTCAGCTCGAGGGCATGTTCTTGCATAGAACCCAACTCGAGTTCCCTGAGCTTGCACCAATGCAGCAGCCATGGCAAGCATGACAGTCATTGCAAGGAAGAAACGTGGGTTGGTGTAAGCACCCTTCATTATCGTAGTTAGTAGACTGGGATTATTATTAAGGATAAAGAGCTAAGAGAAAGATATGGTGTGTGTGTCAAATGGATGTAATTGATTGTGAGTTTGTGGGATGGGAGAGCAGAGCAGAGGTGGGGATTTATTTATAGGCTAAAAATTTAGTCAACATTGAGAAGAAGTAAAGAAAGCCGGCTATGAGGAACCCCCATTGGAAAGGGGAAAAATGGGCTAATTCAAAATAACAATAATGGAGCAATGATGAGTTGGTAGACAATTAGCATGTAGCTGCTTGCCTGCTTCTGCTTTAAGCATAGTGGAAACGAAAAGCAAATTGCAATGGCGAGTTGTCTTTCAGTTTCACGTGAAGAACTAGTATTTTTTTTCAAACATCATTTATTTATTTATTTACACTGATATAAAAACATTTATTATCAATTTAACTTAGCCACCGGCTAATTTGAAAGTAGCAGCTTACCGCTAGCATGCAATGTATTAAGATTTTAGACCGAATTTAGTTTACTAAACTTGGTCAAATCTTCAAGGCTCTCATCTTCATTCTTTTGTGTATAATAATCATAATTTTGTATCGTTAGCTTTATATAATTCAACGAATAACACAAAACATGATTTTACCAACTAATTTATATATATATTTTTTCAAGAAATCTTATCAAATATTTAAAAACTCATCTATACCAAATTTGTCGACAAAGCAGGAAATATAATTGGGATGCATTATTTTTTTAAATTTAAACTTAATTTATGTTTGATGCATTGATAACGCATAAATTCTGTATCTGTTATAATTGGTATATTAATTTTTGTCCTTTAATTTTATAAAAAAAAATCATTTTAGCATCTTATTTAATTTTTATCTTTTTATCAAATCACTTTCATATGAAAAATGTAGCATTTGTTAACTTTTTTAAGTGAGATACACGTGGATGACATGCCAGCCAGTATTTAATTAATTTATGCTAGCCAATATTTAATTAATTTATTAAAATTTAAAAATATTAAAATTGCTTTTTATAATTTTATAAAAATTTTAATGATTTTAATTTGTAAAAATAATTTTATAACTTTTTAAAATTTTAATAAATTAATTAAATGTTGACATTTCATTCACGTGGCAAACCATGTGTATTTCACATCAACAAAGTTAAAAACAATAATTTTTTATCTATTTTGGAGTTATTTGACAAAAATACAAATTTAAAAAGTAAAAAAGTAAAAAATTTAATTAAAAATTAAAATATTTTTTAAAATTAAAGAATTAAATAAATTATTATGTGATTAATCAAATTTTTAAAATTAAATTCAAATGGCTTTATGTTTAATAATCTCTCATCATATTCAAGTCTTAGATGAAAATCACTACATCAAATATAAATTATATAATTATGTCCATCCCATCAAATTATTGTTTGATTCAATAAAAGTGTAAGTAAAAAATATTGAGGACCTTGAAAAGCCACTATATCCAAAAGTCTTTGTAATCTATGAAAAAGGGATCATTGTAATCTTATTAAATTGCAAGTGTTTGTTTTAATGGGATAAATAAAGTAAGTAATTAGTTTTTGTAGTAAATAATGATTAAAACTGTTCGTGATTCTGGGTTTAATATATACAGTGTTTCCGAAGCAAATCCCTTTATTAAAGACATGAAAAAGCGTGGTTATTTACTTTTTCTATTCCCGAGTCAACAGAGATAAATATCACATTATTCTTAATTGTGGCGGTGAATATATGGAAATGACTATTTTAATAATTCAAACCTAATTAGTATTGACATTAATTATCAAAGAAAAACAGATAATTTGGTAATTGTACTGCTTTTCTTCAAGGAAAACAAAATATCGTTGACATTTTGATAAATGTGACAAAGTCATCCGACGACAAAAGTCTCCTTTTGCATGCCTATCTTAATTCAATAATAATGTGAGTTCATTTTTAATACCGTTGAATATTAATAAATCAAATCATACCATCTTATTAAATTATTGGTTTTATTTTTAAAATTTGATATCATTTTATTTTGGATGCTTGATGGTAAAACAAATAAATATATAATTTTTGACAGTGCATCACATATAAACTTTTTTTTTTTTTTTTACTTTCTACTTTCCTTTATCCTTCCTGTGTTTTTTAAGGTTGACTTAATTGTTTGTCTATGGTTTAATCAACTTGCATGAAGCGAGGTCAGCAGACTGAGGAGGTCGATCAAAAATTTAAAGACTGATCGACTACAGCTTGGCATCCTTAGCCATCATATCCGCCGTCATATTATGATTAATCCAAATATGCCATGGACGACTCAACTTTAGATTTCACCCAATTATGCATATGATATGTTGGTATTAAATATTAAACTTATTGTATTGTATTTAAGAAAAATAAGATAGGGATTAAAATAGTTTTATTTTTCAATTGGTTTTTTATTTTATTTTAACTGTTACAATTTTTTTAACATGAATTGGGTAAATGTTGTGATAAGCGATAAAAGTAATATATTTTAATCTCGTTTTTAATGCGTTTTTGGATGATTATTCATGCAAATTGGTAAATTTTATGCTCCTAATCTTTTGAATTCATGTTTCTATACTTAAGAGCATATGGGAACAAAAGAAGCAAGAAACGAGTGAAGATCGGGCAAAAAGAATAAATTTTAGGAGCCACACGAGCTGGGCCTTCCCACACGGGTTGGACACACGGTCGTGTGAGCCACATGGGTTGGACACACGGCCATGTGCCAAACCGTGTTGATTTCACAACTTGCTTCCCAAATATGCGGAAAATGCATTTTTTAGGCTTTTTGAACATTCAAAAGTTTATAAATACCAAATAGAAGAAGAAAAAAGGGAGCCATCAAAGAATATTAAAGAATACAACTTGAAGAGCACCATTAGAGCCAACTCTGAAGTAGATTTCCATCAAGATTGAAGACCTTTTAATTTCTTTTGAAGTTTTTATGAGTTTTTTTATTTCTTGTGGTTATTCTGATTTTAAGATGTTTTTATTCAGAGTTATGAACTAATTCCCTAGATATCTAGGGAAGATGAAACCAATGATGAATTCTATTATTTAATTTATGTTTTATTCGATAAATACTTGGTTTTTGTTCTCAGTTATTTGTGCTTATTTCTTGTTTTAATATTTTCGGGATATTAATTCATGTTTAATGTGCTTAAATCAGATGAGGAAAAGTCCATGTTTAAGAGTAGATTTAGCATAATTGAGTGAAGTTGCATGCAATCCTAGAAATAGGACGACATAAATCTATTGGATTAGAGTCAAGTCTAATAGGGGAATCCATAAATCCAGTTAATGCGACAATAGGGGTTTTAACTAGAAAGATATTTCAATTAGTAAACCTAGATTCAGTTGCTCTTACTCTCGGAAGAGATATTAGCATAATTTAGGGATTTCTACGGATCAAAATACCAAGTGAATAAATTGTTTAGTTCATATCTATAATAATAGGTGAAGTCTAGGTGGATTCTTTCCTGGGTATTGTCTCTCTCATTGGTTATTATTCAGTTATTTTCCTGATTTATTTTCTGTTGAGTTCTTAGTTATATTAATTTAGTAAATTTAGTTTAAAACCAATCACTCCAATTTATCGGCTAAATAATAGGAAAACGGTAATTACTAATATTTTTAATCCTCGTGGATACGATATCTCTATTCACTATAGCTATACTATTTACCGATAGGTGCACTCGCCTTCGTCTTATTTTTAGTTAGTTTCGTGACACATCATGTTGTTGTAGCCACAAGGCACGCTTGGTGGTGAAAGCTACGACTGGTAGTTGATAAGGAAACTTACGTAGCATTAATTTGAAGCGTTCCCACGCTTTGTAAAGAGACTCTCCCTCAAGTTGACGAAAATTTATGATATCCATCTAAAACTTCATAGTCTTTCTCGAGGGAAAATATTTGGTGAGGAATTTGCTGGTCAACTCATCCCATATATTGATCGATTTAATGGGCTACGAATATAACCATATGAAAGCATCATCAGTTAAAGAGAAAGGGAATAACGGAAGACATATGGCGTTACTGATTACCCCATTATATTTAAAAGTATCACAAAGGGTTAGAAATCACTTAAGGTGTTGATTCGGGTCTTCGTTCATTGATCCTCAGCATTGAAGATTCCCTTGTATCATCTGGATCATCGTCGATTTGATTTCGAAGTTGTTAGCATTAATCGCGGGACGATTAATGCTTCCATAGACCGCTTGCAGATTAGGCATGGCGTAGTCTCTCAACGTTCGTTCTACTATCGGTCTTTGGTGAAATGGGGTGGGTGTTCTTTAACTCTCTGATCGTTGATTGCCTACCTGACAATCAATGGGTCTATCGGTGGGGGTTGGGCTCCTCTTGGAAGTTGGTCCCTTCTAGTGTGAGCCAAGATTTGTTTCGGCTCCTGCTCGAATGGTACGACCTCGTTACTAGTTCGAGTCATTCATTACCTTCTGCAAGCAAAAGAAATTCAAACATATCAACAAATATTTTCCAAACAAAAATAACAAATAAACACAAAGAAAAGTTGTATCTATTACCCTAACTTTTGCTAATTATCTCCTTAAACAATATACAGTAATGCTAAAAATCACTCAATCTAACACCGGGTCCCTAACAACGATACCAACAACTTGATCGCATGTACAGAAAAACAAACAATTTTAAAAGTGCGGTTTTGATTGTAGGCAGACAGTGTTTGTTGTAATATTTATAGTGTCCAATGGAACACCAGGGTATTCTAAGGGGTTGACCCAAAGGATCCAGTGATTAAGTAATTATTAAATTATAAACATGCAATTAAAGAAGTCTAGCTAGCTACTCACTAGGTACTATATTACAATAAGCCATTCACAAGTTTAATTACTCTAACTAATTACCTAAAAACAACAAAGGCCTACATTGTAAATGAAACAAAATATGAAACTAGCAAATTCAAACAAATACGATAACAGGCAACGATTGGTTGATTTCCATGTAGTTGGTTAACCTTTGAATTAGGGATCTAAATCACAAATTATCCTAAATTGGTTCAATTTTACCTCTCGGTCTCAATTTTATCAATTTAGACAAATTAGTTTGATTTATCTCTTGACCTCACCGAACTAACCCGAGACTATCAAATTTGTAACACCCCTATACCCGGTTACCCGGTTCAACCTAAGGAACCTGATATATGGATATTACATTTGGTGCCAAAGTGATTTTGGCTAATCACTAATACATTTGAACATTAAAAATATAAATTTTCATAACTTATATTTTAGTCCCTACTACTTGGAACACACTTGATCTTCCTAAGTACATGCCATTCTAATCAAAATGTTGAAACATACCCTTTTGGCACTTGGAGATGTGATGAGATGGATGCTCACAACCTCAATTACAACTCTTCAAAATCACAGTACCTAATTTGCGCATGGAAAACAAAACCGTACGCTGAGTAAAACTCAGTGGTATTTCTATAATCCGAATATTTAAAGACAATATAATATAATATGCACAATTGAATTATAAGAACATATTAATGTCTAGTATCATGACTATCATTTTCATTTATTAAATAATATCCCAATTCACACAATTACTATATAAATGGTTATTCACATATCAAACCATATTTATTCGTACAATGGCATTAGTCATGCAATACTCAATTCATGAATACATTATTTCATACTATACTCAATTCATGAGTATATAACTCATATATTCCATGTATTGCCAACATATTTTATATTTTATTTTCAATTCAATATATCACTACCATGTCATTTCAATATTAATTATAGAACTTTATTATTTATTTACCCCTATTAACACGACTCAGACTCGGACAGATACATGAATAAAACCAACACACCAGTTTGGCACCCAGTGCCTCATCGGATAATTCGAAGTAGTAAATTGACACCCAGTGTCTCATCGAATAAATTCGAAGTAATAAATTGACACCCAGTGTATCATCGGTTAAACCGAAGTAAATTGGCACCCAGTGCCTCATCAACTCGAAGTCGAAGAAATCTCTGAACTCTTCCAATCCTATGACATGCCATCTATATCTGACTCAGCCTGATACAGTTAATATTATTTAATTTCACTTTCCAAATACAACCAAAATTGAATTATCATATTTTCACACATAGATATATTCATTTCAATTCAATAATCAATACTTTCATAATATATATATATCAATTCAATCCATTCAATTAATTTTAATCCAATTCAATGTCAAAGTGTCAAATACTCACCTCAACACTTACCATATGCATTAAATCAAAAAATACAACAATTAATAACTAGTGTCGGATTATAGAAATACAAACTAAAAATTCTGAGCTATTCGATATCGACTTTATCTTTCCCCTTTTTAGTCAAAGATTTTGGTACGACATTAGCTACAAAATTATGACAATTAAAATTCATCAATACAACACAATTCAATTTCATATTGCATATTTCAACATTTGCCTAATTTTCAATTTATTCCCTAATCGTGACTAACTTTATTTCTTTACAAATGATTTTATATTTTCACACAAATTTCACTTTTAACTAAATTTAACTCATTATTTTCACTTAAATCCCTAATTTTAGAATTTTTACAATTTAGTCCTTATTATTCAAAATTTACAATTTATTCTACAATTTAGTCATTTTCATTTCTAGCTTAAAATCTATCAATTTAATCCTAATACTAAAATTATTCAACATTAATAAAATTTAAGAACTTAATAATTGCTAAAATTTTGACATGGGTCGGGTAGTACTTAACACCGGAATTCCAAAAACATAAAAATTATAAGAAAAAGGGACTAAATTGACTAACCAATTGAACTTGAAACTTTGAAACCCCTAAGCTTTCGCATTTGTTTCTTTCTTCGTTCTCTTTTTCTTTTTCTTTCTTTCCTTTCTGTTTCGTTTTACTTTCTCTCTTTCTTTTTCTTTATTTCATTTACTTATTCATTTGTTTTATTATATAATATATATACTTAAATATTAAGTAAACATATTATAATATATATTTTAACTTTAGTTATTATAATATATATAATAATAAAATTCACATCTTATGTCGCCTTAATAAAAATAATGGCATAATTCTTTTTAGTCCCTTTAATTTTTCTTTAATCTATAATTCAACTTTCACCCTATATGTAATTTAGTCCTTATACCTAATTACTCTTAATTCATGCAAATTCACTTAACCAAAACCTAATTAACTACACAACTAGCTTTGTAAATATTCTTAATAAATATTTATGATCAGTCTAATTTATGAGAACAGGGTCTCGAGAATACACTTTTTGACACTCCTGATTATCGGGTCATTACAAAATTAGTGCCCGGTGTAACAGCCCGATTTTGGGCCTAATCAGAATAGTGGTCTCGGGACTACAAATCCGAAGTCAAAGAAATTATTTTATTATTATTTTGATATTATAGCATGTTTTTAAGAGTGCATGAAAATTTGGTGAAGTAATTTTAGCGTTTGTGAGCTTAGTTGCGTAAAATGACTAAATCGCATAAAATGCAAAAGTCTTATTTTGATAGCTAAAAGTGCCAAATAGCTAGAGAACCTAAATTGGGGGTCTTTAAAGGGAAATTAGACCCTTTAGGGAGGCATGTCCGGCCATAGGAGACAAAGGTGGTAAAATTTTCAAAGTTTGGTAATTTAGGTGACTTATTTTGACTAAAATAGGAGTAAATAAAGGAAAGATGATATCATCCTTTTTTCACCTTCTTTCTCCACTGAAAATCAGCCATTGAAAGGGGTTTGAAAGCTTGAAAATTTTAGCAACTTGTAATCCTTACAAGTAAGTGATTTTGATAGTTTTTCTTGATGATTTTTATATTTTTAAGACCCTAGAAGCATGAGCTTTCAAATGAGGGTACTATTTTGCAAAATTATTAAGTGTTTAGGGTTTTTCCATGAAAAGATTTGTAATTTTTGCTGAGTTTTTAAGGAAGAAAATGAGTCTTGGGTGTCTAATAAACAACTTTTGTGAAAGATGTTAGCATGAAAACACCTAAAATGACTATTTTGCATAAGTTGTAAAATAGATGATAAGTGTGTGAAATAGTGAGAATTTGGATATGCTATAAGAGTAAAAAGGGGTCGTCTAGGCCTAATATGTGAAGAAATTCGATAAAAATTAATTTCCGGGCTTAGGGGTAAAATGGTCATTTTGCAAAAGTCTAGGGGCAAATTGGACATTTTGCCCAAATATGAATTGTAGAGTCTATGTTGATAAAGTGATTAAATAAGTGTACTTTTTTTATTATAGATCAAGAAATACTGAATCCAAACCTAGACCGAGGGAAAGCCAAGCAAATCGACTAGTCGCCACATTTTGTAATCTGAGGTAAGTTGTGTGTAAATAGTACAACTACATTAATAATATATGTATTTGAATTGTATTGAAACTATTATAGCATAAATTGCTTGATTGTGGAAATAAGAAAATGTGATGAGAATAGAGATAGTAGAATTCCCGGTTGAACCTTAGGAAATAAATCGGATATTCATGCCATGACGTTTGGGTACATGCATCAGCCACACATGGCATCGGCATTGAGACGAGTGCTAGTGTAAGACATGTTTGGGACATGCATCGACTACGAGATGTACCAGTGTAAGACTATGTCTGGGATATGGCATCGGCACAGATATGCTAGAACTTGTATAAGACCATAACTGGGACATGGCATCAGCACTTGGCCCCATGTTTGACGCTAAATGAGTATTCGGTAATGTTCTAAATGGTTCAACGGTGAAAGTATGATTTCAAGTTAATAAGGAAAGTATAACCGAGTTGTGAATGGTATAGGTACCTATATGGTATGTATGAAATGTGAGCTCAATATATGCTATATGAAGTGTTTTGAATATTGATGACTAAGTTTTGCTTATGCCACTTGTGTATTGTGATACTTGTTGATGAATGAGAAAGTTATGTTGTATATTTATTTATATGCAACTTACTAAGCTTTGTGCTTACTTCCTCTCCTTTTTCATTTTCTTATAGTGTCGTCTATTTAGCTCAAGGACCAAAAGAAGTCAGAGATATCGATCACACTATCAATCGAAGCATTCGGTATAGTTTGATTTATATTTTTGAATATGGCATGTATAAGGCTTAGACTTTACTATTTTTGTGTCATTGAGAACAGGCCAAATGTGTTGGCTTGGGTTGGAAACCCTTCATTTTGTATTAAGTCTGGAATGATGGCAAATATTCATTTTGATATATGCAAATGAAGTTACTCTCATGAATGAGTAATTGCTTAATTGATATGTAGTCTATTGTGGCTGATTGGTTTAAATAAATTATTCTTGTATTGGTGTGGTTGCTATTATATAGGTTATGTAAGTATGGGTGGTAAATAGGCTTGGTAAATAGTCTTATATTGTCCACATGGGTAGACACACGGGCATGTGTCTAGGCTGTGTGTGACACACGGTCTGCCCTTTGAGCGTGTGGTTCGGCCGTGTGTCCCCTGCACGTAAAATTTTCAAGTCGATTTGCATTGTAGTAAACGCACGGGTAGAGACACGGCCGTGTGTTTTAGCTGTGTGAAGGACACGGCCTAGCACACGGGCGTGTGCCTTGGCCGTGTGACCCTTAAGAAATGCTGACATCAGAAACATAATGTCTAGGTTTTTGCACATGGGTTAGGACAAGGGCGTGTCATGGCCGTGTGAAGGACACGAGCCAGGGACACGGGTGTGTGCCAGACCGTATGAAAACCCCTTGTAGGTATAAATTAGGAATTAATTTCACACGGGTGTCGGACACGGGTGTGTCCCTGTATTGCCTAGGCCGTACAAGCCACACGGGTTAACGGCACGACCATGTTGAATTGGTCACACAGGCGTGTTGCCCCTCCCACACGAGCATGTGCCCTTGTGTCAAGTATCATTTATCTAAAGTTGACTAAAGAACCCGATTTGGTTCCAAATGATTTCTGATGTGTGTTTTGGGCCTCGTAGGCCTATATTAAGGACGTGTTGATAAGCTTGAGAAAGTTTTAAATTTGTCCAAGTCTTGGAGACTCAGAATTTGGTCGTAAGCACGAGTTTAAGTTAGGTAATGCCTCGTACTCCATCCCGGCATAGGATACGGGTATGGGGTGTTACACCCAGTAAGATCTCCTCTCGGTCTCACTAATCTTAATTTCCCTTAGGGCATCAATCATAATTTTTAAAGTCTATTTGATTTAGTCCTTTAACCCGAAAATCACATTCCCCGTATTTCCATCAACCAACCACCTATGATTTAGCTACTCATGTTCATATTCAAACCCAATAACAACAAGAAATTAAATGAAAGTATCATTAACTTAAACCCTAAGTAAATCAATAAAAACCCAAGCTTTCTTGCAAAAACTTGACTAGCATAACAATGAAGGCAAGAACAATAAACAAAAACACCAAAGAAATGATTTTTAACCAAGGAAATTAAAGAAAACTGAATAAAATTAACATGCGATTAAAATGTAAACAAAAGAGGTTGAAGGTTTAACTAAACAAATAAACTCTAGCTACAATTAAAACTAACTTAACTACCAACTATGAAACTAAGAAAAGAAAAGAAAATGTGCAAGAAAAATAAAACCTAAGCTATGGATAAGAGAAGATAAAACTAAAACCCTAAAAGAGAAAGAGAAAACATAAGAAAACTAAACTAAACTACGGCTTATATCTAATGTATGTCTCTCAGCCAATTTTGGCTTCTTTTAGCTATTTTTTTACCCTACTTCTTATGCCCAAAGTACTCCTCAATGTGTGTTTTTTATTAGTGTTGAAGTTGGACAAGTTTACCCCTGCTGTCATTTTTCTTGTCACTTTTGTCTATTCTCGTCAGGGGTATCGCGATACCCATGGTCATGTATCACAATAACCACATCAGTCTTGACTTAAAGGATTCCTTGAGAGTTTGATATCATGATTCCTATAGCTGGTATCTCGATACCACTAGGAATGGCCTTGATCCTCTTCAATTTAGCGGTGTTAGGGGTATCACGACTTCTAAGTTTCGATAGTGCAATACCCTTTTCTAGGTGATGTTTTCGCTTATGTTCAAGCCTCTAATGACTGCCTACAACATTCAATCAATTATTAGGTCCTCGATGACGTATTTAGCCATTTCGGGTCTCAAAAGTAATCAAAAACATACTAATTCACTTATTAAAGCTAAGAACGAAAATTAAGTAAAAACATAAAGAATATATATAAATTGCTCAAAAGCAAGCTTGTTAACTGTACTAGGGAGGCTAATTTGACATATTAAATTACGATAGATCAGTGGTGAAACGTTATTCACAACAACAAGGTTTAGGTTATGATGACACATTTTCTCCCGTTGCTCGGTTTGAAACAATAAAATTTCTAATTGCATTACCCGCTCAATTAAATTGGCCCATTTACTAATTTTATGTGAAGTCAGCATTTTTAAATCAAGAACTCGAAGAGAAAGTGTATGTTTCTCAGTTGGAAGGTTTTGTTGTTTGTGGGAAAAAAGAACAAGTAAGAACAAACCTACCCATACCTTCTTTTATAGCTTAAAGAAAGCTTCATGGGTGGAGTACAACAAAATAAACTTATACTTTCTTTTTAATGGCTTCGAGAAAAGTAAGAATGAACATACTCTTTACATGGATTTCTCTCATTAATAAGTTTAAATTGTGTAGGGAAAGAAAGTTTGAGATGTCAGACTTGGGTCTGTTGCATTTTTTTCTTGGGTTAAAAGTGAAGCAAGTTAAAGACGAAATTTTTGTGTAACAAGGGAAATATACAACTGATTTACTTAAAATATTCAACATATTAAATTGCAAAATTGCAACGACCCCAATGAACTTGAACAAGAAGTTGTAGATAGATGATGGGACTAAAAAAGCTAATATAAGTCACTTTAGAACCATGGTTGATAGCTTGATCTATTCGACTCAAACAAGGCCTGACATAACCTTTCTAGTTAGGGTAATTTCAAGATTTATACACGAGCCTTCAAAGCATCATCTTGGGGGCAGCAAAACGAGTTTTGCTCTATAGGGCTGAAACAATTGATTTTGGGTTATGGTATGAAAAAGTTCCAAATTTCAAGCTAGATGGGTTCAGAACAATTATTTGACTAGGTGTTTGGAAGATAGAAGAAACACTTTAAGTTACATATTCAATCTTAGATTGACTATTTTCTGGAGTTTAAACAAGCTACAATAGCCTTGTCTTCATTATAAGCTGAGTATGCAGAAGCAACAACATTAGCATGTCAAGGAATATGGTTGAGAAGAATTTAGTTGATCTTGGTCAATAATAAAATGGAGCAATTGATATTTATTGCGACAACAAAGCGTAAATTGTTATGTCCAAAAATCTAGCATATCATGGAAGAATATAGCATATTGAGATTCAAGTTCACTTTATTCGTGAACTTGTAGCAAATGGGTGATCAAGTTGCAATATTGTAATACAAATAAGCAAGTAGTTGGCATTTTGTAACGACCTGATTTTTAGTAATGTCGGAACAATGATTTTAGAACTCTATTTCTGTAAACTGAGTTTGTAAATATTAAATAAAGATATTTTCGAAATTATTATATAGGTGAATTGAAATTTGGGTAGTCAATTTAGTTAAAATTGTGATTAATTAAGGTTTAAAGACTAAATTGTAAAGTCTAATCACTATAGATTTTTAATTAGAAAATTGCTTGGGGACTTAAATTGCAATTAACCAAAAATTCAAAACAACAATTAAACCATGTTTAAATATAAACTCATGGACGGTAGTGTTAATAATTAATTAACTAAGTAAATTTGATTTAATTAACATAAAACACGATTTATTTTTTAATTAACACAACTTATTTTTTAATTACAACTTAACCTATGTATAAAATAAAAAAATTTGGTGGAAAGAGAGATAACTTCATCTCTTCCAACTGGCCACAAGAACAAAAGAAACGACTTTACGCCATTTTTGGGTTTTTAGACTCTTTTGGTCCTTTATTCAAGTAAGTCCCTAGTTATTTTTATAGATTTTTTTATATTGAAAACCTGATTAAGCTAACCCAAGGATTAATTTGAGCAATTATTAAAGTTTCAATGATATGCCATTGTTGAAAATTGAAAGTTTTAGATGTTAAATTGATAGAAATTAAGCTTAGTTTTAAAAAGGACTAAATTGTAAAGCTTGGTTTTATGTGGACACTATGACGCAAAATATCATGATTGCATTCCCATCTAAGTGTATTCATTAGAGATATAAGGAGTTTCCAACAACGATATGGAACTATTAATCAACTTGCATATCGAGTCCGGTGTTCCAATTTGTGAATCCATTAAAGGGCTCCTAGGCGAGCTTCAAATATCAACCCCCATATTCTTTTTCAATGCTGTCAAGCTCAACTTACAACTCCACTCTTCCAATACCATTAGACTCATGAAGTGCAATAATTGTTTCTAGATCATCATCATATGCTACATGATTAATTGCAAAATATCTCACTAGATTGTCACAAGTAATAAATTTATACCTCAACAAGCCTATTGGAGCTCCAATTTTTTGACCAATTTTGCATCTCATATCCACTAACTTGATATCCTTTCTAAACATCATGTTAATCAGACTTTCATGCTTGAAGATTACATCGATATTCATATCTCAAATCCAACCATTATTGTTCACCACATCACAAAACATGTTACTCATTTTGTAGATTATAGAAGGTAGATAAAGATTGCAAATTATTTAAAAGATAATACCAAGAAGAAGATAACAATGCTCAAGGAAAGAAGTTGAAAAAACTTAGTTCTCCCCTTGAACTGCTGTGACGATGTTTATATATAATCTTCAGCCCCGACAACTTTGTCATTATTATTTCAATTAATCATTATTATTTCAATTAACTCTTTACTAAACCGCAAGCCTTGTTCCATCATCAAGTTTCCATCAACTCATCCAGAAACTTGTTGTATTGTCTCAATCTTCCATCTACTCAACCAAAAGCGTTCAGTGCCTTTTTCTATCATCAGGCTTCCATCAACTCATCTAGAGACTTGTTTTATCATCTCAATCTCCCATCTGCTCAATCAGAAGCCTCTAGTTCCATCATGCTAGGCTCTCATCATCCCAAGTATGCATGCATGTACAGCAAAACTATATTACTTCAATCTTATGTGAACCCTTAATTAATTGGTTGCCTTCATGTGAGCCCTAACATTTGATAGGTTGCCATAGTCTAACCCTAACATTGATTGGTTGCCTTACCCTAATAAGAATACTAAAGTCGGCCCCTCAGGGTGCTGACTTCAACTATATCCCTAAATAATTTCTATACCCAACTAATTTGCAAAATAGATTTTGAAACTAGTATATATGGTTAATAAAGCCTTGTTGTTATTTCCTCGTAATAATCAACGTATGTAGAAATATGTTATCACGACTCTATCAATAATGAAGGGCGAAATGATTATTAAGCAATTATTGTGAAATAAGTCAAACCACAAATGGATAACTAATGGAGCAACTATTATAACTAAAAGCTAAAATCTTAAAGTGTAAGTAAGATATTACAAAAATTCAAATATTAAATCCATTGAAAAATATAATGATACAATTAACAAGAATACTAACATTGCATAAATACATAGGGAAAAAATCATGTGTACTATTTTTTTTTTAAATTGCTTAAAATATTTTTTAGATTTTTTCATCAGCTTACGCTAATTGAGAAAATAACCATCACCCCCACGATTTACTGCATAAAACTGCAGTTAAATTAGTTAATGGCAGAGCAAATTCTTCGAATTTCGCCGTTAGTGCCCGTCTTCACACCAATGTTGCTCATCTTCACCATGGACCTTGCAAATTCCACGTTAAAGTTCAAAGGCCGCGAGCCTCTCTCACCCAAGAAGCGCTGCACAAAAGTCCTGGTGGAGGGATCAGTCCACAATTTTTGATCGGACTCTAGTATTCCCCGACCATTCCTCAAGTTGGCGAAGAAGGAGGTGTCGAACCTGTTTCCACTACCAGTGTCCAAATCAATGCGCCTTGAGCCGTCACCGTTTTGTGGGCAAAGTGCTTGCAGTTGAGGCACGAATGCTGAGTTGATTGTGGGGTCTGGACCACCGTTGGTGAAGTTGTATAATCTGTAGCTAAAAAGCTGGCAAGCTGAAGTCCCTATGGTGTGTCCTCCTGCAACAACAAGGAACAAATGTTAAGTCAACCAGACTCGATATTAATCAGATAAAAGCTTTGGAACATTATTGAAGCAAAATTACTTACCAACGAGAGCAACAAGGTCTTGAGTGTTAAGACCAAAGGCGGCGAACTTTTGCTTTTGAGAATCAATGGACTCTCTAAATCCAGGCAAAATGGTGGTATCCGATGCCAATGAAACCCTCCCATCTCTGCGTCCAGTAGGAACCGCCCAGTTTATTCCTCTCGTCTGCATTTCATATATGCAAGAAATACATAATCAGCCATTCATTGACAGAGCTTTTAGTAGTATATGATTAAGAAAACGTAGTAATGTTTACCAGAAAGACGGAGTCACGAGCTGCAAGGGTTAGAATATCAGCGCATGAGACGACACCAGGACATGTAGCTTCGAGCTGAGTTTTGGCATCGTCAATAACTTCATACCCTCTCAACAATCTGTTTGGAGGGGCAGTTTTCTCCGTATTAGGGCCATCAATGAGGATGGAGGCGTCACATCCCTGAACAAAGCAGTCATGGAAGTGCATCCTCAGCAAGCCAGGTGCAATGTTAGGATTAGAACGGAAATGGGACTGAACTGTTGACCTAACAATGGATTCAGCTCGAGGGCATGTTCTTGCATAGAACCCAACTCGAGTTCCCTGAGCTTGCACCAATGCAGCAGCCATGGCAAGCATGACAGTCATTGCAAGGAAGAAACGTGGGTTGGTGTGAGCACCCTTCATTATCGTAGTTAGTAGACTGGGATTATAATTAAGGATAAAGAGCTAAGAGAAAGATATGGTGTGTGTGTCCAGTGGATGTAATTGATTGTGAGTTTGTGGGATGGGAGAGCAGAGCAGAGGTGGGGGTTTATTTATAAACCAAAAATTTAGTCAACATAGAGAAAAAGTAAAGAAAGCCGGCTATAAGAAAAGGGAAAAATGGGCTAATTCAAAATAACAATAATGGAGGAATGATGAGTTGGTAGACAATTAGCATGTAGCTGCTTGCCTGCTTCTGCTTAAGCATAGTCGAAACGAAAAGCAAATTGCAATGGCGAGCTGTCTTTCAGCTTCACGTGAAGACCTAGTAATTTTTTCAAACATCATCTATTTAATAACACAGATATAAAATTATTATTTTTATTTTATGTATGTTAAAAAAAATGTATATGTAATTAGATATGTACGACTCAATTGAACTTGCCAACTGGCTAATTTGAAGGTGACAGCTAACTGCAGGCTTGCAATGTATTAAGATTTTCACTTGATTAAGATTTAAGACTCGTTAATTTTATATAATTCTTAAATCCATCGAATAAGACAAGACATTATCTTACCAACTAATTTTTATATATTTTCAAGAAATCTTATCAAATAATAAACAACTCATCTACGCCAAATTTGTCACATTAAATTGGGTAGCAAACTATAACTCTATTAATTTAAGATTTAAAATTAAATCTAAATGACATTATGAATAATATAAAAATTTATACATTATCACTATATCAAATAACATCCAATATAAATTATATATATTCATGTAGATGTCATCTATTTATTGTATGATTCAATAAAAATAAAATAATGAGGACCCTAAAAGGCCACTATATCTAAAAGTCTGTGTAATCTATGGAAAAGGAATGATTGTAATATTATTAAATTGCGCAAGTGTTTGTTTTAATGGGATAAATAAAGTAATTAATTAATTTTTGTAGTAAATAATGATTAAAACTGTTCGTGATTATCTGTTTAATATATACAGTGTTTTCCGAATTTAGAACATAAAATAACCCAAAATGTGAAATTTCGTTAACGCGTGCATTGGATTCCATGCAAATCCCTTTGTTGAAAGACATGAAAAAACCTGCTTTACTTTTCTACTCCTTAGCTTCATTTCCGTGTAGCATCAACAGTAGTAAATACCACTTTATTCTTAGAAATATATAAATTCAAAGAATGGTTTTAGGAAAAATATAAATATAAATTCAAAGAATGGTTTTAAGCAAAAATATTAAAGTTCATTTAAAAAATTAACAGACCTCAAGTAAAATTTTTTAGCTTAGATTTGGCTTGATTTGAATTTGCAAAAAAGAAAAAATATATATTGTTTAGTTATTGTTTTTACTCATGTTTTGTCAGTGTTTTATTATTTTTTCATTATTTTGTTGTTATTTCACTATTATGTTACTATTATTTTGTTATTACTGATTGAATATTATATAACTCTTGTTTTATTTTTAATATTTTGATGTATTATTATTTTTATATAAAAATTAATAAGAATGGGCAAAAAAATTCACCAAATTTTATATGCTGTCTTCGATGTTAAAAATAAATTATGGTATTGTATATTTTAAAATGTTGAAGAAAGGTTATGAGTAATTTTTTATAATGTGTAAAAATTAAAACGGTTTTAGTTTTTAGCTATAGTTTCAACAATTGTAATTTTGCTATGTTATGATAGAAGAGGATAAGCTCGCCCTACTTATAGTCAAGAGGTTACCTTGTACAAATGAATCACTTCACCGTACATTGCATGATCACCTTGTCTAAGCTAAGGGATGAGTAAAATTCGATTCAATTCGAAAATATTAAAAAAATTAAAATTCGAGTTAATCAAATTGAATTATTCGAGTTATTCAAATTATTCGAGTCAATTTGAATAAGAAATTTCAGATTTCGAGTTCGAGTCGAGTTGAATTTTTACAATTTGAATAACAGATTAGTATAAATACCCTTTTGGTTCCTATCAATTTTGAAAATGAGCAAATTGGTCTCTCTCTTAACAAAAATTACAAAAAATAAAATAATTTTAAATCTTCAAAATAATTTTAAAATTAAAATATTTATAAAATTCAAAAATTTGTATTTTTAAAAATTATATTTTTTAAAATCTAAAAGTATATAAAAAAGTTGAAATTTTAAAATTTTATACAATAATAATTTTGGAATCTAAATAAGTGATTAATGATTTTAAGTTTATCATACTAAAACATCTTATTATTATTATTATTATTATTATTATTATTATTATTATGCTTTAAAAAGTTTTCAAATATATATGTTTTCAAATTTATGTGCTCTAACATAGAAATAGTTATATTGTAACAAGATTTTAAGTTGACATGATTATTAATTTTTCTAATTTAACTCGAACAATTTCACTCAATTCGACCAAAACGCTCACACTTAATTTGAATTATTCGAAAATCCAAATTAGAAAAAGCAAAATTACATCGTTTTAATAAATGTTTACCTGATTTAAAGTAAAAAGTCAAAACTATCAAGTTAAAAGGCAAAACTACGTTGTTTTAATAAAAGTTTACCCGGTAGTCTTACTTACCTTCCCGAATCGCCCCACTTTCCCTTTTTCCTTTACTCAAAATTAATCTAAAAGCTTGTACTTCGTCTACTAGTTAAATAGTCGATCCATGTAAATGCAACATTTAACATAAATAATAAGATTCGTTAACTTGACTCAACTTGAAATTTTTTTACTCGATTCAGCTCGATTAAAAAAAAATTCAAATTGAGTTCAATTACTAAATTAGAATTCGTCAACTCGACTAACTCGAAATTTTTTAACTCAATTCTACTCGACTTAATCGAATACTCACCCTTAATCTAAATTACACTCTTTATCAACACATCTTCCCTATAAGCTTAGCATTTGTGTACATCGAATCTCCCTATCACATCTAAATATATTTTTGGAAGACACCATGAATAAAATACCTATTCTTCTTAGCAATACACCTATTTTAAGCTATCCATATTGTCGAAACCATTTTTAAATTTAAAAGCGAAACGGGGATCGACTTTTTAAAATAAAGTGCGGAGTCGCCACCAATCTTTTTTGTTTAGGTGTGATTGGATCACAAAAAAGTTTGGTCATTTTAATAAAACATTTTGGTTTACTAAAACAACGATTTTGGCCTACGTAAATTTGAGAAAACAGGTTCGGGAGCTGGTTACGTATGAGGAAGGATTAGCACCCTCATTACGCCCAAAATTGGTACCAAATTGATTAAATACTGTCCTTATGTCTGAGATTTAAAAAAATGTTTTTCGAAATGTGATTCCTTTTATAAACATTTGAATAGCCCAAGTTGGTAGTCAAAATTCTCTTGTTTCAGAGGAATACAGCATCACGTCTAGCACGATAGGACACGATCCTTTATACCCTCGAAAACTCAATAATTTCGACTTCCAAAAGTTTATATGTTGAAAATCATAAAAGGATGCCTAATTATTTAGTCCAACAAAAAAACCGAAACCCAGCACAGTAGGGCACGATTCCTCGAATTTCTAGACATTGAACATTGCCTTGTTTTAGAATTTAGAAAACGTGAGTGAAATTCTAAAGGGATATTCGATTATTTTGAATAAACGGGAAATTGCAACCCAGCACGATAGGATACTATTCCTCGAATTTCCAAACATCGAACATTACCTTCGTTTTGAAGAATTTTTAAAGACATGAGTGAAATTCCAAAGGAATATTCGATTGTTTTGAACAAACGGGAAATCGCAACCCAACACGATAGGGCATGATTTTCGAATTGCCAAACATCGAGCATTGCCTTCGTTTTAAAGAATTTTTAAATGAGCAATTATAAAAATAGCTCAAAAAATGTTAATGCGACTTGAAATAAAACGAAATTAATCTTAAAGATTTGGACCTTATAAAGCCACATTTCGTAAACCAAGTGGAAAACAATGATATGGGATAATATACACACATAAAATACAATACTTGATGAATGAGGATAATGTGTCTTATTTAATCAACTAACGAAGTAAACAATTAAGCATAACTAACCTAAAAAATATAACCCGATTATGATCATGCATGGGAAATAATTGATATAATAATACAATGATGAAAATAATAATATAACAATACAACACAACAAAACAATACACACAATAATATGCCACAATAATATACATAGCATGATATAAAACAATCAATGCAAGATGTAAAAAAACAAAACAAAATGGCAATTAGAAGCTAATGTGCTATAAAACGATTTTAAAATAATGACAAATAAATGAACACGTAATATATATAAGTTGACAAATTTGCATAAAAACTAGGGATATATTTTTATTGAAATAGATATTATAGAAATAAAGGTTGAATCAAATCATATGCAAAATATTTTAAACAGAAATTTATTTAAAATTGACAAGGTACATGATAACTTAAATAATATATAATATGAAAGAATAATAAAATACAAGATAAGATATAATACACATAATAGATTTACAAAACATGCATATATAAATAAATTACTTGTAAAAATAGCATGAGATTAATAATATATATATATAAAAAGGTTAACCTATAAATTATATACATACCATTATATAAAAACATTTAAATGAGATACTATATAAAACATAAAAATAATATAATATAAAGAAACATTTCAAAATAATAACTTTATAATTACAAAGATGAAGTTCCTAAAATAGTTTCATATATACATAAAGAAAAATACTTAGCGAATCATAAAGCAAGAAGTATTTTAAAATAAAAAATCTATTAAAGTAATAGGTTTATTAATATATATATTAATATTTGAACAAGAGGTTATATAAGAGTATTAGAATAGCTTAATGCAAAAGAAATTTAAAATGATGATTTTATAAAATAAAGTCATGCATGTACAAACATATATATATAGAAATAAAAATATTGTACAAAATATTAAAATAATCTAATAAAAAATCTTCAAAATGATTGTATGAATAAGTAATTAAGAATAAAAAGGGCCTAAATTTTTGTTCAAGCTCGATACGAGATAAAAATGTTAAACTCGACCGGTCATATTAAATTTTTTATACTATTTTTATATAAAACAAATTTAATAAATATAATATATCAAGTATACTAAAACATTAAAATAAATGTTTCCCAAAAATTAAAAATACATTAAAAAGTCTTTATACTTAAATAACAGTTGCAACTTAGCAAAGCAGATGCCTCTAAAATAGTAGAAAAATTAATAATAAAATAAGAGTTATACAATATCCAAATAATAACAAAATAGTAGTAACATAATAGTAAAACAGCAACAAAACAATAGCAAACAACAATAGGAAAAAAACTTTAGGCAGATTCGGGTGGGGTCGGACAAAAAAAAATCTTACCCGAAGCCCAACCAATTTAGAAAATGGGCCTTATTTTTTGTCCAAACTTATATTTTTTTCCAAACCCTCCCACTTTCCAGACCGACCTTTGGGCATAAGTGAATGGCCCGACTCATAATTAAATCTACTTTGCCTCTATCTAACATGTGAATATGCCTCTATTTATAAGTTTAAGTATTTCTATAAATCTAAATATTAATTCTTTGTATTTCTAGTTTGCATGGTCCAATCATTGATCCCAAAAATTTCTATAATAAAATTAGGTAGGTCACAAGTATAGTTCCTTAGCCACGATTCCGCTATTTACTTTTACTAAAAATTGAAAAAAAAATGACTGAAATAGAGGAGAAATTGTATTCTCCTAATGGGTAGAAAGAGTAAAGTAAGTACGACTTTACATGCTTTGCTTATCTAGAAAGTAAGAAAGATGATAACTGAATCCGTGAATCCTTTTTTAGTCTTTCATTGAATGATAAATAACTACAAGTGACAGAGATACACGATTTAAATAACGAAAGATCTATTATTTAAAATTTGTATCTAGAATGAATGTAAAGGTAGGAACAAGACTAGATATAATTAGATCATTATAAGCACATCCAAAATCTTTATAGATAGAGCCAATCATTAGTTCCCAACTGGGGGGCGAATGAAATCCTATACATAAATATATTAATAAAAGAATAGAAAAAGCTTTTATTGTGTTGCTTAAATTATATAGTTCTTGAACCCAAGAGTTAAGAATAAGAAGTTCTTCATTCCCCAAAATAGAATAACCACTTAGAATAACGAAACAGATTAGATTGGTGAGAATTCGTTACTTGAACGAAACTAAATCTTGTGGAATCATATTGAATATTTGACGATACATTCCATACTTGCTAAAAAATCGATCCCTGTTTACCAACCATATATTGTCTAACCAAATCCAATTCTCTCTCGATGTGTTCCACAAAATATCCGATTCGTGTGGATTCTTCCCCCAACTAACGAAGAGATCTTGGCGGAATTGCCACATATGAAATTGAGCACAATTTTGTAACGAAATAGCCCACTTGCCTCTCGAGAAGAGATGGGAAACATGCTCAATATAATTTGATTGAATAGTTGTCCCAGTTCCTTGTTGTTTGAAGAAACTCTCCACTTCGATTGGTATTTTTTCACGAAAAGCAAATATGAGATTTCAAATAGCTGTCCCGAGTTCAAGTTAATTATATTTTACCTCTCACTCGAAGAAAGACGATTAAACAATTCGAAATCATGATCCTTGCAGATTGAATTATCCATATAATATACAAAAAGAAACTCCAGATATCAAATTTTAAAATATTTTGATTATAAATTTTGTATAAAGAATGAAAATTACCTCATAATCATATTTATTTATCTCAAAAGATTTTAATTTTTAATTAAATTAATATTTGATTCACGTAAATATATTTTAGGTTGAAATCCACCATCATAGTTTCTTTGATAATAATTAAAAAAGAAAAAACACTTAATAGTATGAACATGTTGATTCCATGTAGTGCATGAAACGCGTTCGAGCGAGAGAAACCATTTCAAGATATTAAAAAAAAAAAAAGGAAAGGAGAATGGGAAAAAGATAGATTTGAGGCAGCCGAAAAGAGGAACGTCAACGTCAATGCCACCCTATTAGTAAGTAAATCAGAAGGCCAAGACAAATTAAACTTCGTCATCATCATTCTGTCACGCATTTTGCCGCTTGGGTTTTATCATGTCTCACCAACTCTACTTAATCCCACTTTAACATATAATTAGCTAAAAGCCGAAGACAACTAAAATTATATATAGTTTATTTATTTACAAAAAAGCTGACTATTTTAAATACATTGTTGAACGCTATATCTTACAAAACAATTGTATACAATAAGTGAATTACATTTGAAATGTTTTAATGGCATATTTGACAAAATTGAATATCGATAATGACAATATATCATAAAAAAGAAAAGAAAAATAGAGTATATAGATTTTACGTAGAAACTTTTTAGAAAAAATTATAAGTAGAGAAAAAATTTCATTATGTCAATTCAAATAATTATAAGGAGTATAGAGTGCGTCTATTTATAGGTTTAGAAAATATTATTCTAATCAACATCTAATCGAAATAATACAATAATGTTAAAACACCTTATTCAAATCAATATCAAATAGATGAAGTAAACTTCTATACAGATTCTTCTTGTGCAGCCTGTACCGTACTATCTTAACCCGAATTCTCAATGGACAAGTTCTCCAGCCCTTGACCTTCGCCCTCATGGATCCCCATCTTACTACATATATTTTATTTTAATAAAAATTTGGGTCAGAACTTTAACATTAATTTTAACTTAATCAACTAAAATCATAAAAAAATCATAAAAAGAAGAAGGATAAAAAGATGGAACGCTAATTGATAAAAGGTGCAAGAGAGTAGTTTGTCATTTCATCTCTCTTTCGAGTAGCTCATTTTGATCCATTCATGGAACTATTCCTTTCTTGGACGAAGAAACTATTCATAAACCAACACCTAATTAGCACCATATAGTGGAATCCACTTTAAAGTTTTTAAATGATATCATTTAACCATTTAATTAATATAACTTTGGTCACTTACTCTTGCAAAGTATTGTGTTTACTAATTAACCATTTAAATGATTCTTGCCTATCTGCGAAGCAGTCCAAGTCAAAGGGAAATAAATTAGATAAACACTACTCAAATCCCATTCGTGATCGACGACTTTGTCACTAGGTAGGAAAAATAGTGATATGGGACTCACATGCATGCAAGTTGATAATGCGAGAGAAAGTAAGCTTCTTTTGGCTTTACATTTGGCATGTACCCCAAAACCCAAAGTCTTAGCTGATCCATTTTGAATCTCTCTCTCGTATACACAGTAGCTGTAAAAGTATAGCTGACTTTCTTTTGCCTATATAAGTACTACTCAATTGTCAATCCTGAATCAAAAGCCTCATCTCTCAGACATTATCTTAATCAAGGTTTTTTATAAGCTCTTAGACAAGTACATCGTCTCTTACAACAATGGATGTCAGTTGTTTCAGCCAAAATGTCCTTTTAGTTACCCTATTGCTTGCCATAGCTGTCAGCTTGGTGGAAAGCCAGGGCACCAGGGTTGGGTTCTACTCAACTTCATGTCCTCGAGTTGAGTCCATCGTAAGGTCGACGGTTCAATCCCATTTCGGGTCTGATCCCACTATTGCTCCTGGTTTGCTCCGTATGCATTTCCATGACTGCTTTGTCCATGGATGCGATGCTTCCATCCTTATTGATGGACCTGGCACTGAGAAAACCGCCCCACCGAACCTCTTGTTGAGAGGTTACGAAGTCATTGATGATGCCAAGACTCAGCTTGAAGCTGCATGCCCTGGAGTTGTTTCGTGTGCTGATATCTTAGCCCTCGCTGCTCGTGATTCTGTAGTTCTGGAAACTATATGTTCCTTTGATCTTCGTTTCGGATGAAAGAATTAATAAGGATTATACGTAGTTTAATTATTGGTTAATAATGTATGATGCAGTGCAGTGGAGCCAGCTGGGCAGTGCCGACAGGCCGCCGAGATGGAACGGTTTCACAGGCTTCTGATGCGGCCAATTTGCCAGGCTTCCGTGACTCAGTCGATGTGCAGAAGCAAAAATTTGCAGCAAAGGGTCTCAATACTCAAGATCTAGTCACCCTTGTTGGTAAGCATTTAGGTTTCTATTTCATTCGAATTTAACCCTTAATTAAAAATTTCACACTGTAACTGATGAAATTCAATGCATTTTATGTACTCCAGGAGGCCACACGATCGGTACTACAGCCTGCCAATTCTTCAGATACAGGCTTTACAACTTCACCACGACCGGAAACGGAGCCGACCCTTCTATCACAGCCGCATTCGTTTCCCAGCTTCAAGCGCTGTGTCCGCAGAACGGTGATGGGTCAAGGAGGATTGGATTGGACACAGGCAGCGTTAACAGATTTGATAACTCTTTCTTTGCCAACTTGAGAGATGGGAAGGGAATACTGGAATCTGATCAAAGGTTATGGACTGATGCTTCTACCAAGACCTTTGTCCAACGATTCTTGGGCATTAGAGGCTTACTTGGATTGACCTTTAACATTGAATTTGGAAGGTCCATGGTGAAGATGAGTAACATTGAAGTGAAGACAGGCACTGTGGGTGAAATCCGCAAAGTTTGTTCTAAAGTTAATTAAACCAAACATAATTTGATGTTTTTATCAGCGTAAGCTGATAAAAGGTAAAAGCTCTTCATTCAAAATAATACAATCAGATACGTGTTTATGGATAGATACGCAAGTGACTGATCGAAGGGAAGCACTTGATTTATACAATCAGATATGTGTGTGTCTATATCAATTTATTAAGGGCTGGGAATGCTTTTCAGAAGTGTTTTTGAGAAGTGCTGTAGAAAAATATTTTTGAAAAGTACTTTTGAGAAGTGTTTTTGAAAAATTTAAGTGTTTGGTATTGCTGTCAAAAAGTATTTTTGAAAAGTAAAATGTCCATTTTAGACATGATACTATAAAGTAACAAATATATATTTAAATAATATTTAAATTAATTAATATTATAATATTTTAGCAAAAATATAAAAATAATTTATTATAACTTATTGTTAATATTTTAATATATAATATTAATTTTAAATATTTCTAAGTAATTAATATTAATTATTTATTAAATTTCATAATTATTTCATAAAATCAAAGACAGAAGAATGGAAGCAAAAAAGATAAAATTTACTGGTAGTGAAAAGAGGAACAAACCAGAGGAAAAATAAAGTTCAAACAAAAAAGAAGACAAAAGAGAAAAGGTGAAAAAAATATCTTGTAACATATAGAAATTATAAAGTTAAAAAGGTAAATTAATAGTCAAAACTGTTTTTTGGCTGAGAAAAATTAATTTTTCCTGCTTCTGAAGCTAGCTAAAAATACTTAATTTAAGTCAAAAAAAATTTACCACTGTTAACTTTTTTTTATTGCTTTTAGAGAAAAAATACTTAATTATGCATAAATTCATCTCAAATGGAATAAAGAACTGCCCTAAGTGAGATTGCTTAAAAGCAGCCTAATTTGTTTATAGCTGGAATTGCTGACCTTTTAGTTTTGAAAAGCTATGGATTTTGTCTATGTTAATTAATTCGATGGGTATCCATACGACATGCAACGCATGTAATGTCGAGAAAATTCGCGACATGGCTCCCTGCGTGGCTGCTATCTTCTCTATATTTATACTCCAACCTAAAGAAATTAATTCTATAAGCACTTAATCATTAATAATTTCTTGATAAAGCAAAAATTTTTATAAAAAATACTTATTCTCTTAGAAAAGAATTTAAGTTCAAATTTAAAAATAAAAAATGTAATATGAATTTCTAAAATTTAATTATCGTACATATTTATTTAATATTTTTAGGCTGAGTAAAAATAATTGAGAAATTAAAACCAATTTAAATTTAAAAATAATCAAACCGAATGGAATTTTATTGTTTATTTAATTTATAATTAATTTTAATTTTTATAATGTAAAAATATTTTATATTTTAAATAGTGAAAAAAACTTAAAAGTTTTATATAAAAAATATTTTTCAAAAATACTTTATAAGAGTTATTAATTATTTTTTATTTATTAGGAAATTATAAATCTTTTAAAATTTTAAAGCGAATCCTCCTAATTTCATAGCATAATGTATTTTTACAAATTGGATTGATATTTATAGTAATCTATATTTATATTAAGCCTTGTTGAATTAAAAAAAAAAATGGCTGCAAGTGGAGTTGGTGGTCTCTCTTGGCCAACCAATTAACTAATTAGGCAAATTTGTCCAAAAAGAAAAATCATAACTATAAATAATGGGGCAAAGTGCATGTTGAAAAGTTCATATTTTCCCTCCTCGTTGCAAAAGAAAATTTTTTTTTTTTTTGCCAATCTTAATTTTTTTTTTTTTGCCAATCTTAAGTTTACTCTTTTTTTTTTCTCTAAATGTTTTCTTTCACTACCCAGAAGCAAAGTTGTGCTACATTACGACTTTCATGTACAACAAATCACTACCCTGTACATTACTCTAATAACTCCCAATGAATACAAAGCTAGGAATTAATCAAATCTTTCCTTTTAATATTTTTTCCTCTAACATTCCAGATTCCTTTGATTATCTATCTGAAATGCTATATGAGAAATTTGATTTATTTGAAATTTTTAGGATTTAAATCCTAGGAAGGTCATGTGATCACATTTTTAAGTCATTTTTCTAGTTTTGGACCCAAGGGGTGAAAATCATTCTGCCCATCATGAGCATTTTTGTCATTTGACACATTTTTTTTTATAGTTTAATAGAGAATGTGTGGTGATGAGATGATTTTAAGCCTTTGAAAAAATATTTCTAAATTAAATTAAATTAAATTAAGGTCACACAAAAAGGAAGTTTGACCTTTGACCAAGATTTTTATATTTTAAAATACAAATAAAAGATGAGGGAGTCTGCGGTATTTTAGTGTTCATTCTCAGGCCCGGTGCATTTTGATTAAAGGGGAGTTTCTCAAGAGGGCATTCGGATTTGGTGTTTAATACGTGGAGATTGTTGAGGTAGTTTTTGAGCAATGCCTTGACCAGTGTCAATTAGTTTAGACATTACTTGTTCAAAAAATTTATCATGTTTAATTTAACAAATTTTGGCAACAAAAATTCTTGTGCTTTTATTTTAGTTGTTACTTTGGATTTTTTTAGCCCATATTTAGTATTCAAATTATTCATAGCAATATATCTTAAAGATTGATTTGGATTAGATCAAGCAAACCAACTTTTATAATTTGAGAAAGCTGAGCCGAGTAACTTGGTAACATATCCTGAAAATTTGAAGACTTGTCCTAGTCATATTGAAGATATTATTTATGCTGATTGTCTTATTATTTTGATGGAAATTTGATTGTAATTAATATTTATCTTAACAAGCCTTAAAATCTTATACATTGAAACGCTTGGGGAGAATTTCAGTACTTATTTTGTTATTTAGAATTTGTTTCTTAATGTGTATTGGGTAAGTAATCAAGTAAGCTAATTGGTTGATGTCCTAAGTTTTGAGAGGGAATATTTAGAATATTTAAATCTTAAGAACAAAAGTGAGGTTGCTAATTTAATTGGTGTTAGTACTTATAATCACTCATTGTACAAAATGTTAAGATAGTGAATTACCTCTCTATATAAAACTACACACATGTAAGAAACAAAATTGCTTAAACATATCTAGTGTTGATTATTTTTGTGCTTCATTTTTCATTGGAGCTTGAAGCAGTTAGTCACTACTAAGTTTCTACTTGCAATTATCAATTTTGGATCTAACAATCAGAAGAACCATTTTATAATTAGACGGATAGCATGTTGGCACACATTTTTATTTCTAAGTTTTTTTTTTTATTTTTTATTTTTTGCCAAAATTTTAAGATTTTTATGTCTAGATCAATTGGAACTCAGTAATTTCCATGAGAAACTAACAAATATCTTTCTTTTTTTGCCATGAATATTTATTACCAGATGGTTCCTGATTTGTTCTCTTTAATTTTTAGCAAATTCACCTTTCATTATGTCTGAGAAATTCCATGGAAATGATAGTATACTACATCAGTAGACAGAATCTGTATTTAATCAATGAACATCAGATATTTTACTTTAGAATTTTTAACTATTGAGGGAACTCATCAGCTCAACAAACACCATTTCCAGTTTTTTTTCTTGCTCAACTCTCCTTACGTCCAAGACATAACTCAGTTATCTACATCCAAACAGATCCTTAAAGTTTTCTTTTACAATCCAAGAGCACCAAGGGGTGTCTTTCCTTGGCCAGCCTCAAAGTAGAAAATCAACATGGCTAACATCGCAATTCTAGCATGCTTAATCTCAGCAAGCTTAAGTCTCTCGAGCTTGTCAAAATCAGGGACGTAAACCCCATTCTGGATGGTTCCTGCTAGCCCCAATGGGTCAAAGAACTTGCCTCCTGGGTACCCTTGCTCACCTGTGGCGTTGGCGAAGTTCTCAGCGGTCTTAGACCATGGAGTTGCCCATTCCACTGATTGTGATTGGGGGTTGAAGAAATCAACCCACCGCTTGCTTTCAACCCAGCCCATAAGGATGAGCTGAGTACCAAGGAGTGAGCCGAAAGAGAATGGAGCTATCGCACCTGGGTCAGCTCCTGCCTCGAACCATGGAATGCCACTCCAAGCTTGGCCGACGAAGATGCCGACGACAGCAGCCATGGCCCAACGTCCATGGATCAGCTCAGCTTCTCGGTACCATTTGAGGAATGCTGGGTCTTTTCCAAGACCTAGTGGGTCAAATCCGTAGTCTCCAGGGAGCCTGAAAAAGCAAACTTTATACTAAGAACTGCAAACCACAAAGACTAAAACAAGGGAAAGGGGAGATTTAAACGGAAAAGGAACACATACGATCCATCGAGCCACTCAGGGTCAATGAAGTTGCCACCACCTCTAACAGCAGGGATCCAAGACTTTTTAGGTGCGGCGGCTGCCACAACGATCAACTTTCTAGTTCCAGCAGTAGGGGAGGGCGAGCCTTTGGCCCCAATGCTGGCACCCAAAAGGGCTTGGCTCCTCTTTCCCCCACAAAGAAATGAAGAGCCTAATCCATTTAGTACAGCCCCAGATGTAGCAGCCATTGTTGTTTGTTCTCTCTAAAATCTCTGAACCTTCTGGACACGCTTGTGGTGGAAAATGGTGGGAATCAAAGGATTTGTAGAAAGACAAGTAGGATGATGAAATCTTAAGAGGAAATCTAAGGGAGTAAGGAGGATAGATTTCGGACCAATGGGGAGTTAAGGTCAATCTACATCTCTATGTTGCTCCCAACCACGTGGAACGTGTATTGGCCTCTTCTTGTTTTTGATCCTTTGATTCCTGGATATGATTTACCCTTGTGGGTCCTGTTTTCCTCCATATGATAATAACCTTCCCCCAACAATAATAGTAATTATAAAAATATATGTTTGTATTTAATATATTGTAATTTATAATTATAATGAATATATTGTAATTTATATATTATTGAGTGAATTATGTTATAACATATGGTAATAAATTAATGATAATTTTAAATTTATTAAAAATACATATTATTATTTTTAATAGGTGATTTTCTTATCATTTATTAATAATTATTTATACCAACAAATATTTAATGCAGTTAGAAAACATATCATCATTAAATTAAATTAAATAAAATTGTAAAAATTTATAAATAAATATTAATAATTTTATTTAAATATAATTTAATAATCATTAATTATAATTATAATAATAATTCACAAATTTAAGATCTCAAATTTAAGATTTAAGATCTAAGCTCTCATGTTTGTACATTATTTTTTTATCAAATTTATATAAAAATATAACATGTAAGAGTATCATAAATCAATTTGCCACTAGGTGTCGACTGTTTTCATAATTATTGAAAATAAACATAATAATTATTTTTAATATGTGATATTCATTGTCTATATATTAAATATCGCATATATGGATCATTTTTTTCTTTTATTGGATGCTTTGAATTTATGAAGTCTTTGGTCATTGTCGTCATAAATAAAACTTGCAGGTCAGTTATTTTCAAAAAAAAAAATTGCATGTCAGTTTAATCCCTATTTCTCTAAAACATCTTTCTCAATGACTGGTTTTTTCATGGTAAACCCCAAAAATAAAAATATAAAATGGGAAATTTCAAATAATTTAATTCTGTGTTTAAAATATGCAGCAAGTTTTTACATTTTATAAATTAGGGTTCTGTTTTTATATTTTTATATTTTAAAATTAAGGTTAAATTGTTAATTCGCTAAAATTATTTAGTTAAATTTAAGTTTATTATAATATTATTTTTAATTACATGAGTATTAAGTAAATATTTTTTATTTTAAAATATTACACCAATAAATTTAACAAAAAATGACATTGTTAACAGTTAAACCTAAATTTTGAGATCTAAAAAGTAAAGTTTTCTTGAAATAAAAGTACAAAGACTAAATTTTAAATTTATGAAAAGTACAAGGACCTATGGCATATTTTAACATAGAGTGTGTCTAATAAACTATTAAAAACTTCACCAATAATTTTTTTAATTGTGTTTGATAACTACTTATAACTTAATGTGAACAATATTAAGAATATTATTTTGAAATAAATTAAATCTTCATTTTATTAAAAATTAAAATATTCAAATTTTGTCTTTTTAGTTTTGTCCAAAACGATTCAAAATAAAATAAATAATATCATATTAATAAGATTAAAATAATAATAAAATGAATTTTCAAAATCCAAGATTACTATTATCAAACAAAATAATTCTATTCATGCTTAATTTTTACGAAATATATATCAAACAATTTTATAATATAAATTCATACACTACTTTTAGCAAGGGATAATATAATTTTGGCCTCTTAACTTGACAACTAGGTACACTTTGGTAACTATTCTTATTAATTTTCCAAAGATGATTTAGTACAATCTCAGGATGTCATATTCAATTAATAAAGACAAGTTGTTGAACAAATTAAACATGTTCCCAATTCAACTAGTTCAATCGGTTTGACTGTCAGACTAAGAACAATTAAATAAATAATAAAAATTCATAAAAATCTAAAAATATTATTAAATCGATTCAACTTGTTCAACTATTTATATTTATTCTAGTTTTCGATTTTTATCAATTTCAAGCAGTTTTCCAGTCAATTAGTTTAACCCCTTTGTTCAAACCTTATATCAATCAATTTTTGATTCGTCCAATCTAATCTTGTTCCAATAACACTGGTCACATCATCAAATCTTGACAAACTTTAAATTTAAAGATCAAAATAGATCTAATTTTCAAGTAAAAGAAAAAAAAAACCAACTACAACACTGCCGTGGTGAAGCTACAAAGGGCTCCAAGTTTTTACGATGGTTATAAAAAAAGGACTGGATTGATGAATAAAATCAAAATTAAATTGTGCTTTCCTATATCATGAGTTTATTCTCTTTATTTTCATCTCTTCATTTTAGTTTTATATTTTTTAAATTTAATATTTTAATACTAACTAATAAATATTAAATTAAGTTAAGTTTTTTTTTATTTTCAAAATATGATTTGACAAATATATTATCATATGTAGTAAAATGTATTTTTTATTTCTCCATATGACTAAAATGAAATTTAGTTAATAAATTTAACTATTGTCATTTGTGTTAAGACTAAAATTCGAAAAAGTATATGAATTAAAAATGATGCAATTAAAAACATGAATTATTGAACAACTTTATGCTTAGTACATAATTGATAACATAATTTATCCAAATAAATTTAACTATTACTATTTGGGTCGAGGATTGAAATTTCAAATTTTGAAAAGGACACAAACTAAAATTGACCAATTCGAAAAGTACATAAACTAAAATTTACAAAATTAAAGTAAAAGAACTAAATCTAAAACTTACGCACTATTTGGTACCTGAATTTTTTTTTTTTTTTAGATTTGATACTTGAATATAATTTAATACCTTGGATTTTTTTAAAAAAATTTGATAGCTGAATTATTTTTTGCTTCAATTAAGTACTTAATTTTGGCTTCAACGTTTAATTTGATGCTTAATTTTTTTGTCCTAATACTTACGTCTTTCTATTAGAACACATATATTAAACATTCTTTAATCACATGATTCTATTTGGTTTAGGTAGGTACCAAATTAAATATTAAAATCATATTCAAATTTGATTAAAAAAATACAAGTAAATTAAAGTATTAAAGGGTACATTAATCCAATAAATGAATCCAACGACTATGCATGGCAGCCGCCACCAAAGCGTGGAAAAGGATCTTTGTTTTTCAGTTTCTTTAATAGGAGGGGGAAAAGAACCCTAGCGTTTTTAGGAGACAGTTAACTACCTTAACCCATCTTTCCTATTTTATCTCAACCTACCACTCTCTTTCTCTCACATTCAGTTTTTTTTTTTCATTATTTTTTCGTGATTTTATCAAGTATCTGTCTTCTAAAAAATAAAAAATCTCTTTGTGTCTCCAGTCTCGACAGGTCAAGAACCACTGAAACTTTTGACAATTTTCCATCCTTGAAATCCCTTTTCTAAGTTTCCTTGTAATTGTTTTCCCATTTGCATTTCTGGTTTTGCTTGTTTTCCTTTTCAACAACTACCATGGCTTTAAGTTCATATTACTCCAACTGCGAAACCGATGTTCAGAATCTTAACTCGGAACCAACTCATCAAATTACAAAAGCAGTTCAAGCTGATGATCATCATGAACAACAACAACAGCATCTTCAATATTACTGTGATCCACCATTTGAGCTCCCTTTAACTTTTCTCGATCCTTGCATTGACCTAAACAACAATTTCCTTCACCCTGAAAACTACAGTGCCCCTTTACTCCCTTACGACCCTTTAATCACCCCATACGATTACTTCAGCTCTTATCCATGCCCTAAACGCCACAAACTCATCGAAGATCATTGTTTGATGCCTGGTTTCTTTGATGGGGTTGCTCTAAATTCTTGCCCTCAAAGCATGAATGGTGTTTATAACTTGGAAGGAACACACACAGTAGGAAACTGTAAGAAAATTAGCGATGAAAAGTGTGTGTCGGTACAAAGCATTGCGGCGAGAGAGCGGCGGAGGAAGATAACTAAGAAGACTCAAGAACTTGGGAAGCTTGTACCTGGTGGGACTAAGATGAACACTGCTGAAATGCTTCAAGCTGCTTTTAAATATGTCAAGTATTTACAAGCTCAACTTGGAATCCTTCAACTTATGAACTCCTTTCCAGTAACTTTCTCGGCTATTTCTTACTCTCTTTTTTTCTTTTCTTTTCTTTTATTTTATTTTTGTAATTAGATTACTGTCATCATTTATTAAAAAAAAAAAAAGGAAAATTTCAATTTCCTCTACCCCAAGTATATAGAAACCTAGATTTTCATTCTTAAGAAACCTTTCCGATATCTATCAATTTCGATCATATTATTGGTTTCTTTAAAAAAATTATAGTAATTTAATTTTTATCAAAAGTAAGCAATTAAAGAACATTATTTTGGACATTATTGTTTTCCATCAATTGTACGTAATTTTGATTGTTATAATAATAAATTTAGCTCTCAAATTTTAGACATTTAATTTGTCAATGTGATCCCAAATTTAGTGTACAACATTTGCCTATATGTGCAAATGTTGAGCCTAAATTTATTGAATCTTTTAGAACCAAGATCAAATTGACAAGACATGTAAACATCAAGGGCTAAATGTGCTGTTTTACCAATCAAAATTATGTACGATTGACGAAAATTATCTTTAGTTGTTAATGTTTAAAATTGACAAAGATTAAATTGCTCTTTTTTTTAAAAAAGGGCCCAATTGAGAGGGATTGGGGAGGTATTTTTACCATTATATGATTGGTAAAATAAGCAAATTAAGGGGTTTAATTATAAATGCAGGAAAATAAGGAAGGGAATCGCAAGGACAAGGAAAGCATGCAAATTGTAACATCTTCAAAGGTACAAGAAAAGCTTTACATAGAAGAAAAGTGTTTGGTTCCAAAGGATTTTGTTCTGTCTTTGACAACACTCTCAAGGCCTCCACTCTCTGATGAACTCACTCGCCTTTTGTCTTCTTCACCTTAGCTAGTTAGCTCGCCATTGCTGAAATTACTCTCTCACGTACGGTTCTTCTACATTTAACCAATTATGTTCTTTTTTTTATTTGATTAACGATCTCTGTACTTAGTGTTTTTTTTTTCTCCCAACATATGTAAGTATCTTTGATTTCATATGAATTGCCTAACAAATAGAATTTGAGATTCTATGTTGGAAGTTTCAAAATAACTAGACCTCCATTTATTAGCTCAAATGAGCATAACAGATTAACTGGGCGCTCGAAATTCGCAACCAACTGCAGCTAAATTTTTGCTATTGGATAAAACCTTCTATTTACGGGAAAATGAGGGTTGAACTCAAGGGGAAACTAGAACAATTTTTTAGGCGGTGGAATTAAATTTTAATTTTTTATAGTTTATATTTTTATAATTTTTAAAAAATTAAATTGAATTTTTATAATTTTAAGGGTTCAAAAAAATTTTACCTTTGTTAATTTAAAATTTTTAAAAAATTTTAAAAAGCCTAAATAACAATTTTTCATTTTAGAGGGGCTGGCGTGGATTCGCCTCTGGTTCAAGTATGCTAAAACATATTAACTCTTATTTAAGCCTATTGAAGCATATGACCTCCAAATATTGTTTACTTTTATTTTATTTTTATATTTTTAACAATACTAGTGAATTTTCAATTTTGGTACCCTTTTACTTTTTAATTATGTAAAAAAAGTTAAATATCAATTTTGGTGTCTATACTACGTCTAAATTTGAGATCCGATCTTTATAATTGATTTTTTTATATAATTTGGTAACTCAATGTTTATAATTCTATTGGTTTATCTAAATACTTTATTGTAATTAAAATGTTAATGTAAATTTAAAGAATTGTTAACATTGTTAAACTTTTGTTAATTTCAAGTCTATTATGACGTCATTTTTTGCGACATGATTATCTAGTAAGTACTTTTTCTAAAATATTTAGAATGTCGCATCAATAAATTTAACAAAGTTAACAATTAGACTTGAATTTTAAATTGAAAAATAGATAGACAAAATTCTTAAAAATAAAAATGGGGATTAAATGTCAAATATAGAGAGAGTACAAAAACTTAGAATATATCGTAACATTTGAATTTTAACTATTTAGCCCAAAAATGATGAACTCAACGTGCGTGGGTTGAAAAACTAGTTTAATAAATTAAAATTTTTACTAATGTTACATTTCATTAATTAAATGTACAATGATAAATTCATCCCTCAATATTTATGTCTTTTGTCAGTTTAGCATTTATTCTTTTCTTTAGCTAAATTTGACCATTAACTATTCAAAAAAAATTTCAAATACCTTTTTTTTAATGGAAACACTGACTAAAAAATTGTTTTTTAACGAAATTAATGTGACAACCCATGTGCTAGTCTATGTGTACATGATAGTATTTATCTTATATGTCACGTTGCCAAATAATTTAAAAATAATAAAATATTCAACAAAGTTCAATATGTATATAAAGTTCATAAAAATTTTAAAAATATATGATACCATTTGAGCTGTAATGGTTTAAAATTTAAGGTCTTAGTTAAAAAAAGAGAGTAATTCCTAACTCTTTTTAAAATATTAATAGTCAAATTTGACTATTTTTAAATTAATGCCAAATTTTGCTAAAAATAAAGGCTAAATTAAGAAAAAATATAAATATTAGTGCTACATAGGTTATTGGTATATAACACAAGGAGAAAACTTATTTAACACATGTTCTAAAATAATTAGACAAGAATACTTAATAAAATTCAAAATTGAGATTAAAAGGTTACTAAAAACTCTTACAAAATAAAACCTCTTAAAAATAAACAAAAATATTTTATTTTTCTTTACCATAAACAATTACAAGTGACTAAAAATTATGATAGTTTATAACTAATTCATGATTAAAGCATATGAACACGTGTAATCTTAAAAATTTTAACCGCCGGTAATATATTATCTAACTTATTCTTACTGTTTTACTCAAAAAGAAATTTTGATCTGCACTGTTGCCATTTCTACAGAGAATAAGGGACCTCATCACCAAAATCGCAACAACATCCCCCAACTAGGCACTACTATTTGTGGCGTCAGAAAGAAAATGCGGGGAAAAAAATATGTGCTCTAATTTTTTTTTTCTTTTGTTAATTTTTTTCCTACTAATATTTTCTTCTTCTGACACGTGTAAAACTGTAGATTTGAACCCCTGGTCATCAACAGCCGATCCCCGCTTCAATCATTCTCCTTATCCATAATATCACGCTAAGAACAGTAGAATAACCTATGAATTCCCCAGCTTTAAAGCTTAAACTCATTCTAAAATAAGCTTTCACCGTTGCGTTTAGTCTTTTGTAAAATGGTAGTATAAATTATGCAATGGCTGCCGATCCTTTCTTCTTCGCCTCTCTTGAAGCTCGCTCCATGAGTTTTCCCAGCTGCAACAACTCACTCTTCTGGAGCTTCCGCTTCCCTCAATTGCATTTTCACACACTTCGCTTCTCTCCTCCCAAACTTAAATTCAATCACCAGTTCGTCGTTTCCAAGTGCTCAAGTTCCGATTCCGTTTCTGCTGATGTAGATATCATTTCAGCAACCGGTACGCCGTTTAAAATGATCACTTTAATTCTTTTCTTTTCTTTTCTTTTTTGTTTACTCTCGAATGATCGAATTCGAATCTACTGTTTGTTGAATCAACTATTGTTAAGAACAACATAATGTTATGATGTTTGAAAGTGTGTTGCACTTTTAGTAACTGGTGAATTTCAAGTAAAAGAAGCTTAGATTAAATTTGGTTCGTTAGGATAATTGTAAGCGTTGGTGAAATGTGCAGAGCATTCTGATGGCAGCGTTATCTTCCGGTTTGGAAATGCGAGTGAAATGGCAATAATTGAAGATCAAACGCAAACAACCGATGAAAGTGCTAAGGTTGTTGCCAAAGTTGGTGGCAAAGATTTGGACAAGGTAGATAAGAGCAGTATTAAAGCGGTTGGTGTTTCTGATGGAGATGCTGCAGCTGTGGAACCTATGAAGAAGAAAGTTGGCCGTAATTTTCAGGTTAAATCTCAACCTAAGAGAAAACTAAGACGAAATGCAACCAAAGTAACTGAAGTTGTTAAAGAGAAACCTGCCTCTGTTGTCAGTGATGACAGAAAGGTTGAGAAAAAATCAGTTGATTCTTCTAAGAATATAAATACTAAAGATCAACTTGATGAGCTTGGGGATGTTGTAAAAGTAGAAAATAATGTTGTCCCCAAGGAAAATGGTGAGTGCATTAGTAAAACTGAGGGTTCTAGTAAATTGAATGTGGCATTAGATCAGGAATTAGTTCATCATGTAGAAATGGTTTCTACTCCATTGACAGCTTCTGTTGTTGAAAGTGAAACTACTACTCTATTAGGTTCACCAGAGTTGGGTTCCAAAGTTGAAGTGCCCCATGGTGTTAAGTTACAGGAGTCAAATAAGGGTGGTTCTGAAGGAAGTGGTGAGAATGATGGTAAAACTGAGGATACTGCTCTGAATATGGTATCAGAGATGGATTTAGCTCCTGATATAGAAAAGGTTTCTCCCCCACTGGGAGCTTCTGATATTGGAAGTGAAATTACAACTGAATCGGCTCCTTCAGAGTCTGGTTTGGAAAGTGAAGTTCCCCACAGTGTTAAGTTGGAAGAAGAAGAAAACGCTGGTGCTGAGGAAAATGGTGAGGGGTTTGGTAAAATTGAGTGTACTATTTTGAATACAGAGTCTAAGATGGCTTTAGTTCTTGATACAGAAAAGGCTGCGCTTCCACTTGAAGTTTCTGCTATTGAAAGTGAAATTACAACTGAATTAGCTCCTTCAGAGTCCAGTTCCAAAAGTGAAGTTCCCCACAGTGTTAAGTTGGAAGAGGATGAAAATGCTGGTGCTGAGGAAAAAGGTGAGGGAATTGGTAAAATTGAATGTTCTATTTTGAATACAGAGTCTAAGATGGCTTTAGTTCCTGATACAGAAAAGGCTTCTCCTCCACTGGAAGCTTTTGCTATTGAAAGTGAAACTACAACTGCATTAGCTCCTTCAGAGTCCAGTTCCAAAAGTAAAGTTCCCCAGAGTGTTCAGTTGGAAAAGGAAGAAAATACTGGTGCTGAGGAAGAAGGTGAGGGAATTGGTAAAATTGAGTTTACAATTTTGAATACGGAGTCTAAGATAGCTTTAGTTACTGATACAGAAAAGGCTTCTCCTCCACTGGAAGCTTCTGCCATTGAAAGTGAAATTACAACTGAATCAGCTCCTTTAGAGTCCGGTTCCAAAAGTGAAGATCCCCAGAGTGTTAAGTTGGAAGAGGAAGAAGACACTAGTGCTGAGGAAAAAGGTGAAAGAATTGGTAAATTTGAGTGTACTACTTCGAATATGGAGTCTAAGATGGCTTTAGTTCCTGATTTAGAAAAGGCTTCTCCTCCATTGGAAGCTCCTGCTAGTGGAAGTGAAACTAGAACTGAATTAGCTTCTTTAGAGCTTAGTTCCAAAAGCGAAGTTTCTCACAGTGTTAATCTGGAGGAGGAAGAAAATAGTGGTGCCGGGGAAAATGGTGAGAGAATTGGTAAAATTGAAAGTATTACTTTGAATATGGAATCTAAGATGGACTTAGCAGTGGGAGAGGTTTGTGCTCAAGTAGCAGATTCTGAAAATAGCATTGAAAGTGAAATTGAAATTCAATCTACTTCTTTAGGAGCCTGCTCCAATATTGAAATGCCTAATAATCTTGAGTTCCAGGAAAGCGGAAAGGATGATGCTGGTGAAGAAGTTGCTCAAAAATCTGTGCCTTCCAAAGAACATAGCAATGAAGAAAGCATAAATGCATCAAAAATGTTAGTGATGATAGAGGATGCGACTGAAGGTGAAGTTGGTGAAATTAAGTTGAACTCCACTTTATCTGAGGTTGAGTCAGTTCTCAATGAGGCCACAGTCCATACAACAACGAATCAATCTGTTGATAGTGACATAGTCAAGAGCTCAAAAATGGTTAGTTCTCTATTTTTGTTTATATTAGCAGCTACAACTTGTCCCTTTTGGGTGTTTATATTCAATTTGGATATCCCAGTCAAATATAAATGTAATACTACAAATAATAACAAAATTGATGATGGGATATTGAATGGTTTTCCCTCTTCTTCTAGGTCAAATAATTTTACATAGAAAGTAATCATCAATAATCCTTATTGCTTTTTTATGCCATCAAAGCTGTTAAGACTAAGGCCTAAAGAATATCACAGTGAGGATCCCGTTTTTGTGTGACTAACCCAAGATTCAAATAAAAAATATGTGCTTTATCTAAACATTCTGGCTGTCTAGTTGCTAGAGAAGTTCTGTTATTATCAGCAAAGCAATAAAAATAGATTTAGGATTTAACTATCTAATATAGAGTTATAATACAAGACTTGGGCATGTTTTGGGTTTAATTGTCTTAAAAACGTCTTTAAAATTGTGGAATTCTCATGAGTATGACTAGTTGTTGGTAACATATTTTTATTTTCTTCAGAGTTTTATGCTTTATTAAGTTCCAGAAACCCAGAACTACCTTTAAAAAATATTGATTGGGCTTCATATGGTTTCTCCGTCCTAATTGTCAAATGCTGCCTGCTTGTGCATGTCACCGGTTTTTGTCTATATAATACTTTATTTTGAAGCCTATTGCATTATCATCGCAAGCAAAGAACTCACTCATTGAGGATCTGAATTTATTTGTGCTCTCAAATCAAATTGCCTGGAGTAATATGTATATTTGTTGTTTGTAGTTGGATGAGGGTGTGGCTTTCTCAATTTCCCAAGCAGAGATAACTGAGGCTGATGCACAAAGTGATAACAAAGTCAGACAGCTGACAATGCTTAAAGGTGTAGAGTTACAGTCTGGTGGAACTTTGGAAAGGTAAACTACTCTATTGTCAAACGAATACACAAAGAGGTTCCTGTCTATCTTATAGATCAATGCATCAGTTATTTCTTATAGATCATTGCATTGAGTTCAGGTTGAAATTTTTCTACTTATGCTTGTCTTTTGGTCATATTGTTGCTGTTCTCTATGATTTACTCTTTTAAATAATTGGTTGATCTTTCTCCCTTCAACATTTTGTCAAGTTCTCTTACATCCTCAACTTTTTTTCTAAATGTGTTCAAACAGGGAGGAAATCTCAACAGCAGGATTTTTCTTATATTCTGGTGCTGCTCTGTTGCCAAATCCGACTAAGGTACTTAGGATAGTCATAATCAGTTTTACCTCTTCAACTAATTGTTTTAATTTGCCAGAATCATGAAAACTTTGGAATTATGGTCGAAGTGGATAAAAATAAACCAAAACTCTTTGTTAAATTTACCGTCAGGTTTTGTCTAGCTTGACTTTTTAACATTTTCAGATCAATATAATGCCAAAAAAATGCATCTCGTTATTGAGAGTAGCTTAATGAACTTTGGATGTAAAAGTAACAATTAATACCTTAGAAATTTTTAATTTTGAAAGATATCAGTTGCTTGGGCACTTTGATGTATATTTGACTTGAGTTTGAGAATTCTGTTTGAGTAATTCAAATAGTAATAATTCCAGGCCTTCGCAGGTGGAGAGGATGCTTATTTTATTTCCTGCCAGAATTGGCTAGGTGTTGCTGATGGACTTGGTCAGTGGTCATTTGAAGGTATTATTCTTTTTTATTATCCTTATTTTTGTTTTCACCAGGACCAATTCTTTGTATGGAATGAGTTTATGTTTCATTTTTATCCTTGCACTGCAAACCAGGAAAGAGTTGCTAGGAAATATATCAAATTTACATTAAATATATGTTGAATCCCTGGCAGCATACTGGAACGCATAATAAATGTCATCGTATGTTTTGCACTGTCTGGACTGAATTATTTGTTTCCTATCTTATCCTTCAGGGATTAGTGTTGGAGTATATGCAAAAGAACTTATGGAAAACTGTGAAAGAATTGTGTCTGATAGAAATGGAGTTCCAATAACTGACCCAGTTGAGATCCTTAATAGAGCTGCAGCAAATACTCAATCTTGTGGTTCGTCTACGGTTTTGGTTGCTTACTTTGATGATCAGGTATGTTGTCCTTCAACTTGACACTCTTTTCTCCTATGCAAATTTCAATTAGTCGTTATATCATAGAACTAACTTACAACCTAATCCTAACCAAACAAAGACTCACAGTTTGCAAACAAGTCTGGGATTTTACTAACAAGCCTTGAGTCGAGAAATTTAAGCAAACCTAATTAACTTCACTAGAGGAATGGTAACTTGATATACAAATAGACTTGTCATTTGATGAAAACTTAATTGCTCAACTTTTCTGAATTTTTTTTCTATGAACTTTTTGTCTGCGCAAAGTACAAGGTTAATGAGTTAACAAAACATTTTCAAATTCTTATTGAGAGTCTTATTTGCATGAATGATGATTTTTCCAAAAGATTGCTTTCTTGACGTAGGAATATTACTAATCATATACAAAAAAGATTCTTCATATTCCACTAGTCTGATTGAAATAGAGTAGTTCATATTGCTATTGGATCTAAAGAAACATATTTCCAAAAGTTCATAATGTTCATGCTTACACAGAAATTTATCTTCTGTGTATTATGATTAGTAAAACTACTGTTGTCAAAATATGCATGAACTGACGACTGATGCTAATTATTAGCTAGTCAATCTACTTTGTGGGAATGAATATATTTCTTTTCTCATAGATATAATGGCTTGATTTTATTATAATTCAAAAAAGAAGAGGCTGAGAATGAACTTGGTGTTCCTTTTTACAACTCATACTTGGAAGGCTATGCCTTTATAAATCTGCAGGCTCTCCATGTGGCAAATATTGGTGATTCAGGCTTCATGATCATAAGAAACGGTGCTGTGTTTAAGAGGTCTTCTCCGATGGTTTATGAGTTGGCTTTTCCTGTACAGATTGCAAGAGGAGATCAACCCTCTGACTTTGTAGAGGTATACTGGTTGAATTCCATTTCTAAAAAGATAAAAAATCTTATTATTGCATACAAAAGATAAAAATATATTTGTAATTGCCTCCTGCACTAAAAATATATTTGTAATTGCCTCCTGCACTTTGAAAGCTGATATGATCCTATATCTTCATTTTCAAACATATATTGAGTTTCCTTTATGTTAGAAGGTGAAGGTAAAAAGTTCTTTTCTCCCCCTTTCCCATTTCCTCCTCGTATAGAGGTAAAATAATATGGGTCAATCTTTTTACACATGGCTGCTGGTTCAGGTTTACAAAGTTGAATTGTATGAAAAAGATGTGATTATCACTGCAACTGATGGACTTTTTGATAATCTTTACGAGCGAGATATAGTTTCAATTGTCTCCAAATCATTGCAAGAGAGTTTAAGGCCCCAGGTGCTTATCACTGTTTTTTTCCATTTCCATTTCCTTTCCCAAATATAGTAGTAAAATGCATAAGGTGCATGTGTGACATGAAAAGATAGTCTTATGTGCATGGTAACCCCAACATTTATTTAATGGGCAGGAAATAGCAGAACTCTTGGCAACTAGAGCGCAAGAGGTTGGTCAGTTATCATTGGTGAGGAGCCCATTGTCAGATGAAGTGCAGGCAGCTGGATACGTGGGATATAGGGGCGGCAAGCTTGATGATGTTACTGTTATTGTGTCATTGGTGAAAAGGCGATTCAGTAATCATGCACAGTAAGTTTGTTATCTTTGCCCTAGTTTAAAATTGATTAATATCATGTGGAAATTCATCATAAGATCATCATAGAAAATATGGCCGACTGTTTCAGGCTTAAGATTTTCAAAGGTGAACCCTTATTTGTCCATTTAGAATGCTATCGTCATTCCTTTTCATTAAATAAATTATCAACAGGAGTGAAAATTATTCATTGACCTGATTCTTAGGCAAAATGTCTTCATATTGGACCAGTGCTAATCCGGTTTATCAGTTCCTCTTTATAGTAAACGTCCTTGTGACAAGGTGGTAGAAGTTTTTCTGTTAAAGCGAGTTCAGTTGACCAGCTGTCTTAATTTCTATCAACCCGTTGGGATTGTCTACTCCATATTAGATTACTTTGATATTGATGTAGTCGTCATAGCAGTTTGGCATCTAAAACTGTTTCGTGATTAATGCTTGAATTTGTGAACCTGAACTCGACTGAAAAACAAAATTTGCTGCGTATTTGCTGCAGCTTATTGGGTCATGGCCTGAAGTAAAAGTTTCAGGCCGACAGATATACACCATGTCCAGAAGGTTTTCTTTCATAGAATACTTCAAGTTATTTTCATGATGAGATACAGTTTATGCTGACGGAATTGAATTAAAAAATGGCATATGTAGATGTCTTCGGTATTAATTATCCCTTTTTGGATGAATTTCTAATAAACTGCCGTCACCTCTGGTCTCTTCATATCTTCATATATCATCTGTGGATGTGGAGGACCATGCAGGATCCACTAGCTCAACTTGACTAACAACTAGAGAACTAATTAGATAATAAAATAACCTTCTGTGCACATGCATTGCCTCTGACCAAATGTATTTTGTTACACAAGACATCCATGCATGTTTGTTACACTAACTCGGGAGTGTAATACAAATGTGTCAATGCATGAATATGTTCCTTCAGGACAAAAGGGGGGAAAAAGGGAAGTGTGGGTAAACATAACATGTAGGTGTGCCAAGCATGCGGGTGGTCGAAATGATTGGTTTTCATGTATTTGCATATTACCAGATGTAGTTTATTAATAAATTGTTAGCAATAAGTTTCCTAACTTTCATTCCCTCTATTTGCTTTCTTGTCAAAGGAGCTAAGACAGCCATTCCTTGGGGGCCATGGGCTGCCATGGGTATATGTCGTCTAGCCTTCTGCTGATAACACAATAATTGAACTTGAGTTGGCACTGCACCTAGGAAGGTCAGCACAACTTCCCTAACACCCTGGCACCTTCAATTATTGAATGATACATGAAATGCAGGCATATGGGGGATTAATTGCATCTGTAAATGCAGATATTTTGACTTGGATTATCGACATAAGCTTGTTGGCCTGCAAATAACATGGAGATCTTTGAGAAATAATACAAGGGATGGATGGGAGGCTGTATAAAATTTAGATTTAAGTTTATTTATATCTTCGTACCTACCGTTTATCCTGAATCCTTTGATAACCTTATTGAATGATCATTCGATCATATCATATATTTCAGCTTGAAATTGGTGTAGTATAACGAGTTGAAAATAGCAAATAATACTCGGACAAAGCTGGCTTGAATATAGTATATTAAGAACCTGTATTTTCCCTCATGACACAATAGAATTTGATTATGTTATACCTGATTGTTTGGACCAAGCAGTAAGCCTATAAACGGTGCGGACAATCTCCTTGGAAGAACCGCTCAAACAAACCCCTCAAGCTCCTCAGGGGAGACTCCTCGGGCCAACAATTGCGTGAGCCCTTATAATCGCCACATTAAATTCTTGTCACAACATCCCATTTGAGATGACACAGGGTAAATCAATTTTACTTAGCCATGTACAATCATACCACTTGGTCACTTGACACGCGAATGGCAATTAGTCATGTGGTGTCTAGGGATAAGGGACTAAAGGTATATAAGAACTGTAAAAACTAAAGGTATAGAAGTACTGTAAAAACTAGATAGCAAGGAATTCCTTCTTAAGGCTGCTCACCCCATTCCTTCTTATTCCTTTCTTCTTTCTTACTCTCAACCCTGACCATATCGTTTGATGGTTATTCGTTTTATATCAAACAAGATGAATCGCACATCTTTACCACTTCTCTGTCTTACCCAAATAACCTCCAATAAATTAAAAATTCAACTAACTCATTTCAACTTATATAAAATAGAAAAAGATTAAAATTTCAATTAGTTCATTACGAACTTATTATTTGTTACTTCTTTAAAAAATTATTATCTATTAATAGTTTACATGATTAGTAATTTCCTATTGTTAAGAAATACATGGTTTAAGAAATTTTAATAACAAAATTTGTATAACCTAAATAATTGACTTAGATACTTAACCCACTAAGTAAATTAGTTTACCTATTGGTTTTATATAATTCCAACATGACTTTTCTAAAATGTTTCACTTTACCTTGTGTCATAAAATAAGTACAAATATATTGGAATAACACAACACACCTTTTGCCATTAAGTTTGTATAAGAAACATAATTTGTGCCATAATATATGTATAAATATATTGAAAAAGTGTTATGACAACACACTTTGTGCCATACAATATATATTAGAAACATAATTTGTACCAGGAGACACATATTTTGAAGTATTATTTTACTACTCTGTTCTGTTTTTTTTTATGATTTATTGTATTTTAGAGGTAAAATTAAAGGCTTAAGAAAAGTGATTGATTCCTCAAAATATTTTTCCCTTAATTTTCTTTCTTCCACATATATTTGATTGATTCCTCAAGACCTTTTGTAGTTTTATCAAGGTTTTTTAATAAATTTTTATTAAGTTAATATCACTTTTTAATCAGATTTTAATTTAATTATAAACTAACAAAAATCAACTTTTACAAAATAATGTCTTGTTAAATCTTTAAAAATATATACAATTGATGAGATTCAAAGATTAAAACCCAACCATCATCAATTTTATTTTATCATTTTAATTAAAATCATATAAAATTTTTATATCAATTTTTATGAATATATTACATATTTTTTCACTCACACAGTGAGTGGGATATAATCTAGTGAGTTTTTTTGTTTTTGTTTTTTTGAGGAAATAAATTTTATATATTTAAATATAGTAATCACGTGTAAACGATGGTCCATAGTCAGTCAAACTAGGAAGTTGAAGTCAAAGAAACTAAAGAAATGTGCATAAAGAAACTAGTTAGAAAATGAAACGTTTAATATTGGTACAGGAATAAAATATTGGCATTGAGCCATTAACTCAAGTCTTCTAGTTCAATCTAGAATCGATCCATTGATTTCTTTAATTAAATTATTGAATTTTGGAATAATTATTAATAGAAGTGTGGAATAAGCAATTTTGGAAATATAAATTAATGCATTATGAACTAACGCCCTATACCTGAACTAAAAGTCTTACCCATTACTCACCACTACCCAACAAAGCTAAATTGGTGGATGAATTGAGGCTTATTAACACTATCTTCCAACCAAAATTATGACAAATTGAATTTTATTCTTTTTATTAAAAATAAAAGAATTAATTTTGTATATTAAATTAAAAATTAACGTGATTGATGAGAATAATTAGACATTAACACTTAACGACGTATTATATGTACCTCATACTAATATATATAAATTAAATTTTAATAGTAAATGTGTATAAATTTTTTATAAAAAATAATTTACTACTTAATTTAAAATACAATTTACTTATTTTTTAAATAAAATAAAGAAAATATAATTTAACTTTTAGTAAAAAAATCTTTTATGATAATTTTTTAAAAAAAAAGCATTTACAAAATTTCAAAATTGAAGGCTACTATGATTACAACCCATCATAACAGGATATAAATTTCACCACTTTCATTTTTTTCTTTAAGAAAAGAAACCCCACCATTTTGGTATTTTTATGGGAAGTGGATTTTATTTTACATTTAGAGGTGGGTTGTAACTTGGAAGCATCTGGAATCCTTTCATATCACCGGTTGGCATGCATCCTACAAACACTAGCACAATCCTCTACTTCCAAGTTCCAACCATACTTTAAATGAATATTTAGATTTAAATGTTTACCTTCTTATGTTTATTTTTTAGAATAATTTATATTAGGATATGCTAAAATTAATATTTTTAAATATTAATAAAATTTTGTTATATCATCAAATCTTAAAGATATAAAATTATTATTAAACACTCATCCTTAAAAAATTATTTTATAAACTTTTCCTATTATATTATTCATGGTCCATTTCAATTATTTAATAACATTTCAACAATATTTTTCATGTGATTAACACATAGTTTTGGTAATTCTTTTACTCTCAACCCCAAACCCAAAATCATGAACCCTAAATCTAGAATTTTAAATCCATTAACCCAAAACCTTAAACCTAAAATCCTAAACTTGAACACCAAACACGTAACTTGTAACCCTAAATTGTTAAACCCAAATCTCAAACCCCAAATTCATAACCTTAAACCCAAACCCAAACCTTGAACCTTAAATCCTGAACCCTAACCCTAAATATTAAGGTTCAAGGTTTAAAATTTAGGGTTTGAGTTCAAGATCTGACGTTCTAAGTTTGGGGTTTATGATAAAATAATTACCCAAATTATGTGTCAATGACATGAAAAAATTGCACAAAAATTACTAGCTTTTTTAAAATTAGTTGCAAAAAAAGATTAACTTATTGAAAAAAATAAAATGATTAAAATTTGTAAAAGAAGAAAAGATGTTTGTTTATAATTTAAAAATTAATTATTTTAAGTAATTTAATTAAAGTTAAATGAAGTTGGAAAAGATATTAGATATAAATGAGTGTATAATAATAATTTGTTATCTTTAAAATTTAATGATGTGGCACTATTTTCTTAGTGCCTAAAAACAATATTTTTACGATTATATTAATATAATTTATTTCCTTTTCAGTTAAAGTTTATCTTCAACTTTTAAATTATCGAATTTAATCATTAATTTTCTTTAAAAAGTCAAATTATTTTTAATAAAAATATTAAATTTTAAATATTATAATTTGCATTACAATTCATATTTACTTTATTTTTATTTTATTATTTTTAGATTTTGAATTTTTATTTTTAAATATTTTTATAAAATTTAAATTATTTATTGACATAACATATAATATTAATAGATGTGGAGTGTCACGCGAATAGAATTAATCATGGGCTAGACTACCTGTCCTAGCTCGAAGGCTTACTCGAAAAGTAAGAGGATTTTGATAAAAATACAGCCCAAAAAATAGGTTAGGACAAAAAATAAGGCTCGCTTCCTTGGGTAATAATTTTTTGACTTGAGCTTGACCGAATTTGACTAAAAATTTTCCTCCTTTCTTGATGTTGTTTCTTGTTGTTTTACTATCATTTTGTCATTATATTACTACTATTTTGTTGTTATTTTTTGGATATTGTATAACTTTTATTTTATTGTTAATTTTGCTACTATTTTAGAGGCATTTGTTTGTTAAGTTGCAACTATCTTAGTGTTATTTTTAATGTATTTTCAATTTGTTGGGAAATATTTATTTTAATATTTTTAGTGTATTTGATGTATTATATTTTTAAAATTTGTTTCTGTATAAAAAAAATTTAATATGGGCAGGCAAGATTGAACTTGGAAAAAACTTTAGATCTATTTTTCGGGTTAGGTCGAGCCTAGAAAACATGCCTAAATTTTTACATCAGTCTACAGGAGTTGCCACACCAACATTATTAAAAATTATTATTTTAATTAACATTTACATTAAAATGATGTGATTTGAATATTTTTGAAAAGATAATGACTAAATTTAAGTAAAAATAATAAAATAAAAATGTAATTTATTATATAACTAATATATATGAATGAACATGGCTAGTTATTGTGAATTATAACAAGGCACAGCTGATTGGGCAGGCGTACATTAATGCATTATGAACTAACGCCCTATACCTGAACTAAAAGTCTTACCCATTACTCACCACTACCCAACAAAGCTAAATTGGTGGATGAATTGAGGCTTATTAACACTATCTTCCAACCAAAATTATGACAAATTGAATTTTATTCTTTTTATTAAAAATAAAAGAATTAATTTTGTATATTAAATTAAAAATTAACGTGATTGACAGAATAATTAGACATTAACACTTAACGACGTATTATATGTACCTCATACTAATATATATAAATTAAATTTTAATAGTAAATGTGTATAAATTTTTTATAAAAATAATTTACTACTTAATTTAAAATACAATTTACTTATTTTTTAAATAAAATAAAGAAAATATAATTTAACTTTTAGTAAAAAAATCTTTTATGATAATTTTTTAAAAAAAAAGCATTTACAAAATTTCAAAATTGAAGGCTACTATGATTACAACCCATCATAACAGGATATAAATTTCACCACTTTCATTTTTTTTCTTTAAGAAAAGAAACCCCACCATTTTGGTATTTTTATGGGAAGTGGATTTTTATTTTACATTTAGAGGTGGGTTGTAACTTGGAAGCATCTGGAATCCTTTCATATCACCGGTTGGCATGCATCCTACAAACACTAGCACAATCCTCTACTTCCAAGTTCCAACCATACTTTAAATGAATATTTAGATTTAAATGTTTACCTTCTTATGTTTATTTTTTAGAATAATTTATATTAGGATATGCTAAAATTAATATTTTTAAATATTAATAAAATTTTGTTATATCATCAAATCTTAAAGATATAAAATTATTATTAAACACTCATCCTTAAAAAATTATTTTATAAACTTTTCCTATTATATTATTCATGGTCCATTTCAATTATTTAATAACATTTCAACAATATTTTTCATGTGATTAACACATAGTTTTGGTAATTCTTTTACTCTCAACCCCAAACCCAAAATCATGAACCCTAAATCTAGAATTTTAAATCCATTAACCCAAAACCTTAAACCTAAAATCCTAAACTTGAACACCAAACACGTAACTTGTAACCCTAAATTGTTAAACCCAAATCTCAAACCCCAAATTCATAACCTTAACCCAAACCCAAACCTTGAACCTTAAATCTTAACCCTAACCCTAAATATTAAGGTTCAAGGTTTAAAATTTAGGTTTGAGTTCAAGATCTGACGTTCTAAGTTTGGGGTTTATGATAAAATAATTACCCAAATTATGTGTCAATGACATGAAAAAATTGCACAAAATTACTAGCTTTTTAAAATTAGTTGCAAAAAAAAGATTAACTTATTGAAAAAATAAAATGATTAAAATTTGTAAAAGAAGAAAAGATGTTTGTTTATAATTTAAAAATTAATTATTTTAAGTAATTTAATTAAAGTTAAATGAAGTTGGAAAAGATATTAGATATAAATGAGTGTATAATAATAATTTGTTATCTTTAAAATTTAATGATGTGGCACTATTTTCTTAGTGCCTAAAAACAATATTTTTACGATTATATTAATATAATTTATTTCCTTTCTTATTAAAGTTTATCTTCAACTTTTTAAATTATCGAATTTATTTAATTTCTTTAAAAATAATAATTTAATAAAATATTAAATTTTAAAATTAAATTTATTAAATCATATTTACTTTATTTTATTATATATTAAATTTTTAATTTATAATTTTATTTACAATATTTTATTATAAATTATATATAGATTAAACTATTTTAATATAAAAATTTAAATTATTTATTGACATAACATATAATATTAATAGATGTGGAGTGTCAACTGAATAGAATTAATCATGGCTAGACTAATCCTAGTTGCAAGGCTTACTCGAAAAGTAAGAGGATTTTGATAAAAATACACAAAAAATAGGTTAGGACAAAAAATAAGGCTCGCTTCCTTGGGTAATAATTTTTTGACTTGAGCTTGACCCGAATTTGACTAAAAAAATTTTCCCTCCTTTCTTGATGTTGTTTACTGTTGTTTTACTATCATTTTGTCATTATATTACTACTATTTTGTTGTTATTTTTTTGGATATTGTATAACTTTTATTTTATTGTTAATTTTGCTACTATTTTAGAGGCATTTGTTTGTTAAGTTGCAACTATCTTAGTGTTATTTTTTAATGTATTTTCAATTTGTTGGGAAATATTTATTTTAATATTTTTAGTGTATTTGATGTATTATATTTTTAAAATTTGTTTCAGATAAAAAAATTTAATATGACAGCAAGATTGAACTTGGAAAAACTTTAGATCTATTTTTGGGTTAGTGAGCCTAAAAACATGCCTAAATTTTTACATCAAGTTACAAGAGTTGCCACACCAACATTATTAAAAATTATTATTTTAATTAACATTTACATTAAAATGATGTGATTTGAATATTTTTGAAAAGATAATGACTAAATTTAAGTAAAAATAATAAAATAAAAATGTAATTTATTATATAACTAATATATATGAATGAACATGGCTAGTTATTGTGAATTATAACAAGGCACAGCTGATTGGGCAGGCGTACATCAAACTTTTGGAATTTGGGGCAACCATGCTATCTCTGCTTATATTAACATATTAAGCAACGTATCTATTCAAAGGATAATTAAACGTTGGTAAAGTTATTCCCTTGTTGCCTCATTCCTTTTCAATGTCAATTTTATTTTATTTTTTTGAAAAAATTATATTTTAAAAATATTTCTTTCCATTAAATAGAAAAAAAATCTTACAAATAGCATGACAGGTGGAGTTGTTTAAATTAATTGATGGAAAATTCATTCTGTTTATTTATGTTAATTTTATGAATTATAGATATATTTATACAAACAACTCTATTAAAAGAGAAGGATAAGAAATTATATAAACTGTAATTCTACATCATCTTTATTTTTTCTTAATAGGAGAGTGACAAATTAAATTTTTCTTAATCTTTAGCATTTTTAATTGGGCAATAAAAGATGAATGATGGAATAGTTTAAATAAGTAAAAAGGAAAATAAAACGAAAATCATGGGTGAAAAAAGATTTTTTTATTATAAAATATCACGATATTTATGGTGAAATTTGCATATAAATAAATTCCAGAATTTCAGTTCTTAATATTTAAGGAAAAAAGTTGTTTACTTTATTAAAAATATTTGAAAAATAAAAAAAGGCAAATTAATGTTGTTTCTTTTTCTTTCTTTTACTCCAAAATTGTACGAATCTTGTTTAGGTGAAGGAAAGTAAGAAACCACTTTGGCCAAAGTTGTCTAAAATTGTAGTACCAAAAAGTAAATGTAAACGAAAATTGTTGAAAAAGAAAAATGATTTTTGGCTATGCAAAGGAGTGGTCCAACCATAGCCTTTTTTCCCTCCTCACTCTATGGAAATTATAGAATTACAGCCATAAAATTTTATTCAATCTAATATATATTTCAGTTAAAAATCTTTTAAAATTATAATAATTTCAATAAAATCAATTTAATTTTAAAATCTAAATTTATAGTATGTAAATAATTTCTTTTAATTAATTATTTTATATAAAAAAATTTCAATCATTAAATATATATTAATATGGACAATATTTTAAATTGATATAATATAGATAGAGATATTCGATCGATTCAAAACCTTAATTGTATAATAAGTAAAATTATATTGATAAATTTAACATTGAATTGTTAAAATATCAATAATAGAAAGTTAAAAATATTAAAATTATATTAATTTTACACTAACGTAAATAACTATTTTGACAATTCATGATATATAAACTTTTATTACATTAAATAGATAAATTATGTAAACTAACAAATAAATGTAATGTTTGTAAACTAACAAATAAATGTAATGTTTATTATTTTTATAGAAGAAAAACAAGTAAAGGATCCTTCAATCTTTCAAAGGGATAAATCTCAAAATTATACATGATATTTTGATTTAATGTGTAATTATATATATAAACTTTAATTTGGTACAATTATATACGTGAATCTCTAATTGTGGTTCAAATGTATACTTGAAATTTTAATTTTGATTTAATCATGCATATTAAAGAAATAAATACATAAATTTATTTTTATATTAGATAAATATAATTTTTATGTATCAATATATAAATATAAAATAATGTTATATGAATAATTGTGTTAATAATTTATAATGATTGAATCAAATAGAAATTTCATGTAAAATTACACAAAATTAAAATCTATTTATATAATTACATATTAAACTACAATTCACGTATAATTTTAATATTTATTTTAAAAATAAAAAAATACAAAAGTTAAAATATGAATGGGTTTTTTATTAAATTTATCAAATTATTAGATAAATTTAAATCTTTTATTCATAAAATAAAATTCAAATTCAAATTTTCAATTTTCAGTTTTCAGTTTTCAATTTTATTTGCAATCAAAATTCAAAATTCAAAGAGTTTTTTTTTTTTTTGGTTTCGATATGGTAAGAAACTTGGATGAAGGGAACCTTGACACCTACACCCTTCTCCTTTTCATTGTACCGACGAGTGTGCCCACATGCCTCTCCTCTAATAAATTCCCCACTTCCACCATCCACTTCCCCGCCTTTTCTTTTCATTTCTTCCACAAATCTCCCATTTTTCTTCTCCCTAAGACGCTTCGCCCCATAACCCATCTAACAATGGTGGCCTCAAAATTCTGTTTTGCTTTTCTCTTGCTATTCTTTCAATCTTGGCCGTTGATGCTGCCCAACACCATGCTCTGGCGCCTCTCCTTCTTCCCCGTGGACTGCTCCTCTCTGATTCTCAACATGGCGGATTGTTTGTCCTTTGTGTCGAGCGGGAGCAAGACGTCGAAGCCGGAAGGAACCTGTTGTTCTGGCTTGAAAACTGTGTTGAAAGCTGGACCCCAATGCTTGTGTGAGGCTTTTAAGAGCAGTGCTTCTCTGGGTGTCACTTTGAATGTCACCAAGGCCATGACTTTGCCTGCTGCTTGCAAAGTCTCTGCTCCTTCTGCCACTCAATGTGCATGTGAGTTAAATAGCCTTTTGTTTCCGTAACCATTTTTTTTTTGGCTTTACCAACCTGTATTGTGGTTGAAAATGTAATCAATGTTTGTTCAGTATGTTGTTTGGGAAGGGATTCTTCAATTGCATGGGGGTTTTCAAATAGTGAAAAAATTGTAAAATCTTCACCAAAGTTGTCATCTTTTTGGAGAAAATCCCCTGCAAAGCTTTTGCTTTTGCTTTTGCATGTGTAAAAAATGGTGAATTTCATACATTAATTCATTAACATGGAAAAACAGTAAAAGAAAAAGAATAGAAAAGAACAGGATTTTGGGTCTTAGCAGTACTGATGATTCTTCTTTCCTTTTTTTTTGTTTTTACAGTGTCTCTCAGTCCTACTGGTGCACCAGGTATTATTTTCTGATAAATCTGATCCTTGTTCTTACCAGAAATGTAACTCGGAACCTTATTGGTGATGACCCTTTTACTGAACAACTTAACTTGTAGGTATCGCACCTATAAACTTTAATTTGGTACAATTATATACGTGAATCTCTAATTGTGGTTCAAATGTATACTTGAAATTTTAATTTTGATTTAATCATGCATATTAAAGAAATAAATACATAAATTTATTTTTATATTAGATAAATATAATTTTTATGTATCAATATATAAATATAAAATAATGTTATATGAATAATTGTGTTAATAATTTATAATGATTGAATCAAATAGAAATTTCATGTAAAATTACACAAAATTAAAATCTATTTATATAATTACATATTAAACTACAATTCACGTATAATTTTAATATTTATTTTAAAAATAAAAAAATACAAAAGTTAAAATATGAATGGGTTTTTTATTAAATTTATCAAATTATTAGATAAATTTAAATCTTTTATTCATAAAATAAAATTCAAATTCAAATTTTCAATTTTCAGTTTTCAGTTTTCAATTTTTATTTGCAATCAAAATTCAAAATTCAAAGAGTTTTTTTTTTTTTTTTTTGGTTTCGATATGGTAAGAAACTTGGATGAAGGGAACCTTGACACCTACACCCTTCTCCTTTTCATTGTACCGACGAGTGTGCCCACATGCCTCTCCTCTAATAAATTCCCCCCACTTCCACCATCCACTTCCCCCCGCCTTTTCTTTTCATTTCTTCCACAAATCTCCCATTTTTCTTCTCCCTAAGACGCTTCGCCCCATAACCCATCTAACAATGGTGGCCTCAAAATTCTGTTTTGCTTTTTCTCTTGCTATTCTTTCAATCTTGGCCGTTGATGCTGCCCAACACCATGCTCTGGCGCCCTCTCCTTCTTCCCCCGTGGACTGCTCCTCTCTGATTCTCAACATGGCGGATTGTTTGTCCTTTGTGTCGAGCGGGAGCAAGACGTCGAAGCCGGAAGGAACCTGTTGTTCTGGCTTGAAAACTGTGTTGAAAGCTGGACCCCAATGCTTGTGTGAGGCTTTTAAGAGCAGTGCTTCTCTGGGTGTCACTTTGAATGTCACCAAGGCCATGACTTTGCCTGCTGCTTGCAAAGTCTCTGCTCCTTCTGCCACTCAATGTGCATGTGAGTTAAATAGCCTTTTGTTTCCGTAACCATTTTTTTGGCTTTACCAACCTGTATTGTGGTTGAAAATGTAATCAATGTTTGTTCAGTATGTTGTTTGGGAAGGGATTCTTCAATTGCATGGGGGTTTTCAAATAGTGAAAAAATTGTAAAATCTTCACCAAAGTTGTCATCTTTTTGGAGAAAATCCCCTGCAAAGCTTTTGCTTTTGCTTTTGCATGTGTAAAAAATGGTGAATTTCATACATTAATTCATTAACATGGAAAAACAGTAAAAGAAAAAAGAATAGAAAAGAACAGGATTTTGGGTCTTAGCAGTACTGATGATTCTTCTTTCCTTTTTTTTTTTTGTTTTTACAGTGTCTCTCAGTCCTACTGGTGCACCAGGTATTATTTTCTGATAAATCTGATCCTTGTTCTTACCAGAAATGTAACTCGGAACCTTATTGGTGATGACCCTTTTTACTGAACAACTTAACTTGTAGGTATCGCACCGTCAGCAATAGCAGGTGCGCCGGCAGCATTCTCAGGAGGAGCAAATGAGGCAGCACCGGCACCATCTCCCGGCAGCTCAGGCTCTCAAGTTGTTTCTGCTTCAATGGGATCTCTTATCTTAGGCTTCATAATTATGTTAACCTCTATGTACTAGGCTACCCTCTCGTGTTGATTTACTTCGCCTTTTGTATTGATGATGAAGGTGGAGTAGGTGGCATTGATTTTGTGAGCTTTGGACCATCCTTGTGAGCATATTAGATTATATATTAGTCTGATATTTGCAACTCGTATTCTATACTAATATACCATAATGTATGTCGAATTTTTCAATGCTTAAATTTATGTATGGAAGTTTTTTGATCAAGAGACCAGCCCCCACCATGATAGAACTGGCCTTTGCTTGCCTGTGAATGTTTTAACATTCGTCAACAAAGGGTATTCTTCCATTACTTAAAGACTCGCTTTTATAAACTTTTAGGCCAAAAACTAAAGGTAATTGGCATCCCATTTTGTCGTCCAGGTCTGAGTCCTTTTTAAAGGGTTTATTGGGCTTAAATAAAACTTTCTATTAAGCTTTCATGTAAACCCTTTGATATATCCCTCCAAATATTGAATGATAAGAGACATGAACATGAATACATACATTTAGGGTTCTAATTCCATTTTCGAATAACATATCCGTACAGCATCAGCCACAGTGAGGAAGATCCTTCCCTCACCTATCAACTCTTGAAACTTTGAAGCATGGAGCTTATCAACCACTACTGGCCCTGGATTTGCTAATACCAGCTGCAATTTTTACAATTCCAGAGAATAAGACCTCAGATTTATTTACTCCACAAACTTTGAGCTTTTTCTTTTAACTGTTGATTTACCTTAATATCCCTCTTTTGAAGAGCTCTGAACAACTCTTCAAGGGCATGAATCCCACTAGTGTCGATGTCAGTAACAGCTGTAGCAATGCAATTTCGTAAGAAAAGAAATCTCCCATTGGGTAACTTGAAAAAGGAAAAAAAATGGAAGACTGCTTACGGCCCATTTCAATAATCAAATACTGAAATCTGGGTTGGGAATTTTCTTTCACATGTTCTTCTTCGTCAGCCAGCCATCTCAAAATCCTGCAAGGATTTATCCTTAACACATTTAAAATGGAGATCCCAATGTGGAAATGCTGACTGTTACCTTTCTTTTACATAGTTGGAGTTGGAAAAATAAATTGCAGAATCAACTCTAACAATGAGAATCCCTGACACTTTTGTTGCATCTGGATATTGCTGGATGTTCCTATAAACAGTAGCAGTCCTTGGTACCTTTCCAAGAATTGCTGTCCGAGGTCTTGTAACTTGTAATAGGATCTTTGCAAATGATATCGAAACCTATAGCAACATCCATGTTATTTGGATAATCCAAGTGTGAGTGTTGAATATAGATGTGTGATTGACACGAATCACTCACTGCAATTACAAGGCCGACCTCAACGGAAGAGAAAACAACACCAAAGAAGGCTCCCATACAAGCAATGAAATCGAATTTATCGATCTTCCATATTAGAGTCACTGCCTCAATGTCTACTAATCCAACCACTGCTGATATGATAATGGAAGCAAGTATTGCATTTGGGGTGTACTCGAACAGCGGTGTGATGAGCGCTAATGTCAACAGCACAACGCAGGCCATCACTATGTTAGAAACAGCTGTTTCACAACCAGACATGTAATTTACTGCTGACCGAGAGAAGGACCCTGCAATGTGCATGCATACATGAAAAAAGAACATTACAATGATTTATATGTATATATATGTGTTGAAAAGTTTGTGTTTTTGTCACCTGTGGCGACATAGCAAGATGTCATTGAACCAACAATGTTCATGGTTCCTAATGCTATCATTTCTTTGTTACCATCCAACTGGTAGTCTTTCATGGAAGCAAATGTTCTTCCAATTGCAACAGCTTCCTAATGAAAGAAAATATATAAAAATTAAGGTGATTTGAATCGTCTTAATTGAAGCAATGAAATCCGGGGCTGCGTTTTTTCGTACCGTCAATGCTATCATACCCGACACGACACCGATCTTGAAACCTTTGCCAGCATACTGTCCGGAGAAAAATATTTCTTTCACAGATGGTGGATTGATCCCCTTTCTGATATTTTTCACCTATAGAAACCACAAAAAAACCATAGGAATCTTCATTGCTTTGTAAAAAAAGATAACGGTATACGTACGATCTCAACCCCATGCTTGTCGGCTTTTGTGGCATACACTGTAACGGTGGAGATGATGACAGAGATCAATGGAGCAATGGCTGGCACCCAAAAGAATTTCTTTTGTTTTTTCCCCTGTTTCCATTTTTATATGATCATTATATTAGATGAACAATTAATAGTTCTTCATAGATGGTGAAGCAAAGGATTTGATCTTACAATGTATTTTGTAACCGAGAGGAAGATCAAAAAGGAGATTCCTATTAGTATAGTGTGCCAATTCCACTGTAGAATCAGAGTTAAACATTAGGGTTATTAGCAAAACAAAAACATGTCTAACCACAGAAATAGTAAATTACTTACACCATGACGTGCTGAACTAAATACTGAACTCATGACGGAGACAATATCGGTGTCCTTTGTAAATTTTTTTATTCCAAGTAGACCTTTAAGTTGTTGAAGTGCAATGGTGACTGCAGTACCCCCCATAAACCCAACTATGGCGGCATGAGATAGGAAGTCTATCAAGAATCCCAACCTATAACCAATCATACCAACCATTAAGCATGATATACGTAACCCGAAAAATATGTGCTCATGTATATATATATACCTGAAAAATCCGAGTATGAACTGAGTGAGGCCAGCAAAGAAAGTAGCCGTGAATGCAAGGTGACGGTAACCGACCGGATTAGCAGAAGAGTCGATTTCATCCTGCAGGAGACTACCAAGCAAAAGAGACACCACTGCCACCGGTCCGATAGCGATATCCCGTGAGCTTCCCATGAATGCATATACCAGAGGTGGAACAAAGCTACTATCTGTCATGGAATTGAAATCAAGTTCCTTGATCAGTAACTAAATGATTAATTGATTGGTTCCTAGCTTAGTAACTTGTAAGAAACATACATAGTCCATATTGGGGTTCCAAATTGGCAAGCTTTGCATATCCAATGTCCTGTTTTGAATAAAAAAAAAGTTGAATAAAAGAGAAAATTTTCTACTACATTAATTTATGGGTAAACTACATTATTAGTCACTAAACTATGGGCAACTTTTCATTTTGATCACTTAACTAAAAATGTTACAATTTTATCACTGAACTATTTAAAAGTTTTTATTTAAGTCATTAAATTATTCAAAAAGAAAGTTTTTATTTAAGTCGCTAGACTGTTAAATCTTTTTTTAAAAAGAAGTTCCGCTAGCAAGCTCTAACTGTCAATTTGACGGTCAGTACGGTGGATCATTACCCTTCGACGAGTAGAAGAACATACCTTAAATCCAAATCGATCTAACAGTCAATGTCAAAGATCGGAGAAAAAAATTGTTTAAATTTTGGTTAATAGATTTATAACATCCAAAGTTGTTTCGTAAAAAAAAAACAACTTAACTGTAGAAGAGAAAGAAAAAGAGCTTTCAATTGGTGCAAGCAGTGCGAATAGAGAAAGCCATATAACATCGATTTTAACAACCTAATAACTTAAATTAAAACTTTTGAATAGTTTAGTGGATAAATTATAACTTTTTTAGTTAAGTAACCAAAACAAAAATTTACCCATAATTTAGTGACTAATAGTATAGTTTACCCTTAATTTATTTCACAGATTGGGGGATACCTGTGGAATGCAAAGACTTGCAATAGTAAGTCCAGCAATCAAGTCGCCTTTGAATTTAGAAAGATTATAGTGTTTTCCCCATTCTAATATAGGAAATATTGCTTGAAGGCCCAGAATAAACTTTTTTGAGCTCGGTTGATCCTTGAAATGTCGCAAAGGATCATCTGCAAATAAAGTTTCCTTCACAGCTGCTGCAATTTCTTTTAACAGGTTTTGCTTCAGAGGCACTCCCACATCGTGAACATACGGCGAACTCCGAGGGGACGACGAACTCTGACACGACGACGAACTACTAATCGTTTCCACACCCTTGAAGCCATGCTCATCACTCACATTCTTAGCCATTCTGTTAGAATTGTGTCGAATACATGTATATTTTTCTAGATTTAGTAATTGAACAGTTCTTATAAAAAGATGTCTAGATTCATCACACTTGCATCGTTTTTATGTGGACTCTAAGCCACTGGAAACAAAAGGGGGAAAAAACCAATATATTTTCTATTTAAGAAAGACAACAGTTGAGACGTGAACATAGCATGAAATGTTGGGTAAATTAATTACAAAGTCAAAAGAAAATGTAGAAAAATATTGCGTTTTCTTCTTACATTCGAGATTTAATGCTTTCTTAATTTAGTCATTATATATACTATATATATCCTAGGTTGAATACATTGATCTCGAAATTAATTTATAACCAAAAAAAAAAAATGTGAAGTTGACTACGAAATTGGGGTAATATGCTTTTTTTCCCCTTCCATTCATCACCTCTTTAATGTGTGTCGTTTTTTCTTGGTTAAATGCTGCTATTAGTCCCTATACTTTGCAAAAGCTATAGATTTAGTCCCTGTACTTTTCATATTTTAGAATTTCAGTCATCATTAAGTTTAGATTTTAGAATTTCAGTCATCATTAAGTTTTGTTTTGTTTTTTTTTTTCCAAAATCTTATGCGCAAAGTATATTATCATATGTATAATGGCATGTCAATTTATTATTTCTATATATTACTAACTAAAAATTCAGGCAATAGATTAACGACTATTATTTGTGTCAAGACTGAAATTTAAAATTTGTGATTTAGAATTAGAAAAATATAGATTAAATCTATAATTGTGCGTATAGTACAAGATTAGTGATTGAATTTAAACAAACAAATTTGACAACTACTATTTGGGTTAGGATTAAAATTTCAAAATTTGAAAAATATAAGAACTAAAATTGACCAATTCAAAAGTATAGGAACTAAAATTGGTCAAATTAAAATTCAAGCATACTACAAATACTGATAGCAAAATTTAACCTTTTGTTATTACAATTTATAATCACTCAATTTAGTTAAATAACCCTGATTTAGATTTTAGGAAAAATAGTTAATTTAGCTTAATTTTTATCATTTTTCACTTTGTGGTGTCTAAAAATAGCATTTTAACCAAAATTTAAAAGTTGACGGTAAAATAAATTTTAAAAATATTAAAATTAAAATCAAAATCAAAAATAAATTTATTATTATTACTAAATTTTATATTTGCATTTAAGCAAATACCATGTGTAGCGCATGATATGGATATATTGTTGCTTTAAAAACCACGATAACAAGAGCTTCTATATTTGTATTTAATACACTAAAATAAATAATCATATTAAAATATATCATCAATAAATTAATTAAAATTATAAAAATAAATATAATTATTATTTTAACATGTTACATCTTATGATTCATTAACAATTTAATACACTACTAATAAATCAAAATATAAATCTAATTTTTTATTTCATAGGCTAGATAGTGAAGAATTAGATTAGGTAACTTCAATTATTATTTAAAATAAATAAATACAGATAATTTTCATGATATCAAGTTGAATAATATAATACTTACTATATAATTGGCGGCCCATAATAATAAAATTCAGTGTCAAACCATGCATGGGAACGTCGACATCCCTATACCTATCATCACTTCACAATTTTCACATATTCCAAGTCCACACCTACTTACCCATCGTTTTTATTACCACACACTAAATATTAAAATGAATTTTGCTTTGTTTTCCATTTTCGTCCCAAAGAGGCATTTCAACAAGGCCAGAACTCAGCCTTTTTCACCTTTGAAATGCTCTCCAATACACCCACCGGCGATACGTGCCCCATCACCGTCACCCTCTTGGTTTCAATGTCTATACTGAATGATGTAACCCCTGATTTTCCAATCCACAAAAGAAAAAGGAAACAAATCACGAAATAAAATTTCATCGTATTTATTGTTTTAGCAAAGGTAGCTGAATCGATGCTTGTTGACCAATATCATGGGAGCTTTATGTACTGTTGGTTTAATCCATGTGAAAACAATTGCTAGTTAACTATATGTTTTTTTTTTTTACAACTGGTTGGTTGGCTCAGCTTTTGAGCTTGAAGGTAACATTCAATGCCCTCTTGGTGGTTGGTGCTACATGCAACTTGTAAAACAAGTTGAAAATGATATGACGAAAAGATAATAAGGTCTGTCCTTGACTCTTTTATACGAAATAAGTGGTGGGCCAATGCAGATTCATTTCTTCATAAATAACCTCACCTCCATATTGGGTGAAGAAAATAAAGAAAAAAAGCATCACAAGGTATGTTATGGTTAACTTTTAAGCTATCTTATACTTAAATGAAACGCTATGGTTTAACTGAAAATAGGTCATATTAGGTGGAGATACCAATGCTTCATGTTATGATCTTAACGTTGTGTGATAAAAAAAAGATTTAACTGAAATTACATGATGCATTTTAAGTAGAGCATGCATCGATTCGCCTATATATGTGTATATACCTTCCATTTTGGATAAATGTTTCTTCACTTTACCAGCACAACCTTGACAATGCATGGCGACCCGCATGACAACCACCTGCCATAAAAAAGGGTTATATAGCCATTTACAAGATCTGTTTGTTAAACATTGGTTCTTTTGAAGATGATGTATACGTATGTGTCATGTGTCTATGTTTTATTGAAGCAAATATTATTGGCATAATCGAATACATGATGATGACCACCTGGAAAACATGCTCCGATGAAGCTAGTTGAACCGGTTTCTCAAGGGTCTTCTTCGGCTTCTGTTGTTGATTTTGTTCCCTTCTTACAAAAGTGGTGACAATTGGCCTCTTGTCAGCTCCAACAAGCCTAGAATACCTAGAATTGTTGATTACTCTTTTATCATCATCATCATCACCTACACGGAGTCTGTCGGCCCTTCTCGGCATCACAACGGAGCGAGGATCGGCCGCCATGCACGCAGTGTTTACTGCCGTGGACTGGCACATGAAGCCTCTCATCATCTTCCCATTCTTCATCTTTGAAACAATGAGAGTAGTGGGGAGGAAAGGAAAGAATTTTCAACATAAACAGCTAAGGAGAGAGAGCTATTTAACATATGGAAATCAAAAGTAGGCTCTGATTTAATGAGTAAAAAATGTGAGAAAGTGTCTATAAAAATAGAAAAGGAAATATGCATGCATATACGCACATTTATGACTTTAGCTAACGGGATCTTGGGGCAGCGATAGTATAATTCTTATCCGCTCTTCATATTTACGATGAATACGCATTTAAATATAAAAGTATATATATCGTAGGATCAATTATTGTGCGGTGGAGTTTGAGAATGTTGAATTATACCCATTCTATTATTAATTATATCCTTTCTTTTGTTGAAAATTTTTATAACAAAACACAGAAAAAAGTATTTTCATTGATGGAGATACAACACTTTAAAAAAGCTTTTAAAAAAATCGACTCCCATGGAAAATAAAAAATTGATCAAATGGTAACATACTTATGTTGAGAGATCGATGGGCTGTACTCAAAAACATCTCTAAAAGTTGTCCTTGGACGACTATATGTATATTAATTAATGAAATCAAAATTCATGTTTGCAAAAGATTTTGGAGTTGAAACCTTCAATATTAAGAGTTGTAGCAGGTGGTAAAGTATAATGGTTGCAATGCAGGGTTAAATCTTAAATGCGTTTAGTCAAAAGGGCAAAATGTTGAGCAATAAATAAAGAATGATAAAGCAAATTATGGTGGAGAAGGAGAAAGGAATAAAGAAGAAAATATTCAGTTAAAAGAGCCAGAACAATAAATGAATGAAGGGAGGTAAAAGAGTGAAGGACTGCAAAAACACAGGAGCTGGGAACCAACTAACATGTCAGAATCAGACCAATCTCTCACTGTCCATCTCTGTTGTGCGTGTTCCATATGAGAGCTTTTAAATAAAGAAAAAAAAAATGAAACCAACAATTAAAAAAAAACTAAAAATACGTTAGTAGGAAATTGAAAAATTATATCCACCACTAATTGAATTATCAAACTATGTTATTTGGGCAAAAGTTAAAAAAGTGAAATAGAAAATAATTTAAAATAAAAAATCAACTGCTTAGAAATTAATTTTTTTAAAAGAAATTGGTCGCATAAAAATAAAAAATATTAACATTTGGAAAAAATTAAAATTGATTAAAAATTGTAAAAAGAAGAAAAGAGGTTTGTTTATTATTTTAAAAATAATTATTTTAAATAATTTAATTAAAAGTTAAATTAAGTTGAAGAAAGTATTATATATAGATGGGTATAATAATATTTTGTTTAATAATACTTTTAGTATGATTTTAACATAAGTTATTCCTTTTATGTTTTAGGTGACATCTATTTTACTTGACGCGACACTGCATTTTATTATAACAAACATATCATTTTTTAAATTAATTGTATTCTTAGTATTATTTTGATAATTTTCCCCCTGATGCTACTACTTTGTATTTACAATCTTGGGAATGGATATAATTTTAAATTAGTATGACAAGAATCATCCACGACGGGGTGGTGGCGCAGTTGGCCAGCGCGTAGGTCTCATAGCTTAGTGAGTGATCCTGAGGTCGAGAGTTCGAGCCTCTCTCACCCCAAAAAAACTCTTTTTTAGTCTTCATGCTAATGATTCAATATATAATAGTACATAGTTGAAACTAAAAGAAATGGTTAGAGAATGATGGTTTAATAATACAACATGCAGTATACAATAATTGCGAAGCAAACAAAATGGACCCAAAAGTTATTAAATTATATACATCAACCATGATGAGAAATGGGAATGGCATGTGAAACAGTTACCATTTGCCATTCTTAAATTCCACCACCAAGAGTTCCTTCCATTTCAATCAACCCTACAAAAATGTCAGAAACAAACGAGGACCACTCCCCACCTTAACTCCCACTAGTTTTGGATTAAATCAATATAGGTTTTATTATTCCAAGTTCTGTGGAGTTAAATTTTTACGGATTTTATCATTTTTTATTTTAATTATTTTAAGTTGATATCATTTTAATTTATTTATTCTAATAATTTTATATTCAATTCGAATTTTGATTCAACTCATTTTTATGGGTTACTAAAGTCAAATAAGATTACTAACTGCTTAGAGTTGCAAGTCGTCGTTGTGCGGATGCTTAAAATTTGGAGGAGCATAAACATGGACCCCCCGATTTTGCATGTTTGCTTAATCTCTCAAGTTAAGATTTTCAAACATGGTGGAAAAAATCTAATGAAGTTTGTGACTTTCAGCCAATCAAAATCTTTTCTTTATCTCCTTCCACCAATCAAACTCTTCACCCTCCATAATTTATTATTATTTCCCTTCTTCCGTCTTCTTCACTGCCCTGTTCCAACTCTGCTATTAACTGCTCAACAACTCTCAGCAGCTCTACTGTGCAACACCATCGCACCATCCTAACGCCTAAACCAGCGCACTCCCCAAACTTGTTCCAGCTCCTTCACCACCAAGGCTCGCCATAACAGCACCGAGCGTCCCCACCGGCAATATCCTTCAACCGCGACATATTTCTCTTTTTCTCACGTTAAAACTCTCTGATAAAGTTGTGGTAAATCACATTTGATATGGACTGGTTTCAACTATTCTTCAAGAGTGGACTGAACAAATGAGAGATATGTTGTAGGTAAGAAAGCGTTCCGTCATGAGGATTTTAATACCGCTATAGTGTGTTATTTCTGTAGAAGTGAAAGGATTTTAAAATCACAATTATGGTGATTGTTGTAACCAAACATGTGAGTTTCATGTATGGTAGAAAGTTTTGAATTGTGCTTTTTTTCCAAGTATGTAATGTTATATTCTGCCAGGAAGGGAATTGTTTTCGCACTGGCACTCCTATTTGGCTCTGTCATCACTCATCACATCTTTATTTTCTTTTGTTGTATCTTAATGAAAAAAAGCAAGAACATAATGGTGAAATCATTCCATTTTGATTCATGGTCACTGTTGTTAATATGAACTGCCATTGTCCTTACATTTCCTTTTTCTGTTCAAGTCTTTGCATTTCTTATTGATCCTTAAATTGCATAATAAATAAAATGTCAGAATATAGTGATACCAACTGTTGTGTGTAACTCTTGCAACCAGCCTCGTGGCTTTTGTTAATTACACAAACAAAAAAATATGAGATTTGAATTTATTCTTGTACAAGAACAAAAACTCAATGGAGACTTAAGCCAAAGACAGTGCAATCTTGAACTAAGAAACATATAGCTTAGGCTCAGCTTTTCTATCAATGAAGAGGCTCATAAGCTTTTCTCCAACAGTTGAGCAAGCGTGTCAATGTGAGTTGTACACAGTGAAGAACATGAAAGGAGAAAAATAATAAATTATGGAGGGGGAGGAGTTTGATGGGTTGAAGGAGATGAAAGAAAACAAGGAGAGGAGTGAGTTTTCAACCTTATTTATTTTATTTTATTATTTTTATTTCAGTCAAAATGGTGATGGATATGTCGCTTGTGATATTTTTATTAGCTAAATTTTTTTATTAAAAGCTTTATCAAAATAATACTTTATTTACTAAATTGAGATAAAAGAAAGTTTAGATACTAAAGTGAGAAATGAGTATATTTCAAGAGCTAAATCATAAATTAAATCATTAAATTATTAAATAAATATAATTTTATTTTAGGTACGATAATAATAATTAATAGTGTTAAAACCAATATTTTATAATTAATAAAAATTAAATGTGTGAGATTAACATTATATATATAAAGATAATATCAATATATTGGTAATCTAAGTTATAATGTATAAATTTATTTATTTATTTATTAATAATACTTATTATTTAATTAGCCTTTTGGTTCATATTAAATTTTAAATTAATTCTCACTTAATTAGTGTTACGATTATATATCAATTAAAACTAATATTTACCACTATAAATATATATGTATTAGTAATACATTTTCATTCAAAATAACATCTAAAAATTACTAAAAAATAATACTTTAGCATTATTTAATAGGAATTGTTTTCATCACCAAAAAAGATTGTAGGTGAAATTTTGACTCACATATAAATAAAATTTATTTTATCTAATTACTTTACATTTTACTATTAGTTGTTTTCTAATTCTTTTTCATTATTTTTAAAATATTATTTTATCCTCTCAATTATTTAAATTAAATAAATTATTTTTAATTAGCAAATATTTTTAATTTTATAAAAATATGTTATTTAATAAATTTAAAAGAAACACATAAAATCACGCGTGTAACACAAGTATATGAGAGCTGTTTAAATAAAATGAAAAAGTCAAAAAACAGTTAATCATTGAATACATTATTTAGAAAAACAACACTGTTATCTTTAAATTTGTATTTTGTGATATTGTTGTTCATGGGTGAGTATTTGATTGAGTCGAGTCGAGTCGAGTCGAGTCAAATCGAGTAAAAAAATTTTGAGTTAGTCGAATTGACGAATCCTATTTTAGCAACTAAACTCAATTTAAAATTTTTTCAAATCAAATAAAAAAATTTTGAGTCGAGTTAACAAATCCTATTATTTATACTCAATATTGCATTTACATAGACCGATTATTTAACTATCAGATGAAGTACAAGATTATATAACTACATAAACAATATAATAGTTTTGCTTTTAAACTTAATAGGTAAAAATTTATCAAAATGACGTAGTTTTACCTCTTAACTTAGTTTTAACTTTAATTTAGAAAAGGTAAATAGTTATTAAAACGATGTAATTTTACCTTTTGTTATTCAAATTTTCGGATAACTCAGACTGTGTAATTCATTCTAGTTAAATCGAAAAATTTGATTTTTTTTTTTATTCGAGTTGATCTGAATAACTCAGATGACTCAAACTATTTAATTATAATTTTGATTTTTTTAATTAACATTTAAGAATCTTTGCTTCAAACGCGTTTTCTCTGTCTGTTTTTTAACACGTCTCTTTCACAATTCCCTTTAACTTTCTTCTCCAGATTAAGAGTTTTCTAGTGTTTTTTTTCTTTCTCCTTTTCAATTTTTTCTCTTTTCGACCGCGTTGAGTGTGCTTTGGAATGGAAGATGATTTAGCCAACCTGCGTGTAACAGTCCGGTTTTGACCTTAGTCGGAATAGTAGTTTCGGGACCACATATCTGAGTCAGAAAAATATTTTAATAATATTTTTCGTGCCTTTTATAAGTGAATTTACATTTGTGAAAATCTCGTCTGAAAATTTAATTGTTTGTGTTCTTAATTTGCAAAAAGGACCTAATCGCGTAAAAGGTAAAAGCTTTGTGCTAGATGTTAAAAGTACTTATTTGATTTGGCTTATTAAATGAGAGGTCTTTATGTTATTATTTGACCATTGAAAGTTTGAATGGACATTAATAACCATTCATTATGTGATTTTATAATGGTTTAATAATGGTTATAATAGTAAAATGTTTAATAAGTTAATATATGTTAAAATAAAACATGCAAATAGGCATTATATGTTGTTTTTGTGCCGAAAATTGAAGAAAAAAAGAAAAATAAAAGATTTTTAGGGTTCGACAAGTTTAAAGCTTAATTGAGGTATGTTTTTATTTCGGTTTTTGATAATTTCTATGTTTCTGTAATCGTTGCTTCGTATACTATCAAACCCATGCTTCAATTTCTGATTTTGGTGATAATTTTGAAATGTTCCATTGATGAAACTATGAATTTTGTGATGTTAGTTGATAAATTATGGAAGCTTGATGTTGGGTTTAAATGTTTTGTTTTTGGATTTTTGATGAAATTTAGTAATTTAGGCTAAATTGTGAAAATATTATTTTGAGGGACTAAAATGTGAAATAAATGAAAAGTGTGGACTAGTATGAGTACTAGAAGAATTTGGCTAAGCTTGTGTATATGCAAATTATGTGTATTTTGTGATTTTATGAAATAGGGACTAAAGTGTCGAAATGTGAAAATGTGAGGGCTAGTTTGCAAATTGCCCTAAATATGTGTTTATGGATTGAATTGAATTATCTGGTGAATAAAAGGGTTAATTTTGAAAACATATAGATCAAGAAAAGAGGAATTCAGACTTGGATCGAGGAAAGTCGAAGGTTATCGAGTAGACAGTCCAAGTCGACAAATTTCGAGTACGAGGTAAGTTCGTACTTAAAATATGATATTAAGTAAGTTTTGATGCCTTTATTACACATGGGTTGTATATAATTGAATTGGATAATATGGTGATGAATCGAAAGTTTTGACACTAAGTGTGCGATTTAAACTAATTTTAGCACTAAGTGTGCGATTTAAATAGCTTCGGCTACTTGAGGCACTAAGTGTGCGATACCGACTTAATCTCAATTATTTGAAATGACACTAAGTGTGCAGAAATATTTAGCTTCGGCTAATCTTATAACACTAAGTGTGCAGATGTCTAAAATACGAATAAGTTATGGAAGGTCTTATAACATTCAACAAGAGGTAAGTACGAAAATGAACAAGTACGGAAAGATTCAGGTATGTATAATACCTAAGTGGTAGATGAAGTTATGTATGTGAATTTCATTGAGTTGATATGGTTTTATGGATTGAAATGGTGCAAATACTCATATGTTGTTATTTTATGTTCATATACTATTAATGATTTGAGTACGAGCTTACTAAGCTTTTTGAAAGCTTACTTCGTGTATTGTGTTTAAATTGTTTTGTAGATATCGAAGCTACCAAGCTCAGGGATCGTCAAGGATTGTCACCATACTATCGAACCTCATTTTGGTACTTTTGGAAATGTATATATATATTTTAAGTATGGCATGTATAGGCTAGTAGTTGTGGAGTATGTTTTGTGATGGATATATTTAGCCATGTGATTTGGCTAATTTGTGTTTCAACTTATGGTTGTGAAAGGCTTATGATATGTAATGTTAATTTGAAATTGTGATATGTTTTAGTTGGATAATGGAGAAGGTAAGTTTGGTGAGTTCATGGTATAAGAATGAATGATGTTTTTGATATAATCTTACATTATGTCTTAGTATAAATTGTTAAGGTTTATAAGTATGTAAATAATTGATAATATTATAGTATAAATGATATGTGTTTCAGCATGAGAAAAATGGTTGATTGGGTTGTACACATATGCTTGATTCATTGTTTGTAGGTTGACCCATAATGGGGTGGCAAGTTGGCTTAAACTAAGCCTACATTGTGCCACACGGCCATAACACACGGGCGTGTCTGTTGGTCGTGGGCTTAAGTCAGTAGCTAGCTAAGAACTACACGGCCATAGCACATGGGCGTGTCTTTTGGCCGTGGGTGAAAGTCAGTATGTATGCTCTATTTTGGCACGGCTGGATTACATGGGTGTGTCTGGTACCCGTGTAAAGCACACGGCCTAATCAAACGGGCATGTGACCTTACAGAATAGAAAATTTTTCTAAGTGTTGAAATTTGTGAATGTGTTTGGTCTAGTTCTGACCTCTTCCTAATCCATGTCTTAGGTCTCGTTGACTTAAGAAAAGGACTTTATGTTGATGTTTGACTATGATGTTATGATGTTTGTGAAATGAATGCTAAATGTTCTGATATGTCTAGTAATGCCTTGTAACCCTAGTCCGATGATGGATACAGGTTAGGGGTGTTACACTACGTCTTTTGAATGAAGAAGAAGAGGCGTTCCAGGAGGATGCCACGGTAGTGGATCGAAACTACCAATACTACTTGGTGGGGAGATGTCTCACTGATAGTGTTGTCCATTTTTCCTCTTTACGGAACAAAATGGCTGATTTGTGGCACCCAATTGGAGGAATATGTATCACGGATCTAGGAGACAAAAGGTATATTTTCCAATTTTTCCATGAGGTTATTATGCAAAAGGTACTGTCCAGAACACCTTAGTTTTTTAATAACCATTTACTTATACTGCAAGCAGTCCAAAAAGGAGAGAATCTGTCAGCCATTTTATTAAACTTTACTGAATTTTGAGTCCAAGTTCATGATTTGCCACTAGGTCTTATATCTGAAACTATGGCAAAATAGTTTAGCGATTTCTTGGGGAAATTTTTAGAATATGATACTGCTTTTCCGACGTTGGGTTTTAAAAGTTTTATGCGTATTCGTATTAGGTTAGATGTACATATTCCTTTAAAACGAAAGAAGAAGATTTGGATTGAGAAAGATACAACTGTTTATGCCCAGTTTCAATATGAAAGTTGAGCCTTTTTTATTTTATTTGTGGTAAACTGGGACATGGAGAGAGTTTCTGTCCTTACAGATTGCGGATTGAACCAGCTAAGATTGTTTTTGGGTGGGATGTATCCTTGCGCGCGATGGCACGGCGGCAAAATACGGTGACGAACAGGTGGCTCTGTTAGGCTGATGGTTCACAATGGAACAGTGCAAATATGGAAGGCAATGTTCAGAGTAGTAAATGGGCGCATAATTTTGAGAGTAATTTTAGGGGGGATTCAAGAAATCAACTTTCAAATACTAATTTATTCCCACAAAAATCAAATCAACAGATTTTGGCCAAAGAATCTGATAATTTTGCGCAATTTGGGCTGTGGGGCTTTAAATGGCAAAGATACTGGAAATGGGCTTATGGATTTGGTATTAGAAGAGGAAAATGACCCGTTATTTAATTTAGAAGGTAAGAAAATGCCACGAAAAGTAGAGGGATCATTAACTCTTATGGGAAATATTGCGGAAGCAGGTCAATTGGATTTAACGGCTAGCTCTGAGGACCAGAGCAGCCGATTGCAATAAAAGTCCTTAGTTGGAATGTTTGTGGTTGGGGGAGGCCACAGACTATAAAGAGGCTCAAAAACAAATTGAGAGCCATAAATTCACGAATTTTATTTTTGATGGAAACAAAGTTAAGTGCAAAGAAGATGAAAATTGTGAGATTTAAATGCAGTTTCGAAAATGGTATTGATGTTGGGTCGGTGAGATAAAAAAGAGACCTTTCTTTGGGCTAGAAAGGAAACTCTTTGATTCATCTTAAGAGTTTCTCTTCTTTTCACATTGATGCTGAGATTCACTATGATGAATGTGATGCTATTTGGCGTTTAACAGGTTTTTATGGGAACCCGGAAAAGAAGAGTAGATGTGAGTTGTGAGATTTACTCAGAAGATTGGGGCAAAAACAAACGATCCCTTGGATTGTTTTGGGTGACTTTAACGAAATTATGAATTCTTTCGAGAAGAAGGGTGGTCGACTAAGGGCTGAACGCCAGATGAATGAGTTTAAAACGGCTTTGGATGACTGCGGACTTATTGATCTTAGGTATATCGGTCGCTAGTTTACATGGGAACAAGGAAAGGTCTTGTCAACAAATATTAGGAAGAGGTTGGATCAAGGGGTTACAACATTGAATTAGGTTAATCTTTGTCCTAACTACCAACTAGAACATTTGACTCATTTTTTTTGGATCACTGTCTTATCCTTTTGTATACCTTGGGTAAGCAAAGGGTTTCGGGCATTAAAAATAAACCGTTCCGGTTTGAGGCTAAGTGGTGCTTAGAAGACTCTTTTGAGGAAGAAGTTAGGAGAATTTGGAATGATATTTCTGGAAGTGTTCCTAATAAGCTTAGACGATTGGGTCAGCAGCTTCAAAGGTGGAGTTGTTCCAAAGCTATAGGCAAAAAGAAAAATTGAGAGATTCTCGAAGAAAGGCTTAATTGTCTTTATGAGTTGGAACCAACTGATGAGATTTTGGGTGAAATTATCGATATTCAATTGGGCCTGAATTTAGAGGCTGATCAAGAAGAAATTTTTTGGGAACAACAGGCTCGTGTCAATTGGCTAAAAAATGGTGACAGAAACACCAGTTACTTTCATAAAGTTGTTGTTCAACGTCAGCTCCATGGTCAAATCAAAGAGCTAGAAGGGGAAAATGGAGAAAGAATTTTCACGACTGAGGAAATACTTAAGTTTGCGTCAAAATTATTTGGTAAGCTCTTTCGACCTCAGATTCGGGTCCTGATGAGCGGGTTTTTGATTTAATGGAAGAGTTAATGATGACATGAATAAATTCCTTCTCCAACAATTTACAGAGGAAGATATTTCTCGTATAGTTAAATCCATGGCGCCACTAAAAGCCCCAAGGACTGATGGTTTTTCAGCAATATTCTTCCAAAGGTACTAGCATATTTTTGGATCAGACATTTCTAGATACTGTTTATCTGTTTTGAGTGGTGATACTGAAATAGGTGATATTAATAAAACACGCATTGTTTTGATCCCCAAAATCAATAAGCCTAAGACTCTCTCACATTTTAGGCCAATAAGTCTTTGTAATGTTATTTACAAAATTGTCTTTGTAATGTTATTTACAAAATTGTCTTGAAAGTCTTGGTGAATTGTATGAGTTCTATTTTGGGAAGTTGCATAAATGAAGCCTAATGGGCTTTTATCCCAGGAAGACAAATTTCGGATAATGTTTTAATCGCTTATAAGGTCCTTCATTCCTTGAAGATGAAGAAGAAAGGTAAGAAGGGGAATTTTGCGCTTAAACTCATATAAGTAAAGTGTATGATCGCGTTGAATGAGAGTTTTTAACCGGGATGATGACTCACTTGGGATTTCATGCGGATCGGATTATCTTTATTATGACATGTGTTTGTTCAATTTCCTATTCGGTGAGTCTCAATGGGTTAAATAACGACTGGTTTTCACCATCTAGAGGACTAAGGCAGGGTGATCCACTTAGCCCTTACATTTTTTCTTATTTATGTAGAAAGTTTTTCAACACTAATCAATGATGCTAAGTAAAAGGGTTTGATATAGGGGGCTGCTATTGGAAGGGAAAGATTTTCCATCAATCATTTATTCTTTGTGAATGATTGCATCCTTTTTGGAGATGCTTCTCAAGAAGGTGCAAATGTGGTTCACGAGGTTATTAAGGAATATGAGGCAATATCGGGCCAAAGAGTGAATTTTGAAAAGTCATTGATCTATTTTGGGGCCAATGTTGATGCTAATGTCAAGGATATTATAACCAATACTTTAGGTGTGAGGGTAGCTTCAAACCTTGAGAAATATCTAGGACTTTCTGTGATGGTCGGTTGAAAGAAGAACTGGGCTTTTGTTAACTTTATAGACTAGTTTAAGAGATGTATCGCAAGATAAAGTTTACGCTATTTGTCTATGGAGAGAAAGGAAGTTTTTGTTAAAGCGGTCTTACAGTCTATTCCGGTTTATGTTATGCAGTGTTTCGCTTTGCCGAAACTATACTTACAAACTTGAAGGCATCATGAACAAGTTTTGGTGGTCTAATAACAAGTCGAATAAGGGAATTCATTGGAGCAACTATGACGCGTTATGTAAGCCAAAAAATGTTGGTGGGCTGGGGTTCAAAAACTTGTTTTTGTTTAATAAAGCCTTATTAACAAAACAGGTGTGGTGTATTTTAACCCAACCCAGTTGCCTTTTAGCCAAAGTTCTTAAACCCCGTTACTTTCCTAATTCAGACATTTTATCAGCTAAGATAGGTTCTTACCCTTCGTTTACTTGGAGGAGCATTTGCAGTGCTCAAGACCTAATTAAAGATGGAATTTTATGTCAAATTGGTAATGGCTCTCGTGTTAACATATGGAATGACCCTTGGCTTCCTGGAATAGAGAAAATTAGAGTATCAGTCAATCGTATTTTACCGAATTGGACGACAATTAATAAGCTGATTAATGAAGATACTAATACCTGGAACAGAGATCTGGTTTTTAATATTGTTGATAATGAGCAGGCAAATAGTATTCTGTCCATTCCGCTTTCTGAAGCTCGGCCGTAGGATATACTGGTCTAAAAGTATGAGGGTTCTGGAGATTACTCCGTTAGAAGCGGTTATCGAGTCCTTGTTACAGAGTATTTATAGGGCAACAATTACATCACGCCTAATACTGAGGCTTTCAAGGATTTTTACAAGTCCCTATAGGCTTTACACATCCCAGGAAAGTTTAAAATACATCTACGAAGATTGTTTAATAACTTTCTGCCTGACTATAGTAATCTGTTACAAAGGACTTTAAGGGTTGATGTTCTTTGCCCCATTTGCAAGAAAGTACCGGAAGACGCGGATCATCTTCTGTGGTCTTGCGAAATCCTCCAACGTGCTTGGGCGTCTCTTCAACTCCGAACTGCCTCACCTGATAGCCCTAGAAATTGCAAAACTCTTTTCATTAATAATTTATGTGCAGTTAATGATCAGAACAAACATCTTATTGCTATTTCCTTATGGGCTTTATGGAACAGAAGAAATAAGCTTATTAACGAAGGAAAAAAATTTTCTTTGTAGGATCTTTTAGGTTTCATTCGCAGTTATAGTCAAGAATTAAGTTTGTCACATAAAAAGTTGGGTGCTTTTTGCAGATCGTCACCGGATATTCTTTGGAGTCCTCCTGATTTTGGTGTTACCAAAGTAAATTTTGATGCAACATTTCAGTGTGACTCTAGGACTTCTACATTAGCGGTTATTTCCAGAGACTACAAAGGAGATTATTTAAGTGCAGAAACTTATCGTTCAACGAGGTATTCAATGCGTTCGTGGCTGAAGTGAGGGCGTCTAAAAGGGCGTTGCTGTTTGCGATTAACATGGGCTTCCGACGTCTGGTGGTGGAAGGAGACTCTTTGACGGTCATTAAAAAACTCAAATCAAAGGAAGAGGACAGATCGGTTATCAGACCAATTATTCACCATATGTGTAACTTGGAAAAGTGTTTTGATGAAATATGTTACCTGTTTTTTCCCGTTTAGTTAATGGAGTGGCCCATACCCTGGCGATGGAAGGAAGAAAAAGACAGCGGTCTGGCTTTTGGGTCGATGAGGTTTCGGTTTCTGTCAAGATGTTGATAGCAAGGGATCGAAGAATTTGGGAACAAAGTCATCACAGCTTGTCGTAGAAGGCTTTGAAAATGGAGAAGGTTCTTGGAATCTCCATGGCTGGACTCAAAGCTTTTGGGTTTCCTCTAGTTCACATTTTGGTCATCCTTTCATAGGATATGAAAGCTGTTTGGCTGATATTTTGTTGGTTTCTGCTTTGTTTATTTTGGCTTAAGGTGGTTTTGCTCTCTTTTCCTTTATGGTTTTTATTTCCTAAGTGCGAGTTTAATTGGTTTTTGCCCGTTGGTCTGCTATTGATTAGACATTTCCTCTACTCTTTTTTAGTTATTACTTCTCTGCCATCTTGAGCTGTGTGTTTAATACAAAAAAAAATTAAAATTTTTTTTATCAAAATTTTTGAATCTTATCAAATTTTGTTCACCCTAATTGTTTATTTATTTTTCCTTAATTTTGTTCCTTTTAAGTGTGCATAACTTATGTGTCTAACTTTCGTAAGTTAAGCAAAAAAATATAATCATATTTGTCGAGGCCATTTTTAAAACCGAGTTTTGGAAAATGGGAATCGACTTTAAAAAAACGAAAACGGGAGTCTCCACCAATCTTTTTAGGTGTGATTGGATCACCTTTAAAATATTTTGTTTTAAAATCATTAGTTTTGGTCTACGAAATAAAAGAACGGGTCCGGGAGTCAGTTACGTACGAGGAAGGATTAGCACCCTCATAACGCCCAAAAATTGGTACCTAATTGATTATCAAAATGTCTTTAATGTTGGAAATTTAAAAATTTTGAGATGCAATCCTCTTTTAATATTTTTGATTTTTGAAAATTAGGATTTACTTGTATCAAATAAATCAAAATATTACATCCAAAAAGTTAGGACACAATATTTTTAAGATATTTGACACTAAGTTAGCCCTTTTTTGAAATCCCTATCTTGAAACGACAAAACGCCACATCCAGTAAGTTAGGATACAACGCTTTGAAATTCCAAAACAGTTGCTCGTACTTTGAAAATTTTTTAAAAACTTAGAAGGGTGCTTGACTATTCGAACTCAACGTGAAAAGTCGCAACCCAGTAAGTTAAGGCACTACTTTTCTCGAAGCTTCCAAACACCAAGCATTGCCTTTTTATTTTTGAAAACTTCGGAATCTTGTTTTTTAATTAATGCATGAGGAATCATATTATCATTATGGAATAGAATATTGCAATAATAAGTGAATAAAGCATGCATTTAAACGATACAATGACAATAATACAAAGATCATATACTAGATACATACATGCTTAAAATTACATAACATCATATATAAAAGATATACATAGCATATATTGAAGATGAATAAGTAAAACATGCAAAACATACAAACATACATAATAATAATCAAGAAATGATGCATGATACACAATTTAATATAAAAAAATAGTAATATAATATCAATGTACATGTTCATAAAATATAACATCAAATAATAATTATAAAATAACATTTAATACATAAATGATATATACAATATAAAAATATATAAAAGAATTAGTATATATAAAATATAAAATAAAGTGAGTAATTGTTAACGAAATATACTTATAGTACAAATATGATATTTAATAATAATTTTAAAATAGTATTTAATATACAATATATAATATGTAATAACAAAAAATTCACAAAAGAATAATAATTATATATAAAATAAAAATATATTGGTTTTAAAAAATAATATATAAAATAAAAAGTATGCAAAAGAATTTATAAAATAATTATATAATATATAAAAATATCAATTTAAAATGAAATAACACATAATAAATAAATAAATAAATAATATGTGAAATATGTATATAATATGAGTTACAAATATAATTTAATAATAATAATTTTAAAATTATGAATAATATAATGAATAATATAAAACATAAATAATATAACAGATAATATACGATATACATAACATATAATAAAAAATAATAAGTAATATATAATAAAAATATAATAAATGTTATATAATAAAATAAAATATAAATATATATAGGAAAATAATATATGATAAATAAAAATTTTATATAAATATATAAATAGTACTTTTAATAATAATATATGTATAGTTTTTATAATAAATAAATTATATATATATAAAAAATAACAAAATTTAAAATAATAAAGAAAGGGCTAAAATTGAATAAAATTATAAGGCTAATTTGTAAAATGGTAAAAATTCTGGGCCTGATTTGCAAGAATTAAAAATGTCAAAAGACTCACTGGGCAATTTGCCCTAATCCTAAACGACGCCGTTTTCTGGATTTTGTTTTAAAAATCACTTATGGGACCAAATTGAAACAAAATTAGAATATTAGGGCTAAATTAAGAAATAAAATAAGATCAAACTGAAAATTCAGAAAACACGGGAGGATCAATCGGGCAAATTGTCCATTTTCCAAAAACACGCGGATCCTCCCCGGGTCACGGGTCAACGCGTGGATCCTGTGCCTAAAAACGACGTCGTTTTATGCTTATCAGATTAAGCCAAAACGGCATCGTTTCAATTATGCTATATAAGTCAAACTTTTAGTTTTAAATTCATTTACAACCCGAGTTTAAAAAAAAACTAAAATTCTCTCTGAAATGAGAGGGGAGAGAGAGATCTAGGCTCCGGTCTCCGTCGAGCTGAGCCCCGATCGTCTACCTCACGCGCCCACGCGCCGTCTCTGACTCCTCCCCATACGGTGGTCGAAGGCCCAAAATCTCAATTTTCAACGTGATTTCGACGGTAAATTTATTTTATTTTAATGGTATTTGCATGCATGTAGAGAAGACGAAGAAAAATGAAACAAAGTAAGAGTATATCACCTCTTAAAGAAACTGCTTGAACCCTTTTTATGAATAAGTATATGTATTTCTCTTTTTGTCACAAAAAATCCGATCCTTTACATTGTTTTGATTCGGACTTTTATAGCCACTGTTGTTATTACATTTAGGGAAAAAATCTTTTTATCTCCTTCCATAGTTGTTTTGTTTGCTGCGGTTCCTTTCCTTTTGCAGGTGCTTGCTAGAAACCTGGTGGTGACGAGGGCTTGACGATGGTCTATCGGTGGCGTTGATCTCGGCGTGACTCGGGGCCTGGAATCGTGGCCTTGATGAAAGGTAGCTGGAACGACGGAAACCGAAGGGTCGTGAGGCTTGGCTTCTGGAACCTTCTATTTGCGGCACGAGGAGAAAGAGAGCTAGGGTTTCTAACCCTATCTGAAAGTCATTTGGGCCCCTGCTATTTGGGCCTTCGGGTTTGGGTCTGCTGTAGGTTTAGGTTAGGTTTGGGTTTGAAAGTTATTTGGGTTAAGGTTGTAACTGGTATAGGGTAATGGGTTTGCTGGGTAGTTTTGATTTTGGGCCTACTGTTTGGGCTTTGTAACCTGGACTTTTAATGGACTGTTAAATAAATATTTATTTATTTATTTCTTTTTGTTTTATTTAAGCCCGGTCAAATTTGGGCTGCTACAATATTATTTTTTCCTTTATTTTTTTTAGATTCAATGTAATTTTCCTTAGTTTTTGGCTTAAATGTTTGTGTAATTATAATTATCAAATTTTCAATTATATTTACATGTCAATTTTTTATTGGTGACACATGGTATGCTCTAAAGTTTTTATTCATGTGTTAAAACCTTGTTTATATATATATATATATATATATATATATATATATATATGATTAACTAAGGATGATAAAGGAGTGCATGGGCAAATTAAATCCATCACCACTTCATAGTTGACATTCTCTGTTTTATTATCCGCCTTGTTTCATTATGAATGTATAATCTTAAAAATTATTATTATCTCTGAATATTGGGTCACTCTCCTTCAATTTAAATTTTGCTACTTATCTTTAATATTTTCAATTTTTCAGTCAATTAAATATTTAAACATAATTCTTCAAAAAAATTAAATATAAAATATATAGATTTTTATATTACGTTATTACATTTTACAATTTTAGAGTATATATATATATATATATAAGAATAAAATGATAACTTCATATAATGGAGCGAGTTGGAGTGGGTAAACAATTACCATAAGTGCTCTAAATCCACTATCCAAAAGTAAAAATCCACTCCACCTTGTCTTGCATTGACTTTTCAAAAGAAAAAAGATCTGCGGATTAATTTGAAATCAATAAGACAGGTTGAAAGTACTAAGTGGGTATCCAAGAAGAAGAAGAAGAAGTATGAGATTTCGAATTATGAAAGTGCTTTGACTACTCCAACACCTCCATATATTCAAGAGATTCCACAAATTCTAGATAATTTGGGTCATTTTCTCGGTTACTATTTCATGCATAAATTTGCACAACTTTTTTTCATAAAAAAATTAAAATTATAAATTATAAATTATAATGATGAAAATCATAATTTTTTCTTATATTTATGTTTAAAGTTCTACTTAAATAATAATTTTGTCGTAAAACTACAACAACTCTTTTTAACTAATAATTGTAGCGTACATCCTAATTTTTTAAAATTTCTAATTACTGTAATTTCTTTAAATTATAATTTTTAAATGTATAATTTTCATAAATTTTATTTTATTTAAACTAATAATTCTAAATTAAATCTTATAAATAATTTCTTTCTATATTTGTCTAATTTAAAAATGAAAATCCAATGAAAGTACACAACATTTTATTATTATCAATTGAAACTAATTATTTTAAACAACAATCAAGTGACAAATAGAAGGTCCAAGAATTAAAAAGAGAGATAAATTTCAAATTTTCAAGAGTACAGGGACTGGAGGCATAGTTAGACAAAAAAGGGAAAACTAAAGGAAGAATATAAGTTTGTTCACGCAGAAGAGACGAAAACTCTCTATCCCTGTACCAAAGGTGAATTACGAATGGATCGCTTGGAAACCTCAAATGATTCGTCTTCCGGGGCTTTTCGTCTTGCCGTAAAGATTAAGGTTCTTTTTTCCTCCAATTTTCTATGTTTCAAAAAAGAAATAAACTTTGCTCTTTAGCTTAGTTTTCTGGGATTCTACTGCTTAGGATTTTGTTTGTAGCTGTTTTATTGGAAATTTTATCCCTTGGAATAGAACATAGAAGGTGGGTTCTTTCATTTCTTTTTCTTCAATTTGTTTCATCAGTGTTACTATTAGATCGATTGTAGATACATGTACTTAATTTAGCTGTTCCCCCCCCCCCCCCCTGCTTTTAGATTAATGCAGTTTTTTTGTTTAATTAATTGATGACTTAAGTGAGGAGCCCTTTTTGAATCGTTTTAATTGGGAATTTGGGGATTTTAGTGGTGTTGTTGTTCTTGCTGGATGGGAAGTGATCAAAACATTGACCTTTTTATTTGACTTTATCTGGTCACTGCGAAAAATTAAGGATTCGTGAGGAGAAGTAACTTCTGAATCTTTTCTTTATCATTGTCCTGATCTTGGTGACCTTATAGGAAGAAAGATATTATAATCTATTGAATAATAAGGAAAAACTTACAAAAAATTAACCTCCCAATTTCTTGATGAGTATTTGTTCTGAAACTGATTTATTCGATAGAATTAAGAAAGGGATACCATTTTTTGACGGTCTCTCGTAACTCTTAAGTTACCCTTGTGCTCTATGCTCTTTCCTGTTGAACATATACTGGATGTTTTTTTTAGAGAGGGTCTTTGATATTTCTTACACTTCCCATATTTTCTTATCAGGAGGTTGTGAGGTTTTGATTGGTGAGATATAATTATTTAGCTGAGAACTTCTTGCCGTCATTGAGAACAAACTAATTTAACTGGGAACAGTTCTATTCCATTTCTCAGCTTTATGGTAAAGTGCGGTGTCTCTTTGTTTCGCCTTTCTTTTCTTATCATGCTTTCCAATTGTACACAAGGCATTCCAATTCCTTTGCTCCTAATACAATTGGCCGAGGGGATGGTATCACCCCCCATTGGTACTTATTGTTAAATGCTTCTTCTTCTTCTTCTTTTTTTTTTCAATTTGGTGGATTATATTATTTTTTGATGGTCTTCTTTCATGTAAATGGTTGTACTGAAATAAATTGAAGGTTTTGGCCTTTTAATTTGACTCTGACACCTTCCATTTTACTCTGTTTTTTTCTGTTCTTATCTCAGATACTAGATAGAGTCTTGGTGGTTTTGAGCAGATTCATCTAGGATAACCTTTTCTTCTGATTAAGATATTTAGCCATCAAAGGTTGTTCTGGAATTGATTTACTAATATATTGCAACCAATAAGATATTGATGGGGGCATTCTTAAGTCTAAACAATTCCAGGGCTGGAATGAGTGAGCCCTTAGATGTTTCACAAAATGGAACATGCAAAAGGCAGAAGTTGTCATCATGTCTTTCTGAAGAGAATCCAAGATTGATTCCTAGCCTTCCTGATGAGATATCTTATCAGATTCTTGCCAGAATTCCGAGGATTAATTACTTGAATGTGAGGTTAGTATCTCGAGCCTGGAAAGCTGCCATCATGAGTACTGAACTTTTTAATACAAGGAAAGAACTAGGAACAACAGAAGAATGGCTCTATATATTGACTAAGGTTGAAGGTGACAAGCTTTTGTGGTATGCTTTGGATCCATTGTCAAGAAGGTGGCAGAGGTTGCCTCAAATGCCCAATGTTGCTTTTGAAGCTGAATCCAGGAAACGTTTAGCTAGCCTTCGGATGTGGAATGTGGTTGACTCTGGCATAAAAATTGCAGATGCCATTAGGGGTTGGCTTGGGAGGAAGGATGCATTGGACAGAATGCCCTTTTGTGGGTGTGCTATTGGTGCTGTTGATGGCTGCCTCTACGTGTTAGGAGGATTCTCTAGAGCATCAGCCCTGAGCTGTGTTTGGCAGTATAATCCAGTTCTAAATTCGTGGAATGAAATAAGTTCAATGTCAACTGGTAGAGCCTACTGTAAGACTGGCATCTTAAATAATAAGCTATATGTTGTTGGAGGGGTTACCAGGGGCCATGGTGGATTAACTCCACTTAAGTCTGCTGAAGTGTTTGATCCTCATACTGGTATATGGTCCCAACTTCCAAGCATGCCCTTTTCAAAAGCTCAGATTCTACCCACGGCCTTTCTGGCTGATCTACTCAAACCGATTGCCACAGGAATGACATCATATAGGGGAAGGCTATTTGTGCCTCAAAGTTTATATTGCTGGCCATTTTTTGTTGATGTTGGAGGGGAGGTATATGATCCCGATGTAAATTCTTGGGTTGAAATGCCAGCTGGCATGGGTGATGGTTGGCCTGCAAGACAGGCAGGAACAAAATTGAGTGTCACCGTGGATGGTGAGCTGTATGCACTCGATCCATCTAATTCTCCTGAAAGTGTGAGGATTAAGGTATATGATTACCAAGATGATGCATGGAAAGTTGTAGTCGGAGAGGTCCCCATTCCTGACTTTACTGATTCAGATTTTCCCTATTTACTTTCTGGTTTACTGGGAAAGCTTCATGTGATCACTAAAGATGCCAACAACAATATTTCAGTCTTGCAGGCTGATGTGCAAAACCATTTTACTTCCCTATCATCAGCTTCATTGAATAGCTCACCTGGTGCACATCCCGAGTCTGCAGAACCTGCAACAGCATTTGAACTGGATCTTTGGAGGGTTATTGCTACAAGGACAACCGGATCTTCCGAACTAGTAAGTTGTCAGACACTCAATATCTAGTGCCACTGTTGGACTACTTAGGGATCTAAGTTTCAACTTTCCGAAAATTATTTGGTTGCCCTTATTTGTTTCACTAGATCTGTTGATTTTACAAGCGGCACATTGAAATTGTGATTTATGTAAGTTATAACCTTTACTCTTGTATCCTTGTATAATATAAAGCAAAGGAATTCTCTTGAACTGGAAAACAAGTGCCTGTTGTTTATCTTACGTTGATTTCACGGCTCCTTTAAGTGACGGTACAATATTCAGTATTCTTATGACTTGGCAATTGATCTTTCTAGTGGCCCACGTATTTAGCCACTTTTGTAGTTCGAAATTATGCATACGCCTGTATTAAGCCCAGTTTATGCAACACATTGAAAAGAACCACCAGATAATGGATATTGTAGTTCCTGTAGAATAGCTTAAGTTACAAATAGGATGCCTGCAAATAACATAAAGGATTATAAGAAAGACTTATAGCCAACCAATATTTAACACTTGAATATCATCAGTCCAAGGGATCCAACTTACATGGCACTGGTTATTTTATTATTTTACACAATGATTACACCATGAGATGGCATGGCCGGTGAAACACACCATTTTTTTTTTTAATTTTATTTTAGACAGTTACAAAGGGGTTTTCCCTTGGAGAATAGTTTTTCCAGCCTCCATGATGCTTCTATGATGTGCTTTCTTTTCCCAAAAGCACTGATTCTGATATACTCTGCACCACCAGGGCCAAAACCAGATCCTGGTACCGTTATTATATGAGTCTTTTCAAGAATTTCTGCAAATATATTCCATGATTTTGAACCAGGAAAATGCACCCAAACATACGGGGCACTGACACCGCCATAAACTTCTAAGCCAAGAGAGGCAAACGTATCTACCAATATCTTTGCATTCTCCTTGTAGTAGTCGATCACTGCACAGATAGCCTGAGAATCATAAAAAATACAAATTCAGCAGTCCTCTAGAATACTCAATCATAGAGCAGTTAAAAGAGTATAGATTTTATTTTGTTAGACTTGCATGCCAAAATAATGTTCTTTCACCAACTATTGTTTCTTCCTCAAAGGTTTGGCTCAAATCAGAATCGACTGCAGCCATTTCAACAGAACTAATTTGGCCATTACGATTCATTACTATCATCAAGTATACCTATGCCCGCAAGCAGAATACCAGCACGCCCTCATACTCCTTATACACATTTGACTGAAAAGCTGAACATTTATGTGCAAGGCTTTCTTGGACTTACCTGGAAACCTTCTGGAGAAAGGCATGCTAGTCCACCAGCCTGAGCTATATTGGATGCTCCATTGAAACAGGTGCATACAATGCGGTTGAAATCATGTATGACAGGAAACCCACCTGAAAACAAGAGTTCTTCAGGCACTACCGTCCAACCAAGACGAACTCCAGTGAACCCAGCAATTTTGGAGAATGATGAAATTTCAATTGCAACCTGAGGAAATTTTCTTTTCTTTTTCAGTCTCAAGACAAAAGGGTAGGTTCAAAACTAAAATTGATATACTATGTTTCAAGGACCTGAGAGATTGATTTCAAATTCACTTTTCCATCCAGGTATTTCATTAATCTATAAACATAAAATTTATGTTCTCATGAACCCTCTAGAAACAATTATACTTTTGAAAATCCAAATCCTTGTTAAAATGGTGAGAATCAGTTTTTACAAGCTGCCATAAGCAGTTCTATCAAGTCTATTTAACAATCCCAAAATGAAGAGATCCTTTTTCAAATGCTTTCTATATTCGTAAATAACTAATCATTAGTCAACGCCTTGCAAGTAACTGTACTCGAACAAATGTTGACTGGTGTCTAGGATTTAGTTCCACTTCATTAGAGCTTAATCTATTGAAAGGCAAAAGGGTCAAATGTCGTTGGTTAGCTCTCAATTATAGAACCATTACACCCTGACATTCAGAAGACTGAAGCAGGACTTTTTTTCTTAGCTAGATGACATGTCAGCAACGTACCTCTTTGGCACCAGGAATTTCAAAGATTGATTTAGGACTGTCATCAGAGATATAGGCTGCATAAGCGGAGTCAAAAATAATAATTGATCCATTATCCCTTGCAAACTCTACAAGGTGCTGCAATTGCTTCCTTGTAGCTGCATGACCTGTAGGATTATTTGGTGAACAAAAGAAGATGATATCCGTTCTTGGAGTGACCGTTAAATCAGGGAAGAAATTATTCTGAGGGCCAAGCTGCATGTACTCAATGTTTTGATACTTCCCAGTTTTGTCTTGAAAATTACCAGCCTGGCCGATTATGACACTTGAATCTATATAACCCTGTTACAAAGTACATTTTCCATATTAAATATTACAGCTCTAATTCAAGGATCCATCGTAAATTGTTGCAAAAGGCAAATATGATCAGATATCCTTTTTATTTTTTTCCCTTTTGATCATATTAAAAGATTAGTTCAATTTTGGGAAACTAAATTAAGAAAATGGTACAGACAGAACAAAAAGTATGACGACGATAGGCAGATCTAAATTGTGAAAAGTAGACTACTTTGGTTCCTGTAACGCCTAATCTTTAGGCAGAATTCTAATTTCTTTCTATGAAAAAATTAGTTTCACGTTTTGTGATTTTTTTGTATTTTCAAATGCAAGTGCCCCACATTAGTATAGAACATCTTCAAAGTTACAAGCAAGACATTGATTAATTATGGCAGTTTATTACTAAAATTATATCCATATTCAGCTTGCTCGAGGATATTTTCCGCTATTAGAAAAGCAACATGCAGTGGAACATAAGGTTAAACAAATAGAAGCATGATAACATCACCGGAAAAGATGGATCCTGCACGGCTATTGTCACTTTTGAACCTAAAAGCAGCTGCAAATATCGACAGAGAAAAGTATTTAGTACTTTTAACACAAGAAATCTGCAGGTTGGCTCAGTTGTAACATTACTTGCATAAGATGCAGGCAGCTGGCTGAAGGAACAAAGACGGGGGCATATAAAAAAAAAAAAAAAAAACAATCTTATATGAAGAGTCACCTGAAGGCGGGAAATATCACACTGAGAACCATCTGATACAAAAACTTCCGTATCCTTTACGGCGACATCCTTATAAAATGTTTCGGCAATTGCTTTCCTCAATGCCTGTTATTCATACAACGTTAATATTTGAAACGTTTACCTGATAAATAATTGTTTAAACAATCATTCCTACTAAAGCACAATAAGCGCAAAGTTACAACTTAGGCATCAGAAGGGAATTCAGTATATTAGAGCAGTGTTAAACTTCCACAAAGCATCATTCTGTTTCAAAACTGTATAATACCGTCTACTGGAAGCAGGATAAGTAAATGATTTATCCACCGAATTTCCAACTAGGCTTAGAAAACAAATCTAATACTGGAGAAAGTCATACTACTGTCAAATACTTGGCATGAGTCGGCTACAAAGAGACAAAAGGGTCTAAGACTCATAACTAATGGTAGTAACAGATGTGATGAACCTCAAGAAATGAATCCGATAGAGTAATCAGCTAACAAACAAGTCTTCTTTACAATAAACCAGAACAGGTGAAACAAAGACCTATACCTGATTCCCTTGCTCAGCTCCATAGCCCCTATAACCGTCAGCGGTTGAAAGGGCATGTGCATACTGCAAAATAACAAAGAAGTGAAATATTTATCTCTCAATAAATGAAGCAACCTTCCTTTGCTCCCGTCACAAAGACAGACATTGGATTATTTAAGATAGCCGTAGAAGGCGTAGGCGCTTTTGTTTATGTGTGCAGCACCTAGGCGTGCACCTTGACAACGCTGGCCTTAGGTTCAAAACACTTTCTTCAAGCGGGACAAGAGGTGGCTTATCCCATGGACTCGTTATCAGGAACAGGCCTCTTAAGTATTAAAGCTTAAACTCAGAACAGACTGATGACTGCCAAAACATATCGATAGGTTCAGAAAGAACATTTCGTATGTAGGGTTGCAATTTTACGGGTTTGGTTGCACTGGGACGAACCCTGAATTAGATCGCAATCAACTTGCCAACCATCAAGTTTAACAGCTATACGTGTGAAAATTTTGAAAGTTAATGATAACATAAGCTAGTTGCATAGAGACCGTAGCAACACAAATAACAACAGACTGGAATTGACCAAGACTTACATTAGCCATGCTAAGGCTGATTTGCTCGGGAATTGGCTCTGTGGTATCACCAATTCCAAGGCTAATTACTTTTGCATTTGGGTACTTTTCCAGGTGCTGCAGCTCCCGCTTTGAAATCTGGTTAGAATCCAATTAGAATAAATAGAATCATCAAATGGTAAATATTGGGTCACATTGGGACACCCAAGAGAAAATCCAAGCAGTGGTAGTTTTAAAGTCAGTAAAGAGCTTGGTAGAATGAATGTAACAAAGAAACAAGCTGAAAAGGCAACAATATTTTGTCCTTAAAGAATCAATTTGATCATTTAAAAATACCTGCGGTATGAGAATAAATAAAATGTCCATCACCAGTGACAAAAGAAGGGCTACAAGTATTCTCCCCTCCTATTATATTGAAGTGCTACTATGCAGAAGCTAAAATTTTAAAATGGTAAAAATAGCTGACTTAAAAGCCTTTAATGATGTAATATGAGATTTTAACAACCACCTCAGGAAACAAATAGTTATTTTGCAGCTTTTCCAAGTTTACATTACGGGGTACATTTGTGCAACGACCTGCGATCAGACAAGTTAGACAGTTCAAACCAGTTTGTAGCTAAAGAAACCTTAATAAGAAAATTAAAAAGAAAAACAAGAAGTTAAGAGGGATATAGACAAATGCAATACATGGCACGTACCGTTTCCCTGCTTACGTACTCTCAAACTGTATGCCAATCAACAAACAATGGCACAATTTTAGAGAGTGAAATGCATAAAATAATAGCAGGGATGTAAGAAAATTTTATCCATGTTTCAAGAACATATACCTGGCCAGGACCATCTTAGGCTGCAAAGAAATTCCACAGGCCATAGAACTGCAAGCTGATAGCTTGTTCATTTTGGTTTCGGATTTTTTGCAAAAACACAAGCTCCTTTAACCTTCTTGCTTTTATGCGGGATGAGTAGTAAGAATGCAACCCATCCGCTTTGACAAATATATAGATCCATGCCACAGTCAAACAACACTCTAAAACTTCATATAATAAGCCATATGTCACCCTCAACCTGGATATAATATAAACATCAAGGAAGTGACCCATGCAGAACCCAGTGCCAGGAAGAAGACGCGTGTGAAATCGATCATTTCACACCAGATGTCAATTTTCATAGCTTTGTCTATATTCCACACCTTCACCCAATGTCCTCCTTTATTTCTTTTTCCCCATTTGCGTATTGCTCTTTACTTATACAAGGTGCCCAAATGTATAGTCTAGTCTCAAATTTTTTTTTCTATATAGAGAAAGGTCAATCAACCTCTAATAGCAAGCTATTTTTATACATTTTTTTCATAGACATAGCCAATCAACTAAAAGTTAACATTGAAGGATATATTTCACCCTCAGCCTGGATTTATTATGGATATCGAGGAGGTGACCTATTCAAAAGTCATTATTCAGATATTTTCATTTTGATAGTAGTTATTGCACTACAGCATGCATTGATCTTTCAATATTAATTCAGCAAAGAGTGACATGTCTATTTCCATTGCTTCACCTAATATCTTCCCTTTGTCCTTTTTCCTCATCTCCATGATGCACTTGCCTTTTATCATTCAAAGGATCCAAAATTTTCCCGAGGTGTTTGATTTGAAACAACTGAAGTGCCACAATCTCTTTTGAAAGGAAAAGCACAATATACCAGTCCAAATGAAATGTTCTAAAAAGGAACATAGGGATTGCTTTTTGTCAATAAGATCTTTCTTTTCACCGACCATCGCTTAAAACTTAGAATCTACAGAGTTTTATGCATGATGGCCTCTCACTTAGTCTAGTCTTCGAAAATATTATTACCTATAGAGTGAATGATAAGTCAGCCCTAAACATTATTCTAACTCCCATTCGAGTTTAGGCAAGTACTGCTTCCACTTATTTCATCAGAGCTGCCAATATATAGAATCAACCTTTAAATATTTACATGCAACCGTTGGCTAATTGATTACTTTGTTACATGTTGGGAAAACCATATTCCAACTTGAATGTTAAAAGTAGCAATGTAGCATAATCTGGAAGCCTACTACAGGGATTGACTCCATAATTGATAAGAGTTCTTTATCCTCTTTGATAAGTCAAGTGAGCACTCCCTCCGTCATGTCTCGCTTCATGTAAATGCATGCACCATAGGAAAATCTTGACTCAAAAGTTTCTAGTCATTCAAATAAAACAACACATATCTACTCCTACTATTAACTTTTGAATTTGGTGTACTAAGTATAATATATTCGTTTGTATACTAGTAATTTTTTCGACCAGATTTGTTAATAAAATTATTCATTAATTACATTAATACCCTTTGTATAGTTTTTTTACATAGTTTTTACATGTTAAGCAAAATAGAAATAAATATTAGCTCATTAGTTGTCTAATGTTTAGTTAATACTAAGTAGTATTACGTGGTCGGACCGTAATATGGAAAGACAACTTATATTAGTAAATGAATCTAAATATGTCCTTAGTCTAATCGGAAATTAGCAAACCTATTGAAAGATTAATATATCATCTATCAAGTCCAATTGGGGAGATACTTTTTCTTGGATATCAGAGCGGATAACTCCTAGAAGATAGAAACATAAATGTGACTAACTGGATTAACAATATATCGGATAAGGCCTAAGTAAAATAGATCCTGAATCCATTTATGGGTTTATTCATTTGCGATGTTCATAGTGTGGCATACCTTAATCCTAAGTGGATGATGGACTATGCATGTGCGAATCGCATATTTTGATGTAAATAAAAGTTTGAGTTCAAATAAATAATTAATCGAAAGTTAGTGCGTTGGACATATGACTTCTATAGTATGTAGCATCATTCAAAATAGTGGAATTCATAATCCAAGATATAGGTAAATGATATCCTCTCATTAACATTACATGATAAATGAAAAGTAAACGTGGCAACATGTCATTTGTCTTTATGATAAATGACTTAATTACTAAATAATAGTAATAGAAATGGGTAAATGATATCCTTTTTTTCCTGATCAACAAGTGCCTGCCCAGGCCAGTCATTCACACGACCAGTCGAACAAAGTGCAACATCCCTCAACTAGGTGTTCGCATGCCTGGCCCGATGTTGCTGATAGGGTTGGTTAAGACCCCTAGCAGGCTGTTCGAACAGCTTGCTATCATGGTTAAGTCATCATCGGCTAGGCATTTGCATGCCTGGCTGGCTGGTGGGATAATCGGTTTGGCTCTTGCCAGTTCAATCTGGGCCAGTGACGGCTTGAACAATCCGATCCAGCCAGCGGTTGGACCGTCGACCCAGTTTCATATGCCAGACCCGGTTCAACCAGTTTAGGGTCTCAATCTTGATTTTTTATTTTCGAGTCCAATTTTTAAGTTCAATTACCCATTGAGCCAATTGTTTGATTTGAAAATTAATTTTCAAAAATGTCATATTTATTTTAATTAATTTGATTAATTCAATTTTACTTAATAAAAATTAACTTTTCTAAAAATCATTAAAATTTTCCAAATTATTTTTTCAAGAAAATTTTTTAATCAAATCTCTAGTTTAAAAAATTCTCATGACTGTCTAATTTAATTCCCCATCAAATAAATCAACTCAATTAAATTATTTCCAAAATCGTAAAATTTTCTTCTGATTCAAATGCAGTCTGGTCGAGCTTTAGTTGAGCTAGAAGAGGGACCAATCAGACATATACAATTAAGCTTGAGTAATTGCAATTATGTCTAGAAGTATCGCTCAAATAATTCGCAATTTACTTAATCATGGAGTTAGTCCACAAGAAGTACCATGATCAAAAACTTCTTATTCTATATTTTTACGAAAACAATTCATGAAGAAGGCTTTAATATATATATATATATATATAAAGGGAGAAATTGAAAAAATCTTAAACCTTAAGGGGCCTATTTATATTTTTGGGAAGGCTATAGTATATTTACAAAGGACTAAATTAAAAAAAAAATTAAACTTTGGGGGGACCATGGCCCCCCTAGGCCTCCACATGGCTCTGCCCTTAAATTCATCCAATTGCTTTGTCTGATAACCTTATCATGTATGTGTTACCCTCATATGATATCATTGATTCCTTTGAGTTAAATACGTTTACTTAATACTGTAACAGCCCATTTTTCGCTAAATCGAAACAGTGGTTTTGGGACTACAAATCCAAGGTTAAAAAATTATTTTAATATTATTTTATGTGTTTACAGTATGTGAATAGGTATGTGTGAAAGTTTCGTGTGCTAATTTTACTGTTTGGATGTTTAATTTGACAAAATGACTATGCATAAAATGCAAAAGTTGCATTCTATATAATAAAGGTGTCTATTTGCTATGGATTATTAATTGAAAGGTCCTTATGTTGTAATTAAACCTTGGATAGTGAGAATGGACATAAATGGGCATTAAATGGATGTTTATAATGGTTTTTAACCAAGGTTAATTTTTGTAAAATGTTTATTAACATAACATAAAAAAAAGATGATAACATGTTCATCTTTACTTGTTTTTCAATCGAAAATTAGAAAGAAGAGAGCCAAAAGATTAGGTTTTCATTTGGCACTTGCATAGCTTGATTGAGGTATGTTTTGAGCTCAGTTTTTGATAATTTTTATATTTTTATGATCGTTGCTTTGAGTACTAGCTAGCCCGTGTCTTAATTTTTGAAACTGTTAAAGATCTTGAGAATTGACATTGATGAGTTATTGTGTTCTTTGATTTTTTATGATGAAATATGAATTTTTGATTTTAGATTGTAATGTTTTGTAAAGTGATTTTTAGTGGAATTGCATAAAAGGGATTTATTTGTGAAGAGTGTAAAATGTGTAGTTAAATGTGTGAAATATTAATAAATATGGGCTTTTATGGAGCCTATAGATATTCGGCTAGCTTGGGTTTAGTTGAAATTGTTGTAAATTGTATTTTTATGAAATAGGGACTAAATTGAGAAAATATGAAATTATAGGGGTTAATGTGTAAAATGTCTCAAATTGTGTGTTTTGGATGAAATTGAATGAATTGAGGAATAAAAGATTTAATTTTGAATTTATATAGATCAAGAACAAAAGAAATCAGATTTAGATCGAGGGAAATCGAAAGTTATTGAGTAAGTGATCGGATTTGTCTATTTCGACTACGAGGTAAGTTCATATGCAAATAAATGTTTTGATTTGAATTATATATGTTTTATTATCATTTAATTGATATGAATGTCGAACAAGCAAATACAAGCATGAATTTACGAAGTTACGACATCCGAAATTCCCGTATGAACCTTAGGAATAGCATAGGATACAAATGTCATGACATTAGGTTACCGAGATGCGATTACATGTAAGACCATGTCTAAGACATTGGCATTGTATTGAGATTACGTGTAAGAACATGTCTGGGACATTGGCATCTTTAATCGAGTTCGTGTAAGACCCTGTCTGGGATAATGGCATCGATATGGGTTAACATGTAAGACCATATCTGGGATATGACGTTGTACGAGCTTATATGATTTCTGAGTATCCTTAACGATTTCGAATGGTTCAACGGGCAAAGTAAAGTCGAGAAAGAATGTGTGAATGGGTTAAATGACTCAGGTACGTATGAGATTTATATGAGTATGGAAAGGTGAAGTATATGATGAATTTGATTAAGATATAGAATATGTGTTCAAGATGAAAGGTTTATGAACTTGTATATGATTTTTTATGCTTAACGTATTTGAATTGATGTGCAAGTGTTCATATGATGACTTTATTTGTATATGGCTTACTAAGCTTTTAAAACTTACTTTGTGTGTTATTTCCATGTTTTATAGATCATCGAAGCTAGTTCGGACATCGGGGATCATCGAAAACCATCATCACACTATCGAACACTTGTTGGTATTTTTAGTTGCTTGTAAATATGGTATATAGCATGTATAGGCTAGTGAGTTGATGATATGTATTAAGATTAGATATAGCCATGAGATTCGGCTTATTTTTTGTTGAAAATGTTGTTATGTATTTGGTCTTATAATTTGGCCTAAGTGTTATGTTTGAAAGTGTAAAAGTATGCCCAAAGATCAATCACGAAATGGTTGTAATAACATACTTGGTTTATCATGTTTATTAATATAAGGCATTGCCATTATTATTTCAGTTTCTTTTCTGTTTGCATAAATAAACTGTTTTATAATAATGTCCTGAGAATAATATGATTATTCTTAAAAGATCCCTAGTCAAGTATTATTGTTTGCTAGGACAATAATAATGCATTAAGACTAACATGTAGTTGATTGATGATAAAGAGTTGTCATTGATATGGAGTGTCAGAATCAATGCATGAATATATGTGTTAGAGAATAACATATTGGACTGACCCGCTATGAGTATGTTTCTTGGATTATTATGTAATTGTCACTACATTACTCATAGTGATTAATATATATATGATCCTCATACTTGAGATCATCTTTATCCCAACATCGTGAGTTGTATATTTTGATACAGTCAAACAAACACCGTAACTGGTTGTTCTATAAAGACTGATGTCGGATATACCACAATCTATGTTGAGGGATATAGTTGATCAATATAGGATAAGTCCCTCCTACATAATGGGAGTAATATCTCAGGCCACTTGATTGAGTGAGGCTAGAAATGCATGGCCATGCTCAAATAAGTTGATATGAGGTCATACTTATTTGTGTATCATAGTCTACTCAAGGTATCAATAAACATGGGATGGACTATGCAAGTGTGACTATTCCATGACTTGTATCCATTCCAAAGATATAGGACTTAAGGATTAATGCATGAAAGGTTAATCACAAAAGGTTATGTCGAATCATGACTTCTTGTAACTTAGGTAGCATTGATGCATTGCTAGATGCCACTCGTTGTTTGTAACATTAGAATCGTTCTAATATTACTGCTAACGTTACAAGAACCTATAGGGTCACACCCTATGGTTGAAATGAACGAGGTAAAACATAGTTGGTATATTGCTTGGTTGTCACATGAATTAAATTAATTATAGAATTAATTTAATTGGGCAATCAAATTGTTGAACATACTATATGTACAAGGATGTTGTACACATAATCAGAACATAATTTTATTGATATATGAATTTAGTTCGTATATAAGTTTAAATAAATATAGTTTATCAAATCTTTATTATAATTAATGTAATTATAATTTTCGGTTAAACAATATTATATTTATTTGAATGATAATTATTATGTTCGGATTAATTTTAATGAATTAAAATTAGTTATAAATATATACCAATTAAGAGGGAGTTATATATAGCAAGGGTAAAACCCTAAAAGGATATATAAAAACTAGCGGAAATATGCAATGTGGTCTAGCAATAGTTTAGCAAAATACTCTCTGAAAATAGTTTTCTGGGATTTCTACCGTTCATTGTCAATCGGGTGGACTACGTAGAGGCTGACATCGGAAAAGGTTGCGGCTTGGTTCGATAGCGGTTCAGCATTCCTGTTGCCTAGGTGTCGCTGTCTACTCATATTGAAGTTTCGGTAATTTCGAAACCTTTTTATCACCCCGATTCGTTCCTTACACATGGATCCTTGGTTTGGATCGCCGGAATTTTTTTTTTAATTTTTCGCTGCGCCTTGGAGGCACCGGTGTTCCAACAGAAAGGTGATATATGGGATGTGTATAATGGCTTATATATTGGAATGTTTTGGAAATATTTGCCTTAGTGATTGATATAGATAAATGGTATGTTTATATGGCATGGAGTATATAATAATATGATGAGTTGATGTAATTGAAATTTATGCAAATTGTGATGATTTTGGGTATATTGAATTGGTATGTTTGTGATTATGGAATTTAGTAATGGGATTGGTTGATGATAGATAGCATGATATGTCATTGAATTGGTATGTCTTGGTTGCCTATATATGTGTTAAAGTGGTACCATTTTGTTAGCTAGTTGAACATGAGAAATGGGTGACAAAATGGCTTTACAAATGGCCTATTTTTTACCATACGGGCAGAGACACGGGTGTGTGTCTCAGCTGTGTGCGACACACAGTCATATTACACGGTTATGTGTCCCCTGGAGAATAATTAGAAATTCAAGCCAATCTCGAGCACGGCCTAGACACACAGGCATGTCTGGTGGCCATGTGAGGCACACAGCCTTGGCACATGGGCGTGTTTGGCCATTTTGAAGGGTACACAGGATAGACACACAGGCATGTGGTCGACAGTGTGACCCAAGTCAGTATGTATGCCCTGTTTTCACACGGTCTATGGCACGAGCGTGTCTAATAACCGTGTGAGGCACACGGTCTGTTCAGACGAGTGTGTGACCTATGATTTCATGAAATTTTTCTAAGTGTTCGAAAACTTTTATATGTGATCGGTTTAGTCCCAAACCACTCTTAAGAATGTTTTAAGGTCTCGTAGAACATTATAAGGGATAATGTGAATGTTTGTGAATGGTTATGATAATGATTGTATAATGCATGTGATTGAGGTGTATCATCCGGTAATGCCTCGTAACCCTAATCTGGTGACGGATACGGGTTAGGGGTGTTATAAATATAATCTTATTTTATCTCATTGTCATCATTATGTCTTCCTAGTAATTAATATATGATCACTGTCAACTAATAATTTTGATAAATTCCTCGTTCCACATATTTATGAATTCCATTGTTGCTAGTAAAGTCATGCCATACACAAATCATGTACTTAACATATTGGTTATCGACACTATCATCTTTAGAGCATATGCCTCTACTTATATAAAAGCACATAAGTTACATACACATAGTCAATTACTAACTCAAGATTTAGGTAAGTCACACCATAAACGTCACAAGTGAATCAATTTACAAACGAATTCAAGATTAACTCAACTTGGATCCAGTTCAATGTATCATTCTTCCAATTAGTATATCTATGTCTCCACCCGTGGAGTCAACTGCTCAACCAAGATTAGTCATCTACCTAATTGGAATTGTAGATGACATAATAATCCTTCTAAGTATTTGAATCAAATGCTCACTTTGACTCTTTTACGGGATTATGAACTCGTTTAGATTATCTATTGAAGTAAGTTATCTTTCTTACAATGTAATCATTCTTAGAGTGTCACTTATCATCAGTTTGAACTTAGATAATTAATGAGCTAATATTTACTTGTCACAATTTTGCTATATATGCAAAACATGAAATGCAAAAACACAAAATATATAATAGTGAAATGTGAAATTAACTTTATCTATTTATTTATCATTCAAATACATAAAAAACATTTACATGTTTAATACAAATGGGCACATTTCCTATCACATTGGACAAGCACTGACTGAATAGCTTTCGTAATGGTATGTTATTAAGGAAAGCTCAATCATGATACTATAGTAGAATGACTTCGTAATTAAATGAGTTTATAATTAATAGGCGAAAAGATGGAATTAATTATAAAACATTTGAGTCCTAATTACTTATGTCCAATCAGTCTCTCCGCTAACTTGTTAAAACCATAAATGAAATGCATATTGAATCAAGTGAACAGAAATAGATAGAAATGATAGAATTAAATAAATGAGTTACATTCATAAATGAATGTGGGATTCACTAAGTATGGAAATGACTCGAGAATTAATTTAAATTTTTAAAATTATTATTTAATTAATTGAAGTTTAAAAATGAAATTAAATTAATTAGTCATTATGAATCTATTGAATATAGAAATTAAATATATTTTTATAAAAATTTTACGGTAAAGTTGTTATAATTTTAATGAAATTAGAATTGAGTTAAGAAAATTATTTAATTGAAAATTTTAATTTAATAAATAATACTTATTTTGGGAAATAGAAAAACATGTATTGAGTTAAGTTAAATTATAAAGTGTTGGATTAAAAGTCTAAAAACACATATAATTAGACCCAATACAAAAAGACTCAAATCTCTATTAATACATATGAAACACACCTCTTCTCTTCTAGTTCAACTAGGGCATTGCCTTCTTCTATTAAACAAATATTATTTCTATTAATTCAACTAAGATTTTACTTCCTTTCCTTATAAATAGATATGCTAAAAATATAATAAATTATACACAACCTCGAGATATTGTTATTTTACCCTAAAATAGTTGGAATTTATTTTTAGGTGTAAGTTATATTTTCAAAAATAAAAATTCTACCGATTTCTCTAGGAAAGAGAAATAATTTGTGGCAAGAGAATAGTGAAGAAAATCATTCTGTTGAAAAAAATGACAAGAACATATATTATTTCAAAAAAAATTATTACTATAAAAATAAAAAACAAATTTAATTTTTTTATTTTTTTTATTTTTCCGTTATATAAAAACACCGTTTTCAAACCGATTTTTTTCCAAATTTTTCGAGGAGAATGTATTCTGCCAATCTCCACTAGGAACCACACAGTTCATTCCAAGAATCATGTTGAAATTTTCCAATCTAAATTTCATAAATCCTCCAAATGTTTTTAAAAAACAATATCTTAAAAGGTCATCCTCGCATGCCACAACCAAAATTCCAAGAAACTTCAAACAACCAACCATCAAACGCCAAAAAAAAAAAAAAAAACCTTGACTAAAAATGTCAACATATTCAAATGCAATTTTAGTCTACCCAAATTATTGTGGAAAAAAAAATCCCATTTTGACTTCCATATATATGGTCAACCCTATAGTATTTAATGCATAAAAGCTTTGAAATAACTAAGAAATTATATAGCATACGACATGTTGATGGTATGAACAGCATTTTCAGGGAAGGCAATGAGTAAACACCTACCTTTCAACCCATTCCAATTAATAAAGATAAAAGAGATGGCTTAAAATATTTATGAAACGAAAGGGTCATTGACATTGTGGAATAATAAATTAGTATTCGACAGAAACCAGGATCTGAAACATGGAAAATAACAAGTCAATGAACACCCACAAGATATTATTTGAATCTAAGCATTTTCTAAACGGAGAAATTTGCATAAAACCAAAACAAAAAATGTAGAAAATATTAGATAGGAACAAAAATGACGGGAAAATGAAAACAACTAAGCACCTAATCATAAACCTGGAAAGTATCATACAAAACCAAATAAAAAAGAGACAAAAGCTAAAGATTGAGACATTTCACCAGTGTTTTTTTTTTTACCCTGTTTTTCCTATTGCAGGAGTGCTTTGTAATCATCTTCCACTTTCCGACCTTGAATAGGTCTTCCATTATTATCCAAAAAAAAAAAAGGTGGGGGAGGGAGGGGGGGAGCTGCTCTGCCTGTATATCAACTTTCAATGCAAAAAAACCATGAATTTTGGAAATTCCAAAACTGTGTTCCGGAGAAAAAATATAATAAAGAAGCTTTGGGAACTGACAAATTATTGTACTATGTTTGGAATCTTGTCGAGTTTGGACTTTTAAGCCATACGGGTCATTCACTCTCTCGCTGCTTTTCTGGGCATATACTTAGGTGAATAACATTTGGCACCATGATTGCAGGGGGGCCTCGGCCCCCTCCAATTCTTTTAGTATTTTGACATATTTTGGATCAGTAAAGGAATGTAAGGTAAAATTTAAATCTTTTGTAATAGTTAATGAGTTTTTTTTAAGATTTTGTTTCATTATATTTTGTTTCTTTTATAATTATGTTTTGTATTAATTTGATTTTAATTTATAATTATTACATATGTATATACAATTATGATTATATTATATTTATACTTATAAACTCTAAAAACGTTATTTAAATTAGAAAATTTATTTAATATATTATTAATATAGTTTTTATATTTTAAAAATAGAAATATAAAAACTAAATTCTTAAAAGCATAGGTAGAGAGATTAAGAAAAACTAAATTCTTAAAAGCATAGGTAGAGAGATTAAGTTTAAAAAATATAAGTGTATTATGAAAATTATTGCCATCAAAATGCAGAAGTTTTGCCTACTATCATTTTCAGCAATCAAAGCACCTTTATGGAAGGAAACTTGTGAGTGCTGTTTTAATTGCCCATGAAGTGATTAATGGTTATAGTAGAAGGAATTAGTTTCTACGGTGTCCTTTGAAGATTGATCTTAAGAGAGCATTTGATTTTTTTCAATTAATTTATTCTCTAAATTTTGTCTCAAAATAGGGTCAAGACTTAAATTCCATGTGCTGATTTTATAGTTAGGGTGTTAACTGCTTTAAGTATGGTTTGAGTTCAAGTCACATTACTGTTAAGGCTTTATCTTTTTATTGTAATTCACCAAAAAAAAAAAAGTCAAAATATCAATTTAAACAAAAAAATTTATGTGTCAACTGATAGTATCTAATCTTTTAGATTCCACATCATACGGATTGAGGGTCTGACAAGTATCACATTTATATTTATGATTAATTTTTTTTTAATTTACCATACCTTATAATACATTTATCAAACCTTTAATCTTATTTCAAGACACTTTTTAAAACTTAAATATTTTCAAAATCTAGAAAATAAATTATTAATTCAAAAAATCAAATACTTCCTAAAAGTCAATTTTCAAAGCACACCGTCGAAACAAATTCCTTCTACTATAACCATTAATCACCTAAGCAAAACGTTACTCACAAGTTTCCTTCCATAAAGGTGCTTTGATTGTTGAAAATGATGGTAGGCAAAACTTCTGCATTTTGTTGGTAATAATTGTAGCCACGTAAAAATTTTAGCTTAGTCGCTAATTGTGGTGATTGAGTGAAAATTTGATAAATTGAAATTTGATTTTAAAATAAACAGGGAGTCGCCACTGATCCTTTTTCCTAGGTGTGATCGGACACCTATTAGATTTTTTTTTTAAAACAAAAAGAAGGCCGAGTTTAGGTCTACGTCAAAAGCCAGATAAAAATTAGGATTCGGGAGTCGGTTACGTGCGAGGAAGGTATTAGCACCCTCGCAACGCTCAAAATTGGTATATGGTAAACATGTGTTGTTTTGATTTTCAAAAATACAAGTTCAATATAAGATTTAATCGCGATCCAATTGAAAAGACATGAAATTTTAGTTTTCGGTTTTTGAGAAGGATATACCGTTTTAACACGAGCCGACAAATTCCATCCAACATAACGATGAAACTTACGGCTTAATTTTAAATCGATACATTGCCTCACTTATTAAAAAACAAGAATAAGATTTTCGAAATAATGCAATGCAAATTGATGTGAAATAAAAATAAATAAAACAGTCAGAAATACATTGAAGCAAATAACGAATATGACAGTAATAAAAAAAACAATAACAATACATGCAAGATTAAATGTAATAATAGTATCAAATACGAGAAAACAATGAATATACATATATAAAAATGATATTAAGAGTATGTACGTAATATATTTTGTACACACATATATATAAGTAGTAATAATGTTAGAAATAAACTATATATATTATTTGAACTATACATGAAGTGATAAAATATATAACTAGTAATGTTAAAGTATATACATAATAATAAATATTGAAAGATGTATGTACGTAGCGTATATAAGAAATATATATATATATACATAATATAATATGCAAAAAGATAACATAGTTATTCAAAATATATGCACGATAAAAATACAATATTAAAAAGTATATATACATAAAAATGCATGTAATATAATATTGACATAATATATACATATTGGGAATAATGATATATATATAAAATCCTATTACGTAAATATACATCTATATATATCAAATATACATATATAATAAAACAGTACTAAGATTAATGACAATAAATAAGGATAAAAATATATACATGGGAATAGTATATCAAATATAACTAAGAATATTAAAATATATACATAAGATGACATATAATTCAAACAACAATATTGAAAAATATATATATACATAACATAGAATAAATATATATATATGCAGCACATGTTAAAAGAATACATATAATATACATAAATTTCAAAGAAGATAATAATAATAATAAAAGAATAACTATTAATATGTTGCATAAAGTATATATATATATATATATATATAAATAATAATGGTGTTAGGAATATACTATAATAGTATAAAGATACATAACTAATAAAATTAATGTGTGTACATAATAATATATAAAAGTATGGTATTAAACATATATATAACCTATATAAAAGATATATGTAATATGATACATAAGTATATTAAATTCACATACATAGACATAATACAAAAATATTAAAATAAAGTAGAAAGTAATACTATATACAAATATATATGTATGCATATATAATAAAATATACACTAATATTATATAACATTAATACAAAAATGATGATGTAATATAAAAATAAATATAATATAATAATAATATTAAAATAAAGTAATTAAGATAATTCTATATATATATACATACATAATAATAATATACACTAATATTTTTAAATAATAAGAGTAAATATAATTATAATAATAATATTAAATAACAATGATATAATAATCTAGCGAAATTAATATTACAAATGCTATTTAAGAACAAAAAAAAAACAAAAAAAAGGACGAAATTGAAGTCAAAACTGAATTCTTGGGGTGAAATTGGAAACAAAATAGGGAAATCGGACCAAATTGCAACGCGCGTGTGACCTAAAGGGACCAAAAGCGCAATATTCTCGACTGTTAAAACGCTGCACTGCACGGAGGGACTAAATTGAAAACCATGAAAAATTTTGGGGCCAAATTAAAACGTAAAAACTTAATTATAAATGCATGAAAAAGCGGAAGGGCCGATTGCGCAAATAGCCCTTCCGTTTTAAAAACACGCGGATCCTGCTCGGAACGGGTCAGGTCAACCCAATCCAGGGCAAAACGACGTCGTTTTATGCCCTGGATCCCAAGGTCAAAACGGCGTCGTTTCATTAACAGTATAAAAGTCAAGTTTTTTTTCTAATTTTCATTTCAGCTGAGTTTTAGGAAAAAAGAAAGGGGAAAGGGTTTAGGGGGCTCTGGGCATGGACGATTTCCGGTGATCGGACCGCCGTCCGTCCGTCTCCGGCGATCGTCGAATACGGCGGCCGGAGGTGCAAAATCGACCCCCTTTTAAGCCCTTTTGTTTCCCCACCCTAGATCTATAGTTAAAGTGTCCAAAAACCTCAACAAAGCCGACGGAAATCAGGAGAAACCTTTCGGTTCTACTCTCCGATCGTCCCAAACGAGGTAAGATTTGATATCTTTCATTTATCTATTTAAGGATAATAGAAATAAAGAGGAAAAGGAACAAAGAAATCACCTTTCCCTTCGATTGCTTCTCAATATTAGTTGTCTTTGTATTGATTTGTTTTTTTTTTTAAATATTCGAAAAAAAAAGAGCCCCCATTACAAACGTTTTCAATCGGCTTTATAGCCTATTTTGTCACACTGTCTGCTTTCTTTTTGTTGCTGTTGCGTGTCTTTCTTGTTTTGCAGGTGGAGCAGGTGGTGGATGTGGCAGACGGCATGGGTGTTGCGGCGCTGAGGTGACCTTGTCGATGGGGTAGGTGGCTAGGGTTTCATACCATTCTGTTTTGGTTTTTTCTCTGTTGTTGGGCTAGGTCTAGATTTATTGGGCTTGATTATTGGGCTCCGGGTATGGGTTTGAATAATGGGTTAAGGGGTTTAGGTAATTGGTATTTAGGTTATGTTGTTTGGGTTAGTTGGGCTAATGGTTGTAAATGGGTCAAACGGGTTTGTAAAAGGGGTAAATGGGTTTGTAAAGGGTTTAATTAAATGGGTCAGAATTAGCCTGTATAAAATAATTTTCATAATACACTGATAGACAATAATTTGTTATTTGGCATGGTTTTGGAATTTAACTTTTAACATATAATTTTTTGTATATTACTCTTAATTTTAATTAATTCACCATCAATTAGAAATTAATTATATAATTATCTGTACTTTATTTAATAATTAAAGTTCAGTAAAATTTAATCGTATTTGGACATTTTAATTTAAACTAACCTTTTATGATAGTAAAAAACAAGATTTAATATATCATTTAGTACCAAAGTTTGACTATTTTTCTAATACGGTACCAGTGTTATTTTTGGTCCAATCCGTACATGTATTTGATAAAAGTTATATATTTTGATACCTAAATGTAATGGTGTTAACTTTGTAGTGTCTAATTCGGTTTTATGATTAATTTGATGAAAGTTAATTGATAATATTATTGAGTTTTAATTTTTCATGATTTTGTTAATAGAATAAATTTAGTGTTACTTGTGAATTTGATTAATTTTACGTTTAATTTATCAAATACAGTCCAATAATGTAATTTAATATGGGTATTTGGATTTATTTGATGAAAGTTAATTACTAATATTAATAGCTAACTTTGTATTTTTATCAAATCAACTCCTAAAACTCGAATTAATTACTACAAAGTTAATATTGTTACCTTTGGGTACCAAAATATATAACTTTTATTAAAATAAAAATACCAAATTTGATCAAAAATAACACATATACCACATTAGAAAAATAGTCAAACTCAAATATCAAATTATATATGATGCGAAATAATAATTATAAAATTATTTTTTACCAATAATATCTAATTATTTGTATCATATATATTTAATATCTATATATTTCCAACAATTATACATATATCACTATGGTATTGAAATGTCAAACTTATAATTATTGATTTCAAATCTAAAATTTATTAAAATTGATCTCACTGTCCGTAAGGTAGATTCAAGTCTACTATTGTTTTTATTTCCTTTAATGACAATACGATGCCAAAAGTGATCCTACAATTCTCTATTCTTATTTTTTAATTTTTATATATTTTTAACAATAGTTACCTTATTTTATGTAGCCTCCCAATTTGACCCTTTTAATAAGGTTCTTAAATTAATTTACTTTTTTTATTGCATAAATACTATGGAGAAATTATAACATAAGCCCTTCACACCACTTAGGATATAGACCTAGCTAGACCTATTTATGGGTCAAGCTATCCACCCAGACTTGAAAGCCTGCCCGAAATTTAGGAGGGTTTGGACAAAAAAATTAAGCTCGTTTAAAATATGGGTTGGGCTTGGGTTTGAACATTCAAGGCTCGGGCCTAGCCTAGTCCATTTTAAGTTTATAATATTTTATATTATGTTATTTTTATATATTATGTAATTGAGAACACATTAAACTATACTAAATATATAATACTATTCTAATGTAAACATTAAAATAGTTAAGATGATTATATAAAATTTTAAATAAAGAAATATATATATAATTATTAAATAATAAAATAATATAATATAAATATTTTTAAAAAATTTAAAATAATATGGGTTGACATAAAATGGGCTTGAATTAGTCTTTTACATATATGGACGAGTTTGGGAAAAATTTTAGGCCCAGGTATTGGGCCAGGTCAAGTTTAGGTAAGCATAAAATATGTTAATATCATACTTAGACACGACCCAAACCCTATCCGATCCGACCCATGAGCACCTCTAAACTCAACTAATAAAAACAATGCACTTTTTTTTTTACATGTTATCTCTACATGTAATTCTTGATTTTTTTTTTTACCCTAATTATTGAAAAAGAAAAACTTTGTAATCTATTGTTTTTTTTTACACAATGGACTTTTTTTTCTTTTAATTATTAAAATTAAAAAAATTAAGAATTGCATGTAGAGATGACATGTGAAAAAAGCTGACATGGATTATTTTCATTGATTGAGCCTATATCCTAAGTGGTCACAAAGGTCTATGGTATAATTTTTCTTAATTTGATATTTAAAATGTCAGACTCAAGTTTAATTTTTTTCCATTTAAACATTAAAATATAAAAATACCTTTCATACATCTTGAATGAAGAGGTTTTAAATACATTTGGTAAAAGACGGTTTAATAAAATATTTAAAATACTAATTATCAAATATTAAAGTTTTTTATTACAAATAAGAAACTTTATTACACCAATATGTGAAAATTACAATTTAGAATATAGATGTGTGATTAAAATAATATACAATAAGTAATGGAACGTGTTGTTTAAAACTAATTAATTATAATAACACATGAAATATGTATGATATAAAATAAAAAAATAGATTAAATTGTGAGTAAAATGAAATTTAAACACGTAAATATATCACATTAACAATAATAAAAGGACTACATTGTTTAATTATTAATATATACAATTAATTGATGTAATAAAATGCACATAATAAAATTAAAATGTAAAAAAATTAAAAAAGCCTTGGTTAAATGGTAAAATTTAAAGTTTTTCCAATTTAATTGGCATAGATTCAAATCTCATCATATGCGTGTTTTTATTTTTTTTAAATTAAAAAGATTAAAGTATTCTCGAAAAATATAACTTATTTTAAATACTGAAGGTTATTTTTGTAATTTCTCTAACCAATTTGGTGCTCGGTTGGCTCGTGACATCAATCTAGTAAAGATCTTTTGTGTTAAAACATTTGGTGAGAGAAAACATTTTGTTTTAAAAGTTAATTTTTTAAAAAATTTAATTAAAATTATTATTGACGTAATGGTAAAAATTTTGTTTATAAATTCATTAAACATAGGTTCAATATCTAGACATGTTAATTTCAGTTCTTTTATTTAAAAACTATATAAAAATATGAAAAGATAAAAAAATCATCAAAATAATAATAAACATTTAATAAAAAGAATATATTAATTATTTTCTAACTGAATTCTATCTAGCTAACATGTAATACTAACTCGATATCAAAGATTTTATTAATATTATAGATAATCAAATTCAAATATTATTTATAAAGAAATAAGTTATAATATATATTTATATGAATAATAAATTAATATAATTCCGCAAGCAGATTCCATTTAATATATATATTTGTCTTTTAAATATTTTATAATATATATTTTTTATGAGCTTATATTGTTTTTATTGTTTTTGGAAAAGAAGTTGTGTAGTATTGATATAATTTATAATTAGCATACTTAATTTTGCTGAATTGAATTATTTCTTCAAATTTTAATTCAAACTCAACTTTTTTCTTTCAAAATCAATATTTTATAATTTTCTTCAAATTGTTTAAAAAAACCTTTTATCTTTATATCTCAAATAGACATAGTTATAAAGGATTCAAAAATATATATACAAATACATAATATTTTCAAATATATATAATAAATTATAAGAAAAAAACATTCCATATGAAGACATATGTGACACAATAATTTGATAACCAGTAGGGAAGTGACTGGTTTCGCTAGTTTTAAGCAATCTCTGATAAATTAGCGAAGTTGAGAAGTTTTGTGATACGCTCTAATTAATATAAAAATTTCTAATGCTAATTTCTAACAAAACATTGAAAATTTTGGTAAAAGTTAACAAGAAGTGTTACAAATTTTGGTAAATATTAGATATGTGTGTGTGCTCGAAGTGCATGGGAAATTTGTTCACTGAAACCGTGTGTGAAAACTACTGTATTTTTCAATAAAAAATTATTTTTATTTTTCAACATTCAAAAGTTAATGGATAAAAATAAAATATCAGTAAAGTCATGGATGAAAACGAGATACTAATAAAACATCAAAGATTATGAATGGTTAATAAACTTTGAAGGGTTATATATAAAACTGAAACATGTTACAAAATTATGTATAGTCAATAAATTTTACTAAAAGAAATTGTCAATTTTGAAAATAAAAATATAATATATTATAAAATTACATAATATATCAAAATCATTTTATAATTTCAGTCACCATTTTCTCTTCCATCATACATTCATGCATGCCAATTTCTTTCTTTTCTTTTTTCTTTTTTTTATTATCAAACAACCACTGTTTCACATTTCGGAAAAACACACCCACACACGGTTTCATCATTATAAATATTCAATCTTATCCTCCACAATTAATTTCAAACTTTTATGATAGGTGTGGGAAACAGGGGTGAAGGTATAAAACTTCGAAATTAAATTTTAAATATTAAAAATATAATTTTACTATTTATACTTTTATAATTTTAAAAAGATTAAATTAATTTTTTATCATTTTTAAAAAAGGTAAAGTATAATTTTATTTTTATTAATTTAAAATTTTTAAAAATTTAGAAAACATAAATGAAAAAAAAATCATTTTAAGGGCGCCCTGCCACCCCTAGCTACACCCCTGGTGCCAAATATATTTGTCAAGTTCAACAACGTTCTGAACTTATTTTGTTTCAAAAATGTAAAATAAAACATTTTTTTACTTATTATTGTTGAAAATTATAGATTGCAAATTTAATTTTTGATGAGCACTTATTCAATTTTAGAAAGTGATAATTATCATTCAATAAATACATTTTGAAAGTGATAAATTATTATTCAATGGATACATTTTCATGAGACATATTTCTTTTAAGAATTATGTCCAACATGAAGGGTTGTGATTCTTCAAAATAGTATCCTTTGAGTACATATAAATAGATGCATGGTTTATAGTGCTCACAAATTGCAATTACAATCAATCTTATTTTCAGAAACTAGAGTAAGAGATAGAGAATTCCTTAATTTTACTAATTAAAGGAAATTTAAAATTTCATTGTATCCCAGAAGGACTTTTGTCTTAACCCTTTAGTAACTTTATGTGAGAGCAAATAGTTCTCTTTGAAAAGCGTCATCCACGCCTCAAAATTTACTATTTATTTTCATATAAGTATTCAATTTTATCGTCTATATATTTATTCATTTAAAATTTATATTTTATATTTTTCAAATACACAAGATTAAATATCAATTAATTTAGATACAATGTGAATTTATATAGCATAAATCATCAACTCTGTGTTTCAAAAATATAGTATTTATTTTCTAAATTCCTAATTGGTTTGTGACATGAAATTGGTGAAACTTTTTTTTTAAGAAGATGTAAATGCAAATACGAGTAAGTTCACAATTACAAAAATAAATAAGCAATTCAAATAATTAAAAATAAAATAAATAATTATAAAACACAATCGTAATAATAATCGGAACATATTTAAAGTTAGACTATAAGTTAGAATAAATATAAATTAAAAACAAATAATTTACGGAGGATGAAATTCAATTCTCGTATATTGAAAATTTTAAATATTAACTTAGCTATTTGGCTAAGGTGATATTATTTAATAGAAATACATCGTTATTTATGAATTTGAATAACGGTTGTTGAAAAATCAACCATTGAATAACGGGGATAGTAAGATCATTAGGTTATTTTCATCTTTTTCGATCTTCTACAAATAAGACCATAATTGCAGGAACTCTCATTTTATTGATAAATTATTATTATTTTTAAAATTTATCTCCAATTTTTATATATAGTATAATGGTTTCAACCTTGAAATTTTAAAATTGTTTGCCAAGTATTTGTATGATATAAAGTATTTTTCGACATAGTTAGATATTACAAATCAAAATTTCATTATCCAATAATTGAAAATATTAGAATATTTTGACCAATATTTTCAAAACCAAACTAGTGGTTAAATTAGTTAGGCCACCAGTTCAATCGACCCTTCCGGTTCAATTAAATAAATCATTAAAATTTTCAAAAAAAAAAAACTAGTTCAACCGGTTCGTACTGATTCTCGATTCAATTAATCTAATGGCTTTCTTCGAACTAGTACTCTTGTCAATTCTTGGTCTAATCGGTCTGGTCCAATTCAAACAATTCTCCAAGGGTTCACATATATATATTCCTCCTAGGGTTCGCTTAACAATTCATGCAATTCGCACAGTAAATCACATTAGGGTTCGCAGGTTTACTTATAAAAGAGGGGTTCGTATGTTTATTCCTTATGCATTTAACCCTAATTTCTTAATGATTCAACATAATCAATCATATATAAATGAATTTAAATTAAGATCCCACACCTGATTTGGAGACACAAAAGCCTTAATTTGTGTAATGAGAATATTGACGATCTACCGAGAGGAGAGGGACAATTTTGAAAACCTTTGAAATCCTCGATTGAGAATTGATTCAGTAATGGAGGCGAGAAAGAAAAGCTTTGGGAATTTTTATTGAAAAAGTCTCTAGGTTAAAATTCTAGGGTTTGAACAAAATTGGCTATTTATAAAACTCTTTTTCCCTAATTGAAATAGGTATTAAGAATTCATGTAGAGTTGGGACTATTTTAAATCAATGATTGGATTAAAAAAATGGTTTTTGGGCTGGGCTAGTTTGAAATTTTAACACTTATATGGGTAAGAATAAGGAAATAAAATATTTTGGCTAAATGCACATAAGAGGGTTTTGAAATTCGAACCTAAAGGTAAGTTAAAGCCTTACTACTGAACCAACAAACTCATTTTTACTAATTTCTTAACAAAAATAATTTTTAAGGCATATTAAATTCTCTTACCATTTATTTTAAAAGGATAAAATCTAATTTTATTCTTATTTATTCTAATCCTATTTTTGAGACGTTACAACGAAATCTTAACTTAAGGTAGTGGCGATGTCGTGACGAGCATGCATGGGACGTTAGAGATGACGCGACATATTCTCCACGTAAGCCATGTTTTAGACTTCAAGTAAGACTGCTTCTCCCAATTGGACTCTGATTATTTCAGGACTATTTTAGTATGATTAGACCTCTAATATTAGCCTATTTAAAGGACCCTTGTATCCCTATTTCGAGAGGTCAATTAATAGGCAATTAAAGATGTAGTACTATAGCATTTTTTTTGGGGGGGGAACAAGATGTAGTTGCAGATGAATTTTGGTGAGAATTTATGTGATAACCATGAAGAGAATTTTGTACCCATTTTGAGAAAACTCTATGAGAATTAGGGCTTTGTTTTCAGGGTTCAGGTTTGTACATTTTGTACATTTAAGTTTATTTTCTCCATATTTTATTCTCATTTAGTGAAAAGCCATACCTCATTTACCCGTAGTTTTTCCCTATTTAAGGGTTTTCTACGAAAAATATTTGTATTCATTCTTCTCCACTTTTACTATCTCGTTGTTTATACAGGTCGCTCCCCAACATTTACTTTCGAAATTGACAAGAATTAATTTGCTCTGGTTTTTTTCAAATGGGTCAATTTGCTGAATGTCAAAATTGAGAGAGGCCAAAAAGGTCTTTTTATCTATATATATATATTATAAATTTATTACATATTTTTTCATAGTTCATACCAATGTTGTTTGAACCAGAATAGTTCGATTAGTCAAACTAGTTGGACCAAGAACCGATTTGGAGAAAGGTTTTGAATTGGTTGATCTGGACAAAAAAACCAATTGAGTAGGGTGGCTGAATCAATTGGATGAAAAGTTTTAAATTTCTTAATATATATTTTTTATTTTTTGAAAATTTTAAATATTTTTTAATCAAACCGATTTAACTACTTGTATCAACAAATCAATCTCTCTATCCGTATGAAAATCAAGATGGATAATAATAATGATGAGCTACGGAGCATAAAAAGACTAATTGTTTGCGATTGAAAAATTAAGCACAAGCATATGTTTTGCGAAAAGAATTAATTAATAGATCTAATGATGGTCATAACTTTTAATTTTGTATGGAGTATTTATGTTTTGTCATAATTACAATATGTAATTTTTCAAATTCTAGGTAAAAATTGAGACAATTTTATAATGCCTAAAATAATGAGAATTTAATTCTTATTGTTTTATCTACCTTTACCAAAAAAACAAATCCATCTTTCTACTAATTCCAGTTTAAAAAACATTGGTTTATACACCGTAAATAAAAATGTGGGGCAAATTTTGCCTAATTCCATTACTACCGAAGTGGTGCAATTATAAGATGCCACCTGTAACAGTAGTATTTATCCTCTGCTATCTACCGACTCTTTACATATATATAAGTAGCTCCGGCCTTTCTCTTGGTTCCATTTCCCTCCAAACTCGTTCAAATCAAAAGCTTCCTATACCAGAAAGCCTCTTCATTTTCATCTCCTCTTTCGCCAATGTCGAATTTCTTAGCGGCGGCTACGCTTGCAAATCCAAATCCAATAAAGTCTTTCAAAGGTTAGATATTCTTTTTCTTTTTCCTTCTTGATTAGTTATCAAAGTGACTTAACGTTTAATCTTTTTAATCTTGGAGAATTACTCACTAAGCTGGCTCCGATGGATACTTCGGAAAATATATATATTAAAAAAAAGAAAAGAAAATCCATTTTTTTTATTTGTTACGACGTTCGGTTTCGGAACCTCGTTTCAAGCCTCAGTTTCAGTCCTACTAAGGCTAACATTCTCGTCGCAACTTCTTGGGATAACCAGGTAAATTTGTGTAATAGTGGACACGTCAGCATATATTAATTTATTTTAAATCCTGATCTGTTCGGTTACTGAGAAAATATCGGCAAAAATAGGTGCATGTGGAAATTAATTAGGGTTTAACTTGCGCTTGGCATTGTTACTTTTTTCTGGTTCGTTTTGAGAAATTCAGACTGCATGGCGTGATAAACAACGTATTTTGTTTAGTTTATTTTTTCCTGAATTTACTAGAATATTTCTTGGCATCCAAACAGAACAGTTTTGAACCAATTTGTGTGAGTACGTGCTTCATTTTCCTTAGATTTTATATTAGTATTTATAGACCGTTAAAAGTGTAAGTGTTTTCTTTTACATATATTTGTGAATTTTTATTTATAGGTGAGATATTGGGAGATTATGAGAAATGAAATAAAAATTTTCCAGCATGCTGTATGCCTAAAGATCGTAATTTGCAATGCATGAGCAACCGCTAATAACTATTCTTTCATTCCATTTATTCAGTACTTTTTGTTAATTTTTATAATGATTTGGTAAGGGGACATTTAGAACTTTGTGCTTAAGATTCCTTTATATAGCCTTTTTTTTTCTTTTCATCTTTAGGTCCCTTCATAAGTGAATGAGCAATTTCGCTAAGCATTTCTTTATTTCTTTGTTTTGCGTTTTTCTATGTACAGGTTTAATGCTCGGCTTGGAAAGATGATGGAATGACTGTGTTTTCTGAAGGATGTGATAAGCAAGTGAAAATATGGCCTTTAATGTCTTGTGGCCAGCCAATGGCTGCGGCTGTGCATGATGCACCTATCAAAGAGATGGCTTGGGACCCTGAAATTAGTTTGTTAGTCACAGGAAGCTGGGTCAAGACATTGAAGTGAGTCAAACATTGCATATCTGTATGAATTAATAGTTTAAATGCTTCTGAAAGTTTTCCACTTGTTGATTAGTAAGTGGCTATTTCCTCTGGAACTCTGTTATAACTTATATGGCCTTTTCTTTATGCTGATATATTGATTTCTTTTTCAATCACACTCTTAGGTTTTATTTGGTTGGTACGAAAAAGAAGGGGTAAGGAAGGCATTTTCTTTTTACATGAATTTCCTACTTATGGTGAAGCATCCTCTCACGAAGGTTGTTGGCACATTAGATAGAAATTTGAAAAATCTTCAACTTATCGCATCTGCATGTAAGGTTTTGTTATTTTCTAGGTCCATATATCTCAGTTCACGCTAACTCTCTATTCTAGTTGTATATTTAAGCAGAGTTATTTGCAGTGATTATTTCGTGTTTGTCATTTTCATTGCATTGGAAATAAAGGAATAAAATGACATGAAATCAAGGGACCTCCAATAGATAGCTGTCTCATCTGCGGAATAATCAATGTCACCACGCCATCTATTTTTTGGTGACCTGCATAACTACCTCGTGGTAGTTGTAGTAATTTATTTGCCATATAAAGCTTGGATCTTCACAACTTAACACCAAATATTTCATGGACCTAAAAAGTATCACCATGTTACTGATGATTTGTTTTCTTTTTTCCCGAAATGGCATTTATATATTTTTATTTTGCCTTATGCTTTGATTCTAAGGGTTTATTTTCTTCCTTTCAAATACAAACAGAGCACAAGAGGTGTTTGCAGCCGTCCCAGATCTGCAAGGCTTCTTGGTCTGCATCAAAACCTATTTATCATAATGGTACTCTGCTTTGATTTGTGCCTTTATTTTTAACATTTAATTCCTAGCTTTGTCATTTTCTTATGAGGTCCAAATATTAGTAAAATATTCTGCTTGGAAATATGCTAAACACATTTATGATAAATTGGATGAATTGGACTTACGGATACTTCAATTTTACACTTTATTGCGGTGGTAGCTTAAAGGCCACCCGTTGGTAACTAATCTCACAGGCAATTGTCAGTTGTTGACATTAGTGGGTTTTCTTTGATTTCTCTTGTTTTGCATATGATTTAATGACTGCATACAGCATGCCAACTTTGTTTGTATAAAAGATTGTGGGAAGTTATGGGATGCCAAAGTCCTTCACGAGGTTTTGATCTTTTATCAATGGTGAACAATTTGAACTCTTGCCAGAAATATATGACATTTATAAAGCATGATACAGGTATTCCATCAACACTTTGGAGGATCATTCTCATTCTTTGGTCCTTTTGAAATTAGGGAGAACAATGTTAACTTGTTTGGGGATACATGTCTTATGCTCTTAAGACTTCTTATGTCAGTGAACTAATTTCAGCACCAAATGTCTTTTGTATGATAGCACTATATAGTTGCTTTCATCAATTCCGTTTTGGGCTTTGTGTTTTTTTATACAATTCCTATTACTACTCATAACTGTCAAACCCATAAATTAGAAGATAACACTCGCTTAAGTGCGCTCAAAACCACATCTTCCTAGTTGTTGCAACAGTAACAATGCCTAGTGAGCTAGCTCAATAGGCCCTTTCTGAGTTCTGCTTATATACACCATTCTCTATTATCTGTTAATATCTTCATTTTCTCCCAATTGTGCAAAGATCATTCCAATTTTTATTTTTTCAAGGCATATGTAACATCCTGAGTTTTAGCAGAACTTTTTGTTTATGCAAGTTCCCATTATAATTTATTGGGGTGGCTATTGACTGAAACTAATTCTTTTCAAGTTTTCTAAATGTTGTATGTGAAAATAATACCAAATTGAAAGTGCAGCATACTTTTTCGTCTTTAGAAAATAAAGGTGTTGGGGTTTTATGGGTCCTGATAATTTTAAAAGCCAATGCTCGAGTTATTTGGTGTTGGTACTTATCTAGCTAAGGAAGTTTTTGGTGCTTGTTTATTATGCTAATTCTGGTGTTTAGGTGTTGGCTTTATCTGTATGTCATTTGGATGGTTCATTTACTGATGAAAGTTATTAACTAAATCCTTAAAATATTAATTCAATTGCCTTCAATTCCACTCCTCGGGTTTAGTGAGGCATTAGTAACTTATAAACGAGATCAAAATGGAATTTTGGCTGTGAGCTTGTTCTATAAGTTCCTTTTCTCCCATATTAAGCTGACAATTTATCAAAATGTGATCTCATCTCAGGCCATATGCAGGTGTAGTCAGCCTAGGCCGTGCAGCACTCTCAATTATGGTGGTTTCCCTAATACAACGGCAAAGGCATACATTTTTTTTTCATCCATCTCCCAGAGGTATATATTTACTAGGTCTCCTCTGTTCTTAATGCCATTAGTATTTAAGCTTGGCGTGTGTTTCCCTGCTATTTAAACCGATTCTTTTATGCTTCTGAATCAATCAAATATTGGATCCTCACAAGCAGAGATGTTAACATTGATCTGTATATCCCTGTACAGATATCGTGTTAAATAGATACATCAGACTTTTTATAGACCCTATTGTAGATATTGAATTTTGTCCCAGTAAATAATATTAAGAAATGATGGGAGAAAAAAAAAGTTACGTGGTGAATGGATTTTTACTGTTTTTATTCATGTAAACAGTCTTTACTAACGTTTTCAGTACACAAAAACATGGGGGGGTTTGTACTTTGTTTTTTTGCTACCACACCTAATAATGTTTTCTTGACTCTTCAGTTGGCAAGGCAACCCTATAAAAGTTACAAAGCCAAGAGTAAACAACTCCGTACAAGTAAATATAGATTACAACAGGATCAATGGGGGGAGGGGGCGAAAAAAGGAAAAAAAGGAACTATATGCACAAATGTGAACAATGAGGAGTCCAAAACAACAGAACAAAGTGTTGGAGAAGACCCTTTGTAATTGCATTTTTGCAGCGAGTGGGTCATCTAGGACCAGATAATTCATCTGGAGGGATGTGTGATGTTGAGTCGGCAATAATCCAATTAGCATTGGGTTGGTGGTGGCTGTAGTGGTGGGCTTGGTTGAACTCTTGACGAACCATTTCCTCTTTCTGCCACTCTTCCCATCTCTCAGCCAACCCGTCACCTTCCAGCATCCTAACCACTTCAGACATCTTCGGTCGTTCCATTGGGGTACCTTGAGTGCACAACAGAGCCACCTGGATTAGCTGCTCCACTTCTTCGTCTATGTAATTACCATTCAGATCTGAATCCACCAGCGTTTCCAACTTCCTTTCTTTTAGAAGTCCTTTTACCTGAAATTTCAGCATTGCCATCAACTTTACCAAAACAGAAACAAGAACCATTTGCACTTCGTATAATTACAGCCTAAACTCAGCTGTGGGACAAAAAAGTTCAATCTTTTATATGCATTTGGAAGGTCATCCCCCAACACATGATTTCTTATCATACACAAAACTAATGATCAGAAAGGGTAAAGGAACCCCATTCATCTTGATTCCTAACAAGTTAAAAAGGAAAAGATTTTATCAGCCATATCAACAAATTTTAACAACTGTTTCTCTGTATGTGTATATATTCCTTTTTCCACCTTTATCTTCATCTTCATCTTGCAGGGAAAATGTTGTCAAGTTTCAAGTCTATTTTTCTGCTTTTGCGTTCACCTTACAGGGAAAAATAAAGTTAAGCCTTGGCACTATAATGGTGGTTCTGCTATATACTTAGTTTAATGTTTTCAGCCAACCAAGTGGAGCCAGAATTAAATAATTCCAACGCCAGACAAGAACGGAAAGAATCGAACTTTGAAGACATGCATAATAGGAAGATGGAACGTACCCAATCAAGCAACATGACATCATCATCATTTGCAAGCCGAGCAAGATCAAAAGCCCTCTGTCCTGTAATGAGTTCGAGAAGCATAACACCATAACCGAAAACATCAGTTTTCTCTGATGATTTTCCAGTTGATAGGTACTCGGGAGCTATATGACCAATTGTGCCACGAACAGCAGTTGTGACATGAGTATCTTTGTAGTCCATCAGTTTAGCAAGCCCAAAGTCACCGACAACTGCTTCAAATTCTTCATCCAACAATATGTTTGCAGCCTTCACATCACGGTGGATAATCTTAGGGTCACAATGATCATGCAAATATGCGAGCCCCCTTGCAGCTCCGAGTGCAATCCGTTTCCTTATAGCCCAATCAAGTGCTGGTTGAGACTCCGAACGCTCTAGAGAATGTAAAAATCAGATCAATATATGGTCCATTCTAACAAGTAGAGTGGATTCCATGAATTTCTCAAAATATTCCACTTGGATTTTATGACAACCCGCACTTAGCAAAATGTAAATTTATGAAACGAAAGACAATGTCTTAAAACAAGATTATAACATGTGATGGTATTTTAAATTTCATTTTGCAGTGAAGAAGCAAGAAAGCAGATATTGATAATTGAAGCTCTCACAGCTAAAGTAATTGAAGTTGGAAATAAACTGGTAACCAAAACAACACATAATAGAGAAGGCATTGGAGAAACAGGAAAGATACGACTAAAGAAATAAACAAGGAGACAACATGTTGTACCTCTTAAACAAGATGCAACACTACCATTAACCATAAAGGGGTAGACTAGCAGCCGTTCAGTAGGGGTCATGCAAAATCCACGAAGACGTAGTAGATTCCTATGGACAGCCATGCTTATCATTTCTACTTCTGTTTGGAACTGCAGCTCTCCACCTTGAGTACGCTCCTCTTTCAGTCTTTTTACTGCCACTAGAGAACCATCAGCTAAGCGACCTTTATAAACTTTACCAAAACCTCCTCTCCCCAGGATGTTTTTGTTGCTAAAATTATCCGTTGCCACTTGCAGTTCACGCAAGGAAAACCTTTTAAGTTGCCCCAAATGAACTTCTGGGTCCTCCTCAGCTATAAAGGAAAAAAAAAAAAAAAGAGTGAATGCATACACACAAAGGAATAATATTAATTAAAACTATATGTTGAAAAATCTCTAACCAGGTACATCAAAGAAATGATCCGGTGCCTTCCTTTTTCGCCACAAAGCAAGCACAATTGCAGGGGCAGCAAACAGCAGGGCAGCACCAGCAGCAACCCCTCCAGCAATAGCACCAGTGGAACTAATACCTGCCAGCATGAAGAATATATATTATATACAGTCAGTACACCTGTATTAAGAATATTATAGTTATCAACATTTTCAGCTGGTACAAACACCAATTCAGCAGGCAACATTTAAATTGAGTGAACTTGTGGACTGAGGGATCAGACAATACTCTAGCTCAATAAGGAACCAAAACCCACTCTTAAGTCCCATCATCGTCAGATTTAGATCTGAAAAGGTTCCTTCTTAGAAACGATATAGATGCAAGAGAGTTCTAGATCAACAACAACAATTCTTTGTGTTACCGAGATGTGGTAACACCAAAACAGTTGTCAATACAACAATTCCGAGGAATATCTCGAGAAATAATATATATATATATATATATATAAGGAGGCCCTAAATTTAGGCACATTTTTTAGATTTGTTAGCAGTGATAAATAATAAGAATAACAATAACAATAAATTCAAGAACAAACCTGATTGAGCTGGAGGTGTAGGTGGGATAGGAGGTGGTGGAGCAGGTGGAGGATTATTGAGTTTATTATTGGCAAAACTGTTAGACAGAAAGATGCACCAAATCAAGAGAAGGGCATGAGAGTATTAAATATGAATAATGGTAACAAGTAGGGGGGTCGGATCAGGAGTTAGGAGTTAAGAGGGTGGGAGCAAAATGAGAGAGCAGAGAAACCTGATAGGAGTGAATAGTGAAAAGGAACCATTAACTGGAACATCTCCTACTAGGCCATTGTTTGAAAGATCCCTGCACCACACATAATATAACATACAACTCCATTAAACCTATTCTTGACACTAAGCTTAAACAGCTAATGATGAGAAAAATTCTAACAACACTCACAGCACTTGCAGTGTGTCAATAGTAGTTAAGGACCTAGGAATTGTTCCTGTCAATGAGTTGTTGTTGAGACGCCTAATCCACAGAAAGTGAAAGCATCAATTAAGTTGCACAAGGGTAAGATGGATAGATATTTAACTGGTAAAAATCTTGCATAAAGGAACAGTTTAGCACCACATATACATATATATATTTTTGGGAAAAGAGGGGGGTGGAGGGGCGGGGATGTGTGCAAAAAAGGCTACTGCTCAGGGAAACCGTTTCAGAATGGTGCGATTGGTTCATCGCACTCAAAGCACCCCTAGTCCAGTGACTTTTATGGACCAAAACCACGTGACGTAAAAAGCTTATGCTCCAGTTGCTAGTAATATGGAATTTGACCTTTATATGGATCTTAACAACCACACTCACATCAGGTGTAGGGTGGGCATCACACTCCTACCCAGTGTGATGCCCAGAGCAAAAAAGTCTACTGCTCAGGGAAATTGTTTCAATATGGTTCATCTCACTCAAAGCACCACTGGTCCAGTGACTTTTGTGGACTAAAACCATGTGATGTAAAAAGCTTATGCTCCAGTTGCTAGTAATGATGGACTTCGACCTTTATATGGATCTTAACTATCACACTCACATCTGATGTAGGATGGGCATCACACTCCCACCCACTCAACCAGAGTGTGGACATTAGATGTAGGTCTTTTAGATGGTATGAGAGCATGTGCTAACCTGATTTGAGCCTTCATACCGGGCATCACACTGTGCTAAGCAAAGGACATTGTCAATGGTAGTTCTAGGTTTTTATTCCCAATGTAATAATTTTAGGAATCCTAGTCCAATTATGATTAGCCAAGTCTATACCCATACACAATTATCCCTTCTTCAGATTTAGTAGAATTCCGTAAAGACACATGCTGATAAGTTCTTTGAGAACTCTAAAGTTGTGAAACTGTTAAGCAAAATCAAAAGATAAAAAGCAACATCATAATTTGTGATACCAATTATTATAATATAATTGGTCTCTATAGAAGCAGAATCACACATTTTGTCATCCAAATGAGTCATAATTTGCTTTTGACTCTAAACACACTTTTTGTTTTTTCATTTTTACAAGATAATAGAAAAAATACAAACCAAACAGACCTAAACGAATCCTTTATCCATATTGCTAAAATGTTCAGTGAGTTGGAGGGAAGGATTAACAGATACGAAATAGCTTTCACTATCCCAATAGGCTTACCTCCTATCTACTCTCTCTGTATGACCCAACCTACTAATACCGACATTTAACATGCATAGGACGAGAAGGAAATTCTCATAACTACCTAAACTATAAATAAGCATACACATTTTTAATAATAAAACCATTTAAAAGTCCAGTTTAGCTAGCAATATCCCAATGCATATAACCTTCCAGCAATACTAAACAAATATTTCTAAAAAGCAAGGGCACACAAAAAAAATTGATAAAATTAGCCACATGAAAATGTAAAATGAGTTCGTACAAGAAACGGAGTTTTTTAAGCTGGCCCAGAGTAGTCGGGATGTCTCCAGTTAATTTATTCAAGTAAAGATCCAAGCTCACCAATTCCGTCAAATTCCCCAGCTCGTCTGGGATTGTCCCAGATATGTTATTACTATAAAGCTCCCTGTTATTTTAAAAAAAAAAAAAATTCATTTAGTAATTCTTGGACAAAAAAGTTCAATCATAGCACATATCCAAGTAACTTTATACGGAACATGCAACTAAATCCAATGGAATACAAGCATCTTAAAGATTAAGATGGAAAAACAAATAAACAGAAAAAAAAAAAAAAAGAGCATGGAAAATCAGTGCTTACAACCATGTCTACTTTTCCTAGGGTGGATGCATTGTTGTCAGGGCGCAGAACCAAGCACAAAGGTACAGCGCCAGATAAAGTTGTGACCTCAAAAATCTCAAGCAAGGTCCTTGCACCTTGAATAGGGGTTCTAAGATCTAGAGTGCACCTTGTGCCCTTGAGGAGTACTTGAAACTTTGAGTTTAAATCAGGCATTCTAGAAAGTTTTGTTTATTTGATTTTACACAGTTATGAATTTAAGAAAAATGATTCCAAATGAAAACTACCTCACGGGAAATTATCTAAAGGGAGTCCTAATCAATCGAGAATGTAATTAACTATTTGGCAATGCATGCAGGTACTCTGATTTTCCTTTATTTATTCATCTTTTTCCGCTTAAAATAATTACAATAATCTGGGGCAGCATGTATTCACCAAGTTCAATATCATCAACTTACAAATACTGCAAATTTGGAAGTGACCCCAGCTGTGGAACCAGTTGACCAGTGAGATTTGCATTCCCAAGATCACTAAATTCACAAAAGGGAAAACATTTAATATTGTGAAACTAGGAACTCAAATTACAACAATGACAGTAGCAAAAGTAAACTTACACTCTTGTTACACTATTTTCACTATTACATGTAACATGAAACCATGTGCAAGGATTAACAAGGGTTGGGTCCCAACTTTGTAACACATTATTAGGGTCAACCATATTGGTCTTCAATGCATTCAAAGCATCACCTGTTTCATAAAAAACAAAGCAATGGATCATTGGAGGCTGCAAAACATCAACCAGTATATATATCTTCGGATAAAATATAGCTAATATAGGAACGTGAAGAACTTTCTTAATTACTGTAACTACTTGTGAATCAAAGAAGTGTGTTTCTCATATTTGTAACAGCGGGGGACTTCAAAAGGAATTAGGGTAAAGAACATTTCAGAAAAACTCCAATGCAAATAAAGCCATATGATAAAACCAGTTTCCGGGGGAAGGGGGGGGGAGCGCTAATTGTGTACAATTTGGTACTCATAAAACTTATTTCTACATTAATTACGTGATATTTTCATAAATATACATTCTTAATTTTCATATAATAACTTTTCCTTGTAGCATGAATATTATTATAAAAATATATGTTAAGTATTTATAGTTGCTTGTTTTCAATATTATTATATATACTTCAATTTTCTAGCTTAAGGCTTCTTGATCCCTAATTTTGATTCCTTGCTACCTCCCTGAAATATTGAGAAGGACAAAAACTTCAACATAACTTGTAAGGTCCAACACATGAAAACAAAATTCACAGTCGTCAGGCATCGGTGAAGACAATTAGACAAAGCATTGGTTTACTACACCAAACTGAGTATCAAAATCGAGAATCAGAATGTAAATTATATCCAAAAATTTCGAAGAAAAATCATTAAGAAGCGTGCAACTATGCCTACAGTCAAATCAATTAGTACACTGAAGCTAATTGAAATTTGAAACAAGCAGTCAACCTTATTCCACTAATAAACCAATCAAATAGCTACTAAACTGAAAACCTTCTAATCTCGACCTATAAACAATAATTCCATTTTAAAAAAGTCGGAAAACAAAAATAAATGAATAAAAGAGGAAAAAAAGAGAGAAAATAGTGATAAAAAAACCTTCGGCATTTCCTGCAACTCTGAAAGCCAAATCCAACACGAAAATCAACCATAAACAAAAGGAAATCAATCGCTGCGTCATATTTTCCTTCATTTTTGCCTACTTTTGATTTCAAAGAGCTAAATCCCCAAATTCATCATCAATCATCCACTTGACGAATCGCGGAAACATCAATTCAGTCTAAAACGAACATCACAAATCACACACATATCGGCCGTTGACCGAATCAACGAGCAAATAATTCAAAAAAGAAAAGAAAACAGCACGATACACTTCGAAAAAGACTCTTCTATAATCTAAATCCAAAAGAGAGAATAGAAAATGCTCAAGATTCCAGCAAAATTCTTGATTCTATTTCTCTCACTTGACTTCTACAAGGTAATTATGCCCTCTTTTTTTTCTTTTTTCTTTTTTTTTGCAGTGTTTTGGGGCAAATTGAAGAGAAAGAGGGAGAGAGAGAAAATTATGTTGTGTTTGGTAAGGGGAAAGAAAAAGAAAGGAAGAATCGGAGTTATTTTTATTTTTCTTTTATTTTTCAACTATGAAAAATACTTTTTTAAAGAAAATTATGAAAAAAAAAAATTATAGTAGACTGGGTTTTTTCAAACATTTTTGTTTGGCTTAGTCAAAGTAGCATTAAGTCAGCAAAATGTGGTTTCAGGGAGAATTAAAAAAATTTACTAATTACGTTATTATTACACTATGATTAATATTATTATTAGAGATTTATTTGAGAGATATACAGCTTAATGAAATGAAAAAAAAAAAAGGGAATTAAAAGGAAAAGCGGAAGCCGGTCAAAGACGCACGCTTCAAAACAACTGGTCCCCACTGTTTGTTCGTTTCTTTCCTTCTTTTCTTATATTTAAAATCTATGTTAATTTTGGTATATTATTGTATTTGCATGTTGTTTTTGATCGCCTAACTTGGGTTGAAGAAAAAAAAAATAGGACTAATTGCACAAAGATTCAAATTTTAAATGTTTTAATTGAATTTTATCTATTAATCAGATTCAGTTTAATGTCAATTTAAATATTAAAATGTTAGTTAGTATTTAAAGTAAGGTCCTACATAAATATAAATTTAGCTTTTAACAAGTTTTTGTCACTTTTATTTTAATTTTTATCAATTAAATATTTAAATTTCAAATTTTAATCAATTTGCTTTTTGTTGAATGTAAAAGATGATTAAACTATTAAAATTTTAACAGTACTAACGGGCAGCTCGCATGATAATTTAAAAGTTTAAATTATTCGTTTAATAAGTACAAACATGTTTAAAATATGTTTTATATCAAATCTAAGATATTTAATGTCCAAGCTCACGATCCAACTAGCAAAACAACTTAATTAATATAATTTTACTATTTGATAACTTAATTATAATCATTTTAAATTGAAATATTAATTTGAAATTTATACCACAATTATGAACATTTGAGATATTTAACTCAAAAACTTTATAAAAGCTATGACTAAAATTTTTAAAATAATTATTCAAACTAGAACTCCAATTGCATTCCCAAAAAAAGTTGAATTCATTTATTATTTCAAACAATCAAGAAGATAATTAGCTGTAAATTAAATAAATTTCCATTTTTTTATGTTTACTCTCTGTCTCAATTACTTTTATTTAGCCAAACCTCAACCTCCCCCTTAAAACAAAACCTTAACCGTAGAGGTAAAGGCTCAATCGAGGTGAGATAAAACGTTTGAAAAAATTCGAGTTAGTCGAATTGATAAATTCTATTTTATTAATTAAATTCAATTTAATTTTTTAAATAAATAGAATTCTAGTCAAGTCGAATCGAATATATTTGTTTAAGTTAATTTTAAAAAATCTAAAAATAATTATAAAAATTTTATTTTCCAAAATAATCCTAATCAAGTGTATAATATGCTCAATAAAGACGTAAATGAAAGAGTTAAAAGATTGTCTCTTTGAATATCTTTTGCTTCAAATGAAATTAAGAAAATAAATAAATTCCATGAAGAGCACCTGTTGTATCTTTCTTTTATGTTAACTTGGTCATTGCATAAGAATATTATCATAAACCAACAAGTATATATTTGTTCTTTTCAAAGTCACCTAATGTAGTTAGTACAAAAGCATCCTAGGCTCTGAACTCATCATTACCACTAATTTCTTTAGGATTTGCATTTGAATAAAGAGCACAGTGTTGCTTTCACTCGGCAAACCAAAGTTTGAATCTGTTCATTCAACTCTGCAATTCAGAAAACTTAAAGATTATGTTTGGTTCACTGTAATGAGATAGGGCTGTAATTGAATAGAGTTATAATTGAATAGAGCTGTAATCAGTAATTCAACTGTTTGGTTGAATAAAATGGAATAAAACTGTAATAGTATTCTTGTGTTTGGTCGAATGGAATAATGTTATAATAGTATAAGGAAAAAAAAACTAAAATGACCAGAATACCCTTAGTAGAATTTTTTTTAGGTAGATAACTATTGTTGTTATTAAATTTTTTTGGGGCGTCATGAATCACATGGGGGAGGATGTGGCCTGATAGTGTGGCGGCACCAAATCTGTATTGAAAACCCTCTTCCAAGTCCCCCAAAAAAATTTGTGATAACATGTTAATTTGCATGACTTTTTTGTGTTTAATTCGGTTAATTTTTGAATTGATCCCTATTAAATTAGTGCTTTTATGTTTTAATATTGTCAGGGATGCAATTGAGACGCTAAGAGTAAAAAATGAGCAGAAAAGGACCAAATTAAAACACAATTAATAAAGTGAGGCCGAATAAAAAATGTGAAAAAGGCCAAGGACTCTTTAGATTCTTTTGTCTTTGTAAAAGCCAAAAATAAAAAAAAAATCTAATTTTAATTTTTATTTATTTTTAATTATATGTTGAAGCAGTTAAAGCCAAAATTAGTAAACATTATGTATATAAATAGGGCTTTAATGTACTTAGGAAAGACATATTTAATTTTACATTTTGATTTCAATTTAGAATTGAATAGAATTATTTTCTTTTCTCAAATTTGGTGCGTAACATTCTGTTATTTCATGTCCAATTCTTTCTTCTTTCAAAATTTGTCTAATTCCTTCAAGTCCTTTTCTTTCCCAATTTCCACCATCTTTCGTACAAACCCAATCATAGCCAACCAAAGCATGATTATATTCATGCTTCACTAAATTCCATCTTAGCTTTAAGCCGGTGTTCTTTCCGATCGGGAATTGTGAGATACATATCCACACTAAAAATCCTTCCAATCGGTATTCACATTTTTCCTAAGTATCGGGATTGATAACTCATCCCTTAAAGTTAACTCGATTTCAAGTCAAAAAGTGCACGTTTGGTTGAAGTCGTGTTTGTTGACAGTTGGAGAAACGAGTTGGTCGTGTTGTATTTGGATCTTCGAGAACAAATCAAGGAAAAAGTGATCGGGTTTAAACAACCCACGCTGTTGAAGCCGTTAATTCGAGTTGGGTTCTTCAGAGCGCAAGGCTGCCGGAATCTTGAATCGGGAACACATGTATCTCTGTTAGATAATCAGTAAGGGTTGGTTTGCAGGTCGTATCGGGACCAACTACGAGAGAAAGAATTGGTGGTTAGGACATTCTTAACTGCTATAACCAGCTTATTGTTTGGAGGAGAAAATTAATTTTCAAGGATCGATTCAAAAATCCAAAGTCTACTGAGTCTAGGACTAAGGCTTATTATCTTTAATTACAAAATCCGAATTTAATTTCCAATTTAATTTCTAATTTATTTAATTATTTATTTATACTGTTTCAATTATTTAGTTTTTAAACATTTCAAACCTTCTCTGATTTATTTGTTTATTTTCCAACAGGTCTGTTTGGAGTCATGGGCACGACTATTGACACGACAGAAATTCTGATCACAAGTTAAACACGAAAGTTGATTATAACACCAATCCCTGTGAACTTGACCCTACTACCACTCTTTAATACTATTTAGAGTTATTTTGTAGGAATTATTTTTATGGTTTCGACGCCCATCAATTTATTGTTGTTTATCAATTTCAAAAAAGAAAAAACAAAAACAAGAGAGAAAAATATTATTGTCATTCCTACTTGAGCTATTGCAATGTTTGGGCCATAATCACTCCTTTCATTGATTACTAGTTTGAGCTGTTGTGAAATTGTTTGGTTGATGATGATCTTTCTCGACTTTGCATTTTTTGTCTTAATATTCTTCCCTATAATATATATTTTTTACGGAAAAAAATAAACTAATCCTTCAATTTTATTTGGAACTGTAGTAATTTTAGTTAACTGTAGTAATCCTTCAAATAACCTTATTACGAAGATGCGAACATAAACATAAACATAAATCAGTGTACTCAAATAACCCTTAAAGTATTTCAAAAACATTAACCTAAATTTGTTTGAGGTATGAGATACTCACTTTAACCAATGCAAAGTAAAGTAATAAAGCAAGCATAGGAGAAAACAATGTATAAGATAACACTTTCAGCAACCAAACTACATGGCTAAGCCTTTTCGTTGTTGCTGCTCTTCTTCTCAGCGTTTTGCTTTGGAACAGGCTGAATTCTCTGATAAGGAGTCCTAGTCAATGTCTCTCCCCTCAAAGCAGCAACATACCGATCATTTGTATCCTCTTTCCGCTGGAGCTCCCTAAGGTATTCTACTAATCGCTCTTAGTTCACTTTCCCAATCATCTAATCAAAAAAAGGAAAGAAAGGGGGACACAAGATAAAATTATGAACCCTTAGTTTATGATGCTTCAACGAATCAGGTAGGCAATCATGATATAAATTATGCAAAACATTCAATTACTCGATGAATTAATAATGGGTGGAACTCAAGAATAAGGAGGATGCTTACGAGGGATTCGGGGCGGGCGTTTTCGCGTAGCCGAGCCTCCAACTGAGGGTTACGGGAGTTGGTAAGTTGCATGACACCGTAGCCAATGACACCCAGAACAACGCCGCAGAGGGTGGCAAAGGCCAAGAAGAACGGCTTCGAATCTCTTGTCCTCCTCACTAGCCACCGCCATGTCTCACTTTTTTCCCATAGTATTGACATTTTTAATAATTTCTGGATCACTCTATTCCTGTTTCATTAATTAGTAAAACCGATCACCCTAACAATTGAACCCTCCCTAATTCCAAAACAAATATATAGCCCTTTTTAACTAGGTTGAGAAAAGTTCTGTAGGGCGGTTGGCCTCTAAAAATCAACAATTTATTAATACCTTATTCCCACAGCAAGAAATCTTCTAACCCATTCCAATCGCATAGTAGATGGTAAACTAAAGAAATCTTCTGAATGTTCTTCTCTTGTGATAAGATGATCTGCAACAAGTGAGATATTAGAAGTTCATCACAAGTAGAATAGCCGGCAAAAGATATGTATCATGCCAAAAACATAACTTCATTATAATTTGCCTTTTCCCAGTAGCATATTGTAAAGGCAATAAGAATGCTCATTCATGGATAAGTAAATATGTGGGACGAGAACACCATAATTAGTTTCAAAATGAAATCAAGACTATCCAACAGATGCGACAATAGATAAAAACAAGAATTTTATCAACAGAAATGGAATGTGCTATGTCACATTGTTCATAAAAAAGATTTTTTCTTCTTATATTTAATAAATAAACAAACCATGGATAGAAAGTTTTAAGCATGCAAATATTTTATTTTTAGTACAAGCAAGCAATTATATTACGGGGACAAAACTCTGTACCTCGTGCCAATCAAATTGAAACTGGTTAACCATGCAAATAGCAAATTCATCCAAAGTTTCAAGCCCTAATTAATTACTGTAATAGAAAGAGCATTGAGGAATATTCAAAGTAAAAAAAAAAAACAAAAAACAGAAAGTATAAATTAGATTTAAAGGCTGTAAATAACGTAGTGGTAATGGTGGTGGTCTCAAGCATCGGTTGATTCTATTCACTATTTTTCAGCAACAAAATACCAATCAAATTAATGAATAAGCATGCATGATCCAAGTCCAACATTGAATTTAATTAATGCTCAACTGCAAGTGTTAAAATATTGGGTATTTGAAGTTGAAAATCTTAGCAAGTACTTGAATACAAATTTTGGGTTTTATTTAATAAAAATTATTTTCTTCATTTCAAACATAAGGTAATTTATCAAATCTATAATTAAACTTCAAGAATTTCTTGATTGGACTGATTCAGATCCTAATAAACAAGTGTGCAGGCAATTCATGGTCATTTTTCATTCATGTCAAGCATACAAATAGCAACTAATACCCAAAGTTTCAAACCAGAATTAATTACTATAATAGAAAGAACACTGAAACATTGCTGATAAAAGGGTATTATGAAATTATCTACTGTTGGAATATTCAAAGTCAAAAAACTAAGAAAATTGAAGTATAAATTAGATTTGAAAGTTGGAAACTGCATGGTGATGGCGGTGGTTTAAAGCATCTGTTGATTCTACTATACCAATCAAATTAATGGATAAGCATGCATGATCCAAGTCTAATATTGAATTTAATTAATGCTTAAGCACAAGTTTTAAAATTTTGAGTATTTGAAGTTGAAAATCTTAGCAAGTAATTAAATGCAAATTCTGGGTTTTATTTAATTAAAATGAAAATGACTATATATAAATAATTAGAGTAAGTTAAAAAGCTTACCAGTACTTTTTATAGTCTTCTCATCTATATCACAATGAAAGTGATGCCAGCTATTCCACCTGCAAACAATGATAAAATTAATCACCTTTTTTTTATAAAATAAAAAGTGAAAGAATTGATACCCTATTGGAGGGGTACGAGCAACCCCATTGGCAATGAACGTACCCATGAACTCTATGCTTGCTATGTCACACTATAAAGATGATAACAAAGATGATAACTTGAGATTGAAAGTTTCAGAAATGGAGAAGAAACTTGAGGAAACTACGGAAGAATTGACACAGAAGAAGGCTGAATGGCAAAACCTAATCAAGGAAAAATAGGAGATGGTAAATCACTGCAGATCAATGACTGAAGAGTAAAGATGGGTTACAGAAGGAAGTTCTGGAGGCAAAGAGAACTCTTAATGATTTAAGGGCTAAAATGGTACATGAAACAAATCTTGTAATAACCGAACAAGATCCCTTCCTATCTTCAAACAAAGTTGAAACTAATCCCTCAACATTTTGACACAAAACTCGATCTCCATCTACCTCAACATCTCTAGTTTCAGATTATTCAATACCCTACAATGATCAGCTAATAAACGAAGAAATGTATATAGTGCACTGGTCAAAACTCAGGCTTTTCTTGTAACAAACAATCCCATTTACTTAAACAAAGACTTACTAACTTGAAACATAACCAAAGATTCCCATCACAAAAATCACCACCAACAATTTGCCTCATTAAACATACTAACAAACTATCAATTCCTGTAGCAGAAACATCAATCATTTCTTTAGTAACCCAAATTAATTGTTCCTTTACTGAATCAACAAGCTTTCCATACAATTCATTAACAATTCCAACAAGTAAACTTAAAAATAGCTTATACCCATCAATGACAATAGCATGTAAGTGCTTAATATGAATTTTGGCGAAATAGGGTTCGATTAAAACACCATAGAGAATAGCTTGATTAAGTAGAGTGTATTCTTGGGGATCTGGGATAGTTAACGAAAAGGGAGGTCTTAATTTCGATTGAAGAAGATCAAAAGCTTGCCTTAGAGAGAGCTCTAGCTGATTGCGAGCTTCATAGGATAAGACTCTAATCAGTTGCGAAGCCATTAAGAGTAGTATTCATTAAGACAAAGCAAAAACTTAATACCTTGTCAGCGAATTGCTTCACTCGATTCAGCACCAATTTAACATCTGGGTGTTAGATCGTTAGCCCTTTCCTCTCACACTGAAGTCGATTTTTCTCGAGAAAACTGAGAAATCTAGATTTCAAGCTTCATTTTTGTTTAGAGGAAATTGAAACCGTTGACCCTGATTTTAACTGGAGCTTGAGGATGAATTTGTGGAGCCTAAGAAGAGCGAGAATCGAAGGAATTCGACTTAACTTGAAATTGAATCTGGGTTCAGGCTTGGATAGAGTTGGTGAGGATGCTTCAGTGTGAAAAAGAGGGAGAAGGTTGGAAGGAAATGGGAATTGTGAAAAAAAAAAAAAGAAAATGCTCAGATGTGAGAAAGAAATGGGTAAAGTTGAAAAATTTTCACGCTGAATTGGTATTCCGTAGGGGGAGTGCCGAATTGTAAATAACAGTTCTGCCTTGAATAAGGCTGTATGGAATAGGGTTGTAATAGCCCATTACAGCCAACCAAACAATGGAATAGGAACGGGCTCACTAAATTCAGCTGTAATAGCTTAGCATTACAGCCAACCAAATATACTCTAACAGTACGTTTGGTTCACTGTTTACTTCATTCCATTCCTGCATAATTTCGTGCCCTACAGTGATTTTTTGCTATTACACCGTTTGGTTCACCGTTTACTTCATTCTACCGATTTGCTATTACGCTCATATTCCCTCAGATGCTGTAATAGGTATTCTGGGGTGAAGGCACTGAATTGCTATTCAACACTAGACGCGTAAAATTTATCCCAAAAATAGCCTGCTTTCTTCTCCCTTGCTCCAGATTTCTTCCAACATTTTTTCCCAAATCAACAGCACGTTCGCCTTTCATCTTCATCTTCGGTACGTTTTTTTTTTTATTTCATCTCCTGTTTTCTATTTCTCTTTCCTCATAACTTCATAACTCTTCTTGTATAAAACTTCATAACTCTTCTCATGGTCATCTTTGATTGTCAAAATTTGTTATGGGTCTCTGATATATTTCTTTGTTTCCTTGGCTTATGAAACTGAAGGCACCGGCTGTTTTTTTTTTTGTTTAATTCTTTGATTGTCAAAATTTGTTATGGGTCTCTGAAGCTTCTTATCTCCCATTCCAGGTTGGGTATTTTTCCCCCTATAAATCCTTTTCTTAATGAATATTTTTCATTTGATCTCTGCAAATGTTAGTTCATTTGGTGCTACGGTTCTTTATTTATCTTTAATTTTGTATTTGTTCATCTGAGTATTAAGCAAGTTATGTTAATTTCACTCAGTCATTGGTTTTGGTTTCATAGGAAGTTGGCTTACGGTCAATTGTATTTTTTTTAGGTAACGATAGAATTGGATTTTTTGTAGGCATTTTATGTTGGTGTTTAGGAATTTATGTTATTTTTAGATTTATAGGAAGTGAAGTAATGGTTAATTCAAGTTATTTTAGGTTAATTATATTTGTTGGGAATTTCTCTTCAAGTTCTTATAATGGAGTGAGAAAGTACATGTAAGGTGGATTTGCCATGTCAAACAGTTTTTCTTTTTCTTTTTGTGTATGTGTATGTGTATGTATTCTCTTTAGCTTTGAAGGATGGACCTAATAATTGTACAAAGGGACAATTTAAACTCTATTACTGCTGATTTTTTGTTAGATTAGAGTGAATTAGATATTAAAGACGGGTTTGCAAAAGACAAGTTTGCTAACTGGGGATAATAATCCTTTCAACCTTCTATTACTTTGGTTTTGTTAGTTAGTGGCTTGGTCAATTTATCAAGTATTTTTTGATTCAAAGCTTAGCTTAAAAGTCAATATATGTGTAAGAATGATAAACCTCCTATTAGATGCAGCCTATGCAAACAATGTTGTAATGAGGACTTTAAAAGTACATCCAGCTCCTTGTGGTGCATTAGTTTAATGTCGTGCAGTATGTTCTCAACCCAAATACCATGTAGTAGTATAGTAGCCCAACTGAATATCTTCTTGTGCCTTACCATGCCATGGAATTTTTGGCAACTAGTACAAATGCCTATACATAGATATGGTTTGATGGGTTAATGTAATAAGAACTAAAAATTTTCATTCCAAAAATTTTTATTTAAAGGTTCAGGACTATGTTTGAAATGAATGTTTTTCTATGGCAAAACACCCAATGTTCAGTTCACTAATTTCCTTGAAACTATGGTATGGAAAATGGTATTGCTAATGTAATGAACTGAAAGTTACGGTATCGGAAATTGAGTCTTGAGTACTGTTTCCGTGAAATTAATTTATGAATATTTATTAGAAATATTTATGAATTATAGTTGAATGGTTATTTAGTGTTTAATTAAGTGAAGTAGCTTGAATTTAGTTTAAAGGATTAAATTGCATAAGGAATAAAAGTTTAATTATAGATTAAAGAAGTAAAAGGGACTAATCTAGCAATTAGACCCTAAGTGCCATGTGTGTGAATGTATGATATAACATGTGTAATAGTTGGTATATATGTGTAATAGCTATAAGATATTTTATGTAGCTATTACACATGTTAATTTTATATTTATTATAGGTTAATAATAATATAATATAGTATAATGAATAAAGAATAATGAGTAAAGAAACATAGAAAGAGTTACAGAGAGTAAACGTGAGAAAGAAAGAAAGAAAGAAAGAAAGAAATAGAAAAGAGAAATTTGAGGATTAAGGCCCTAAAGCTTGATTGGTAAGTTGTTTTAGCTCATTTTCTTATGATTTTTATGTTTATGGATGCATAATTCAAAGTTCTACATGTATGAGGTTAAAATGAAGAAAAATAGAAAATTTTTAGATATTGATTTAGTTGAATAAATTGAGGTTTTATGGGTTAAATTGATAGGAATTGAAGTTAGAAGTGAAAATTGAGTGATTTATTAAAAGAATTCTAAGTTAGGTTTAAATAGGGATTAAGTTGAATAGAGCTCAAAATTTATGTTTTATAATGAATTTTATGAGTTAGAAATTGTTAATGAGTTGATTAAAGAGAATATGAAGCTTAAGTTAAAGAAAAAGATTAGTAATGGAAAAAGGACGAAATTGGAATTTTTGTAAAAGTTTGATAGAAAGTGAAAATGTGTTTTATGAATTAGTATATTGATGATTTTTAATTGTATGATTGTTAGTAGCAAACGTAGCATCGGATACGTCATCAAAGAAGGGAAAAGAGAAAGTAAATGAAGATATCGATTAAATTCGATAAATAGTGGTTTGTATTTCTATAAACCGAGCTTAATTGTTATTGCTATATTTGATATTTATATTGTATGAAAATGTGAATGAGGTAAGTATTTTTACCATATTGAAATGAATGTGATTTTGAATACCCTATTAACAGTGTCGGGCTAGTCGGATATAGTTGGCATGTCATAGGAATTGGAAGTATTGGGATATTCCGACATTGAGTCGATGAGACACTATGTGTCGACTCTTGTTAAAGTTCGGATTTGTTCGATGAAGTACTTTGTGTACTATAATGTTAAAGTTCGGATTTATTCGATGAAGCACTATGTGCTTATCCCGGAGTGGGGGTTGGATCCGTGTATCCGTCGATGTCCGAGTTATGTTAATAAGGGTAAATAAAGTAAAGATTATTATAGTATCTGATTGATATTGAATAATAGCAATAATGTGTTTGAATTACCATGTTTTAAAGTTGATTAAGCTATTGTTTATAGAAATACCACTGAGAGTATTCTCAGCGACGGTTTGTTTCCGTCATGCAGCTAGGTACGAAAGTATAAGGACTCAAAGATACAAGCCGATCCCCAAACTCAAATTGGTGAAGTTTCTATCTTTTTAGAAAATGGCATTGTACCTAGGATGTCTTTTGGTTATTTTGAAAGTATCTATGTTGTTAAGTGATATTTTGGTATGTTTTGTAAATGTTACCAAAACCTTAAGTATGGTATGTTTTGATATGTTAGTGAAGAGTAATAAGAGGAATTGTTGGTAAATGTTGTAGAGAGAAGAAATGAAGATGTTATAAACTTAGTTATCAACATTTTTTACTAAAATAGATTTGGACAGTAGCGGTAGTCCAACTTTGAAAATATACCAAAAATAGTATAAAGTGAATTAGATGATGAATAAAATATGTAATTGAAGCTTAATGAATCTATTTTTATATGGAAGAAACAAAATAGGTAAAAGAGTTGTATTTTATGAGATATTTACGTTTTGGTGAAACAGGGTTAGAACAATTTCTGGATTCCCTGTTCTGACTTTAGAAATTCACCATAAATTGTGTATTAAGAATTAGGACTCAAAATTTATTTGTATGGATTCCTTATTGAGTCTATTTTTAATTGAAACAAATGGCATAGTCATTGGATTTCTGTACAGGAAGAAATTTGATTCGTAGTGCACAAGGGTCAGAGTAGCCGAACCCTGAAACAGGAGAGACTTTTTCTAATAAACTGTACTAATTGGCCTGACCAAAAATTCTAAAAAAAAATTAGTAAGTAGATATATGAGCCTAGTTTCAGGAAAAATTTACGGAATTAGATTTTGAGTTTCGTAACTTGAGATATGATTTTTTTAGTGACCGTGACGCAGATGGATAGTTTACTACGAAAACTGTTTAAGTGCTAAGATAAGTTTTGTAATGTCTCCTGCTTGACTCCGGCAACGGTCTTGGGTAGGGGGACGTTACAGCTAAAGTTATGGATTATATTGGTTTTGGATTGTGGTTTTCTGGACAAACAAGGGGGGGAGCTTGTTTGAATATTCTTAAGAATATATTAGGTGTAGAAACTTGCTGTTTATCTTCGTGCTCTTGCTTATGGTCAATCTCTTGAGCCTTTTAAATATAATAAATGTTCTATGTGGCTGGATGACTCTGGATTGTCCCTTTCTTTTTAGTGGTGGTGGTCTTTTAGTGGGGGGTCTGAATTGATAATTTCCTAATACAATGGTGTTTAACTTGTTTGTTCCTTCCATATAACTGTTTGATATTTCTCTATTCTTTGTTATCAAAAGGAAAACTAATAATAGATGCTGAAGCTGATTGTGATCAAATCAATAATTAATTCAATTTTTAAGCAGGTTTTGGATCGCGGGGAGAAGATTGAACTTCTAGTGAACTGCTCCTCCACTTGATAAAAGGAGCATAGAAGAGGAGACTATTTGGATACATAATCAACTTGTAATGAATTCATATATATTGTTCTGCAAGAAAAGAACTAAAGAAAGATCTCAGAAAGGTATCATTCTCTTGAACAAAATTAAGAAGGAAGATATTATGAGGTTCTGGAATTGCATCATGTGGAGAAGTTTGATGTAAGTATACTAAAACTTTTGTTCAAAGTTTGAAATTAAAATGCAAACTTACATGCATGTTTTCTCTCTATGCTAGGTTCCATTTATTGCCATGTATCGGAAGGAGCAATGTCTGAGTCTGCTAGATGATTTTGAGCAAAATGAGGTTGAGAATGAAGATAATGATGATGTTGGACCAGCAAGGCAATTGAATTGGCATAAGGTAAGTTTTTTATTAAGTTTTTGCTTATGTGCCAAGGGTCGAGAGTGGCTTAGATGCCTTAATCAATGGCCGAGCCATAATAATGGTCTCTATACTGTGATGGTATACTGAAAGTGTGACATCCAAGAGCAAGTTCTATTTACTGCATTATTTTCAGGTACTTTGGATTATAAAATAATTAGACATGTGGTTGCTCCTTCAGAAGCGTAAGAGTGTGCTTCAGATGCAGCAAAAGAAAATTTACGATGAGGAATGTTTGAAGATTGATAACAGTGAAAAGTATACTTTGAATAAGCAGTTATTCGAATCAATATCAAAGTCTCTCAATGAAGCTGAAACGAAGGAAGAGATTGATGACATAGATGCAAAGTATACTTTGAATAAGCTGTTATCTAGGATCAACATAATTTGCACCATCTACAATTTATGTTTTTTGGATTCATTCGGTTGTAGGTGTTGAGTAGTATATGTATGATGTACCTAGTGTAGGTCTATTCATTATTTTTGAGATTTTTATATACAAAATTCTTAAAAGATCCATGTTTAAATGTTAATAATATTATATTTTATTTGCTCAAAAAAATGAATTTGACAAAATGAAAAAAAAAATTCGGTAGCTCCGTAGTAGAACCACTAGTCTATCTCTCGGCATGTAATAATTTTGAGAAAGAAAATATTGGTATAATTACTGTTTTATTTTTGTATTCATATGTACATATCGATCCAAAGTTTTTAATATTATTCTATACTAAGATTTTTTAATAATCTTTTACTTTTTATTTTTAATGAATTTCAGATAATTTTGTTGAAATATAATTTTGTAAGTTTTATAATTGATTGGATTTAATATATTCCTCATATAGATATCATGCAAATGTATTCCTTCGATTAAATTCAATTTATATTATAATAATAAAGTCATGAAGACGTGACTCTCCTAAAATGGTAAATTTGTAATAAAAACCTTTTAAATTTTATCAAATCATAAATTAATATAATGATAAAATTATAATTTGATCTCTTATAAATTAATTATTCATTTTAACCCTTAAAATAATTTTTAACTTCTCTTCGCTTTTAGCACATTAAATTGTAATGTAATTCAAAAATAATAAAATAGATTATATATTATTTTAATAATATTATATAATATGATTTTTAATTCATATAATAATTATATTAAGAATGTTATTGAATTGTATATTATTTTATTAAATTATATTTAATAATAATTATGTTAAAATATGATTAAAATATTTATTATTATTTTTAATAAAATATATTTAATAATAATTTTCTTAAAATTTAATAACAATAATAATAATTATCTACTTAAAAAATTTTGCTAAGGATATTTTGGTCATTTAAGTCTTTTTCCTTATACTATTACAAGGTCTATTCCATCCAACCAAACAAAAGAAAGCTATTACAGCTCTATTCCATTCCATTCAATCAAACAATTGAATTATTAATTACAGCTCTATTCCATTATAGCGCTATTTCATTACAACTCTTCAATTATAATCTTATTCTATTACAGTAAACTTATAAGAGTTTGGTAAAGGGATCACCAACTTGTTCTCAAAATCCTATTAACTTTGTAAATTTTCAATGTTGTCGTTTAGCTTGTTATCAGCTTGAATAAAAAAAAAAAACGAATTCAACAGTTTAGCACTATTTCTCAATAGTACTTTTTATCTCAAAATGTTTCTTAAAAACGATGACCTTAAAGCTATATCATGCTATGACTAGAGGCACAAAACAAACAAGGCAGCGTTTAAAAAAAGCAAAACAACATAAATAGCGCTTCGCTTTTTTAGTTTTACACGTATGTTTACCAAAAAGCACAAAGGCTAAATTCCTGAAATGTTTCTTTCAACATTTGAGGCTTCAGGAAGATGCTAATAAGCAAAAACAAACACAACTTACACCTATAACCAATTTGCAATTTTATCATCAAGTATAGGATCTTTTAAAATTCTCATTCAAACCCAAATTACACCCCAAAATCAAGGGAGTCGTGTTCCACTCCTAATCAGAAGACCTTTCGCCCAGAAGTCATGGGAGTTTTTTCTGCACCACTGTCAAAGCCAAAGCATTTGAGAGAGGTCAAGTAAGTTAATAATTTAAACTGAGAAGAATTAGTGGGGCCAGTTTTGAAGAATACAATGATCAAGAGGAAATTCCTTGTTCTCCTTCAAGTAGGAACAAGTAAGCTAAAAGAAAGCCTAAAGCTCCTAAATAATTAGTGAACATGGGTTATCCGGTCATCAACTCGATCTCTTGTTCACTTCTTCATTTTCATATTTTCTAAACAAATTAAGATATTTAATAGTTAAAACAATAGGCATTCATAAACATGTTACCTGAACAATTGAAGACTAAGGGATGGACTGTGGACTCGGCGGAAACGATGGCTGTGGCTGTGGCGTTTACCGTCTGGACGCAGCCGCTTACGCTTCTCGAAATCAAATACGAAATAAGGATTAAGAAAAGTTCTGCAGAGAAAAATCTAGGGTTCCAAATTTGGGCGTTTAAGAATCGGGGTTGAGGAAGAAAAAATGGCAATGGGCATGGAGTTAAAAGTTTTATTTTTATTTTTTAACTATAAAGGAGTAAAACGACGTTAGGGGAGGAAATTAAAATCGAATTACACCTAAATTCAGAACCACCTCGATTTTGTTGTTATTCGACCGGTAAATTTTTAATTTATTTTAAATTTGAAAAATCGATTAGTTTATTTAAATTGATTCGAAAAATTAAAGCAAATAACAAAATAAAAAAAAATCAACTTTTTTTAAATTCATTCATGTTTTACTCGCACCTAGTCCGGAGAAACAACCTTCTGTATCATCTGTTTCATTTTAATGCATTAATGTCACGTAAAAACCACGTGATCGTATATGATACATGGGCTATGGTAAAATACTAATTACAAACATATATTCAAACTTTCCGGAAGTTTTATAAAAATTCACTTACTCGAAAATATAAGTTTAATAAAAATACATTAATCTTTTAAGGTTTACTTATTAAATGATTTTTAAATAAAATAATAAGTTTAGCTTTCATTAATTATTACTTATTTTATTTATCATTATTTTCAATTTTTATTCAATCGTTTTTAATTAAAAATAATAAAATCTTATTTAATTATAAAATTTAATTATTATTATTAAATTAAACTATGAATTGTTTTATTTTCTAATATAATATTAAGTTAAATATAATGTAATTTTTAATTAATATATGTATATTTTTCAAGTTATAAATACATTCACATTACAATTATAAAAAATAAATCCGAATAATTTATTTAATCATTATAAAGTACGATTAGATTGATAATTAAGATATATCTATACTTAATCAAAATAATTATAATCAAATTTAATCATTATAAAGCACAATTAGACTGATCAAGAAAATATATTTAAACTTAAATATAGGCTAAAACCCACATGTAAGTTACACAGAAAGACTTAAGTTCTCAAGACATTAACTTTGCCCATTGAATTAAAATTTGGATGGCTGTAAGTTTATTTTTAAAAAATTGTTATTAATGATAAATATATTTTGATTTTTACTTCTCTCTTACTTTTTTTAAAATAATTTTATTCAAATGCATGTTAATTATTTGAATTTTAATTATATATATTACATAATGTCACACTTATTATATATGGGTAAAAGATTTTTAAAATGTATTTATAATTTTATCTTTAAAATTAAAAATAACATTCTCTTTTGAAGTAATAGTCATTGCTATTTTTGCTTTATAAATACTCCTACAACAATGTTTATTGGTTGTATAAAAAATTATATTTTAGATTTTTTCAATTAAGTTTGTATCTGGTTGATTTTAGAGCTGATCATGGGCTGGGCGGCCCGGCCCGACCTGGCCCGAAGGCCCGCTCAAAAAATGAGAGAGTTTGGGTAAAAATATAGGCCCGAAAAATGGGCTTGGGAAAAAAAGAGGCCCGTTTAGAAAACGGGCCGGGCCTCGGGTAAGAGTTTTTTAGCCCGGCCCGAATTATATATTAATATATTTTTTATTTTATTTTTAATCATTTTAAATTTTTAATACAACCTTTTTTATTATATTGTCAATTTGTATATTATTTTAAGAATTATTTTAGTATTATTTTTATTTGTCTTAATATTTGTTTTTATGTTTTTAAATATATTTGATTTATTATATTTTTAAAAATTTTTATTTAATGAAATAAGCAAAAAAAATTAATATGGGTCGGGCCGGGCAGGGCTCGGGCTTAGTAATTTTATTTCAGGCCAGGCTTGAACAAATTTTTAGGCCCATATTTCGGGTCGGGCCAAGCCCGGGCCTAGTAGACAGGCCTAAAATTTTATCTGGGCCCAGCCCGATCTATGATCACCTCTAGTTGATTTGTACCAACTTATTTAATAGCTTTATATATAATATAGATTAATTATTCGATCTAGTACTCTTAATGTTGTTATTTCATCAAATTAATACTTATAAATTTTTAAACAAGTTGATTAATAAAATTCCATTATTTATATTATTATCTTTTGTATATGTACTCAATGGTTTTTGTATGAAAAACAAAATATATAACCAAATAACAACTCACTAATTACCTAACATTAACTAATATTAATTTGCATCATGTGGTTGAATCATGATGCAAGAAGGTGATATGTCATAATTTGATACGTCAAATTAGACTCTTCAATACCTTAAGGAGCTTATTCTCAAGCAGTTTAAGTATCTTTTATATGTTTTTGTTGATTTTTAGTTCTAAGCATTAAATAAACGTTTTTTTGTTTAGTTTTACACCCTTTTGAGACTCAAATTGACTAAATGTGTCATGGGGAACCTAACAATATGATTAAGTTGGTGTAGGGAGACAATAAGGGCTCAAACTCGAGGAGAACATCATTCAAAGTGAGTATCGTTACACCAATACCATGGAAGTCGTGATATCCCTAAAGGTGCTAAAATGAATAAATTGAGTCATTTTCCAATGGTATCGCAATACCGAAGGATGGGTATCGCAACACAGAGACCCTAAAACCCCAATTTAGCTACTATTTTGGGTACCGTGACACTAAAGGTTGGGTGTTACGATACTATTGCCTAACGGGTGAAAAACTACAGAGGCAATTTTGTGTCCAAACAAGCTTAAGCCTTTTTTTTTTCATTTAAGGGCATAATGGTCAATGTCAAGTTAAATGTTAGTAGACTATAAATACTACTTTATAAGCTTTCGATTTTAGATTTTTTTGGTTGAACATCTTTCTTTAGTTTCATAGTTTTAGGTTAGGCTTCTTTTCTTTTCATTTTTAGATTAGGTTTTCTCTTTTCTTTTTATAACATATTTTGTTTTTATTGTTTTCGTTCTTGTTGAAGACTATATAAAAGAGAAATTATCAAATTCTTGGGCTTCATTGGATTTCCCTCAATGAAATGAGTATTTCTTAAACTTTTCACTTTTATTTTATGCCTACCACGTGTTTGATAAAATGTTTGTTTGAAATTTAAGTTTGATTATGTGCTAAATTGGTTAATAGTTGGTTGAATGGCTATTTGTTAGTTTAAGTGAATTTTATTCTTGATTAATTGATTTTTCGATTATATTGAAATGCTTAATACGCTAGAATTGACGCAGTTAGTGGAAAATCTAAATAAATGAGACCAAAATAAGAGTTTATCATTAGATAGTTCGATAGAATTCTGCTAAATACTGAGACCAAGAAGCGGTCTATATGCCTAGGTGAGATCGAGAGGAGATTATTATCTAAGAGTGACAAACAATATAATCGGTATAGATTTATTAACTTAGTTAACGATTAATGAATCAATTGACCATTGTTTTATCATTTACATTGTATAAAACAATAGAGAAGAAAATTAGATTAGTTTGTTTAATTGATAGTTTAATTTTAGTTTATAAACAATTTATATTTGAATTTGCACTAATATTTTTTTACTCAATTAGATTAGTAATTGTTTAACTTGTAATTAACTTGATAAATGCATTTACCATTTGGAAATCCCTTGGGTTTGATCCTTTAAAATATTCGAAGTGTTCCATTGTAACACTACAACTATTACAACTGACCTGTCACACTTGTAGTAAAGCCATTAGATATTTAAGTATAATAGTGTTGATTCTTGGCCCCCGTGTGCGGTCAAAAGACAACTTATATTAGTAATAATCTAAATTATTCATAGTTTAAAGAATCAAAATTGAGCAAATTGATTCAATGGACTATTATTTCGTCTATCAAGACTAATTAGGGAGATACTATAACACTCCAAACCCGCCTAGATGTTATGGCCAGATGAAGAAGTGTTACGTAAATTGATTGAAAATTTAATTTTCGTATATTTTGGAAATCGTCATAAACTCTTAAAATCTCGGATTATTCGAAGATATATCTTATCTAACTATTTTATTGGAAACGTTGTTTGTTTATATATTTAAAAAAAAACTTACAATATTGTAGCGGAAACTTTTAGAATGTTGATTTTTGAAAACATTGTTTACTGTTTGAAATCCATTACTTTTGTAGAAAAACAGATTTTGTCAATAAAACATTTAAGCAGTATTTTATGAAAAATGAAAATAAAGTTCAAAATCCAAACAACCAAAATATCCAGACAATCCAAGATTTACAAAAAATAAAAACACTTTAATCCAAATTAAATTAATAATAATAAACAAAATGAACGAAAAACTTTTATAACTGAGCTTTGTCGCACCGACCCACCTAAGTCTGAGGATTACTTGAAAATATCAGACAAACGGAAAGTGAGTTTTCAAAACTCAGTGTGTAACAAATGACTCAAATAGATAATTTATATTAGAAAGATTAAACAGAAACAGAGTCATAACATAACAGTACATATACAGACATATTTTCCTACCCCCATCTACTACACGCCATCTCCGACCATCCCAACACATTATATGGGGTATCAAATGCACATCCAACCCTACACACCACTTAGTGTTGATATGACACTTTACAGAATATTTGCAGCTGTGCTGCCAGATAAATAAGCGAATTATCGCCTTTTACAGAAACGCTTCCTCCATATAGCAAAACCCACTCTAAATGCAAACATAGAATGTAACAGAAATCAATCATACTTCAGTATATACACATAACATAATAGATATAGAACATATACAGAACATACATAGCATTTTTCGGTTTACTCATAACCTATCATGCAACTTAGTTTATCATATAATGTTTCAGATTTATGAACATATATCAAAATTAATACTAACAAATGACCATATTTCATGTTTTACAGTTCATTAAATCACATACTGACTTTACAAAAGGCCAACGGTCAATCAGAACTAAGTGTACAGCCCTAAGGAAAAATTCAGAATTTTGGGCTCACACGGCCTCACACATGCTTGTGTGGCCTACACAGCCCAAATAACATAAACCGTGTGTCACACAAGGCCTGTCACACAACCGTGTGGCGTCGATTGGGTAGATTTTTAGCTTTTGTTGTTCACTATTTTTCGTGTTTCTCGTTACACACCTGGGTATATTCAAATGCAAAATCAACAATTGAGTATTCCCACTCCTAAATCAACCATTAACACAAGTAATTTCAGAAACAATGTGCGAAGCACAATTCAAAAATCAATCTCAAATGAACTAACTAAAATCCCAAAAAACACAATCAAACTCTTATCACTTGAACTAACAACAACTATGCGAAGACTAAGTAGCAAGAGAAACGCCAATTTCGGGATCCCCACCTATCGAAAATTCGCATAAATCAACACTATACCATAAAGAATACAACTCATCCATTTACATCTTTCAACAAAAGTTTGATAGAGAACACTTACGCGAGATAATTTAAAGATTGATGGCACGACAGGACTTAGAACAAAATATCGGAAGAGAAGAAATTTGAATAAAAAAGATCAACCAAGAAACAAGAATGTGAAAAGCACAAGGGTTGCACCGCAATCAAACTTTTAGGGAAAAAGAATTTTAGATAACCAACAAAAATAAAATTAAAACAAAATTAAAACCAAAAGAAAAACTACCCACTAACCACCTACTCCTAAAACCCCACCACATTCGGTAACTTACAACCCCCAACATTCCAAAATTCAAATCCCAATCAAATTCCACTACCAATACAACCTAAGCAGGAATTTGTAAAAAGATTGCCCTTGTTGTTCATGCAGAGGTTCAAACCAAATACCCCTAATATATTAACAAAGCCCTTAACCACTGAAGCAGGTACTTATCACATGACAAAATTTCACAAAAGAAAAGCTTAATATTTTTGGGACGTTACAGATACCTTGTCTTGAGTATCGGAGCTAACGACTCCTAAAAAGATAGAGACATAGGTGTGATTTTTTGGACTTACACTACATTGGACATGACCTAACGTGAATTTATCCTAGATCTGTTTATGAATTTATTTATTTATGACATTCATAGTGTGACTTTACCTCAATCCTGAGTAAGTAATTAATTAAGCGTATGCAACTTGTATTCTTTGATATATTAAAAGCCTAAATTCAATTGGTAGTAGAGTTGAAAGCTAGTATGACAGGTATAAGACTTGCGTATGACATTGCTTTACTTACAACAATGGAATTTATAGCCTAATGAAGGGTAAATGATATCATTTTATATGCATTGTATGATTGATGAAAAAGAAACACGGCTGAGGCAAATGATTTTATAACTATGAGTTAGAAATTAACATTTTCATGAATAAAAATGCAATGGTTACAATAAGATAAAATAGGATCATATTGGATAAGCGAATTTAACCTAAAAAGATAAAATAATATCCTATGAGTGTAACACACATATGACAAGGTCATTGGACAACTAAAATTATAAGTTGCGTTCATAATGGTATATAATATGGAAGAGTCCATGGTACTTTTAGTGGATTGACTCCATGGCTAAATAATGTTGTAATTAATAAAAGAAGAGTCAAAACTTAATTGCAAATTATTTTAGCCCTAATTATATATGATCAACCAGTCTCTCCGCTAGCTCAACACAACTCTATATGGATTGCATTCGAACTAATATGTTGAATGAATGAAAACTACGAATGGTGAAATAGATATTGCATGTACTACTATCCACAGTGAATGCATTTTTTCATAAAAGACAAGAGATGATTTATTGATTAATTTAGTTTTTTAAATTAATATTTAATTGACTGTAACTAAATAATTGAAGTTCAAAATGAAAATTAAATTAATTAATCAGTACCATTTTATGGAACCAAACAATTAAATATTTATTTACTCTTAGATTTTGATACAATAAAGTTGTCATGATTTTAACATAATTATAATTGGGTTGAGAAAATAACTTAATTGAATGAATCAATTGAATCTATTTTAATTAATTAAATAAATAGTATTTTAGGAATTAAAAATTAGTTATTGGGTTGAATAAATTATATTAATTGAGTTAAAGATCGATAACACATATAATTATATTCAATACATGAAAGACCCAAAATTTAGCCCATCATATTGTGATGGTTGGCAACCCTAGTGTTCCAAAAATGATGTGCTGCCCATCATATAGTCCCAGTGAGATTATGTTTGTTTTCTATTAAAATATTATTATTTTAACTTATTTTGTTCAAGTAAAACTCTTGTGATATTTCTTTATAAATTGGGACTATGGACTAAATCAAAATATATCATATATTAAGTGTAATTATTTCGCCAAAAAATTGAGCGATTTATTGTTCCTAAATAAGTTTTATTTTCGTGAGAACTCGAGTTAAATTTCTAACCCATAGAAAGATTTAATTTTCTCCACTGAAAAATTAAAAGTTTTTATTATGTGATTGGTTTGTGTTTGACGATAGTAAAAAAGATCTTGTAGTTGATTGAAAGCTGAGAAATGACCAGACCGCTAAGTTAAAAACACATGTAATAAGTTCGGTAAAGTTTATTGTTATAAATAATATAAAGGCTTGGCTTTACAAAAAAAAAAAAATTGTTACGCATCAAACTTTTCCAAACTAAGATGGTGTCCAGTTAACTCGTGAAATCAACTTAGTCAATAGCTTTATATATGGTACAAATTAACTTTGAGGTGAATTCTCTATTTTTTATATTTTTCAATTTCTTTTTACTAGAACCTTGTAAATATAATTTTTGTTAAAATATCAAAATATTTAATTTCATAGCACTTTAATATATAATTAAAATTGCACGGTAATTGAAATTGAAAAGTGAATAAATGAAATAAAAATGCATATATAATAACAATAGTATAATTATCTTTTAATTTAAATTTTATTTAATAAATAGATCCCAAAAGAGTTTATAGGATTTTCTTCAAACCTACGGGGTAAGTGAATATTTTGAAACCATAAAAGGTAAGCATAAAACTAATGTGCAATTTGATACTCAAATTTTTATTTTGTGTTATTATACACATAAAAATTTTAGTTTATTTTAATTAAATATATTTAAAGAAATAAATATATTAATTTTTTATATTGAATAAGTATACTTTTGTGTGTGTAATACGGTAAATATAAATTTGTGTTATATGGATAATGGTATTGACAATTTATAAAAATCAAATAAAATTAAAATGTTATTTATAAAATTGTACAAAATTAAAATTTATGTATAATATTACAAAATAAAATATAAAGATTTATCAATATATTTTACACAAATCATTACTAAATACAAGCACTTTGATATTTTTAAAGAAAGAGAAAGAATAGTCAGAATTTCTTTTTGGGAAATAGAAATAGAATAGTAAGAAGATGGGTAGGGATGAAAATGATGGAATTAGGATTTGAGTTGAAAATTGTATAATATAATTCTTAAAGGGACCACTCATTCCAGGTCGATATTTCATCCACATTTTATGTGAGCAATTTGCCATTTGGTCGGCTAATCATCCTTTATAAAAGTCTTACCCTAAAAGTATTTTAATAATAATAATTATTATTATCCCATGAAATATAGAGTTTCCTTCAGCTCAAGTATATGGCTTTTAAATTGAAAGTCGCACTCTTGAATTAAATGGCCAATCTTTTAAAAGTGGCCATGTTTTTGGAATTTTAAGTAATAACTTCAAAATTTTCAATCTATTTTGACAAATTTGCTTTTTTACTTCTTATTTGAATCACAAATGGACTAGTAAAAGATTTTATGTTTAAATTTTTTATATTAATTTCGAATTTAACCTGGGAATAATCTTGTAATAATAAATATTTTTACCTATAAATTAGATCTAAATTGGGTTTAAAATATAATTTTCCGTAGTTCTAATCATACTTAATTAGTGTAAAGTTCTTCACTAAATTTAATTACAAATGTGATATTTGTTATGCTAATCCATAATAATAGGCCATACACTTGCATGATTTAACCTTCGACTCTTAGGCCGTTACCAAATCGTTGATTAAAAGGACAAGAAGTGTGAGCCAATCTCAAGGATTCTCGAGCTCTAAGTTTGGTTAATCTGAAGTATAATCTTAGGTTTTCATTCATTCTCTCAATACTCTTCCTTATTAAAACTGAGCCCTATTATTCTTTACAGTTTTTGTTTGTGGATTAATATAATATTTGGTATTTAAACTTAACATTTTTTCTTAATTTGGTACTTAAATATTTTTTAGTCCAATTTGGTACTTAAACTTAGACACTTTTTCTTAATTTGAAAGTTAATATTTTTTGGGTCCAATTTTATACCTAAACTTGACACTTTTTTTCCCAATTTAGTACTTAATCTTTTTTGTCCAATGGTACTTAAACTTGTCAAACGTTATACAAATTACTGTATCATACTAACAATGTTTTTTTTAAGAGTTGGTAAAGATAATCAATAACATGGGGTTTTTTGTATTTAAATCTTCAATTACTCTTAGCTTAATTAATTAATTTATTTCATTTTATTAATTTAAAATAACAAATTTCTTTTATTTTGGGTTTTAGAACTCTTCTTTTGTCGTTCAATATTAATACGTTAAGTATAGTTCAACGACAATTTTCTCTAATATTGGCTATATTTATGTAGCATAACACGACTTTTTTAACACCATTAGTATTTCGGGGTAATTTGTATATCATTTAACAAGTTTGGGTATCAAATTGAACCTAAAAAAGCTTAAGTACCAAATTAAGAAAAAGTATCAAGTTCAAGTACCAAATTGAATGAAAAAAGCTTAAGTATCAAATTAGAAAAAATTGTCAAGTTCAAGCACTAAACTAAGCCACAAAAAATATTTAAGTACTAAATTAAAAAATTGTATTAAATCTAGATACCAAATATTATATTAACCTTTCTTTATTATTATTCTCCAAGAATCCTAATTAACTTAAAGCATTAAACAACGGTTAGAATTTCAACTCCAACACCACTTAATTCACTCATTTACTGTAGGTTCAGTCAAAGCTCGTGATTTAGCATTACGGCTCAGCCTCTCCTCAAAAAATACAAACAATACTAATATAAAAATATATTTTTAATATTAAATCAGCAATAATTTAAGCTCATATATTAGATTAGATGAAAAATATCAAGAAAATAAATACATCAATTTATTTTTATATTAGATAAATATAATTATCTGTGTATGAAATATATAAATATAAAATATTGCTATACCAATAATTGTGTTAATAATTAGTGAGAATTGATCAAATCAAATTTTTATGTATAAAATTACACAAAATCAAAGTGTATGTATAAAATTACACATTAAATCAAAATTGATGTATCATGTTGAGATTTTTCCTAAAATTTTAATTAAGTTTTTAAGGTATTAGTAGTATCTAGGCTTGTAAAAAACTTTTAAACTTTAAAAAAAATAAATTTAAGGCATTGCTTCTTTTTTTTTATACTTAATTGGTTACTTGAAGTGCCAAAACTCAATAAACTCAAGATAATGATGTGGCAATTAAGTTTGAACTTTTTGTTCCGTTTTTTCAACTAAGATGCCATCTCGGATGCCACGTATACTATTTATGACATCAATATTTTTTTAAGGGTGAGTAAAATTCATTTCTATTCGAAAAAGTAGAATTTTTTTTTTTACTTTTAATTAATTAAATCAATTCGATTCCATCGACTCACCCTTATTTTTTTTCTAATACGGCTTTTCTTATCTGTTATTATAACTAAATTAATTTATTTAATTTTTAGGATGAAATGCTGCCAAATTGGTCCCTTCATCCCTATTAATTGGCCTACAAAAATTAGAACAAACATAAGTTCATTTACACCAATCATAAGTAGCACAGTTAATAAATTTGTAACAACTTAAAACATCATCAAAAATAGAAAATTAAACAATAGTCCATATCCATTATGAGGAAATAACTTAGCCTAATTATCTTGTCCTAAAACTCCTAATTTTGAAAACTTTCACGATTTGTCATTTGAATAGACATAGATCTTTTTTAAAGGACACTTTTCCAAAACAAAGTTTGAGGGGCTCGAAAGTGAATTTCCTAAAAATAGGACCATTTTAGAAATGTACCGGCAATAAATGTTTCCAAACTGCTAATATATCAAAACATAATGTTTCTAAAGATAAAATTATTAAAATAATAAAAGAAGTATGAAAGTTTCATGAAATAGAAAGTTTTTTCAATAACAATTAAATTCATTTAACCAACTTCTTCTTTACATATTTTAATTTCATGAATTTCATGAATCTAACTTAAAATGTATAGAAATAAAGTGTTTGGCAAAAGGATTGAGTTTGAATTTCATTTGAACCACCTTGCTTTTAATGACTGGTCCACTAAATAAAACAACTTATTGTGAATCACTTGTTGAATTTTCATGATTTTAACATAAAAAAAATTTAATGGTTCACATCATTTTTGTTTTTGAAAAAAAAAACAAAAACTATATATGTTTTCTAAAATAAAATGAAGCTTTAGTGTTTTCAATTTTGTAGCGAATACTCTATAATCGATTATTTTATTGATTGAGAAAAAAAATTCTAAATATGCAATACCCTTTTAGAGTAGCACATGATGCTTCTTTATCTTAAGTTCTAGCAGATTATAAGTACTTAAATTATAAAATAGTCATTTTATTTGTTTTAAATTAAATTTTAGTCATTTATATTTGAAATATTATGTCTTAGTCATTTACATTATCATTTTGTTACAAAGTGGTCACTCTATCGTTAAGTTCCGTTACCTCCCTAACGGCGATCCTACGTGGCAATCTAAATGGGTTTTAAATGCCAACTTAGATGTCTTACGTGACAATCTAAATCAAATTTATTTAATTAAGAACTTATTTTCATCCCAACAACTAGACATCCAAGTTGGCATTTAAAACATATTTGAACTGTCATGTAGGACTATTGTTAGAGAAGTAACGGAGTTTAACGGTAGAGTGATCACTTCGTAATAATACGATAAAGTAAGTGACTAAAACTTAACAATTCAAACATAAGTAACTAAAATGTAATATGAGACAAACAAAAGTGATTATTTTTACAATTTACCCTTCTTTTAAATAGTTTATATAAACTATTATTAGATATAAATACGTTTATAATAATATTTTTATTTTTAAAAAATGATATTTTAGATTTTTCCCAATTAAATTGATGTATTATTGATTCACCGCTTATATATATTAAATTATCTCAAATCCTTTATGTAAGTGAAACAAAATATATATATATATAAAAACAATTTTTTTTATAATTTTATCTTTAAAATTGAAAGGAGAAATTTCTTTTAAAGTAGTGGTTAAGATTTTTGTACTTTAATTAAGGTTTAAATTATTCATATCCTTTCCATTTTTAAATATGAGAATAAATATATTTTAGTACATTTGAATTTATTTTTTATATTTATTTTTGTTAAAAATTATTTTAAATATTTTATAATTAAATTAGTGTTGATATAGTTTAATAAGAATTCATATAGAGAGTATTGATACATAAATTAGTATAAATAGTTTGGAGGGTATAGAAGACGGTGTAGGTTGGGACACTGGCGGCTTGACTCAAAAGCCCGCCAAACCCGTGCTAAAATAGCTCTGAATAAAATTTAAATGCACTTTATGAGATTATTTTAATAAAAGCTAAATTTTCAATACAACTTTTTGTCACAATAGTATTTGTTTTTCAATAATTATTATTATTTAAAAATACCAAAATTTAATTTTGACTAAGCGCAGATCAAATTTGAATTATTTATTGAATCATAATACTATAATAAAAGCTAAAGAACTTTAGTAGTCTTTCCTATGACTATACTGATTAAGACAAGTCTTTAATTATATTATTACTATTAGTAAAATAAATATGAAAGACTTTAAAGTATTATGGAAATTGGAAAATAGAATGTATTTAAATAAAATTGTTAGTGCATGTCGCATTGAAAACTTAAGATATTATTTGTCTTGATTTTGTTTTTAGGGTTGGATGAGAGTTTAAGGTATTTTTAAATAATTGAAGAATAAAATTATTATTATTGAAAAGTGTTCTATTTTTAAAATTTTATTTTTAAAACTAGATTGTATGTGAATGTATGGTTATTCACCAAAAGGTAACACGAGTGTCTCACTTTTGATGAAATTCGAACACCTGACTAATATCATAGATATTAATTATACATCTTCTTCGGATAATTAATATAATCATAGATAGATATATGTATGTTTTGGATGAAAATACATATAAAGCCCTTTACAACAGATATATACTTGATGATCATCAATTCACATCGGGTCAATCCATGAAATCATTGGAAACAAACAAAAAATCCGCTGGAAACTAGCTAGTGTTCCATTGCAGCAGCTAGAGCATATCATATGCTGATGCCTGATGCTGAATTGGCTGGGTTTTGACAAAACGAGACAGCTACAGGTTTTCAACATTTTCTTTAGAAGCTTTTGGGCTGATTTGCTTGTAACTTTGATGTTGTATGAATAAGGTTTTCAACAATATTAGTTCATCATGGTCTCTGCTTTACAAAATCTACCTCCATGTTATAACCAAACCAAAGCTAAGCAAATAGTTCAGAAGCCTGCCATCCAGTCAAAGTACCTTTTGTCATATACCCTATTACAGTCCATTTATTTTAAAGGGTGAACCATATCCAAGCTTCTGCCATCCAGTCAAAGTACCTTTTGTCATATACCCTATTACAGTAAACCATATCTTACGTTTTAATTACTTTATTTCAAAAAGTAAAATAAATTGTCATTGAACTATTTGAAAGTTTTTATTAAAGTTGATAGATTGTTAATTATTTTAAAAAAATTCGACTAATAAGTTCCAAGTGATGGTTTGATGATCAGTATAGTGGATTAGTATCTATCGACGAATAGTAGAAAATAACCTAGATTTATGTCAATCTACAGTTAGTGTCGGAGATCGAAAAAAAAAATTGTTTGGATATTTGTTTACAGATTTAAAGCTGTTCCATGAAAAAAAAGTTGAACTATAAAAGAAAAGAGGAATGAGAGTTTTCTATTCGTGCAAACGATGCAAAGAAAGAAGGCTATATAGTGATTTTAACAACTCAATGACTTTAATAAAAAATTTTAAATAAGTCAATGACTATTTTGTAACTTTTTAAAATTTAATGACCAAAACATAAACTTACTAATAATTTAATAATTTTGGTGCACTTTACCCTTTGTTTTAATTGCAGCAGTGACAAACCATGCAGGGTAGATTTCTTTGCTAAAAATATTTGCCATAACTTCAATTAGGACCAGCCCATTTCCTTTACAGTCCAGCTCCAAGCCTCAGCCCTTTGGAAGCCGAACGTAACTATGATATAAAAAGATCATTAGCTAGCCAACCGAGAGCTGCTGAGGCTCAGTACCTACAGCCTATAAGCCCACCGGGCAGCGGCTGCCGCCTTGCCTTGGGTCCTCAGGACGTACGTCCCTCACCTTTTTTTTAGATATCTATTTTACTAATCATATTTGGAACTTGTGTATGTTCTTTTTAATATTATTATTTTTGGAGTTTGAGTATATATATTTTTAAAATGTGATATATTTTATTATTACATCCAATTATTTATAGTTTTTTTATAAGTCGAAACTAATTTTAATGAGTTAGCTAAATGTATATAAATGGAGTATAAAGTAACAATAATGATTCCAAATTACCAAGTAGAAATATCTATGCAAGTCACAATAATAATGATTCCAACTTACTACATAAGAGTATAAAGTAAGCAAAAGTTTATTATACGCCGTGACATATCAATAAAAATAAAAGGAATAACGCAAATCTTTTGCTGGTGGGGGTTAGGGAATTTGTATCAATTCAGTTTCACAATCATAGCCCTTTTTCTTTCTCCATTATGAATCCCATCAAATAACCACCATCCTTGAAGGGCTTCATTTTGCCTAGGTGGACCACACCGATCCACCATAGCATTGGTCCTTAAGATTTCATTTGAATTAGGTTAAATTTGCTCTTTGTTCCTTCACTTTATAAAAGTTGTAGATTTAGTCCTTATACTTTAATTTGGTCATTTTAGTCTCTTCACTTTTCAAATTTTTAAAATTTCAATCATCACCAAATGATAATTGTTAAATTCATTAAGTTTTGTAGTTTCCAAATTTTGATGGGGCAAACATATTATCACATGTTTAATCCCATAATAGCTTTTTATTTTCACATATTACTTACTAAAAATTCAGTTAATAAATTAACTACTATCATTTGCGCCAAACCAAAATTTAAAATTCGAAAAGTACAGGGACTAATAGTAAAATTTAACCTTTAAATTATAGAGTTTAAGGTTATTTACATGTTTTCATAATATTTTATGAGAGATATTTAGTGTTTTGTTAGAGCATAAATTTCTTGCATCGTCACTTAATAATAACAAGATAAATTATAAAACCCGTAACTCAAAAAACAAAAAATAAAAAGAAAAGTAATAAATAGATACTAATAATAAGTATAAATTATACATCCGAAACTTGAAGCTTAATATAAATTTTAAATCTTAAATTTTAAACCATCAAATCGTAAACTCTAAATTTAAAACTTGAAATTAAAAAATCAAATTATGTTGTTATTAGTTGAATAATTTCTCTTTAGTCAGTTTAATATTCTATTATTTAAATTCTGTGCATATGGATAGTTATATATATCTCTCCCTAGGCATTGTCACGGATGTTCACGTCAAAATAGCAGATAAACTTCGATGCTGTATATCAGTCATGTATCGATAGCAGGAAAAAGGAATGATTGGATAAAATCCGAAGTCCACATTCAATATATAAACCAAGTGGGGGGAGCCCCACATCTATTAGTGGTCACAAGGCCAAAAGCAAAAAAGAAAGTGGGGGCAATGAGATAGCAGGTCAGACCAAGTTGCTGAATAGCTTTAGTGCTAAGTTAGTCGTTTGTATTTGTTTAGTATTAACATTATAGCCATTAAACCAACAAGCAGGCTATCAGGCACTCCACTTATTCCCACAAGAAAATAAGTACAGTTTTTTCTTTTATACTGCATGGAAACTTGGGTGTGGAACAGACAAAATGAGCCAACCCTTGTGACTTAATATCCGAGTCATGGATTCAGGCACCTCGTGATCTTTGATTTTTGTACATATATTTTTCAATTATTTTGACCTTATTTAGGAATTAGGATAGAGTTAGCTAGGTAGAGTAAAGCTCAAAAAGAGACGAATAAAACAAGAGGTTGACTGATGAACCGCCTCCAAAAATGGCCAATGAGCAATGATTTTGCCTTCGGCATTGGCTTAGAAAACATTAGATGATTATTATGTGAATGAGAAGCAAATACTTTCCGCCCATGTGAGTGTTTACCTGCCTTTTAGACTTACAGGATAACAATGGAAACATCCTACGTACCTTTTTATGCTTAAATAAAAACTAAAATATTATCTGTATAATTATGTTTTTGGTCCTTTAAATTTGATTACGTGATATTTTAATATTCAAAAATTTTTAAATTTAACATAAAAGAGAACAAAAACATCATAGTCCAAATCTTGTCCAGTCAACAAATTTATTCCATGGCTCTATTTTCTTTCTTTGTTTTTGTTTTTTTTTTTTCAAACATAACATAAACATCATAGTCGTTTTTTTTTTCCCTCATTTATTTATTATTTATTGGGAGACATGTTGATCAATGTCTGTATTTATAATTTAGTAATGCAAATAATAACATGGAATAGTTGGTATTGTCTATGTTTCGTTTCAGCTTCCGACGGTGAAAAAGGATTCAGGGTTTGGTGAGCAATGTGGGGATCTTTGATTTGGATTTTTTTTAAAAAGTGATTTGGATATTATTAACAAAAGCAAAATGGGGAGGGGTTAGTGTTAGGTGATATGTAAATAACACGTTACCTGCTGCTTATGAGCTCAGCTATGGCTCAACAGTGGTGGTGGGATTGGGGGGGCTCTGGGGTTGTCTTCATTTCAAAATTACTAATTGCTAATATTACAAAATTCTTTTCGGGTCCTTATCCCAAAACTTTTCCTAGTTAAAGCTAGGATATAATTATATAAATAATTGATGAATGTGTTTACTTCTTTTTATTCCGATAGAAATTTATTAGAGTAAACTATTAAAATAGTTATTTTTATTTATTTTAAGTTACATTAGTTACTTATGTTAAAGTGTTGTAACAATTTAGTCACTGCGTAGTTAATTGTCGTTAATGGTGTAATAGTAAGCTGACGTGGCTTATTAAATTGTCATTTCAAACAAAAATTTTAGGTTAAATTATACAATTAGTATTCTAATTTTTTTCTTTTATGTTCTTTTAATTTACTTTTTTTTTTCATTCTCTCCTGCTTCTCCCTCTATTTTTCTACCTTTTCCATCTCTTTTAACATAAAAGAAAAAATTAAATTGCTCAAAATAAAAAAAATATAGGGACCAATTGTATAATTTAACCTAAAATTTTTATTTGAAATGATGATTTAACGTGCCACATCAACTTATCGTTACACTGTTAACGATAATTAACGCTCAGTGATTAAAATGTTACAATATGATAACGCAAGTAACTTTCAAACATAAGTAATGAAAATATAACCTAAAACAAATAAAAGTAACTATTTTAATAATTTACCCAATTTATTATATATTATATGTTTATATTTAAACTAATGAGTATACCGTGCATATTATATGTAAGTTTCTACTATAGCGATTATCATTAAAAGCAAGTAACATAATGATTAAAAACGTAAAATAAGCTTGTAAAAGTAAAGAGGTAATTATAGTTATAACTTATATAAAAGAATTAAGAGTGAAGAATGAAAATTTGAGTCATATGACGCACATTTTAATGTATTGACATTTAATTTAAAAAAGTCAATTTAAAATTTTATAAGCAAATAAAGAAGGTCTGCTATACTAGAAAGTCTTGTTTTTTTAGGGTTTTGTCTTTTGTTTAAGTTTGGTATGCGGCGGTGGTCCTGGTATTGATTGGTTTATTTCTTTCAAATTTGTGGTGATAGAAATGGAAATTGATTTGGCGAGCCTTACTTTGGAAGATGAGGAGGAGGAGATTTTACAAGTTCAAAAAGGGATTGATCCTGCGAAGGATATCTATGATCTGTGATTGGTCAATTATTTTTTAATTTCAAGTGTAATCTATTTCTCGGTAATGAGAAGTACAATGGCTAATCTGTGGCATCCAATGAGAGGAGTCCAAACTTCATATCTAGGAGAAAAACATTTTCTATTTTGGTTTTTCCATAAAATGGATCTTAATCGAGTACTGAATGGTGCTCCATGGACTTTTAAGAATTATCTCTTGGTGATTCATTGCATGGAGAATGGAGAGAATCCACTTAAAGTTCTATTAACTCATGTGAGTTTTTGGGTGCAAGTCCATGAATTGTTGCCTGGTTTTTTCTTTGCCCATATAACAAAACAATTAGGCGATTTTGTGGGGGAGTTTTTGGAGTACGGCACTAAAAATCTAGAGAGGGGTTTGAATAATTATATACGAATTCAGGTTTGGCTGGATGTTAGGCATCCGCTGAGGAGGAAGAAGAGGCTAATGTTTGCTCTGGGTAAGTGTTCGTATGTAGTTTCAGATTTGAAAGGTTGACTTGTTTTGTTTTTTCTGCGGTTGTTTGGGACATAGTGATTCCTTTTGTCAGGTTAGAATGGCAAAAGGAGTAGAAATAACATAGATGGGATGGGATCTATAGATTTGTGCTCAATCTAGAAGGGTTATGACAATGAGTAACATACGGTTAAGGGGAGAAGGAGAAGGAGGGAGTAAAGACGTTGGCTTAGAATGATTTGAACCAATGTTGGGGATAAATTTGGAGGGGGGACTCAGAACATATGGGTATTATAAGAGGGAATATCGCTTCGCAAGGCTCGGAGTTTCGCACATCACGGGTGAACTCAGCAACATCGTATGTCGTATCTAATAGAAGCCCTCATTTCCCAAGTCCTAACTTCATCTAACCCACCAATAGTTTCCCCGCGACATGTATACATTACTCAAACATTTCATACAATTTATCATTATATATACATCACACCAGTTAACCAAACATTTATTAGGTACCATTAAACAATCAACAGTACACAACTAACAAGCTCACACAGTACTATACACATACATAACCTTAGGCAATCTCTGTACATAAACAACATGATACATGCAAGTCATAAGACATCATCTATCATCTAGAAGGTAAGGGACAAAGACTCATCTCGCTTCTCTATCATTGACTGCATAGCTTGTTCGAACACCAGAACCTCTTTTGTCCTGATAACTAACCAATATGACAACCATTTATTATAGTAAAATTATTAATTATTAAGAAAAAAAGAAGAAGCAAAAAGTAATATTGACAAGGACGGAGTATTAATTTACAATGTCAAAAAATATTTGTACAATATAAATGTTTTAATAAAAACTAGAAATAATTTAAAATATCAAAAAACTTATATTTTTAATTATGCTTATTAATTATTATTTTGAATAATATGTTTTATGTAATTTTCTAAAATAAAATTGTTGTGTTTAACATATAAAAAGTTTAACCAATAATTTCTTTAATTTTAAATTTTTATTTAATATGTAAAAGATATCTCATTCACAAGTGTTGTAAATATAATTATCAAAGTAAGTTCATTTATTCAAAATTTTTCAATGAAAAAGAATATGTAAAATGACAAATTTATAATATAATGAATAATATACGGTAATTTAGTCGATTCAGATTGTTTTTTTTTTCTTTAAATTTGTGCTTATATATATATTATAAGTAAAAGAAAAATATTTTATAATTCATTGTACAATTTACATATCATCACAAAAGGTCCTCCGTAATTAATTAATCAAGAAGCAAATCTTTGAGCATTGTGAAATAAGAATAGATAAATTAATTATCGTGTAAATAATTGTAAACCTATTAATTTACAACCCTGATATTCTCTTGTCGACCCACTCTTCAAATCACGTCGGTCTTCTGAGGTGGAAAGAGAAAAAGGGTCACACATCAATTTATATTTCGATTTGAGATTATAGTTATTGATGTACCTTTATAATAACTGCTTCGACATTTTTCTTACTTCAATTTATATTAAAAAAATTGGACGACTAAAATAAATCCTTATGCGTAATGATAATGGTATCCATCATATCATGGTGGTTATTATCCACGTATCACATTAGTACCGACTAATTTTAAATAAATATTACATTATTTAAATTTCGTTCTAAAATAATTTTTTATGTATTTTAATTATTTTAGTATGTATCGGCCCATTGATAAAATATTTTGATATTTTAAAAATCAATTTTGTATTTTATATTTTAATTATTTTTATATAATCATTAAATAAGTTATTTAGCATAATTAATAATTTTAAATTTTATATTCGTATATAAACATATATAAACAATAACTTAAAAACACTACATCGAAACACACCAATATTAATACAAATATCAAAACTCATTTTCACATGTTTCTCTTCTCCATTAATCTTTTCACCATCTTATAATATATATATAACCTTTTCTTCTTTGTTTTCCATAAACCTTAAGATTTTTTTAGGTTATAACAGCTAGCAGAAAATGACTATTTAATTTATTCTAAATTAGTTAAGTAAAAGACATATCCAACTGTTTTAATTTAATAAAAAGTGGTTTTGTCACATTCAAATTCCAAGTTGGTTCACTTGCGTTTTCATACCCTAAAGTGCAGTACTTTTAGACCCTTTCGACTGCTGCTTGCTTAACTCTTCCATATCTTTCATCCTAACCTTCTTTTTGGCCCTTCATTTTTTAATTGCACTTTGATAATGACCATTGTTCTGGTCCTCTTTTAAGTCCTCCATTGATGGAATTTCGACAATAATCATGTGATACATTAACAACCTCTCGTCCTAATTAATCAGTAGGTCTAACAAATTCAGACTAATCTAATTACGTCACGTAGTAATTTTTTAAGAGTTGATATTCAATAAATTTGAGAATTAAATTCCAGTCTTTCTTTCTTTAATTTTAAGCTATGAATTAAACTTTTATGATGTATATCATTTCTTCGGCTGAAATTTTATATTAATAAATTACCTTTTTTTTTTTCAAAAACTAGAAGGGTCTAATAAGGTTAGGAAAATTAGCTAAGGATTAAAATAGTGATCAAGGACCACAGCAATCACATGGGGGGGTTAAGGCCATGTTCTGCCTACCTTACCTTATTATACCCTCTAATCTTAGCTTCAAGACGGTGAAATCCATGCATGGCACCATATAGAATCATCATCCTAATGAATGTCCCATTGTCATTACATAACGTCCCTCCTACCAATCAAATCATGCAATATGATAATCTTCCATCGAATCAATTGAGTCACACACACATATAATATATATACATGCTTATCGTGATTGAAATGTAAAGAGAGATCAAATCATTATTGATATCCCAAATATTCTTAAGTTGGCCACGGAATTCCGAGAATTACATTTAAATTGTTATTTGTCTTTGGCTTTGTTTGATGATCGAGTTCGAGCAATAAAAAATTTTGGAATCTCATGTTTAAATCATTAAATTTATTTTAATTTTAAATTTTATTATGGGTCCTATCTAATCTACTATATTTTAGGTTAAATTTGGTGTGTATATATGTTATCATATGTAATAAACAAATAATAATAATACTTCTTTTTCCTTTTTCCTGTGAATTCAATAAAAATAAATGTTATATTTATATTTGAATCTTAAATTAATTTAAATTAAATTATTATATGATGTAATTAGTAGTGAAGTATAAATATAATAATTAAATTAAATTAAAATATTATATAATGTAATTAGATTAAGGGTCTGTTCGTGGTGCTTAAAAAACACTTACGGCTCTAAAAATATTTTTGAAAAAAAGTTGTGCTAAATAAGTTGTTTTTGTTGAAATTAAGCACTTCTGAAAAAAGGAAACTAAAATTTTAACTTTTCTCTCCCAAAAGCACTTTTAGTGCTTAATTACTTTTTCGCCCCTCAAATAACATAGTATTTTCTCTTCTTTTTTTGGTGCTTAATTACAAATGTATTAAAATCATTAAATAAAAAAAATATTTTAAAAATACTAATTACAAATATTTAATGGTTATATTTAAATATTTAAAATATAATTTATATATTCTAATTAAATTTTATAAATAATTAATATTTATTGCTTAAAAATATTTAAAATTTATATTTCATATATTAAAATATTAATAGCAAGTTATAATAATTTTTTATAGTTTTACTAAAATATAATAATATTAACTAATTTAAATATTATTTAAATTCATATTTGTTACTTGATAATAACATGTCTAAAATGAAAATTTTATTTCTCAAAATCATTTTTGACAACAATGCTTAAATTTTAAACTAAACTTTTCAAAAGCATTTCTCAAAAGTATTTTTCCACAACAATTTTTAAAAATATTGCCAAACTAACCCTAAGTTAACAGTGAGTCCTATAATTATAGATTAATAATTAAAGAAATATTTTGAAACTCAAACATTCCTCCTAAAATTTAATTTTTTTATATGTACTATTAATAGTTCCTCTCAACTTTTAAATAAGAAAATAATTCGCTTCAACACTCTCGAACGTATAACCTCTTGCACTTAAAATAATATCGATACAGATTAAATTAAGATTCAATCTACACTCCCTAACTTCTTTTATATAATATATATTTTTTATCACGGTATTATATTAAGGAATCAAGAACCGACACTTCTTATGGGCAAAAGGAAACAAAAAAGAATAAAAGAATAAAACAAGGATAAAAAAAAAACCAATTATAGGAATCAAATTTATAGATCTCCCACCCAAACCCAGAAATGATTAATTATTGCATATGGCAATTACTTTCTTTTTCTATGGGAAAACACATCCAAATGCCTATATTGACCAAATTAGCAAAAAAAAAAAAAAAAACTGTTTTTCACTTGTCAGTTCAATTCTGTGTAAAAGTCATCATACATATACACTATAAACCAAAATAAACACAACTGTTAAAATGTCAGAATACAAAAACAAAAGGATTAGGCTAAATCGTCTACCTAACAGTTCGGGGGCAGATTAAGCCGTTTGTGCCCAAAATATATATTAATTTAATTTAATCTGTCTTCATATATACACGCAATTTTAGCCTGGAAAATAGTCTGACAGATAATGAAAATTAAATGATTGATGATTTTTATAAGAAAAAAACATGTTGTCTACTTGTCTTCAAGTAGAAAAATGATCTGAATATTTTTTTTAATTTTTTCTAAGTACATTTGATTAAGACTTATTATCCACATAGAATGGTTACTTTAAAGTGATTTAACACTAATTAATTGAACTGAACAGCTAGTGCTTCTAAAAAAGGCTGAAGGCTTTATTCAATTAAAAAATATAAGTACCAATGATCTTTCACCATTGGAGCTACGTTATTTTTCATTTAGCTATTGTACCAAATTGAGACACATATGGAGCTAAATTAGAAAATGTTAAATAATTTTAGGGTGCAGCCCCTTTTATAGCAAGTAACCGACAATAATGGTATAGGTGATTGAATTTGAGTGTTAGATGGGAGGATCATCTTTTTCATATATTATTTTATAATTAATATTTTAATAATTAAATCATGAAATTTTTACGCGTAATTGTAATTGTGATGTATATAAATTTTTGAACCGATTTAATATATTTATTATATTAATTTAAAATAGTGTATTTAATAATATTTTATTGATCGGCTAAAAAGTTTTTATATACAACATATAGTTAGAAAATTTGAATTTATGTCAAATTTGATACGAATAATTTGTATGAATGGAATATAAAATATTAATCGTAAAAAAATACAAAAGGATGTAAGTGGATCCTTTCCTCTATATAAATATCAAGCTTTTATTGAATTGATATCATCAGCCAACCAAATAAAAATTCAGTTGTAAAATTATTAAATTACCCTCACATATACAAATTAAATTATATTTTTACAATGGTATTTTTGTTTATCCTATATAATAAATTAATAAAAATTTGAATCCAAAACACTATAGGTAAAACCAATTAATTTCACTATTGTAATCAAAGCACCGATTGATTTTTATGTAAAATTTTAATAAATATAATTTATATATATATATATATATATATTAATAAATATGCCTTGGCATAAGTATCTTAAAATGATGAATTCAGATACATAGCACTCCCCGCAGCCACTAGGATTAACCGATTAACACACAAACTTTTTATTGAATGATGAAAATATAATTTCATTACTATATTAATTTATAATTTTATAATTTTTAGAGAAATTAAACAATATTTAATTATTTATAAAATTTAAAAGAATTAATTTAATATTTCAAGGCAAGGTCCCTGCCTTGCCCTGACACCGTCATTGACTCCCACTGCTTCATTTTGCAGTAGGATAATAATAATAACACACACCAAGTTTATATATTATATATCAAAGAATGTCTAGTGTTAAGGTTTTATGAAATGCAGCAGCCTATATAGTCTTGCAAGTTGCAATATTATTATATAGTAAGGTCATTGAAGATTGGAATTTGGATATGTTGGCTTGAATTTCTGCCCCTTTTGTTAATCATGAAGCATCAGTCCATTTAAATTACTTGATGTGTTGATTTGTGCTTAATGTGACTCATTTGCAGCTAATGTAGGTTACCATGATAAGTACGTTTTGTGACGATGAATATCTGAAATTCACATAATTTCTACATATTGATGTCAATAAAGTGTTGTGCACCATTAGCGGCACCAACTTATATTTCAAGTTACGGAGAAATTTAATTTTTACAAGACATGATTGTTGACTTCATAATTCAACTGAATTTAAAATTTAGTAGAATTGTATATTTTTAAAAAGGATTAAATTTTACCGGATGTTATTTTTTTATAATTAATTTATTTTTTATTTTTTATTTAAAATTTTATCTCTTTTAATCTTTAAATTTGTAATTTTGTTAAATCATCCGAAATAAATGAAAAATTAATGTTTGTTAACTTTGTTGATATGGCATACGTGTAGATTGCTACATGAATGCCACATAAGCTAGTTACTCTTTTAAAATTTAAAATTCAAAAATTCTTAAAATATAAAATCTTTTAAAAATTAACTAATTGCTAATTTAGTATACATGTGAATTGCTATGTGAATGTCACGTTAGTAAAGTTAACAAATATTAATTTTTTATCTATTTTAATTGATTTGACAAACAATTTAAGTTTAAAATTAAAAAAATTTAAATAAAAGACTAAAATATTTTTTTTAAAAATAAAAACCCAAATAAATTATTATATTTTTATTATGAATTTTGAACTCAAAACTTTATTTAAAATACATTAAATTTCTTCCATTAAGACCCAAATGTGATTGATTCCCTTTCTTGGTGGGATTGAGGAATTTCAACTAAAATTTAATAGGCAATGTAGCTATCATAACCATTGCAAGTTGCAAGGGACTTGACTAATAACAGATAATTGTACATTTTTTATCTGATGCAAAAATTCAAAATGGAGGCACTTTTAAGGCAATATTTACTATAAAAATGTTCTGCATATTTGGTCATTTTTTTTTGTCCATGCTTGTAATTTTGGGACCTTCATGGGGGAAGTTTTTGCTTTAATTTTCAGCATGGCATGTACTTACCTAAACATGGTCCCTTCTGATTGCAACATACCATTAATCTTTTTTTTTTAATCATTTGTTGAAAAGTTACAAACAAAATTATTAATGATGTAAATAATTTTGGTTTAATTATAATTTTAATCTCTCTGTTTTAATTTGGTTCTTATATTAATCTACTTTTTAATAAATTGACTTAATTTAGTTCTTATATTACTCTACTTTTTAAGTTATTATTTGTTGGTCTATTTTTATAATATCATTAATTGTTTTCATGAAGTGATTACTACACTAAAATTAATTAATCATGTTCAATCAATAATAATGTACCTATCAACTGGATGCTTAAAGCTATTTAAAAAAGATGTTCACATCATCATTTTAGTGATAGTGGCTAGTCATTATTAATGTAGACATTTTTTTTTTTATATCTTTTATGTTTGTGTTACGGTATTTTTTTTGGTTATCGGTATAGAGCTGTTAATAAAATTATAGAAGTAGACTAATATAAGAACCAAATTGTACTTAATTAAAAACTAGAGATTAAATCCCAAATTCTAACATACAAAAAAAAAAAACTAAATCCGTTGTCGAAACCATCCCTCGATTTAAAAATTTTAAATTTTAAAAAATGGTGGAAATTGACTTTTGAAAAACAAATGCATGGAGTCGCCACCGATCTTTTGTTTTGAGTGTGATCGGATCACCTAAGAATTTGGTTATTTTAATAGAACATTTGCGATTTACTAAAACAACGACTCTGGTCTACGAAAATTTTAGAAAACGGGCTCGGGGGTCGGTTACGCATGAGGAAGGATTAGCACCCTCACTACGCCCAAAATTAGTACCAAATCAATTAAATACTGTCCTTATGTCTAAAAAAATGTTTTTTTGAAATGTGGTTCTTTTTAATAAAAGTTGAATAACCCGAGTTGATTGTCAAAAATCTTTTTGTTTCGACGTCTGAAAATTTATAATTTGAAAATCACGAAAGGATGCTCAACTATTTAGTCCAACGAAAAATCGAAACCCAGCACAGTAGGGCACGATTTTTCGAATTTTCGAACATCGAACATTGGCTCACCTTAGAAAATACGAGTGAAATTCCGAAGGGATCTTTGATTGTTTTGAGCAAATGAAAAAGCGTAACCTAGCACGATAGGGCTCGATTTTCAAATTGCCAAACATCGAACGTCGCCTTCGTTTTGAAAAATTTTAATAAACATGAGTGAAAACCTAAAGGAATATTCGATTGTTTTGAGCAAGCGAGAAATCACAACCCAGCACGATAGGGCATGATTCCCGAATTATCAAACACCGATTATCGCCTTTGTTTTAAAAGATTTTTTTTTAGAAGATATGAATGAAATTTTGAAGGGATACTCGATTATTTTGAGTAAATGCGAAATTTCAACCCAACACGTTAGGGCACGATTCCGCGAATTGCTAAATGTCGAATTTCGTCTTCGTTTTGAAGAATTTTAATGGATAATAATAAAACTAGCTTAAAACATATTAATCCGATTTGAAATAAGACGAAATAATTATTTTAGATTAACGAGTTTAAAATCCCAACGAGTCAATTGCAAGTAAAAGGCGAAGTTATAAACATGAGACGATATGCATGGATAGCGAACTCTATTAATGAATAAAAATAGTGTAAAGATGAATAAAAAAAACGTGCATAAAATAGCAGTAAGCTCACATCCAAACATTAACAATCAAAATCATGAAGGCTAAAAATATAACTAAAGAAACAAATCAAAGTAAAAACCCCAACAAGTTTTCAAACCTAGATAAATAAAATTAAGATAGCAACACTAAAAACCAATCGCAAATGTAATGTAATAACTTATAAAACGATAAAAACAACAAAACACACGTGATGTACAAAACAATATGGACAAACTACAAACATATAAATAATTATTAAAATAAAGATTACAAATGAGAAAATTTGAGTCAAATAATGTGCATAAACATTTTAGAGATGATGTATCCATTTAAAGTTAACAAATATATATATATATATATATATATATATATATATATAAATAGTATTTAAATGTGAGACTTTAAATCAAAGCAATATGTAGTAAAATATGTTCTTAAAAAAAATGACTTATGTACATAAAAATATACTAAAATAAATGTAAAAGAATTTATAAAATAAAATAGCATGGGACTAAATATATTTATATATAAATACATAATAATAGTAATAATAGTAAAATCAAGTGCATATAAAAACATAAATAAATGAACTTTAAATATAAAAAGTTAAAGGAATAAAGAAATAAGTAGATGAACAAGATAATAAATAAAACAATTTAGTTTGAAATTATAAATGAAAATAAAATAAATAAAAAAATAAGATAAAATAACAAATAATATTGAAGAAATAAAAAAGAAAATGTGATAAGGTTATTAATAATAATAATGTAATGAGAATTTGTAATAAGCCATGAATATAAAATAAAGGCAAAAGATAAAAAATTGAGAAATAATAAGATAAAAAAATCTCAATATAATTATACAAATGTAAACAAACAAAATTATTAACATGGATTAATACATATAAAATATTAAATGTATTTTAAATTAGCAAACTATACAAATGAAAGACCAAATTAAAATTGAGCCCAAAATAACAGGGATAATTTACAAATAATCATAAATAAGATCAATATACAAGGCGCATGAATGTATGGGGATTAGAATTGCAAATATCCCGAACCTAAAACGCAGGACCGTATCGCGGACTAAAATGGAAACGCGCAGGAATTAAAGAGCCAAATTAAAAAAGGCAAAACAAATAAGGCACCATTGAATATTCGCGCAAAAGGAAGGATTTAACGTGCAAATATCCCACTTCTAATGAAAAGGCGCAGACTTGTTTTAATGCTAAAATACTTATTCCCATTTATTTTCCTTTCAAAGCACAAATAACCTTGCAATTTAAAAAAGAAACAGAACCCTTCATTCTCTTTGGGTTCATTAAGCAGCCGCCCAAACCACCATCAATTTGATGGCTGACGGTGCACAAATGGGGATCAAATCTTGCTGAGGAAGGTCTCGCCCACGAAGATCTGGTAAGATTACTCTTTTTCCCTTTTTTTTAATTTTTTTTTAAAAAAAATCCTGTACTATTCTGTCAAAAACAAGATGAAATCCGACGAAAAATAAGAGAAAAACAACCCTAGCCCGAATCACCATTTTCCTGAGACATGAGGGCTTTCATCGGTGTTGTTTCAAGCATCCTTTTCGTTTTCTATGCTAAAATAATGCGAGCAAATCGACAGAAAAGAGGGAAAATTTTGAAGTCACCTTTAGATAACTTTCTTGATTTCTTTTCTACTATTTAGTATATGTATTGTAGTGTGCGTAAAAAGGAAGGAGAGTTACAATCGATTCTCCCCATGGCTTTATAGCCGAATAATCAAAAGAAGAGAAAATATAGAAATTTTTCATTGGCTGCTACTCTTGCTACTGTTTTTTGTCTTCTCTTGCATGTACAGAGCTTGTTGGCATACGTACAGGGTGCAGGCGTGGCGTACGAGGGCTGTAGAGGTATGGGACTGCTGTAGTGGAGGTATGGGGCTGTTTCTTGGTTGTGGCGCAAAACGAAAAGAGGGGGAGACCTAAGGTTTCTGGAGCTGTTAAGGGAATGAGCCTATTGGGCTTGTTTCGATTTGGGCTCATGATGGGTATCGGGCTAGGGTTAATGTATTTGGGCTGCTTTGTACCAAAGACCTGGACTGTAGTATACATATTTTTTTGTGATTTTTTTTTGTATTTTCGTTTTGGTTCTTGTCTTTATACGGGTCGGGCAAATTTGGCCCATTACAGCTGCCCTTCTTTGCTCATTTTCGTGTAACGAAAATAGAGCAAAGACTATAAATGGGTCAATTTTGCCGGGATCTGTTGAGTCTCGACTTCTTGGTACTTCTTTTATTCAAGTAGCTTCAATATGCTCCACTGCAACTTCAGGGAGACATGGTTCACTGTTTTTTATCCTGCTCTACTGCAACTTCAAAGAGACAAGGATCGTGATTTCGATCTTGCTCCACTGCAACTTCAGGGAGACGAGATCCTATAATCTTCGACCTGTTTCCCTACTACTTAGGGTGTTGAGGCTTGTTTTCTTTGATCTGCTCCACTGGAGACGAGGTTTGCAATCTTGGGTCTACTCCACTACAACTTTAGGGAGCTAGGGTGGTGACTTAAATCTACTTCGCTGCAATATCAAGAAACCTAGATCCGCCGTCTTCGATCTGCTCCACTGCAATCCCAGGGAAACAAGATCTATAATCTTCAATCTACTCCACTACAACTTTAGAGAGCTAGGATGATGGCTTAAATCTGCTTCACTGCAATATCAGGAAGCCTAGATCCGCTGTCTTCGATCTGCTCTACTGCAATCTCAGAGAAACAAGATCTACAATCTTCAGCCTACTCCATTACAACTTTAGGGAGCTAGGGTGGTGGCTTAAATCTACTTCACTGCAACATTAGGAAACCTAGATTCGCCGTCTTCGATCTGATCTACTACAATCTCAGGGAAACAAGATCTACAATCTTCAGCCTACTCCACTACAACTTTAGAGAGCTAGGATGGTGGCTTAAATCTGCTTCGCTGCAACATCAGAAAACCTAGATTCGCCGTCTTCGATCTGATCCACTAAAATCTCGGGGAAACAAGATCTACAATTTTCAGCTTGTTGCCTCACTGCTTAGGGGGTTAAGACTTGTAAATTCACCGATTCCACTGCACTATCCTTTGAGGAACATGATCTGTAAAATCAATTTCATTAATCTATGCTTATGCCAAATAATTAGGATGCTATGATTGAAATAAATCAAATGCTCCTAACTAAATGTGATGCTTTATGTCAAATAATTAGGATGTTATGATCGAAATGAATCAAATGCTCCTAACTAGATGTGTCATTATATGAATGCAGAAATGTCATAAGAATGATTTCTTTTTAAATGTTTAAGGTATCGTTGCTCATAGTTTATCCGGGTTCTATCATTGATGCACTATCGCCTCTTGCTGTTTCGCCGTTATCTTTGATAGAAGATTCGAAGAAATAGTCAAAACTTGGACTATTCTTTTTCCAATGTTTCCCACTTTTGAGTCTGGTTAGTTCTGCCTAGTGGCCCTATTTTAGGTCCTTGTACTATTTAGAAAATTTTTAGAGTAATATGCGTAACCTTTTTTTTTGTGAATGTTATAAGTCCAAAAAATCGTGATTTCAAAAAAAATGCTCGAAAGAGATTATCATAATGGACAAGATGGAATTTTATTGAGCAAAACTTGAAGTGAATACATTAAACAGGATAGCAAACCTGGTAAGGCTCAAAATAAAATGAGGAAAAAGGTGCCCCAGATATCGCAGCACGAGCTTCACTATTTTAATTTCTCAAAGGCTCCTTCAAGCTAAATGTGTGTTTCAGAGATCAAGCGCATTTTGTTGATGCCCCAAGGTGTACCGTTCTTCCCTCTTATTGATTTTGAGAGGGCAAGACTACCATATATCCCACATTTGAAATTTGAGCTACCCGTTTACGGGTTTTCAACTCAAAAACCCTTTGGTCTCAACGTGCCCTTTGTGGGTTTTCACCTTAGCCTCTCCAAAATTTTTTGGGTTTTTTTTTATTATTTTAAAAAAAGCGCCCTTTGCGAGTTTTCACCTTGACCTCTTCTTCTTTAAGTGAAATACTTCTTGACAGAATCTGAATTTACAGGATTGGGCAAGTTTCTGCCATCCATCTTGGTTAGAATCAATACTCCTCCGGAGAAAGCTTTCTTCACCATGTAAGACCCCTCCCAATTAGGCATCCATTTTCCTCGAAAATTTTTCTGTATGGGAAGGATCTTTTTCAAAACTAGGTCTCCCTTGTGGAATTTTCTAGGGTAAACCTTTTTGTCATAAGCCTGCATCATTCGTTTTTGGTACATCTGACCATGACGGATAGCTCTTAGCCTCTTTTCCTCAATCAAGTTCAATTGATCGTATCGACACTGGATCCATTCTGCTTCGTCTAACTTTAACTCCGACAACACTCGAAGAGATGGGATTTCAACTTCGATTGACAACACTGCTTCCATTCCGTAGACTAAGGAGAAAGGGGTTGCCCCAATTGAGGTTCTGACTGACGTTCGATAAGCAAAGAGGGCGAATGGTAACTTCTCATGCCAGTCTCTGTAGGTTTCGGTCATCTTCCCCACAATTTTCTTAATGCTTTTATTGGCCGCTTCTACTGCCCCATTCATCTTTGGGCGATATGGTGACGAGTTGTGATGTCTGATCTTGAATTGACTGCAGACTTTCGCTATTGTACTATTGTTCAAGTTTAATGTATTGTCAGATATAATCCTCTCCGGCATTCCATATCGACATATGATCTCCTTTTTCAGAAACTTGCTCATTGTCGACTTTGTCACACTAGCATATGAAGCGGCTTCTACCCATTTGGTGAAGTAGTCAATAACCATAAAGATGAATCGATGCCCATTGGAAGCTTTCGGCGATATTGGTCCAATCACATCCATGCCCCACATCGAGAATTGCCATGGAGCAACCATGAAATGCAACGATGAAGGAAGCACATGAATTTTGTCCCCGTAGATTTGGGACTTATGACATCTCTTGGCATAATTGACACAGTCTCTTTCCATGGTGGACCAATAGTACCTGAATCTCATAATTTGCCTGGCCATTGTAAAGCCATTAGCATGCGTCGCACAGACGCCTTCATGAACTTCTTCCAAGATTTTCTTAGCTTCTACGGTGTCTACACATCTTAGTAGTACTTGATCTTTTCTTCTTTTGTATAATATATCCCCATCTAAGACATAGTCGATGGCCAGCCTTTTTAAAGTTGTTTTGTCATTCTCGTTTGCCTGGTCCGGGTATTCACGATTCTTCACGTATTGCAATATATCATGATACCAAGGGTGATCATCTCTCTCTTTATTTTCTTCAATATTGTAACAGTGGGCCGGAATTTTATAAATGCTCATTCGGATGGGTTTGACATCTTCTTGTTTGTTTACCTTGATCATGGAAGCTAAGGTAGCCAAAGCATCAGCCATCTGATTTTCGTCTCGTGGAAGGTAGTGGAAGGTAATGTCATCAAACTCTTTAACCAATTCAAGGACTAGTTTTCGATAGTCGATCAACTTGGGGTCTCTAGTCATCCATTCTCCCTTGAGTTGATAAATCACTAGCGCGGAATCCCCATACACCTCTAGCATCTTAATCTTGCGTTCTATGGCTGTATGGACTCCCATGATGCACGCCTCATATTCTGCCATGTTATTTGTACAATCAAAATCCAATTTAATAGTGAATGGATAATGATCTCCATTTGGGGACACTAAGACGACCCCGATTCCATTGCCCACAGCGTTTGACGCCCCATCGAAATTCAATTTCCAAGGAAGTTCTTCGAGAGCACCTTTTTCAGTAGTAGCAACACACATTAGGTCTTCATTTAGGAAGTCGAAGTTCAAAGGCTCATAGTCTTCCAAAGCTCTACTGGCCAGAAAATCTGCTATTGCACTTCCTTTTACTACTTTCTGGTTCACATAGACTATGTCGAATTCAGAAAGTAGAATCTGTCATTGGGTCATCCTTCCATTCAAAGTTGTTGACTCCATCATGTACTTCAAGGGGTCCAATTTTGAGATAAGCCAAGTGGTGTGATGTAACATATACTGCCTCAGTCTTCGGGTTGTCCAAATTAGGGCACAACACAACTTCTCTATTGGTGGGTACCTTGCCTCACATTCCGTGAACTTTTTACTGAGATAGTAAATAGCTTTTTCTTTCCTCCCGACTCGTCATGCTGACCCAATACGCATCCCATGAAATTCTCGAATACTTTCAAATACAGTATCAATGGCTTATCGGGGTTAGGTGGCATCAATACCGGGGCATTGGATAAATACTGTTTGACCTTGTCGAAAGCCCTTTGGCATTCTTCATCCCATTCACCTGGGTTATGTTTCTTGAGGAGGCGAAAGATAGGGTCACATTTCTCGGTCAGTTGTGAAATGAACCGAGCAATGTAATTTAATCTTCCTAGAAAGCCTCGAACTTTTTTTTTAAGTGCGCGGCGGGGATAGCTCATGTATGGCTTTAACTTTGTCTGGATCAATCTCGATCCCGTTCTTACTAACCACGAATCCGAGCAACTTTCCAGACTTGGCTCCAAAGGTACATTTGGCGGGGTTGAGTTTTAGCTGAAACTTCCTCAACCTCAAGAATAATTTCCCTAGAACTTGTATGTGCTCCTTCTCTGTTCGAGACTTAGCTATCATGTCATCAACATAGAACTCGATTTCTTTATGCATCATGTCGTGAAAAAGGGTTACCATGGCTCTTTGATAAGTTGCCCCCGCATTCTTCAGTCCAAACGGCATCACCTTGTAGCAGAACGTGCCCCACATAGTTACAAATGTGGTTTTCTCCATATCTTCAGGATGCATCTTAATCTGATGTATCCCGAAAAACCTTCCATGAATGAAAACAGTGAGTATCCCGCCGTGTTGTCCACTAGGGTGTGGATATGAAGTAGTGGGAAATTGTCTTTTGGGCTGCCTTTATTCAAATCTCTGTAGTCCACACACATTCGCACTTTTCCATCTTTCTTAGGGACAGGGACGATGTTGGCTACCCAATCTGAGTATTTTACCACCTTCAGGAATCCAGCATCAAACAGCTTTCGAACTTCTTCCTTTATTTTTAGCAAGACGTCGGGCCTCATTCTTCGGAGTTTTTGCTGAACAGGCTTACACTCTTCTTTTATGGGGAGTCGGTGCACCACGATGTCAATGTCCAACCCGGGCATATCTTGGTATGACCATGCGAAGACATCTTTGAATTCTTGAATTAATTCAATGAGGTCTCGCTTCATCTCCGCAGTGATACATGTTCCGATCTTTACTTCTTGTCCTCCTCCCAAGCTAACAATTTCGACTGATTCTTTGTGAGGTAGGATTTGTTTCTCGTCTTGTTCTACCATTCTCAACAAATCAGGAGATAGGTTACAGTCTTGGTCATCTTCAAAATCCTGATAATCATCCATACACATATCTTGCTCGAAAGGAAATTCTAAGTCACTAGCAGTGTCACTCGTATCATTAATATCTAGGGACTTGTTATAAGGACGAAGGCAGATACAAAGAATCAAAAGAATTCGAAACATTTATTTGCGTGATATGATTATGAATGACGAATGAAAGAATATTTAAAAGAATGTTTCAAGAATAAAAGAATTCAAAAGTAATCATTTGTATGGTTATGAATGGAATTGAAAGGACGAGATAACATTTGCTCAAAAATGATAATAACCGTGCATTTTACTGAAATGTCGTTTTTAAACATCGGCCTATTTCACAAAAGATTCTTATTACTCCTAGGCCTAGAGCAATAAGTGTGTTTTGGACATTACTCTGAATTCGTTCTAAAAACTACAGGAATCTCTTCCGCAGTCCAGTTGTCCAGAATACTTCCAGGCGTGCAGAGGCAAATGCCCGACAAATTCTCTCTTTCGATCTCCTCTTCGCATATGACATTAATGTCCAAGCTTTCCAACCTTTCTTCTATAGCTCCCGTCATTGGTGTGTTTCTCTCAGGATGAATGATTCCCGGACACAAATATTTTCGATATATGGGGGAATGTCATTGGTTCCCACTTCATTTCCTCCTCCGTTAATCGAGCTCTTCTTCTTTCTTGCTTCTTTTCCAGCTCCCTTCTCCTTTGTTTCGCATCCGGCTTAAATCCTAAACCGAAGCGGTCTCTCTTGTCTTTCAACATTGGTGTTTCAACCCTTCCTTGCAGATGTCTCCCAAGTCTCCTTCCGGGTAGGGCCCCTCTTCCAATCGTCAGCTGGAGGCTCATCCTCGTGGTTTTGGACAATTTTGGCACCAGAATTTTGCTTCCCTCGGCGATGAAGGTCGCATTAACAAATTCCAAAGATCGAAATGAGCATTCAATTGCTTCGTCATCTGTCTCCAAATAGGGTGCATTATTGTTCACAGTTGCAATAATATCCTCCTCAGCCTTGATCGTTATCAATCTCCCTTCCGATATTAGCTTCAATTTCTGATGCAATGAGGAAGGCATCGCCCCAATTAATGTATCCGTGGCCTTCCCAACAAGCAATTGTATGAGGGCTTGATGTCCATTACGAGGAAATCCACCTCATATGTGTTTGGCCCAATTTGAAGAGGTACCTCAATTCTGCCCATCACCTTTCTCTCCGTGCCATCAAATGCCTTTACGATGTTCTGGCACTCCTTCATATGAGAACTGTCTATAGGTAATCTATTCAGCGTGGTCAAAGGTAGGACGTTCAAAGCAGACCCATTGTCAATTAGTACGCCTGGCAGCATATACCCTTTACAGCGCGTGGTGATATGTAGAGCTTTAGTCAACCCCATGCCCCCGGGTGGTATCTCGTCGTCATTAAAGAAGATATAATTTTCGGCACTTATGTTGTTCACCAAACGGTTTAGTTTGTTAACGGAGATGTCATTGGCAACGTATGTCTCGTTTAAGACCTTCATTAGTGCTCTACGATGAACTTCCGAGCTTAGAAGTAAGGCCAACACCGAAATACGGGCTGGTTGTTTACGTAGCTGTTCCACCATGCTGTATTCGCTATGCTTTAGGAATTTTAAAAACTCCTTGGCCTCCTATTTGTTAACTGGCTCATTAATAGGTTTGGTTGCTTTTCCCTTCATTTCCTCAAACACCCGGGCTTTTCCTTTTGTGGGCTGCACCTCCTCATTCGCTGTATCGTAACGCCTCCCACTACGTGTATAGGAACCCTTGTCTTGGTCCCCTCTTGAAGCATCAACCGGGCTCTCCTTTCCCGGCATCGTTACACTGCAATCATAATTCCATGGGACCTTTTTACTGTCTTTGTAAGGGAAACTATAGGTCTTTGGATTATGACCCTCGGTGGTATTTGTACTCTAATTTCATTATTTTTGGGTCTCGAGATAATCACCACGGGATAATTAGGTGTTCGATTTTGTGCCATCGATTCTCCCTCTGATGTACATATATCTCCCTCTACAGGGTTTTCGGTCTCTTCATAGAATTCAATTTCTTTATTGTTCATCATGTTTTGTACTAGGGTTCTGAACTCCATGCAATCTTGAATTTCATGCCCCACATTGTCGTGAAACTCACAATAGTTTCTCTCTTCTTCGTATTCTTCCCTCGAATCCAACACGATCAATTCTCTCTTGGCCATCTCCTTCCATACCCGCCTCAACGGGGTCCTGACTTCTGCCACCTCATACTTGGTCTTCTTATTCAAGCCTTCACTTATCCCATTCACTCCTTGGTCGGTATGATTAGGGAGTGGGCTTCCTGCTACATTGGGCGTGGCTGGGTCGTCAAATCTCACAATCCCCACCTTAATGAGTCTTTCGACTACTTTCTTGAACGCAGTGCAATTCTCGATTAAGTGCCCGGTAATTCTCGCGTGATATTCACATTGGGCGTTTGTGTCATACCATTTGGGATACGGGGGCTGCAATGGCTCTAGGTAGAAAGGGGATACTACATGAACGTTGAACAGGTTCTGGTACAACTCCCTATATGTCATGGGTATAAGGGTGAATTGTGGCCTTTCTGTGTTCTTCCTTGAATTGGATTCTTGTCTTACAGAGTTTTGTTGATTGGTAGTCACCGTTTTGGGTTGATTCACGGTAATTGACTTGGACTGCCCCTTGTTGAATGTGTTCGTGTTGTTCACTTCATTATCCCTTTTCCTTAAGGCCGAATTTCCGGCACTCTCTCCCGAATCTATTTTTTCGCTCCTCACAGCATTCTCGATCATTTCCCTCGTCATCACTATGTCGGAGAAGCTTTTTGTGGCGCTTCCTAACATATGGGTGATAAAAGGGGCTTTCAAGGTGTTGATAAAGAGCATTGTCGTCTCCTTTTCTAGAAGTGGCGGCTGAACTTGTATGGCCACCTCTCTCCACCTTTATGCATACTGTCTGAAGCTTTTATTTGACTTTTTTTCCATATTCTAGAGAGTGATTCTGTCAGGGGTCATGTCCGTCACATGATTGTATTGCTTCATAAAGGCCTGAGCCAGGTCCTTCCATGAGTTAATCTTAGCTCGACTCAGTTGATTATACCACTTAGACGCCGCTCCAACCAGACTATCTTGAAAGCAGTGGATTAGTAGCTAGTCATTGTTAACATATCCGGTCATTTGCCTGCAGAACATGGTGATGTGGGCTTCAGGGCAACTTGTTCCATTGTATTTTTCGAATTCAGGTATTTTGAATTTAGGGGGGGACTAAATCTGGGACCAGACTCAGATCTTTGGTATCAATCCCTTGATGATGATCCGCGTTCTCCATGGCTTTAAATTTTTCCTCGAGCCATCTACAACGTTCTTCCAATTGTTTTTGCGAATCTATCCTCGCCTTTCCTCTTCAGCAGCTTCATCCAAGTCGGGAACGGGCGGATAGTTCGGGTTGTTGACAAAGTTAGAGCCTGAGCCAACTTGGAAGTTCATCGAAATTGAAGCTCTGGCCTGAACTTGCTGGGGCATGATTGTGACCGATGGTTTTTATAAGTTAATCTCGGGCTTCATCGGTATATGCATCGGAGTAAAGCTAGGGGGTATTGGAGATCTTCATTGGTTTCCTCAACTTGGTCCATGGGGCCCTTTCCCTTATCCATTCCTCCCAGTAGTAATTTGGATAACTGGGCCATCATCTCTCTCTGAGACTCCATCATTTGCTCCTTCATCTCTCGTTGAATTTTGGCTAGCTGCTCTTCCATCTGGGATTGCATTTGTTCTTGCATATCGTTTTGCATTTGCTCCAATTTCTCGAGTCTCTTATCCATTGATTTTTTTCTCGTACCGTAGAGATGCATGGTTGGTTGGTTTTCGTTGGTTTCCAGGTTACTGAAATAATTTTTAATTAATTAATTAGAAAACTCTTATGGCCTTTAATACATAATGATATGATGTAATGCAAATGCATGAATGTAAAGGAGCCATCAATTTTGACTCAATTGCCCTTAGAAAATTTCACTCGAAAATAAAATCTTTTACATAAAGTCGAATTACAAATAAAATTTTGCTCTAACACTTAGAGTTTTAATTTTTCTAAGCAACGAGGCCAGCTCTTGTCCGCGATCCGACTCTAACTCATACTTCACGCTCAGTATGTCAGCTTGAACCGCTAAAGTTTGCAAGTAGTCTGCTACCTCCCGAATTTGGGTTATGGCTTCCCCCATAAGGTAATCTCTGTTTCTGACTTGGTTTTGTGCATGGTGAAGCTACTCTTTCCAACGATCCTCGTTTGCCTCGAAAAACTGGATCCGCATCTCACAGTTCTGCAGTGATGCCTCTAACTCTCCAATTCTTCCTTTCATCTCTTCTATCTGGCTCAAGCTTACCCTCAGCTCTATTGCGGTGTTGCGGTTTCGGTACTGATGCAGAGACTTCTCGAGTTCTGCCACTCTAGCCCTTAGTTCACCTTGCTCGTTTCTGCTCTCCGACAAATTCTTCTCCAAATCTTCGTTTCGTGCCTGAGCTTCTCGAAATTTTCTTTCCCACCGATCGGTATTGGCTTTTTCTTCTCGAATTTCGTGGCGCCATTGTTCGGAAATCTTACCTAAACCCGCAGTTCTCATAGATAGGTGCAGCTTCTTGTAGTCTGTCTTCAAGCTGTTTAGGTCTTTTTCGGCCTTAGTTTTTCCTTTTCTCTATTTCTCAGCCTCTGACCTCTGAACATCAGCGTCTAACCTTAGATGCATCTTCTCTTCTTCTAACTGTTCGATCTTCTTCCCGAGCTCCGAACTCTTCTTCTCGAAATCTTGCCTTATAGTTTCCAATTCTGATGGGCCGACTTGTAATTGTTCCTCGATAGGTTGAGCATTCTCCAAGCTTGGCCTAGGAATATTATCATTAATCCTCTTCTTAAACCACTTGCTATACTCGGGCGTTACCATGGAACCGATGGCTAACTTCTTCATCCAACAAGTTTGCTTCCAAGCATCCGATAACTCCCGAACTCTCTTCTTATAATGAGCACCTTTAAATGAGAATTCACTCTGAGCAAGCCCATAGGTCGTGGGTACAAACTACCTTGACTTATATTGCCTCAAGGCTAACAGCGGAGTATACCTAGTAGCTCCCCAAATTCTTAACAATAGCACCAATCAAAGCTACCACATCGGTACATGATCTCGTCTGGAACCATCCAATAAGCTCTCCACTTGATATCCCCCTCCTTGAGGTTCTGAAGAATGTCCATCCACTTCTCCTCTAAGATATCCTCTCTCCTCTGTATAGCTGCCTCTTCTTTCAACGGGGAATAACCTTCGGAGAAGACTCGATAGGAAATTTTATCTACCTTTCAAAAGTACCCGTGGAACCATGCCATCAATAATTGTGCACATCCAATGAATCGCCCCTCGCCTGTTTTCTGACATGAGCTCAAATATCTGAACATTTCTGCCAATATTGCCAGTACCGGTGTGATTCCCTTTTCAAAGCGATCAAACAAGTCAATGACCGCCTCGTCCACGTGCCTTAAAGCCTTAGGAAAGATCACTAATCCGTAGATGCTTAAGGCGAATATATCAACCCTCTTTCTTTCATCTGGATGTGTCAAGATCAAATCTCGCAAATTCTCCCAAGGGATACATTTGCTATCTCTTTTTTGCTGAATCCGAGCAGTGACCCAAGGTTCGCTCATCCCAGAAATGCTAATCAGTTTCTTCACGAAAGTTTGACTACTAAAAACTCGAGCATAAGTCTTCTGGACCTGAATTTTGGGACACTTGAGCAAAGTAGTGTATTCCTCAATGGTAGGTACCAAATCCACTTCTCCCAAAGTGAAACATTTGTATGCAGAATTCCAAAACTACACCAAGGCTCGGAACAAATGCTTATCCACTCTAATATCTAGTAGGTAGGATACGTCACCATAATTTTGGTAAAACAATTGCTTGATTCCTTCATTCCAACTAGCCTAAATGTCTCTCAACTCTTGCAGCTCGTTCTGTACTACATTGACGCGAGTGAAATCTTGCAGCTCCGATACATACCCTTCTGCCAAGCTATCCCCTCTCTCTGATTGTAGCCTCTCCGACCATGCACGAACGGCCGCATTATCCTCGACTTTACTAAGAAATTCATTCTCCATGTCAAATTTTCTAACTTAGTAATTGAATACGAATTAACGCCTCCTTTAGTATGTAAGGTTATGCAAAAATGACAAGACAAAACAAAACAAAACATCGGTTAGTGTCAAATAATAGCGATAGAATACAAGCACATAAACGATAACTATGACGTATATACGGGTAAGTACTAAGGCTTGACGTGGCTTCACCCAAGGAAGGTTCCTAAGGTTCACTATATGCGATTTAGTTCTAGAGATAACTGAACCAGTAGATTCCTCAATCTTCACCCATTATAGGCTCATATAGATCGAGTTTGATTTAGGGAGATACATTTCCCTATGACCATGCGGAGATGAAAATCTCACGAAATCATAGGTACGGATGTACCCCGGAAGCAATCCACTAGCCCATGCGGAGGTGAAAACCTCACGAAAGCGTAGTTTCTTACTCCCACTTAGAAGGTGTGACCACAGTGGTCATGTAATGAAATACAGTGCTATTTTACAAGACCCGCACTAAGACAATCACACAATCAAATGCAATCGAAACATACATGATTTTTAAAGTAAATTTTCGGTTTTTGATAAAAGGACAGTAAATAATTGATTTTTATGGCTCGACTCTCATTCTTCCCCAGTGGAGTCGCCAAGCTGTCGAAACCATCCCTCGATTTAAAAATTTTAAATTTTAAAAAAGGGGGGAAATTGACTTTTGAAAAACAAATGCATAGAGTCGCCACCGATCTTTTGTTTTGGGTGTGATCGGATCACCTAAAAATTTGGTTATTTTAATAGAACATTTGCGATTTACTAAAACAACGACTCTGGTCTACGAAAATTTTAGAAAACGGGCTCGGGGGTCGGTTACGCATGAGGAAGGATTAACACCCTCACTACGCCCAAAATTGGTACCAAATCAATTAAATACTGTCATTATGTCTAAAAAAATGTTTTTTTGAAATGTGGCTCTTTTTAATAAAAGTTGAATAACCCGAGTTGATTGTCAAAAATCTTTTTGTTTCGACGTCTGAAAATTTATAATTTGAAAATCACGAAAGGATGCTCAACTATTTAGTCCAACGAAAAATCGAAACCCAGCACAGTAGAGCACGATTTCTCGAATTTCCGAACATCGAACATTGCCTCACCTTAGAAAATACGAGTGAAATTCCGAAGGGATCTTTGATTGTTTTGAGCAAATGAAAAAGCACAACCCAGCACGATAGGGCTCGATTTTCAAATTGCCAAACATCGAACGTTGCCTTCTTTTTGAAAAATTTTAATAAACATGAGTGAAAACCTAAAGGAATATTCGATTGTTTTGAGCAAGCGAGAAATCACAACCCAACACGATAGGGTGTGATTCCTGAATTATCAAACACCGATTATCGCCTTTGTTTTAAAAGATTTTTTTTTAGAAAATATGAATGAAATTTTGAAGGGATACTCGATTATTTTGAGCAAATGCGAAATTGCAACCCAACACGTTAGGGCACGATTCCGCGAATTGCTAAATGTCGAATCTCGTCTTCGTTTTGAAGAATTTTAATGGATAATAATAAAACTAGCTTAAAACGTATTAATCCGATTCGAAATAAGATGAAATAATTATTTTAGATTAACGAGTTTAAAATCCCAACGAGTCAATTGCAAGTAAAAGGCGAAGTTATAAACATGAGATGATATGCATGGATAGCGAACTCTATTAATGAATAAAAATAGTGTAAAGATGAATAAAAAAAACGTGCATAAAATAGCAGTAAGCTCACATCCAAACATTAACAATCAAAATCATGAAAGCTAAAAATATAACTAAATAAACAAGTCAAAGTAAAAACCCCAACAAGTTTTCAAACCTAGATAAATAAATTAAGATAGCAACACTAAAAACCAATCGCAAATGTAATGTAATAACTTATAAAACGATAAAAACAACAAAACACACGTGATGTACAAAACAATATGGACAAACTACAAACATATAAATAATTATTAAAATAAAGATTACGAATGAGGAAATTTGAGTCAAATAATGTGCATAAACATTTTAAAGATGATGTATCCATTTAAAGTTAACAAATGTATATATATATATAAATAGTATTTAAATGTGAGACTTTAAATCAAAGCAATATGTAGTAAAATATGTTCTTAAAAAATGACTTATGTACATAAAAATATACTAAAATAAATTTAAAAGAATTTATAAAATAAACTAGCATGGGACTAAATATATTTATATATAAATACATAATAATAGTAATAATAGTAAAATCAAGGGCATATAAAAACATAAATAAATGAACTTTAAATATAAAACGTTAAAGGAATAAAGAAATAAGTAGATGAACAAGATAATAAATAAAACAATTTAGTTTGAAATTATAAACAGAAAATAAAATAAATAAAAAATAAGATAAAATAACAAATAATATTGAAGAAATAAAAAAGAAAATGTGATAAGGTTATTAATAATAATAATGTAATGAGAATTTGTAATAAGCCAAGAATATAAAATAAAGGCAAAAGAATAATACTGAAACAATAGCAAAATAAAGAAAAAACAAAATGGAAATTAATAGGATTCGATTTAAAAAAATTAAGTCTAAGGCGAAAGTATAAAAAAAAAATAATAAAATGTATAATAAAATATAATCTTTGAAACATAATGAATTTACAAATCATAGATATATATGTATATAAATAAACTTAGAAATAATTGTTTGTAGAAATATCATAGAAATGTACACAAAATTAAATTATTTTTATTATAATTACAAATATATATAATGAAACATTTGAATGAAATACTATCTAAAACATAAAAATAATATAATATAAAGAAACGCTCCAAAATAATAATTTTATAAATACAAATATGAAGTTCCTAAAATAGTTTCATATATACATAAAGAAAAATACTTGATGAATCATAAAGCAAGAAGTATTTTAAATAAAAAATCTATTAAATTAATTTATGTATCAACATGTATATGAATATTTAAACAAAACTTTATAATAAGACATTAAAATAATATAATGTAAAAGAAATTTTAAAACGATGATTTTGACAAAAAAAAATAATAATAAGATAAAAATATTGTTAACTTCAAGACGATAATTGTTATAAATTGAAATTTTAATAAGAATGATGTGTATACAAATATGTATAAAATATTTAAAGAAACGGACGCACAATGTAGAAATAATAAGATAAAAAAATCACAATATAATTGTACAAATGTAAACAAACAAAATTATTAACATGGATTAATACATATAAAAATATTAAATGCATTTTAAATTAGCAAACTATACAAATGAAAGACCAAATTAAAATTGAGCCCAAAATAACAGGGATAATTTACAAATAATCAAAAATAAGATCAATATACAAGGCGCATGAATGTATGGGGATTAGAATTGCAAATATCCCGAACCCAAAACGCAGGACCGTATCGCGGACTAAAATGGAAACGCGCACGAATTATAGAGCCAAATTAAAAAAGGCAAAACAAATAAGGCATCATTGAATATTCGCGCAAAATGAAGGATTTAACGTGCAAATACGCCACTTCTAATGAAAAGGCGCAGACTTGTTTTAATGCTAAAATACTTATTCCCATTTATTTTCCTTTCAAAGCACAAATAACCTTGCAATTTAAAAAAGAAACAGAACCCTTCATTCTCTTTGGGTTTATTAAGCAGCCGCCCAAACCACCATCAATTTGATGGCTGACGGTGCACAACTGGGGATCAAATCTTGCTGAGGAAGGTCTCGCCCACGAAGATCTGGTAAGATTACTCTTTTCCCCTTTTTTTTAAATTTTTTTTTAAAAAAAATCCTGTACTATTCTGTCAAAAACAAGATGAAATCTGACGAAAAATAAGAGAAAAATAACCCTAGCCCGAATCACCATTTTCTTGAGACATGAGGGCTTTCATCGGTGTTGTTTCAAGCATCCTTTTCGTTTACTATGCTAAAATAATGCGAGCAAATCGACAGAAAAGAGGGAAAATTTTGAAGTCACCTTCAGATAACTTTATTGATTTATTTTCTACTATTTAGTATATGTATTGTAATGTGCGTAAAAAGGAAGGAGAGTTACAATCGATTCTCCCCATGGCTTTATAGCCGAATAATCAAAAGAAGAGAAAATATAGAAATTTTTCATTGGCTGCTACTCTTGCTGTTGTTTTTTATCTTCTCTTGCATGTACAGAGCTTGTTGGCATGCGTACGGGGTGCAGGCGTGGCGTACGAGGGTTGTAGAGGTATGGGACTGCTGTAGTGGAGGTATGGGGCTGTTTCTTGGTTGTGGCGCAAAACGAAAAGAGGGGGAGACCTAAGGTTTCTGGAGCTGTTAAGGGAATGGACCTATTGGGCTTGTTTCGATTTGGGCTCATGATGGGTATCAGGTTAGGGTTAATGTATTTGGGCTGCTTTGTACCAAAGACCTGGACTGTAGTATACATATTTTTTTGTGATTTTTTTTTGTATTTTCGTTTTGGTTCTTGTCTTTATACGGGCCGGGCAAATTTGGCCCATTACATCCGTAATTAAACAAAATCATTTACATTGTTTGTTACATAGTTATTTTATCTCAACAATCATTTCTACAAAACAACATATATTAAGTTTAGGTTAAATTCTCTTTGTGAAAGTTGTAGATTTAGTCCTTATATTTTGATTTGATCAATTTTAATTATTGTATTTTTGAATTGATCAATTTTAGTCCCTATACTTTTCAAAATTTGAAATTTTAGTCCTTACCCAAACAGTAATAGTTAAATCTATTTGGTCAAATTTAATTACTAGACTTTACTATGTGTACAGTTGTAAATTTAGTCCATATTCTCCAATTGGATCATTCTAAGTCCCTATACTTTTTTGAATTTAGAGATTTCAGTTTTGATGCAAATGACAATTGTTAATCCATTAACTAAAGTTTTACTGAGTAATATGTGGAATCAGTGGAAATAACAACTTGATTTGCCATTATACATTTAATAATATATTTGTCATATTATATTTTGAAAATAGTAAAACTTAATTTAATGAATTTGGCATTTATCTTTTGGTGAGGACTAAAATTTTAAAATTTGAAAAGCAAATTAAACTACAGGGATTAAATTAACAACTTTCATAAAATACAAGGACTAATAGTAAAATTTAACCTTAAATTTAACTCAAAAAAAATTCATTTCACCAGGAAATGAGACCGCACTTTCCAACATTGAGGGATAGTTTAGTATTGCTTTTGAGAAGTATTTTGAAAAAAATTGGTTTAAGATTTAAGTCTTTAGTATTCTTTGTTAAAAATGTTTTAAAAATAAAATGTCCATTTTAGACATGGTGTTATAAAATAACAAATAAACATTTAAATAATATTCAAATCAGTTAATATTATGATATTTTAATAAGAATATAGAAAATAATTTATTGTAATTTATTGTTAATATTTTAATATATGAGAAACAAATTTTAAATATTTTTAAATAATTAACCGAGAAGAGAAAGTACCATGTGTTGGAGGGATGAAAACGTAATTAAATAATTAAAACTGCTTTTAAGAGAAAATAGCTAAAATTTTGAACTTCTCCTGAAAAAATGTACTTTTAAAAAGTCAAAAAATTCATTCAAAAATTACTTGATTAACATTCCTTTTACTTCAAAAATATTTTTCATATTTCTAAAAAGTACTAATGAACACAACCTGAATACTATACCAACAGGCCCAACACCTAAAACTACTACTACTACTATTATTATTACAAGCCTATATCTCTATCTCCCCTTTACATAGGTTATTCATTTTAGATAATCAGTTTACGTTTTGATAATGTCCACAAAATTGTATTGCGTTGGTATTTTTAAATAGTAAAAATAAGTAAACTTTTAATTATTTATTTTCCTTTTGATATTATCAGAATTTGACGCTTAACAGTGAACAGACCACAAAGTTACTTGGCAACTTTTTAATAAAAAATTAATTATATATTTTTGGTACGAATTATTTATATTTTTATTATGTATATAGTATTCGCCAACCATATATCTCACAGATAAAGTATAGCTATTATCAGATTCATAAGGATTTTATTTTTACCTTTTCTTTTTGTTGTATTAGGTGAATGATTAAAATTTGCCGGCCAAGTTGGAGAATGTTGACAACTTCAAGTACCGTACTGCACCACAGCTTCCTTTTTAATTATATAGAATTGGAATAATAATCCAATTTTTTTCCAAGTTTAATATAAAATATGATTAATTGTGTATAAAGAGTGTTAGAATTAAGTGACCCAAATTTTATTTAAATAAAATACGATGGAAAATAAAATAAAAGTAAAATCCATATAGAACTAGACTTCTTTTATTTTATTTTAGAATAAGGTTTTAAACCTTATTAAACTCCATCTATTTTATATTGATTAGGATAAGGTGTTTCAATCCTACTAGAATATGGCTTTGCAAGCCTATAAATAGACATAGTCTATTCCTCTTGTATTTGAGTAAAAATTTTTCGACATAGTGAATTTTCTTCTCCTCTGCCGTGGTTTTTTTCCGAAAGGGTTTCACGTAAAATTTATGTGTTCTTTATTTTTATTTATTTTATTCTATTTTATTTTTCACAAATTGGTATCGAGCTTCCGGTTATTCATCTCGATCACGGTAATGGCGTCTTTGAAGTATGAAATTTCATTGTTGATCGCAACACCGATTTGCGTTGTGGCAAATTAAGATGCAAGCGCTTCTTGCACAGATGGATCTAGAGGATGCCCCGCTAGGATAGATAAGATGCCTTCGACATTAACAGATGAAGAGAAGAAGCGTAAGGATCGAAAGGCATTAACACAATTACATCCGCATTTGTCCAACGAAATTTTGCAGGATGTGATGAAAGAGAAAACCGCCATTGCATTATGGAAGAGGCTAGAACAAATATGTATGTCGAAAACTCTAACAAGCAAGTTGCATATGAAGCGGCGTCTTTATGCTCATCGCTTGGAGGAAGGTGCGTCAGACACGAACACTTAATGTTGTTTAAAGAAATTCTCTCAAACTTGGAGGCCATGGAGGTTCAAGATGATAAGGAAGATCTAGGGTTGATTCTACTTTGTTCGTTGCCCGCCTTATTCAACCTTTAGAGACACGATTTTATATAGCCGCGAGTCTCTCACAGCTTGATGAGGTTTATGATTCTTTAACCTCGTATGATAAGATGAAGCATCTTGTGGTTAAACCCAACTCTCGTGGAGAGGGTCTCATTGTTCGTGGGAGACAAGACCTAATGTTGATGATGATCGTGGTAGAACACAGGAACGGAATCCTCGTGGTAAATCTAAGGGTAGATCGAAATCTTCAAACAGAGGTAAAACTTGCAACTTCTGCAAGAAGAAAGGGCACATTAAATCTGAGTGCTATAAGCTACAAAATAAGATTAAAAGGAGGTCGAATCAAAAGGAAAAAATGGAAAATTCTTGAAGTCGATGTTGTAGAAGACTACAGCGATGGTGAACTTCTAGTTGCTTCTATCAATGATTCTAAAGTAAGCGAGGAGTGGATACTTGATTCAGGCTGCACCTTCCACATGAGTCCCAATCGGGATTGGTTTACAACTTATGAAACAAAGATTCAAGGTGTTGTTTTGATGGGAAATAATGCTTCATGTAAAATCGCAGTGTTGGAACAATTAAAGTTAAGATGTTTGATGGAGTTGTCGAACACTTAGTGACGCGCGGCATGTTCCGAATTGAAAAGAAATTTAATTTCGTTGAGTACTCTTGATTCAAAAGGGCATGATACACAATTGAAAGTGGGGTTTTAAAGATTTCAAAGGGTCCTTGTTGTGATGAAAGGGCAAAGAAAGATTGCCAAGTTATATGTTTTCTGTGGTTCTATCATATCTTGGTGATGCAATTGCCGCTTCCTCTTCCTTGTCGATGATGATATTACTAAACTTTGGCATATGCGCCTAGGGCATATGAGTGAGAATGGCATGGCGTAATTAAGCAAAAGAGGACTTCTTAATGGGCAAGGAATTTGCAAACCGAATTTCGTGAGCACCGTGTGTTTTGGGAAGCAAAGAGAGTTCGATTCACTAGAGGAATCCATAACACGAAGGAAACGTTGGAGTATATCCATTCGATCCGTGGGGCCGTCCAGAGTGCCTTCGAGAGGTGGAGCTAATTATATGCTAACCTTTATTGATGATTTTTCCAGAAAAGTTTGGGCGTTCTTCCTGAAGCAGAAAAGTGATGTGTTTTCCACATTTAAGTCTTGGAAAATTATGATTGAAAAACAGACGGGAAAACAGATAAAATACCTCCGCATGCACAATGGTTTAGAGTTCGCTCGATGAGTTTAATAGATTGTGCAAGTCGGAAGGGATCATGAGACACTTGACGATTCGTCATACTCCACAAACAAAACGGCGTTGCGAACGAATGAACGAACGATCATGGAGAAGGTTCGATGTATGTTGTCAAATGCCAACTTACAAGTCATTTTGGGCGTATGCACTTTCATCGTGCATGTTTTTGATCAACCGATCTCCATCCGCTGCCATTGAGAAAAAGACTCACAAGAGGTATGGTCCGTAATCCGCTAATTATTCGATTTAAAGATTTTTGGGTGTCTGCGATGCTCATGTTGATAATGGAAAATTGGAACCGAGATCCATTAAATGCGTTTTCTTGGTTATAAAGTGGTGTAAAAGGCTATAAGTTATGGTGTCCTGAAAATAGAAAAGTTGTGATTAGCAGAGATATTGTTTTGATGAAACCGCTATGCTACCTAACTTATCTCTTAAAGACTCTTCCAATAAAGAAAACCAAAAGCGGTGGAGCATCGATTAATACTGAATCAACTCCTCAAGCCAAGACAAAATTGAGAATAGAGTTGCTTCTTCACCGCAATACTCTATCGCCAAAAACAGGACAAGAAGAGAAATTAAACCTCCAAAGAAGTATGCCGAGGTTGATCTAGTTGCTTATGCTTTAAATGTGGTGAAGATATAGATGCTAATCAAGAGCCATTTAATTATTCGAGGCGATTAGTGTGAAGACTCGTAAAAGTGGATGTTTGCTATGCAAGAGGAGATGGAATCACTCCACAAAAAGTAACATGGGATCTTGTAAAACTTTCTAAAGGTAAAAAGGCTGTTCGTTGTAAATGAGTGTTTAAAAGAAAGAAGGACTCAGGAGTTGAAGAACCCGGATATAAAGCAAGGCTTGTTGCAAAGGGTTACATCAAATTCCGTGAGTAGACTTCACAGATGTGTTCTCTCCAGTTGTTAAGCATAGTTCGATTCGAGCTTTGCTTGGTATTGTTGCCATGCATGATTTGGAGCTTGAGCAGTTAGATGTAAAACGCATTTTGCATGGAGAACTTGAGGAAGATATTTACATGCAACAACCAGAGGGTTTTATAGTCTCGAAAAAGAGGACTATGTTTGCTTGTGAAAAAGTCCCTTTACGGTTTGAAACAAATCACCAAGACAAGGGTACAAGAGGTTTGATTCCTTTATGACTTCTCATGATTTCAAAAGAAGTAGTTTTGACAGTTGTGTCTACTTTAAAAAAAAGTGATGGTTCTTTTGTGTATCTACTTTATGTTGATGACATGTTGATAGCAAGAAAAGATAAAGAGAGATAAGAAAGGTTAAAGCCCAACTAAGTGAAGAATTTGAGATGAAAGATTTAGGACCAGCAAAGAAGATACTTGGTATGGAGATTCTCGAGATAGAAAAGCAAGTAAATTGTACCTAAGTCGGAAGGGTACATTGAGAAAGTTCTTTTTGTGTTCAATATGCAGAGTGCTAAGCTTGTTAGTACTCCTTTAGCAGCCCATTTCAGACTTTCATCGGCCTTATCTCCTCAATCAGATAATGAGATTGAGTACATGTCACATGTTCCATACTCTAGTGCAGTAGGATCTCTCATGTATGCTATGGTTTGTTCACGTCCAGATTTATCATATGCAGTCAGTGCAGTTAGCAGATACATGGCGAATCCTGGTAAAGAACACTGGAAAGCAGTTCAGTGGATTTTAAGATACTTACGAGGCACTACTAATGTTTGCTTACAGTTTGGAAGAACTAAAGATGGAGTTATAGGGTATGTTGATGCTGATTTTCTTGGAGACCTTGATAGAAGAAGATCTCTCACGAGTTACGTCTTTACAATCGGAGGTTGTGCAATTAGTTGGAAAGCCACTTTGCAAACTACGATCGCTTTGTCTACCAATCAAGTCGAGTACATGGCGATTCATCGAGGCTTGTAAAGAAGCTATTTGGTTGAAGGGACTATTTAGTGAACTCAATGAAGACCTTCAAATCAAAGATGATTTTGTGACAGTCAGAGTGCCATCTTTCTTACAAAAGATCAAATGTTTCATGAGAGAACAAAACACATTGATATTCGGTATCATTTTGTTCGTGATATTATTGCTCGTGGTGATATTGTTGTGAGCAAAATTAGCACTCATGAAAATCCTGCAGATATGATGACTAAGTCACTTCCTATAACCAAGTTTGAGCATTGCTTAGACTTGGTTGGTGTTCATTGTTGAAGTTAAACCCTTAAGGGGTTTTTTGGAAGAGGTGAAGAACTTGTTTATTGAAAGTTCGCGATGAAGAACTTGTTCATTGAGAATTTGTGTCAAGGTGGAGATTGTTAGAATTAATGACCCAAATTCTTATTTAAATAAAATACGATGGAAAATAAAATAAAAGTAAAATCCATATAGAACTAGACTTCTTTTATTTTATTTTAGAATAAGGTTTTAAACCTTATTAAACTCCATCTATTTTATATTGATTAGGATAAGGTGTTTCAATCCTACTAGAATATGGCTTTGCAAGCCTATAAATAGACATAGTCTATTCCTCTTGTATTTGAGTAAAAATTTTTCGACATAGTGAATTTTCTTCTCCTCTGCCGTGGTTTTTTTCCGAAAGGGTTTCCACGTAAAATTTATGTGTTCTTTATTTTTATTTATTTTATTCTATTTTATTTTTCACAAAGAGAAAATATATAATTACAATTTTTCAATATTTTATAGATAACTGATAATATCATACGAAAAGCTTGTACACAATGTGAGGTAAAAATAAAACTAAATAATGTATTTTTTAACATAAACAAATTAATATACTTGTAATAAAATAAACTTGCAATAATATGTTTCTTCTCTACTAATAAATGTTGGGTGCAAATGTAAAAATTGTATATTAAAAAAATTGTAAGTTCAAATTTTAAAGATAATAGTTTACAAGAGCCAACCCGAACATAAATTATAAAACAAATATGGATTGTACCTAAAAATTATTAGTCGACTAAACACTCACTCTGTGAGTAAATTTAATAAATGCTTAATTATTTATATATTTATATAATAATAAAATGAAATAATTAGAATAGAAAAAGTTAAAAGTTAAGTAATGATGTATAGTTTTCTTATGTTTAAGAGATATAGATTAATGAGAGATGTTTTTTTTAAATAAAATTATTAATACAATCTATAAATATATTATTTTTATTTTTATATTTTGTTTTTTATGTAATGTTTTAATTAATTTTATGTAACCGTTGATTAAGTCTTAATTTAATTGGCATTATTATTGTTGTAATAATTAGTAGGACATAGATTTAAGTGCGTTTTCCTTTAACTTAAAAGTTAGATATGAATTATGAGTAAAATAGACATTATATAAAAATGACATGTTAAATTACTCTCACTAAATTGAGTGATGCTAAACTCAATTAAGATTTTTGTGATGGTATAAATTTTATAATTTAGTTTTTACTTCTTTGTTTTTTTAACTTAGTTGGTGCCACTAAGTTAAGTGACATTAGATTCGATTAAAGCTTTTATCATAGTACTAGATTTACTAGCACTCACTTCGTGAGTGAAAAATAACTTTTTAAATAATACTAAATTTATATGTAACAAATATATTTATTAAAGTTTCATATGAAAATCAATTGATGCTTTGATAATAATGTTAAAATCAAATGTTTATTATATATAGTGTTTCAGGTTTCAAATTTAATTGTAATTAAATTTTATTGATTTATTATATAAAAACAAAAATACTTTTATAAAATATAACTTAATTTGTATATGAGAATATATTTTAGTAATTTCACAATTAAATTGTTACGCCATTAACACGTGACACAACTCAACAAAAGACTCTTATAACTATTCAATATTTATAGATATTTAATTTTATAACTATCCATTGGATTCCATTAAAAAATTACCCACTCTATATATAATTTTTATACTTATTTTAAATATTTTCTTGAGTTGATGTCATGAGTTAATCGATATCACCTTAATTATGAAATTATTAAAATATTCTCATATATATAAATTAAGTTATATTTTTATGATGGTGTTTTATCATTTTAAATAATAAATCAATAAAAGTTTGATGATAATAAAATTTGAACCCGAGACACTATGTATAATAAACAATTAACTTTATTATTGTAGTCAAAATATGAAATGAATTTTATGTGAATTTTAGGCATGTTTGATGGAGTATTGAAATGATATAATCCATTGAAAATTAATATTTTCAGAAACCTAATTTTTGGACACCTTTGATAACACATAATAAAATTACTAGATAAAATTTTTCTATAAAAAATATAAAATGATAAGTAAATAAGGACGATTTATCACTTAATAGAGAACAAATCCAATTGTTTTATTTTATTTTATTTCATTTAAGATTACATTATCCTTTATCGAACAATATAGTTATATTAATATTTAATTTTAAGTAATATACAAAACAAATATTATAACTTAAATTTGTACTTAATTTTTAGTTTATCAAACATAATCTTAATAAATATATTTGTTAATGTAGGTTACAGTGTCATAGTTGAGTTAAAATCTGTTTTGTATTAGGAGTTAAATTATATTTTGTCCCTCGACTAAAAATATATATAAATTAGTATCTATACATTAGGTTAAAGAACAAATTGTTTCTTCCGTTAAAATTGATCTCTATACTTCAAAATATACCCTTTTGTTTATTCCTATCAATTATATCAATTTTAATAATAAAAATAAATAAAAATTACAACAAAATGACTAATTTTCTTTATAATCAAATATACATACATACATTGATTTATTCTTTTGGATTAATAAAATTAAATCTCCACAATAATTTTAGCGGTGGTTTAAATACATAATACTGCATTCGGGTCTGACGCATTTACTTTTTTGCTTACGTTGAGAGGTTAAGAAACTTAGGAATATTTTACTATTTATTTTCCAGGATTGGTTCACAGACCAATCACGACGTAGTTTCTGATATCGCCATCTTACCCCAAACGAGGGGTCAATTTGGAAGTCGGGCTTCGGTTTTACTTTTTTTCACTTTTTGTCTTGCCATTTTCTCTTTCCAATTATCAAATTTTATTCATATAAAATAATTATGACATGAATTACTAAATATAAGTTGTTAAATTTACCTAAAACTCTTCTACTCCCTCTTTCCAAGCATAAGCTGTAATAAATAGTAGAAATCTCAACCTTTAATATAAACTCCAATTTAGTAAAAAGTTAAACTTGATCTATTTTAATAGGAGGCTTCATAGATTTTTATCTAAAACTTGAAAAGAAGATAGATTAATCTCGTGTTGATCTGATGATCAAAGTATTTATAACTTCAAATATAATTTAGAGTTAATTATTGTTTTAGAATAGCCAGAGTAAATAAAACTTTTAAACTTGAGCTTATTGTAAAACATGACGGTGAAACAAAATCCCTCACGTGAGTTACAGAAATGCAGAAAAACAGGCCCAGGAATCTAAATTTACGATATTCTAACCTTACTCTACAGTACTACAAAATACATATTTATACATAAAAAAAAGCTTCGAAGCTACTGCTATACGAAGACACTCATCAAAAAGTAACATCCCATGCATTCAGTACTTCCAAATAATAATAAAAAAAACACCCTTGATTAAGTTAGAAAAAAGATGAATCCATCACGGACTCGACCATGGCCTCTTTTATTTTTCTTTCTTTTTAATTATTTTTTCAAAGAATAGTCTCTTGGATTCCCTAGAAAAAATTTGGGTTCATTTCTCTTTTGCCAAGAAAAAACAACCCTAAAGGGAAATTTAATGCATTTACACCAAGTTCCCATCACGGGCTACTACAAAACAACGTGTGAGTGTCTATTTAACAACTCTCCCCCACTATATAAAATACACACCTAGCTGAACCAGTTTTTCATACCCTTTTTTTTTCACTAATTCTTGAGGAAGATTAGGTTCCTCAAGATATTTGCTCTTTGTTTTTTTTTTTTTAAGTTGCAAAAGAGGATCAAAGGGAAGGTCAAAATGACCACCTTGTTCTCCTCTGTTTTACAAAACAGAGCACCTAAGGTCTCTGTTTTCATATTCTTCTTGATTTCTTTGCATTGTTTGTCATTGATCTCGGTTCGGGTTTTGGCCCAAACATCACCTGTTTTCGCCTGTGACGCTACTAAAGACCCAAAAGTTGCGAGCTATGGTTTTTGTGACACAAAGTTGGGAACCGATGCTAGGGTGGCTGACTTGGTTCACAGGCTGACATTACAGGAGAAAATCCTCTTCATTGTGAATAGTGCTGGGAGTGTTAGCCGGCTCGGGATACCAAAATACGAATGGTGGTCCGAGGCACTTCATGGAGTCTCCAACGTCGGTCCAGGGACCAAGTTTACTAGCTTGGTTCCTGGAGCCACGAGCTTCCCTCAGGTCATCTTGACGGCAGCTTCTTTCAACACTTCTCTCTATGAAGCCATTGGCAAGGTAAAACTTGTGCCTTGTTCCTTTATTTTTTATTCTTTGTTTTGGCTTGTTCTTCATCAGGTTCATGTCGTTTTGCCTTTTGTTTTAACGTTCTTTTTCAGTGGTTTTCCTTTTTCTTTTGTGTATACGTTTTAGAATATGATGCTAACTTGTTGGGGATTGGACATTTTCATTGTTCTTTAGATTTTGGTTTTTCTATATTTTTCATAACTATTTTCAAATGTTGCCTTTATCGGATATTAATGACAATGAAGTTGGCTGTATAGTGAAAAGTTCAATGTTGATATTGGGAAAGTAGTTAAGTAGATGGAGACCAGAGAAAAATTTAAAATAATGAACTGTCTTTTGCTTCATATTGAAGAAAGGGGAAGATATTAATGCAATTATATGGTTGAATTATTTTATGTTTGTTGTAGAAAGTGGTTGATTTATTAATGTCTCTGATTACCAAATGCTGAAGAATATAGACTTTTTTTGATCACTCAAGAAGACTTTGCAACCTTTTACTGATCTCCAGCTTGCAATGCCGTAAATCAAACTCCATACTTATTAGATATCGCGTCTTACAAATAAACCGGATTAAACCCGAGGTCCGAATTGAGCCATTAATCAATCATTAAAGAACAAGTTGATATCTAATGTATATCCATATCCATTTTTAATAAAATGCAGGTGGTTTCAACTGAAGCTAGGGCAATGTACAATGTTGGATTGGCAGGGCTAACATATTGGTCACCAAACATTAACATATTCCGAGACCCGAGATGGGGAAGGGGGCAAGAAACACCAGGAGAGGACCCATTGCTGGCCAGCAAATACGGATCAAGTTACGTCAAAGGTTTGCAGCAGACCGACGGAGGTGACCCTTCTCGGCTCAAGGTCGCCGCATGTTGTAAACACTATACGGCCTATGATGTGGATAACTGGAAAGGGATCGAACGCTACACTTTCGATGCTGTGGTAGTTTAAGTTACAATGCAATTTGAGTTTTTTATTTTTTTTCTCAAAAGTTGTTTCTTTGGGATCCAAAAGTCATTTGATTGGCTTTGGGGTATGGTTAGGTAACAAAACAAGATCTGGATGATACATTTCAACCACCATTCAAGAGTTGTGTAATTGATGGGAACGTGGCTAGTGTTATGTGTTCTTACAACAAGGTTAATGGTAAGCCAACTTGTGCAGACCCTGATCTTCTTGCTGGGGTTATTCGAGGCCAATGGAAACTAAATGGGTATATATATTCATTCATCCCTTCCATTTTCTGGACCCATATATATTTAGTAAGCAGTGTTTTTGTTTACCAGGCTTTTTGGGGTTGGTGCAGGTATATAGTTTCAGATTGTGACTCGGTAGACGTGTTGTTCAAGAACCAGCACTATACCAAGACACCAGAGGAAGCAGCAGCCAAAGTAATTTTGGCAGGTGAAACTTCTTAATAAGCAATAAAATGAAGAGATTGTGCATTTGATATCATATTTCTGCAAAATAACATCTTAATTAGTAAACTAGAATGCTGTGATAATTGCAAAATGTTAATGATATTCTAGGGTTGGATTTGAACTGTGGGTCATTTCTTGGGCAACACACTGAGGCTGCAGTAAAAGCAGGGCTTTTGAATGAATCGGCCATTGACAAGGCCGTGACGAACAACTTCGCCACTTTAATGCGACTAGGATTCTTCGATGGTGATCCCAGCAAGCAACCTTACGGTAAACTTGGCCCCAAAGATGTATGTACACCAGAGCACCAAGAATTGGCCCGTGAAGCTGCAAGAGAAGGGATTGTGTTGCTCAAAAACAGCCCCGGGTCGTTGCCTCTATCTCCCACTGCAATCAAAACCTTGGCCGTAATTGGACCCAATGCCAATGTCACAAAAACCATGATCGGCAACTATGAAGGTAAATCAAACCCATTGCTTGGAATAAAAAATGACATGTTTTAATTCACAAAATTTGACATTTTATTTTGTTTGCAGGCATTCCATGCAAATATACGACGCCATTGCAGGGTTTAACGACCTCGGTGGCAACAAACTACGTGCCTGGCTGCACCAATGTGGCTTGTGGCACTGCCCAAGTAGACGATGCTAAAAAAGCAGCTGCCTCAGCTGATGCAACTGTACTTGTTATGGGCATAGATCAGAGTCAAGAAAGGGAAAGCTTTGACAGAGTTAGCCTTCTTTTACCAGGAGAACAACCACTTTTAATAACTGAAGTTGCAAAAGCTGCAAAGGGACCCGTGATTCTCGTCATAATGTCGGGTGGAGGCTTTGACATATCGTTTGCGAAAAACGATGATAAAATCACAAGCATCCTTTGGGTTGGTTACCCCGGCGAAGCCGGTGGAGCCGCCATTGCCGATGTGATATTTGGGTATTATAATCCAAGTGGAAGGCTACCAATGACATGGTACCCACAATCGTATGTCGATAAGGTCCCGATGACAAACATGAACATGAGACCCGATCCTTCTAATGGTTACCCAGGCAGAACCTACAGGTTCTACACAGGGGAAACCATTTATACATTTGGAGATGGGCTAAGCTACTCCAAAATCACCCACGAATTAGCCAAAGCACCTCGATTAGTATCAATCCCATTGGAGGAAGACCATGTTTGCCGCTCATCTGAATGTAAATCAGTTGAAGCCGTCGAACAAAGTTGTAAAAACCTAGCATTCGACATTCATGTGAGAGTTCAAAACAGAGGGAAATACGGCGGAAGCCACACGGTGTTCTTGTTTTCGAGTCCCCCATCAGTGCACAACTCACCCCAAAAGCATTTGTTGGGATTTGAGAAAGTTTCATTAACAGGGAAATCAGAGACATTGGTGAGGTTTAAGGTGGATGTTTGTAAGGATTTGAGTGTGGTTGATGAACTTGGAAGCCGAAAAGTAGCATTGGGACAACATTTGCTGCATGTGGGGAGCTTGAAACACTCATTAACTGTGAGGATTTGAAAAGAAGGTTTTTCAAAATCCTCTGTGATTTTTATTTATTTTTATCTTTTTAATTATCCTTTTGTGATATTTGCCCAAGGCAAGTAAGGGAATGGCAAATAGAGCCTGGAATAATTGTGAGAGAGTTATAGTGATTTTCTCTGGTTTTTAATTTTTTACCCAATTGTTGAAATTTGAACATTTCGAAATTGCAAAAGGAAAAAAAGAAAGCATTCACTTCCTTGTTTTTGTATACTAATGCCTGGGTGAGACTCGCGTCTCCCTCGTTTGGTCGTATTGATATTCGCCTATTGTATTATTTAAGGTATAAATAATTATGTGTGGTTCCGGAGCAGCATGCATGCAAAAAATAAGTTTTAGCTTAATACAAATGATTAAAATATCTTTTGTTTTATATTATTATCAATTAAATGACTTTAATTATTTTACGTATCAATTTGGTAGAGTGATGGTAAGTTTTGACATGATGAGGGATGTCATTGTTGTTGAACTCAATGTCTATATTGCATTTGCAAGTAAATGAATAATTAAGCAAACATTGAATAAAACAATATCGAAAGGTTCATAGGTAATTGAATTTTATTTTATAAGAGTTTATTCGATCTAATCATATCACATAATCCTTTAAAAGATGTTCTAAGTGTATTAATTCAGCCCCACAATTTTTTTCCTTTGAAATTTCAATTAAATTAATACATTAATTTTTTTATACACAAGTTGAATGATATTTATCATAATATTTATTTAATTTAAGATATGGTTCTAAATTTTTCCCAATTATACTCCCATACAATTAAATACATTACAACTATAATCTTTACTTCAGAATTTCTCAAATTAAACAAAAATTTAGTTTATACCAATACTAAGATTTCTCACAGAAGTGTAAGAAATTTTGATTAATTAGAGAAATTTGGCAAATTAAAGAAATTTTGGAATAAACTTTGAATAATCATAGAATCCTTACAATTTTTCGGCTATTCTTCTCTACCTAATCCACGACAAGGTAAACGATTTATTTATTTTGATGAGATAAATTATTTTTTGAAAAAACCCATTTATTACTTTGTTTCGGCATGAAGGTTTGCTATGTGTAAGTAGGAAGTCGCCACTTCCATTGACCCCGCGACAGTTCAATAAACTTGTGGTATTTGAAGTTAATAGTTTATTAAAATAAAATTTTCGAGTTTAATAATATTGATATTGTGGATTTGGGATTAGTCTAGGCAGGATATTAATAAACTTTATTAATATCTAAGTTCAATTCAAAAATTTTGTCCAAATTTGATCATATTTATAATTAACTAATCTGAGCTTATTTTAAGTCTATCTATATTATTTTTAAAAAATTTAAAATATATATTTATATTATTTTTAATTTAATATATTTTCCATTTATTAAAATTTTATATATAATCTTCTTTAACATTTTATAATGGTTACATTTTAATATAGATTTAATTTTATATATTATAAATTATAAAATATAAAATATTACAAACTTAAAATTAATCAAACCAAACTCAAATTATAAATATTCAAAATTAAACTTAACCCATATTTTAAATATATTTTAAACTGATTTAATTTTTATCTAAATTTATTTTTAAAACCTTAATTTTTCATCTAATCTCATCTAATCTCTCTTAAATTTGAATTGGGTAGCACCACTCATGATAAGTCTAGGCATGTACATGCGCGCACTTGAATTGCGGCAAAGCAGTGGATCCTAAAGGACCGCATCGAATCCTCAATAGTTGTCACATGAACCAATAACTGGAAGTCATGTGTATCAGTTCGGGAATCCAGCCAATTAACTGTCGAGTTTCGTGCCCAGCCGAGAGCAACAGCCGGCTACTTGTACCTGGCTTTGGTAGCTGATGTGGCCCTGGCTATTTTTGTCACTTTATTTATGCAATTGTTTAATTTGGTACACTTAAATCCATTGACTAGAAACTTTCAGACTTTCATGGATTAATGACATTTATTTTTTGAAAAGAAAATAAGATAAAAATATTAAAATTATCAAAAAATTTCTGAACTCGGCCAACTCAAGCGGAGGCTGGGCAGCTGTTGAATAGAGCAGCGAAGCCGATTCATAGTGAACATTTTGGCAGTTTATGGAACTTTCTTTGATAAGGGCACACCACGTCACTGGCCGAGGGGGGAGACAATTCCCATGAAAAAAATAAATAAAATAAATTCACACTTTCACTTGACGTTTTTGCACTCCACAATCTTTTGAGGACGGTCCCATAATAAGCGTACCTAGAGACTTTCAAAACGACGGAAAAACATGCATTGTCCACTAGGAAGCGTTTCGATCCTGCAAGGCTGTTATCAGTCGCTTCCTTACTGTCAATTGAGGCTATTTTGGCATTAAACTGTTTTCCAACAATTTTTTTTTTGTTTAAAAATCAAAATGTAATAATTTAAAAAGAAAATCGTTACAACCGGCCAATTTATATAAAAGGTTAAAATATATTATAAGTCCCTGTACGGTTAGTAAATTTAAAATTTAATTTATGTATTTTTATTTTTAAAAATTTAATTCTTTTATTTTTCTATTTCAAAATTTATATTTAATTATTATCGGTGTTAAAATTATTTTGTTAAACTTAAGTTCATTACAGCGTTAATAATTGAATCTAAATTTATCTAATTATTATCGGTGTTAAAACTATTTTGTTAAACTTAAATTTATTACAACATTAACAATTGAATCTAAATTTCAAATCTAAAAAATAGAGGATTAAATTTTAAATTTGTGAAAAATATAGGGACTGATGACATATTTTAACCTATATAAACAACCCACTTTTTCTTTTCGTCTTTTATTTAAAAAAAAAAATCATTTATCGGTTTCTCCTCTTCCTATATTTCTTTTAATCTTCTTCCTCCTTCACGCTTTGTTAAAATTCTCTTCTTTTATTTTTGATACGATCTTTTTTTTCCCCTATTTTAAAGATTCTTTAGCTCTGTTTAACATGTCTTTAGCCACTTCTCAGATCCTTCAGTTTTCTCCATATTTTCTCTAAATTTGGATTCTTCACGGTATATCTACGAATTTTCTTTTCATATCCATCAAGTTTAATATTTTTACTAGTTATTAGTTCACAGTTCCATATTTTATTTCAATATTTTTTTTGCTGTCAATTCTGTTTGTCTAATTTTCTTTTTGAGGATAAGTTTGCTTATGTATTTCATATGACTTTGTTGTTTACATGGTTTCATAAAACTTCGTTAAGGTTTAGGTTTTTTGCGCTATGTATGCATGGTTTTGAGCTGATATGTTTTCGTAGTTTTGTTGTTTGGGTGGTATATTAAAAAATTTAAGAAGGAATTTAGCTATCTGTTAATGATATTTGTTATCTTTTCATGTTAGATTGATAAAGAGAGTAAAAAGAGTTCGTTCTGTTTTTTCTTTTACTAAATAGTTAATCCCACAGCTGTATTATTTCAGTTAATTGTGTGGAAATTCAAGTTTAGAGGAATATTTTATAGCTTAGAATCCACTTTAATGGCTTTTTATTAATATCTGAATGTGTTACCTTGATTGTTTATTCTTGTTAGGGTTAATGAATCCAAAGTATTTGTTGTTAAGGAGCACAAGACGCTCCAGATACCTCTTTGCATCCACTTTGAATGTTCTAATAAAAGGATTTTATCCTAGAGATGTTGTCAGATACGCTGGCAACTAAGCTTTCACAAAGTTGAGGTTTGTGTTGTTGTGTTGATGCTTTATAAGATGGACCGAGAAGATACATCAGGGTTTGTAAGTGGAGGGGGAGCGTCATCGGAATTTCTTATTTTCCTAATTTGTTTTTGATATATATACCATACCAGTCATGTATTAAAGATTTTTCATTAAGGTGGGCCTCTTGTTCCTTAGTCTTATAGTTTGCAGCTTTTAGAAATTAAGCTTATGGATTTGAATAAGAATGTGCAGTTTTCTCATGTATCAGAACTCTCAAAAAATGAAAAATTTGGTGATACCACCCTGTGCCTGAACTTTCTTGGTCACGGAGGAAGCAATAAGGCCAGATTTGGAACTACTCAAAACGATCTACATGCTGATCTTTCTAATGCACCTGATGATGGCTGCATGTTGGTTTTGGGGTTGGGCCCAACTCCAAGTGTATACTTGGATAATGATTACATTGTTGGTCTTAATAAGAATAAATCAACAGTTGCTTTATCCACCCAGGGTTTGTTACTTGAGGATGACTCAATCCTAAAACTTGGCCTTTCTGGTGGGACAAAGGGAAGTATGAGCCTGTTGGAATGCCCTCTGTCAACAGAAACTGATGTTAGTATGCCTCACCAGGTTCTTGCTGAGGATTGTAGACTTTCAATTCCTGTTGTTGATGAGGGTTCTACTTCGGCCAAGAAATCTGGTGGTTTTATGCCAGCACTCCTTTTTGCTCCGAAAATGGATAGTGGCAAAGGTTTGGTTCATGCACAAAAACTTTTTCAGTTTGGGGATAAATCACTTCGTTATCAATTTCATCAAAGTTGTGAGCCCTCTTCTCACACTGACTTCTCAGTAGACACGCTCTCCGAGCAAACCACCACTATAACATCCTCAGATAATCAAGCAAGCAATTCGAAGAAATGTAGGTTTGTTGGCTGTTCAAAAGGAGCAAGAGGGGCTTCTGGTCTTTGTATTGGTCATGGGGGCGGCCAAAGATGCCAAAAACCAGGGTGTAACAAAGGTGCTGAGAGCCGCACTGCCTACTGTAAGGCTCATGGTGGAGGGAGGAGGTGCCAACACTTGGGCTGCACTAAAAGTGCTGATGGGAAGACAGATTTTTGCATAGCACATGGTGGAGGCAGACGATGTGGGTTTCCTAGAGGGTGCAAAAAGGCTGCACGAGGTAAAACAGGGCTTTGCATCAGACATGGTGGGGGAAAGAGGTGTAAGGTGGAAGGTTGCACGCACAGTGCAGAAGGACAAGCTGGTTTGTGCATCTCTCATGGTGGTGGACGTCGTTGCCAGTTCCAGGGATGTACTAAGGGTGCTCAGGGAAGTACTATGTTTTACAAGGCTCATGGTGGTGGAAAACGTTGTATATTTGCAGGGTGTACCAAAGCTGCCGAAGGGAGCACACCATTATGCAAAGGACACGGTGGGGGCAAACGTTGCCTCTACAATGGAGGTGGCATTTGTCCCAAGAGTGTGCATGGAGGCACCAACTTTTGTGTTGCGCATGGTGGTGGGAAGAGGTGTGTTGTGCCAGGCTGTACAAAGAGTGCACGAGGTTGTACCGATTGTTGTGTCAAACATGGTGGTGGAAAGCGATGCAAGGTTGAGAATTGTGGCAAGAGTGCCCAAGGAAGCACAGACTTCTGCAAGGCACATGGTGGAGGTAAAAAATGCTCCTGGGGGGAGAGCAAATGTGAGAAATTTGCAAGGGGCCGTAATGGGCTATGTGCTGCTCATAGCAATATGGTACAAGAGCGACAGGCGAACATGGGAGGGCTTATCGCACCCGAAGTCTTCCATGGGCTTGTAGCAGCAACATTCACAAGAAGCTGTTGGGACAACAATCACTCATCCTCAGGCACTAGTGTTATTTCTGATGGTATTGATTCCCTCGACAAACCAGCGAAAAGGCAACAACTAATACCACCTCAGGTATTGGTTCCTTTATCTATGAAATCCTCATCCTCTTACTCAAGTTTCTTGAGTGCTGAGAAGCAAGAACGAAGAAATGGGGACCGCAAGGACATCGGTGGCGTTGTCAATAAGAAGAGCTTTGACTTCATAATTCCGGAGGGTAGGGTCCATGGTGGTGGTCTCATGTCCTTGCTTGGTGGAAATCTAAAGAACCCCTTTGATGGAATTTAAAGTCAAATCATGTAGAAATCTAGTTTGGTTTTTTTAGGTTGTTGTTGTTCCTTGAAATTATTCTTAAAATTTGGTTGCCGTCAAAAGACTTGATACACATATACACGGTTTGTGTTGATTGATGAAACCCAGCATAGAACCAGTTACGCATGGATTTTGTAATCTGTTGTGTTCTAATAACGTCGTAATAGTCATAGACCGATGGCTATATATCTGGTTATATTATTATTTGCCCGCATTGCAAAGGCTTCAGCCAAACTTAAATCTCTTTTTATTTTGCTCACTCGGTGCCGCCCTTCTTTGTCTATCTTTCCCTCTCCTAACACTAACAGTATATATACACACACGTAGAGAGAAACAGGTTCGTTTTTTTGACTTTCACTTCTGAAGATTCAACCATCGCCTTTCACCTTTTGAATTCTCTAACGCCACTCTTTTTTAGGTAAATTTTCACTTCGAATTTCTATCTCCATTTTCTTTTTTCGATTCTCATGCTTTTTATTAGGTTATATATTTAATATAATGACTTCCAACTTTTAGATTTGAATTGAATGCGCAATTCTTTGATATATTGTTTTCCTGCAACTTTTTAGTTTACGATCGAATTGGTTGAATTGCAATGACTTTTTCTGCTTTGAATCCTTTTCCTCACCTTCAGTTTGATCTGTTTCTCCTTTTCTATTTTATAATGCAATGTTCGTCAAAATTTTCTCCTCTGTTATTATTTTCCTTCAAAATATTTTTTTTTCTCTTTTCAGAAATTTGAATTTCGAGCGAAAAGTATGATTCACTTTAACCATTGATTCGAGTGTGTTGCTTAAAAAAACTGATCATTAACCTTTTTTGGCGGGAATTAAAACTTTTAAAATAAAAGAGACAAATTACCAGAAAAATAACTCCGTTCTTAATTTAAAATCCTTAAACCTTGCATCTAAATTTCAAGTGTAATTCACATTTTCTTTTGCTGGTAATTGATGATTAATACGAAATGCAGAAATTCGAACTCAATGGACTCGTTCTACAATGAAAACAACAAACTCAACGTCCTAAAAAACAGCAACATTCCGAAGCTGATGACTCCTGCAAGAAGCCGTGGCAGCTACTATTCATCACCAGAGAACCTCATAAAGTACCTACGCTCCAATTCTCTCTCCAGTTGTGGCAACAGCAGCTCCTCCAGGAAAAGCAGCTTCAGATCATCGGTTTCACCACAGTCGGAGAAGACGCCACTGAAGGTGGTGGAGAAAGATGTGCTTGTCATGGACGAAGTTCTTGTTGCTTCTGATAGTAACATTGTAGGATCTGGTTCTTCGTCGTCTTCGGGAAGTGTTGGTTACTACAAATCAGAGATTTGCAGGGCTTGGGAAGAGTTTGGCCATTGCCGATACGGATCCAAGTGTCAGGTATATTTCTCTGCTGCATTGTCTAATATGATTGAAATTTCATGATTACGTAAATGTTATAATAAAACTCCGCCTATGCTATTTCTTGGATACTAAAATGATGATATTTTGCATTAATTCTTTGTTTAGTTTTCTGAACCTTTTGCAAAATGAAGGAGGTTCAGTTGATTGCTTGTTGGCAAGCATCAGGGTTCTAGTTTCGCTAATAATTCCATTAGGTAGATGATTTAAGTAGCATCTTCGACTTAAAAAGTTCGAGCATCGACACTTTAAACCAATTTTAAGAAAAAGAATAAGAGGGAGATTTTATTTTGGTCTGATTTGTCTTAGCTCTTCTATTTTGGTGTCATTGTCTATTTAACTTGATGATTTAGTGGACTTGAGCTGTAAGAATCTGTTTTTGGCACCTGTTTCGGAGAGATATTGTGAATGACCAATCAATATGTCTTTTTGTATTTGTTGACTTTGGGTTAATGGGTCTCTTTCTCCAGTTTTCTTTTGACAAGAAAATTGGAAATGGATTGAGAAAAAACCAAAAAGTCAATATTTGACTAGTTGAAAAACGATTCAATTGTTTTAGATAGTAAATGTGAATGTTAGCTTGTAGGCATGAACTAGGAACTTTTAATTTTAGCTTGTAGGCATGAACTAGGAACTTTTAATTTCATTAGATGCCAACTGAATATGAGGCGCATTTTTCTAGCACGAGGTGTGGCAAATTTCAATTGCCATGTTCTTGCCGTACAATTTACATTGCTTCCCAACCTCTTCCAGTGAAGATGTTATAGTCCAGTGATTTTATTTTATTTAACCAAAACTGCCTTTTCATAATCTGATCCAACTTTAACCACCCTGTTTTATGCTTGTTTGAACCCTTTTGAAATGTGTCAATTTCACTAATCTACTGAAGAAGCCTTGACTATTTTTGCAGTTTGCACATGGAAAGGAGGAGGTACGCCCCGCTTGTTTGCCTTTCAGGACCAAATCTGAGGTTAGCATCCAAGAAATTGTATCTGATGATATATTCCCATACCAAAACATTGGTGTACTTAAATGCTAGAAGGTCATTGCCCGTTTCTCTCTGAGTTGCTTAGGCACAGATATACAAGTCATACGCGAGCACCGTGTCGGACTCATACAGCTCAAAACCTCGCCTTTTGCATCCAGTCACTGAAACGGCTGCTTTTATAACCCAAAAGGACTCATTTGCCAATCCTGGTTACACAGGCCCAAGCTTCAGCACTCCTATCAAGCCTGAAGAGACAATCATCAACTCCCTCTCCACTGTCCAACCTGATATTACCCGCTTGAATACAAACTTCACGATGAAACGTAACACTAAAACCAGCAAGATCAACCCCACCTCCACCTCCACCATCAGACATGATACGAGTGCCACCACTTTCACCAATGGGTCCAACTGGTCACCTCAAGATGATCGCATTGATGTTACCTTGCCATCCTTTCCTGGCCAAACACCATCAAAGGGGGACATCGATGCATACATCGACAATGTTCTCCATGCTCCTGCTACAAAGAAGAGGTTGCCAGTGTTTTCTGCCATTTGTCCAGAGTAATGATCTCTTTTTGATTCTCAGCTTTGGATCAAGGTATAATCAATATTTTCTTTCTATTAGTACCAAACTGTAGAAATTTTGGTCATCTACTCAACATTGAGGAGTAAACATAAACAGCTTTCCATAACCATTACAGTAGAACTTACAAACCAAGACCATAATGTTTTTTTTGTTCTAATTTTCGGTCAGATTTGTTAGATTCTTGATAAATGAGTCAAGGATTATGTTTGGATACTGAGAAAATAAAGGAAAACTAAAAGGAATTTTCAGAGAAAGATTGATTTCTCGTGAGTTACTGTCTAACTGGTTAACAGCAACAGTAACAGAAACATTAATCAACTTTCTTTCCAGGTTCTACTGTATTAGTTTAAGTACTATTTTTTCCGGCACCCTGGCTTATTTTTAGCTCTACATCTTGGTTACTGCTGTTTGTACTTTCATTTTAGAGCTCACTTAGCGGCTCATGACTTGAAGATCTTCCACTTAACTTTTGTTCTGACAACTAAGATAGTAGCCTTTTAAGGGGTGTTTGGGTTATAGAAATGTTTGATTATGTTTGGTAATATGATTACTCTTTGTTTAGATTACGTAACTGCCAAGTTATCTTATTTGATTTATGCACTTGAAATCACGTTTTTTTCACGGATAACAATATCAATATCAATCGAGCTAAGACTCGATCAGTAATTTTATTATTTAGTTAATAGAATATAAGATAATATAAAAACATTTATTGATATGTTAGCAATTTGACTATCATATTTTATATATTTATGTAGATTATGTAGGTTAAACTTTGATTAAATTAATTTTGACTTGTATGAAGCGATGTTTGAAGCTCTTGTTAGATACTCGTTTGGCATGGGTTCAAATCGTGTTTTACCCTATTCTCTATCCCAAATATTGTATCAATTTTTTTGGGGTAAATTAAAACGCTCTATCTACATATTTAATTTTAAATTTTCAATCATTAAATATATATTAATAAAGGTAATATTTTGAATCTATATAATAGAGATATCAAATCAAGATAAAGTTTTACACGCATGACAAATTCAACTATGTTAGTAAATTTAACGATTGAATTGTTACAATATTAATTATAAAAAAACTACAAAAATAAATAAAATTACTTGAATTTTATACTAATGTAAATGAATCATTTTCAATTTTGTAAAAATTAAAATACTATAATCGATGGAATGTAATTATATAATAGATAAATATTACACTTTGTCAACTAATGATGATAGTAGTAGACAAATCTCATTTATAATAAATAAATAAATAAAGTTGAAACGTTAATTAAAAGAAAATATTAGAAAAATAGAATTTGATTCATTAATATTTAGTATTTTTGTTTTTATGAAAATGGATTAAACTCACAATTACCTAATAAATAATATAAAATTATCGAAAACCTTAAATGTAAGAAAATTATTTGATACATTATTAATAGAGTTTTTAAATTTTACAAACGGATCAAAGGTCTAACAAGTATTATATTTATTTAGGTAATTATTATTTTTATATTTTTACCGATGGAGTCTGAAAAACTCTCCACTAGTGGTGTATCAAATAATTATCCATAAACATATGGTATTAAGATTATCCCTATATTATTAAAATTTGGCATTGCTAATAATATTATATTATCAACTAAAGGTAATATTGTTGAACCAAACACGATCATGTGATTAAAGAATATAAGATTTCATCGATAATATAATATTTTGTAATCTAAATGACCCTAATTGTTTTATGCCAAAGTTGATGCGAGAATTTTCTTTTTATGATTAGAGGTGCTTATGAGTCGAGTCAAAATATTATTAAAATTAGAAATTAAGTAGATATTATTAAAATTTGTCAAAATATTTTATTTTAATTCATATTTTTATTGTAATTTGAAATTAAGGACAAATTTGATACTCTTCCTTTTGATGTGTTTGAATTTTGCAATTAAACTTTAAATTTGATTGAATTTTGCCAATGATTTCTATTGAAATTTGTCATTCAATATTGATTTTAGGATTTGAAGATTGAAAAGATCAATCGAACATTCATTTTAATAATTAACAATAAAGTAATTTATAAAAGCATTAAAAATTAAAAGAAAAAAATTCAACGCAAAATTGTTATTCTAGGAAAGAAGACTAGTATAAATATCAAGAAAATTAAGTTTATTCTTTTATAAATGAAATATTTATTGTTAATGTTTAATTTAAATATTCGTATTAATTAATTTATTATCAATTTTATTATAATAAATATTTTGATATTAAATTTTTGTCAAATCATTTAAATTTACATTTAAGTAGGAAATTTACATCTCACTGAAAAACGTCCGGTTGGGGCGCTTTCGATCAAGTTACTCAAAATGTGCCTTGCTGGGAGCGTTTTCACTCTCCCATTATCAACCCACCCTGAAACATTTCCTCACGCTAGAATCCTTTAGATATCCTAGGATTCTTGGGATAATATTTTTGCAGGCCATGCTATTGAGGCAAAAGTTGTATAAATGGAATAGTAGTTTAGCTAGTGTCGCCATAAGGAAAATTTGAGCATACAAAAACACAAGAAGGTGAAATTCGTAAGACGTTCCATAAGACAAAAATTTTAGCAAAGATGTGATTATATCAAGTAAGTTTCGATTTTTGTTGTTAATGGATAATTACTACTCTTTTTTTCTTTTTTCATAATGTTTGGTTTTAAACATGTGAAACAAACTATTTGGTTAGAAATTAGTAGACGAGTTAATTCTATTGTTTATTACAACGGTGCAGTTCGTGACATCGAAGTTGAAGGCATTTTTTCATCAGTGTACATAGCACGGTTGGCTTTCAACTCAAACATACAATTGTCAAAACTCCGTAGAAGAATTAGGCAGAAAGTCATTGGATCCACCTGGATAAGACTATCGTCCTTGAAATATAGATTTTTTAGCGTTGACAGACCCCGTTAAATATGAAGTTTTTGATGTCAAAAGCGCAATACTCAAGTTATATGCGGAGTTTGGCAACACAGGTGAAGGCAAACAGAGGTTGATATCTGTTCCAATTCGAAAGGTTGGAACAAAAGAGGAAGCTGGGAGTCCAATGACATGGTTGTGTGGTGGGTTTACGACTTTGTTAGAAAGCTCTCATTATGATATCCCGGAATCATCAATGGGAAAACATTAATCGGTTTCATCCCTAAATTTCTATCGCGACAGAAAAAATGTCCAACAGTCGGGGTATGGCAGTAACCCAGACTTTTACACCCCAGCACGACACTCTGTTAGTGGTTATGTCATCAAGTTTCACCGATTGGCAATCCGCAGGTGATTTTGGTTGTACCGACAACTATACAAGAAAGGATGATGTACTCCCTACAACCTCCACCTGTGAAGGGACATTCAACCCTGAACTTGCTAAGGGGTTGTACACTCAAGTTGTAATTGCACGTCCTCCAATATGATTGTACATTTTTCGCATGAAAGATGAAATATGTGTGTCCCGGGTCTCCATTTATTCACTAACGCGCTGACAAGTGTGGGATTCAATTTACACCCCTAAGCATACGAGCCACGTGAAAGAATCCTGCATCTCCCAAGTATGGTACGATTAAAGTCGATGAAGGGAGCAGATAGATTGCGAATATATGTCTCCAAAATCTGATCTTCCACCTAATTATAAAAAAAAAATACAAAATTTTAAATTTCAATATAACAACTTAATAATGTAATTAAATTAGATTAAAAATAATATAAATATTTTCTTACCATTTGCAATTGGAAGGTCGAAATGTGGTTGTCATTAAACGAATAAGAGAATTGATCATTTCATAATACAAAATTAAATAATAAAAAACTTAAGACAATTTTAATAAAAATTGAGAGAATTGAGAGTGAATTGAGAAAGAACTTAGAGAGAATTGAAAGAGAATTGAGAGTGAATTGGAAAAAAAAACAGGAATAGAGGGGCTTTAAATAGGTCTTTTTTTTTATTATCATGGGGTGGGGGAAGTAGTTGTTGGAATTTGCCCGTTGTTGGTAGCCATTAGGAAAAAAATTGTCCAGCTAGAAGTGTTTTGCTGATAAAGCAGCAAAACGCGTCAAAATGGAAACGTTTTCTTGCAACTTATGTAAAAAATGCATCCAACTCAGTGCATTTTCCTACAAAGCACGCTAAAAACAAATTTAACTCAGCGCATTTTCAAAAATTAGCCTAATCCTAGAAATATTAAAAAAAATGGCTTAATTCCACAAATATTAAAAAAAAAAGAGAGACATTTTCTATTAATTCATCCACGCATGTATATGAACAAAAGGTTAGATTAGACTTGTGAATTATTTGTCTAGTATTGGTTTTGTGAAAAATAAAATAGAATAAAATAAATAAAAATAAAGAACACATAAATTTTACGTGGAAACCCTTTCGGAAAAAACCACGGAAGAGGAGAAGAAAATTCACTATGTCGAAAAATTTTTACTCAAATACAAGAGGAATAGACTATGTCTATTTATAGGCTTGCAAAGCCATATTCTAGTAGGATTGAAACACCTTATCCTAATCAATATAAAATAGATGGAGTTTAATAAGGTTTAAAACCTTATTCTAAAATAAAATAAAAGAAGTCTAGTTCTATATGGATTTTACTTTTATTTTATTTTCCATCGTATTTTATTTAAATAAGAATTTGGGTCACTTAATTCTAACAATCTCCACCTTGACACAAATTCTCAATGAACAAGTTCTTCATCGCGAACTTTCAATAAACAAGTTCTTCACCTCTTCCAAAAACCCCTTAAGGGTTTAACTTCAACAATGAACACCAACCAAGTCTAAGCAATGCTCAAACTTGGTTATAGGAAGTGACTTAGTCATCATATCTGCAGGATTTTCATGAGTGCTAATTTTGCTCACAACAATATCACCACGAGCAATAATATCACGAACAAAATGATCTTGAATATCAATGTGTTTTGTTCTCTCATGAAACATTTGATCTTTTGTAAGAAAGATGGCACTGATTGTCACAAAAATCTTGTCTTGATTTGAAGGTCTTCATTGAGTTCACTAAATAGTCCCTTCAACCAAATAGCTTCTTTACAAGCCTCAAGAATCGCCATGTACTCAGCTTCCGTTGGTAGACAAAGCGATCGTAGTTTGCAAAGTGGCTTTCCAACTAATTGCACAACCTCCGATTGTAAAGACGTAACTCGTGAGAGATCTTCTTCTATCAAGGTCTCCAAGCAAAATCAGCATCAACATACCCTATAACTCCATCTTTAGTTCTTCCAAACTGTAAGCAAACATTAGTAGTGCCTCGTAAGTATCTTAAAATCCATCGAATCGCTTTTAGTGTTCTTTACCAGATTCGCCATGTATCCGCTAATCGCACCGATCGCATATGATAAATCGGACGTGAACAAACCATAGCATACATGAGAGATCCCATCTGCACTAGAGTATGGAACATGTGACATGTACTCAATCTCATTATCGATTCAGAGATAAGGCCGATGAAAGTCCGAAATGGTCGCTAAAGGAGTACTAACAGGCTTAGCACTCTGCATATTGAACTCGCAAAGAACTTTCTCAATGTACCCTTCCGACTTAGGTACAATTTACTTGCTTTTCTATCTCGAGAATCTCCATACCAAGTATCTTCTTTCTGGTCCTAAATCTTTCATCTCAAATTCTTCACTTAGTTGGGCTTTAACCTTTCTTATCTCTCTTTATCTTTTGTCGCTATCAACATGTCATCAACATAAAGAAGTAGATACACAAATGAACCATCACTGTTTTTCTTAAAGTAGACACAATGTCAAAACTACTTCTTTTGAAATCATGAGAAGTCATAAAGGAATCAAACCTCTTGTACCATTGTCTTGGTGATTGTTTCAAACCGTAAAGGGACTTTTTCAGCAAGCAAACATAGTCCTCTTTTTCGAGACTATAAAACCCTCGGTTGTTGCATGTAAATATCTTCCTCAAGTTCTCCATGCAAAATGCGCTTTTACATCTAACGCTCAAGCTCCAAATCATGCATAGCCACAATACCAAGCAAAGCTCGAATCGAACTATGCTTAACAACCGGAGAGAACACATCTGTGAAGTCCACTCGGAATTTGATCAGAACCCTTTGCAACAAGCCTTGCTTTATATCCGGGTTCTTCAACTCCTGAGTCCCTTCTTTCTTTTAAACACCCATTTACAACGAATGACCTTTTTACCTTTAGGAAGTTTTACAAGATCCCATGTTCTGCTTTTTGTGGAGTGATTCCATCTCCTCTTGCATAGCAAACATCCACTTTTCTCGAGTCTTCACACTAATCGCCTCGGAATAATTAAATGGCTCTTGATTCGCATCTATATCTTCACCACATTTAAAGCATAAGCAACTAGATCAACCTCGGCATACTTCTTTGGAGGTTTAATTTCTCTTCTTGTCCTGTTTTTGGTGATAGAGTATTGCGGTGAAGAAGCAACTCTATTCTCAATTTTTGTCTTGGCTTGAGGAGTTGATTCGTATTAATCGATGCTCCACCGCTTTTGGTTTTCTTTATTGGAAGAGTCTTTAAGAGATAAGTTAGGTAGCATAGCGTTTCATCAAAACAACATCTCGCTAATCACAACTTTTCTATTTTCAGACACCATAACTTATAGCCTTTTACACCACTTTATAACCAAGAAAACGCATTTAATGGATCTCGGTTCCAATTTTCCATTATCAACATGAGCATACGCAGGACACCCAAAAATCTTTAAATCGTAATAATTAGCGAGGATTACGGACCATACCTCTTGTGGAGTCTTTTTCTCAATGGCAGCGGATGGAGATCGGTTGATCAAAAACATGCAAGAGAGGTCGTCGCCCAAAATGACTTGGTAAGTTGGCATTTGACAACATACATCGAACCTTCTCCATGATCATTCTGTTCATTCGCTCGCAACGCCGCTTTTTTGTGGAGTATGACGAATCGTCAAGTGTCTCATGATCCTTCGACTTGCACAATCTATTAAACTCATCGTAATGTAACTCTAAGCCATTTATGCATGCGGAGGTATTTTATCTGCTTTTCCGTCTGCTTTTCAATCATAATTTTCCAAGACTTAAATGTGGAAAACACATCGCTTTTCGCTTGGGAAGAACGCCCAAACTTTTCGGAAAAATCATCAATAAATGTTAGCATATAATTAGCTCCACCTCTCGAAGGCACTGGACGCCCCACGATCGAATGGATATACTCCAACGTTTCCTTCGTGTTATGGATTCCTCTAGTGAATCGAACTCTCTTTTGCTTCCCAAAACACAAGGTGCTCACGAAATTCGGTTTGCAAATTCCTTGCCCATTAAGAAGTCCTCTTTGCTTAATTCGCCATGCCATTCTCACTCATATGCCCTAGGCGATATGCCAAAGTTTAGTAATATCATCATCGACAAGGAAGAGGAAGCGACAATGCATCACCAAGAATATGAGAGAACCTCAGAAACATATAACTTGGCAATCTTTCTTTGCCCTTTCATCACAACAAGGACCCTTTGAAATCTTTAAAACCCCACTTTCATTGTGTATCTGCACTTTTGAATCAAGAGTACTCAACGAAATTAAATTTCTTTTCAATTCGAACATGCCGACGTCACTAAGTGTTCGACAACTCCATCAAACATCTTAACTTTAATTGTTCCAACACCGCGATTTTACATGAAGCATTATTTCCCATCAAAACAACACCTTCAGACATTGTTTCATAAGTTGTAAACCAATCCCGATTGGGACTCATGTGGAAGGTGCAGACTGAATCAAGTATCCACTCGCTCACTTTAGAATCATTGATGAAGCAACTAGAAGTTCACCATCGCTGTAGTCTTCTACAACATCACTTCACCGGAATTTTCGTTTGTTTTCCCTTTTGATTCGCAGCCTCCTTTTAATCTTATTTTGTAGCTTATAGCACTCAGATTTAATGTGCCCTTTCTTCTTGCGAAGTTGCAAGTTTTACCTCTGTTGAAGATTTCGATCTACCCTTAGATTTACCACGAGGATTCCGTTCTCGTGTTCTACCACGATCATCATCAACATTCCGGTCTTGTCTCCCACGAACAATGAGACCCTCTCCCGAGAGTTGGGTTTAACCACAAGATGCTTCATCTTATCATACGAGGTTAAAGAATCATAAACCTCATCAACTGTGAGAGACTCGCGGCTATATAAAATCGTGTCTCTAAAGGTTGAATAAGACGGGGCAACGAACAAAGTAGAATCAACCCTAGATCTTCCTTATCATCTTGAACCTCCATGGCCTCCAAGTTTGAGAGAATTTCTTTAAACACCTTTGTTAAGTGTTCGTGTACTGACGCACCTTCCTCCAAACGATGAGCATAAAGACGCCGCTTCATATGCAACTTGCTTGTTAGAGTTTTCGACATACATATTTGTTCTAGCCTCTTCCATAATGCGTGGCGGTTTTCTCTTTCATCACATCCCGCAAAATTTCGTTGGACAAATGCAGATGTAATTGTGTTAATGCCTTCGATCCTTACGCTTCTTCTCTTCATCTGTTAATGTCGAAGGCATCTTATCTATCCTAGCAGGGCATCCTCTAGATCCATCTGCAAGAACGCTTGCATCTTAATTTGCCACAACGCAAATCGGTGTTGCGATCCAACAATGAATTTCATACTTCAAAGACGCCATTACCGTGATCGAGATGAATAACCCTAAGCTCGATACCAATTTGTGAAAAATAAAATAGAATAAAATAAATAAAATAAAGAACACATAAATTTTACGTGGAAACCCTTTCGGAAAAAAACCACCAAGGAGGAGAAGAAAATTCACTATGTCGAAAAATTTTTACTCAAATACAAGAGGAATAGACTATGTCTATTTATAGGCTTGCAAAGCCATATTCTAGTAGGATTGAAACACCTTATCTAATCAATATAAAATAGATGGAGTTTAATAAGGTTTAAAACCTTATTCTAAAATAAAATAAAAGAAGTCTAGTTCTATATGGATTTTACTTTTATTTTATTTTCCATCGTATTTTATTTAAATAAGAATTTGGGTCACTTAATTCTAACAGGTTTATTTAAATTCTTCTCCCTTCGATAGTTCAAACTATGAGCTACTCCTATAAATAAATTCAATTTTTTTTTTCTAAATCCAACTCAAAGTAATTTATAAATTCAAATGTTCAGTTAACAAGTTCTTTCCTTAAAACTTTATAAAGGAGTGAAAAGTGACTTAAAGTTTGCTTGAATAAAAGATTACTTTTGTAGTTTTTCACCTGTTAGGTTTCAGTGTCGCAACATCTTTGACAGTTGGTGGTTATGGGGGCTTTTCGGTGTCGTGGCATTACTGGCTTTGACCACACTTTCTTCACTTCCATCAATTTCAGGGATCTCATGACTTTGAAGGCTTGGTGTCTCGACTTTTTTGACAATTGGCTCTAGGTTAATTTCTCGTTGAAGTTTTGCACCCTCGTAAAGGAACACGACTTTCATAGCATCAGTGTTGCGATACACACATTGAATATTGTTTTCCTCGTGGTCAGACCATTGTCGTTTCCCTACATCAATTCAAACATATTGTTAAGTTTGCCATGGTTAAAGCAAAAAATTAACAAAAATATAGAAAAAAATATTTAAATTGCTTAAGAATAAGTTCGTAAAGTGTTTTAAAGAGCTTAATTTGACGTATTAAATTACGAAATATTAACGAACAACTTTACAAAATTGACATGTATTTTTTTTATATTTTACTACACCTTATAAGATATTTGTTAAACTCTTAATCTTACTCGTGAAGTCTATAAATTTTACAAAATTATACTAAATACTTTCCCAAATCTATGGATTTATCGTATAAAAAAAAAAGAAAAAAACACAGAAGACGATGATAACTTACTGTATATAAAAATATGGTTTAATAATTTAATAACCAAATGAAGGGCGAATTGATGCCTAATGGTAAAACAATTAAAATAAATTGAAATATCAGTCATAAACCCCAATTAGCTGGAAAAAGAAAAAAACACAACAATAAAATTCTGCCGTGTGGCACATCATCCAGGGGGATTGCGGTGAAGATTTGACGAATAGCGCATTCAGGTCATCCATTTCCGCTAAGCTGAAAGCCAAAAAAAGGTAGTTTCGCTTTCATTCACCCTACAGTGACTACTATGAAGCAGAGCAGTGGCTAAGCCTAAGGCTTAGGACTAAGCAAGTAAAATAGAAACTGAAATGGAGGAAGAAACACTGAACCCACACTCAACTCTCTACGAGGCCTACAACGAGCTTCACGGTCTAGCTCAAGAGCTAGAAGCTCCCTTCGACGCGCCGGCTGTGTTAGTCGTTGGACACCAAACGGACGGCAAAAGTGCGTTGGTCGAAGCACTCATGGGCTTCCAATTCAACCACGTCGGCGGCGGAACAAAGACTCGCCGACCCATCACTCTTCATATGTCTTACGACCCTCTTTGCGACGTCCCATTGTGTTATCTCGTCTCTGACGATGACCCCACTCTCGCCCACGAAAAATCTCTCGCCGATATTCAGGTTTTCTTATACAATTTCTTTTCCCATTATTTTCTCTCTCTTTCTAGCTGCAATTCGAGTTTAAATTTTTTAAATGAACCCATCAATATGATTTTCCATTTTAGGCCTACATCGAAGCTGAAAATATGAGGTTGGAACGTGAGCCATGTCAATTCTCAGCTAAAGAAATCATCATTAAAGTGAAATACAAACACTGTCCCAATTTGACTATTATTGATACTCCTGGGCTTATTGCTCCTGCTCCGGCTCGAAAGAATCGTGCTTTGCAGGTGTTTTCTCAACCCACCAAGCGTTTCTACTTAATTTTGTTTCTTACATTTCTGTAATGTGACGGTTGTACTGGTGACGAGCGGTGATATTCAAGCAGAGCCAAGCGCGCGCTGTGGAGTCCATAGTGAGAAAAAAAATGCAGCATAAGGAGTTCATTATATTATGTCTCGAAGATTGTAGTGACTGGAGTAATGCAATGACAAGAAGAGTTGTAATGCAAGTATGTAATTTTCCTGCCAACTGCTTATATGTGTTAACTTTTTAGCTCAAAGAATGCAGGGTTGAGAATGTGAGACAGGTTACTAGTTCTTAAGTGGATCAAAGCCAACGCACTTTTGAATTGTTTGGTTGATGCAATGCTTTTAAGTAATCTAGCCAGCTAAAATAATCTATGACATTCCTATTTACAGATACTGTTAGCTTTAGCTGTTTAGTTTTCTGGTGTTATAAACTACCTCTTGTAGTTGCAAAGAAAGTATTTGATTCATTTAAATTTTTGTATTTCGGTTCTTACAATGTTGCATAGCTTAACATTTTGTTGGTTGATAATTGGTTAGATTGATCCAGAGCTTTCAAGAACTGTTGTTGTCTCTACCAAGCTTGATACCAAGATTCCTCAGTTTGCACGGTCTTCAGATGTGGAAGTTTTTCTCTCTCCACCTGCATGTACGCTTGATGGCTTCATATTGGGTGACTCTCCGTTCTTTACATCAGTGCCTTCTGGAAGAGTTGGTTCCGAGCATGACTCTGTTTACAGATCAAATGATGAGTTTAAACAGGTTTGCTTTTGCTTGCAGTAAAGTCATGGAGTTGGTTATGATACTGAGAAGTTTCTGCTTCTTTTGTAACTTGTGCTTGTTAATACTTGTTTCCTTCCTTTTATGGTGGGTAGTCTAGTTTTCTGTGGCAAGTCTTTAAAGCATCATCCCTAAAACGGGCATAACGCAAAGAGCTTAACGATTTTTTTTTTGATGTAGTCAATAAATCTAAAATATTAACTATCTTGATGCTGTACACTATGGTTTATTGGGATTTAAACCTGGTTGATCCATTCATTCCCCACTCTTTGATTTCTAATGTAGGCAATAATATCTAGAGAGGTGCAAGACATAGCATCTTTGGAGGAGAAATTAGGTCGACAATTGTCAAAGCAAGAAAGAAGTAGAATAGGTGTAAGCAAACTTAGGCATTTTCTAGAAGAATTGTTACAGAAAAGGTATGCACGCTGCTTTTTCCCATTCAGATAAACTTAAAACAAGGATATACAGACTGTACTGTGCAAATTAAATTTGGAAATATATAATTGCAAGGTATATGGATAGCGTTCCTTCGATCATTCCACTTCTTGAGAAGGAGTACCACAGCACCACAAGAAAGTTGACAGAAATAAATAAAGAACTCAGGTTCTTGCTGAGCTTTTTCCTTTTAGCAATTTTGATGGATTTTATTAAAGCTGTTTGACTACTTAAATAAGATGATGATTTGCAGTGTGCAGAATCAAATATATATTATTGGTTTTACTGTTATTATTATTGTTTTATAGAGCTTGGTTCAATCCTATATATCTGGTTGTGTTGCTTTCAGTTTCTTCTTCACCATAATCTTTTCATTCTTTTCTTTACATGCAGCACTTTGGATGAAGTGAAATTGAGGGAAAAAGGAAGAGCTTTTCATGATCTATTCCTAACTAAGGTTTTTATGTATTATCATGTCTTTCTGTCTGTTGCATGCATATCTTATTTCAGCTTGCTTTGCAAATAAGGTGGGACACTTTAAAGGTCATATCAGGATTTAAATACCGTTACTTTGAATCAGTGAAATTTTACATACAAATTCAAATGGATATAGAAGACATTGACATTAAGTTCAAAATTGTCATTCCAGTTCATGTTATGCATTCTGACTTAAATACACTTTATTTCTCAGTTGTCGTTGCTACTGAAAGGGACAGTTGTTGCACCTCCAGATAAATTTGGTACTTGAAATATTTCTGTTGAAGATATCACTTGTTTTTATAAATTAAGTTGCTCTCAGTTGTGATGTTGGATCACTAACAGTAATGCGATGTGACTTATTACAGGGGAAACACTAGTAGATGAGAGAACTAATGGAGGAGCATTTGTGGGTGCTGATGGTCTTCAATTGCCACATAAGATAATACCTGTAAGCTAAAGAGATGGTTAACTTTAGATATTCTTGAAACCTGGATTTTTAATGTGTTTCTTGTCTTAGTTGTACTAATGACCACGATGTAATCAAGCAAGTCTGTTTTTCACTTCAATCTCTATCATATCGTTTGGCCAGACCTTATTATCTCTAATTTAAGTAAATATAATACCTGTAAGCTAAAGAGATGGTTGACTTCAAATATTCTTGAAAACTGGAATTTTCAGTGTATTTCTTGTTTTAGTTATACTAATGTACCAGTCAAGTTTGCTTTTCTCTTCAATCTCAATCCTTTTCTTTTGGCCAGAGCTTTAATCTCTAGATTAAGTTGATTTTTCTATAGAATTCATAGATCTCTTGGTTTAGAAAAGATATTTTCCTTTCTTCCTTAATCCTCCCATACATAAAATCGATGGAAATTTGTGAGTTAGAAAATTTTTCCAGATTCTGCTCATGTGGGTTTCATTGTATTTTAGAATTCTGGAATGCGTCTTTATGGAGGTGCACAATATCATCGTGCCATGGCTGAATTCCGCTTTATTGTGGGAGGGATAAAATGCCCACCAATTACAAGGGAAGAAATTGTCAATGCTTGTGGAGTCGAAGATATTCATGATGGAACAAATTACTCAAGGTAGGATCTACTTATGGCTTATCGTCTTTCTGTTGCTAATTGTTCGTTTTCATTTCATGTGCAATGAACAGTTCTAATTATTTCTTTTCCACCTTTTGTTTTGGAAATCAGGACAGCTTGTGTTATAGCGGTTTCAAAGGCTCGTGACACTTTTGAACCTTTCCTCCATCAGGTGAAAACTGATATTAACTATCTGTACCTTTTCAGTTATTATTTTTCTTTTCATGTTTCTCTGTTGCTTTCTTGTTGTTAACTCAATTAATGGTTGTGAAATACTTTAAAACCTGAAAATTAAGTTTTTGAGATGATGGAAACTTCTTAGTTAGATTCTCGATCCATTTAGTTCTTGCACCAAGAATTACTGGTTGATAACATTTAGGAGAGGAATGTGTTTGCTTGGGGTCTTTGATAAGCAGATAAAGGATAGGTTTTTCAACCGGGTGCCATTGGCTTTGTAATAATGTATCCTTTTGTTCCAGTTTCTTACTTCTCAACCAAACTTGTAATAAGGCAAAAAAAGGTGGACATTATGTGATTGTCCTTGACTTGATATATGAGTTATTACTTTCTAGGCATATGAGTGGGGAGGATGTATCATGGTCAAAAGGTGCAAGGCATCATATCATACAACCAACTTGACAATGAAAGTTTGATTTTGTCTGCTTGATTTTGTAACTAGTGTCCTAAATGAGATATTTGTTTTCCTTGTATAGTTGGGTTGTAGGCTCTTGTACATTCTGAAGAGATTACTTCCTATATCCATATATCTTATGCAGGTTTGTGAGCTTTTTTTCCTTCTCCAGAGTCTAGGACTCTCATGCAATTAAGTATTGTTCTTCTTTTATTATGGTTTATTCTTTTGAATGTTCCTGATTTCCAACAGAAAGATGGAGAGTTTTTAAGTGGCCATGAGGTGTTTCTCAGGCGTGTTGCTACTGCTTTCAACAACTTTGCTGAATCTACTGAAAGAGCATGCCGTGAGAAGTAGGTCACTTTCCTTTATTGCAACCCAATTATGTTCGTTAATGCTAATTTGCAATGCATGGTTTGATAATTTATTCCAGTTGCTATTATTTGTATAAATTTTTTGTTAGTAGAGGTACTGAGCAAAGAATGATTTTGCTTGGAGGTGTTTTTTGGTTGACTCATATTAAGTTGTTGGTCGTTTTAAGCCATAAAAATACATTCTAATAATTAATAAAGTACAGATGATGGAGCCTCTTAATCACCAAATATTACCCAGTGTTTGATATTTGCTGCAGATGCTTGGAGGATTTAGTAAGCACAACCCGTTACGTATCCTGGTCCCTCCACAACAAGGTCAGTTATTTATGAGCACATATTATTTCATGAAAGTGAAGCCCCTAAAGTTAATCTTAAAATTTACCATAAAGAAGTCTAATATCTCTGGACTTGGATGGTGGAATTGGCCATGGCTGATTCACATGTCCAATATAAGAATTATGTGTCTACTGTTACTGCTTGCTAAAGAAAAACAATTCTTGCAATTCTTCCACGGTTTTTATGGTTTATTTTCTTTCTGGTTGTTCTATGTTGCTTTAGGATTTTTCATAAACTCTTGAATTTAGAATGACATGCATATGTTCTGATCTGTTGGTACATCTGAGCTGTTGCTCTGTTCATCTTGCACCATATGTTGAATTTTCAGAATCGGGCTGGGCTTCGTCATTTTTTAGACTCATTTGGTGGAACCGAGCAATCCAGTGTGCCAGTGAATTCTGTATCTCCTGGAAATTCCCAAGAGTCATTGCCTGGGTCTGTTGCTGCAGAGAAGAATGAGACAAAGTCAAGAGCAGATATAAAGCAAGTTCCTCTATCCTCAGGCATCGATTCAGGCTCTTCTGCTCAGACAGTAGAAACAAAACTTGCTGACCTTCTAGATAGCACACTTTGGAACCGGAGACTTGGTCCTTCATCAGAAAGGATTGTTTATGCATTGGTACAACAGATATTTCATGGCATAAGAGAATACTTCTTGGCCTCTGCTGAACTAAAGGTTTGCTTATTTTTATTTTGTTTCTAATTATTTGATGCTATGCTATTGTTGCCACCTGCCATCCTAAGCTGATTTCTCATTATGCATATAAATGGAACACACGTTTTTGATTTACTAACTTGTCATTACTGTCTGGTTTGATTTTTTCCCTCGCTGTTTTTCTCAATGTTTTGCAGTTCAACTGCTTTCTTCTAATGCCAGTTGTGGACAAATTACCTGCACTTCTCCGGGAAGACCTAGAATCTGCATTTTCCGATGACATGGATAATGTATTTAACATCAGCAATCTGCGACACTCTTTGGGCCAACGAAAGAGAGATACAGAGATTGATCTCAAAAGGGTATTATTCCTAATCTATTTAATGTCCTTTACAAATGTTAATCTTGGCATGCTTCTTTTCCAATTGACGTGTTATACGGAATGGTGATTTTGCAGATTAATAGGCTCAAAGAGAAATTCAAGGTAATACATCAGCAACTTAGTTCGTGTCAGAAAGTACCAAGTTCATCACCTGCATGTGCTGATTGATTCAGGTCCAAATTTGAGGACATAATCAATCACTTACGTGTGTGCAGGATAGAATTGTTTGCTTGAAAATGACATGGATATCAATAATTTTAATTTCTTTTTAAATTAATCATATTTTTTACTTGAAAAATTAATTACTTGATTAATGAATGTTTTGTCTTTTACTGTTATCTTTTAATCTACTAATATTGATATAATCTCATGCCAACTATTTTGGTTCACTATATGTATAAAAGTATTTTCTTCATCTATTTTATTCTTAACTATTTCCTTGAGAAGTTCCCTTGATAGTTGTTTTTTTGACACTGTAAGTTGAAAGAAAATATTTTATGGACTTATGGTCATAAACTTATTAAACACAGTGAAGATTAATTTACAGTCAGAAGTTGGTTATATATTTACCGTACTTGAACAATGAAAATTGGACGATTGATTGAAAACTGAAGTTAAGGAGAGATGTCAAGTTGCCATGTTATTCATCACAAGTCAACATTTCTGGTGAATTTGTCATAAAAAGTTTAAAATGCTGCAGCTACTGAATCTTATATGGTAGACATGGATATGATGCTTGAAAGCAAATAAGGAAAATTAAAAGCTAGGGAATCAGTGGATGGACATGATTTTTCCACTTTTTGTTTTTATAATCCGTTAAATCTGTCATATACTCGTAGCAATGATTTAGTGTTATTCATGCCCTGTTTTTTACTGTCATATTTGATGGTTCCTTATCATGACAAGATGATCTAGAAGGTAACTCTTGTAGTGTGACCAATTGTCCAACTATTCTTACTTGAGGATGAAGACATTTTTTGGCTAGAAGGATTGTCGGAATCATCACCAAAGGTATCGGAATACTCTGTTATTGCAATAGGAACTTCCATATGAATATCATGGGGTAGAGGAGGAAGGGTGGCATCTCCTAGTAGAAGTTGCACGACTCTTCTCATGGTGGGCCTGTTATCAGGATGGGGATGACAGCATAAAAGACCAAGGGTAAGCACCAGCTGAGCTTCGCCTGAATGATAATTTTTGAGTGTGGGATCGATGGCTCGGGTGATCTCTCCTCGAGAATGCAATTCCCTAACCCAATCCACCAGCACCAGCTCATCAGCACCGCTCTGGGGCTCAATCGGTCTTCTTCTGCTGGCAACTTCAAGCATAAGCGTACCATAACCATAGACATCAGTACTTGTGGTGGCTTTCCGGTCCTTGTGAGCTCAGGAGCCAAATACCCAAGTGTACCAACAATGTGTGTGGTCTGTGGATCATTATTGTGTTCGTAAGTTCTGGCCAGGCCGAAATCCCCTAGCTTTGCATTTAGATCTTCATCTATCAGGACATTGCTTGGCTTGACATCTCTATGAACTACTCTCTGATTGCAATTTTCATGGAGATATAGCAATGCATGTGCAATACCAGTTAAAATCTTGTACCTTTGGTCCCAAGTAAGGTTTTTTCCCTTCAGTGGACCATCTTCATACAAAAGCTTGTCCAGGCTCCCATTGGGGAAGTAATCATAAACAAGAAGGAGCTCGTTTTGCTTCCGGCACCAGCCATGCAAGTGTACAAGATTCCGGTGCCTAAGCCTCCCCACACTTGTAATTTCAGCAACAAATTCTCTCATTCCTTGACGAGAACCACTATACACCCGCTTAACTGCCACTTCTAGTCCGGTACCACGAATCACCCCCCGATAAACTCTCCCAAACCCTCCAGAACCGACGAGGTTTTTCTCTCCAAACCCTCTTGTTGCGGAGAAGAGCTCGGAGTAATTGAATCTATGCACCCTATATTCGATTTCCCAATCCTCCATAATCTCATCTCCATCTCTGATTCTGAATATGATCTGAATAACACCAATGATCGCTAGGAAAATCAGAGTAATGCTTGCTAAAGTGATACCTACTGCAAATCCCTTGCTGTGCATCAGTTTATTAGGCTTACTATTCAGAAATGGGAGCTTTCTTGGATCTAAATCTTGTGCCCTTCCCTCAATACTAAAGCTCCAGCCATGTACATAATGTAAGGCTGCCAGCAAGCCGGTGGAAGCAGAGAAGCCAACATACATATACTCATCTAGCACCAATGAGAGATCAATGGGGAATGATATCAAGGGGCGGTGAGGTCTCAACGTGCCACAAGGAGATATTGAGACATTCATCAGCATCTTGTTGCTGTCATAGTCAATCCATGCCTGAATAGGTTCCCCACTCTTGAGAGCAACCGAGTTGCTCCGGTTGTCATTGGAGGAATAGTAAGCAGCTGGCTCAGATATGTTGGATATCAGGCTGGATATATCTATTCCTACATGGTTATCATTGATATCTTGAAGTTCAACGTTCTGGACTACATCAAACTCCACCGCGAAAAAACGAGCATTGTCGGTGTCATTCGGAAGGCCTAAGTATTGGTTTGGAAGACTTTTCAGCTTTTCAGTAGGCATGAGAACAAAGGCAAGACCATGACCTCCAATCTCAGGGTACTTTGGAGTGATAGAGAATACAAAGTTTGTGCTAAATGTAACAGCTGCTTCAGTTCTGTTGGGATTGCTTTTCTTAAATCGTATTGGAGATGGATAGAAAGAATGCCCGATTAGTCGCACTGAATCGTTTGTTAATGCCAATATCCCATCGGACTTGACAAATGAAGCTCCTTCCGTTGTCACGTTTGCTTTGAGGAATCCTTTGTACGTGAAATTTAACTCTGCATGGACGAGAAGACCTAGAAGGAGCAGGTGGAACAATAAACCAAGTGCTTCCATAGCTGAGTTGAGAATTAAATGGTTTGTTTTTCTAGGATAAATCTTTATACTGTGATGCCTTTAGTCTAGTTTGATAAATTTAAAAGATAATATTTTTTATTGGTAGATCATAGAAAACTTGAAACTTGGAAAGTTACATACTCTACTATAGGAAACTGTGTATAACCAAATTATTTAGAAAGGCTAAACTTATACCATCTGAATTTGGATAACATAAATATTATATATTGATATTTAAAAAAAAAAATTGGAGGGGTTTTTTAGTGAGGACTAAATTGAAGGACAAATTCCTTGTATTGTGTTGGTCTCCTAGAATTTGCCACAAAACTGTGTTGATGAATAGTGTTGGATTCCAGAGAGAGATAAAGCAAAACTTACAAAACTGGAAATCTGGAATTAATTTAAAGCATAGAAGTTGTTTGAAACAATGAAGAAAATTATGTGAACCCCATATCACCACGACAAATTCTTACAAATGGGTATAAAAAAATTTATTTATCTGTATCTTATTCCAATGCCATCGATTGGTACTGTTGCCCAATAAAAGGTTAATTAAGGAAAGTTTCTGCAAATGTTGTTCTTTTTTATAAAAATACATGATTATCACTTTTAATAATATTGTCTTCGAAATTTGAATTTAAGCTCTTTTATTTAGAATACAATATGTTATAGGTTAAATGACATTTTAAATATTAATTAAATATTGATCAACACATCCTTCTAAATTCAGGATGGGGGTGTGGGGTGTCTGGGTCTTTGCATGGTGCTATAGCATCCTAACCCAGCCTCCATACCGGTTGGCCCCTAGTCCTAGTCCTAGTGGTAGACCTAGACCTCAGTTCCTTCGGCTAAGTTAGTGCTTTGTGTCCAAGGATGCATGTAAGTATTATACTTCCATTAACAAAATCGCAAAATGACAGTTTCTTGGAGGTAAAGCAAACCTCAAAACTGTCTAGCAAACAGGGTACCACACACTTTCTCATGCCATCAAATTTTGCAACCTCATATATTTATTTATTTTTTACTACCAACTTGGGAATTTTTTCAATTTTTTGGTGTGAATTTCGAGACTTCATCCTTCTTCTTATTACCATTTTTCTTCAATTATAAATAACTTCTACTTTCATCTAAGTTTGGGATATATTACACGTTTGAAAAAAAAATTATAAAATAATCATTTATGTATGGTTTAAATTATGTTTTAGTAATTAAACTTTAATTTGTTACGTTTTGGTTATTAACGTTATCAATTTTTAATATTTTGATTATTGTTCTGTTATCTAGCGATAATGATGTAACGAAGTTTAATATAACATAAATTTTACTATTAAATGCTAACATCTCATCCATGTTATCACCACATAATTTAAACATGTTTTTTTAAATTACTTATTTCTTTTATTTCCTCTTTATTTATTTCTCTATTTTTATTTCTTTTTATTTCTTCTACTTATCATTGTTTTCTAGAACACTCTCCCTTCCTCAAAGCTTCATTCACGATCACTGGCTGCCTGTTCCAATGCCGTCACCGCATTGCCCCCGACGAACATACGCTGAGCTGCTCCCTCGATTGCCTGTTCACAAATCTCCCATAAATTTTCTTCAAAACTCATTAAAAATCCTTGGATATAAAACATAACTTTTGAATTACCCAAGCTCGGATCTCCATCATCTGTTGTTAAATCGGCTCATTTTTTTATACGTGTTCCGCCTCACCAGTACCTCTTTCCGATTGCTGGGATTGGCAAGCAAGTCTTAGTAGTACCTCCAACCCCTTGCCCTGAATTTGACCCCCTATTTTTTTTCTTTGATGTTCTCTTCTATTTTTGACACATTTTTCTTTATTAGAAATCTGATCTTAGGCTTAATGTGGGTTTCTTTTTTGTGCTTATCGATTGTTGTTTGCTTGACTATTTGATTGATTTGAATATAAGTTTATTTGATAAGTGAATGATGTTGTTGGGGTGCCTTGAATGAGACTGAAAGCTAGTGGTGAAAGTGATACTGTTTGAGAGGTTTGCTAGTATTTGATATTGGAGAATTTTGTTGCAAATTCAAGTTGGGCTTGTGACTGTTGCTATGATAAATCTGCCATTATTTTATTTTTCTCCTGTTTGATTTGATAGATGATGAGGAATTTATTAAATCCAATATTTTTTATAGTTTTAAGAAAAAATATGAGATTTATTTTTTAAAATTTATATTTAATCAACTCTTTCAATTATATCCATTAAAAAGTGTGGATGAAACTTGAGAGAAGAAGTGCGTTAAAGAGAGAGTGAGTTAGGAGAGACAATAGAACAATGAAAAAAATGGAAAGAATATGAAATAATGAAAAAGGAAATAAAGTGTAAAAAAATAAAAAAAGGTTACTTTTAAAAAATGTAATTAAATTTGTGGTAATGACATATATAATACGTCATGTTGAATGACACAATTTGTGTCGTCAAAGTTTCATTACACTACTAAAGTCGAATAGCGGCACAATGCTCAAAATGTTACAAAATTATACTATTAGTGACTAGGATGTAACAAATTAAAGTTCAATGACCAAAATGTAATTTAAACTATATATAAATGGCTATTTTATAGTTTATTCAAAATTTTATATTAAATTCAATTTAAATAAGTTTAAAGTTTATATCATTATTTAAAATTATTTTATAATAATATTTTATATATTTTAGTTATATTTAAATAATTTTTTTAATATATAAATAATTTGAATTAAATTAAAATATTTTATCAAATATGATTTAATATGAATTAATTGAATGAATAGCTTAAATTGGAAAATATTTTATTATCATAAGAAGTGTTGATGAGTCTAAGCTTGAGCCTGTTGCATTCAAATGACATAATTCACTATTTAAAAATAATAACAATTTTTCATTTAAATTTAATTGTAAAAAAATTAATATTAATATTAATTTTTTATATTTATTATTAAAATAAAATTAACCAGTTTGGTTCAATTTAATGTTAAAATATAAGTCCAAGCTCAATCGAAAGTGAGCCAAGTTGAACAATTCTATTTACTATTTAAGGAGTAAATAATATATCAGTGTATTATTTTTAAATTTTTAAAATTTTTCTTAATTTTGATTTTTTGAAATTTATAATATTTTAAATTATTTATATTTTTTATATAAAGTAAAAAATAATTTTACAATTTTATGTCATTTAAAAGTAAATATCAAATTAACAAAAATTGTAAATATTTAATGCTAAAAATTATTCTACTTTTTCTTTTTCATAATTAACAAATCAACAACAAAATGGGATGGAAGGATAATTTTTTAATATATATATATATATATATATATGTATGTATACATATGTGTGTGTGTGCATTTTGTTCATCAAAATATGTAACCTATAATTAAAAGAATATAAGTCGAGCATGTTATGCTTGATATATAATAATGGAATAATATGCTTTAATTTTGCTTTCATTTCAATATATTATTTTAATATATCTACATTGGTTTTTAATATCAATTATTATTTTTACCAGTTGAGCTGTTTTAAATAAAATAGAATTTTTCAAAATTGTCATACAAGGTTGAAAACTATTTGAAAATTTGACTGTATTTTTAATAAATAAAATTAAATAATTAATTAGAATAATGATAGATTTAGACTTTAAAATTTATATTTTTGTCAATTTAATTTTTATTTTTAATTAATTTTGGCTATTAAACGTCAAAAGACTTAAATTGCTTTTAAATGAAAATATTAATTTTTTAACAATGCATGCTATGTGACAATCTGCATAGCAATCCACTTGTATTTCATGCTGACATAACACTATTTATCTTATATGCTATGTCAACAAATAATTTAAAAAAAGTAATTGTAACCCTAAAACTGACCTCAATTATCATAAATCACCCATCCAAATACCTCACGATACAATCAACAAACTCTTCAAAGAATGCTTGAAAAAGTGTCACAAAATAACTACAAGAACACAACAAAGTTGTCAATAAAGACACTCCAAAAACTGCTCTTGATGTGTGGCACAAAATAACCTATTTATAGGCCTTTTCAAATGGTCAATCAATAATGTTTTAACAGGCTTTGAACTTCTATTTAAAAGCTGAAATTATCCCATTAATAATCTTAAATATTTATCACATGCAACATTTTATAAATCAATCTTCCCACTGCTTCAAAACACTCTTAAATAAATATGATATTTATCTCTAAAAATAATATAATTAAATTTCTATACTAATCAAACCACCACAAAGAAATCGATTGAAAATTTTAATATCCAACTATTTTTATATTTATTAAATAAATCTTTCATGTATATCTTAACTTCCCAATGTTTTCCTTGTATTTTAAATCATGCCAAAACAACACATAAAATCAATCAATCTAATGAAAAAAAAGGAAAAATGGGAAAAAAACAAAATAGATTAGTAATCTAACAGCGCATGCTAATCATGAATTCATGCCAACTAAGAATGAAGATGTGACATGCCATCAATTTTATACCATTACCAAACATGATGTTTTTAATGTCACTTCAAATTCCTTTTAAAAATACTTCCTTGGGCTCACTTCAATTTCTCTCTTTCAATAGTCTCTATTTTCTTTTCACTTCTACTATGATCAACTCATCTTTCATTTGTTGCATATGACCAAATCCTAATCAGAATTATTATAATTTAGGTAATAAAGTGACCAAAGTTTTTAAGCATAAAAAAAGAGAGAGGTTATAGTGGAGATGATAAAAGTTGATTCACCTCAATTTTTATTAGATAATTACATTAAATTTAGAGTAATAGAAGATAAAATTATAAAATTCAAATTCAAATTGTTATTTTTTATTGCTAAACTTAACAGATGATAGTGATGATAAAGGTAATATCCATTAATTTGAATCGTTAATATTTAAGTTCAAATTAAACTTATATATTTTAAATATTTGTTTTTTCAAACGTCTAAATCTTTTCAAATTTTAGGGTTTTTCTACTCTCATTTTTTTTCTTCTTGGAGTCAAAGCATTGAAAAGTGGAGCACAAAATCTATCCTTAGCTCACAATTTGAAGTAAGTGAAAGAGAGATGCATGACATAAATATGCAGTCATCAACCCAAAAGCAATCCACTTCCAAAGGTTAACACGCCTCTTATTCAACCCCATTTTACGGCTCTCCTTAATCCCCCTTTCATAATTGGTGTATTCATTTTCTTCTTCTTCTTGTACATATACTAATTTCTAGTACGTTGATATTTTATGTGTTAGCTTTTTGTTTATTTTTATAATTGTTTATATATGGTGTTCAAAGCTAGTGTATATATTGCTTTTTATGAGTTTGGATTGATATTTTCCTTCTCTCTTTCTTAGTTACTTCCCATTTCCATTACCTGTGATTTTCAATGATGATGGGTTAACAGCAAATTGTCATATCCATACAAAAATGCCTCATAAAAAAGGTGACCCACTAAACCCAATACGGTTTACAACAATAATTTTGCTTTTTTTTTCTCCAAACACATGAGACCTGCCCTTTTAATTCTTAAAAATCACTTACACTAAATATGAAGCATTGTTCTTATACTATGGATTTTTGCATTTAATTAAATTATATTTATAAAGATTTTCCTGCTTGATGTAAAAGAAGAAGGGGGGACCCAAGAAAATTCATTAATGGACTTGAAGTGGTGAAGATGTATGATTTGAATCTAATCTAATGTAACAGTGCCCAATCCATCACCCAAATCCATGCTAATAATTAGCTTTGGAACTTACCTTCATATTACCTTACATATATTGAATGGCCAGGAAAATTTGGTAGATTTATAATTCATTAAAATAAAAAGCCAAGTGGATAAAAAATGTAATAAGTATTGGTCATGTTGGCTAGGCAACTTGATTTGATAATAATAATTATCATTATTGAAAAATTCTACATTTTAACAAATTAAAATGAAATAAGACATTGGACCGATTATGGAACTAAAAGAAAATTAATTAGCTGTGTATTGATTAAACACAAAATTTCTCCTAGGTGACTTACATAATCAATTATTAGGGTTATTCAAGTTTGTATATAATATTGTCTTCTCCCGAATCTATACCTACTATAATATGAAAACTATCTACACATAAATCTTATCATAAAGTAATTAAATTAAATAACCTCATCAACATCATCATTAATATCATCTTCCACATCACCTAATAATTATTGGAACCATCTTCTTAATCGTATAACTTATATAATTAGACAAAACATACGACTGTTTGCCCTTCATTTCACACACAAAAAAACAAAGATAATGATCAATCAAGTTTGGTTCACAGCAATGACACGTGTAAAATTGTAAATAGATATCTACAGCAACAGCAGCAGCAGCAGCAGCAGCAGCAGCAGCGATAATAAAGAAGGTGAGTAGTGTGAAAAGTGAAAACCGATGGATAAGACGAAGTGATTTAGATGAGAAATATTGGTGCGGTAGGACAGCGGCTGGCATTGCTTCAGTTGGGACTGTCATCCAATGACCTTTTATATATATGACCCAACACCAAGCAACTGTATTCTCTTTTATTTTTATTTTTTTAATTTTTGGGGATTTAATTTTTGTTCTTGTTGATCTGCAACCCCACCCGTAGCTTTCTTATACATGAGTGAGGACCAAAAGATTGTGCTATTCTATGCTACGGGGTCTTTCTCCTTGCTTCAACTCCTCAGTCCTTGTCTCATTATATCCCCCACAAAAATGGTATCAATCTCCTCTTCCAATCTACCCTAAATATATAAATACATTTTTTTAAGATATTTTATATTAATTAAATTTTAATTTAATTGATATTATTACGTTTATAATAATAAAAACAACTTAGATTCAGATATATTTATACGTATATATTTATTTTAGGAGATTATAAATTAAAAATAAATTTTGTATAACTTTGGGATAATATTTTCCCAGCTTTTTATTCAATTCTAGCAAAAGTGATGCGTTGATAAATTATACTTATTTTAATAGATATAGATATAGTTATAGACATAGATATGGCCTAATTAATGCCACTAAGCATTAGTGATATTTTCCTCATTTAAAGAAATAGTTCAAATATGACTTAAGCAAGGGGAAGCTACAGAGCAATTGCTCTCTAAAATGGAAAAGGTTATTCTTTAATCTCCTAAAATTTGAAAAAAATATAAGTTAATATACGATGAAATTATCGTCTAAAATAATAAAATTATAATTTATTATTTTTTTAAAATTTATAAAGCTAGAAGTTTATAATTAAAAAATGATAAACTATACAAATAGTCATTTAACTATAAAAAAATTCATTTTAGGCACAAAAATAAAAAGTTTACAATTTAAACACAAAAGGTAAGTTGACGTGACAGTTAAAAATCAGTATAATAACAAATTTAGCTCTTAGCTTTTACATATTATATCGATTTAGTTATAATTTTAAAAAATTAGCCCTCAAATTTTATAAATGTTCTCAACTTGATCCTAATTTTAAAATCCTCCACCCCGGTCCCTCTCCCCTCCCCCACCAACATTGATCGAATGGGAATCCAAACTTAAATTAGGATTAAATTGAGAACATTTGTAAATTTTGAGAGTTAATTTTTTAAAATTATAATTACATCGATATAATAGGTAAAAATTAAGGGCTATACTTGTTATTATACCGATTTTTTTAATTGTCACGTCATATTGCCATTGATGACTTTAACGGGAATGACCAAAATAACCGAATTATGTAACGTGAGTGTTTAAATTATAAACTTTTTTATGCCTAAAATAAAAAAAATTGATAATTAGATGACTATTTATATTAATTATTATTAAAATAAATACATTTTAACTCTCGTAAAAAATTATAATTATAATTTAATTTCTACTCTAAAAATTATCTAGTTTTACCCAGAAACGAAGCTGAGGCACCTCAAATTTAAGTTTTTTACCACAACACTTTTTTTTGAGAACCAGCACTAAATCTTAATAATTAAAATTTAATAAATTAAATTATTTGTAAGCCCTACTCCTTAAAAGCTTATATTTATGGAAAATCAGAGATTTAAAGAGTAAAACTAAAAATATTTCATTAAGTAGTTTCATTAAAATTGATTGGCATCGGTGTAAATATAATTATTTATTTTTCTCCAAGTTTTGTAGATGTAGTTTTATTGTTTGGTTAAATTAGCATTTATTTATAATGGTTTTAATAATTGAGAAAACGTACATAAAGGACGCAATATGTCAGAAAAGATCTAAGTTCACCTCATAACAATGCACAAAGAGTTTAGGTTGATTTAATGAATCAAGCTCAACATATTAAAGCATCACTTGATAGGCAAACAACACAACAAATTGCAACTAATCGTCTCCGTCTTAAAGCTAGTGTAAATGTTGTTTGATGGTTGACGTTTTAGGATTATGCCTTTGAAGGTTGTGATGAAAGCTTAGCATAAAAAAAGTTGTGGAAACTTCCTTGAATTGTTAACCTTTTTAGCATCTTATGATAAAAAAGTTGAAGATGTTTTAAAAGTTTCTCCACAAAATGCTACATATACTTCTTCAACAATACAAAAGAAAATAATACAAATTTATGCTAGTAGAGTTGGTGACGCAGTTCGTGAAGAAATTGGTGACTGAAAATTTTGTATTATTGCAAACGAAGCAAGAGATGAGTCAAAAAGGAAGCAAATGGAAATTGTTTCAAGATTTGTTAACTAGCTAGGAAGGATTGATAAAAAAGCTATTTTTTGACGTTGTCCTTGTTAAAGATATTATAGCATTAACTTTGAAAAATGAGATTTTTAATGTTCTCTTGTAGCGTTGTTTTGACATACAAAATCTCCAAAGTCAAGAATATGATGGAGCAAGCAAGATGCGTGAGGAATTGAATGGTTTGCAAACTTTGATTCTGAATGAGTGTCAATATGCTTATTATGTTCATTGTTTTGCTTATCGTCTTTAGTTAGCATTGGTTGTAGTAACTAAAAAAGTGGCTAAAGTGCATCAATTTTTTAAAGAATTGTCTGATATTATTAATATGGCTTCTACTTCTTCCAAACATCATGATGAATTGCAGAAAGCCCAAGCAAATGAAATTGCTTGTATGGTTTCCATAAATGAGTTAAAAACTGGAATATGTATGAATCAAATTGGCACTTCACAATGTCCTGGTGAGACTTGATGGAGTTTCACTTGAACTTAGTTACTAGTTTATTGACGATGTATAATGCAACTAGCATAGTTCTTGAAAACCTTAAAAATACTGCTTCATGAGATGTTCATAGTGCATATAACAGATTGAGATCTTTCGAGGTTATTTTTATTTTGCATGTGATGAAAGAAGTTATGGGGATTACTGATACACTTTGTCAAGCTTTACAACGTCATTCTCAAGATATATTAAATGTCATGAGTCTAGTCTCAACAACAAAATATTTAATTCAAAAGTTGAGAGAAAATGGATAGGATGAACTGTTGAACAATGTGATATCTTTTCATAAAACTTGGGAGTTAGATGTTCCAGATACGAATGCTCGAAACATCGTAGGTCATAGCCATAGCAAGAAGGAAGATGTTATGGTGGAGCATCATCATCGAGTGGATATATATTTTGCTATGATAGATACTCAATTGCTAGAATTGAACAATAGATTTAATGAAACTGTAGCTTTAGATCCTAAAGAATTCTTCAAGTTCTTTGGCATTGAGAAAATTTGTGCTCTCGTAAACAAGTTCTATTCAGCAGATTTTTCTCAACAAGAGAAAGAGCGTCTTTCGTATGAGTTGAAACATTATGAGCTCGATGCTTGTCCATATACTGAATTGAGAAAAATATTAACACTTTTTGACCTTTGTAAAAAATTAGTTGAGAGTGAGAAGTCAATTAGCTATCCACTTGTTGATAAGTTGATTCATCTTATATTGACTCTTTCAGTTTCAATTGCATTTATAGAACATGTTTTTTCAGCTATGAAAACTGTGAAGACTAAACTTTGTACTAAGATGGAAGATGATGTTTTGAAAAATTCTTTAGTTGTCTAAATTGAGAAAGAAATTGCGGAAACTTTTAATGTAGATTAAATAATTGACGATTTTGGTGAAGAGTGAAATTTAAATAATTTTTAATTTTTTTCAAACTTAATTTTATTCATTATGATATTTATTAACTTTATTTTTACTTTTAAAGATATTAATATAATATATTATTTGTACCCTTAAAAATTTTCTCATTTGGTCACTACTTCACCTCATTATTAAATATAAAATTATACATTACATTTAGACATTTTATGATCATTTTAGTGGAAAAAAAATCTAAAAGAAATTTTGCCATAAAACATAGAACTTGACTAAAGAAAGCAGTTCAACGGGTGGAATGGTAATTAAAAAGCAAACATTCACTTTAGACTTTAGGTCAATATTTGTATTGGTTTTTGTTTAGTCAACTATCTTAGTCAGAATGAGTTAGAAAAAAATGAGTGTTAATTTGGTGCAAAAACCCAACTCTTTTTGCTCTTCCTCAAGTGGGGGTGATGGATGCATAATAATAAGTACTTGTCTTAAAGTTTTCACATGGAATTGGGAAAAGTAATATATAAGCAAAGGTAGCACCATTTCTCACCTCATTTCTTCAGCTTGTTTTATTTTCTAAGATTTAATAATTGGTTAATTATTAATTTATGTAAAAAAAATAAATGTGGGGACTATGTATTTCTGACCCCATACAATATCAGTTCAACTCACTCCCTTCCTAAGGAATTGGTTGATTGCTGTTTACATTTAGAGCTCTCTTTTTTTAAAATTTTAATCATTTATTTTTGTGTTCTTAAACAATTGATTGCTGTTTTCTTGGGTTGTCGGAGAGATGCATAAGAAGAAGAATAAAATAAAGGCATGCCAAAGGAGTCATTTACTTGTATGAATAATTATGTTAATTATTATTATTGGTACATAGCCACACTCCTAAACCAAGTTGTGGGTCCATTAATGTTTTTATTTATGGTCCACGACCAAACCCATTTTCATGTATGCCACGTGTATGATAGCAGATGCGTGATATAAGCATGAAGTATGATGATGCCCCCAACCCATTTCCTAAATTTGTCTATACCATTCATCTCTTCTCCCATCGAATTAACGTTACAAATCAATACGAAAAACACGAAATTGATGTATAAATTTATTCTATGTGTAGTAATATAACATGTGTGCGTATGTCTGGCGTGTGAGTTGTATATGTTTAGAGGCAAAATCTGCCACGTATGAAATAAAATATGTTTGATTCGGTTCCATTTGGATGCCTATCTTATAGCTAACATAGCAGATATCGTTACTTGGAAGTATACACAGCGTTCCGTTAGCCGCCGCCATGGGAGAAAGCTTAAGAGTTGAGAGAGAGAGAGAGAGAGCACCTAAATAAATCATAAACTTGCTCATTCGTGATTTATGATGAAGCCCACCTTCCTTTTCACGTCACTTTCTCTCTTCTTCTCTTTCATTTGTTTTAATCTGCATTCCTCCCCCCTCTCTCTCTCTCTTTAATAGTTAATCCTCACCCACACTATAAATATCACCCCACTACAAATCCTTCTTCACTATTCTTCCCTTCATCTTATTCGTGTTGTTTGTATAGATATGGGAGATAATCGCAATGTTAATCTTCCACCGGGGTTCAGATTCTATCCAACAGATGAAGAGCTAGTGGTTCATTTCCTTCAACGTAAGGCCGCCCTCTTGCCTTGCCACCCTGATGTCATCCCTGATCTTGACCTCTATCCATATGATCCCTGGGAACTTGATGGTATTATCTCTCTCTCTCTCTCTCTCTCTCTCTCTCTCTCTCTCTAAATATAAATATATATATATATTACCTTCCTTTTGTTCCTTTAACAGATATGGTGGAAATGAAACGTAGGTAAAGCATTGGGAGAGGGGAACCAGTGGTACTACTACAGCAGGAGGACGCAAAACAGGAACACCAGCAAAGGGTACTGGAAGCCAATGGGAATAGATGAGCCTGTGGTTAATAGCAATAGCAGCAAGAAAGTTGGGATGAAAAAATACTTCGTTTTCTACATTGGGGAATCGGGTCCCGCCGGTATCAAAACCAATTGGATAATGCAAGAATATCGTCTCTCCGATTCTGATTCCAGCTCCAGTAGTCGATCATCCAAACGTAGAGGAGGACATTCCAAAATTGTTAGTACCCTGCACTCATTCGTTGGTTTAATTTTTCTCATGGATCTTCTACTCCCTCTATTCTTTTTATTTAATAATTAAAGTTTGATTGATAACGTTGCTAAAATACATCTTTTAATTTGAATTATGTGGCATTTTTTAAACCAAAAAATTTGCTTGCGTGACTAATATTCACATGAGGAAAATCATTTTTTTTGAAAATGATAGGTAATCAAATACAATTACAGTGTTATCAATTGAACTTCAATTATAAAAAAATATAGATTAAAATTTTGATATTCAAAGTAATAGACTAAATTTATATCACTTTCCTTACCTAGTACTTAAAGTTTTTTAAATAAAATGTTACATTAATGTTATTTTATTTCACTTTAAAACACGATATCAACCAATCAAATCATAATATGCGATACTTTTTAGATAAAATAAGATGAATTTGATATATACGTGTATATATATATATTTTGACGAGATATAAAATTTTATGATTTATTTTAAAATAACTTTAAACATTCAGTGATTCGTAATTAAGCATTGTGATTATTAAATATTTAGTGCTGTATTTTTTATTAAATATTATTGCTTTATTGACCTATGTTATAGGATTATAGCAAATGGGTGGTTTGTCGAGTATATGAAAGAAATTGTAGTGAAGAAGAAGATGATGGAACAGAGCTGTCGTGCTTGGATGAAGTGTTTCTATCATTGGATGATCTGGATGAAATTAGCCTGCCAGATTAGATGCCCCCCCCTTTGAGATATATCCTTTAGGGTTAATTAATTCCATTTATACAAAAAGAAAAAAAAAAAAGCTTTTTCTTAAATCCAAATGTAGAATCATGGCATTAATATGTGTTTGTAGGGAAAATGGAATATTATTATAGCAAGTATTCTACATATATATATATATATTTGTGGGTAGTATATAATTTCTGGAATTTTGCTAATTTTAGCACCGAATCCAAAAGAAAAGAAAAAAAAAAAACCATGGAAAAATATCGTCTGCAATTACATTTCCAAGTAAGTGGACTTGTCTGAGGATAGTGCGTGGACCGGAACATCCCCCGAGGACAGCCACAAATTATGTTGGGAAAACATCTCTTATTTCCTCAAAATACAATGTGTTTGACATGTAGAGTAAAATTGAATTTTAAATGAAAAAAGTTATTTTAATGTTTTTATTAATTATAAAATTTATTCAACTCAATAATAATAAATTTATTATTAAGGTAAAAGTATTATAAATATTTCTTTTATGTATAAATGGACAAATTAATATATATATATGTTAGATTAAAGAAAAATTAATTTTTTAAAAGTTTTATTATTAAAAATTAACGTAATTAATGAAATAATTAAATAATTACACATGTTAGAGTATAGAAATGGCCTGTTTACTCTTTTATTTTATATATAAGATTAATTTATCTATTTTTAAGAAAATAAAGTAAAATGTAATTTGACTTTTAAGTACAATAATTTTCATAATATTTTTTGTTTCTATAGTTTTCATGTGTCGACAGTTGAGATCAATAGCATGGAAAATGTGTGCACTTTGAGAAGGAAAAGAAAATGAGTGGTAAATCTTTTTGGGTTTGAGATGGTCACGTGGGAGGGTGAGGGTGGAGCCCAAAGAGCACTGTGTAAGGCTTTGGTGGGGTAAGAGACAGTATGAAGCAATGTTTTTACATCCTTTTAGGCCCTCAGTTCTCCCCTTTAGGCTTTTGGAGACAAATTTATTAGCTTTTTCCACTATGATTTGTTGTCTTCGTGTCACAATGCTACTGTTGGTGGCTGCTTACACAAGCATTCCGTCACATATGATGCAAGCACTCCCACGCTTTTAAACCCCACACGAGTTAAATAAAACTTTCACTCTATTAGACAGAAGTGTAATCGGTTCGATTCAGTTTTTAAAACAAAAATTAAACCGAATCATTTTATTCGGTTTTTAATTTTTTAAACTGAAATTGAATTAATATGAAATAAAAATTGAAGTATCTGAAATCGAAAATTGCAGTTTGGTTCAATTCAGCTTGTCAAAAAAAAGTGTCACTTTATTTTGAGTCCAATTTTTATTTTTTATTTTTATAATATTTATAACACATGCTTTAGATTCATTAATATATTTATAAATAATTAAATTAATATTATAATTATTCATAAGATCATTTAAAAATCATTTTAAGCTAAGCTATTAAGTTTATAAATAATTTTAAGTTATTAAAAGAAAAGTTAATACATAAATCATTCCTATACCTAATGTTTTGTTGTGTCATTTCTTTTAATTGGTTACTAACTTTAATTAGTTATAATTGAGTCATTCTATACTTAAAATAAATGAGTCGTTACAATATGCTAATATAATTGATTAAATTCATAATTATCAAATTTATAAAATGGTAACTTGTGTATAATTATTTATTTTATAAATAAAATGTTATAAATTTTAATAAATTACTTTTTAAAATTATAATTATGATTATTATATTTAAAAATTACACTTTCATAACTTTTTATGAAATATTTCTCTAACTTTAACTTTTCTATGATCATATCTAGTTTTAATAATAATAATAATAATAATAATAATAATAATTCAGTTAAATGAATTAGTCCATATAGACATTGAAATGATCAATTTATTATTCTATTAGGACTATTTCTTTAAATATAGATTTTTCATTCGGTTTGATTTGGATAAACGAGTTCCATGTAGAAAAATTGAACTCGAACAGAATTGTACGGTTTGGGTGATAAAATCAACCTAAAACTGAACCAAACATTACAAATCTAGAATCAAGCCAAATACATAGGTTCGAACCGATTTCTCAATTTCTTTGCTCAACCCTAACCTAGATTATATTGGGTCTAGATAAAGATTTTCATATTTTAAATTAGTTTAATTCGACTTAAATTTAAATTTAAATATACCAATTTTAGTAAAAAATATATTATTGATATGTGAACAATAAAATGAGCTAATAAATTGAGCCAACTCAAAAATAAGCTTAGATCAATTTTTTTTTTGAAATCAAACCACGACTCGACCAGGTACAAGCCATGGATATTGGATATCTCTATATTGGAGTAGTTGATGGAACTTAAAAGTTTTTATTTTATTTGTTCATATTTTTTTGGTTCCAACTAATTCATGAAAGTCAAGTTATTTTTTAATATTGAAAAATAAAAAAATTATATTAGTATATGTTTTATTATTAAATAATATTTTATATTACTTTTTGAAATTTTCTAAAATGTTTAACTATTTTTAGCATTTATATATATATTTAAAATTTTAATCTGATGAATGCTAATATCATCATTGACATAATATAAACTATCATATGATGTGTTTTGATAAACTCTATGTGCCCTTTAATTAAATATAGAAGCAAAATTAATATTTTATAATTATTACATATTTAGAAAGAAATTAAATGAAAAATATAAAATATCATTTGAGTCTTAAAAGGATGAATTTACAAGCTGAAATTGTCTGATTATTTAAGTTTTGATTTACATTGCTAGTTTATTCAGAAACTGTTTCTTAGGACAATCTCTAAGGATGTGATCCTTAGAGCCACATTTAAAACAGTTCTACAGACCGGGAGAAATGATCTTCCCCTCGATCCTCCTTTACTAGCTACAGATGTTGCTTGCTGTCGAGGCGTAACTGTCGAACCCAAACTTAGTCTCTGATCATATCTCTAAGTGCAAATTGGTGTAGAATATATCGTACCTCGAGAATCCCTGTCAAGATACTCAGAATGAAGAAAGTATGACTTGCATTGCATTCAAGAGAACAAGTTACATATTTAATACAGTAGGGTAACCATCTTTACAACTACTAATTGTTAACAACGGACTAACTAACACTTAACTAACACTGCTTAACTTCTTCATTACTAACATACATCATAACATGCCCCTATCAACCTCTTCCTTCTGGTGCACTCTCTTCTCCTTTGGAAATAACTCGAAGCTTGTTCCTGAATCTTTCAAATAAGCCAACTGATAGAGGCTTAGTCAATATATCTGCAATTTGATTTTGGCCAGATATATGACCAATCTGAAAAGAACCATCCGCAACCCTTTCTCTGACAAAAAAACGAATCCAACTCCATATGTTTAAACTTGGAATGTATCACAGGGATGTTAGCTATAGCAATTGTAGCTGAGCTATCACACTAGAGCAATCCTTTGTGAGTAACTAGAGTACCAAGTTCAGATAGTAACGACTTAACCCACACCATTTCAGCAGTGACCTGAGCCAAGCTTCTGTATTCTGCTTCTGCTGTGGAATGTGACACGACTGACTGTTTCCTACTACTCCAAGAGATCAGATTTTCTCTCAAGAAGACACAGAAACCGGAAGTCGACCTACGATCATCAGTATTTGATGCCCAACTTGCATCAGAATATCCTACAAGAAGTAACTTTGAGGTTCAAGTGAAATGTAAACCAAAATCCAGCGTTCCTCGCAGGTATCTCAGAATCCTTTTTACAGCTTTGTAATGGGTGTCCAAAGGCCTATGCATAAACTAACAAGCCTTGTTAACTGAAAAAGCAATATCAGGTCTTGTTATGACTACATATTGCAGAGCACCTACAATGCTTTTGAACAGATGCTCGTCTTTAACAGGAGTCCCTGTATGAGCAGACAGTTTGCATAAAGTCATCATTGGAGTGGGAGAGGAATTTGACTTTTTCATGGAGGCACGCTATAGTAAGTCGAGAATATACTTCTTTTGACTTAAGAAGACACCATGCGGAGTGCGAATAACCTCAATACCAAGGAAATAGCTCAGTTGTCCCAAATCTTTCAAAGAGAAGTTATCATCGAGAGCTTTGATAAAATCATCAATTCTACCTGAGTCAGTACCAGTGACTATGATATCATTAACATATACAAGCACATAGAAGAGCTGAGTGCCTATCCATCGAATGAAAAGTGAGCTATTAGCTTTAGAAGCTACAAACCGAGTGGTTAACAAAAACTCCCTCAACTTGTGAAACCAAACTTGAGGGGCTTGTTTAAGGCCATAGAGCGCTTTACATAATCTGTAAACAAGTTGTTGCCCATCACAACTGTGCTGCTCAAACCCAGGTGGCTGCGTCAAGTATATCTCTTCATGCAAGTCTCCATTCAGGAAGGCGTTGTTGAAGTCCACTTGCCGAAGGGACCAGCCCCGAGAAACAGCAAGAGCCAAAACTATTTTAACCGTTGTTGGCATGACAACAGGGCTGAAAGTTTCATAAAAATCGACTCCAACCTCTTGGAGATAACCTTTGACGACTAATCGACCTTTGTATCTAACGATCGAGCCATCTGCATATCGCTTAATCTTTAAAATCCACTTACAGCCAACCGTCTAACGACCAGCAGGTAGAGGCACAAGATCCCACATGTGATTTGCTATTAAAGCACCATATTCAGCCTTTGCAGCAGCAATCCAAGCAGAACTTTGAAAAGCCTAAGCTATAGTGGAAGGCTCATTCTCGTCTAAGATAGAAGAAAACACTCTTGGTTTGAAAATACCACTCTTTGACCGTGTCTGCATAGGGTAATAGTTTGCAGGAGAAGACGGTTACACACTGATAGCATCTGGTACATTAGTAGAAGGTGATTGCACACTAGGTGCAGGCATAGCGACATTTGCAGAAACGGCTCTAGGAGAGGAGACTAAACAGGGAGACCTCAAAACAGGAGAAGTAGAAGATGAAACTAAACCAGGAACATCTGTTCTGGAACATGATAAACCAGAACCTAAGCTTGGCACTGTAACCACAAGCACACGAGAATGTTGATGACTGAACTTGACAGAACCAAAACTTGTAGGGAAGAAAAACCAGTTTGAAAGGAAAAACTCTAGCTCATCAAATATGACATGACGAGTGATGAACACAATGCCATCAACAGCAAGACACTTATATCCCTTCTTATGAGACCCAAAACCAAGAAAGACACATTTGCTGGAGCGAAACTGTAGCTTATGCTGTTGAAAAGGTCTGAGATGAGGAAAACAAACACTGCCAAATACCTTCAACTGAGCATAGTCAGGCTGAACTTTGTACAGTTTCTCATAAGGAGAAAAATGTTGCAAAACAGGAGTGAAGAGCCTGTTGATTAGATGAACCGCATGGGAGAAAGCATCAGACCAGTATTCTAAAGGCATAGACGCCTTAGCCAACAGGGTCAATCCTATTTCAGCTATATGATGATGTCGTCGCTCAATAACCCTATTTTATTCTAAAGTGTGGGGACACATGACTCGGTGTTGAATACCAAGCCGAGTAAGTTTAGTCGAGAGAGAACGAAATTCTCTCCCCATCGGTCTGTAACATTTTGATTAACTGGCCAAATTGAACTTGAACCATCTTGTAGAAATGAGAAAAGCAACGAGGAACCTTGGACTTGGTCTTTAGAAAATACAACCATGTAAATCTGCTATATAAATCAACAAAAGAGACATAATATGAGTACCCACTGGATAACACATGAGATGAACCCCAAACATCTGATGTTACTAATTCAAAAGGAGTCGAGTACACTGTTTTTGAAGCAATAAAAGGCAGCTTATGAGATTTGCCTATTTTACAAGGTGTACAATTAAGAGGCAAACTACTATTTTTGAATGAAATATTACAAGAACGTAAGACACGAGTAAGAACACTGAAACAGGGGTGTCCAAGTCTATTATGCTAAAGATCAAGGGAGGAATGAGCTTGAACATTATACAGTAGTGGAGAATCCAATCTATGACCAGAACCAAACCTATACAAATCAGCTCGAGAAAAATCAAACCGATATAAGCCATCGTGTATGTAGCCCACCAGAAGAGTCTTCCCTGTCTGAATGTCCTTCACAAAACACAAAATAAGATGAAACTCGAAATAAACATTATTATCCTTTGCAAATTGCCCTACAAAGATCAAATTTTTACACACTGTAGGTACATGCAACACATCCCTTAGATGTAACAATCGAGAACCAGCCAAAATATTTGAAGAGCCTACATTATCAATGAAAACAGACTCACCATTCCCCATGGATACTTGGCCTGTACCTGTGTAGGGAGAGACATCAATAAGAGTGGGCATTGTTAGGGTGACATGATTAGTTGTACCCGAATCGGGATACCAGTGCTGTGTTGGCAAGGAAGCTTGCGGTACTCGAACAACTGATGAAGAAGTCGTAGAAGACTGTGAAAAATTTCCAAAACACTGAGATGCTGAATAGTGAGATGAAGGATTCTCATTTAAATTATGATAATTGACTGATTGTGAGGAATTCGAGCCAAGACCAGAGAAAGTTTCATCAAACCTATGATAACAAGTTTGCACCATATGTACTATTTTACCACACAATTGACACTGTGGTTTCGATAGTGACCACCATCGACCAGAACCATGAGTACGACCACGGGACCATCTACGACCAGAATTCCTGTGGCCTTGATGCGAACCACGACTAGTGTCAGAACCTACTTTCATAGAGTTCTGTTTGCTTTGTTGAGAAACCAAGTTAACTTGCAAAGGTACATCAGTCAACATAGCTATTTGGCGTGTTTCACAATCCAAAAGCATCTCAGTAACTAATTCAAGATTCATGGGAGTAGCAGAAGCAAGAACGCGAATAGACTCGAACTCAATGGGAAGGCCAGCTAAATTATACTCACCTGCTATTGTTCAGTGACAAGACTTTCAGCAACAGTCAAACTATCACTGAGACTTTTAACCTTAGACAGATAATCTTTGACAAAAAGACTGGATTTCTTGATCGAGTATAGAGTATGACGTATGCTCGAGATTTTAATACTAGACTTGGCACCAAAACGTCTGCTAATAGTTGTCCAAATATCAAGACTCGTTTTAGCTGCAGTCAGATAAACTAAAATGTTGTCCATGACTATAGGTAGAAGCCAGTAAGCCAAGAACTTATCTTGCTTGTTATGGACCAAAAATGCTAGATTTTTCACAAGTTGACCACCATCATCGGGTATGAAAGAAGGAGGAGGAGGAACCGTACCTAACACAAACCCTTTAAAACCGTAACCTTCAAGAATTAACGACAACTGATGTTTCCATAAGAGGAAATTATGTTCGTTGAGCTTGATAGTATCATGCTTGGAAAAATAATGAACACTCGATGAAACAATAGTACCAGAACCAGGAGAATGAATAGCTTCACCAACATTTGTAGACTGTCGAGGTGAGTCAATAGTAGGAACACCATCCGTTGCCATGAGCACAAAAGAAAAGAGAAATGAAAGAGGAAAAAATTTTATGCCAAGAGAACCCGCGCTCTTGATACCATGTTAAGATACTCAGAATGAAGAAAGTATGACTTGCATTGCATTTAAGAGAACAAGTTACATATTTAATATAGTAGGGTAACCATCTTTACAACTACTAACTGTTAACAACAGACTAACTAACACTTAACTAACACTGCTTAACTTCTTCATTACTAACATACATCATAACAATCCCTAGTCTTTTTCATAGGTGAGAATGGTATAGAGCTAGTTTGTCCCTGACCTCTTTTCATCAGACTTCTATCTTTCTTTTTCTGCTCTTCATTCATGACCTGTTCTACTTTCAAAGCTCGCTCGACTAAAGTAGAGAACTCCTGAATCTTTAGAGCTATTAGGTATACCCAAATCCCATAATTAAGACCAGGCTCAAACTGAGCACATATATCAGCTTCTGTAAACACAAACTCCTTAACATCTTACAAATTCCCTCTTGTACTCTGCAACAGTCATGTTATTCTGCTCAAGATACAAAAATTCTCTCTTTCGTTGCTCCAGATAGATCTCATTGATGTATTTCTTTTAAAATTCCGCTAGAAAGTACTTCCAAGTCAACTATGAGGGTTGAACTGTATGGGATACAGTATCCCACCATTGGTAGGCCTCCTTCTTAAGTAAGGATACAACACACTCTAATTTTTCCTCAAGTGTGCAGTGTAGCTGCTGCAGAATCCTTTGCCCGTTCTCTAACCAATACTCAGCTGCTGAGGGACCATTGTCTTCCTTCCCTTTGAAATCTTCTGCACCATATTTGCGAATTTTCTCAAGAGGAGACCTATAGCTTACTGGAGCCGAAGGTGTTTATGGTATAGCCCCAATTACTGCCTAATCATATTAGCCATAGACTGGAAAAAAGCCTCTTGACCTGACCCAATAGTGCTAGTAGGGGCCTGTTGTTGTGCCTGATCAGGACCTCTATCTTCTGCTTCAACCGATGCATGATTCATTACTTCGCCATTTACAGCCCTACAAGAGTCTGCTAACATCTTTCAACCTAGAATTGACAAAAGAGTGGATCATGTACTTATAACATAATTTGGCATATACAATTAACCCGAGTTTTCTTATACCAACATCCCTTACCTGAATCGTCGATGATCCCAAGTAAAGTGTATCACATTGGATACACAAGAGAATCCATAGTAATTTCTAGTGAATCAAAACATTAATCTTAAGCTTTATTAATTCATTCATTTATTCAATGTTCTCAAAACCATAATTTTTTTCAAGGTTTATATAATTAACACCTTAATCCAAACATAAATAATTCATACATAATATTCAATCAAACTTATCATGATCAATCACATTTCTAAGACCCTTATACTTTTGAAACACCACATAACATAATATATTATTCAAAATCACTCCATAAACACAACTTAAGCTATTATTCATTTCCATGGTAACCTATAAGATTAACAATCTATAAATATTTCCCAAGCAATTAATTGAACACAAAAAAATTCAATATTATTTTAAGAAAATGGAAATCATAGATTACATACCCAAACTTCAACTTAAAATAGCTCAAAAAGTCTCTAAAATTCCTTCTTCAAGCTTCCAACTTTACTTTCCCCTTGTTTTCTTTTTCCTTTCTCGTTCTTCTTTCTCTTCAATATTTCAAAATATTCACAATGAACTCAATATAATATACATATATACACACATACACAAAAAAATGATATTCTATAGCTAAAATGATAACATGCATGGATAATTAACCCTTCCCTCCATTTTCTGTCTACTTGATCACTATTCATCTCATAACCCTAACCTTTTCTTCCACTTTTCTTCAAACTAAGCTCCGACATGTGGATGAAGTTTTGATGGATGGATTAATCAAAATGGGTGAGAAATAAGGTGGAAATTAAGAAGAAAAATGAAACAAAAAATGGTGGCTTTCTATCCTGCTAACTTTTGAACAAATTCCTCACTTTTCTGCACTAAACCTCTCTTTTATTTTAATCAAAGGCTAGGATTAAAACTTGGAATTTAAATCCAACGGTTCCTATTGGTTACTACATAAATATCTCCGATTTCCCTTTTTATCCATTAATGAATGTCGATGGTGGAGATTAAACATGTGACTATTATTGTTCCTAACAAAAATCAATTTTTAAAAAAAAAATCAGATATTTATCTATCTCATGAAATGTCCAAATTATTCTTTATGTATATATTTCTTAAACTAAAATAAATTTATTAACTAATTATTCGCATTCTATATAAAAATTAAATTCGTTTAAATTATGTGTTACTATATGTGTAAGTTTTATCTTTTTATTTTTATTGGACTTTTATTCAAAAGTTTAAATGATAATATACTAAAAGACAAATTATACAACTTTTACAAAATAATTAAAAGCAAGGATTGGAAAGCAAATATTCCCCCAAGGACATATAATCTAAAAATAAACCCATACCAAATTTAGCTGCTGCTGCTGCTCTGATATTTGTTCTTTACTTTTCTCACCTGGCGGGGTAGCTGTTCTCTTGAAATCTGCTCCAAAAGTCCCCCACTCGCCCTACTCTATGCTCCGTATGGCATTTTAAAAGTTATATTTTCTTGGGAAAACCTCCCATTTCGTAACTATACTTTTATAAAATACTGGATATGATATTTTAACTATTAATATATACTTTATATGGTGTATACACATGTTGACATATTTTTATATTTAGTAAATAAATTATACCTAAAAATTAGGGATTATTAAATATGGTTAAAATTTTCTCCTACTTAGTTTTGCTATTTTTAGATTTAAACTTACTAATTTTAACTATTATAAAACCTATAAAAGGCTACAACTATTTAAAATTATTCATCAATCTTATTTTTTCTCTTTCTCTACTTTTTAAGGCATGGAATGGCAAGTGAGGATCGATGGATGGTGAACCCCGTCACTAATAGTTTTTTAATATAATATGTAGAATTACCCTTAATTCTTTGTCGATCTTTTAAAATGGTTTTTTTTCTAAATATACTTTCTTTTGAATATTTTTGAAATTGGATCAATAATTAAATTAATTATTTCATTGACTTTTGGTTTGTTAATTTCAAATTAAAGTAAGTTTTTAAAATTTTAAAATATTAAAAATTAAAAGTTAATTCAACCATTAATGTAACCAGTTTTAAGTCTAATTCATACTGATTTTGGGGTCAATTGATTTTTTCTTATTCTGTTGATGTACCGACCAATTCTCAGTCCAATTATATTTTTAACAACCTTGACATTTTCTTTTTCCCTTTTTACATTTATGTATATATATGATAATAAAATTAGAATTATTAATTAATTGGCCAAAAACCCAATTAAAATTAAAAGGACCAAAATGTTTAAAAGAAATAAAATGGAGCTCCACACTTATAAACAAACTCAAATAACGTAATAGCAAAAAAAAAAGTTTATATTAATATATAATTTTATGGATTTTGAAATTCAACTACTGAAATATAATAAAAATGAAGTGACTTCAAAATTTTGATTTTACTGGGAACGAAATTCAGTGTCTGCATATCCTTTATTCATCTTTTGCAAAACTTAAGTAGTCCATACCATTTTTTTTTTCCGACTTGTTAATACACTATATGAATAGAAATGGAGAAAGAGGGAGACAATCGCCCCATCCTTAAGAGCGTTTTCAAATTGTATTTTAAGGGGTTTGAGTTAGGCTCCGATAAGATCTTATAATAATTATATATAACACAACTTAATAAATTTTTATGAAGTCAAATTTAAATATTCTAAAATCATTAGTTATCTTGAAAATTATTATTCATGTCTCGAAATGCTATTATTCATGACTTAGTTTTTATGGCCTTACATATTCGGTTAGTTTTAGATTATTATTCGATTTATTTAGTTCATGCATTCTTAGGGATATTTGATTCTGTTTAAGTTTAATTTATAAATTGGTATTAAAATTATAATTTTTTCTTAAATTGATATTTAAACTTTTTTTATAAGTAATATTTAAATTATCTTTCTTTTACCCATTTTATTTCAAACCATTACATCAATTAAATTTTTTTCCAGCCAATAAGAAACTACCATATCTAATTGGCTCCTAAAATTTGTTTCAACATAGTTGATCTTAGAACTTGTATTTTGTCAACCAGATTAGTACATTCACTCTAACACCGTTAGCTTGTGCTGATGTGGGATTGTTAACCAATCTAATAATGTCACATGGTAATTTCTTAGTACACCACATGTCAAACATAAATAAAAGAAATTAAATTTTAGGTAATTTTATTTTTTAATACTTTTTAATAAATATCATTTTATGTTATTATTTTGAAAGATATCGTAACACCCTTACGGACCCACTTTTATCAAAATTTCACTAAAATTTCATGAAATTTTACTATTTTCATAAATAAATCCTTAAACATTGAAATTAACTAAAATCACTTTACAAGATAAATCATATTTAACAACCAAGCTTATAAATCTATCATTAAAATTTAAAAATATCACAAATTCATCCCTAGTATAATTCAAAATATTTGGCAGTTTCACAAAGTAGTCCATGAGTTAACTAAATTAAGTTACAATGATCTCAAAAACAGCAAAATTATAAAAAGAAAAAGAAAAAAAAAAGCAACAATGAAAAATGGCTTACCAAGCAAGGAAATATCAATGGCCCAACAAAGCTTCAACCATGGTGTTTCTTTCATTTCAATTTCGGTCGTAAGAGGAGTGAAGAAGATGATAAAAATAATTAAATGATTTTATTTTACTTTTGTTTTATTGTAAAACATGTATTAAATTTTAATTAAATAAAATTTTATATATAAATACTTAAAAACAATCCCACTAACAGTCCATTATCATAAACAAGGTATATTTTCCTTTTAAAACTCTTAATTCATGGTTCCTTAACCATTTAGTACAATTAAACTAATTGCAATTGCTTTTTATAACTTTTACGATTTAGTCCTTTTCGATTAATTAGCTAACTAAGCATTGAAATTTCCTAACCAAATTTCATTGCACCTTATAACAACTTCGTAAATATTTAATAATAATATTTATGAGTTTAGTTTAAGAAAAGAGGTCCCAAAACCTCATTTTTCAAAACTACTTGACTTCAAGGGCAAACCATTTGAACTTATCTATTTGTTCCCTTAGAAAAAATAATCAATTCAAATTTTAATATATTGCTATAATTGAGTAAGTCCGTAAATATTATTATTTAATATTTAAAGATTTACTCATTGAATTTGTGACCCCGAAACTACCGTTTTCGACACTACTAAAAAATAGATCGTTCTGAGATATACAAAATATAAATTTATAATAAATATTTAAATATATATAAAAGCCTAATATATGTATATATATATAATCTTTATTGTAATAATATGTTGGATTTTATCCTAGTTAAATTATTAATTAAATAAAAAATAATTTAGTGATGAAGAATCAATTTCAACACCTGTCTTTTTGTTGGATTCGTTGGTGAGCCATAAAGATGACTCATTCCTTAACTTGAGAAACTTTGTTATATGCAAACCACATAAAATGGGATGACCTTCTCATTATTTCTTTTAATAAGATTCTTCTATAACTGAAAGATAATTTGGTTGGAGAGTGCGGATTATAGGTTCGGGCTTATGGAGTAAGCATGTTGGCTTAGGTTTTAGTTTGTCCATATTCTCAATCTATTTGTTGTCTTAATGCTTTTCCTTATTAATGGATTTCATTTTTCCTAAAAAATTAAATAACATGGAAACTTATTATGTCATTTTGAATAATCAATAAATTATTTGATTTTTTATTTTATTTATTAATATTTTACATAATTTAACTAAGGTTTAAAAATAGGTTGAATATGGATGAATGCATGATAATAATTTTATATCTTTAAAATTTGATGATAGAGGTGAGATTTTAATTTTAAAATTTTGATAGTAGTGAGATTTTATCATTATCTAAAACTTTAATTTTTAGGTCTTGAATTTTGATAGTGTTGAAATTTTTTGGTATTTAAAATTTTAATTTTTAAAATTTTGATAATGGTGAAATTTTACAGATAGCTAAAAACTTTTATTTTAGAATATTAATATGAATTACTCTCATATTTTATTTTTTAGGCATTATATTTTTTAAAAAATGCATAACTCCAAGCAAACACACAACATAACCAAACCTAGTGGAAGAAAGGATCAAATTTAAAATAAAAAGAAACTAAAACAAAACATGGGTCCCAACACCAGGGGCGAAGCCAGGGGGGCTAGCATGGGCCCCGACCCCCCTAAAATGTAAAATTATATTTTAGGCCTTTAAATTTTTTAAAAAATTTAAATTTAGTAAAGGTAAAATTACACTTTGGCCCCCCTAAAATTATAAAAATTTGATTTAATCCTTTACAAATTATAAAGATATAAACTATAAAAAATTAAAATTTTCATCCAGCCCCCTTAAAATTTTTTTCTGACTTCGCCCTTGACCAACACACACAAATATATAGCTAACATTTCATAATTCCTACATACAAAAAGGCACTACGTGTTTTATCAACAATGAACTACTCTAAATGTTTATTCTTCTTCTTTCGAAGTAGTTGGTACTTCTAAAAATTCAACACCGCCCAAACTAAATGCCATAACCCAATTTTCGGCCACAATGTCGACGTCGAATACAAGTAGCTTTCGACAATTTGCCATAGCAGGAAATGTAACAGCCTAATTTTCAGTGGTGTCGGAACAGTGATTTGAGATCACTAAATCTGAAAAATGAGTAGGAAATATTATTAATTTAGTGAGTATAAGTTAAACGTGAAGTTAGGAAAAATTTTGAAATAGTGAATAGTGTATGTAGCAACGTAAAAAATTTTGCTTTCGGTCGCTAATTAAGGTGATTATTTGAAAATTTAAAAACCGACTTTCGATTTTATTAAAAAAAGAGTCGCCACCGATCTTTTTTTCTAGGTGTGACTGGACACCTAATAAATCATCCTTTTTTAGAAAAGAAAATTTATTCTTGCACAAAAATGAAGGCCGAATTTAGGCCTACGTCAAAAGCCAGAGTAACGTTGGGTTTGGGAGTCGGTTACGCGCGAGGAAGGTATTAGCACCCTCGCGACGCCCAAAATTGGTATTTTATTAAACACGTGTTGTCTTGATTTTCAAAAATACGAATTCAATTTAAGTGTGATCCGATTGAAGGAAATGAGAAGTTGTAAATTTTTGGTTTTTTAAAAGGATATCCTGTTTTTAACACGAGCTAACTAACTTCACCCAACATAGCGATGAAATCAATGACTTAATGTTAAAATCAGTACATTGCCTTATTCTTAAAATTAAAATGTAAAGAGTTTCTAAAATGATAGTAAAAAAATCTAAGAATAATATTGTAAAAATGCGAATAGTGATGTGAATAATAAAGTATATAAAATATAAAATATTAAAATATCAAAATATTAGAATAATAATAATTAATATTGACAAATAAAAAATAAAATAGAAATAAAAAGTGTACATAATATATATATTAGAAATAATAATGATTTTAAAAATAAAACTATTAATAATACTACATAAATATGTACATATATAAAAAATAAATACATGATAATATTAAAAATATGTACATAATATAGTGTAAAAATACATACATAATATAATTAAAATATATACATAAGATAACATGTAGAAAAAAATATAAATAATATAGTATTAAAGATATATACATAAAATAGTATAATATATATATACGTAATATAGAATTTAGAATATACCTAATATATTAAAAGAATATATATATAATATAATATTAAGAAATATAATAATAACAAAAAAAAGAGAGGAGAGAGTGGGTGATTTAAGCCACAAGGCCGCCACCGTCCGTCGGTCACTGTGGCCATGGCCACCACCAAGTGCTACACCAGACACAGCAATCGGACCTCAAAAAAAACTTTTTCGGTAAAAATAGGAAAGCTTCCTCCTTTTATTTTTACTTTCGTATAAAAGAAACAAAATAAAACTAAAAGGAAAACAATAAGCAAACAAAGAACTTAAAACGAGAATAGACAAAGAAACCTCTTTTGCTTTGATCTTTAATTAATCTCCCCAAAAAAAAAAACTAGCCTCTCCAAAAACTAGCCTTTACAATAACTCTTCTCCTTGATTACTCTCAAAAAGCCTCTCAAAAATCCTTTACAATAACTTTCTCCCCCAAAACTTCTTTCTCTCCTAAATACAAAATATGAGAAGGCTTATTGTAGAAGCCCAAATTGCCCGGGCCCAATTATATGAAAACCCAACCAAACCTCTAAACCCACTAAAACCCTTAACCCATGACCCATTTACATCTACCCAAACCCAATTCAAAAGTCCATTAAGCCCCCCAAAAAAAACCTAACCCAAAAAAAAAACAAAGAAAAAAAAAAGAAAAGAAAAACCTACCCCAAAAAACCTAACCCTAAAAAAAAAAAAAGAAGAAAAAAAAAAACCTAACAAAAAAGATAAAAAACCTAGCCACTTAACCACTTTCCCACTTGCCCCATTTTTCCTCCCATTGTCTACCACCACCACCTACAAAATAGAAAAAAAAATAGAAAATCATGTAAAAGATGGCTATAAAAGCCATTCAAAATCATGTAAAAGAGGAGAGGATTTTACAAAGATTGAAAAAAATACAAAAATCCTTCAAATTTTGAACACAAAAGAAACATCAATAAAAGGTTGCATCTTTTTCTTTTTCCTCTTCTTTCGAATCTTTTTTCTTTTTTTTTGTTGTTTTTTTCTTTCTTTATATATACAAATATTGTTAAAAAATTTTACCTTTTCCGCCCATAGTAGGTGGTGGCATGATATTGACGATTTGACAAGCAACCGACGATCGACGATAATGACCCCCCCTTGGCGGATTTCCTTTCCCCACCCTCTCTCTTCTTTCCCCTTCTTTTTTTTTTAGGTATTTTATATATATTATGTATATATTTTTTAATGCCATTAGTTATATATTTCTTATGTATATATTCTTAAATACTATTATATACATATATATATATTTTAAATACCATATTGTGTATATATTATTATTACAAATTATTACTATTGCTAGTATTATTATAACTATTATTATATTAGTGTATATTTTATGTACATATGTATATATATATATATTTGCACATATCATTATTTTATATTATTGTTGTAAAATTTTATGTATATATTTTTTATATACGTTTCCTAATATTTTCTTTTATTGTAGATATTATTATTATTATTATTACATACTTTAATTATATGCATATATATATATGTATTTTTATATACATATTATTATTTTATATTATTATTACCAAATATATCATTTTTCCTATTTTATTATTAGTACATGATTTGTTTTTATTTTGTAAATATCATTATTATTGTTATTCTAATATTCTAGTATTCCATGTTAATATTTTTCATTAATGATATCATTTTTTAAGTCCTTTATCTATTTTAATTTCTCACTTTAGGAATATTTTTCTCATGTTTTAATTAATTTCAAAAATAAGTCAATGTACCGATTAATATTAAGCCATCGATTTCATCGCTATGTTGGGTGAAATTAAATCGGCTTGTGTTAAAAAGCAGGACACCCTTTCTAAAAAAATCGAAAACTAAAAATTCTCATTTTTCAATCGGATCACGATTAAATATTATATTGAACTCGTATTTTTGAAAATCAAGTCAACACATGTTTATGAGATACCAATTTTGGGCGTCGCGAGGGTGCTAATACCTTCCTCGCGCGTAACCGACTCTCGAACCCAACTTTACTTTGGCTTTTGACGTAGACCTAAATTCGGCCTTCATTTTTGTGCAAGAATAAGTTTTCTTTTCTAAAAAAGGATGATTTATTAGGTGTCCGGTCACACCTGGAAAAAAGATCGGTGGCGACTCCCTTTGTTAATAAAATCGAAAGTTGGTTTTCAAATGTTTAATAAATCGCCACAATTAGCGACCAAGCGAAACTAAGTTTTTTTTTTTACGTTGCTACAGCTGGCGACTCCACTGGGGACAAAACTTGCGAGTCGAGTCGAATTAAACACGTTTTGTCAAAATTTTCAAATTTCCTTGTTCAAAGTAAATATTTGGTCGTGATCCGAAAATCTCGTTTTCAAAATTCATGCATTTGTATCGTGTTGTAAATATTTCTTCTAACTTGTTATTTGGTTGTTTTTCAGTTTTCAATTTTTATGGTTTTAATTTTGGTTTAGTTTCTTTAAGTAAAACGTAAAGGTTTATGAGTTTTTCCCCACACACCTTGCACTTGCATTTTCGCATAACATGAGCTCTCTACCCGGGCTCCGTCCGTTTAAGTGAAAGTAAACGCTACGCCGCCGTGAGTTAACTCGTCCCTCCGCATGTGCTAGTGAATACTTTCGGGTTACATATGACTTATGCTTTCGTGAGTTAACTTGTCCTCCGCATAGGCATAAGTAAATGTAATCCTCGAATTGAACTCGTGAGCTGTGATGGGTTATGATCGAGGCTTCGTACTAATCTTAGCGGATGACAAGACGGACAATTCGAGTACCTATCTAGACCAAAACCGCATATAATAAACTATCGAGCCACCTAACTAGAGCCATGCCGAACCTCCGCTCATTTAGTAGTCACCGAAATAAGTACACGGAAAAGCACATCTTACCTTCTATTTCTTTTACATTTGTGCTTTCTAAGCAAGGAATCGAGTCCATTGGACCAAGTAGCTTAATTTGTTAGATTTTTCACAGCTTTTTCTCTGTTTATATGTGTTGCGCTAACCAAGGTCGTTTATGCGTATTTTTATTTTTCATCATGCATCGAAGGCATCTTGTTAGGAAGGTGTTGATTAGAGATTGGTTGCCAAAATGGGTTTCTAATGGAGGAGTCAATTATCTGAGTGACCAAACGTTGTGTAATACTCCTTTGATTAAGAAATGCCTAAATAGGGACTATCTTGAAATTAACACCAAATTTTTGCATATTCATTCATGACTGAAATTCATTTAACATTCATGCATTCATTTATGCATTCATTCATTCATTGCATATTCCATACTCGTTCGCTGAGGTTAAAACATACAATTCACTAGTTGTGCATAGCATACGGGAAACCGGGGACATTCCACGAAAACCGCTTAGCCTTTAAGAGAAGAGTTCGGGGACTCATTGATGCAGTGTCCTATGATTCGATAGTGCGATAGATGTAACCGGGAACCCATTCCCTAACCATACCGAAAGGGATATGAGCATAGTGGGGAAAGTGGACGAATGGAAAGTCGAAGATGGGTTCTTGAAATAAAACACCTCTGCAGAGAATGGGAGGTACTAGTTAAGAAAGGATTACTTTGTCACCCGATAGAATTCTCGGAGAAGAAGGTCAAAGTTTTTGCAATTTCCATGGAATTGTGGGATCGACATTCGATCGTGTGAGGAATTTAAAAGGTTGTTTCAAGACCGGATGGATAATAAGGAGATTAAGGTCCTTAACAAAAGGAAGAGACTAATGAAAGAGAAGTATCGCCTCGATAGCGATCATCGAGTCCCCTTATAGCGTTGATCGACCGTTAGTAATTTATTACGATCGACGAAAGAGTGGTGAAACCAAAATGATAATCAAAGTACCGTCTCCTTTCCCTTACAAGGACAATAAAGCGATTACCATGGAAATATGACGTTAATATTGTCACACCGAAGATGAAAAGCCCAAAGCCATGACTGGAAACGTCGGGAAGTAGGTCATTTCACTCTTAGTGGAAGATGTTATTCAAGGAGATAAAGAAGAACGATGACTTGAAGCGAGAAAGGAAAAGCACGATGCATGTGGTGATGATGAGCATGAAAGCTGCGCTGAATAAGAAGCTAAAAATCACGTGGACGAGGAGGAAGCACAGAATTCTTAAAATTTATCAAGCATAGTGGTAGAATAATTGAGTAAGCAGCCAGTGCGAATCTCAGTATTATCTCTGCTGTTGAATTCAGAACCACACCGAAACGCTCTGCTGAAAGTGTTAAATCAAGCTTATGTGGCAAACAATGTATCCGTTGAAAAACTGGCTAGATGGATGAACAACTTGAATGCGGATAATTTCATTTCTTTTAGTGATGATGAAATATCGCCCAATGGTAGAGGCTCAGTGAAAGCGCTGCATATCACGACTCGCTGCAAGGGCTACATAATACCGAACGTGCTCATCGATAATGGGTCAGCGTTAAATGTTATGCCATTGGCCACACTTTCCAGGATGCCGATAGATTTGTCCTATCTAAAGCCCTGCCATTCTACAGAAGGGCATTCGATGGAACAAGACGAGAAGTTATGGGAAAAAATCGAGATCCCTCTAGAAGTGGGTCCCTACATATATGATGTTGAGTTTCAAGTCATGGACATTACACCATCATACAATTTTCTCTTGGGAAGACCTTGGATCCATTCTGCTGGAGCAGTCCCATCATCACTCCATCAAAAGGTGAAATTTATCATGGATGGCTGTTTGGTCACTATCGAGGGAGAAGAAGACATTGTAGCATCTATTTCTGCCGACGTACCATATATTGAAGTGAGTAAAGACGCTATGGAATGTTCCTTCCAATCTCTTGAATTTGTCAATGCCACATTCGTCGCTGAGGGAAACAGAATTTCCACGCCAAAATTGTCAAGAAATACCAGGATGGGTGTCAAACTGACTGTAGGAAGGCGAGCTCGAGCGAGAAAAGGTTTAGGGAGATATTTGCAAGGAATAGTCAGGGCTCTAAATCCAGTGCACCACAAGGCCCGATACGGTTTGGGGTTCCAAAGGACATCGTCAAAGAAAAAGCAATGGGAAAAAGATCGGGAGAGAAGGATTGCGAGAACTTTGGGCGAGAAGTAGAATGGGAGCCCATAACATACCCTCCTTTGTCAAAAACATTTACATCTCGTGGGAATGATATATCCGGACGGGATAATATACAAAGCACGCTGTTATTAATTGAAAGGGTCTTGAATGTCGATATAAATGTTATTGACAAAGGAAGTGAGGCTATTAAAGATGTTTCAACGATACGCCATTGTTCTCGGGTTTTATGTTGAACAATTGAATTGCCGAGGACCTTCTTGTAGTTTATAAGTCTTGAGTAATGCTCAAACATTAACATTCTATTGTGTCCTTAGATATAATAGAATTCTTTTGTAAAGCTTGCATTCACTCTTTATCATTTAAATGAATATCAATGAAGATGTATTTTATCACGATCTTTCGCATTATCACTAATTTCATAATCATCTCCTCATTTCATAGCCTATCTATACATTTGCCTCATACCATGCCATAACATTTCGTTTGTTGGTTCCAATACTTGGATGCCCCTCTATAGTTTCCTTTTCCATTCAACTTTCAGGTGCTCGGATATCAACAACATGAACAAACCCGTTACGAGTCCCGAAATCGATTTTGAGAAAATTTGTTTGTTTAGGAGAATTTGAAGTCGAAGAAAATTTGAAGACTATGTTTAGTCCCCGACTTGCTAAGAATGGTGAAACAAGAGGATAAACATTTTGCCTCATCAAGAATCTGTTGAAACAATAAATTTGGGAACTGAAGAAAGGAAGCAATAAGTGAAGATTGGAACTTCTATTTCAGGGGGCACCAGACATAATTTGATTGCTTTGCTCCGCGAGTACAAAGATGTATCTGCATGGTCATATCAGGACATGCCAGGATTGGATGAAGATGTAGCGGTCCATAAGCTCCCATTAAAGCGAATGCAAGCCTATTCAACAAAAGCTAAGACGGATGAGGCACGAGATGTTGTTGAAGATAAAAGAGGAAGTCAAGAAGAAATTTGATTTGGCTTCCTACAAGCCTCAAATATCCAAAATGGGTGGCTAACATAGTCCCAGTACCAAAGAAAGATGGCAAAGTACGAATGTTCGTGGATTACCGTGACCTAAACCGAGCAAGCCCAAAAGATAATTTTCCTTGCCACATATTGATCGTTGGTGGACAAGACAAACAAAACATTTATTGTTTTCTTTCATGGATGGATTCTCGGGTATAATCGGATCAAGATGGCCCCGAGGATATGGAGAAAACTACCTTCATAACAATGTGGGAGCGTTACGCTAAAGGTTATGCCATTCGGGTTAAAGAATCTTTGGGGCAACATATCGAGGGCTATGGTAACGTTATTCCATGACATGATGCATAAAAAAATAGAGGTCTACGTCGACGACATGATTGCTAAATCCCGAGGGGAAGAAGAGCATGTAGTGAACCTCAAGAAGTTGTTCGAAAGGTGAGAAAGTTTCAAAGCTTAATCTAGCCAAATGTACATTTGGGGCTACCTCGGGAAAGTTGCTATGCTTCATTGTCAGTGAAAGAGGTATCGAAGTTGATCCAGATAAAATAAAAGCCATCCAAGAATTACCACTTCAGCGCACGCAAAAGGAAGTTAGAGGATTTTTAGGGAGATTAAACTACATCGCCCGATTTATCGCTCAACTTACCAACCAATGTGACCCAATCTTTCGGCTTCTTGAAAACATAACCGGAAGAATGGAGCGAGGAATGCCAGTAGCCTTTGATAAGATAAAACAATATTTGTCCGATCCTCCGGTGCTAGTACCGCCAACTCTGGAAGACCATTGATATTGTATTTGATTGTGTTCAAAAGTTCAATGGGTTACATCTTTGGGGCAACACGACGAGTCGGGAAAGAAAGAAAAAGCGATCTACTACCTCGGCAAAAGTTCATTGAATATGAGGCAAAATATTAGATCCATTGAGAAATATTGTTGCGCTCTGGTTTGGGTAGCTCGGAGACTCAGACAATATATGTTGTAACACACGACATGGCTAATTTCAAAGCTGGACCCAATAAAATACATGATGGAATCGCCGACACTATCAGGAAGAATGGCACAATGGCAGATCCTCCTTTCGGAATATGACATTGCCTATGTAAGTCAAAAGTCGATAAAAGGGAGTGCAATAGTTGACTTCTTAGCAACTCGAGCAGCGAGAGGAATATGAGCCTTTAAGATTCGATTTTCCGAGCGAAGACTTAATATGCATCACGAAATAGAATCCGAGTCATCAAAGAGAAGTCATGGAAGATGTGCTTTGATGGTGCGTCAAATGTTTTAGGGCATGGAATTGGAGCAATCTGGTATCACCAGACGGAATCATTATCCGTTCACCGCAAGACCGAACTTCTTACGTACCAATAATATCGCAGAATATGAGGCTGTATCATGGGCTTCGTGACTATCGAGCGAAACATCAAGATCTTAGAGGTGTACGGGGACTCGACCCTAGTGATTTACCAAATCCGTGGAGAGTGGGAAGTGAGGACTCAAAATTGATTAAGTCTACAACGATTTAGTGGTGGATTGATCAAGGAATTCAAAGAAATAGCTTTTCATTACTTCCCACGAGAAGAGAACCAACTGGTGATGCCACGCCACTTTGGCTTCAATGTTCAAAGTAAGTAGAGAAGCGAAATAATACCCTCAAAATGAGCATATCGAGGTCCCGCACCTTTGTTATAGCATTGAGAAAGAAGTGAGCAGACGACCTTGGTTCCATGATATCTTAGAATATATCAAGAATCAAAGGTATCCGAACAAGTGAATGAGAACGATAAAGAACAATTAGAAGAATGGCGGTGGGATTTGTTCTTGATGGGGATATCTGTATAAAGAGGAAAGGATCGAGATGCTTTTGAGATGTGTGGATGATCAAGAGGATAAGCAGATTTTGCCTCATCAAGAATCTGTTGAAACAATAAATTTGGGGGCGAAGAAAGGAAGCAATAAGTGAAGATTGGAACTTCTATTTAGGGGCACCGGACATAATTTGATTGCTTTGCTCATGAGTACAAAGATGTATCTGCATGGTCATATCGGGACATGCCAGAGTTGGATGAAGATGTAGCGGTCCATAAGCTCCCATTAAAGCGAATGCAAGCCTATTCAACAAAAGCTAAGACGGATGAGGCACGAGATGTTGTTGAAGATAAAAAAGGAAGTCAAGAAGAAATTTGATCTTGGCTTCCTACAAGCCTCAAATATCCAAAATGGGTGGCTAACATAGTCCCGATACCAAAGAAAGATGGCAAAGTACGAATGTTCGTGGATTACAGTGACCTAAACCGAGCAAGCCCAAAAGATAATTTTCCTTGCCACATATTGATCGTTGGTGGACAGACAACAAAACATTTATTGTTTTCTTTCATGGATGGATTCTCGGGGTATAATCGGATCAAGATGGCCCCGAGGATATGGGAAAACTACCTTCATAACAATGTGGGAGCGATTACGCTAAAGGTTATGCCATTGGGTTAAAGAATCTTTGGGGCAACATATCGGAGGGCTATGGTAACGTTATTCCATGACATGATGCATAAAAAATAGAGGTCTACGTCGACGACATGATTGCTAAATCCCGAGGGGAAGAAGAGCATGTAGTGAACCTCAAGAAGTTGTTCGAAAGGCTGAGAAAGTTTCAGCTAAAGCTTAATCTAGCCAAATGTACATTTGGGGCTACCTCGGGAAAGTTGCTATGCTTCATTGTCGATTGAAAGAGGTATCGAAGTTGATCGAGATAAAATAAAAGCCATCCAAAATTACCACTTCAGTATACGCAAAAGGAAGTTAGAGGATTTTTAGGGAGATTAAACTACATCGCCCGATTTATCGCTCAACTTACCAACCAATGTGACCCAATCTTTCGGCTTCTTCGAAAACATAACCCGGAAGAATGGAACGAGGAATGCCAGGTAGCCTTTGATAAGATAAAACAATATTTGTCCAGTCCTCCAGTGCTAGTACCGCCAACTCCTGGAAGACCATTGATATTGTATTTGTTGTGTTCAAAAGTTCAATGGGTTACATCTTGGGGCAACACGACGAGTCGGAAAGAAAGAAAAGCGATCTACTACCTCGGCAAAAAGTTCATCGAATATGAGGCAAAATATTAGATCCATTGAGAAATATTGTTGCGCTCTGGTTTGGGTAGCTCGGAGACTCAGACAATATATGTTGTAACACACGACATGGCTAATTTCAAAGCTGGACCCAATAAAATACATGATGGAATCGCCGACACTATCAGGAAGAATGGCACAATGGCAGATCCTCCTTTCGGAATATGACATTGCCTATGTAAGTCAAAAGTCGATAAAAGGGAGTGCAATAGTTGACTTCTTAGCAACTCGAACGACAGAGGAATATGAGCCTTTAAGATTCGATTTTCCAGACGAAGACTTAATATGCATCACAGAAATAGAATCTGAGTCATCAAAGAGAAGTCATGGAAGATGTGCTTTGATGGTGCGTCAAATGTTTTAGGGCATGGAATTGGAGCAATCACGGTATCACCAGACGGGAATCATTATCCGTTCACCGCAAGGTGAACTTCTTACGTACCAATAATATCGCGAGAATATGAGGCTGTATCATGGGCTTCGTGCGACTATCGAGCGAAACATCAAGATCTTAGAGGTGTACGGGGACTCAAATACTAGTGATTTACCAAATCCGTGGAGAGTGGGAAGTGAGGACTCAAAATTGATTAAGTCTGCGATTTAGTGGTTGGATTGATCAAGGAATTCAAAGAAATAGCTTTTCATTACTTCCCCGAGAAGAGAACCAATGGTGATGCCACAGCCACTTTGGCTTCAATGTTCAAAGTAAGTAGAAGCGAAATAATACCCCTCAAAATGAGCATATCGAGGTCCACACTTTTGTTATAGCATTGAGAAAGAAGTGAGGCGGACGACCTTGGTTCCATGATATCTTAGAATATATCAAGAATCAAAGGTATCCGAACAAGTGAATGAGAACGATAAAGAACAATTAGAAGAATGGCGTGGATTTGTTCTTGATGGGGATATCACGTATAAAGAGGAAAGGATCAGATGCTTTTGAGATGTGTGGATGATGTTGAAGCCAAAAAATACTTGAAGAGGTCCATGAGGAATTTGCGAAAGCGCATGCCAATGGTTTCAATATGGCGGAAAGATCATGAGACTCGGTTATTATTGGTGACAATGGAAAATGATGAATCAATTTTGCGGATAATGCCACAAATGTCAAATCTATGGCGATAAAATTCATGTAGCCCTTCACCCCTTCATGTCATGACTTCTCCGTGGCCTTTTTCTATGTGGGGCATAGATGTCATAGGGCCAATTTCTCCAAAAGCATCAAATGGACATCGATTCGTTTTTGTGGTCATTGATTACTTCACAAAATGGATAGATGCAACCGTTTGCCAATGTGACGAGGAATTTGCGGTTTGCGAGTTTTTGAAAAAGGAAATCATTTGCGGTATGGTTTGCTGAAAGAATCATTTCGAGATAATGCCACGAATCTGAACAATAAGATGATGAAAGAAGTGTGTGGCGGTTCCAAATAAAGCATCATAACTCCTCGCCCTATCGCCCAAAGATGAGCAGGTCATTGAAGCGACCAATAAAAATATTAAGAGGATCATTGGGAAAATAAGCGAGACATATAAAGATTGGCACGAAGCTTCCATTTGCTTTGTTTGCATATCGCATATCTGCGAACATCTACGGAGCAACTCCTTTCTCTCGGCTTACGGAATGGAAGCTGTGCTACCTATTGAGGTTGAGATCCCCTCCCTGCGAGTCTTAATGGAATTAAAGTTAGAAGAAGTAGAATGGGTTCGAGCTCGATATGATTATTTGAACCTCATCGAAGAAAAACGTCTAAGAGCAATTTGTCACGGCGGATGTACGAGAAGAGAATGATCATGACCCATGACAAGAAAGTATGGCCAAGAGAATTCCACGAAGGAGAACTCGTACTGAGGAAGATTCTCCCAATACAAAAGGACCTGTGAGGAAAATGGGCACCAAATTGGGAAGGACCATACGTCGTAAAGAAGGCATTTTCAGGAGGACCTTTGATCCTTACCGAGATGGATAGCAAGGAGCTACTGAATCTAGTGAACTCAGATGCTGTGAAGAAATATTATGCTTGAGATGAAAACCGAAAAGGGCATCAAAAAAAAAAGGGATCAAGGCGAAAACCCGCAAGGCGTCTTGATTAGCACAAAAGATTAGGATGAAAACCCGAGAGGGCGTCCTAATGAGGTAAACCTGGCTTAAAGAGTGTGGCGTTTTAACAGCGGGTCAAACAGTGAGACTACAGTATTTGAAGCATTTCTGAAAGCTCGAAATCTTCTACGCAAGAAGACGCGCTCGAAAAGATTTTTGATTGAGGAACGAGGAAGAGTTCATGTGTTGAATATCTAGAGCATTTGTATCCATTGAATACGATCCTTTCTTTCTTTTTGACATTTTTTTACTCTCATTGGTTAACTTGCTTTGTTTGCCACATTTGAAATAGATGAATATGAATTATCATTTTTGTCCCTATCTGACCTTTTTCATGCATCTCATTATGTGTTTATTTACATGATAAATGGTGAAATGACATACTCTAAACAAAAGAAATGTTAAGCATTACGGATGAAAATTTGATAAGCACAAGAGTCTCAAAGTAAGAACAAAAGTTCAATCGAGGCGGAAGAATGATATCGAGAAACGTCGATTACTCGTGAAGCTTGAAGGCGAGATATAAGGCCTAAAGAGAAAGTCGAGAATCAAAGCAATGAACACGGATCCTCAACAACCGTGGCTAAATGGACATCGACAAACATGCTTAAGGAGCCTTTGCATAATCATGTAGGCATAAAAGCATTTAAGACAAACATGTGCATATCATGATAACATCATACATGGCATATCTGGTACTCAATAGAGCAAGAAATCTTGAATGAGAGTAGCAATGAATCAAAGGAAAAGACACCGAATGCTACCAAAGGACGAGTTTTGGTATTTTTATGTTTTAATTCATGCTTTTCAAGGAAAATCAACTCATATTGCGAGAGATGAGTTGAGCCTCAAGACACCTTGAGGTATTTTTAATTGTTGTTTTCAAAATCAACTCATATTGCGAGAAGTGAGTTGAGCCTCGGGCACTGTTGAGGTATTTTAGTTTTAAATTGACTCATATTGCGAGAGGTGAGTTAAGCCTTTTAATTTTGTTTTTCAAAATCAACTCATATTGCTAGAGGTGAGTTGAGCCTCGGGCACGCTAGGTATTTTCAATTTTGTGTTTTAATTTCAACTCATATTGCGAGAGGTGAGTTGACCTCGAGACATGATAAGGTAATTTCAATTTACATTTGTCAAGAATCAACTCATATTGCGAGAGGTGGGTTGAACCTTTTAATTTCTACTTTTTCAAAATCAGCTCATATTGCGAGAGGTGAGTTGAGCCTCAAGAACATGATGAGGTAATTTCAATTTCTGTTTGTCAAGAATCAACTCATATTGCGAGAGGTGGGTTGAACCTTTTAATTTCTACTTTTTCAAAATCAGCTCATATTGCGAGAGGTGAGTTGAGCCTCAGGTCACGCCGAGGTATTTTCAATTTTTTTTCATTATTATGTTTTTGAAAGAATCAACTCGTATTGCGAGAGGCGAGTTGAGCCTCAGGTCACACGCCGAGGTATTTTTAATTTCCGTTTTTCAATTTCTGTCTTTCAAAAAAAAAAAAAACTCATATTGCGAGAGGTGAGTTGAGCCTTAGGACACGCTGAGGTAATTTCAATTTCTGTTGTCAAAAAAATCAACTCGTATTGCGAGTGGCGAGTTGAGCCTCAGGTCACACGCCGAGGTATTTTCAATTTCCGTTTTCAATTTTGCCTTTCAAAAAATCAACTCATATTGCGAGAGGTGAGTTGAGCCTCAGGACACGCTGAGGTAATTTCAATTTCTGTTGTCAAAAAAGTCAACTCGTATTGCGAGAGGTGAGTTGAGCCTCGGATCACACGTCGAGGTATTTTCAATTTCCATTTTCAATTTCGCCTTTCAAAAAAAATCAACTCATATTGCGAGAGGTGAGTTGAGCCTCGGACACTGTTGAGGTAATTTCAATTTCATTTTCAAAATTCAACTCATATTGCGAGAAATGAGTTGAGCCTCAAGACACATTGAGGTATTTTCAATTTCTGTTTTCAAAAATCAACTTATATTGCGAGAGGTGAGTTGACCCTTGGCTCATCTTGTTGAGCTATTTTCAATTTCTATCTTTCAAAAAATCAACTCATATTGCGAGAGGTGAGTTGAGCTTCAGATCACCTGCTGAGGTATTTTTTCAATTTATATTTTTCAAAAAATCAACTCACATTGCGAGATGTGAGTTGAGCCTCGAGTTACATGTCGAGGTATTTTCAAAATCTGTTTTCAAATTACATTTTCAAAAATCAACTCATATTATGAGAAGTGAGTTGAGCCTTGGCTCACGTCTTGAGCTATTTTCATTTTTTTTTTTTCAAAAAATTCAACTCATATTGCGAGAGGTGAGTTGAGCTTTTAATTCTGCGAGAGTTGAGTTGAGTCTTTTAATTTACATTTTTCAAAAATCAACTCATATTGCGAGAGGTGAGTTGAACCTCCGATCACATATCGAGGTATTTTCAAAATCGCTTTTCAAGTTAAGTTTCAAAAATCAACTCATATTGTGAGAGGTGAGTTGAGCCTTGGCTCACGCTGTTGAGCTATTTTCAATTTCATTTTTAATGTACATTTTTAGAGAGTCAATTCATATTGCAAAAATAAGTTGAGCTCGGGATCACATGCCGAGTAGAGAATAAAGATTGAAGGCGATTGAAGGCGTCGATTCGCCTCCTTAAAGTTGCGATGGAGTTGATCGAGGGCATCGGATCTTGCCTTTTCAGAGTCGCAGAAGAAGACCAAAACCTTATCTCACTGAAGCGATAGAAGAGCATATTGAAATTGTAGATCTTATCTTTCGAGATTCTGATGAAGCGGATCGAAGCCACAAATCTCATATCCTTGAAGTTACATTGGAGCAGATTGAGCTACAAGGCATATCTCGAATTTGCGATGGATTGAACCAAAGCTACAAGATGCGGTGGGTGAAAAGAGACTAACTAAACAAGAAGAGTTCCAAAGCAAGTCAAGACCTAGCAAGACCGGGCAAGTTTGGTCTTCCTTGAAAGTCTTTGCTCTATTATCATTGCACGACAATGAGCAAACCCAACCAAACCTCTAAACCCACTAAAACCCTTAACCCATGACCCATTTACATCTACCCAAACCCAATTCAAAAGCCCATTAAGCCCCCCCAAAAAAAACCTAACCCAAAAAAAAAACAAAGAAAAAAAGAAAAAGAAAAACCTACCCAAAAAAAATCTAACCCAAAAAAAAAAAAGAAGAAAAAAGAAAAACCTAACAAAAAAAGATAAAAAAACCTAGCCACCTAACCACTTTCCCACTTGCCCCATTTTTCCTCCCATTGTCTACCACCACCACCTACAAAATAGAAAAAAAAAATAGAAAATCATGTAAAAGATGGCTATAAAAAGCCATTCAAAAATCATGTAAAAGAGGAGAGGGGATTTTACAAAGATTGAAAAAAAAATACAAAAATCCCTTCAAATTTTGAACACAAAAGAAACATCAATAAAAAGGTTACATCTTTTTTCTTTTTTCCTCTTCTTTCGAATCTTTTTTTTCTTTTTTTTTGTGTTGTTTTTTTTTCTTTCTTTTATATACATATATTGTTAAAAAATTTTACCTTTTCCGGCCACAGTGGCGGTGGTGGTCGACGACTTGACGATGACGACGACGACCGACCGGATTAAGCCCCTTGGCCGATTTCCTTTCCCCACCCTTCTCTCTTCTTTCCCCTTCTTTTTTTTTAGGTATTTTATATATATTATGTATATATTTTTTAATGCCATTAGTTATATATTTCTTATGTATATATTCTTAAATACTATTGTATACATATATATATATATATATTTTAAATACCATATTGTGTATATATTATTATTACAAATTATTACTATTGCTAGTATTATTATAACTATTATTATATTAGTGTATATTTTATGTACATATGTATATATATATTTTGCACATATCATTATTTTATATTATTGTTGTAAAATTTTATGTATATATTTTTTATGTACGTTTCCTAATATTTTCTTTTATTGTAGATATTATTATTATTATTACATACTTTTATTATATGCATATATACATATGTATTTTTATATACATATTATTATTTTATATTATTATTACCAAATATATCATTTTTCCTATTTTATTATTAGTACATGATTTGTTTTTATTTTGTAAATATCATTATTATTGTTATTCTAATATTCTAGTATTCCATGTTAATATTTTTCATTAATGATATCATTTTTTCGTCCTTTATCTATTTTTAATTTCTCACTTTAGGAATATTTTTCTCATGTTTTAATTAATTTCAAAAATAAGTCAATGTACCGATTAATATTAAGCCATCGATTTCATCGCTATGTTGGGTGAAATTAAATCGGCTTGTGTTAAAAAGCAGGACACCCTTTCTAAAAAAATCGAAAACTAAAATTCTCATTTTCAATCGGATCACGATTAAATATTATATTGAACTCGTATTTTTGAAAATCAAGTCAACACATGTTTATGAGATACCAATTTTGGGCGTCGCGAGGGTGCTAATACCTTCCTCGCAGAATCGACTCCCGAACCCAACTTTACTTTGGCTTTTGACGTAGACCTAAATTCGGCCTTCATTTTTGTGCAAGAATAAGTTTTCTTTTCTAAAAAAGGATGATTTATTAGGTGTCCGGTCACACCTGGAAAAAGGATCGGTGGCGACTCCCTTTGTTAATAAAATCGAAAGTTGGTTTTCAAATGTTTAATAAATCGCCACAATTAGCGACCAAGCGAAACTAAATTTTTTTTTTACGTCGCTACACTTATATAGCCATTTACAAAATATTTTTTATTGTTTATGTCTTCATTTGTAGGTACAAGTGGTGGTGGAGCAAGTGTGGCTAGTGGAGTTGGTGGTGGCAAAGGCTAGGATTTAGTTGAGAAAAGTTTAGGTTGTGGGCTAGGGTTTTTTATTTTGATTTGGGTTTAGGGTTTGGGCCATTGGGGTTTTGATGTAAATTGGGTTTTGGGTAGTTAAGATTTTGGGTTTTGGGTTTAATTTTGGTGGGTTAGGTAAGGCTAAATTGGGTTTTGATGTAAATGGGTTAAAATTGGCCTACAACAGCTGCCCCTCTTTGCTTATTATCGTGTAACGGGAATAAAGCAAAGACACAAAGAAAGGCCAATTTTTCCCAGTCTTGCTAAGTATGGACTTCTTTGGTGCTCTTCTCATCCAGGTAGTCTCTTTCCAGTCCACCGCATCTTATAGCTTTGGTTCAATCCACTGCAAATTCGGAGATATGCCTTGTAGCTTCAATCTACTCCAATGTAACTTCAAGGGTATGAAATTTGTGGCTTCGATCCGCTTCACTGTAACTTAAAAAAGATAAGATCTACAACTTCAATTATTCTTCTATTGCTTCAGTGAGATAAGGTTTGTAGTCTTCTCTTCTGCAACTTTAGAAAGGCAAGATCTGATATCCTCGATCAGCTCCACTGCAACTTCAGCGAGACAAAATCTTGTATTTTCAATCAGCTCCAATCTTCATTCTTTATTCGGCATGTGATCCTGAGCTCAACTCATTTCTCGCAATATGAATTGACTCTTTAAAAATAGACATTAAAATAGAAATTGAACATAACTCAAGACGTGAGCCAAGGCTCAACTCACTTCATAATATGAGTTGATTTTAAAACAAAATTTGTAAAACAGATTTTGAAAATACCTCGGTATGTGACCTGAGGCTCAACTCACCTCTCGTAATATGAGTTGATTTTTGCAAAGCATAAATTGAAAAAAAAAACATCAATTGAAAATACCTCGGCGTGTGACCTGAGGCTTAACTCACCTCTCGCAATATGAGTTGATTTTTTTAACAAACATAAATTGAAAAAAAAAATTGAAAATACCTCAGCGTGTGAGTCAAGGCTCAACTCACCACTCGCAATATGAGCTAATTTTTTTGAAACACAGAAATTGAAGAACAAAAATGGAAAACACCTCAGCGTCTTGAGGTTCAACTCACTTCTTGCAATATGAGCTAATTTTTTTGAAAGACAGAAATTGAAAATACCTCAACGTGTCTTGAGGCTCAACTCACTTCTTGCAGTATGAGTTGAACTTTGAAACAGAAATAAAAATTATCTCAGCGTGTCCCAAGGCTCAACTCACCTCTCGCAATATGAGTTGATTTTTTTTTTGAAAGACAGAAATTGAAATTACCTCAGCGTGTCCTGAGGCTCAACTCACCTCTCGCAATATGAGTTGATTTTTTTGAAAAGCAGAAATTGAAAATACCTCAACGTGTCAGTCAAGGCTCAACTCACCTCTCGCAATATGAGCTGATTTTTTTGAACCGTAGAAATTAAAGAACAGAAATGAAAAATACCTCAGCGTATGACCCGAGGCTCAACTCACCTCTTGCAATATGAGTTTGTTTTTTTAAAAACAAACAGAAATTGAAAATACCTCAGCGTGCCCTGAGGCTCAAGTCACTTCTCACAATATGAGTTGGTTTTTTTGACAAACAGAAATTGAAAATACCTCAGCGTGCCCTGAGGCTCAACTCACCTCTCGCAATATGAGTTGATTTTGACAAACAGAGACAGAAATTGAAAATACCTCAGCACGTGAGCCGAGGCTCAACTCACCTCTTGCAATATGAGTTGATTTTTTTGACAATATAAATTGCAATTACCTCAGCATGTCCCGAGGCTCAACTCACCTCTCGCAATATGAGTTGATTCTTTGAAAAGCAGAAATTGAAAATACCTCGACATGTGACCCGAGGCTCAACTCACCTCCCGCAACATGAGTTGATTTTTGACAAATAGCAATTGAAAATACCTCAGCGTGCCCCGAGACTCAACTCACCTCCCGCAATATGAGTTGATTTAAAAAACAGACATAAAAACAGAAATTGAAAGTGACTCAACACGTGAGCCAATGCTCAACTCACCTCTCGCAATATGAGTTGATTTTTTTGAAAGTAGAATTTGAAAATACCTCGGCGTGCCCCGAGGCTCAACTCACCTCTCGCAACATGAGTTGATTTTTGACAAACAGCAATTGAAAATACCTCAGCATGCCCCGAGGCTCAACTCACCTCCCGCAATATGAGTTGATTTAAAAAACAAACATAAAAACAAAAATTGAAAGTGACTCAACACGTGAGCCAAGGCTCAACTCACCTCTCGCAATATGAGTTGATTTTTTTGAAAACAGAAATGAAACATCCACATACCAAAAGATGTCATCTGGTGGAGCTCAGGTGTCTTTTCCTTGGTTCAGTATAACTAACATTGCATCCTCTTGCTCCGCTAGAATAGCTGTATATGTCATTCATGATGTTATCATGATATGCACATGTTTGTCTTAAATGCCTTTATGCCTATATAATTATGCTATGAGCTTTAGGCATGTTTGTCATATATCCCTTTTTCGTCACAATTTTTGATGATCCGCGATCATTGCTTCGACTCTTGACTTTCTCTTCAATACCCGTACCCGTCCTCAAGCTTCACGAATAATCTGTGTTTCTCAGATATCACTCTTTTGCCTCTGGTTGAGCTTTGTCCTTGCGTTGAGGCTCTTGTACTTATCAAATTCTTACCCGGGTAATGCTTAACATTTCTTTTGTTTAGAGTATGTCATTTCACTATTTATCATGTAAATGAACCACATAATGAGATGCATGAAAATGGTCAGGTAGGGACAAAATGATACCTCACATTTATTCATTTCAAATGTAGCAAACAAAGAAAGTTAACCAATGATCGTAAAATAGTGTCATAAAGAGAAAAGGGATTGCATTCAACGAATACAAATGCTCTAGATATTCAATGCATGAACTCTTCCACGTTCCTCAATCAAGAATCTTTTCGAGCATGGCTTCTTGCATAAAAGATTTCGAGCTTTCAGAAATGCTTCAAATACGGTAGTCTCATTATTTGACCCACCGTTCAAAATGCCTTGCTTTTTAAGCCAGTGCTTGCTTCATTAGAACGCCCTTTCGGGTTTTCATCCTAATCTTTTTTGTTAATCAAGGCGCCCTTTTCGGGTTTTCACCTTGATCACCTTTTTTTTTTTTAGGCATAATATTTCTTCACAGCATCTGAGTTCACTGGATTCAGTAACTCCTTCCCATCCATCTCAGTGAGAATCAAAGCTCCGCCCGAGAATGCCTTCTTTACGACGTATGGACCTTCCCAATTTGGCGCCCATTTTCCTCGGAAGTCTTTTTGTATTGGGAGAATCTTTTTCAGCACGAGCTCTCCTTCGTGGAATTTTCTTGGCCGTACTTTCTTGTCATGGGCTGCGATCATTCTCTTCTGGTACATCTGTCCATGACTGATTGCCTTGACGTTTTTTCTTGATGAGGTTTAATTGGTCATATCGAGCTCGAACCTATTCTGCTTCCTCTAATTTCGACTCTATTAAGACTCGTAGAGAAGGGATCTCAACTTCGATGGGTAACACAGCTTCCATTCCATAGACCAAAGAGAAAGGAGTTGCCCCTGTAGATGTCCGTACAGATGTGCGATATGCATACAAAGCAAATGGTAGCTTCCCGTGCCAGTCTTTATATGTCTCGGTCATTTTCCTAATAATCTTCTTAATATTCTTGTTGCCTGCTTTAACAGCTCCGTTCATCTTTGGGCGATAGGGTGAGGAGTTATGATGCTTTATTTGGAATTGCTCACACACTTCTTTCATCATCTTGTTGTTCAAATTTAAGGCGTTATCTGAAATTATTCTTTCAGGCAAACTATATCGACAAATGATTTCTTTTTTCAAAAACTTGCAAACCCCAGTGTTCGTCACATTGGCAAACGATGCGGCTTCTATCCATTTTGTGAAGTAATCAATAACCACAAAAATGAATCAGTGTCCATTAGAAGCTTTTGGAGAAATTGACCCTATAACATCCATGCCCCACATAGAAAAAGGCCACAGAGAAGTCATGACGTGAAAGGGCAAAGGGGCTACATAAATTTGACATTTGTGGCATTTTCGTTCGAAATTAATGCAGTCGCTTTCCATCGTCAGCCAGTAATATCCGAGTCTCATAATCTTCCTGGCCATAGTGAAACCATTGGCATGTGTCTCGCAAATTCCCTCATGGACATCTTTAAGTATTTTTCTGGCTTCAACAGCATCTACGCATCTCAAGAGCACCTGATTTTTTCCTCTTTTGTACAGGATGTCCCCATCAAGAACGAATCCCACTGCCATTCTTATGATTGTTCTTTTGTTGTTCTCGTTTGCTTGTTCGGGATACTTTTGATTCTTGATATATTCTAAGACATCATGGAACCATGATCATCCATCTGGCTCTTTTTCAATGGTGAAACAATGTGCAGGAACTCCATATATGCTCATTTGAAGAGGCATTATTTTTGTTTCTCTGTTTACTTTGAACATTGAAGCCAAAGTAGCCAGGGCATCAGCCAATTGGTTTTCTTCTCGTGGGAGGTAACTAAAAGTTATTTCTTCGAATTCTTTAATCAATTCTGCCACTAGATCACTGTATTTAACCAGTTTCGAGTCTCTCACTTCCTAATCTCCACGGATTTGGTAAATCACCAAGGCTGAGTCTCCGTATACCTCTAAAGTTTTGACGTTTCGTTCAATAGCTGCACGAAGTCCCATAATACATGCCTCATATTCCGCTATGTTATTAGTACAAAAGAAGTTCAGCCTGGCAGTGAGTGGGTAATGGTTCCTTTCTGGCGATACTAAGACTGCTCCAACCCCATGCCCCAATGCGTTCGATGCACCATCAAAGCTCATCTTCCATGACTTCTCTTTTGGTGACTTGCATTCTTTTTCTGTAATGCACATCAAGTCTTCATCTGGGAAATCAAATCTCAATGGCTCGTAATCCTCTGTTGTTCAAGTTGCTAAGAAGTCAGCTATTGCACTTCCTTTTATCGACTTTTGGCTCACATAGGCGATGTCATACTCTGACAGTAAAATCTGCCATCGTGCCATTCTTCCTGAGAGTGCAGGTGATTCCATCATGTACTTTATTAGGTCCAGCTTTGAAATTAACCATGTTGTATGATACAACATATATTGCCTAAGTCTCCGAGCTACCCAAATTAGAGCGCAACAGTATTTTTCAATGGACGGATACTTTGCCTCATATTGATGAACTTTTCTTCGAGGTAGTAGATCGCCTTTTCTTTCTTTCCTGACTCGTCGTGTTGCCCCAGCACGCAACCAATTGAATTTTCAAACACAGTCAAATACAATATCAATGGTCTTCCTGGAGTTGGCGGTACTAGCACTGGAGGATTAGACAAATATTGTTTTATCTTATCAAAGGCCACCTGACATTCCTCATTCCATTCTCCAAGGTTATGTTTTCGAAGAAGCCGAAAAATTGGGTCGCATTGGTTGGTAAGTTGAGCGATAAATCGGGCGATGTAGTTTAATCTCCCTAAAAATCTTCTGACTTCCTTTTGTGTGCGCGGAGGTGGTAACTCTTGAATAGCTTTTATTTTATCTGGATCAACCTCGATACCTCTTTCACTGACAATGAAGCCTAACAACTTTCCCGAGGTAGCCCCAAATGTACATTTGGCTGGATTAAGTTTTAGCTGAAACTTTCTCAGCCTTCCGAACAACTTCTTGAGGTTCACTACATGCTCTTCTTCCCCTTGGGATTTAGCAATCATATCGTCGACGTAGACCTCTATTTCTTTATGCATCATGTTATGGAATAACGTCACCTAGCCCTCTATATGTTGCCCCAGCATTCTTTAACCCGAATGGCATCACCTTGTAACAGAATCTTCCCCACATTGTTACGAAGGTAGTTTTCTCCATATCCTCAGGGGTCATCTTAATCTGATTATACCCCGAGAATCCATCCATGAAAGAAAAAAATGAATGTTTTGTTGTGTTATCCACCAACGTATCAATGTGTGGTAAGGGAAAATTATCTTTAGGACTTGCTCGATTCAGGTCACGGTAATCCACGCACATTTGTACTTTGCCGTCTTTCTTTGGTACCGGGACTATGTTAGCTACCCATTCTGGGTATTTGGAAGCTTGTAAGTAACCCGCATCAAATTGCTTTTTGACCTCTTCTTTTATCTTTAACAGCATCTCAGGTCTCATCCGTTTTAGCTTTTGCTGAATGAGTTTGCATTCTGGTTTCAGTGGGAGTCTATGGAATATTACATCTTCATCCAATCCTGGCATGTCTTGATATGACCATGCAAATACATCTTTGTACTCGCGGAGCAAAGCAATCAAATTATGCCTAGTGTCCTCTGAAATAGAGGTCTCAATTTTCACTTCTTGCTTCTTTTCTTCAGTTCCCAAGTTTATTGTTTCAACAGATTCTTGATGAGGCAAAATCTGTTTATCCTCTTGTTCCACCATTCTTAGCAAGTTAGGAGACGAGACAAGTCTTCAGCATTTTCTTCGGCTTCAAATTCTCCTAAACAAATAGCCTTCTCAAAATCAATTTCAGGACTCGTAACGGGTTTGTTCATGCAATTGATATCTGAGCACCTGAAAGTTGAATGGAAAAGGAAACTATAGAGGGGCATCTAAGTATTGAAACCAACAAACTGAATGTTATGGTATGGCATGAGGCAAATGTAAAGATAGGCTATGAAATGATTATGGAATTAGTGATAATGCGAAAAATTGTGACAAAATGCATCTTCATTGATATTCATTTAAACGATAAAGAGCGAATGCAAGCTCTTACAAAAGAATTCTATTATATCTAAGGACATAACAGAATGTTAACGTTTGAGCATTACTCTAAAGACTTATAAACTACAAGAAGATCCTCGGCAGTCCAATTGTTCAACATGAAACCTGGGGGATAAGGGCGTATCTTTGAGACGTCTTTACTCGTGTCAGATCCTTTGTCAATGACATTTATACTAATATTCTTAAAACCCTCTTCGATCATTAACATTATGCTTTGTGCATTATACTGCCCTGGGTATATCATTCCCGCAGACGTAAATGTTTTTGACAAAGGAGGGTACGTTATAGGCTCCCATTCTAATTCTTAGCCTAAAGCTCTTACAATCCGCCTTTCTCGATCTTTCTGTAACTATTTTCTTCTTTGTTGCATGTCTAGCTGGAACCCCAAACCGTATCGGGCCTTGTGGTGGACTGGCGTTAGAGCCCTGACTATTCCTTGTAGATACCTTCCCAAACCTTTCCTTACTTGGGCTCCTTTTCCTTTGACCAAAGCAGTCATCATCTCCATCATTTTATCCATTTGATCCCTTTGCTCGAGCGATTCCTCTCGAGATCTCACCATTAAGTCTCTTCTCTTGCTGTGACTTAGCCAGTTGTTCTTGTAATTCCCTTTGGACTCTTTCCATTCTTTCGATTCTTTCATTGAACTCAGCCTCAATTGTTCTAGCTTGTCGACGCGTTCTATACGAATGGCGTGATTCCAGATTTGAAGTGTTGTGACTGTGAATTATATGATTCTAACCTTAGCGAATAATCATGGGATAGATATATGCAATGAATGAATGAGTGCATAAATGAATGTCAATCATGAAAGATATGCAAGAAATGGGTGTTGATTTCAAGATAGCCCCTATTTAGGCATTTCATTCATCAAAAGAGTCTATTACACAATGCTTCGGTCACTCGTATAATTGACTCCTCCATTAGAAACCCGTTTTTGGCAACCATTCTCTAATCAACACATTCTTAACAAGATGCCTATAATACATGATGAAAATAAAGCAAAGACGAACAACCCTGGTTTGTAGTCAAATATAGGCAAAAAAATTCATGGAAAATTTATCAAATTACGCTACCCGATCTAGTTTATTAAACCAACCCAATCCCCTTGCATACAAAGTGAAAGTGCAAAAGGTAGTAGGCGTTTCTCCCGTGTACTTATTTTGGTGACTATGGAACAAGCGGAGGTTCGGCATTGCTCTAGTTAGGGGGCTCGTATGGTTCACTATATGCGGTTTTGGTTCTAGATAGGTACTCGAATTGTTTGTACTATCGTCTACTAAGACTAGTACGAAGTCTCGGTCATGGCCCATCATAGGCTTACGAGATCAATTCGAGGGATTACATTTACTTATGCCTATGCGGAGGGACAAGTTAACTCACGAAAGCATAAGTCATATGTAACCCGAAAGTATTCACTAGCCTGTGCGAAGAGACGAGTTAACTCACGAAGGCGTAGCGTTTACTTTCACTTAAACGGACGGAGCCCGGGTATAGAGCTCATGTTATGCAAAGATGCTCGTGCACGGTGTGTGGGGAGAAACTCACAAACCTTTACGTTTTATTTAAAAAACTAAACCAAAACTAAAATCACAAAAATTTAAAGCTGAAAAACAACCGGATAAAACAAGTTAGAATATATACAACACGATGTAAATGCATGATTTTTTTGAAAAAAAAAATTTGAGGATCACGACTAAATGTTACTTTGAATAAGGAACTTTGAAAATTTTGACAACGCGAGTTTAATTCGACTCGACTCTCAAAAAGGTTCCCCAGCGGAGTTGCCAGCTGTAGAGACGTAAAAAATTTTGCTTTCGGTCGCTAATTAAGGCGATTATTTGAAAATTTAAAAACCGACTTTCGATTTTATTAAAAAAAGAGTCGCCATCGATCTTTTTTTCTAGGTGTGACCGGACACCTAATAAATCATCCTTTTTTAGAGAAGAAAACTTATTCTTGCACAAAAATGAAGGCCGAATTTAGGTCTACGTCAAAAGCAGAGTAACGTTGGGTTCGGGAGTTGGTTACGCGTGAGGAAGGTATTAGCACCCTCGCGACGCCCAAAATTGGTATCTTATTAAACACATGTTGTCTTGATTTTCAAAAATACGAATTCAATTTAAGTGTGATCCAATTGAAGGAAATGAGAAGTTGTAAGTTTTTGGTTTTTTAGAAGGATATCCCGTTTTTAACACAAGCTGACTAACTTCACCCAACATAGCGATGAAATCAATGACTTAATGTTAAAATCGGTACATTGCCTTATTCTTAAAATTAAAATGTAAAAAGTTTCTAAAATGATAGTAAAAAAAATCTAAGAATATTATTGTAAAAAATGCGAATAGTGATGTGAATAATAAAGTATATAAAATATAAAATATTAAAATATCAAAATATTAGAATAATAATAATTAATATTGACAAATAAAAAATAAAATAGAAATAAAAAGTGTACATAATATATTTATTAGAAATAATAATGATGTTTAAAAATAAAACTATTAATAATACTACATAAATATGTAAATATATAAAAAATAAATACGTGATAATATTAAAAATATGTACATAATATAGTGTAAAAAATACATACATAATATAATTAAAATATATACATAAGATAACATGTAGAAAAAAATATAAATAATATAGTATTAAAGATATTCATAAAATAGTATAATATATATATATATATACGTAATATAGAATTTAGAATATACCTAATATATTAAAAGAATATATATATAATATAATATTAAGAAATATAATAATAACAAAAAAGAGAGGGAGAGTGGGTGATTTTTGGCACAAGGCCATACCATCGTCGATCCTTAGGACCATGATTATGCCGTCGATTGCCACCAAGTACAGACAATGGGACCTCAAAAAAACTTTTTCGGTAAAAATGGGAAAGCTTCCTCCTTTTATTTTTACTTTCCTTTTATTTTTACTTTCGTATAAAAGAAACAAAATAAAACTGAAAGGAAAACAATAAGCAAATAAAGAACTTAAAACGAGAATAGACAAAGAAAACTCTTTTGCTTTGATCTTTGATTAATCTCCAAAAAAAAAAAAAACTAGCCTCTCCAAAAACTAGCCTTTACAATAACTCTTCTGCTTGATTACTCTAAAAAAACCTCTCAAAAATCCTTTACAATAACTTTTTCCCCCAAAACTTCTTCCTCTCCTAAATACAAAATATGAGAAGGCTTATATAGCCATTTACAAAATATTTTTTATTGTTTATGTCTTCATTTGTAGGTACAAGTGGTGGTGGAGCAAGTGTGGCTAGTGGAGTAGGTAGTAGAGCAAGTGTGGCTAGTGGAGTTGGTGGTGGAGCAAGTGTGACTAGTGGAGTTGGTGGTGGCAAAGGCTAGCATTTAGTTGAGAAAAGTTTAGGTTGTGGGCTAGGGTTTTTTATCTTGATTTGGGCTTAGGGTTTGGGCCATTAGGGTTTTGATGTAAATTGGGCTTTGGGTAGTTAAGATTTTGGGTTTTGGGTTTAATTTTGGTGGGTTAGGTAAGGCTAAATTGGGTTTTGATGTAAATGGGTTAAAATTGGCCTACAACAGTGTACTAAAAAATATATATATTAAAATAATTAGAATCAAAACGAGGTATCGAAACCTCGGGAATTTTAAATCAAGCCATAAATATTTTTATAAATATTTATGGAGTGTTAATAAGTTAGTATTAAAGTTTCGTCAAGAAATTTTAAAGTACTGATAGCTAATTGAACAAAAAGGACTAAATTGTATCAAATGTAAAGTTGTGGGAAATGATTAAATAGCTTAAATGATAAAAGAAAGAGGTTTTAAAAGGAAAATAGACCCAAGGTATATTTGGGCTGGACGGCAAGGGCATGAAATCAGCAGGAAAATAAGGAGAATTAAGGGCAAAATTGGAAAATTGCAAAATTTACTTAATAAAGCTAGGACTAAAGTGGAATTATCTAGATTTCTCTTTATTTCTCTGCATTCTCATAAGTAAAAACACCATGGAAGAGTTTCCTTAAGCTGGTTTTTCATATTTTTACTGCAAGTAAGTTCAATTCTTGATTATTTCTTGAAATTTTTGTGTTTTTGTGACTTTTACAACTAGGTCCACTTGTTGAATTCATTAGTTTTTGATTCTATGAAAGAAATTGAAAGTTTCTATGAATATGTGTTGGAAGTATATGATGATTTGGAATGGAATTAGAGCTTTAAATTGTTTATTTACTGATTTTATTGAAAGAATTGAATAGAAAGTGAATGTTTGGGACCTAATTTGTAAAAAAGTTTGAAGTTAGAGTTTTATGTGGAAATTCTGAATTTCAATAGTTATGAAATAACTTATAATGTCTAGGAAAAGTATTAATTGAGAAAATTAGCTTAATTGAGGGTTAATTGAGCAAGGGTAATTGTATGAAGCTGTGAAATTTGGGGCAAAATGAAAATTAATATTTTGCACTAAAACAGTTTTGGACAGCAGCAATAGTCTAACTTTTAAAAATAACCAAAAATTTTAGAAATCGAATTAGAGGATGAATAAAATATAAAATATAAAATTAAAGCTTATTGAGTCTAGTTTCTTATAGAAGAAAGCGGTGTAAGCAATAAATTGTAAATCATGAGATATAATAAGTTTTGTGAGACAATGTCGAATGATTTCAGGTTCCCTGTTCGACTTTAGAAAATCATAAAAATTGGATAAAAATAAATAAGGGATTAAATTTATATGTTTAAAATCCTTAATGAGTCTATTTTCAATAGAAATAAGCAGGAACATCATCCGAATCTCGTATGATGAGATAATTAATTCTTAGTGAAGAAGGGTTGGAACTGTCAGATAGCAGATCAGGGGTAACTTTAAAGAATAAACTGTACTTATTGGCTAAACCAAAAATTCTGAAAATTTTATGGTAATAAGATGTAAGTCTAGTTTCAGGGAAAATCAGCGGATCTTAATTTTGAGTTCTGTAGCTTAAGATATAAATAATTTAGTGACTATGACGCAAATAGATAGTTTGAATATATATATATATGTATAAGTAAATAGTGAAATTATTGATAATGTTGTTGCATGTTATATAAATTAAGGATGTGTAATGGAGAGGAGGAGGAAGAAAATATGTATGAATATTCAGCTAGCATGAAATATCGATATAATGAATTACCTGATTTATGTTTATGAAGAAATGGCAAGAGAATGATATTTATCATGACATGTAAATAGGTGATTATTTTTGATACGTTGATACAAGGAAATTAATTAAATTGAGACGAGTAATAAATTCAAGTAAAACATATCTAGAAAAATAAGTACATTAAGGGACAATATGTTTGATTTTAAGTGGTTTCAAATATGAACGTTAGATGAAATGAAATATTTGATAAATAAATCGGTAACTCTGGTAATGCTCCGTAACTCTATTCCGGTGATGGATTCGGGTTAGGGGTGTTACAGGAAATTACTCAGTCGGTTTTCATCCAAACTTCATATAACAATATCAAGATCAAGTGCAATCTCCATATACATTCACTTCTCAATATCCGCTAAACTAATAATCTCACCATCATTTTAAACCCATTTTTCTTCACAACATTTTTCAACAAGCATGAATAATTTCATCAGTGAAAGTATAGGCCACGTAAATCGTAAGCAAAAGACCAGAATTGTTAATAGTCGACGCCATTAACTTGTTTGCAGCATCCCTTGAATGTTGAGGTAACAACTGCAGGTTCTTGGAGAAATGAACTCTGACATCGTAACCGTTAATGAAGCTGTCTTTTCTACACAAGAGCTCGAACTTCTCGATCATGAGACCATGATGAATTGAACTTCTTTAGGCCTACGCTTGAAATTATTGATGTTAACAACGTAGTATTTGATCCCCAGTTCATAGTAGTATATAACCATGGAAATGATAGCAAAGTACCCGGCTTCATGGCTGGCCACTTGTTTCAACTTATTTTGCTTTGCGTATATTCTGTTTATGTCCATCACGAAGTCAATGTGGGAAAAGATTAGACCAACTAGTAGAACACAATGCATGCATTTTATAAAAAATCGAATAACTTTGGAAAGAAACATCATCATTCTCTTACCAAATCCACCCTGTAAATGGACTAAGAAAAAAATTAATCCTTGTCTATCATATAAATCCCTTGTTCACAATATCATCAGCGGTTTATATATTTTCTTTAGCTCGCCAAGTAGCTCATCATCTATATATGATAAAGCTATAGCCTATAGTGCAAACATACATTCTTTTCAAAATCACATCGTACAGAAGATTTTAAAGAGGTTATGCATGGGGAAGTGTAAACCAATCAGCATGCCTATTGTACTTGGAGAGAAACTTTGAAGCAGTAAAAAGTTCCAAAAGGTTGATGAAAAAAACTATTGAAGCCTCGTGGGTTGCTTGCTGTACTTAATAGCAAGACGACCTGATATAATGTTCGCAATTGGCCTCTTGTCCAAATTTATGCACTACTGTGATATATCTCATTTCAAGGCTGCGAAAAGAGTACTGAGATACATCAAAAGAACAACTAATTTTAGTGTATGGGTCGCAAAGGAGAAGCCCTTGAAACTTATTGGCTACACTTATAGTGATTGGGCTGGATTAGTGGATGAAATGCCAAGTACCTCCGAATATTTCTTCTCAATTGGATTTCGGGTACTCTCTTGAAGTCTGAAAAAGCTATTAACAATAATTTAACCCACAACCGATGTAACAACCAAATTTTTCAGTGGTATCGAAAAATAGTGATTCGAGATTACAAAATTCAATGAGTAAGTTTAGAAATTTTAATAAATAATAATTATGGGCCAAGCGCGAATTTAAAAGAATTTTTGAATTAGTGAATTTTGCGATTTTAAAAGAATTAATCAAGTAAATTGGGTTGAAAACAAGGTATTGAGACCTCAAATTCATAAACCGAGCCATAAATATTTTTAGAAATATTTATGGAGTGTTAGTAAGTCAGTATTAAAGTTTCGTCAAGAAATATTAAGGTTTTGGTAGTCAATTGGGTAAAAAGGACTAAATTGAATTAAGTGCAAAATTATGAAATGTGATTAAATAGCTCTAGTAATAATTAAAGGAGGACTAAATAGGAAATTAAACACCCATTATTGGGCTGGAAGGCATGCGTGTGCAGGAAAAATAAAAATCAAGTGTGAACAAGGGGCAAAATTGGAAATTTTGCAAATTAAGCGTATAAAACAAGAGAAAATTGGAAAATCTAGAGATATCATCATTCTTCTTTAGCAAAAACGCCATGGGAGGTCTGAAAGTTGCTTCTTTTCATAGTTTGACATATGTGAGTTCAATTTTTTCCCTTTTCTTTGAGATTTTTATGTTTTTGTGACTTTTACAATTAGGTCCAAGTGTTTAATTCATTAGTTTTTGATTTTATGGACAAAATTGAAAGCTACCATTGATAAGTGTTGGCTGTTTATGATGAACTAAAATAGATTTGAAGCTTTTACATTGTTGTTTGATGATTTTATCAAGTAATTTCAATAGAAATTGATTTTAGAACCTAATTGTGAAAAAGTTGTGAATTAAGGTTTAGTGTTGAAATTCTGATTTTTAAAGGTTGTGTAATAGTTTTGAATGATGAAATAAAATGCTAATTGAGAAAAAAATTAGCTTAAGTGATGGGCTAATTGAGCAAGGACTGAATTGTATGACCAGTGAAATTTAGAGGAAAAATGGTAATAAACATCTTGAACTAAAACAGTTTTGGACAGCAGCAGTTTGTGAACTTTGAAAAATCACCATAGATTGTAAAAATTGAATCAGAGGATGAAAAAAATATTGAATTAAATCTTATTGAGTCTAGTTTCTTATAGAAGAAACGGTGTAAGCAATTGAATTGTAAGTTATGAGATATAATAAATTTTGTGAGACAAGGTCAAAATGAATTCGGGTTCCCCTGTTCTGACTTTGGAAAATCACACAAATTTGGAGAAAAATAATTAGAGGCTAAAAATTATAGTTTTAGAATCCTTAATGAGTCTATTTTCAAGATAAACCAACGAGAAAATTATTTGAGTTTTGTACTGTGAGATAATTAATTTTAAGTGAAGAGAGGTTAGAACTGTTAGATAGTGAAACAGGGGAAACTTTAATGAATAAACTGTACTAATTGGCTAAACTAAAAATTCTGAAAATTTTATGGTGGAAAGATATGTGAGTCAAGTTTCAGGGAAAATTTACGGATCTTAATTTGGATCTCTGTAGCTCAAATTAAAAATAATTTAGTGACTATGACACAAATGGACAACTTTAAATAAATTTATAAGTAAATAGTGAGATCATAGATAATGTTACTTATAAGAATGCTATATACATTTAGGATGTGGAATGGAGAGGAGGAGGAGGAAAATAAATATATGAATTTTCAGCTAGCAAGGGTTTTGTTGGGTTTTTCTCATAGGAAGAAAAACATAACTAAGTTATCCGGATAAAATATGAAGCTCTTGTTAAAGCTAGAGCAACAAAGTAATTATTCCGGATGAAATATGAAGCTCTTGTTGAAGTTAGAGCAACAAGGTAATAATTCCGGATGAAGTATGAAGTAAGTTTGAGATTCAAAGACTTAGGAGTTGTAACCAAATGAACAGAAGCAAATGGGATGAAAGATTTAGAGAAGTATTTAATATTTCATCCGGGTAACATACATACTGTTGTTTGTTGCCACCCTTAATAGGTTTACATTTAAAATGGATAATTTGTATGTTTTAGACTTAGGGACTAAATTGAATAAAAGAAAAATTGTAGGGGCAATTTTGTAAAAATGTCAAAAATTGAATAAATGAATTTTTTATTATTTAAATTATAAAATTGAATGAAACTATTAATTTAGATCAAGATCGGGCGAAAACATGTTTTAGGGATTAAATTAAAAAGTGTTGAAATTGTGGAAAATTTTATTATTTTATAGAATTTATGGGTTTTATCAATATATATAAGAATAATTAGGTTCGAAACAAGAATTTAATTACAAGAACTTTATTTTTCTTTGTCTAAGGATGAAATCGTCATTAATCAAAAGTTTAAGGGTAAAATAGTAATTTTGCCTAGAGATTAATTGAATGTATTAGAATATGAAATAAATAAAAATGATGATCAAATTTACTTATAAAGATCCGGGTGGCTCAAATATAAGACTTGAACGTGAAAAAGAAAAAGTTTTCAGATTAGTAAAACTATAAATACGAATAAGTAATGAAGTAAGTTCGTGGAACTTGAATTGAGTTATTGAATGTTTAAATTATATATTTATGTGACATGAATGTGAATTGAATGTTTAAATGTATGTTTTGGGCTTTAAGGGCCCAATAGAGGGACATTATGATTATTTTCAGAGTATGAATAATAAATTATTTGGAATTATCTGAAAATGCTCAGTAAACTCTAGTAATGCCTGGTACCCTATTCCGGCAACGGATACGGGTAGAAGGTGTTACAACCGAGGCTGAATATGTAGTTGCAATAGCAGTAGCTAACCAAGCAATTTGGTTGAAAATTTTTTTGGTTGATTTAAATTTTATGTAGGGCGAAGCAACTCAAATTTTGCAATAACCAGTCCACTATAGAAATTGTGAATAATCCAATTTTTCATGAAAAGACAAAGCATTTTAAAACCAAGTACTACTTTGTGAGAAAAGTTGAATAAGGTAAAGAAGTTACTCCGGTCCATTGTAGTACTGAAAATCAACTTGCTGACATCCTGACCAAACCACTAAGAAAGTCAAGGTTTGAAAAGTTGAGAAATAAAATTGGTGTTCGCAATATGAAGCCTAAGGAGGAATGTTTCGAAGTGGCCATCCATGCGAGCTCAATCAAACATTCGAGCTCATCAAAACTGCGAGCTCGTCAAATTGGCGAACCCTCTGGGTATGGCAAGCTACCTTAAATGAACACATGTAAAGTTGGCCAACACACCAATATTTGGGAACCCTTTAAGATTGGTGAGCTACCATAAAGTGCTGAGATCCTTACTCTGGCGAACTAGGATCGTGAGAAAGATGCAAATTGGGGTCACAGTAAAAGACGCGACCTGTCTAAAACTAAACCATGCGAAGCAACTGGAATTTGAGGGCTTGGGTGCAAGTTTAGTTTACAGGATATATTTTTTCTAGAAGATTTAGTATTTATTAGTATAAATTGTTTAACATTTATTAGCCCAAAATCTTAAGTTGTTTCTTTCCATCTTTAATAATTTTTTTGTTATATGTAATGGGCCAAATTTGCCCAGCCCGTATAAAGACAAGAAACAAAACGAAAATACAAAAAAAAAATCACAAAAAAAAATATGTATACCACAGTCCAGGTCTTTGGTACAAAGCAGCCCAAATACATTAACCCTAGCCCGATACCCATCATGAGCCCAAATCGAAACAAGCCCAAGAGGCCCATTCCCTTAACAGCTCCAGAAACCTTAGGTCCCCCCCTTTTCGTTTTGCGCAACAACCAAGAAACAGCCCCATACCTCCACTACAGCAGTCCCATACCTCCACAACCCTCGTACGCCACGCCTGCACCCCGTACGCATGCCAACAGACTCTGTATCTGCAAGAAGGAAACAAAAACAATGAATGAATGGAAACAAGTATATTGTATTTTTTCGGTTTATTTCCTTTTTCGGCTATAAAAGCCCAGCTTTTAATCTTTGTAAAAAAAAAAAGAAGAAGAGGAGAGCATTTTTTTTCACGAATACACAACAGGCAATAAAAAAGAGCGAACACAAACACAAAAGGAAAATCAATACAAAAAAGCTTTTCAAAAAAAAAAGTCTCCACAAGGTGATTCTCGTTTTTTTCTTCCGATTTAGTTTATGTTTTTTTGATTGATCTATCGCATGAAAAACGAATAAAAGAGAGGGCGAATCAAATATAAAGAAATCAATTTTGTTTAAAGAAAAAGCGAGGAGAGCCTTATCTTGCAGATATGCCAAAGGTTCCTCTCGCTTCGTTGAAATCGAAGTTGAAAAGAGATCTCAAGGCTGAAAAGTTCTCCACCGTTGGTAGGTTCAAGCCGTCGTTGGTGTTGTCGGCCACCGGATCTGGTGGTGGTTCGGCTGCTGTAAGTTTATGGACTGAAACCTAGTTGAGGGTTAGGAATTTGGGAGTTCTGTGCTTAAGAAAATGGTTTTGTAAGCTTTTAAAATATAAATGTATAATAAAAGCTATTAATTTTAAAGTGGTGCAATTAAGAAGTTGGAAACTGCGTGTTGACCTGCTCATTAGCTGGAATTGCACATTTCCATCTAAAAGGGGTAATTTATGCGGACAGTCCCTCCCATTTGTACCACTTTTAATTTAATCCTATCCCATGTCTTTCATCTTTGCCCAGAACTTTGCGCGCCACTCCAATTTAGTCAGCGCTTAAGCGTTTCGTTTTGGAATTGGGACTATTTTCATTTTTAATCCTTGGCCATTTGAGCGCCTTACGCTTTGGTCCTTTCAACGGTTTATTCTATTTGTTAATTATCTCTTTTAATTTGCTTTTATCTCAATTAAGTTTTTTATTTTTGGCATAGTTCATTCTTTTTCTTTTCTTTTCGTTTGGCATTCATCCTTTTTTTATATTTTAAATTACTTTAATGATTTGTTATTATTATTTAATTATAAAGCTATTATTTTAAAATTACCTTATATATCATATTGTTTCTAAAACTTTGTATAATATTTAATTTAAATTAATCTTATATTAATACATATATGAGTTATGACAAAATTAGTTTTACTTTATACACATTATTAGTTCCATGTTATTTTACATATATATATATATATTTAATCTATTTATTTGTATTTCCTTTCAAATTTATTATATATATAGTTTATTCTTTGGAAAATATGTTTTATTATTTCCTTGTTATTTAAGACTATTTTATATATATATTATTTTATTTGTTATTCATCATGCATATAGTCTTCTTTATATATATAAGCATGTTTTTAAATCCATTATACAATTTGTTATAAAATTAATTTAAGCTTGTAGGTATTTCTATGTTTTACAAATTATTATTATTATTATTATTATTTTAGTTATTTATGCATATATATTTTGTGAATCTATTTAGTGCATTATATCTTTTCATATATCTCTATTATCCTTTCATATTATATACATTATTTAAATTATCATGTACATTGTCAAATTTTAAATGCACTTGTGTCTAAAATATTTTACATAATTTGATTCAATTTTTATTCTATAATATTTATTCGAAAATCCTATAGCTATCCCTAGTTTTCATACAAATTTGTCAACCTATATATATGAATCCATTTATTCATTATTATTTTAAAACCGTTTTATAGCACATTGGCTTGTAACTGCTATGTTGTTTTTATATCTTGCATTGGTTACTCTATATCATGCTATGTACATTATTGGGGCATATTATTGTATGCATTGTTTTGCTTATGTGATTGTTATGTTATCATTTTCGTCATGGTATTATTATATCAACTATTCTCCATGTATTATTGTAATTGGGTTGCATTTTTAGGATAGCTATATTTAATTATTAGTTTGTTAATTGATTGTATCTCATATGTGCCTATTATCGCATATCATTATTTTCCACTTGGTTTGTGAAATGTGGTTCTATAAAACCCAAATTTTATGATTAATTTCGTCTTATTTCAAATCGAATTAATATGTCTTAAGCTAGCTTTATAATCATTCGTTCAAAAATTCTTTAAAATGAAGGCGAGATTTGATATTTGGCAATTCGCGGAATTGTGCCCTAACGTGTTGGGTTGCAATTTCGTGTTTGCTCAAAATAATCGAATATCACTTCAAAATATCACTCATATCTTTTAAAAATCCCTTAAACGAAAACGGTATGCGATATTTGGTAACTCGTGGAATTGTGCCCTAACGTGTTGGGTTGCAATTTCCCGTTTGTTTAAAATAATCAAATATTCCTTCAAAATTTCACTCAGGTCTTTTAAAAATCCATTAAAACGAAGATAATACTCGGTGTTTGACAATCCGGGAATCATGCCCTATCATGTTGGATTGTGATTTCTCGCTTGTTCAAAACAATCGAATATTCCTTTAGGCTTTCGTTCATGTTTATTAAAAACCTTTCAAAACGAAAGCGATGTTCAATGTCTGGGGACTTGAGAATCGAGCCCTATTGTACTGGGTTGCGCTTTTTCATTCGTTCAAAACAATCTAATATCCCTTCAGAATTTCACTCATATTTTCTAAGGTGAGGCAATGTTCGATGTTTGGAAATTCGAGGAATCATGCCCCACTGTGCTGGGGTTTCAGTTTTTCGTTGGACCAAATAGTTGGGCATCCTTCTGTTAATTTCAAATTATAAACTTTCGGATGTCAAAACAAGAAGATTTTTGGCAATCAACTCGGGTTATTCAAATGTTATTTAAAAAGAACCACGATTCAAAAACGTTTTTAATTTTAGACATAAGGACAGTATCTAATCGATTTGGTACCAATTTTGGGCGTTATGAGGGTGCTAATCCTTCCTCATACGTAACTGACTCCCGAGCCCGTTTTCTCATAATTTTCGTAGACCAGCATCGTTGTTTTAGTAAATAAAAAATGTTTCATTAAAATAACCAAATTCTTAGGTGACCCGATCACACCAAAATAAAAAGATCGGTGGCGACTCCATATTTCTGTTTTTCAAAAGTCGATGCCCCCGTTTTTCATTAAAAAAAATTTAAATAAAAATGGTTTCGACAGCTTGGCGACTCCACTGGGGAACTTGAGAGTCGAGCCATAAAAATCAATTATTTACTGTCCTTTTGTCGAAAACCAAAAATTTACTTTAAAAATCATGTATCTTTCGATTGCATTTGATTGTGTGATTGTCTTAGTGCGGGTCTTGTAAAATAGCACTGCATTTCATTACATGACCACTGTGGTCACACCTTCTAAATGGGAGTAAGAAATTACGCTTTCGTGAGGTTTTCACTTCCGCATGGGCTAGTGGATTGCTTTCGGGGTACATCCGTACCTATGATTTCGTGAGATTTTCATCTCCGCATGGTCATAGGGAAATGTATCCCCTCGAACCGAACTCGATCTATATGAGCTTATAATGGGTGAGGATTGAGGAATCTACTGGTTCGGGTACCTTATCTCTAGAACTAAACCGCATATAGTGAACCTTAGGAACCATCCTTGGGTGAAGCCACATCGAGCCTTAGTACTTACCCGTATATGCGTCATAGTTATCATTTATGTGCTTGCATTCTATCACTATTATTTGACACTAACCGGTGTTTTGTTTTGTTTTGTCATTTTTGCATAACATTACATACTAAAGTAGGCGTTAATTCGTATTCAATTACTAAGTTAGAAAATTTGACATGGAGAATGAATTTCTTAGTAAAGTCGAGGATAATGCGGCCGTTCATGCATGGTCGGAGAGGCTACGATCAGTGAGAGGGGATAGCTTGGCAGAAGGGTATGTATCGGAGCTGCAAGATTTCACTCGCGTCAATGTAGTACAGAACGAGCTGCAAAAGTTGAGAGACATTTGGGCTAGTTGGAATGAAGGAATCAAGCAATTGTTTTACCAAAATTATGGTGACGTATCCTACCTGCTAGATATTAGAGTGGATAAGCATTTGTTCCGAGTCTTGGTGCAGTTTTGGAATTCTGCATACAAGTGTTTCACTTTTGGAAAAGTGGATTTGGTACCTACCATGGAGGAATACACTACTTTGCTCAGGTGTCCCAAAATTCAGGTCCGGAAGACTTATGCTCGAGTTTTTAGTAGTCAGACTTTCGTGAAGAAACTGATTAGCATTTCTGGGATGAGCGAGCCTTGGGTTACTGCTCGGATTCAGCAAAAAGGAGATAGCAAATGTATCCCTTGGGAGAATTTGCGAGATTTGAGCTTGACACATCCAGATGAAAGAAAGAGGGTTGATATATTTGCCTTAAGCATCTACGGATTAGTGATCTTTTCTAAGGCTTTAAGGCACGTGGACGAGGCGGTCATTGACTTGTTTGATCGCCTTGAAAAGGGAATCATACCGGTACCAGCAATATTGGCAGAAACGTTCAGATCTTTGAGCTCATGTCGGAAGACAGGCGAGGGGCGATTCATTCGATGTGCGCAATTATTGATGGCATGGTTCCACGAGCACTTTTGGAAGGTAGATAAAGTTTCCTATCAAGTCTTCTCCGAGGATTATTCCCCGTTGAAAGAAGAGGCAACTATACGGAGGAGAGAGGATATCTTAGAGGAGAAGTGGATGGACATTCTTCAGAACCTCAAGGAGGGGGATATCAAGTGGAGAGCTTATTGGATGGTTCATGACGAGATCATGTACCGATGTGGTAGCATTGATTGGGTGCCACTGTTAGGAATTTGGGGAGCAACCGGGTATACTCCGCTGTTAGCCTTGAGGTAATATAAGTTAAGGCAGTTTGTACCCACGACCTATGGGCTTGCTCAGAGTGAATTCTCATTTAAAGGTGCTCATTATAAGAAGAGAGTTCGGGAGTTATCGGATGCTTGGAAGCAAACTTGTTAGATGAAGAGGTTAGCCATCGGTTCCATGGTAATGCCCGAGTATAGCTAGTGGTTTAAAAAGAGGATTAATGATAATATTCCTAGGCTAAGCTTGGAGAATGCTCGACCTATCGAGGAACAATTACAAGTCGCCCCATCAGAATTGGAAATTATAAGGCAAGATTTTGAGAAGAAGAGTTCAGAGCTCGGGAAGAAGATCGAATAGTTGGAGGAAGAGAAGATGCATCTAAGGATAGATGCTGATGTTCAGAGGTCAGAAGCTGATAAATGGAGAAAAGGAAAAACTAAGGCCGAAGAAGACCTAGACAGCTTAAAGACAGACTACAAGAAGCTGCGCCTATCTATGAGGACTGTGGGTTTAGGTAAGACTTCTGAACAATAGTGCCACAAAATTCGAGAAGAAAAAACCAATACCAATCGGTGGGGAAAAAAATTTCGAGAAGCTCAATGACGAAACAAAGATTTGGAGAAGAGTCTGTCGGAAAGTAGAAATGAGCGAGGGGAATTAAGGGCTAGAGTGGCTGAACTCGAGAAGTCTCTGCATCAGTACCAAAACCGCAACACCGCAATAAAGTTGAGGGCAAGCTTGAGCAAGATAGAAGCAATGAAAGGAAGGATAGAAGATTTAGAGGCGTCACTGCAGAACTGCGAGATGCGGATCTAGTTTTTCGAGGCAAATGAGGATCGTTGGAAAGAGCAGCTTCATCATGTGCAAGACAAAGTCAGAAACAGAGATCACCTTATGAGGGAAGCCATAACCCAGATTCGGGAAGTAGCGGACTACTTGCAAACTTTAGCGGTTCAGGCAGACACATTGAGCGTGAAGTATGAATTAGAGTCAGACCGCGGACAAGAGCTGGCCTCGTTGCTTAGAAAAATTAGGACTTTGAGTGTTAAAGCGAGATTTTATCTATAACTCGACCTTATGTAAAAGATTTATTTTCAAAGTGAAATTTTCTAAGGGCAATTGAATCAAAATTGATGCCTCCTTTGCATTCATACATTTGCATTACATCATATCATCATGCATTAAAGGCCATAAGAGTTTTCTAATTAATTAATTAAAAATTATTTCAGTAACTTGGAAACCAACGAAAACCAACCAACCACGCATCCTTACAGTACGACAAAAAAATCAATGGATAAGAGACTTGAGAAATTAGAGCAAATGCAAAACGACATGCAAGAACCAATGCAGTCCCAGATGGAAGAGCAGCTAGCAAAAATTCAACGAGAGATGAAGGAGCAAATGATGAAGTCTCAGAGAGAGATGATGTCCCAGTTATCCAAATTACTGTTGGGAGGAATGGATAACGGAAAGGGAAAGGGCCCCATGGACCAAGTTGAGGAAACCAATGAAGATCTCCAATACCCCATTGGCTTTACTCCGATGCATAAACCGATGAAGCCTGGGATTAACCTACAAAAACCATCGGTCACAATCATGCCCCAGCAAGTTCAGGCCGGAGCTTCAATTCCGATGAACTTCCAAACCGGCTCAGGCTCTAACTTTGTCAACAACCCGAACTATCTGCCCATTCCCGACTTGGATGAAGTGGCTGAAGAGGAAAAGGCGAGGATGGATTCGCAAAAACAATTAGAAGAACGATGTAGATGGCTTGAAGAGAAATTCAAAGCCATAGAGAGCGCGGATCATCATCAAGAGATTGATGCTAAGGATCTGAGCCTGGTCCCAGATTTAGTCCCCCCCCAAATTCAAAATGCCTGAATTCGAGAAATACAATGGAACAAGCTGCCCTAAAGCCCACATCACCATATTCTGCAGGTAAATGACGAGATATCTTAACAATGATCAGTTACTAATCCACTGCTTTCAAGATAGTCTGGTTGGAGCGGCGTCTAAGTGGTACAATCAACTGAGCCGAGCCAAGATTAACTCATGGAAAGACCTGGCTCAGGCCTTTATGAAGCAATACAATCATGTGACGGACATGACCCCCGACAGGATCACTCTCCAGAATATGGAGAAAAAGTCAAATGAAAGCTTCAGACAGAATACACGAAGGTGGAGAGAGGTGGCCATACAAGTTCAGCCGCCACTTCTAGAAAAAGAGACAACAATGCTCTTTATTAACACCTTGAAAGCCCCTTTTATCACTCATATGTTGGGAAGCGCCACCAAGAGCTTCTCTGACATAGTGATGATGGGAGAAATGATCGAAAACGCTGTAAAGAGCGGCAAGATAGAATCGGGAGAGAGTGCTAGGAAGTCAGCCCCGAGGAAAAAGGACAATGAAGTGAACAACACGAGCACATTCAACAAGGGGCAGCCCAAATCATTTACCGTAAATCAACCCAAAACGATTACCACCAATCAAAAAAGCCCTGCAAGACAAGAATCCAATGCAAGGAAGAACACAGAAAGGCCACAATTCACCCCTATACTAATGACGTATAGGGAGTTGTACCAGAACCTGTTCAACACTCATGTGGTATCACCTTTCTACCTTGAGCTAGTGCAGCCCCCGTATCCTAAATGGTATGACACAAACTCCCAATGTGAATACCACGCAGGTATTACTGGGCATTCAATCAAAAATTGCATTGCGTTCAAGAAAGTGGTCGAAAGACTTATTAAGGTGGGAATCGTAAGATTTGATGACCCAGCTACGCCCAACGTAGCAGGAAACCTACTCCCCAATCACATCGACCAAGGAGTGAACATGATAATCGAAGGCAAAAATAAGAAGATTAAGTGTGAGGTTGCAAAAATCAGGACTCCGTTGAGACAAGTGTGGAGGGAGATGGTCAAGAGAGGTTTGATCGCGTTGGATTTGGGAAGAGAATCCAAAGAAGAGAGGAACTACTGCGAGTTCCACAACGAGGTGGGGCATGAAATCCAAGAGTGTGTCAAGTTCAGGGCCCTAGTGCGGAACATGATAAACAATAAGGAAATGGAATTCTATGAAGAGACTAAAAACCCTGTAGAGGGAGATATATGTGCGTCGGAGGGAGAGTCGATGGCACAAAATCAAACAGTTAACTACCCCGTGGTTATCATATTGAGACCCAAAAATAATGAAGCTAGAGTTCAACTACCACTAAGGGTCATAATCCAGAGACCTGCAGTCTTCCCCTATAAAGATAGTAAAAGGGTCCCATGAAATTATGATTGTAATGTAATAATTACGGGGAAGGAAAACCTGGTTGACATTTTAAAAAAGGACCAAGATAGAGGCTCTTATACACGTAGTGGAAGACATTACGATGCAGCGAGCGAGAAGGCACAACCCGTAAAAGGAAAAGCCCTAGTGGTCGAAGGGGTGAAGGAAAAAGCGACCAAATCTGAACTTCCTGTCGATGAGCTAGTTAACGAAGAAGAGGCTAAGGAGTTTTTAAAATTCCTAAAGCATAGTGAATACAGCGTGGTAGAACAGCTACGTAAACAACCAGCTCGTATCTCAGTACTGGCTTTACTTCTAAGCTCGTTAGTTCATCGCAGCGCGCTAATGAAGGTCTTGAATGAAACATATGTTGTCAATGATATCTTCGTTAACAAACTGGATCGTCTGGTTAGTAACATAAGTACCGACAACTATATCTTCTTGAATGACGATGAGATACCACCCGGTGGCATGGGGTCGACTAAAACACTGTACATTACCACACGCTGTAAAGGGTATACGCTGCCAGGCTTACTAATTGACAATGGATCAGCTTTGAATGTCTAGCCATTGACCATACTAAACAGATTACCTGTAGACAGCTCTCACATGAAAGAGTGCCAGAACATAGTGAAAGCATTTGACGGCACGGAGAGAAAGGTGATGGACGAAATTGAGGTACCTCTTCAGATTGGGCCAAACATATATGAGGTGGATTTCCTAGTAATGGATATCAAGCCCTCATATAATTGCTTATCGGGGAGGCCCTGGATACATTCAGCTCGGGCAGTGCCTTCCTCGTTGCATCAAAAGTTGAAGCTGGTATCAGAGGGGAGGTTGATAACGATCTATGCTGAAGAGGATATTATTGCAACTGTGAGCAATAATGCGCCCTATTTGGAGACAGATGATGAAGTAATCGAATGTTCATTTCGATCTTTAGAATTTGTTAATGCAACCTTCATCGCCGAGGGAAGCAAGATTCTGGTGCCAAAATTGTTTAAAACCACGAGAATGAGCCTCCAGTTGACGATTGGAAAAGGAGCCCTACCCGGAAGAGGACTTGGGAGATATCTACAAGGAAAGGTTGAAACGCCAATGCTGAAGGACAAGAGAGACCGCTTCGGCTTAGGATTCAAGCGAGATGCGAAATAAAGGAGAAGAGAGCTAGAAAAGAAGCAAGAAAAAAGGAGAGCATGGTTGACCGAGGGAGAAATCAAATGGGAACCAATGATATTCCCCCACATATCGAAAACCTTTGTGTCCAGAGGAATCATTCATCCCGAGCGGGGTACGCCTAGAAAGGAAGCCATAGAAGAAAGGCTGGAAAGCTTGGACATCAACGCCACATACGACGAAGAGGCTGGGAGAGAAAATTTGTCGGGCATTTGCCCTTACACATTTGGAAGTGTTCTGGACAACTGGACTGCGGAAGAGATTCCTGTAGTTTTTAGAATTGATTCAGAGTAATGTCCAAAACATACTTATTGCTCTAGGCCTAGGAGTAATAAGAATCTTTTGTGAAATAGCTAATGTTTAAAAAACGTTATTTCAATAAAATACACGGTTATTATCATCCTTTCAATTTCATTCATAATCATACAAATGATTACTTTCAGATTATTTTATTCTCGAAACATTTTTTCTAAATATTCTTTCATTCGTCATTCATAATTATACCACAAAAATAAATGTTTCTAATTCTTTTGATTCATTGTATCTGCCTTCATCCTCATAACAGGTCCCCAGATATCAATGATATGAGTGACACTACTAGCAACTCAGAGTTTCCTTTTGAGCAAAATGTGTGTATGGAGGATTCTCAAGATTTTGAAGATGACCAAGGCTGCAACCTATCTCCCGATTTGTTGAGAATGGTAGAACAAGACGAGAAACAAATCCTACCTTACAAAGAATCAGTTGAAATTGTGAGCTTAGGAGAGGGGCAAGGGGTGAAGATCGGAACATGTACCACCATAGAAATGAAGCGAGACCTCATTGAATTACTTCAGAAATTCAAAGATGTCTTCGCATGGTCATACCAAGATATGCTTGGGTTGGACACTAATATCGTGGTGCACCGACTCCCCATAAAGGAGGAATGTAAGCCAGTTTAGCAAAAACTCCGAAGAATGAGGCCCGACATCTTGCTAAAAATAAAAGAAGAGGTTCAAAAACAGTTCGACGCTGGATTCTTGAAGGTGGTAAAATACTCAGATTGGGTAGCCAACATCGTTCCAGTCTCTAAGAAGGATGGAAAAGTGAGAATGTGTGTAGATTACAGGGATTTGAACAAAGCCAGCCCGAAAGACAATTTCCCACTGCCTCATATTGACACCCTGGTGGACAACACGGCGGGACACTCACTGTTTTCGTTCATGGACAGTTTCTCTGGATATAACCAGATTAATATGCATCCTGAAGATATGGAGAAGACCACATTTGTGACCATGTGGGGGACGTTCTGCTACAAAGTAATGCCATTTGGCCTAAAAAATGCGGGGGCTACCTATCAAAGAGCCATGATAACCTTTTTTCATGACATGATACATAAAGAGATTGAGGTTTATGTCGATGATATGATCGCAAAGTCTCGAAAAGAGAAGGAGCACCTAAAAGCCTTGAGGAAATTGTTCTTGAGGTTGAGGAAGTTTCAGCTAAAACTCAACCCCACCAAATGTACCTTTAGAGCCAAGTCTAGAAAGTTGCTCGGATTCGTGGTTAGTGAAAAAGGGATCGAGATCGATCCAGACAAAATTAAAGCCATACAAGAGCTATCTCCGCCGCGTACTCAAAAAGAGGTTCGAGGCTTTCTAGGAAGATTAAATTACGTTGCTCAGTTCATTTCACAATTAACTGAGAAATGTGACCTGGTCTTTCGCCTCCTCAAGAAACACAACCCGGGTGAATGGGATGAAGAATGCCAAGGGCTTTTGACAAGGTTAAACAGTACTTATCCAACGCTCCGGTGCTAATGCCACCTAACCCCGATAAGCCATTGATACTGTATTTGGCAGTACTTGAGAATTCTATGGGATGCGTATTGGGTCAGCATGATGAGTCAAGAAGGAAAGAAAATGCTATTTACTATCTTAGTAAAAAGTTCACGCAATGTGAGGCAAGGTATCCGCCGATAGAGAAACTGTGTTATGCCCTAATTTGGACAACCCGAAGGTTGAGGCAGTAGATGTTGTATCACACCATTTGGCTTATCTCAAAATTGGATCCTTTAAAGTACATGATGAAGTCAACAACTTTGAATGGAAGGATGGCTCGATGGTAGATTCTGCTTTCTGAATTCGACATAGTCTATGTGAACCAGAAAGCAGTAAAAGGAAGTGCAATAGCAGATTTTCTGGCCAGTAGAGCTTTGGAAGACTACGAACCTTTGAACTTCGACTTCCCGAATGAAGACCTAATGTGTGTTGCTACCACTAAAAAAGGTGCTCTCGAAGAACTTCCTTGGAAATTCAATTTCGATGGGGCGTCAAACGCTGTGGGCAATGGAATCGGGGCCGTCTTAGTGTCCCCAAATGGAGATCATTATCCATTCACTAGTAAATTGGATTTTGATTGTACGAATAACATGGCAGAATACGAGGCGTGTATCATGGGAGTCCATGCAGCCATAGAACGCAAGATTAAGGTGCTAAAGGTGTATGGGGATTCCGTGCTAGTGATTTATCAACTCAAGGGAGAATGCGTGACTAGAGACCCCAAGTTGATCGACTATCGAAAATTGGTCCTTGAATTGGTTAAAGAGTTTGATGACATTACCTTCCACTACCTTCCACGAGACGAAAATCAGATGGCTGATGCTTTGGCTATCTTAGCTTCCATGATCAAGGTGAACAAACAAGAAGATGTCAAACCCATCCGGATGAGCATTTATAAAATTTTGGCCCACTGTTACAATATTGAAGAAAATAAAGAGAGAGATGATCACCCTTGGTATCACGATATATTGCAATACGTGAAGAATCGTGAATACCCAGACCAGGCAAGCGAGAATGACAAAAGAACTCTAAGAAGACTGGCCATCGACTATGTCTTAGATGGGGATATATTATACAAATGAAGAAAAGATCAAGTGCTACTAAGATGTGTAGACACCGTTGAAGCTAAGAAAATCTTGGAAGAAGTCTATGAAGGCGTCTATGGGACGCATGCTAATGGTTTTACAATTTCCAGGCAAATTATGAGATTCGGCTACTATTGGTCCACCATAGAAGGAGACTGTGTCAATTACGCCAAGAGATGTCATAAATGCCAAATCTACGGGGACAAAATTCATGTGCCTCCTTCACCGCTGCATGTCATGGTTGCTCCATGGCCATTCTCGATGTGGGGCATAGATGTGATTGGACCAATATCGCCGAAAACTTCCAATGGGCATCGGTTCATCTTTGTGGTTATTGACTACTTCACCAAATGGGTAGAAGCCGCTCGTATGCTAGTGTGACAAAGTCGGTAGTGAGCAAGTTTCTGAAAAAAGAGATCATATGTCGATATAGAATACCGGAGAGGATTATATCTGAAAATGCATTAAACTTGAACAATAGTACGATAGCGGAAGTCTGCAGTCAATTCAAGATCAGACATCACAACTCGTCACCATATCGCCCAAAGATGAATGGGGCCGTGGAAGCGGCCAATAAAAACATTAAGAAAATTGTGGGAAAGATGACCGAAACCTACAGAGACTGACATGAGAAGTTACCATTTACCCTCTTTGCTTATCGAACGTCAGTCAGAACCTCAACTGGGGCAACCCCTTTCTCCTTGGTCTACGGAATGGAATCGGTGTTGCCAATCGAAGCTGAGATCCCGTCTCTTCGAGTGTTGTCAGAGTTAAAGTTAGATGAAGCAGAATGAATCCAGTCTCGATACTATCAATTGAACTTGATTGAGGAAAAGAGGCTAAGAGCTATCCGTCATGGTCAGATGTACCAAAAACGAATGATGCGGGCTTATGACAAAAAGGTTCACCCTAGAAAATTCCACAAGGGAGACCTAGTTTTGAAAAATATCCTTCCCATACAGAAAGATTTTCGAGGAAAATGGATGCCTAATTGGGAGGGGCCTTACGTGGTGAAGAAAGCTTTCTCCGGAGGAGCATTGATTCTAGCCGAGATGGATGGTAGAAACTTGCCCAATCCTGTAAATTTGGATTCTGTCAAGAAGAATTTCACTTAAAGAAGAAGAGGCTAAGGTGAAAACCCGCAAAGGGCATTTTGAGACTAAAGGGTTTTTGAGTTAAAAACCCGTAAACGGGTAGCTCAAATTTCGAATGTGGGATATATGGTAGTCTTGCCCTCCCAAAATCAATAAGAGGGGAGAACAGTATACCTTGGGGCATCAACAAAATACGTTTGATCTCTGAACACACATTTAGCTCGAAGAAGCCTTTGAGAAATTAAATAGTGAAGCTCGTGCTGCGATATCTGGGGCACCTTTTTCCTCATTTTATTTTGAGCCTTACCAGATTTGCTATCCTGTTTAATGTATTCACTTCAAGTTTTGCTCAATAAAATTCCATCTTGTCCATTATGATAATCTCTTTTGAGCATTTTTTTGAAATCACGATTTTTGGACTTAACATTCACATAAAAAAAAGGTTACGCATATTACTCTGGAAAGTTTCTAAATAGTACAAGGACCTGAAACAGGGCCACTAGGCAGAATTAAACAGACTCAAAAGTGGGAAACATTGGAAAAAGAATAGTCCAAGTTGTGACTATTTCTTTGAATCTTCTATCAAAGATAACGGCGAAACAGCAAGAGGCGATAGTGCTTCAATGATAGAACTCGGATAAACTATGAGCAACGATACCTTAAACATTTAAAAAGAAATCATTCTCATGACATTTCTGCATTCATATAATGACACATCTAGTTAGGAGCATTTGATTCATTTCGATCATAACATCCTAATTATTTGACATAAATCATCACATTTAGTTAGGAGCATTTGATTTATTTCAATCATAGCATCCTAATTATTTGGCATAAGCATAGATACATGAAACTGATTTTACAGATCATGTTCCTCAAAGGACAGTGCAGTGGAATCGGTGAATTCATAAGTCTTAACCCCCTAAGCAGTGGGGCAACAAGCTAAAAATTATAGATCTTGTTTCCCTAAGATTACAGTGGAGCAGATCGAAAACGGCGAATCTAGGTTTCCTGATGTTGCATCGAAGTAGATTTAAGACACCATCCTAGCTCCCTAAAGTTGTCGTGGAGTAGGCTGAAGATTGTAGATCTTGTTTCCCTGAGATTGTAGTGGATCAGATCAAAGACGGCGAATCTAGGTTTTCTGATGTTGCAGCGAAGCAGATTTAAGCCACCATCCTAGCTCCCTAAAGTTGTAGTGGAGTAGGCTGAAGATTGTAAATCTTGTTTCCCTGAGATTGCAGTGGAGCAGATTGAAGACGGCGAATCTAGGTTTCCTGATGTTGCAGCGAAGCAGATTTAAGCCACCATCCTAGCTTCCTAAAGTTGTAGTGGAGTAGGTTAAAGATTGTAGATCTTGTTTCCCTGAGATTGCAGTGGAGCAGATCGAAGACAGTGGATCTAGGCTTCTTGATATTGCAGTGAAGTAGATTTAAGCCACCATCCTAGCTCCCTAAAGTTGTAATGGAGTAGGTTGAAGATTGTAGATCTTGTTTCCCTGAGATTGAAATGAAGCAAATCGAAGACGACGGATCTAGGTTTCCTGATGTTGCAGCGAATCAGATTTAAGTCACCACCCTAGCTCCCTAAAGTTGTAGTGGAGTAGACCCAAGATTGCAGACCTCATCTCCAGTGGAGCAGATCAAAGAAAACAAGCCTTAACACCCTAAGTAGTAGGGCAACAGGCCGAAGATTACAGGATCTCGTCTCCCTGAAGTTGCAATGGAGCAAGATCGAAATCACGATCCTTGTCTCTTTGAAGTTGCAATAGAGTAGGATAAAAAACACGTGAACCATGTCTCCCTGAAGTTACAGTGGAGCATATTTAAGCTACTTGAAAAAAGAAGCACCAAGAAGTCGAGACTCAGTAGATCCTGGCAAAATTGGCCCATTTATAGTCTTTACTCTATTTTCGTTACACGAAAATGAGCAAAGAGGGGCAGCTGTAATGGGCCAAATTTGCCCGGCCCGTATAAAGACAAGAAACAAAATGAAAATACAAAAAAAAAATATGTATACCACAGTCCAGGTCTTTGGTACAAAGCAGCCCAAATACATAAACCCTAGCCCGATACCCATCATGAGCCCAAATCGAAACAAGCCCAATAGGCCCATTCCCTTAACAGCTCTAGAAACCTTAGGTCCCCCCCTCTTTTCGTTTTGCGCCACAACCAAGAAACAGCCCCATACCTCTACTACAGCAGTCCCACACCTCCACACCCTCATGCGCCTTTTGCACCCGTCGCATGCCAGCAGACTCAGACTGCAAGAAGGAAACAAAAACAGCAGCGAATGGAAACAAGTATATTGTATTTTTTAGGTTTATTTCCTTTTTCGGCTATAAAAGCCCAGCTTTTAATCTTTGTAAAAAAAAAAGAAGAAGAGGAAAGCATTTTTTTCACGAATACACAACAGGCAATAAAAAAGAGCGAACACAAACACAAAAGGAAAATCAATACAAAAAAGCTTTTCTAAAAAAAAAGTCTCCACAAGGTGATTCTTGTTTTTTTCTTCCGATTTAGTTTATGTTTTTTTGATTGATCTATCGCATGAAAAACGAATAAAAGAGAGGGCGAATCAAATATAAAGAAATCAAGTTTGTTTAAAGAAAAAGCGATGAGAGCCTTATCTTGCAGATATGCCAAAGGTTCCTCTCACTTCGTTGAAATTGAAGTTGAAAAGAGATCTCAAGGCTGAAAAGTTCTCCACTGTTGGTAGGTTCAGGCCGTCGTCGGTGCTGTCGGCCACCGAATCTGGTGGTGGTTCGGCTGCTATAAGTTTGTGGACTGAAACCTAGTTGAGGGTTAGGAATTTGGGAGGTCTGTGTTTAAAAAAATGGTTTTGTAAGCTTTTAAAATATAAATGTATAATAAAAGCTATTAATTTTAAAGTGGTGCAATTAAGAAGTTGGAAACCGCGTGTTGACCTGCTCATTAGCTGGAATTGCACATTTCCATCTAAAAGGGGTAATTTATGTGGACAGTCCCTCCCATTTGTACCACTTTTACTTTAATCCTATCCCATTTATTTCATCTTTGCCCAGAACTTTGCGCGCCACTCCAATTTAGTCAGCGGTTAAGCGTTTCGTTTTGGAATTGGGACTATTTTCATTTTTAATCCTTGGCCATTTGAGCGCCTTACGCTTTGGTCCTTTCAACGGTTTATTCTATTTGTTAATTATCTCTTTTAATTTGCTTTTATCTCAATTAAGTTTTTATTTTGGCATAGTTCATTCTTTTTCTTTTCTTTTCGTTTGGCATTCATCCTTTTTTTTATATTTTTAAATTACTTTAATGATTTGTTATTATTATTTAATTATAAAGTTATTATTTTAAAATTACCTTGTATATCATATTGTTTCTAAAACTTTGTATAATATTTAATTTAAATTAATCTTATATTAATACATATATGAGTTATGACAAAATTAGTTTTACTTTATACACATTATTAGTTCCATGTTATTTTATATATATATATATATATATATATATATATATATATATTTAATCTATTTATTTGTATTTCTTTTCAAATTTATTATATATATAGTTTATTCTTTGGAAAATATGTTTTATTATTTCCTTGTTATTTAAGACTATTTTATATATATATTATTTTATTTGTTATTCCGTCATGCATATATTATTATTATTATTATTATTATTATTATTATTATTATTATTATTATTATTATTATTTTAGTTATTTATGCATATATATTTTGTGAATTTATTTAGTGCATTATATCTTGTCATATATCTCTATTATCCTTTCATATTATATACATTATTTAAATTATCATGTACATTGTCAAATTTTAAATGCACTTGTGTCTAAAATATTTTACATAATTTGATTCAATTTTTTATTTTATAATATCTATTCGAAAATTCTATAGCTATCCCTAGTTTTCATACAAATTTGTCAACCTATATATATGAATCCATTTATTCATTATTATTTTAAAACCGTTTTATAGCACATTGGCTTCTAACTGCTATGTTGTTTTTATATCTTGCATTGGTTACTCTATATCATGCTATGTACATTATTGGGGCATATTATTGTATGCATTGTTTTGCTTGTGTGATTGTTATGTTATCATTTTCGTCATGGTATTATTATATCAACTATTCTCCATGTATTATTGTAATTGGGTTGCATTTTTAGGATAGCTATATTTAATTATTAGTTTATTAATTGATTGTATCTCATATGTGCCTATTATCGCATATCAATATTTTTCACTTGGTTTGTGAAATGTGGTTCTATAAAACCCAAATTTTATGATTAATTTCGTCTTATTTCAAATCGAATTAATACGTCTTAAGCTAGCTTAATCATTCATTCAAAAATTCTTTAAAATGAAGGCGAGATTTGATATTTGGCAATTCGCGGAATCGTGCCCTAACGTGTTGGGTTGCAATTTCGAGTTTGCTCAAAATAATCAAATATCACTTCAAAATATCACTCATATCTTTTAAAAATCCCTTAACGAAAGCGGTATGCGATATTTGGCAACTCGTGGAATTGTGCCCTAACGTGTTGGGTTGCAATTTCCCGTTTGTTTAAAATAATCAAATATTCCTTCAAAATTTCACTCAGGTCTTTTAAAAATACATTAAAACGAAGATAATACTCGGTGTTTGACAATCCGGGAATCATGCCCTATCGTGTTGGATTGTGATTTCTCGCTTGTTCAAAACAATCGAATATTCCTTTAGGCTTTCGTTCATGTTTATTAAAAACCTTTCAAAATGAAGGCGATGTTCGATGTCTGGGGACTTGAGAATCGAGCCCTATTGTACTGGGTTGCGCTTTTTCATTCGTTCAAAACAATCTAATATCCCTTCAGAATTTCACTCATATTTTCTAAGGTGAGGCAATGTTCGATGTTTGGAAATTCGAGGAATCGTGCCCCACTGTGCTGGGGTTTTAGTTTTTCGTTGGACCAAATAGTTGGGCATCCTTCTGTTAATTTTAAATTATAAACTTTCGGACGTCGAAACAAGAAGATTTTTGGCAATCAACTCGGGTTATTCAAATGTTATTTAAAAAGAACCACGATTCAAAAACATTTTTAATTTTAGACATAAGGACAGTATCTAATCGATTTAGTACCAATTTTGGGCGTTATGAGGGTGCTAATCCTTCCTCATACGTAACCGACTCCAGACCCATGATCGGAATAGGAGCTGAGAGAGAGGGGGGAGAGAGCATTTCTAGATTTTTTTTTAGAAATAGGGCTAAATGATTTTTTTTGTCAAAAAATTGACTTAATAGACCCCCAAAACGATGTCGTTTTGGGACTGACCTCAAATGCCCAAAACGACGTCGTTTTGCCAATGACCTGATTTGACCCGACCCACCTGGCCTAGGATCAGCGTGTTTTTAAGCGGAAGGATTATTTGCGCTTTTGGCCCTTCCGCTTTTTTTATAGTTTTGCAATTAAGTTTATTTTATTTTTTTAACTTTGCCCTATAATTCATTTTACTTTCAATTTGGTCCCCCTTGATGTTGTGTGTTTTGGAGGAGAAGGGAAAATTTCCCTTTTGATCCCTCATTGTTATTCGCGCGTTTCAATTTGGTCCTTCGCCTTATTTTTATTCCAGATTTGCCCCAAATTTCTGATTTAAGTTCAATTTTAGTCCTTTTGGTATTTTGGCTACTTTATTATCATTAATTATTATTATTATTATTATTATTATTATTATTATTATTATTATTATTATTATTTCCATTATTATTACTATTATTTTATTTTTATTACTATTATTATTACTATTGTATTATTACTATTATTATTATATTTTCTTTTTGTATTTATTTATATGTTATTATATTAACTAATTTAATATTATTATTACCACTATTATTTTCCTTTTTATTTACTTACGAGTTATTATTTTCATATTATTAGATTAATTTTGTATTATTATTACTATTATTCTTATGTTTCTATTTATATTTATTTACCTAATTTTTTATACGTTTATTTTATTATATCGTTTATTATTCATCTATTTCCTTTTCTATAATTTTAAAACCTTTTATATCATTATTATCATTATCATTATTATTGATATTATGATTTTTTTATTTGGTTTACACCATATTTATTTATTTATTTGTTTAATATTAGTTTTTTTAGTCTCCAACTTTAGTCTTTTTACTTATTATTTCTTTTTGGCTTGTTCATTTTATTTTATTTTCATCCTTATTATTTTCATTTGTATTAACACATTTATTATTCTATTACACATATTGGCACCACAATTCATCTTCACATTTTACCATAAATTAGCATTACATTTTACTCGATACATTGAAAATTTTATTTTATTTTTTAAAATAAGCATTCCTAGCTTACGAGGTTTCGATTTTCTCAATAAATTCGAATACGCGAGTCCCTTTTTAAAATATAAGTTTTTTTAAAATAATCTTGGGAATTAAGAAAATATCGTGTTCTAACTTACGGGATATGATCTCTTCCTAAAACCGAGATAATCAAATATCTTCCAAAATAAATAATTTTCGGTGTTTATCCTCGTTTCGGGGATTCAAGATATTGTGTCCTAACTTATGGGACAAAATTCTTTTCTTCGATTAACGTGAAAACACCATTTTCTCAAAAAATTTTAATTAAATAATATTTTAACAAAAGATCATACTTCTAAAATCTTCAAAGTTCTCAAATTTTTGACACCAAGACATTAATTAATCAATTAGGTACCAATTTTAGGCGTATCGAGGGTGCTAACCCTTCCTCATGCGTAATTGACTCCCGAACCCTTTTTCTGGATTTTGTTGACCAAAAAATCATCGTTTTATAAATTTAAATTTTTGTTAAAGCGAATGAATTACCAGGTGATCCGATCACACCTAAATAAAAAGGATTGGTGGTAACTCCTGTTTTTTCGTTTTCATTTTCAAAATAAAAGTCAACCCTTTTTCAAAAGATGGTTTCGACACCATATTTAAAGTTGAACTCGTGACTGATCGATCACATAAGTGGTAGGCTGATGTTGCCACGCTGTCAGGCGGTACCGACCTGACAGCCTGCCACCAACGTGACCGATCAGTCACAAGTTCTGCTTTAAGTATGAGTTTCAGCTTTTTTTAAATGTTAAAAAATTATAAATTAATTTATTCAGGTGCCACCTGACACGTCAACAATACCATTAAAAGAGATTTTATTTAAAAGTATAAAAATACATCGTATTTTTTAGGGCAACAATATATCGATGTCATTGGTTACTCAGGCGGCACCAAAAAAATATTTTTTAAAAAAATATGATCTTTTACGTAATGATTTCTGCCAATTGAGTGTGGTACCATCGATTGCTCAATCGACACTGTGGGATCGCTATGACTTCTACCTATTCTGTGGGATCTTGTTACTTCTACCTATTCTTGTAAATAATGTCCAAGCAATCTCATTCCAGTAATTAGTTTTTTTTTATATTTTTTAGGTAAAAAAGCCAAGTATCTTTTACCCTCAATAGAGGGTATTATCTTCGTTGTGAAATTTTATTTCTCGTAATTTTAAGAGAGGTTAAAAGGGTTCACAAAATTTAGGAAACGCCTTAATTAGTGGAGATATGATTTGCAAGCTTATGAGAAGGTGTTAATATTGTGCGTAATATTAGTTATACATATCGTGCCTGTTGTTGGATATATTGAGTGGAGAAGATATGTAACGCCCCCATGCCCGAAACCATCACCGGAGTCAAGCTTGAGGTGTTACTAAACTTATCTTACCTTTTAAACAACTCTAAATCACTTATTTTAATTTTCGGAATAAACTATTTTTCTGCCTCATGGTTACTTAAAAATTCATTTCTCGAGTTTCAAAACTCGAAATTAAGATCCGTAAATTTTTCATGAAACTATACTCATATATATATCTACTAATTTTTTTCTAGAATTTTTGACTTAGCCAATTAGTACAGTTTATTAGTTAAAGTTTCCCCTGTTTCAAAACTCAACTGCACTGACCTCTTCTTACTACGAACCATTTTTATTCCTGTACAAAATTCATATGACTAAGTCGTTTGTTTCTCTCAAAACTAGATTCAACAAGAATTCTAACCATATAAATTATACCTTCTAATTAGTTTTGTACAATTTATGGTGAATTTCCAAAGTTGAAACAGGGGATCCAGAAATCGCTCTGACCCTATTTCACTAAAACTCAGATATATCATAAAATATAATACTTTTACCTGTTTTGCTTATTCCATAAGAAAATATACATAATAAGCTTTAATTTCATATATTATTCATCTTCAAACTATGTTTCTACAATTTTTAGTGATTTTTCAAAGTTACATCATTTCTGTTACTTGAATCTGTTTTTAGGTTACTTTCACATTTTTCATAATTTTCATGTGATAATCATCATTCAATCATACATATTAATAAACATGTATATCATCAGCTATTTTCTTAGCTAATCACTAGCAAGTATTTACACATCATTCATTATTCATATCATACCAAAAGTAGCTAAGTTTCTATACATGCCATACCTAAAACAAAACGTCTAGTTATACCGAGTTATTTCTTTGATAGTGTGATCGGCCTCCGACATTTCCTTCGATCCCCGAGTGACTAGATAAGTACTATAAGAAGAAGAAAATAAAGATATTAAGCACTAGGCTTAGTAAGCTTACAAGCAAATAAATCACAACATTCAACATAATGGATAATTATGCATAATATCATCTAACATCATAAATTTCTTTACTTCTCAATTTCTATCTCGCTTCTTTATTCCCTTACCTTCTTTCTTACGACCTTTCCTTTTTCATAAGTATAATCTACTTTTCCTTTGCTGTTAATTCACTATAATTTAACTCGTATCTGACCCGTTGAACCACTCGGAATACTAAGGATACTAGGGTCGCTCCTGTCTATCAATATCTCGCCAATGCCATGTCTTTGACATGGACTTACATGAATTATTCCTGTCTCCAATGCCATATATAATATGGACTTACATGGCTCAATCTGTCTCCAAAGCCATATTTCTAATATGGACTTACATGGCTCATTTAGTTCGTCTGTCAACCCTAATATCCTAACATTCCTAGGGTTCAACCGGGCTTTCTAACACTTTTCCTCTGTCACTTCACCTTAAATTCGACTTTAGATATTTTCATAACATAAATATATAAATGCTGAAAATTGAAAATAATAATGTAAAATAAAAGAATATTGCATTTATTTCTTGTAAACTTACCTTGATACAAAATGTGACTAAACCTTACAATTTAGTCCTTTACTTTTCTTTTCCTCGTTCTTCTTTGGATTCTTGATATGGTGCAAAATATGAAAAACCAGCATAGGAGACTGCTACTGGCGTTTCGGGTGAGAAAGATGAAGAAATGTCTAGATTTTCAATTACATCATTTTTTAACTATTAACTTTTATGCTAATTCCAATTTTGTCCCTTGTTCACATTGTTTTCTTGCTTATTTCATACCCAAACCGTCCAGCCATTAACCTTTGGGTCTAATTGCTCTTTAAATCCATCTTTTTAAATACTTAAGCTATTTACTCACAATTTAACAAATTTTGAGCTATTTTCGATTTAGTCCTTTTAATTAATTAGCTATCCAAACATCAAAATTTTCTAACGAAACTTTAATACTAACTCAATGACACTTCATAAATATTTATAAAAATATTTATAGCTCGATTTTCAAATTCGAGGTCTCGATACCTCGTTTTTGACCCGTCTGACCTAATAAATTATTTTAATTCACTAATTTCACCATTTCACAAATTCTTCTAAATTCTTACTTGACTCATAAATATTAAGTTACTATCTTGTTCAATCTTATTTGTCCGATTTAGTGATCTCAAATCACCATTTTTGACACCACTTGAAAATTAGGCGTTACATTCTACCTCGATTTGTGGTTTCGCAACCTTTGTTCATTTAGGCCCTATTTCGGGATGTTACATTTCTCCCCCTTTAGGGATTTTCGTCCGAAAATCTTACCGTGAAGAGATTTTGGTACTATTTTTGTATAGCCTCTTGGGTTCCCATGTAGCCTCGTCTACCCCATGTCTATTCCATAGTATTTTCACAAGTGCAATACTTTTGTTCCTTGATTGCTTTACCTCTCGAGCTAGAATCTTTACTGGGTTCTTCACCGTAAGTCATGTCCGGTTGAATCTCAACCTTTGTCTAAGAAATCACATGTGACGGATCTGAATGATAACGACGTAGCATAGACACATGAAATACATTTTGAATCTTCTCTAACTCAATCGGGAAAGCTAACCAATATGCTAATGGTCCGACTCTCTCAATCACTTCAAACGGTCAAATAAAACATGGACTTAGTTTGCCTTTCTTGCCAAATCTGAGAACTTTCTTCCACGGGGATACTTTAAAAAAAAAACTTTGTCACCAACTTGATATTCGATCTCTTTTCTTTTTAAATCTGCATATGACTTCTGCCTGTCTGAAGCTGCTTTTAAACAATTTCTGATAACTTTCACTTTTTCTTTTGTTTCTTTAACTAGATCAACCTCGTAAATCCGGCTTTCTTTAAGCTCTGTCCAATATAAAGGTGTGCGACATTTACGTCCATACAAAGCTTCATAAAGTGCCATCTTCAAACTCGACTGATAACTATTATTGTAGGCAAACTCTACTAATGGTAAATATTTTTCCCAACTGCCTTGAAATTCCAGTACACAACATCTAAGCATATCTTCAAGTACTGAATAACTCTCTCGGTCGACCGTCGGTTTGAGGGTGGAAAGTCGTACTAAAACTCAACTTTGTGCCCAAAGCCTTCGTAATTTCTTCCAAAACCGTGAAGTAAATCTTGGATCTCTGTCTAAAATGATCGATAATGGTACCCTGTGTAGTTTGACTATCTCTGACATATACAACTCGGCCAACTTGTCAAGTGAATAATCCATCTGAATGGGATAAAATGAGCCGACTTCGTTAACTTATCAATCACAACCTATATCGCATCTTTCTTTCTCTGTAAACGGCAATCTGTCACAAAATCCATAGTAACTCGATCCCATTTCCACTCGGGGACTAGCACAGTCGCAATAAACACGAAGGTACCGATGTTCGGCCTTTACTGCCGAGATCAAACATCTAAAACAAACTCTAAAATGTCCCTTTTATTCCTACCCACCAGTACATTTTTTTTAAATCATTATACATCTTTATACTACGGATGAATAGACAAAGAACTACTATGTGCTTCTGTAAAATCTTTCGAATAAGCTCATCATTCTTGGTATGCATACCTGTCTCGGAACATCAAACAACCGTCGAATCGATCTGAAAATCGACTCTACATCCGACTCAGACCGATCTCTTTTGGTTAACAACTCATTGTCATTTTTTTTTGAGCTTCACAAATTTCTTCAAGAAACATCGGTTTAGCTCTCAACTCACTAAGATAAAACCATCATCGATAAGGCTAGACTAGTGTTCAAAGCTCTTAATGCAAATAACGATTTCCTACTCAAAGCATCAAGCAACAACGTTTGCCTTACAGGTGATAATCGATCACTAGCTCATAATCTTTAATCAACTCTAACCATCTTCTTTGCCTCAAATTCAAATCTTTTGAGTCATCAAATATTTCAAACTTTTGTGATCGGTGAATATGTGGCACTTCTCACCGTACAAATGATGTCTCCAAATCTTCAAGAAAAACAATGATGCTAGCTCTAAATCATGTGTCGGATAGTTCTTCTCATGTGGCTTTAGTTGTCTAGAGGCATAAGCAATTACCTTCCTTCCGCATAAGTACACAACCAAGTCCATTCATGGACGCATCATCATAAATCACAAACTCCTTACGGTTCTAGTTGCACTAAAGCAGGAGCTTTAATCAACAATGCTTTTAACTTGTCAAAACTCGTTGACACTTCTCATCCATTCAAACTTGACATCCTTTCGCAGCAATCTTGTCACGGGTAGCTATCATGGAAAATCCTCTACAAATCACCTATAATATCCGCAAGACCAAGAAAACTTCTAACTTTTGATACATTTCTAGGAGGCTTCCAATCAACAATGGCTGAAATCTTGCTCGGATCAACCTTAATACCTTCACGAAACAATATGTCCAAGAAAACCAACTTCGTAACGAACTAACTTTTGCTGAACTTGACATACAACCGATTATCTTTCGAATCAGAAAGCGTTCTCAAATGCTCGCATGCTCGGTCTCATCATGAGAATAAATCAAGATATCATCAATAAACAAAACTACAAACTTATCCAAGTACGGTCGAAAATTCGGTTCATTAAGTCCATGAAAATGGCAGGAGCATTAGTCAAGTCAAATGGCATCACAAGGAACTCATAATGACCATACCTAGTCCGGAAAGCGTCTTCAAGACATCGACTCTTTAACTCACAACCGATAATATCCGGATCTCAAATCTATCTTGAAAACACAGTAGCTCCTTCAATTGATCAAACAGATCATCAATTCTAGGCAATGGATACTTGTTCTTTCTTTGTTACCTTGTTAAGTTGCCGATAATTTAAGCGAATCTCATCGATCCGTCATATTACCTTGTTTCAATTCCAGAATTCCTTTCTCTTCGGTCAATAAACCTCGATGATGTACTTTTTACGAAATTCCTCTGAAAGAAATCCCAAGTGACCCTCTCCTTTGGTACAACCGATACAAGTGTCTTCCACCAAGTAGTAGGTGAGTCTCTAAGAAGTGATACTACACATTCCATACATTCCTCGGTGTACAAGATAACTCATCAAAGACTCGATAGTATTTTCTAACCAAAATTCGCTCTTTCGCATCATCATGTTTTGTTGCTCGAACTCTTACGCCCCTTGTTTCCTGATTCTATCAACTGGTGGCTTTTCTCTTATCACTGTACCTGTGATTGGGGGAGCTTGAGCTACATGGGTAGCCTAAGAATCATGAGGGGGTGGAGGTCTAACTGCCGGATTCGTACGAACGAACTCGGCAAACAAATCATTCAAAGCTTGGAAGAGAGCTTCTCGGGTCACTCCTCCCTGATTAACTCATTCTTGGCCTATTCTCGGATGGCGCTACCCTTCTACGGAGCGGTAGCATTACTTTCTACATCATCATCACCAGCTCACTCGGGATCCATTACAATAAAAAAAAAATTTAAAAATCGTCAGGAGTCGTCACACTATCAAAATACAAGTATGGCATGTATAGCTAGACTTTTTCTCACACTAGATGTTCCGAGAACCATCACCGGAGTCAAGCTTGAGGTGTTACTAAACTTATCTTACCTTTTAAACAACTCTAAATCACTTATTTTAATTTTCGGAATAAACTGTTTTTCTGCGTCATGGTTACTTAAAAATTCATTTCTCGAGTTTAAAAACTCGAAATTAAGATCCGTAAATTTTTCATGAAACTATACTCATATATATATCTACTAATTTTTTTCTAGAATTTTTGACTTAGCCAATTAGTACAGTTTATTAGTTAAAGTTTCCCCTGTTTCAAAACTCGACTGCACTAAACTCTTCTTACTACGAACCATTTTTATTCCTGTACAAAATTCATATGACTAAGTCGTTTGTTTCTCTCAAAACTAAATTCAACAAGCATTCTAACCATATAAATTATACCTTCTAATTAGTTTTGTACAATTTATGGTGAATTTCCAAAGTTGAAACAGGGATCCGAAATCACTCGACCTGTTTCACTAAAACTCGATATATCATAAAATATAATACTTTTACCTGTTTTGCTTATTCCATAAGAAAATATACATAATAAGCTTTAATTTCATATATTATTCATCTTCAAACTATGTTTCTACAATTTTAGTGATTTTTGAAAGTTACATCATTTACATTACTTGAATCTGTTTTTAGGTTACTTTCACATTTTCATAATTTTCATGTGATAATCATCATTCAATCATACATATTAATAAACATGTATATCATCAGCTATTTTCTTAGCTAATCACTAGCAAGTATTTACACATCATTCATTATTCATATCATACCAAAAGTAGCTAAGTTTCTATACATGCCATACCTAAAACAAAACGTCTAGTTATACCGAGTTATTTCTTTGATAGTGTGATCGGCCTCCGACATTTCCTTCGATTCCCGAGTGACTAGATAAGTACTATAAGAAGAAGAAAATAAAGAGATTAAGCACTAGGCTTAGTAAGCTTACAAGCAAATAAATCACAACATTCAACATAATGGATAATTATGCATAATATCATCTAACATCATAAATTTCTTTACTTCTCAATTTCTATCTTCTTCTTTATTCGCTACCTTCTTTCTTACGACCTTTCCTTTTCATAAGTATAATCTAATTTTCCTTTGCTGTTAATTCACTGTAATTTAACTCGTATCGACCCGTTGAACCACTCGGAATACTAAGGATACTAGGTCGCTTCTGTCTATCAATATCTCGCCAATGCCATGTCTTTGACATGGACTTACATGAATTATTCTGTCTCCAATGCCATATATAATATGGACTTACATGGCTCAATCTCTGTCTCCAAAGCCATATTTCTAATATGGACTTACATGGCTCATTTCGTTTCGTCTCACAACCCTAATATCCTAACATTCCTAGGGTTCAACCGGGCTTTCTAACACTTTTCCTCTGTCACTTCACCTTAAATTCGACTTTAAATATTTTCATAACATAAATATATAAATGCTGGAAATTGAAAATAATAATGTAAAATAAAATAATATTGCATTTATTTCTTGTAAACTTACCTTGATACAAAATGTGACTAAACCTTACAATTTAGTCCTTTACTTTTCTTTTCCTCGTTCTTCTTTGGATTCTTGATATGGTGCAAAAATATGAAAAACCAGCATAGGAGACCTGCACTGGCGTTTACGGTGAGAAAGATGAAGAAATGTCTAGATTTTCAATTACATCATTTTTTAACTATTAACTTTTATGCTAATTCCAATTTTGTCCCTTGTTCACATTGTTTTCTTGCTTATTTCATACCCAAACCGTCCAGCCATTAACCTTTGGGTCTAATTGCTCTTTAAATCCATCTTTTAAATACTTAAGCTATTTACTCACAATTTAACAAATTTTGAGCTATTTTCGATTTAGTCCTTTTTAATTAATTAGCTATCCAAACATCAAAATTTTCTAACGAAACTTTAATACTAACTCAATGACACTTCATAAATATTTATAAAATATTTATAGCTCGATTTTCAAATTCGAGGTCTCGATACCTCGCTTTTTGACCCGTCGACCTAATAAATTATTTTAATTCACTAATTTCACCATTTCACAAATTCTTCTAAATTCTTACTTGACTCATAAATATTAAGTTACTATCTTGTTCAATCTTATTTGTCCGATTTAGTGATCTCAAATCACCATTTTTTACACCACTGAAAATTAAGCCGTTACATTCTACCTCGAATTTGTGGTTTCGCAACCACTGTTCCGTTTAGGCCCTATTTCGGGATGTTACAAGATAGATCCAGAGACGATATTCAATTAAATAGTAGACTTCGAGGCGCGGGTGATGCTTTCCAAAGAGAACTATTTTCCCCTCACAAAGTTGTTAGAGGGTTAAGACAAAGTTCCTCATGGGATACAACGAAGCTTTTGAATTTCTTTTGAGTAGCAAAATCGAGGAATTCCCTAATTTTTCTCTAATTTTTAAAAATAGGATTGATTGTAATGATTTTTGTGAGCACCATAAATCCTCTATTTATATGCATTAAATAGATACTATTTTAAGGAGTCACAACCCTCTATGTATCCATTGAATGATAAATCATCACTTTCTAAATTTGAATATTTACTTGCCAATAATTAAATTGCAATCTAAAATTTCCAACAATCCCCTCACTAGATTGCTAATTTTAGAAAATAAGTACACAACGATTATGCATAAAGAAAGTTATCCGCAGATTAAACTTTCCTTTAGTGCAAACTCTCAAAGTATCAACAAAGTGAATGGTGGCTAGCCGCTTGGACCATCACTCTTAAAGTCAATATCGAAAACATTTCAACACATAACCATAAAGTATTAGAGTAAGAGTTTAATTTGCTTTAGCACATGTTTCATAAACATGTACAAAAGAAAATTGTAAAGAAAATCTCGTTGAAGAGGCAGCACTTCATGTCCATATAGATGGATTTCATGACAATTAATTTCTATCTATTAAGAGTAAAAATCACCCTCCTAAAATATAAACACTAAATCATGATCCTTAGTGCATGTTGTCATTCGATAACTTGTTATTACCCTTTGAATCTCGAAATTAACTTTTGGGTAGAACAAGTTAGGGTTTCTATTATCAATGACGTGATTAGAATAGTTTTAATCCTATCTTAGTTGTGGTACTCTTAATCAAATCTCTTGATAGACCTTTTGTCAATGGATCCGTTAAATTGTCAATTGACTTAACATAGGTAACAATTATCACACACCGTCTCTATTAATTGTCTCACATACTCATGTCTCAAACTTATATGTCTAGACTTTCCATTGTATACTTTATTGTATGCTCAAGACATGGTGGATTCACTATCACAATATATAGAAATGGTGACCTTACATTGTGGCCACAACATTATATCTAGCAAAAGATCTTTTAGCCATTCTGCTTCCTTGCCAGTAGTTGCCAAGGCTATAAATTCAGCCTCCATAGTTGAATGTGAGATGCAAGTTTGTTTCTTGGAGGCCCAACTAATGGTTCCACCTCCGATCGTAAAAATCCATCCTGATATGGATTTATTATCACTTAGACTTGTAATCCAACTTGCATCTGGGTAACCTTATAGTACTGCGGGATAATCACTATAGAATAATCCCAAATTTTTTGTTTTCTTAAGATAGCCAAAATCTTACAAATTCTTTTCCAATGATCAGTATTAGGACAATTTGTAAATCTCACCAATTTGCAAACAACAAATGTGATATCGGGTCTAGTGCAATGCATTGCATACATTAAACTTCCGATTACACTAGCGTACTCAAGTTGTGCTATAGCCCTGCAATTATTCTCACTTAACTTAAATTTTGAATCGTATGGTGTAACGCCCCTAACCCGAATCCGTCACTGAAATAGAGTTACGGAGCATTACCGGAGTTACCGATTCATTTATCAGATATTTCATTAATCCAATATCTTTTTTTTTCACGTTCAAGTCTCGTATTCAAGTCATCCGGATCTTTATAAAGAAATTTGATCGTCGTTTTCATTTATTTCATGTTATAATACATTCAACTAATGCTCTAAACAAAATTATCATTTTACCCCTAAACTTTTAATTAATGACGATTTCATCCTTAAGTTAAAATAAAATAAAATTATTGCAATTTAATCCTTATTTCCAGCCATTATTCTCACACAAATTGATAACAACCTATGAATTCTATAAAATGTCAGAATTTTCCATAATTTCAACACTTTTCAATTTAATCCTTAAAACATGTTTTTCCCTGATCTTGAGCTAAATTAATAATTTCATTCAATTTTGTAATTTAAATAATAAAATAATCCATTTCATGCAAATTGGTCATTTCTAACATTTTTTTTACAAAATTGCCCATAAAATTTTACTTTTATTCAGTTTAGTCCATGAGCTTAAAACATACAAATTAGCCATGCTAGCTGAATATTCATACATATTTTCCTCCTCCTCCTCTCCATTCCACATCCTTAATTTATATAACATGCAACAAGTAACATTATCAATAATTTCACTATTTACTTATGTATATTCAAACTGTCCATTTGCGTCATAGTCACTAAATTATTTATATCTTAAGCTACAGAACTCGAAATTAAGATCCGCTAATTTTCCCCAAAACTAGACTTACTTATCTTATTACCATAAAATTTTCAAAATTTTGGTTTATCCATTAAGTACAGTTTATTCTTTAAAGTTTCCTATTCTCATTGTTCGTGAGTTCCAACCCTTCTTCACTAAGGATTAATTATCTCTTAAATGCGAGATTTGGATGATGTTCCGCTTATTTATATTGAAAATAGACTCTTTAATGATTTTAAACACATAAATTTAATCCCTTAATTATTTTTCTCCAATTTTTGATGATTTTCCAAAGTCGAACAGGGAACCCAAATCATTCGACCTTGTCTCACAAAAGTTATTATATCTCATGATTTACAATTCCATTGCTTACATAATTTATTTTATAAGAAACTAGACTCAATAAGCTTTAATTTCATATTTTATACATAATTTATTTTATAAGAAACTAGACTCAATAAGCTTTAATTTCATATTTTATTCATCCTCTAATTGATTTATAAAATTTTGGTGATTTTTCAAAGTTAAACTACTACTGCTGCTTTAAAAGCAGTTTTAGTGCAAAATGTTGATTTCCATTTTACCCCAAATTTCACAATTCATACAATTCAGTCCTTGCTCAATTAACCCCTCAATTAAGATAATTTTCTCAATTAATACTTTTTCTAGACATTATAAGTTATTTCATAACTATTGAAATTCAGAATTTCCACTAAAACTCTAACTTCAAACTCTTTTACAATTTAGGTCCCAAACATTCACTTTCTATTCAATTCTTTCAATAAAATCAGCATATAAACAATTTAAAGCTCTAATTCTATGTCAAATCATCATATACTTCCAGCACATATTCATAGAAACTTTCAATTTCTTTCACAGAATCAAGAACTAATGAATTCAACAAATGGATCTAGTTGTAAAAGTCACAAAAACACAAAAATTTCAAGAATTAGTCAAGAATTGAACTTACTTGCAGTAAAAATATGAAAAACCAGCTTAAGGGAACTCTTCCATAAAACCAGCTTAAGGGAACTCTTCCATGGTGTTTTTGCTGATGATAATGCAGAAAAATAAAGAGAAATCTAGATAATTCCACTTTAGTCCTAGCTCTATTAAGTAAATTTTGCAATTTTCTAATTTTGCCCTTATTTTCTTGGTGATTTCATGCTCTTGCCGTCCAGCCCAAATAGACCTTGGGTCTATTTCCCTTTTAAACCCTCTTTCTTTTATCATTTAAGCTATTTAATCATTTCTCACAATTTTGCATTTGATACAATTTAGTCCTTTTTGTTCAATTAGCTATCAGTACTTTAAAATTTCATGACGAAACTTTAATACTAAATTATTAACACTCCATAAATATTTATAAAAATATTTATGGCTCGATTTAAAATTTTCGAGGTCTCGATACCTCGTTTTCAATTCTAATTATTTTAATATATATATATTTGTACATTTCACTATTTCAAAATTTTTCCTAACTTCACATTTAACTTATACTCACTAAATTAATAATATTTCCTACTCATTTGTCGGATTTAGTGATCTTGAATCACTGTTCCGACACCACTGAAAATTATGCTGTTACATATGGAGTGTTCGAATCCTTGATATTCAAGTGTTTAAACTTTTCCAATAATTTCTTGGTGTAGTGAAATTGGCTTAGTGTAAAGCCTCTTTCATTATTTTTCATCTTTATACCGAGAATTGTATATACCTCATTGAGATCCTTCGTCTTAAAATTCGAGGCTAGATACTCTTTAGTTTCACGAACACCTTTTATATTCGTCCTAAAAATCAACAAATCGTCTATATAGAGACAAATCGTCTTAAATGCATTTATCCACACCATTATGTAAAAAATCATATGACAAGATAACCGAGTCAAATTTCTCATGTCACTATTTAGGCGCTTATTTTAAACCATATAATGACTTGATCAACTTACACACTTTATGTTCATTTCCAGGAAACTGAACACCTTCTAGTTGCTCCATATAGATGTTGCTTGTAAAATGATATGCAATTTTGTGCAAGTATACACGTCGATTCAAGTAATAAAGTGAAGAGTGAATATCGTTTCCACGAGGACCAGATTGAGGCACAAAAGTGGTCAAGTTATTATAATAAAATGCAATTAATGCTATGGTAAAGCTATGGTCAGTATGCAATAGCAATTAAAAGGAATAGTGATGTATGCAATATGTGGAATTAATAAATACTTGTAAACACTATGGCAAAACGAGAGTAGAAATGTAATGGCAATTATGGGAATATTATATAAATAAATAACTAACAATGATTAACAAAGATACTATGACAAAGAATAAAGGATATACAATGTTGATTTGGAAGGTCAGGATTACCTAGAATCAACCCTTACTGTCAACGAATAGTTCTAAAATGGTTTGCCTCTCACAAAAGCAAAACTTCAAGTTACCTTGCCCGTGTCTATAGACTTTTTAGATATCTTGCATGAGTTCCTTCTATATGATCGTGACTTTATGTCCAAAGTCGACTACAAGTGTCTATCAAATACTTTCTTATTTTATTTAATTTTAATCCAACCAATCCAACCCTTTCAGAATTAGAATCAGATTATAAGTATGTGGATAGTCTTCTATGTCTAGATATAGTTTGCATTGTAATTAAGAAATAAGAACAATCAAATGAAACAGTAAAGTAAATTAGAGATATACTACATCCATAAAAATAGTTAAGGTTTCATCGGAAGTAATCTCAACCCTATGAGATTTATCTCATGGAATAGGAAACAAAATTCCAAACCAAAATATTATCCGACATTGTGTTCAACTACTTCAATTCAATTTTTCGAAAGAACACTTAATGGAAATAACGAAAGAACTTCATGAAAACAGATTTTGCTTGCCTAGTCCACACTTCGGCAGCACAATGTCCTATGATGGCTAAGAAGGACTGCCTTCATTTTTCTTTCCTTTGCGCAGCCGAACCCTTATTCATGCCCAAAGATCTCTCACTTTTTTCTTTGCCCTTTGTGAGGCTCCCTTCATCGAGTTTTATTAATAGATTAGGCTAGGGTCGGCTAACAGCTCGTAATTATCTTCGCTTCTTTTAGGGGGATTTATTTGGTACAAGTTTGAATATAAACTGGGACTGCTGAGTAGAAAATGCTGACTTGGTCTTCCCGGTATTGCCACAGCATTCTTGCTGACAAAATGTCCCACCTTTTTCCCTGATAAACCTTCATTCATTTATTTCCTCGTTCCAATACATGTTCTTGTCACACCAAAACACAAAAAAAAAAATCTACCACAAGCGATTAAAAGCACATAATTCCAACACAGTCCAAGTCCTAATGCAATATTAAAAATGCTAACTAAAATGTCCTAAAATGTAACAAAATGTACTTAAGTACAAGTAATTAGCTAGGTCTAAAGGCATGAAATATAACTCTTTTCAAGAGTTATCAGTAGACTTCTTCTTCGAGATCACCATTTAAAAAAGCCATCTTAACATCCATTAGATGTACATGTAACTTATGGATAGATGCAAGTGCTATAAGAATTAGAATAGAGGTCATTCTAGCCATTAGTGTATAGGTGTCGAAATAATCTAGGCCTTCCTTTTACCTAAATTCTTTAGCCACCAACCTAGTCTTAAAGGTTGGAGAACCCCTTATTAGAGTATTCTTCCTTTTAAACACCCATTTACACCTGATAGGCTTCGATCCTTAAGGAAGATCAACTAGAATCCAAGTATTGTTGGACAATATTGAACCCATTTCATCATTGATCACCTCTTTCCAAAATGTTGCATCCCTAGAAGTCATGGCTTCACCTAAGGATTGTGGATCACCATCCACATTAAACATTGGGGGGATCTTCATTTCCCTCAACAGGGAATGCTAGAGATTGCGAGGAAATGAAATGAGGACCAAAGTCCTTTTACTTTTTTCACTATTTGACTTTTCCTTATCTCCGTATCATTATTGTCACAAAGACTTCTTTTGGTTTGATCACTTAAGATCATTGGTTGATATTCTTTTTTAGAATCTATTGAATCATCAAAAACCTTATTTTCAATGAATACATCTATTGTTTCAATTATTGTATTTGACACTAAGTCAAGAACACGATAAGCTTTAGAGTGTTGGGCATATCCAACGAATGCACCTTTGATGGCTTTTGGTCCTGACTTTGTTCTTTGTTGGTCGGAAACTCTATAGTAAGCCAAACACCTCCACACTTTGAAATAATCTAAGTGTGGCATCCGACCCTTCCATAACTCATATAGAGATACTCTAAATTTTCTCAACAGTATTCTGTTAAGGATATAACACACAGTCAATAATGTTTCACCCCATAGATTATATGGAAGTTTAGCATTTAACAACAACGAGTTAACCATATCCACTAAAGTACGATTCTTTCTTTCTGCCAAACCATTTGGTTGCAGAGTATAAAGCGCAGAACACTTATGTACCACACCTTGTTTGTAACACCCTTAACCCATATCTGTTGCTAGAACAGGGTTATGAAACATTACCAGACTTTACAGATTAATTACGAACATTTCATAATCTTTAATACATATATCATAACTCATTCATATAACACTCATGTGGTCTATTATATGGGCCCTCAAATAACAAAATAGGCGTTAGAAGTAAATCGGGACTCGACCAGAGACTTCAAGATTTTTTTGCCCGTGTGCTAGGCCGTGTGCAAAAACCTGGGCAATCTATTTTGAAATTTTGAAGTACAGAAGATAAACGGCTAGACCACATGCCCATGTGTCAGGCCGTATGTCACATACGACTGAGACACACACCGTGTCTTTACCTGAGTGGACGAAAATAAGCCATTTTAAGGCCACTTTTCTCACCATTTTTAACATCAACCTGCACACAACAATCTCATATACCAATGTATCCCAACCATGCAACCAATGCAAGCCAAAACATTTTCTCAACATGACATAACATCTCAAACATTTCCATTACTTATATTTACCTATTTAACTCATTCCATAGATTTATCAAATTCTATTTCTATGTAACACTCCTAACCTGTACCTGTTGCCCGAATAAGGTTATGAGGTATTACTTGACTGAACAAAACTTCTATAAGGTCAAAGATACTCACTATCAAAACATAACCGAATATCTAATAACAAATTTACTACTGTCAAGTTATAACTAAAACATTTCACCACATTAGTTCAATTATAAGGCTTCTCTAAACCAAATGAGCAAGCCATCTTCGAACGGCTATAATGTATACAAAGTCGAAATATCATTCTACCTATAGTCTATCCTATACATACCTTAAACCATGATGATATACAATCTTCTCAACTCACATAATGACTCAATAGTGTGATGATATCTCCGGCCCTTCCAACTTGAGCTAAAGTATAAACCTATAAGAAATGGAAAAGAGAACACGGAGTAAGCTTCAATGCTTAGTAAGTTTTAAGCAATGCAAACAATTAATTTACTTATAGATCGATTATTTCAAATTTTCAAGAAATCATTCCTAGATAATTGCCATTTTGGCCAAGTATCCATGAACATAATGCATATTTAGCATATTCACCTCACTTGAATCTGAACTCAATTAAAACCAAATATTGAAATCACAAATAAGATCATAATAACTCGAAAAGCATCTCATTAACAAGTTTTAACCATCTTTGCAACAAAATCACAAATTCACTACAAGCTGTCTTCCTGAGCAACAGTCACTAAATTATTTATAACTGGAGATAAGAAACTCCAAATCAAGTGCCGTTAATTTTCCCTGAAATTATACTCATATATATTCCATCCATCAAATTTTCAGAATTTTTGGCTTGACCAATCAATACCAGATTTTTTATTGAAGTTTCCCCTGTTTCACTGTTTGACTATTCTGACCACTCTTCACTACGAATCAATTTTCTCATTATACATAATTATAAATATGTTATCGTTTATTTAATTTGAAACTAGACTCATTAAGGAGTCTAAGGATATAAATTTTATCTTATAACCATTTTTGTACCATTTATAATGATTTTCGAAAAGCGAGCAGGGGACCTCAAGTCATTTTGACTCTATTCCACGCCACTTCAAATATCTCATTATTGGAAATTCTTTTGCTCACACGGTTTCTTTTATAAGAAAATAGACTTATTAAGATTTCATGACATGATTTATTCAGCTTCTAACTCAACTTCCACGATTTATGGTGATTTTCTGAAATCACGTTACTGCTGCTGTCCAGATTTATTACCCATTCTTGCATTCATATTATTTAACATGTATATCACCAAATCAATCTCATATAACCTTTCACCATAACCGAATACACATATGAGATTTTCACATATACTTCTCATTTCTCAATCATGATTCAATTCCGATCAATCTAACATATAAAAGTATATAATACATACCTGATCAACTTAATGTATTTGACATATTCAATGGTAGTTTACTACGAACATTCGAAATCATAATCTTACTCCAATCATCGACGTTAAGTCTGCTAGGTTTAAAACCCAAATCCAATCACCACCACAAAGCATGCGAGACTTTAAGCCTGAATATAATACCAGCACGAATGCCTTTGGGGCTTAGCCCGGATATAACACCAGCACGAATGCCTTCGGGGCTTAGCCCGGATATAACACCAGCACGAATGGTGTTAGCACGAATGCCTTCGGGGCTTAGCCCGGATATAACACCAGCACGAATGCCTTCGGGGCTTAGCCCGGATATAACACCAGCACGAATGCCTTCAGGGCTTAGCTCGGATATAACACCAAATCATATAATAAAATCAAATACCAACATCTAAGACTTTCTTTCTTTTTCACGATATACTATGTTATTAAATAAATACAACACTTAATAAATCACTTAAAACTTATAAAAGAATCAACCCCAAGTACTTAAAAAAAACTTACCTCAAAAGTGGTTGAACGATTATATACGGCTATTCGAGTACTTTGATTTTCCCCCTATCCGAATTTGGTGTCCTTGGTTCTCGAGCTAATAGAAGAAAACAAAGTTTACCATTCAATGATCTACTCCCAAAACTACAAGTTCATCATTTAACTAAATTTATTCACAACCGAATCTATATATAATTTATACATTAATATCATATGCATTTAGCCAAATATGTTTTCTTTTCATGTTCACATACAAATTTCATTTTCAAAATCATGAACTTGTAAGTTATATTCGAACACACAACTACACATTAACTTAGCTATTAAATCAAACCTTGTAATCATTTAATTTTATTAGCCGATTATTTGGTATATTTAAAATTACACATATAAAACCATTTTTCCAACTCAACCTTCTCTTTCTAATACTTCCAATTGCAACATCAAAAACACCAACTAATGCATTTCTCTCATGATCGAACATAAATATAAACTCATAACCAAATCTTTATATAAATCATTTATATACCAATTTACCGTATGCTCATAGCTTATATACTAATTCAATTAAATCATTTCTTGACTAAAATACCACATTGCCATAGTACATATAACCTAAATGGTTGAATCCACTTGGTTACTACTATCACATATCACATTCGTCACTACCATAATAATCTACTTGGAACTTTCAACTAAATTTTACTATACCAAGATTACATAGAAACAAAATAAATTCATTTCAACCATTTAGTACATTCGGTATTTGCTCACATGAATACAAAGATTTAGCATTAATTTTACTTAACTAAATTCTCCAATCTATATTCGGTAATTATGTTAAAATACTTAAGCACACCAAATAGATTCTAGCCTATCATCTACTTCACAACAATTCGTCTTCTTTTACAACACATACACAATCTATTAACTAAAGAGGGTCATTCGGCATCTATCCAGTATATATTAATAATTTAAAACACAACATCACCAAGCTATTACTCACATTCACATTCGGCAAGGACCAATTAATAAACCTTAAATTCAAAATAACTTCAATCTTATGATTTTACAATTATCTTATACTTTCACATATAACTTATTTATGGTGCATATATATATATATATATATATATATATTATCAAAGCATCTTTCGGTTCCAAAACTTAATCATTAAAAGACGTGCATGTACACACATAAACATATACTTATGAATTAAAATATAATTTCTTATGCATAAGCATAGCAATGACCGCATAAACACTCATATATATATATACAACAGATGCATTAACAATTTATCATTCAATGACTAAGCCAAAACATCTTTATCATATCATTTACACTTTTGCTTACAAGTATATACTCTTAAATCAAGGTATAACAATCACACGTGTATATTTTTATAAGTATGTATAATAACGTTCATACAAGTATACACATAATTCACAATTTGGTTTCGTATGCATATATCACTTGAAGCATCAAACCCAATTCATTAATACCTAATTTAACAAGTTCAAAACTCATTTCGACAATGAGGTTCTTGATTTAGAACAAGGATAATCACTCTATTCACTATCCATAATCAAATTCGGCAACCATATACACTGAAATTTAACATTCGTTCTTTCCCTCAAAATTCAAATTCATAATTCATTTCTTGCCAATTGTCGAACATCAATAGCCATTTAGGACAAATATACCTCATACAAGCATTATTTTAACCCACTATGTACTATTCATGCATTTTAACCCTTATAGCCAATTACTATCTATCTAACTAGCCACAACTAACTTTATTCATCAAGATATAAAATCAAACATACCTCAAATTGCCTTCACAAGGGCCGAACACCATAGAGCCTAATTGTTTCTTTGTTCTTTAAGCTACGGCAATTGAAGGAAAGTAAAGTGTGAAAACTTTGTTTTCACCACCCAATTTCTTATTAATTCCCAAATTCCAACATTATTTCACATTTTAAAGCATCAAACACAAGAATTCTTATCAAAGCATCCATGGCCGAAACATGCTTAACAATTATAAACAAGAATTGGACCATGAGTTAGCTAGACAACTTAACAATAACCTCAATAATCAAGTTTCCATCAAAATTTTCAAGAGAGCTTACCTAATAGAAGAAAACAAAGTGCCAAATGCCTTAGGAATTTTTCTCCTCCCTCTTCACAAGTTAATTTAGGTGAGAAGATGAACCCCCATGAAAACATTGTTTTTATCACTATTGTTATAATATTAATATTCCTTTAATATTATAATATTCATTTCATATTATAAAACAATTTATCTTATAAAATAAAAATAATAAAATCATATTTTATTCATGATTCATCATCATTACGCCCACTACACTTAAAGATGGGCTATTTGACATGCAAGGACTCCTTTTTGTAACTACAACTATTCACCACTTTTTAATTTTGCCTAGCAAGATTTCACTGTTTAACAACTAAGCCCTTTTGATTAATTCACATCAAATGACAAAAATCAAAGCATTCAAAGATTCACATGCATTTTCACATATATTAGACATAGAATATAGTATTTAATTATTTTCGTGTCTCGATTTTGTGGCCCGAAACCACTTTCCGACTAAGGTCAAATTAGGGCTGTCATATTCTAACTATTTACATACAAACATTTAAGATTCTTAACCAAATTTCAGTCTATTTCATTATCAAACCAACTATATACATGCCATATAAACCAAAATTTACATTGCAAAAACTATCGGATTAATCTGGATAGTGTGGCTTTAAATATAAATCTTACCGAACATACTAAATAATTCATTTAGATTAAACATTTCCTGCCAACCACAATTGCAATTGATGAATTCACATAATTGAGGTCAATATCAATAACTATTTATTTCTTTCACATTAATCCATGTAATACTTACCAATCTTTATCAATTTAGAGAATGTCTTACGGATTTGAGTACATTGTTTTCTTGATGCCATAGTCCAACTATGGTCTTATACTATTGCCATGACCCTACCATGGTCTTACACTCATAATGCCATAACCCAGTTATGGTCTTATCATCAAGATGCCATAGCCCAGCTATGGTCTTACACGTATACATATTCTGCCATGGTCCAACCATGGTTTTACGTTCAAGGTGCCATAACCCAGTTATGGTCTTTTCATTAAAATGTCATAGTCCAGCTATGGTCTTACATTCAAACATTGCCATGGTCAAACCATGGTCTTATCCGTTAACTCATCTTGTGTCACAAAACGATTGTACTCAATCCTGCGTTCCACTTAATTTGAACTTTCAATTCAATTTTCATACATTTACAATAATCATAATTCAATAAAAAAATATGACATAGTACATTATATCATTCCTAAATTAGAAATTAATCATGAAAGTTCAACCATATGAACTTACTTGGGCCAATTTGTAGAATTTGTTGTAATTTAGGGACTATTCAGCTAATTTCCCTTTTTCACGATTTTCTTCGGGTTCTTGATCTATAATATAAAATTATTCATTCATTAGCATCTAATTCAATTATAATTCACTTCAAATTTTATGCCCTTCAATTTTTGAAATTACACATTTATCCTAACTTTTACAGTTTTTATAATTTAGTCCTTTATCAAATTTCCCACCAAATAAGCTAATTTTTCTCAATTAACACTTTATCTAAATATTCTAAGCTATTATAAAACCTTTGATAAACACAATTTAATACTAAACCCTAAGATTCAATCTTTTCATAATTTGGTCCTAATAATCAATTCTTATTGAAATCACTTGATAAGTACATCATATAATAAAATTAAAGCTTCAAATCCATATTAATTCATTATAAAATTCCAGAACTCATCAATTTTAACATTCAAAATCACCCATGAAATCAAAAACTAATGAATTAAATAGTTGGACCTAATTGTAAAAGTCTCAAAAACACAAAAATTTCAAGAAAAGATCAAGAATTGAACTCACATGTAGTAAAAATATGAAAAACCAGCTTTTTGAGGACCTCCTATGGTTGTTTTTAGCAGAAATTGATGAAGAAATGTCTAGATTCAATTTGGTCACTTATTTTTATTTTTACCTTAATTTCCCAAATGACCATTTTGCCCCTAAGTCAAAAAATTTCAAGATTTTTTTCTTTGCACAAACTGTTTCAGCCTGCTAAAAATGTGTAATTACCTTTTTGGTCCTCCCTTATTTACCACTTAAGCTATTTAATCCCTATTTCTTTAATTGACAAGTTTTGCACCTTTCTCAATTTAGTCCTTTTTAATTAATTAATTGTCAAGACATTAAAATTTTCTAATAAAACTTTAATACTAAACTAATAACACTCCGTAAATATTTATAAAAATATTTACGACTCGATTTATGAAATCGATGTCTCGTTTCCTTGTTTTTGAAACCAATTAATCTAATAAATATTTCTAAAACATAAATCACTACTTCATAGTTTTTCCTAAGTTCATAAATTGCTCATAAACACTAAATAATAAAACTTACGAGCTAATTTTTCAGATTTTAGTGATCTCAAACCACTGTTTTCGAAACCACTAAAAATTGGATTGTTACATTGTTCCTCACAAAATACATTTAATTCATTTCAAAAATATTCACCACCTCTATCACTACGAAGCACTTTAATTTTCTTACTAAACAAATTCTCAACCTCATTTTTAAAATGTTTAAACATATCAAAAGCCTCGTCTTTACTTTTCATGATATACATATAAGTAAATCTAGAGAAGTCATCTATAAAAGTGATAAAATATCGTTTTCCACCTCTTGTTAGAGTTCCATTTAATTCACAAGCATCCGAATAGATTAAATCTAACCCTTGTGAATTCCTTTCACACTTAGTAGATTGTGAATTCCTTTTACACTTACTAGGAAATGACTTCTTGGTAATTTTTGATTGAATACAAATTTTACATTTATCCATAAACTCATCATTACTTAGATTGATATAACCATTCTTTTGCATATATTGTCAAGTTTTAAAATTAAAATGTGCTAAATGCGCATGCCACACAGTATAAGACCCAACAATATAAGCAAAAGAATTGATTTTATTCATATCAATGCTCAACTTGAATATATTCTCGTTACAATATCCTTTTTCTACATATATATCACACTTACGCAAGATAAACTTATCGGATTCCAAGATAATCTTGAATGACTTGTTACACAAATCCTCGCTGACACTAAATTCTTTCTCACACCGAGAACATGCAACATATTGGTCAAAGTCAATTTCTTCCCAGATGTGAAGTTAAGTTCTATCGTTCCTTAACCAAGCATCTTAACCAATTAATAGTTTCTCATAAGCACTTCACGATTTGCCACTAATTCATAACTTTTGAATTATTCTTGATCACTACACACATGGACAATAGCTCCAAAGTCGAGCTGCCAAATATATAACTTATCGGTCATGGTTATGTTGAGTTCAGTAATCATACCAATCTCCAAACTCTCGATCTCTTCTGTAACCATGGTCACTAAGTCCATGTCCTCCACCATATTGGCTTTAGAAGTTGTGACATCTTGCTTCTTTTTGAAAAGTTTACAATCCTTAATATAATGTCCTTTCTTATTGCAATTATAACAATTGCGAGATTTTTTCTTCTTGTTTTGCACGTCTTTGGTCCCAGATGTAGCCTTTCGCTTACCATTTTGAGAGTTCTTGGACTCGCTCATATGGTTCACACTACATCACGCTTCCAAGTTTCGTCTTCAATACGCAAATGCCTAAGTATTTTCGCCACGATGAAGTCCTCTACCATATGCAGTAGTTTCTTTCGATAATTAATCCAAGACGAGGGAAATTTCAAAATGATAGCCCCGACGTGTAACAATTATGAAATAACAAATTTCAAGTCACGAAGCTTGCTTACAATGACTTTTAATTCATGGACTTGATCCATGATTGGGATACTATCGAGCATTTTAAATTCGAAATACTTCATCATTAAAAATTTATCAGTATCTTATCACTCGGAGTTGTATTTCTCTTCAAAAGCTTTCCATATTTCCACTGGGGATTGCATCGACATGTAGAGATCATACAATCTATCAGACAAGGTGTTAAGGATGTGTCCTTAACATGTGAAATTGTCTTCTTCACGCTTCTTCTCGAGTTTGACCACTTTCGCAATTTTCTTGGGGTTTGCATTGGGGGCGGGATCCTCCACAAGTTGTAGGTTTGGATCTAGAACATACGCCACATTTAAGACAGTAAGAAGGAACATACGCCACATCAGTCAAGTTTCACAAACTCTTGGTTCATCGCCTTGAATGTGGTGGTAGCCTCCGCCACAATCTCCAAAATAGTTCTATTCAATTGTTGGATATATTAAGTGGAGAAGATAGATCTGAAGACGATATTGAATTAAACAGTAAACTTCAAGGTACGGGTGACGCTTTTCAAAAAGAATTATTTGCCCCCACACAAAGTTGCTAGAGAGTTAAGATAAAGGTCCTTCTAGGATACAACGAAGCTTTTGAATTTCCTTTGAATATTAAAATCGAGAAATTCCTTATTTCTTACTCTAATTTCTGAAAATAGGATTGATTGTAATGATTTTTGTGAGTACGATAGACTCTTTATTTATATGCACTAAACGGATACCATTTTGAGAAGTCACAACCCTCCATGTTGGACACACTTTTTAGAAGAAATATGCCCCATGGAAATGTATCCATTGAATAATAAATCATCACTTTCTAAAGTTAAATAAGTGCTCATCAATAATTAAATTTACAATCTAAAATTTCCAACACTTGCGAGGGTTCAAACCACCAACTAAGGCATATAGATCTTACATTTGCAACTATAGTACCATTTGACTAGCCAATATGCATAACTAATGCTAGATTTTATCACACCCAAGATGTGGTGAACTAAAATATTTATATTAAAAAAAATATTTGTAAAAATATATTGACAAATGATTATCAACGACGTGGCAAGGGTTTGTTTTATAAGAATTTGTTGGTTTTATGTTCGATTCTCAAAATATGTTTTTCAATTGTGTTATTCAAAAGATTATATAAAAGTATAAAAAGATGAAAATGTCCTTATAATAATATTAATTACCTTTTAAGGTAAGGATGTCTTAATAATTTCACAACATTATTAGTAATATATACTTATTATAAAACTTTTGAATGAATGATCTGACTGGTTTTATTAATAAAATAAAATGCATGAAACAGAATTTGAGCTAAGGTTCAGAAAAATAAATACAAAGAATGAAAGCAAAACCAAGATCTACTAAGAAATTGGGCCTAGAAAGATTTAACATACCTAACCCATTTCGTCCAAATGCAACTAAATTAAAATAGAATTAAGTCTTATCCTATACCAGCCAAATCTAACAGTTGGATACCAATATCTTTTGTCTTTTCACATCAATCAACCAGCCATTAATGGTAGCAGGTTTTCAAAATTGAAATGAATTCTTATCTGCTACTTTTTGTTTCCCAACCGTTCATTTCACCTTTCACTCAGTCCAGAGGTTCTGACCACAAGTTCTCCAGCACTTGACGAACCGATTCTGGGATTTCTCCTAGCAGGTAAAAATTCACTCCTCTCTTCCGTGCCTCTTTTGCAATAACATGAGCATTAACATTTCCTGGTTTACGAACAAAACGAAACTCGATCTCTTGGAATCTGTCTTTTCTACTTTGTATATCCCTTATAATGGCTCCGATGACCGATTTATCAATACCAGTATTTTGGCATTTTTTGATGACGGTTTTCGAGTCTCCCACTATTTCTATTTTATTTAATCCCATAAAAATCCCTAGTTTAACTGCTTGTAAACCTACATATGCTTCTGCCATGAACGGAGTTGCTATCTCGGAGTGTATGACTGCTTGTGATGCAAGGATCTCCCCCTCTGCATTTCGTACAAGCAAACCCGTAGCCGATCTGGACGATTGTCGGTCAAACGCTGCGTCAAAATGGATTGTGACCCTTCCGCTTCTACATACCTGTTGGGTATTTCCAGTAGAGTTAAGAGTAAGTTTTCTCTCCTTTAGTGCATCCAGCTCTGCAATATAGTTTCGAGTTCGTCTTGCTATTTCATGTCCTGACATGTTTCTTCTTTCATATAATAGTCGGTTTCTGCTGTACCATATTAACCAAAGTCCACAACAGATAAGTCGGATCTGTTCAATAGTCCCTTGACCGAAGATCCAGGTAAGCCACTCCCATGTACTCAGATTATTGTGACTTAATACCCATGTTAAGCTTAACTGTTCCCAGACCTCAACTGATGTAGGACACTTTTGAAAAATGTGGAAACTGTCTTCCTCTTCTTGGCGACACCTGAGGCATTGAGCTTCCATCACAACCCTCTTGCTTCTGAGATTGACAAGGGACGGAATGAGGTTCCATGAGAGTCTCCATACTGTAATTTGGATTTTGGATGGGATGTGTAATTTCCATAGTTTCCTATAAAAGTTTTTAATTTCGACATGTAAATTAAAAGTAATAGGATCCGTGCTAGTCTCATGTAATAGTTTATAGGCACTCCTAATGGAGAACTCCCCTGACAGCTCCCCTCTCCATACTTGAAAATCCTCGTGTTCTACCTCAGCTAGTGGAATCTGCAATATTTTTTCCGCTATATGCATTCGAAAGGTATTTCTGACTACCTCTGTTTTCCAGCTTCTGCTATTGGCTTCTATTAAATCCGAAACTAACTTAATATCTTGATTGTTGTCATGGTTTGAAACTCTATCTTCTTCGTTTCCTGATATCCACAAATCATCCCAAACAGATATTTGATCACCTCTCCCAACCCTCCAACACAAACCTGTTTCCAGCAACCCTCTCGCGGACCAAACACTCTTCCAGGTGAGTGAAGGTAAATTTCCTAACCGAGCTTGGTAGAAATTCGAATTTGGATAATACTTTGCCTTCAAAACGCGAGATAATAATGAATTTGGGTAATTAACAAGACGCCACCCCTGTTTTGCTAATAACGCAACATTAAACTTTGCAAGATCTCTGAAACCCAAGCCACCGTCTTCTTTTAATAAACATAGGTCTTTCCAAGCGCACCAATGAATACATTTCCAATTTCGACCCTTTTGCCACCAAAATTTGGCTATTATACTCTCCAAATCGGTACATAGAGCCTTCGGTAGTAGAAAGCAAGACATTGCATAAGTTGGGATAGACTGGAGTATAGCTTTTATAAAAACTTCTTTTCCTCCCTGGGATAGATATCTTATACTCAAGTTGTCAATTCTTTGTTTCAATCTATCCTTCAAATTTTGAAAAGATGATCTCTTTTTTCTACCTACCATATTAGGAAGTCCTAAATATCGTTCTGGATCAGTTGATCTTCGTACACCAAGTATCCGAGAAACTGTAACCCTTTCCCCTTCAAGTGTATTGGTACTGAAAAATACAGTAGATTTATCATAATTGACACATTGACCTGAACTCATCTCATACCCCTTCAAAATATGTCTTAGAGAATGTGCTCCCCTTTCAGTAGCTTCTGCAAATAAGATACAGTCATCTGCAAAGAGTAGATGTGAAATGGTTGGACCACTTCGACTAACTTTAACTCCGTGAAGAATATTGTTCGCTTTCGCAAGTCTCATTAGACTAGAGAGCCCTTCCCTACAGAATAAAAACAAAAACGGACTTAAAGGGTCTCCTTGTCTAAGACCTCTAGATGGAAGAAAAGTTTCTCCTATATTTCCATTTAAAACGACAGAATATGATACTGTAGACATACTTTTCATTAACAAATCAACCCATCCTGGGTCAAATCCCATTTTCTTCACTACCCCCTCCACAAAATTCCATTCAACCCTAATAGGCCTTGCTCATGTTTAACTTTACTACCATCAGCCTTTTCTTCCCTTTCTTCTTGTGTTTTAAAGTGTGCAGAATTTCATATGCTAGTAACACATTATCAAAAATCAGCCTCCCTGGAACAAATGCATTTTATGCCTGATCAATAAATTTATGAATCACTACCCGAAGCCGATTAGCAATGACCTTGGCTATCAGTTTGTAAAGCACATTACATAGACTAATTGGTTGAAATTGTGTAATATTGGAAGGATTCAGAATTTTTGGGATTAGCACAATATTCGTTTTATTAATCGAATGCAGATCCATACCTTCATTTAATTTTTGAAGGCAGAAAGAAGAGACATCCTCCCCAATAATCGGCCAACATTTTTGATAAAATAAGGCTGGAAAACCATCCTCTCCTGGAGCTTTTGTAGGACCCATTTCTGATAGAGCTTCTCGTATCTCCTCCTTGGTGTAAATTGCTTTTAATTTATAATTATCTTCCTCTAAAATGCACCAGTTAATTCCTGCCAAAATTGTATCGTAGTTATCCTGTTGTCCTTCTGAAAATAACTTCGTAAAGTAAGATCTGGCAATTCCTTCCATCTCTTTAATCTCCTCTGTCTCCCTACCATCGTCGAATTGCATTGTATGGATAAAATTACGCTTCCTTCTTTGTGTTGCTTGCTTATGAAAAAACGCTGTATTTCTGTCTCCAAGCTTTAACCAATTTAAACGGGCTCTCTGTTCCCAATAGCATTCATCCTTTTCAATCTCAAAATTTAAATGGATCTTAGTATCAATAATATCTGCTATATTCTCATCACTTCTTTCAGATTCCAATAGAGTTGCCAACTTTAAATTCAACTCCTCTGTTTTCATTTTTTTCTCCGTCGGATCTGACTTGCCCAACTCTCTAAACCTTTCTTCCAATTTTCCAGTTTGCTTAAAAGATCTCCTGTAGAAGTTTCCCAAATACACTGAACTTTCTCAAAAAAAGTTTCCTCCAAAACCCATCAGGCTTCAAACTTAAAATTTTTATCCTTCAAATTTCGAGCTCCATTTTCTGTATTAATAAGAAGTGGACAATGATCTGAAAAAGAGTGAGGAAGATGCTTAATTAAAGAATCTGGGAATAAAGAAATCCATTCTTCAGTGGCGACTCCCCTATCCAACCTATCACGAATGTTCGTTTCTGGCAAGTTTCCTCTTTCCCAGGTAAACCAATTGCCTGAATAGCCCACATCCACCAGACCACAGTCCTCTAACACATTTCGAAAAGCTTCCATCCTTCGCTCTGCTCGAGGTAAGCCTCCTCTCTTTTCAAACCCATATAAAATTTCATTAAAATCCCCGCAAACCAGCCATGGATACCCTCCATCATTACGTAATCTTCGTAGCAGATTCCATGATTCATCCCGGTCATGTGTGTAGGTAGAACCATAAAAGCCTGTAAATCTCCACATCTTCCTACCTCCTAAGTCCTCAATAAGCACATCTATGTGACAGTTGGAGAAACTTTGGAGCGTTATATCAACATCCCCTCGCCATGCTAAACTTAGACCACCCTTAGAACCTATCGAATCAACATCAATACCATAAAGAAAACTGCACCTTCGTCTGACTTTTTCCATCTGATTTTTGTTAATTTTTGTTTCCATAAAGAAGACCACTTGGGGATAATGCAACTCAGCAAATGCCGAAGTCTTTGAACTGTCCGTGGATTCCCCAAACCACAGACATTCCAGCTTAAGATTTTCATTGCGACCGGTCGGCTTGCCTTTTGGCAGCCGCCGATAATAAATGGGTCTCTTCTAACGCTCTTCTATTTCTTCCCCCCAAAGTATTGCATTCTTCACTGTCTCCCCTAGCTCTCTTTTTCCCCTCCTCTTCTATAGCCACTTCGTTCTCCAGATCATGATCCATAGCTGTTTGAAGTTGTTCAAATGATGTGCTGTCATTCCCTACGCGTGAGTGAGAAATTTTTCCTTCCAAGTTGAATCCTAAAATAGAATCAATACCCCCCCTTTCACTATTTCGTCTAAAATAATCACTTACATTGATGCCTCCCCAAACTCCTCCATTACTTACTATAAAACTTAAACTTTTATTTTTTTCCTCTTCTATAATTCACAACATCATCAGTAATATATACTTATTATAAAACTCTTGATTGAATAGATGTTACGGGTTAATTGAGTATAAACTCACTTAAGAAAAAACTAATATATCATTTTCTATTAATATTATAATTATAGTAGTTTTATATTTTCAAACTTTTATAAAAAAATTAAAATTATATAAAAATAAAATATATGTGTGCGTCTATTACTCCTATTATGGAGTGATACGATTTTAGGCATTTTATTTAAAAAAGTGTACAACTAGAAGCAAACACATAGCATAACCAAGCCCAGTACAAGAAACGATAAAATCTAAAAATAGAAAGAAATTAAAACAAAACATGGGGTACCAACACACACAAAAACATATAGCTAACATTTCATAATTCCTACATGCAAAAAGGCACCACATGTTTTATCAACAGTGGACTACTTTAAATGTTTATTCTTCTTTTTCTGAAGTAGTTGGTACCTCTGAAAATTAAACACCGCCCAAACTAAATGCCAGATTCCAATTTCCGGCCACAACGCTGACGTCGAATACAAGTAGCTTCCAGCAGTCTGCCATAGAAGGAAATTACTTAGTCGGCTTTCACCTGAAGTTCGTATAATAATATCAGGATCAGGTGCAATCTTCATATACATACATCCTTTTCTCAATATCTGCCAAACTAATAATCCCACCATCATTTTCGACCCATTTTTCTTGACAACATTTTTCAACCGCATGAATAATTTCATCAGTAGAAGTATAGGCCATGCAAATTGTAAGCAAAAGACCAGAATTGTTAACAGTCGTATCCCTCGAATGTTGAGGTAATAACTGCAAGTTCCCGGAGACATGAACTCTGATGCCGTAATCGTTAAAGAAGCTGTCTTTTCTACACAAGAGCTCAAACTTTTCGGTCATTAGATCCATGATGCTGAAAGCGTAGGCCGTCACGTATTTGATCCCCAGTTCATAGCAATATGTAACTATAGACAATAGAGCAAAGTAACCAGCTTCATGGCCGGCCACTTGTTTCAGCTTATTTTTCGTTGCGTATCTTCTGTTTCCGTCCATGATGAAGCCGATGTGCGAAGGCATTGGACCAACTGATAGAACACAATGCATGCATTTTATAAAAGGCTGAACAACTTTGGAAAGAAACTTCATAATTTTCTTACCAAATCCACATTGTAAATGAACAAAGAAAAAAGAATTAATCCTCGACTGTCATATAAATCCTTATTCACAATATCATCAGCTATTTATATATTTTCTTTAGCTCGACAAGTAGCTCATCCTCCATATATGATAAAACAATAGTCTATAGTGCAAACATATTTAGTACGTGGTCCAACCGCACTGTAGTCCAACCGACATTACATTTATTTTAATGGCATAATATTTTTAAAATATAATATTTAGAAGGTGTTTTTAAGGTACATATTGAGAATATTGTAGTATATAAATAATATTACATAACATTTTTATCTTTTTTTTCGTATTATACTATTTTATATGATTTTTTTATCGTCAAGGACACAACTAGGGGATACGTAAGGCCTTGGTCCCTTGGTTATATGGGATGTATATTAACATTTCTAGTCCTTTCTATTTGTCACGCATCCAATTTAAGCCAAAATTTCAACATAATTTTTATTTTGGACTTATCAAAATTTTATAATATTTATTTTACCTTGAATTATTTGTAATAGTTTGTATGCATAGTTATTGAATATACAATATACAACCAGTTGAATTACCGAACAAATCCATTATCTCAAAAATACTTGTTAATGAGGTTGTACCATGCACAGGGTGCTTGTTATAATCCATATAGTGTCCTTTTCAACTTATGAGGCTGAATATGTGGTAACAATTTCTTGTACTTGTCATGCTATCTGGCTTAGAGGACTGTTGAAAGAACTTCACCAAGGAGCAACCAAAATTTGCATTGGTAACAAGTCTGAACAAGTACTCGCGAAAAATCTTGTGTTTTATGATCGAAACAAACATATAGACACAAGATATCATTTTATCAAGGAGCATATCGCTAAGAAGGAAGTGGAGCTTAAGTTTGTGAAGACTCATGATCAGGTAACGGATATTTTTATAGAACCTCTCAAGGTTGAAGGTTTTCAAAGAATGCGTGAAAAACTTGGCGTAACCAAGAAAAGTTCAAATTAAGGGGAAGTTTTTGATATTATCATTTGTAACATTCTAAAATGTACTCGCTCAGTACTTACATGCACTTGTATTTAATGAATATATTTAGAGTAGATGTATTTAGTAGTCATGCATGTACTTAACTAGAATACATAAAGGTGTTGAAACCATTAATCACTTACAATTCCTATATAAATAATTGTATGTGATAAAGCATAAAAAGAGAGAGTGAAAAAAAAAACAAAGGTTAATATAAAGTGAGTTCATTTTTTTCCTAAAAGTTATTTCTCTTCCACCCCTTTTCAACACAGCCTTGGTCTCTCTCCCACTAAAAATTGCCACTGACTGTAAAATGAGTAGGAAAATTTTATCACCAAAATAGTCATGTAATAACTTTCACCCAAGTAGTACTTTTGCTCAACTTAGGTCAAGCAATGGGTAATAATTATTGGCTGATTCACTCCCTCGTGATGAAAATATATAGATTATTAAATTAGGGCATGGGAAAAAATTATCCATTGGGGTTTTATTTGTACATTCAACATTTTTTTTTGTCACTCGTGAATCAAATTTATCATGAATTTTGTCTTAGGTTATTTAACTTTAAGTTTTATAATATAGCTATATTGTTAAGTTATTTATTATTGTTGAAGGGAGTATCTCAGGTTTTTCATGTAAATAATATTTAAAAAATTACTGAAATGGGATAACATAGGCATTATTTATGAAACTACGCAAATTAAACAAAAAAAATGGTGTTGCCTGACCAATCGGCATCACCAGTATGTATCATGTAACAAATACACCTTTGAAAAGTACAAATATAGGTCAAAATTTATTTATTTTTAATGGTGCCACCTACCATTGACGTGACTGGTCAGTCACGAGTTCGACTTTACATCCAGTTTTCACCTTTTTTGTTTAAAAAAATATAAGTATTTTATATATAATTTTTTAAGTATTAAAGAGGGTTGGATTTGGTCCCCTAACCCCCACACAGAAGTTAAAAGCAAAAAATATCCCTCCAGCCACATGCAAAAAAAAGAGTTAAGGTTTGTTTAGAGTTAGAGAAGTTTTTTTAGTTGAAAGAAAAGAATTTGTATTTTTTTAAGGGTTTTTAGAACATTAGAAATATTAAGCAGTTTTATAAAAAAAATAGAGGACCAATTTTTTTGCAGGTATTAATTTCAATGGTGTTATTTTAGAAACAACCGTTGGTTGTATTTTTGAAACTCGCCAGAAAATATGAATGAGGTTTGATAGGAATGTGTCTGTTGGATATATGAAAGAAAAGATTAGTGCAAAAATTTGTCGACATTGTAAAAGGAGGATGTCGAAACTATTATACAAATTTCAAGTTTCATCAAATCCTATAAAATTTACTGAAATGGAACTTTTAGACAATGACAATGTCGAGACAATGGCCGCACTATATTGCCCGCCAGAGAAGGTGAACATTGAACTAATTCACTTGGTTGCTAAGTCAGTCGATACGAAGCTCACTAAAGATGTAACTCTGTTAAGTCAACCATATAGAGTTGAAGACCCGTGTACGGAGGGTCCCTGAGTGTTTGTCAATAGGAGATTGTCTATGTGTGGTTTTGACATCGATCTCAACATTGGATGTTTAGACCAGTACTGATAAACTGTAATTTATACATATTTTTATCCCATGCTTAGCACATTTATGGATGGTTTCTCCTTAGATTTGGTGAATTCGATGCTCCTAATCCTTTAATTTCATGTTTTATACTTAGGTGAGCATAGGAGAGTAAAAAGAGCGAGAAACGGGCCGAAAATGGAGAAAATGGACCAACATAGGAAATCAACACGGCCTGGACTTCCTCACACGAGCGTGTCACATGGCCGTATCTATTTGGCAGGATCAAAGCACGACTTACATGGGTAGACTACACGTCCGTACCTATTCAACAGCCTTGACCACGGGCTAGAGTAATCACATACGGGTGTGTCCCTGCCGAGCCCAAGTATAGCGCTATTCGGAAAAGGCCAATTTTGAGGGCTCTTAGGCATTCTAAAGCCTATTTAAACACATGATGAGGCACTTAGAAGGGGGACGCGAAGTAGGAGGCAAGAAATTACTCAAGGGAAGCCGATTGGTTCATCTCAGAAGTCGAATTCATCATCAAGACTGAAGATCTCCCTTCAATTTCTGTTCAGGGGTTTTGGGTTTTCTTTATGTTTTGTATTCATTATTCTTCTAAGATGTTTTCTTTTATAATTATGAACTAAACCCCCTAAATACCTAAGGAGAATGAAACCTAAGACGGATCTTGTTATTATTATCTGAATTGTATGATAAATATTTGACTTGTTCTTAATTATGTGTTTTTAATTCTTGTTTTAATATTCCAGGATATTGATTCAAGTTAATGCTCTTATTCAGAAGAGGAAGAGACCATGTCTAAGAGTAAATTTGTCATAATTAAGCGGAGTTGATGGCACGCCTAGAGATAGGGTGATAAGATTTTGCCGGATTAGAGTGAAACCTAATAAGGGGATTCATAGATCGAGTTAATACAACACTAAGACGTTAATTAGAAAGAGATTTCAATTAATCAACCTAGGGTTAGACGTTATTAGTCTCGAGAGAGATAATAATATAACTTAGGGATTTATACGGATCAAGTCAAATGAATAAATCGTCAGGTTCAGAGTCAAATAACAAGTGAAGTCTAAGTAGATTTTTCCTTGGGTATTGTCTTAATCAATCGAGTTTTCTCAAAAGCTTTTTTCCAATTTTCTCTCTGTGCACCCTTAGTTTAGTTAAGTAGTTTAGATAAACAAATCCCTTAATTTTTAGGCTAGATAATAAAAAGGAAGTAATTACTAGTACTATTGCTTCCTTTGGGTTCGACAATCTGGTATTGCTAAAGCTATACTACTATTCGATAGATACACTTGCCTTCATCGTGATAATAGTTAGTTTCCAGAACGCTTAATTATAAAATTTTTAAAACCTGTCGCGAATATCACATATCAAGTTTTTAGCGCCGTTGCCGGGGACTAGGTTATTAGGAACACTCAATTTTTATTACTTTAGCCATTTTACTTTTATTTGCAATTTTTATTTTTATTTTATTTTCTAATTTTTCTTTTATTCATTCCTGACAGGTTTTTATAGTGTATGGCTAGAAGAAACCCGTCGGGACCATTATTGTTTGATAGTGAGATCTATCGCACAGTTCGCAGAAACTAAAGAGAAATAAGGCTAAGCTTACGATACATAGAGAAAGAGCAAGAGGACGATACTTCTACCACAACCGAAGAGATGGCTGAAAATCAAGAAAATCTGCTACCTCTTGCGATTGCTGCTGATCCAGTAAATCAGAATCCTGCTCCACGCACTATATATGATTATGCTAAACCTAATTTAACAGGAACTGAGTCAAATATAGTTAGACCTGCTATTGCTACAAATAATTTTGAACTAAAACCTAACACAATTCAAATGAGACAACAGTTTGTTCAGTTTGATGGTTTGCAGGATGATGATCCAAACAATCATTTGGCAAATTTTCTAGAGTTTTGTGATACTTTTAAGATCAATGGCATTTCTGATGATGTCATTCACCTTCTGTTGTTTCCCTTTTCATTGAGGAACAAAGCTAAACAGTGGTTGCACTCATTACCACAAGAGTCAATCACTACTTAGGAACAAATGACCGAAAAGTTTTTACTTAAATATTTTCTGCCGGCTAAAACGGCTAAATTGAGGAATGACATTTCTTCCTTTGTGCACATGGATTTAGAAACACTCTATGATGCATGGGAGAGATACAAGGATCTTTTGAGAAGATGCCCTCACCATAGATTACCACTTTGGCTACAGGTTCAAACGTTTTACAACGTGAACCCCTTAACGAGGCAACTCATCGACGCAGCTGCCGATGAAACTTTGAATAACAAAACACCTGAGGTGGCTTACGAATTTATTGAGGAGATGTCACTGAATAACTATCAGTGGCAAGTTATGAGGACAAAGCCGACAAAAGCAGCTGGTGTTTTCAACCTCGATGCGGTTACTATGCTATCTAACCAAGTAGAACTCTTAAATAAAAAGATTAATGGTTTGTGTGGTTCTACTCAAGTACATAAAATGATGAGGTGCGATTCAAATGGAGGAGGAGCATGCACAGAATATCAACCCTTCAACCCTAGCATCGAGAAGGAACAAGTCCAATAAATAGGTAACAATAACCCTAGCATCAACACTTATAATGCAGGTTGGAGGAACCATCCCAATTCTCGTGAAACGGTCAAGGAAATTAAAGGCCACAACATCCTCCGGGTTTTCAACAACCACCTTACCAGTAGAAAAAGAAGCCGAACCTTGAGGAGATGCTAACAAAATTCATCTCGGTGTCAGAAACTCGTTTCCAGAATATCGAGACAGCACTTAAAAATCAACAAGAGTCGATTCAAAGGCTCGAAACTCAGATAGGACAGCTCGTCAGACTAATTTCTAAAATACCACCAAGAAGTCTACCTAGTAACACTGAACCCAACCCAAAAGAGCACGTGAAATCATTTACACTAAGGAGTTGGAAAGTGTTAGTTGAATCTAAAAAGAATCCACCACAAGAAGCTGGCAGAAAGGAGGTCGAACCCGAAAACAATGACAATCTAATGCCAAAAGAATATAAACCACCAATCTCATACCCAGCAAAGTTGAAGAAAGACCACATGGATGCACAATTCGATGAATTTCTTGAACTTTTTAAATAACTGCATATTAACTTACCTTTTGTTGAAGCTATATCGCAAATGTCTACATATGCAAAATTTTTAAAGGAGCTTCTAACAAACAAAAGGAAGTTTGAAGACTTATCTACAGTGGAACTTAATAAGGGCTACTCAGCCATACTCTAAACTAAACTGCCAACCAAACTGAAAGATCTAGGAAGTTTTACTATTCCCTGCTTAATTGGTAGTTTGAATGTTGATAAAGCACTAGCTGATTTAAGCGCCAGCATTAATTTAATGTCATATAAAATGTTTAAACAACTTGGTCTTGGGGACCTAAACCCACTAGGATGAGTATTCAATTAGCTGATAGATCTGTTAAATATCCTAGGGAATTATAGAGAACGTACTTGTAAAAGTAGACAAATTTATATTCCTTGTTGATTTTGTTGTGCTTGACATGGATGAAGATGTTGAGGTGCCTTTAATCTTAGGTCGGTCATTTTTAGCCACTGTTAGGGCTGTAATTGATGTGGGTGATGGTAAATTGGTACTTAGAGTAGGTGACGAAGAGATTATTTTTAAAATTTATGATGCCATGAGATTTTCTAGAGAACAGGATGACTCATGTTATTTTATCGACTCTATTGATCATGCTACTCAAGATTCTTTTCAGGAAATCATACACAATGACACTGAAACTGTGTCTCGCCCAAGGAGAGGGGGTGGATGACTCCAATGAAACCTCCCCGAAAGTAGAAAAATATGAGGGAATTAAGGTAAAAGATGAACTTAAGCAAAAACACACTATTGACGAACCTCCCAAATTGGAACTTAAACAATCCCAAATCACTTGGAATATGCATTCCGTGGAAATAATTCTACATTACCTGTAATTATTGCATCCAACTTGCAACCCAAGGAGAAAGAGGAATTACTCCAAGTATTAAGAGAGCATAAAAGGGCCATAGCTTGGAAAATTTCTGACATTAAAAGGATCAGCCCTTCTTTTTGCACCCACAAAATTTTAATGGAAAATGAATATAAACCATACGTGCAAGCCCAAAGACGACTGAACCCTAACATGAAGGAAGTTGTTAAAGCTGAGGTAATTAAACTCCTAGATGCTAGAATTATTTATCCTATTTCTGACAGTTCTTGGGTGAGTCCAGTGCAGGTTATTCCTAAGAAAGGAGGCATGACTGTTGTAGCCAATGAGAAGAATGAATTAATCCCAACAAAGATAATGACAGGTTGGAGAGTGTGTATTGATTACAGGAAGCTAAATGATGCCACGAGAAAAGACCACTTTCTTCTTCCATTCATTGACCAAATGTTGGAAAGATTGTGAGGACACATGTACTACTGCTTTTTAGACGGACTCTCTGGCTATTTCCAAATCCCAATAGCTCTTGAAGATCAAGAAAAGACAACATTTACAGGTCCATACGGTACGTTTGCTTATCGTAGAATACCTTTTGGATTATGTAATGCTCCTGCTACTTTTCAACGCTACATGATGGCCATTTTTGACGAACTCGTAGAAGAAGTCATAGAGGTATTTATGGATGATTTCTCGATTTTCGGTAACTCTTTCCATCTTTGCCTCAAAATTTTAAAACGAGTGTTAATAAGATGTGAGGAAACAAACCTTGTGCTTAACTGGGAAAAATGTTACTTTATGGTTCAAGAAGGTATTGTGTTAGGATATAAAATTTCTAGTAGAGGTATTGAGGTTGATAAATCTAAAATTGAAACCAAATAAAAAACTACATCCCCCTAATTCGGTTAAGGCTATTAGAAGCTTCTTAGGACATACTGGGTTTTATAGAAGATTTATTAAAGACTTTTCTAAAATAGCTAAGCCTTTGACTAAATTACTAGAAAAAGATGTGCCTTTTAATTTTGATCAGGAGTGTTTAGAAGCATACAATACATTAAAGGATAAACTAACTAAAGCTCCAATTATAATTGCAACTGATTGGAATTCACCTTTTGAACTAATGTGTGATACGAGTGATTTTGCAGTAGGTGTAGTTTTGGGACAGCGAAGAGATAAACATTTTCAACCTATCTATTACGCTAGCAGAACTTTGACAGCTGCATAAGAACACTACACCACCACGGGAAAGAGCTGCTAGCTGTGGTTGTTGTATTCGATAAATTTAGGCTATATTTAATATTGTCTAAAGTTGTCGTCTATACTGACCATTCCGCTCTTCGCCACCTTTTAACTAAAACTGATGCAAAACCTCGACTCATTTGATGGATCTTATTATTGCAAGAATTTGACTTGGAGATTAAGGATAAGAAAAGAGCCAGATGACATTGAAATCAATGATTCATTCCTTGAAGAACAATTTTTTGCTATATCTGATTCTGAGGTACCTTGGTTTGCAGATATTGCAAATTTTTTAGCCACTAACATTATCCCAAAAAGGTTGACACATCAGCAAAAGAAGCGATTCTCCACTGATGTGAAAAACTACTTCTGAGAAGACCCTTTTCTTTTCCGTAAATGTACAGATCAAATCATTAGGAGATGCGTTACAAGGACAGAAGCATTGAAAATCTTGGAACATTACCACTCAGGATCGACTAGAAGATATTACGGTGGAAATAAGACCACACATAAAGTCCTCGAATCAGGTTTTTATTGGCCCACTCTATTCAAAGACGCCAACAGGCATGTTACTTCTTGTGACAAATGTCAAATGACAGGTGAAAATAGGTTGATGCAGTTGAACGAGTTAGATGAGTAGCGAGCCAATGCATATGAAAATTCGCACCTATATAAGGAAGCGACTAAGCGCCACTACGATACCCGTTTGAAGCAACGAAGGCAATTTGAAGCTGGAGACCTTTTCCTGTTATATAACTCGAGGCTCAAATTGTTTCCTAGAAAGCTTAAATCACGATGGTCAGGTCCATTCGTAGTCCAAACTGTGTTTCCATATGGCACAGTAGAGGTAAGTCATCCATCACAGGGCACTTTTAAGGTAAATGGACATCGTCTCAAAATGTATAACGGTGAGAATTTCAAAGACGATAAAGAGGAGCTACGGCTCCACGAAGTTACCTAAATATACCCACAAGGTAGAGTCAAGTTTAGACTATAAACTAGCGCTTCTCGGGAGGCACCCCGAGCACTAAAGGTGTTAAATTCTTTACATTTTAGTATTTAACATTTAATTCACTAACTGAGTCACTGAACACAGGATTCCAGAACCACACGGCCAGGCACACGGGCGTGCGAAAGGGCGTGCACATACCACGGGAGACAACACGACGTGCGATACGGTCGTGTAAAAACAGAATAAAAATGTTTCCCCAACACGGGATCCGATAAGTTGCCACGGTCGTGCGACATGGCCGTGGGCAATCTTGTCAAATTAACACGGGGGTGTGACACGACTGTACCCACTGACCATGGTCGAGCCTGTCAAAATAACAAGGGCGTACGCCTGCATACACGGGCGTAGGAGAAGCAAACGAAGATTAACACGGTCGTGCAATATGGTCGTATACACCAATGCGCCCAATTTCAAAAACCATAAAATGCACAGGCTGAAATGAGGGCAACGGTCTCTATAAACACCTATTATTTTTATCTTTATATTTTGAAATTACTTTTTATTTCCTTTTAACACTGTTTTATCTTGAGTTTTTACAATTTTTATTTTCGGCTATTTCATTACTAGTAATTATGCTTCCTTATATCTCCTAAAAAGTTCCTGATTTTATCACAGTTATAAAGAGCTCCAAAGCTCATCATCGCATAGGAACTAAAAACTCCACTGGGAAGGTTCTCCACGACCGCCATGTCCTACTCGACCACGACCATAGCTGCTACCAGATATAATATTCTTTTGGCACAAGACTTATGGACTAATGAACTTCTACCACCACCGGAGTACCTTCCTCAACTCTTATCATTGCCTTGGCCAATTATTCTCCATAACTCCAATTCAAGGAGTTCATTCATCATTCAGGAAGTTTCACTTTTCTCCCTATCTTATGATTATATATCTATATGTTTCAGTATATCTATCTTTGTACATTGAGGGCAATGTACATCTTAAGTGTGGGGGGTCTTTTATATCATCATTAGAAATCCCTGAATTTTGTCTTATTCTCAAGTGAATAACTCATATCACTATTAAAATGAATCTTAATTAATTTATGATTTTTATTGATATGTCTTGAATAAAAACATAGGCATTTATTCATTGATTGTTTAAACTTTAAGACATTAGGGAATCAAGCATGATAAGTTGATTTTTGAAGAATTAAAAACTTTTAGGTTGTTTCCCTAAGTTTAGGTATTATCTTGAGTTGAAATTCACAAGTTTGAATATAAAAAAGCCATAATTTTTGTAAGATCTTGAGCCTTTAGAGCATATTTTATTTCTTTCATGCTCACTTTCATTATGAGTGCGTCAGTTTTGATTTGTTATTCTAGAACTTACTTGATTATGCATGTCAAAACCACATCATTTTAGTTGATATGTCAAGCTTAGGTTTAACCCACTCACTCTACAAAAGCCTACCTTCATAATTAACCCTTAGTGAACCCCTTTGAGCCTAACAAGTCATTAATTGATTTACCCTCAATATTAACCCATAACCCATTATTTTTGAAATCCCCTAATTTGACCCCTATTTTTGTCAAGATTTAATTTGAAATAATTGCTTAGCTATGTTTTATTCTTTGTTGTGATAATTAAGTTCTATGTTATTTGACTTGTTCAAAAATATATATATAGTTCAATACATATTAGTAGTAATTCATCATTCTTGAGCTTGAGTGTTAATTCCATATTCTAAGAAGAAGCTCACTTGTATTCAATTGATGACTAGTTATTTTTCTAGCTAGGTGATTTTTCAATTTAATCTCAATTCTAATATTTTCTTTCAGCTTGTGACCACACCCCCTAACCAAAGCCACATTACAACCCTCTAAAAGACCTTTTTGATTGATGTATCAGCTCAATATATAGTGGTGGAGATTTGATTTTCAAGCAAGCCTATGGTAATAACTTTTCATATTGACTAATGAGTGCTTTAATTGATGTCCTTAAACAACTTCAGTGATTTGAGTGAATCTTTAGTGAGGATGTTAAACTCTATGATATTTTGGTCAAATGTAATCACTTAGATAAGGGGAGACACCTATGACTTCGTGATAAAATGCTCAACTTGGAATGTTTGAAACTTTGATGTACTTTTAGTTGAATTTTCAATGTATGAATACTTATAGATTAGTTTGAGATATTATTGATAGGAATTATAAATTGAGAAGAATTTATTTTGATTGTGAGTTGAGGAATTTGCTTGAGGACAAGCAAACGCTTAAGTGTGGGGGTATTTGATAAACCGTAATTTATACATATTTTTATCCCATGCTTAGCACATTTATGGACGGTTTCTCCTTAGATTTGGTGAATTCGATGCTCCTAATCCTTTAATTTCATGTTTTATACTTAGGTGAGCATAGGAGAGTAAAAAGAGCGAGAAACGGGCCGAAAATGGAGAAAATGGACCCACATAGGAAATCAACACGGCCTAGACTTCCTCACACGGGTGTGTCACACGGGTGTGTCACACGGTCGTGTCTATTTGGCAGGATCGCAGGATCGAAGCACGACTTACACGAGCAGACTACACGCTCGTGCCTATTCAACAGCCTTGACCACTGACTAGAGTAATCGCACACGGACGTGTCACACGGGCGTGTCCCTTCCGAGCCCAAGTATAACCCTATTTGGAAAAGGCCAATTTTAAGGGCTCTTAGGCATTCTAAAGCCTATTTAAACACCTGATGAGGCACTTAGAGGGGGGACGCGGAGTAGGAGGTAAGGAATTACTCAAGGGAAGCCAATTGGTCCATCTCAGAAGTCAGATTCATCATCAAGACTGAAGATCTCCCTTCAATTTCTGTTCAGGGGTTTTGGGTTTTCTTTATGTTTTGTATTCATTATTCTTCTAAGATGTTTTCTTTTATAATTATGAACTAAACCCCCTAAATACCTAAGGAGAATGAAACCTAAGATGGATCTTGTTATTATTATATGAATTGTATGATAAATATTTGACTTGTTCTTAATTATGTGTTTTTAATTCTTGTTTTAATATTCCAGGATATTGATTCAAGTTAATGCTCTTATTCAGAGGAGGAAGAGACCATGTCTAAGAGTAAATTTGTCATAATTAAGCGAAGTTGATTGCACGCCTAGAGATAGGGTGATAAGATTTTTTCGGATTAGGGTGAAACCTAATAAGGGGATCCATAAATCGAGTTAATGGAATACTAGGGCGTTAATTAGAAAGAGATTTCAATAAATCAACTTAGGGTTAGACGTTATTAGTCTAGAAAGAGATAATAATATAACTTAGGGATTTATACGGATCAAGTCAAACGAATAAATCGTCTGGTTCAGAGTCAAATAACAAGGGAAGTCTAGGTGGATTTTTCCTTGGGTATTGTCTTAATCAATTGAGTTTTCCCAAAGCTTTTTCTCAATTTTCTCTTTGTGCACCCTTAGTTTAGTTAAGTAGTTTAGATAAACAAATCCCTTAATTTTTAGGCTAGATAATAAAAAGGAAGTAATTACTAGTACTCATGGTTCCTTTGGGTTCGACAATTCAGTCTTGTTAAAGCTATACTACTGTTCGATAGGTACACTTGCCTTTATCGTGATAATAGTTAGTTTTAAAAACGATTAATTAAAATTTTTAAAACCTGTCATGAATATCACTTATCAAGTACGATGGTGGAACCACATCGATATGGGCCGAAAATCCATACCATGTTACTTTACAAATACATCCAGTCGTTATAGAGACCGATGAGCATGGTGAAGATGGATTCAATAATAATAGTCATTCTAATCACGAAGGTGAAAATTTTAGTGACTCCTTGTAGATGGTATCCCTAATGATATGCAATGATCCTTAGGCCCACATGTCGATCATCGATCCCGATACTGTACATGCTTTCGAGTTCCTTGAGTACTCGAATATAATACATGCTCACCTGATGTTGGTAGATCCTGAATCGAAGGAGTTGTTCGTGGGTCAATGATTTACGAACAAAGACGATTATGTTGTTGCCATCTAGCGTTATAATATGTAGGTGTTTGTTGACTACAAAGTGGTTGACTTTAAACTGACAATATATGTTGGTGAGTGTTGGAGGTCGATAGAAGGGTGCAAGTGGTGGATATGAGCTATATTTATCCAAAGGTTCAAATAGTAGGAGATATGGAAGAACTGCAATGATGACCTTGGCAGCTAATAAGAAGAACTGCAACTGCTCATCCCTAGGTGAAGTGCTTAACTCGAGTACTCTGGGGCAGAACGGTTTACCCCAAACTCTGGATGATAAGAACTATCAGTCGATTGTGTGTATGACATTGTTGGTTTTGGCTCGGGCTTTGGTGAGAGAAAAGGCAAATAACGAGGTCGACTTTGTCGGAGACCTTGTTGATGCATATGTGGAAAGACTACCATCAATTCGCCACCATGTAGGTAGGGTAACCCATTTTCCATGTACCATTGTTGGTAGTCTACCAAGGGAGTGAAATAAAAAAAAAATGGTTCAAACCAAGACCTTCTCTCCAACTGGGCATTCCAAAATGCAATATATTATTGATGCTTTAATGCCCAATTCTTTGCATCTTTCTCCTTCTTGTTAATTCCATAGATGTAATAATCCAAATGCATAGAAACATCTGAAATATCTTGACAGCACTCGAATTGACACAGCACTTGATCTCCATTATACCATTCCATTGTTGAAAAATTCAACACAGGTGCGTTAATGCACCACATGAGTGCGTAGGCGCTAATCGACGGAGGAATGACAGGCACAATATCTAACGCACTATATAACATCCATACAAATTGCACAATTAATAACATGATTAAAATACTTATAATTCGTAAATAAACAAATAAAGTAATTACATGACATTAAAACATTTTTATTTTACGAAAATAAATTACCTCATCCCCTGTGTATGCCTCGATCATCTGTTGGTAGACAATAAGTGTTTCTGACTTCTTGATATTCAGACAAGTATACCATCTAAAAAATAAAGCAAACTTGTAAGAACATATTTTCATAAAAAAAAAAAAAAAACTCTTAATCCAAGTTTCAATTTTTTTTACCTAGTTACAAGTGGGAGCACATGTGCTTGGTGATCCACTAACTCCAAAAATGGCATATTATATAGCGCCCAAGATTATAGCAATACCAGACACCCGCTTATATCTCATGTTTTGTGCTTTTTCGCCCAAAAAAACTTACGATACAACATTATTAGTACTGTTGGTCCCCAACTGTAGGAATGAGCATCTTGCAAATCAAATAGTAGAGATAGTTACATCAAGTAAACTTTATTATTATTGGCGTTCAACATAAGGACCCTCTATAAGATGCAATATGTATGCTCGAGTAGCGTATATCTTCTCCCTCTTAGTCGTATTACTCGATAATGTTTCGAAAGTTACCTTCAACCATGAAAATTTTAAAATCGTAAATTTCGCTCCACCATCACTGGGAGAGAGTCCAAGCAAGTCATAGTAGAGCGTCGCAGGTTCTGCTACTTTACTTGAATTGGTTACCATATCACCATCCACAGGGAGCCCTAACTACAGTACGACATCCTCTAATATGATGGTGCATTCCCCACCAACAAATGAAAGGTGTACATCTCTAGGCTTCACTGCTCAACCAATATCGATATTAAGTTGGCTCTCGACTCAAACACACAGATCAATGCCACTAATCCAAATTCAAAGACATTTTGGTATGCCATAATTCATTCATCCGATTGGTTGCTTGGACCATAGCCATGTAGTCTCAACACACGGTAATCGTCCTAACCATAGTAAATTACAAAATTAGTTAAAATTTTCTAATTAAATAAAAAATTACGAGCCACTTTAAGTATGTACTTGTGAATAAAAAAAATAACACATTTTTTTACCCGCACATGAATCATAATTGTTGTGTGATCAGTTGTTGTAATAAAAGAACCCATATCGATATCTGCATAAACAGTTAAAAGTTTGATCATCGACTTAACAAAGGAACAATATAAAATAACGACAATTATTTTTTATTAACCCATTTGTGTAATTTTTATTACAAAATAAAATAAACATACACTATCAAAATGATCTTAAATCACAATTCTAATAATTCTAATAAAATAAACATGCACTACCAAAACTATCTCAATAAACATACACTCCAAAATAACAAAAATATAATGTTCAATGTATCTTAAATCACAATTTTAACAATTCTAATCATTTTATAATTCTAATAAAATAAACATATCGTACAAAATAACCAAAATAAAATGTTCAAGGTGAGTAGAAGCGGTCCACAGGTATCTCATTTATCATTCGCAGATGATTGCATCTTATTTGGGGAGGCAACAAGAAGAGAAGCTTTGACAATCAAGGAAATCTTGCGTGAATACAAAAAAAGCTCGGGTTAGTGTGTTAATTTTGACAAATCAACCATCTTTTTCAGTAAAAATACATCACAGGAAGACAGACAAGCCGTTGTTAATCAATTAGGAGTTCGTAGCTCAAGCGATCCGGAAAGGTACTTAGGTTTGCCGAGTATAGTTGGAAAAATAAAAAATAATCTTTCCAAGTTTTAAAAGTTCGAATAAAACAGCGCATCGATAATTGGAGGAAGAGATATTTGTCTCATGGTGGAAATGAAGTTTTTATAAAAGCTATTTTACAGGCTATACCGACATATTCAATGGCTTGTTTTTTATTACCAAAATCTTTATGTGATGAACTGGAAGGGATTATTGCCAAATATTGGTGGGAAAAGGGGCATGGGAAAAAAGGTATTCACTGGTGCTCATGGAAAAATATCTGTTTTTTAAAAAAGAATGGAGGTTTGGGTTTCCAAAGTTTTAGCCAATTCAATATTGCGTTATTAGCCAAACAGGGTTGGCGTATTTTTAATTACCCAAATTCTTTACTGGCAAGAGTTCTTAAAGAAAATATTTTCCAAATTTGAATTTTCTAAGTGCAAGTTGGGAAATCTACCTTCTTTTACCTTGAAGAGCATCTGGGCAACAAAGGGTCTCCTCCGAAACGGATTGTGCTGGAGAATTGGAAGAGGGAATAAGATTTCTATATGGAATGATTGCTGGATCCTAGGGAGTGAAAAAGTTGGTTGGCAAACCAGCGAAGAAAATAATGAGCTACAGTTAGTTTTAGATCTAATTGATAGTGAAAATGAGACATGGAAAGCAGAGTTAATCAATAATACCTTCCAAATGGAAGTAGCCTAAAAGATATTGCAGATTCCTCTTGCAGAGCAGACTACGAAGATTTCCAAGTGTGGAAAGGAGAACCTTCCGGAGATTTTTCAGTCCGAAGTGCCTATAAACTATTACAATATGCTAGCTTGGATCCTACCAGTTATTTATTACAGGCCGAAACTAAAGAATTTTATAGAAAGCTATGGGACTTACAGCTACAATCAAAAATTACATTGACCATTTGGAGGATCTCTTGGAATTTCATCCCCACACTAGTTAATCTTAGACATAAGCGTGTGGTTACAAATGATATATGTCCCCGTTGTAGCTCCAGAGCAGAGGATAGCTTCCATGTTTTCAGACAGTGTTCGGCAACAAATGAGTTATGACAAGAGCTAGATCTCTCTTGGGTTACATCGCATACAAGTCACAACATCTGGGAGTGGCTGACCTGGGCTTTCAAAAAAGGCACTAATGAATAGTTCGATTTCTTTTATTGCGCCTTATGGTTCATTTGGGGCTCAAGAAATCAGTTTATACATGAAAGAAAACACATTACAGTCAGAGCTATGTCACAAAAAATCAGAAGATATGTTGCAGAACTTGAAGGGTGCGTGATAAAAAGCTTACCTTTACTACAGTGAAAACTCATCAACCAACAAGGATGACAACGTGCACTATGGTACAGTTTGATGTTGCCTTTGATAGGAGATGTTTTAGATCGGCTTCAAGTTTGGTGGTTCGGGACCAAATTGGTGAGTTTAAAGCCTCAAAGACGATTCTCCATAACAATATCTCATCCCCGTTTGTAGCAGAAGCTCGGGTAGGATTAGAAGCCATCAAGTTAGTATTATTACTGGGTCTAAACTCAGTAACAACAATGGGAGATTCAAAAACAGTCATAAAAAAATTTCAATCGACAGCAATGGATAAATCAGTACTAGGAACAATCATCAAGGATATTCAGAATAAAAGATCGAGGCTCCCAGAGGTTACTTTTCAGTTCATTCACTGATCTGAGAACTCACGCTCATAGAATAGTAACAGAAGCACTAAAAAGAAAGGAGGAAACATACTTAAAGGAGGATGAGATGAACCATAGTGAGATCGCTCTGGAAGGAAGGTGGAGAAGAAATCCAGATTGAATCTGGTGGTGAAGGAGGAAGTGAGAAGACAAAATTAGCAAGTAAAGTAAAAAGATTTTTGGGAAGATAAATCTGCTGAAAAGGCATGGCTGATGGCGTGAAAAGATAAGAAAATTAAATGGTGGTCAGGCTGTTAAAATGTGACTGGGGATAGGGATAGGGCTTCCTTTTATTTATTTTTATTATTTCCTTTATGTTTGTCTATTTCAAATTTATTGTCGTTTTCTGTTTTGTTTACTTCTAGCAATGGGCTTCTCATTTAGAAGTGGGTACCCATGTCCGTTTTTATTTGTTTTCTAAAAAAGACTGAGACCAATATGTGTTGGGGGGTTTTGGTAGCTATTTTTATTTATCAAATAATAGCACAGTCATTTTATTTCAAAAAATGTTCAATGTTATATCTTAATACACAATTATAATATTCAAAGAAAAGTATAATGTTCGAAGTTAACATACCTTAACACTAATCTAATCTAATAATATATCAATTAACTTTTAACACAACTGTTGTGAAGTGGTCATCCATGCAAGCTCACTCAAACATGCAAACTCACCTAAAAATGTGAGCTCATCAAGACTGCGAGATCATCAAATTGACGAACCCTCTGGGTATGGCGAGCTACCCGAAATGAACACATGCAAAGTTGGCGAACACACCAATATTGACAAACCCTTTAAGATTGGCGAGTTATCACGAAGTGGCAAGTTTCTTACTTTAGCGAACTAGGATCATAAGAAAGATACGAACTGGGGTCGAGGTAAAAGACGCGAGTTGTATAAAGCTAAACCATGTAACTGAGAAGCAACTGGAATTTGAGGGCCTGCATGCAAGTTTAGTTTACAAGATATATTTTCTTTCTAGAAAATTTAGTATTTATTAGTATAATATGTTTAGCATTATTAGCATAAAATCTTAAGTTATTTCCTCCCATTTTAGCAATGTTTCTTGTTATAACTATCCCTGTTTTATTGTTCAAATAAAGTTGAGTGAAATTTAAAACTTTAACAGATGATTATGTTGCTAAATGTTCTTGCTTCTTCTCTACGATTCTTTCTTTCTTATAGTTGTAAATCCGACAATAACCCTAACCTAAAATATAAATAATACTTTTTTCAAATTAAATATTACAAAAAAAATTAACATACCTTAATATATTTATTATTTTCTCTTCAAACCTCCAAACAAGTACACACTCCTAACTCTCATTTGTTTTCTGCATGTGGATAGTGGAATGACCTTTTTTTTTTCAACCTTTGTATGGGGTTAGGGGACCAAACCCTACCCCTTTATATTTAAATATATATATAATAAATATAAGTTTTTAAAAGTAAAAAATTAAAAAATTTTAAACCTAGACTTAAAGATGAACCCGTGACCATTAAAAAAATAATTTTTCGTCTAAAAGTATAAAAATACACTGTATTTTTTGGGGCAACTGCATACTAGTGCCGCTGGTTGCTTGGGCGGCACCAAATTTTTTTTAAAATCTGATCATTTACGTAATGATTACTTCCAGGTGAGTGTGATGCCGCTGATTGCTTAATCGGCACCGTGGGATCACTATTACTTCTACCTATTCTTGTAAATAATGTCCAAACAATCTCATTTCAGTAATTAATTTTTTGAATATATTTTTTAGGTAAAAAAGTCGAGTATCTCTTACCCTCAATAGATGGTATTGTCTTTTTCATGAGGTTTTATTTCTCGTAATTTTAAGATAGGTTAAAAGGGTTCACAAAATTTAGGGAACACCTTAATTAGTAGAGATACAATTTGCAAGCTTACGAGGAGGTGTTAATATTGTGTATAATATTAGTTATACATATCGCACCTACAATGGTTCAAACCACCAACCAAGGCATATAGTTCTTACCTTTGCAATCATAGTACCACTTGGCTAGACAATATGCATAACTAATGCTAGATTTTATCACACTCACGATGTGGGTGAATAAAAATATTTATATTGAAGAAATATATTTGTCAAAATATATTAACAAATTATTACTAGTGGCGTGGCAAGGGTTTTTTATATGAATTTGTTGATTTTATGTTCGATTCTCAAAAAATATTTTTCAATTGTGCTATTCAAAGATTATATAAAATTATAAAAGATGAAAATGTTTTTATAATAATATTAATTACCTTTATGGTAAGGATATTTTAATAATTTCACAACATTATTAATAATATATACTTATTATAAAACTAATACATTTATTTTTCCTCATCTATAATTCACAACATCATCAATAATATATACTTATTATAAAACTCTTGATTGAATTAATGTTACGAGTTAATTGAGTATCAACTCACTTAAGAAAAAATTAATATATCATTTTTAAATGATAATTAATATTATAATTATAGTAATATTATGTTTTCATACTTTTATAAATAAAATAAAATTATATAAAAATAAAATATATGTGTGGGTGTATTACTCCTATTATGGAGTTTTCCACAAACGAATATTCTAACAATATCTAAATTTGAGTCGGAGGGTACAAATCCTGGAAAAATAAAAGAGATAAAATTGAACATTCAACAATTTACCATAAAGTTTCTGGAATTAAGACAAGCCTACGAGTGACATGATTCTGGATATATTAATTGCTCTGTCTAAATAATTTATTTTATTTACCCCTACTTAAATAGTTAAATGCTATCTATATATAATAAAATTAGTTAAATCATCTCTTTATCCAATAATAACAGTATTGTGTCATAAGTACAACAGTTTGATTTACTGTACTAACAAAAATAATTATCTCAAGAAATAGACGAATGATTATCAGGACATTTAAAAGATTGATGATTTAATATATAATAATAGGAAAACATAATTTAATATATAAAGCTATAAAGTGTCACACTCACGCGCATTATAAATAGAGGTGAATTTAGGAGGATAGCATGAGCCGACCTCCCTAAAATAAAAGATTATTATTTAGACCCTTTAAAATAATTTAAAATTTTAAATTAGTACAAATAAAATTATACTTTTGTCCCCTTATATTATAAAAATTGATTTAATCTTTTAAAAATTATAAAAATATAGACTATAAAAAATTAAAATTTCATTCGATCCCCTTAAAAAATTGTTCTGGCTTTGCCTCTAATAATAAATTTGTCATCTAGCTTGACAGGCTCTGTTTATAGAAAGAGAAAATTTATCATATTTATCAGTTTCTAAAAACTTTAATTTTTAGGATTTTGATAGTGGTGAGATTTTATTCGTATCTAAAAACTTTAATTTTTAGAATTTTAATAATTGTGAGATTTTATCAGTATCTAAAAATTAAAACTTTTAGAATATTAAGTTACTCTCATATTTTATTTTTGAGTAAAATATACCAACAATCGTTGTTGTCATTTAGTCGATCACATTGGAGGAATTGTTGTCATTTAAAGAGGTCATTCGATTACACCAAGAAGGTGCAAAAAAGAAAAAATAGATTAGAAATTGAAGAATACATCCATACCACCAGCAAAACCATTATTTTGTATGCTAAAAGGATCTGCTAGAAAACATTTAAAAGAAGTCAAGATGCATAAACAAAGAACAAAAAAATAAATAAATAAATAAAGGCAATTAATCAAATCCCATGAAAGGAAAGAGAAGAGCTTACAGAGATGAGAAAAAAAAATTAGGAGCCAATACGAAGGCACAAGAAAGAAGAAAAAGTAAAAGGAATGAGAGAAGTTTAGGCCTTCTCGTGTAATAATCAAGGTTCGTCCACACAAAAACAAAGGTCCTTGCCTTTTCATCTCCACTTTTTCAACTGATTATAACAACTCAACCAAAAAACATAGAGAGGAAACATATAAAAGCCCTAATTCTCAATTCCCAATAGAACATAACCCTAAATATAGAAATCATTAAAAAAATCTATAAAATTGTGGTTAATTCACAGATGACACATCGTTAAGTAAATTTACAGATCGATTAGAAGCTCTTCTTCACCAATAAGAAGTTGTGGGGGCGAATAAACGGTGAGGAAGGAAAAGTTTGGATCTCTTATGGTTTTTCCTTTCGACTTCTCCATTTCTTCTTATCCTTCTTCTTTGTATGATGGTTTTTCTTATTTTAAAAAAATTAAAAATTATTAATTTTATTTTAAAAATAATAAAAAATGATAATTATAATAAAAAAAGCTTCAATATTCTTTAAAAATTAATTAAATGCTAACATGTCATCCACGTGTATGCCACGTCAACAAAGTTAACAAAAGTTATCTTTTCCATCCATTTTGGAATGATTTAACAAAAAATAAAGACAAAACTAAATAGAAAACTAAAATAATTTCTTTTATAAAGTTAGAGGGCTAAAAAAATTATTATACCTATATTATATATATAAAAAAAGACTAGCACCATAAATTGGTCTAATCAAACTTGGGTAGCCATGCCCATAAGGATGGTACAATTTGGGCTTATTTTAGTACTAGACTAGCCTACTAAATTAAATGGAGCCCTTAGTCACACCCTATTTCAATTTGAGCCGAATTTATTTTAATTATAAATTGTTCTTGAAGCTTTGTTATTTTTTAAAAATTAAGTGATTGGAATTTTTAAAAATTAAAGCTGAGTGAATTTACCCTTTATTCTTTTAGCATAACCAAATCCAACACAAGAAAGTATCAAATTCAAAAATAGAAAGAAACTAAAACAAAACATGGTGTACCAACACACGTAAAATCATATACCTAACATTTCATAATTCCTACATCCATAAAGGCACCAAATGTTTCATCAACAATTAACTACTCTAAATGTTTATTCTTCTTCTTCCCAAGTAGTTGGTACCTCTAAAAATTCAACACCGCCCAAACTAAATGCTAGAACCCAATTTTCAGCCACAACTCCGACGTCGAATATAGGTAGCTTTCGACAGTCTGCCATAGTAGGAATTTACTCAGTCAGTTTCCACCTGAAAATCCGTGTAACAATATCAGGATCAAGTGCAATCTCCATATACATTCGTTTCTCAATATCTGCCAAACTAATAATACCACCATCATTTTCGACCCATTTTTCTTCACAACATTTTTCAACAGCATGAATAATTTCATTAGTGGAAGTATAGGCCACACAAATCATAAGCAAAAGACCAGAATTATTAACAGTCGACGCCAATAACTTGTCTGCAGCATCCCTCAAACGTTAAGGTAACAACTGTAGGTTCCCCGAGAAATGAACTCTGACACCGTAACCATTAAGTAAGATGTCTTTTCGACACAAGAGCTCAAACTTCTCGGTCATGAGATCCATGATGGATTGAACTTCTTTGGGCCTGCACATGAAATTATCGATGCTGAAAGCGTAGGCCGTCATATATTTGATCCCCAGTCCATAGCAGTAAATAAGCATGGACATGAGAGAAAAGTAACTAGCTTCATGGCCGGCCACTTGTTTCAGCTTATTTTGCCTTGCGTATCTTCTATTGCCGTCCATCACGAAGCCGATGTGGGAAGGGATTGGACCAACCGATAGAACACAATGCATGCATTTTATAAAAAACCGAACAACTTTGGAAAGAAACTTCATCATTTTCTTACGAAATCCACCCTGTAAATGAACAAAGAAAAAAAAATTAATTCTCTTCTATCATATAAATCCTTGTTCACAATATCATCGGCGGTTTATATTTTCTTTAGCTCGCCAAGCAGCTCATCCCCTATATATGATAAAGCTATAGCCTATAGTGCAAACAAACTTTCTTTTCAAAATCACATCGTACAATGGTCCAAATGGTGACAATTATTTGAAAATGGGATCTTTTTATCTTCTACTTTTGACAACTAATAATAAATCTTTAACAAAAAATAAATAAATTTTCGATTTTATTTTTATTTTCTACTTTTGTAAATATAATTCTTTTAATTTTAATATTTTTGAATTTTTATTAACTTAAATCTTTTAAATTTTAAATCTAATCCCTTTGTTGCCATATTACATTTATTTTATTTGAGTTTTATTTTAGTGTATAATCTTTTTAAAATATAATATTTAGAAGGTGTTTTTTTAAGGTACATATTTACAACGTGTTAATAGATAAATAATATTATGTAACATTTTGTTCGTATCATACTATTCTATATGTTTTTTTTTTTTGTCAAGGATATAACCAGGCGACACGTAAGGCCTTGGTTGTATGGGATATTAACATTTCTAGTCCTTTTTATTTGTAAAGCATTCAATTTAAGCCATATTTTCAACATAATTTGTACTTTTGTTTTTTTATAATGTTTATTTTACCCTGAATTCTTTGTAATAGAATTACTGAATATACAATATACAACTAAAAGTAGTCACCGACTGTCGAACGAGTAGCAGGAAAATTGTGTCACCAAAATAGCCATGTTATAACTTTCACCCAAGTAGTAGTTTTGCTCAACTTAGGCCAACCAATGGATAGTAATTATTGTCTGGTCCACTCCCTAGGGATGAAAATAAATAAATGCAAAGAGGCAAAATGGGTCCATGATTATTATATTAGGCATGGGATAAAATTTAACTATTGGGGTTTTATTTATAAAGTTATTCACCATTTTTGTTTTTGGTTTTTTTCTTTTTTGGCAACTCGTGAATCAGAACATGAGGTATAGATACTTTTACATAAAATATTTTCATCAAAACATAAGGTATAGACAGTTTTACATAGGTATCGATATTTGTCCCTGTATTAATTGAAAATAATATTTAAATCATTTCTAAGTATATTCGATTAACGAGTAATGTCCCTAGACTTTTAATATAATATTATTGGTTTTTTTAGATGAAAATTTTATCATTTAATGTTCAAAATACTTAGCGATTAGCCAATATTATTTTAACACCAAATGTAATATTTCTATATCGGGTTTCGAGGGTCGAATCGAGTATAGATGTGTTATATGGCAAGGGTTTTTCATATAAATTTGTTGGTCTTATATTTGATTCTCAAATAGTATTTTTCAATTGTGTTATTCAAGATTATATAAAAGAATAAAGAGATGAAAATGCCTTTATAATAATATTAATTATCCTTTAAAGTAAGGATATTTTAGTAATTTCAAACATTATCAATAATATATACTTACTATAAAATTGATACATTTATTTTTTTCCTCATCTATAATTCACAACATTATCGGTAATATATATTTATTATAAAATTCTGATTGAATTAATGTTATGGTTTAATAGAGTATCAACCTAATTAAGGAAAAATTAATTTATCATTTTTAAATGATAATTAATATTATAATTATAGTAATTTTATGTTTCTATATTTTTATAAAAGATAAAAATTATATAAAAAGAAAAAATATGTGTGGCTCTATTACTCCTATTATGGAGTTTTCAACAATTAAATATTCTAACAATATCTAAATTTCACTCAAAGAGGATACATATCCCTGGAAAAAGATCACTATTTACCATAAAGCTTCTGCAATTATTGGTAGTAAAATATGAAACTGAAAGGGACAAATCCAATTAATTTGATACGTACGAGTGACACCATTCTAGATATACATAGTAATTGTTCTGTAAAAATAATTTATTTTAATTACCAAATGTTATCCGTGAATAATTTTTTATATAATGAAAAATTATTATGTTATAAGTACAAGAGTTCAAGTTTAACGTCTTTAAAAAAATTCTCATAAAATAGATAAGACATTTAAAAAGATTGATAATTTAATATATAATAATAGGAAGATGTAATTTAATATATAAAGTTATAAAGTGTGACACGTGTTACATGCACAATGAACCCGTCATCTAACATGGTGGGTTCACTTTTTAGAGAGAGAAAAAATTATAATGTTAAAGTTAAATGACTAAAAACGTGAACATAGTATTGTAGAAATTATTTTTACCGTTCCTTTGTTAAGGTTCTCTCCATTATGCGAAACTAAACTAATTATTATATATCAAACTCGGTTATAAGATGGTAAGATTTTGAGTTGGTGCCTTAATATTCTTATTATTGGTATTTGGTAGATTGGGTTGTTTCTTAGCATTATTTTTAATATTGTTTCAAGTAGGATCTTTTGTCCGAGTAATACACAATTAATTAAGATAAATTGATTCGTAATTGTCTTTTTTATTCTGATAGCAAGAGCAATTTGGCATGGTCAAATAGAAGAGCAATTGGATCATGTTATGAAGGTGAATAATTTAATTTAAATAACCACGTAGTTGAGTATGTTAATTAGAGTCGTGTTTTTCTAAATTCTAAAGTTGTCAATAGATTAAATCTTAGAAACTATCTTTTTAAGACTCTTTGATTGTCAAGAGTCGATTGTCGAACTGTTCTTATAATTGATTTACAACTAAGAAAAAGATGATGGTTTGGATATGTTCTTTGATCGATTTAACCGGCTTACAAGAGAATCAGAAATTATTTTCAAATCAACTTACACTAATTTAATTTGAAATTTCGCTTTTTATCCTTTTCTGTTTTTTCGTATATTATTATGCACCTTTTCGTTTTTAAGGAAAATTTGATTTACATTGGCGAACCCCTGAATGGCAAGCCATCACTCTTAACGGTGCGACGATGGCGGACTTGAGGTGTGAGAGAAGTTGGACATCCTCTCCTTTTACTCAAGCCTATAAGTATCGAATACGAGAATGTACCCAGCACAGGCATATTCATCGCCTTTGAAGAGTCATATTCTCGTATCTAAGTCTAAGACACGAATATTCGAAAGAAAGGAGTAAAAGATAATCAGCCAAACTCCCAGTTTTACCTGGAATGCAGGTTAGATTTATGAATAACAGCAAGAAGTGCAAAAATGGAGCAAATAAAACAACTTTCTACAGTACTCAGGATACACCAAAACCTTTTATTCTACCACTGTTGAGACAAAGCCTAGAAAAATTCTTTGTAATTCAAAATACATGAAAACTATAATATAGTACTCAAGGACCCACACCAAAATTATAGGCAGGTCTCATAATTTGGATCCCCATTACTACTATTTCAGATTGATAAACAAAGAGATTCGCGGTGTAAAACAGCGTCGATAAAACTAACAAGATATCAAACTCAACTCGTGTACTTACTGAAATAGTTACAAGTTAACGATTATCATATCCATATGTCTGACACAAGCCGGACTGCAAAAGTTGAACTCGTAGATTCTTTGGAAAAGAATAAAGAAATGGGAATTGTGTGAAAAACAATTAGCACGGTAATTCGAGACCTGCAACAAATTGAGCCAGTGTGCCAACTTACCTCACCCGTGGTGGGGTCTCATAACCACGGCCTACTTCATGCTTTGGAGCGAGTGGAGATCGTTGATGAACTGGCTGCTGGCGATGTCTACGAGTTGTGTGATGAGTGGAACGGTTTTTTGGCTCTGTTGGCTTTTCATTGATTGACTCGATCTGTTCCAAAGTCTCCACAACTTCTTTCATTGATGGGCGGTTCCTAGGTTCAGGTTCAAGACATTTTAAAGCAAGTTGAGCTATTCGAAATGCAGCTTTGGAAGGATATTTGCCCTCCAAACGATGGTCCATTATGTTCTTCAATTTTCTTCTTTCAGATAAATGTGGCTTTACCCAGTCCACCAGAGTATGTTGCCCGCTTGGGCGGTTTTGGTCGAGTGCTCGTAAGCCGGTTAATATTTCAACTAAAACAACACCAAAACCGTACACATCGCTCTTTACATATAAATGTCCTGTTAAATCAGCAAAATATTCAAGTCATGGAAACTGCAAACCCTGATTTGCTCAACTGTCTCAAAAATACAACAATATGGTGCAAAAACAAGGACATTAATTTCCAAAGCACCCGAAATTCGGAAAAGGTTTGAGAGCAAAATCAGATTACCTGTAGCAACATATTCTGGAGCTGCATAACCATATGTACCCATGACTCTTGTTGTTACATGAGATTTGCTAGCTGAAGGACCCAATTTGGCCAACCCAAAATCCGATATCTTAGCTGTATACGACTGCAATAAAACCAATAGCCAAACCAATTAGAAGGTTACACCTCCATATCCATCCTATGGTATAATTCATGGGTTGTATAGAAAGCTACCCCATCAAGCAGTATATTTGAAGCTTTAAAATCTCTATAAATGACTTGCTTGTCCGACGTGTGCAAGAACGACAGGCCCTTTGCTGCTCCTATTGCAATTTTAAGCCGTATACTCCATTCGAGTGATTGAACAGTTGAACCTCCTGGATAACAAAAACCATGAAGGAAAGTCAGTACACACACAATTATATGCTCACACGAATAATAGGAGACTTAAAAAAACAACAGCTAAGTTTTAAGCTCTTACTTCCGAATAGATGATTTTCCAAGCTGCCCTTCTGCATAAACTCGTAAATGAGAAGAAGCTCTTGATCCTCCCAACAATATCCTAGCAGCCTCACAAGATTAGGATGAGACAACCTTCCTAAGAAATTTACCTCGGACTGCATCGATAAACAAGAATCAGAATTATGTACATGTCGTAATGTACAAAGAAAATCAGTATAACATGCACTAAATTACAAGTACGAACGTATCGCCACCTAGAGAAAGCGAACTGGATAATGTACTCCGATGTTACTACAAATTTTCTTTGGGGACTTCAGTGAGAGACACCAAACTAGATATCTCACTATTTCAAACCCAGAAACCAATAGGAATAGAAATACCATAAAGTTCTTATAGTGTCATTTTCTATTACTAACCTCAATATATATCTATCAGTTCTCAAAGAGTGTTCCACAAATAGTAATGTAATTGTAAAGCATAAGAAAGAACTATTGACCTGCCATTCCTCAAATCCTTGTAAGCTTTCAGAGTTGAGTTTTTTAACAGCAATGAGGGTTCCACTACCACTCTTCCCTGGTGTTTTCTCGTCAAGCCAACCTTTGAAGACTTTACCGAAACCTCCCTCGCCCAGCACCATTTCAGGCCTGAAATTCTTAGTTGCAGACTTCAATTCTGCAAAACTGAAGATCCTCAGATCAGGTGCTGGCAATATCTGCCCATTTGGGAAAACCTCATCCCCACTTGAAGCTGAGAACCTACTGCCCCTAGATATTGAAGTGGATGCTGTATTGCTGGTTGTTTGAGATATCACTATTTCAACCACAAAATTGAAAAAAAAATTGCACTCAACAAATGAAACAAAATAACCCATAATCATTAAAAAAAACACAGAAAAAGAAAGGGATTTTGAAAGGTACCTGAACTGAGACGACCAGTGGTGGTTGGTGTTGGATTATCAGCTGAAGAGCCCCAGCAAATCCCCATCTTGAAAAACCTTTTACCCTTCCCTTTGTCCACCTCGTTGGAGCATAACCAGACACAAAAATCAGCAATAGCAGAACACAGAATTTCCAAACCATAAAACGAAAAACAAATATATCTTTTAACAAGTTGATGCTCAAAAAATTCAACTTTTTTCTGCTTTAATCCACCAACCTTTTTTTCTCAATTCAAAGAAAAATAAAATAAAATAAAATAAGTGCTCCAATTGCTTTTCTTTGCTTTGGCTTTTTCTTTTTTATAAATTGACTTGAATTCTCAGTTCCTAGTTATTTCCATTGCCACTAACAGAGCAACTAAAACTTGACAATGGAAATGTTAATAACAATAATTAAATTTGCCCAAAAAGAAATCAACAAAGGGCCAAAGTATGAAGTTAGGGTAATAAAAAAAGACGAAGTCTTTTGATGTTTTCACAGACGACATTAATGAAGAAAACTTGTTGGCGGGTAATATAGACTGGAATTTGTTCTTGGGTCAACTGCCGTGTCAAGAAAAAAAGGTCAGTCAAACATGAGAATATTAATAAATGTATTTCAATCTAAACAAATTTCAAAAGAGAAAAGAAATTCAAACACTTTACATTTATTTATTTCATGCTTTGGTTTGGAAAAAGAAAAATGAATCATGGAACTATCCGGTTTTCTTCATTTCATGTGCTTCATGAAATCACTGTGTGAATGCTAATGGCGAAATTTTGTAGAGAGCCTTGTAATTACACGTTTTTGATAAATTTAGACTTTTTATTATAATCTGATCATTTTATTATCTTTTAAAAATTAAAACATTATTTTTGTCAAATAATTTTAATTTTTGAATCTTATATTTTAATCACGTGGTGACATGGCATATATACCTTAGCATTTGTCTATACATTTAGACAAATATTATATATATAAGTCAAATTATATAATATAACGGATAAAAAATTTAATTTTAAGACTTAAAATTAGAGCTGAGGGTTAACTTATGTATCGAAACTAGAAATTTAAAATGGTTTATATATAAATATTAGGTCGAGAAATTTGATTTGAGTAAAAATATTAAACCCATTTATAATATATGGTTAAGTTTGGACTTCAATATTTAAAGCTCGAGATCAATTCAATTGACCTATTTTTAACTATGTAATATATCTTTTATTTTATAAATTATTTTATTTATATCACATATAAATTAAATCTATAATTATATATATACATTACAATGTAAACATTAAAAACATGATAAATTATTTATGTTTGGACTTTCAATTAAAAACATATTGAACATTAAATTAAAATGGTATATTTTTTGTTAAAAAATTCAAAAATAATAATATAGATGGACTTAAACGAGTACAGATTAATCATTTACAAATATAATCAAGTTTTGACAAAATTTGAAGTCTATATTTTCGATCAACTTGGGCTTAAGCAAACATGAAATGTATTAAGTTCATATTATCTTACACAGACCCAACTCGAACCTGACTTGACTCATAAATACTTTCAGTGAAAATATGTATTTATGAGAGATTAAAAATATAAAGTTATAATAAAAGGACTAAATGCAAAATTATATATAATAGAAGGATTTTCGGTAGAATTTATCCATTTAATTGAAGCTATTTTTTTTTTTATAAAAGAAGTCATCGTGGAATAAGACCTAAGGGTAAAATAATAAATTCCAATGATGCATACATACTAATTAATTCATTTTATTCCAAAAAACGAATGGTTTTGGTGGAATATCACTGACTAAAAGTGAAATCAATTTTGAAGAAAAGAAAAAAAAAGTATTAGAAATTAATTAAAATTTGTTCGTGGGCTCGTTTTACTCGAGCAATGCAGTGGAATATGACGTCATAATAATATTTTTAGGGTAAAATCAAGAATATTCACTCAACTATTACATTTGTCTCTATTGTAGTTATCTAATTAATAATTTTTTTTCATTTTAATCACTCAACTTTTCGAAATTAAATATTTTAGTCACCTTACATTAATTGCCTAAAGGAAGGCTAATGTGGGCTTTGTTTTATTGGTCTAATAACAAACTTAGTCATCCAATATTTATACATTCTATCAATTTGATCTTAAATCTGAAAAAATTTAACAAATATAACTTTCAATGTTTACAAGATTTTGGCATTTTAGTCTTAATTATAAAAATTATAAAAAATCTTGAAAATTTTAAAAGTAAATATAAAAATATTTTAAAGATATTTATACCTAAAATGACTTTCAATGGTATCTTCGACTTTGTTCTTTTATTCAATTGACGGAGTTGGAAAATATCAAATGTCATAGTCTTGACATGTAATTTCTCTACAATGCTTGAACTAGAAATGATGAAGACATAAGAACACTAACGGCCTATTTAGTAGTGCTTAAAAAAAAACTTCTAGCTCTAAAAGTACTTTTGAAAGAAAAGCTGTGCTAAACAATCTGCTTTTGGTTGAAATTTTTGGTTTTTAAGATGTGCTTTTCAAAAGCTTCTGAAAAAGAGAAATTAAAATTTTTAGCTTTTCCTCTCCCAAGTCCCAAAAGTACTTTTGGTGCTTAATTACTTTTTCGCCCTTCAATAACATAGTACTTTCCTTTCTTTCTTTTTTTGGTACTTAATGACAAATGTGTTAAAATCATTAATTAAAAATAAAAAGTACATTTTAAAATACTAATTACAAATATTTAATGGTTATATTTAAAGTTTATATATTCTAATTAAATTCTATAGATAATTAATATTTATTGCTTAAAATATTTAAAATTTATGTTTCATATATTAAAATACTAGCAACAAGTTATATAATAATTTTTTTATATTCTTACTAAAATATAATAATATTAACTAATTTAAATATTATTTAAATGTATATTTGTTACTTGATAATAACATATTTAAAATGGACATTTTATTTCTTAATAGCATCTTTTGACAACAATGCTAAACATTTCAAAAACATTTTTCCACAACACTTTTCAAAAGTATTGCTAAACTAATCCTAAAACTTGAAACCAGTACTATCTCTATGGCAAAGAGTAAGGTCCTTGGAGTGGGTGTGGTCAACCCAACCATTTTCTAGGTTTATAAATTTGTTAATTTTGAGTTTCTTTTTTTTTTTTAACTTTAATTAGTCACTTGAGACGAATAATATAGCAAAAGAAAATGAAGACTAAATCAAGATGGACTAAATAAAAAAAATAGCTTTGATTTTTGGGTTTTTCACATGTTTGATTGATAAGAAAATTAGCACAGTTGATGAGAAAAAATAAATATAATTATAAAAAATAACATAAATTTTAAAAGTTTTAGAAAGTATATATAAAATTATTTTTAAAATATTTTAGAATTTTAAGAATTATAACGAAAATGACAAATTTTGTAAATATTGAAGATTAAATTTGTTGAATTTTTAAATTTAGAGTCGAATTGATAGAATGTGTAAAATGGCTAATTTGTTATTAGACCTATAAAAAGCCTACATTAGACATATGTTACTAAGTTAACAGCAAGAGTGCCTAAAATATTTAATTTTAAAAAGTTGAGTGACTAAATAAAATATAATAGTTAGACGACCAAAATAGAATAAATTGAATACTTGTGTGATCATTCTTATACTTTGCCCATATATTTTTATTGAGGAGAGGTTGATTCCATCTAAAGAAGTTTGGAAAGTGTCGTTTTTCAAAAGTTGATGAACCTCTTGACATGTTAGTATTGTCTTTGGTGGGAGTTTTGTTTTTCGACTTTGTTGTGCACTTAATTACATAAAAAAAAAATGTGACAAATTCATAGAGTAGAAGCACCTGATTGCATGGGTAGTAAGGCAGAACCTCTTCAGGTCTCCTCTTTATGTGTTAGGAGGCAAAACCTCCGTTGAGAACAGTACAAACTAATTGAGTGGTCTGCGGACTTCTATAAATAAACTTGGTTTCCTTCCATAATTCTGAAAATGTGTTTAAATACCATAAAGTAACTCTGAAAAAAAAAATTATTATTTAGTAGTTACGTTTTCTCATAATTACAAAAAGAATTAATTTTTAAACATATTTAATTCTCTATTACATATTATCCCACATGTTTCCCTCAATTAGTTCTTAACATCTCCTCTAAAATTTGAAATTCATTAATTAAAAAATAGTTAAATATGTACACAAGTATAATTACTAAATTATTTCCCAAAAACAAAATATAAATATATGATGGAATTATATCTCTCCATTGGGTAATTAATATTTTTAATTTAGTTATAAAATATAAATTTAATTTGGTTAATGTATTAGAAAAATCTTTAAATTAGTATATTTTGTTCAGTGAAATCAATCATTTCTTTAATTAAATGAAAACCGTAATATTTCTTTTACTTTTATTAATAATATTTTTTAATTTCAACTAAAAGTAAAAATAAATTTTTAAATTTCTCATGTGAGGAAATGACATAGTAAAATTTTATTTGTTTCAACACTTCCTCTTTTCTTTTTATAGAAAAACTCTAGCTGTTCAATCTTTTCAAACTAAATATTTGCTTTGTCAACCGCGATGACTACATCTTTCGAACTAGTTATTAGTCATAGTTTCTTCAATATTTTTTAGATAATTTTATTTTATTTTTAATTTTAATATATATTATCATGATTTCTATTAATAATAGTATTTTTTTTTCAAAAAAATTGTTGGTTCGAACAAACACATAAAATACAGCTTTTGTTGTTGTATTCAATTTGATACCCATCACAATTTTATCTTTTAAAAAAAATATAGATATCTTAACTAGAGGTGATCATGGGCCGGGCCGGGCCGGGCCCAAGTAAAATTTTAGGCCCGTCTATTAGGCCGGGGGCCCGGCCCAAATATGGGCCTAAAATTTTACCAAGCCCGCCCGAAATAAAATTACTAAGCCCGAGCCTGGCCCGCCCGACCCATATTAATTTTTTTCTTATTTTATTAAATAAAAAATTTAAAAATATAATAAATCAAATATATTTAAAAACATAAAATAAATATTAAAACAAATAAAAATAATACTAAAACAATTCTTAAAACAATACACAAATTAACAATATAATAAAAAATAGTTATATTAAAATTTAAAATAATTAAAAATAAAAATAAAAATATATTAATATATAATTGGCCGGGCGGGCCGGGCCGGGCCAAAAACTCTTACCGAGGCCTGCCCGTTTTTAAACGGGCCTCGTTTTTTGCCCAAGCCCATTTTTCGGCCTATATTTTACCCAAACCCTCCCATTTTTGAGGCGGGCCTTGGGCCGGGCCGCCCAGCCCATGATCAGCTCTAATCTTAACTGATTAAAAACTATTTTAATATATCGAAACTTAAAATATGTATATATAATAATTTGAGATGTTAAGAACATTGTTTGCAACTTCAGCATTTGGATTTCTCCAAAAATATTTTAATTTTTAGTTATAATTAAGGATTTTAATGAATACAAGTAAAAAAAAACAAAAGATAAAATATTTAGTTAAAAATATAAAAGTCAAATAAAATGAACTAATTTAAGAAATTTGTTTAGATAAATCTTAAAACTATATATAAACTTTGGTTTAATATGCAACTTTATATATGAACTTTAATTTTGTGCAATTTTATATATAAAACTTTGATTTGATTCAGTTCTTACATATTATTGACACAATTATTGATATAGCATCATTTTTATACACATATAATTATATTTATCCAATATAAAAATAATTTAATGTATTTATTTTTTAAGTACATACAATTGAATAAAAAATAAAATTTCATATATATATATATATATATATATATATATATTTTAAATTACAATCAAAATCCATATATCAAATTATACATTAAATAAAAATTCATGTATAATTTTAAGATTTACCCTAAATTTTTTTAAAATAACTAAATTTCACACCAACTTTAGGATGAAAATAATAAAACATTAGTTATATGAGAAAATAAAACGACAATAAATATCGAAAATTTGAGAAATAAAGAGTTATTTAATCGTTGTTAAAAAGATATAAGTAATTTTAAAATAAATTTACTTTATTTTTAAATAAAATAATAAAATTTGTGTGATTGAAGTTTTGACCAACTAATCCCAAACCAAATCGTAAAACGGATAGACACATCTCGTTGCATAAAAAATAATTTTAATTTATGTTTTAAAAATTGTTAATTTGTGTTTTAAAAAGAACACCTTTCAATTTATAATTTTACTTTTGACTTTTTTTCCTCACTTAAGTTGATGATATTGAATTCAACCAGGAATTTATAATTCTAATTTTATCAATTTTGATTATTATAATTTTTTCACTCATTTTTAACATAAATAATTAGAATATTTAATGAAATACTTCATTAATGTTAATGATAAAACTACATTAGTTATGTTTCTTTTCCACAAATACTTAGAATAAAATTAAATAAATAAAAGAAACACTATATAGTAATGATCAAATTTAATTCCATATATATAACTAGCTATGTATTTTTTAATAATTTGTTATCATTTTAATAAGGTATTGGTTGAATACCATAATTGAGGTTTTAAAAATTTTAAACTCATTTATTGAAGTTTTGTTGAGTATTTTACTGTGTGTCCTCATAATAAGAGAATTGAGTATTTATAATATACGATTACTATTTATCGAAATGACGTCCTAGTTAAGCTCCATGCATGCTGGTACGTATATTGTCCTAGACTTAACATTGTTCACCGATCAACTCGTCTGACTTCACATCTACTGCCTGCGAACACTCAAGAATATGCAAACTTGGCTTGCAAGCCCTTAATGTATCCACCTTGTAGAGCCCAAACTCAGATCACGGGTCGATATTTTGAGTTATATTCAAATTTTGGATTAGTAATGGGAAGTAACATAATAAATTTCACTCTATGTTACCATCTAAATTTATTTTGATTAATTAATTTATTAATTTAAATGGAATTAATTCTATTTTAACTTTTTGTTAAAATGGTTATCATGGCAAGAGAAATCGTGGTTTGATCCTTATAATATAAAAAAATTGCATAAGGTCACTTTCATTTTGACTTTTAATTAGTCTTTGGTCCCAACTCAATTAATGAGTCCAATCGGCCAATTGACTCCAAGGAAATAATGCAACAATTTCGCCTTCATTTCACGTTTTGAGGGCTAATTCTGTTCCTTTCACAAACTAAAATTATCCATTTTTCTTTTAATGTTACTTATACTTCATAAAATCCCATGCTGCTAAATAATTCAGACTATTTAATATCCATATACTCATCAACGTTTATTAAGTTTTCGATGTTTTTTAAGTAAAGTTTTCGATTTTAGTTTTGTGGACACAAAAAAAAAAAAAAAATATTGAGAGAGTTTTATTTCTCATTTAGAAGTCGAATTTTGTTTATTACAAATTTTTTTTGAGCCTATTTGACTATCACATATCAAAAGGTTGAAGACCAAAAAATTAGTATATTCATTTTAAAAATAATTATATATTCTTATAGTGGTAAAAATATGCTATTATTAGTCTATGTACTTTTATAGAATTTGAGATTTAGTTCATGCACTTTAAAAGTTCAAAATTCAATCCTTTTATTTTTTCAATTTGAAAATCATAGTCCAATGATTATTGTTTTAGTAGTTTGTCAAAATGTATCAATTTAGCATGTTTATTTTTATCAATCATATACAGCATTATATGATGATAGCCTAATAAATATTAGAATTTTAAATTAAAATGGTAGTACTTAATTTTTAACTGTTTTAAGTATATGGGCTAAATTTTAAATTTTATAAAATTATAGGGATTAATTACATATTTTAACATTAAATAAATACTTATATGTAGAATATAAATATTGAAAGAAAGAAAAAAAAAGTCCCAATAGATGTCTATGGCATTCCTTCATGTCCATTGTCAAAATACGGACTGTTTCCCATTGTAGGAGATTTTATGGCTCTCTATTTTTTCTTTTGACCAACTCCCCTTGTTAACATGTTGAAGACAAAGCTTATCTTTGTTTTCATTCAACACCTGGGCCGCTACAATCTTAACTATTGTCCTAAATAACATGTTATAATCTTTGTCTTAGCACAACAGTTTTAGAAGTTTAATCACATCTTAAATAGAACAACTTTTATGGCCGAAGAGATGAAATATGAGAGGAGTTCCATAAACAATTGTCAACTGCTAAACTGCATTTGAGATCAAAGAAATGACCTCAAATGGACTTAAAAGTCAAATTCAAAGATTACTTGAGGGTTTAAAAAGAAAAATAAAAGTAAATAAATGTATAATCCGAATTTGAAATGTTTCAATACTGCAGATATAAATATACAATTCCCGATGCGTTAATAACAAATTTATATATATAAAACTAGAGAATAAATTTAATTATAAAGTATATATTTTTGTCTATAAATGATTAATTAAAGATACATTAAAGCAAATTAAATGATTTTATGTAAAAATCTCTAAAAGCAAAGGATTAAAACCACGAGAATTGAGATTTTAATCAAAAATTCTAGTATACTCAAAGTTGTAGCTACAAGATTACAATATAAAATCATTACAATAAGCATATAATTCCAACAACGCTAACAACGGGTAAATCCAAGCAATGTCGACTTTAAAACTCAATTAAAGTCACTGTCCAAAAAAATCAACTCTAACAGATTACGGATAAACCCCAGATCAACTCTAACACAATTATTGTGGGATTGCGTAGCCCATTTGAGTTTGACGAATAAAAGTGAGGAAGGAGGGGTTGGGTGTTGTCTTTTGTGGTCCAACTATACCCCTCTCTCTTTTTGGGCCTTGCCACTGGATGGTTCAGTTAGAGTCAGAGGAGGCTTTCGCCCTCCCAAAACTATAAAAAAAATTTTAATTACCTCACCAAGATTTTTAAAGTCTTAGTTAATTCTTTTTTAAATTTTGAAATTTTTAATAAGTTTAAAATTAGATTTGGTAATGGGTTGATTGGACTAATACAAAATTTTAAGTTAATGTCCGACTAAATCCAAAAATAAACCTCAAATTTTATCCATCTTGGCCCAAATTAAAAATGTTAAATTCGAGCCTGATCGACTGCTTGTATTAATTTTTTATTTAAAAATAAATTTAAAAAATATATTACATCAAATACATTAAAAACATTAAAATAAATATTTTCCAAAAAATAAAAAATGTATTAAAAAAATCTTTATACTTAAATAACACTAAAATAATTGTAACTTAGCGAACAAATATATCTAAAATAGTAGCAAACTTAACAATAAAACAAGAGTTATACAATACCCAAATAATAACAAAAAATATAGTAGCAATATAATAGTGACATGATAACAAAACCTTAGCAAAAAAGAAATCTTAAGTTGATTCGGGCAAAATCAAAAAATCTTACTTGAGGCTAGATTCATTTAGGAAATTGGCCTTATTTTTTATCCAAACTCTTTTTTTGAGTCTATATTTTTATCCAAACTAATGAATGATCTAGTTCATGACCAAATCTACCTAAAGATACGTTCCACCATGTGCATGCTAGCGATGGTATAGTTGATTAACCCTTATTATTTTTTGTTGATTTCCCTTAAAACATACTCGAATCTAATTTTTCTTTTATAATAATAAAACCGATACAACTAAATTAAAATTAAATTTACAGTTTTGGTTTTGGATATCATTTAAATCTTATATAGGAATATATAGATGTGAATCTTCCCCATGCATCTAATATGTCCCTCATAGGTTGTAGCCATGTTTGTGAGTTGCAATAATTAGGCCGGCCGAGCCGAGTAGGCCATGTATTGTACCTTTTCACAAATGAGCAAAGATATCAATTAGGGCTTACATTTATATCGGAGCAAAATATCTAAAAATTTAATAATCTAGCAAGTAAGGTACACAACACACGTGTGCAAGATTTCATCTGCCACTGACACCAATCATTTCTTCAATTAAAATAAATACAATCCCGAAGTCCCATTGTACGAAACCGGCGAAATCAGAGGGCTCATAATGGTTACATCTCATCAGAATGAATATTTGCATTTTAGTAGGCACCGTAGGAAAAAATTCCCAAGAATTATACCCTTTCCCATGTTGTAGGCCCTTAAACCATATGGACTATGGACCAAATCAATAATGTATTGTGTCATGTGTCCCAACCCAATATATTTGTCCTCAAGGCCCCCTAGCTCTACGCGCATCTATCTACCCCTTAGTAATTTTTTTTCTTTTACCATTGAATTATGAAAAGTTAACGTTTTGATTATTTATCCGTTAAAAGTTATTACACCCTTAACAAAAAAGTGATATCACATGTTAATTAAAGGACTTATATCTAAATTGACTCTTGAATTATAACTAAAATATTCAGTTTGATTCTTTTATAATATTTTTAATGATACTTTTATTCATTTTGTAAATAAAGAAACATAAAATCTCTCTATATATGTAAGATCATAGTTACATAATTACATTTAAAATATACATGGAATACAAATGTTGTAATAACAGAATAGGGTTGTAATTCAAAGAGTCATGGCTACATTTGGTCGACATATCACTGTTAAATAGTAAAAAGGTGTGCCCTCCAAAAGAGGTAGCCCCCCCATTCAGAAAGGGATAGGTGGTGATGGAGACCACAAATCTGTGTTAATAACGCTCCCTGTTTTTTTTATTTAAATTTGGCTGTGATTATTAATGAAGATGGTATGAATGCATGTCAAATTTCCATCCAAAATTTAATTTCTCATCTCTTTCTGCCATGCAAAGGCCCCTCCACCCCCACCCCCATCATACAGTTCATATTATATTATTATATTGAAAAGACAGTCACCCAATACAAACCCCTTACTTCACCTGGGCATTTCACAGGAAACAACAAATACTTTACTTGCAGCACCTCGAACCCAAATTATTTAAAATTTCTGTACGAGTATTGAGTGTGACATCGTATAAAATATTAAATGAAAATATTTAAAAATTTAAAAATATGTGTGAGATTGCTTTTTACCAAGTGATGAGCGATAGGAAGGTGCCAAAAATCTTAGTAAGTGTCAAAATGTGTCGTATAGTAATAGCTAGGTGAAGGAAGGTTTTGTTTGGTAATGTGAGTACAGTGCATGTGGTTCCCGAGCTCAAGCGATTGGGACTGTGTTGTTTGGTGGAGTCCCAGCCTGCAGTGACCGCCCTTTATAAGCTGGGTCCGGGAAAATATTATTATTATTAAGGTAAGTTATTAATAAGTTTTATCTTTTCATCTTTTAAATTAAAAAAAATTATAAAATATCATTAAATTATTTAAAAGTTTTTCATTTTAATTATTGAATTATTGAAATTATTATTGTATGATATTTTCTACTTGCACCATCCATATCAATCGAAAACTCTCATTCTTCTTCTCTTTTACAATTTAGTTTATTTTTTTTCATAAAACAACATTGATTCTTACAAATCTGTAAACCAAAATTTGAATAACTTTCTTCAATGATCTTCTACACTAACCATCGAATTTATTTAAATATAAGAAATGTTCTTCTACTTGTGGATGGGTACTCATCCACCATACCAATTGTCGAATAAGCATTAGCTCGCTAGCCAGACTTTAAAATAAAAATAAAAACCCTTAACAACCCATTGACTTAAATAAAAACTTTTGAATAGTTTAGTGACCAAAATATAAACTTACTAATAGTTTAATGGCTTTAGGTGTAGTTTACTCTTATTATTACTGATATGGTTCCCATGCTTCACATAGAGTTCCTTTTTTCTTGTACCAAATTATAGAATGAAAATTTGAAAGTTAAAATATGCTTTAAACATTTTATAATCTCCTAATTTTTATTTTTAAGATTATAGTTAGTCTATTTTTCAAATTTAGAAATTTAGGTTTAATTGTTATCATTGTTAAAATTCATCCATTAAATTCATCATTGTGACATTTTAAAATAAAAAATAATTCACTTAATAATGATGTAACAAAAAATAACATTGACAATGTTGGTGTGGATTTAAAAAAAAAAACTTTAATTCAAACTCAGCGTGATAAAATACATTTTTTTTGTAGGAATAGTGTTCTCAAGAAAAAAAATGACATCAGCATTGAATTGAAATAGTTAACAATATTAACAATTTAGACCGCCGACAGCAATGATTAATCCCCTCATCACGGTGCTCTTTGAAGAGGTAAATGGTTGACTGTGAAATGTGTTATGTTCCATGAGCAAGGATCGAACCCCCAACTAAATAATTAAGGGATGATGTGAGTAACCACTACACAATAACTCATGGTTTAAAAATTTAAATTTAATTATTTTCTAATATTGTAAAAAGCAAAGCAAACCCAACAGATAATTAATTTTAAATCCAAATTATATATAACCACCGAATAGTTTAATTGAAAATTTAACGACATTAACTATTTGCATTAACTAATAACATTATAAAAATATAAAGACTAAATTGTATTATAAATTAAAGTATAGAGATTAAATTTCAAATCTTAGCATAAAAAAGAAACTAAAACTTAAATTTTACATTTTGTAAAAAAAAAAAATTGTCTCAGCAAAAGGAAGACCTAATGAATAGACCTGTTCATGGGTCGGGTTACTCGCTCGAAATTTGAAAAGGTTTGGATAAAAATATTAAGCCAAAAAAATAGGCTTTGGCAAAAAAATAGGTCCATTTAAAATATGGGTCAGGCTCGAGCTTGAATATTCAAAGCCTAAGTCTGGCATGACCCATTTTTAAGTTTACAATACTTTATATTATGTTATTTTTATATATTATGTAATTTAGAACACATTAAAAAACATATACAAAATATATAACACTACTCTAATGTAAACATTAAAATAATGTTATAAAAAAGTTTGATAAATAAAAATATATAAAATATATAAAAATAATAAATATTAAAATAATATAATATAAATATTTAAAAATCTTAAAAAGTATGAGCGGGCCTATAATGAGCTTGGGTTAATTTTTTATAAATATGGGTAGGTTTTGATAAAATTTTGACCCCATATTTCGTGCTAAGTCGAACTTAAATAAACATAAAATATATTAATATCATATTTAAATCTGACCCGAACTTAACTCATGAACACCTTTACTAACTATCTTTCTTTTAAATACGTTATAACTGTTTTTTCTTTCACAAAAATTGTAAGCAAATTTTTAAAGTTTAGGGATTAGCGAAAACTAAAAGATTTAACCATGAGCCAAATTCTCGAAATTAGGAACTAAATAGGATGATTTGACCATATATATCTTCTTGTTTTTTTTAAACCCTTTTTCACAAAACCCCATAAGTCATTTCACTAAACTCTAAAATTTGAAATGGATTTTATTTTTACAGAGAACAACTCGATTAACGCAGCAGCATGTTCATAATAGAGAAAAAGAGAGCAAAAGCGTAGTTTCTATTTGTCCAAAGTCCAAACATGAAAAGGGGGAGTGAATCAAACAAGTAATTAAAAAGAGGATTGGGCCAATAGGAGAAAAGGAGGTTTGGGTTAATCACCGACCGGAGAGCAAATGTCGCTGATATGATCATTTGTTTACTAGTGAGGTTAGCAAATAGTAAAAACCAATCGACTACATGCAATATGCTTTGCACTTTAATCAAAGCTAACCCACCCTTTTCAACTGCCACTCTTGCTAATCGGCTCAATGGGCAGAGGCGGCAACTTTTTTTTAGTCCGATTTTACTATTTGAGTCTAGTTTTGTTTATGCTACAAGTAAAGATTAAAATATGATTTAAGTTTTATATTCTATATAAATTTAGAATTTAATTTTATATTTTTAATTTTAATACTTTATTTTTTTACTTGGTAATAAAGTAACTAAAAAATAATATTATAATGAATTTAGATTTAGGCTCCGTTTGTTTGCAGGTAAAATATTTTCCGGAAAATGATTTATGGAAAATGATTTCCTGAAAAATAATTTCTGGAAAATGATTTACTTTTCTGGTGTTTGGATGAATCTGTGTAAAATATTTTCTGTTATTTGGCAAATTTATTGAAAATATTTTCCTGAAAAGCTGTTTTATAATAAAAATTTATATATTTAAAGAATTATTATCTTTTCTTTGTTTGATTGAATTTATTTTATATATAACAACATATTACACCACATGATAACTAATATTACAGCATATTATAACAACATTGTCCAAGTGCATAACTAATATGACATCACATTATTAATATCTTCAACCTTGAGAAAATTTTTGAAGCCAAATTTTTCTATGCTTCTTTCTTTTAACTAAAAAAGCTTTTGCCTCAGATTCATGACTCACTAAATAATCAAACACAGAACAAAGGAAGTCATCATCAAATCCTTCTACCTCCATTGACATCACTTCTTTGTAAAGATGTGGTGTCTTATCCGCAATAAATTGTTTCAAAGCATTAGCAATTTCGCCAAGTTGTTCACTCACAAGTTTAATTTGTTCATCTTCGACACTTTCTTGGGCCTTTTTTCTTTTACGTTTGGATGTGCCAGATGAAGATACATTTGTTCTTACCTCTTTAGTCGCTTCATTCTCGCAGTCTATAGGCACTGAACCTATGTTATCATCATCCAAATCTATGTCAGCAAATGTTCGGGCAAAACTCCCTGTTGCCATATCTTTGCCAACAACCAAAGCCATTTCATCATAATGATCAATGCTTTTATTCAAAAATGGTTCATACTTCTTGTGTGCCTGTTGGATATTATATAAAATTAGAATAACAAGTAAAAAATAATTGAAATATACTTAACATATACATACATATATTACCATTCTTCTTGCATCATATGTCGCTCTATCACATGTGATCATTTTCATGTTATCATCCCATCCAAAACCACTTTCACCCTGAATTGTGCATATAATCTGCCACTGTTTCTTTACAGTCCTCAAATGATTTTTCACATGTTTTGCATCGCATTGAACTTGAAATTTTTCAGAAATAGCTTCGACAACTCGATTAATAGAAGCTGCTTTGAAAGTATTAGAAGGCTTATTTCCTTTCTGGGCCTCCTCAGCTAAAATTTCAAGAAAAAAATGTTCCATCGGTTTTGTCCACCTGAATTGCTTGGAGGTTCCTTCTTGGTTGCCCTTACCCATTCTACATTAATAATTGTCATTGTCAATCATTTTAATATCCAACAAGCTTAAATCATAATAAATTCAATATCTAACAAACTTGAAACATAATCAATATCTAACAAAATCAATACAAATAATTTTAGAATCCAACAAACATAATAAACTAAAATTTCAGAATCCAACATTAACAAAAAAAAAATTTAATAAAACATACATAATATAGAAACTACAACCCTAAGCCCTAAACCTACATAATATGTCTAACCATATAATCAGTCCACATAGTTTGTGCAATTTCATCTCTCTTAGCAGACCATTCTCTTGCTTCTTCTCTTTCTTCTCGCTCCATAAGTGTAACACCCCGAACCCGAGACCGTCGCCGGTGTCGGACACGAGGGGTTAACAAGCCAAAACCACTTATGGCACCGACCAATTCGACGTTCCCAGGCAAGCTGGAAAACTGCGTCGCTGTCGCCTTAAAAAGAATATCTCGAGTTTCACAATTCGGAAACTGATTCCGTAAATTTTCCCTGAATTTAGACTCATATATCCATTCATGGATTTATTTCTAGAATTTTTGGTCGGGCCAATTGGTACAGTTTATTAGTTAAAGTCACCCATGTTACAGGGGTCGACTACATTGACCTTTGAGCGTTACAACTTGAATATCTCTCTGTACAGGGTTTCAATACTGATGCTGTTTGTTTCTAATGAAACTAGACTCAAAAAGGAATCTGTATATATAATGCATGACTTCTAATTCATTCTGGATAATTTATGGCAAATTTTCAAAGTCGCGACAGGGGACCCAGAAACCGTTCTGGCCCTGTCTCACGAGAACTTTAATATCTCTCGGTATCCTGATCATATGATCGTTTCGTTACTTTCATATGAAAATAGACTCGTCAAGGTTCGATCACATAATTTATTCACTATTTAACACCATTCCTACAAATTTTGGTGATTTTTCACATCCACGTCACTGCAGCTGGTAGCCTCTGTTTTTAAGGTAGGCTTTACCTATATTGTAGTTCCCATGGACCAACTATAGTCTAGTCATACTTAGGTCCACATATGATCATATTTAGCCATTCCAATGGCTGATCATGTGACCAACTCTCTCATTCCAAACCATAATCACATCATGAAACCAAATATAATTACAAACCACATATGGTCAAATTCCATACTCCACTTTTACGAACCATTTTCGCATGGCCGCACATATACATCACAAAGTACTTAAAACAACCGAGGTAGTCCTATACATGCCATATCCAAAACTCAACTAAAGGAGTACCAAAAAGGGCTTTGATAGTGTGGTTGACTTCAACTTCTATGATCCCGAATCCGATCGCTAACGAGCAAAATCTATAAACAGAGAAACAAAGAAACGGAGTAAGCAATTTATGCTTAGTAAGTTTCGAGCCATAATATACACACAATCAAAGCATAGCATTCAAGTAGCTAAACAATAATTCATATGTACAATTTCTCAATGACATGCTTACTTCACAATCCCAACTCTTATATTCATACACAAATAACGGCCTAGTTAATGCCGATAGCTCATTTATCATTAGAGCGAATATTCGTACGCATTTACTCATAGTGTGCAAAGCACACACAAAACATACCTTGTTGGGAATTTCACAAATGCAATAACTGAAAATTTTCCAGCAGCTTATAAATTTCAAATCACATACCTTCGGAGTTTATCCGGATATAGCTACTGTTCAAAACACCTTGGGACATAGCCCGGTTATGGTAACCCGCACAAATGCCTTCAGGACTTAACCCGGATATCACAACTCGCACAATTGCCTTCGGGCTTAGCCCGGATATCATAGCTCGCACAATTGCCTTCGGGCTTAGCCCGGATATCACAATTCGCACAATTGCCTTCGCATCTTTGTTTTAATTTCATAACAAACTTTTATGCACATTTTACTTAATCAAAATATCATTTCGCTCAATGGCCATATACAAGGGCACAGTTTGATTGCTTATTACTTCATTCAATCGAATCAAAATCTAAGTTTCGATACTCAAAACTTACCTCGGATGTTGTCGAATGATTCCGATGGCTATTCGACTACTTTTTCCTTCCCTTTATCGGATTTGGTCCTCTTTGCTCTTGAGCTTAATTTAACAATTAAATTGATTCAATCATTTGAGTATCGAAAAGAGGAACTCAAGGCACTTAGCCCACATATATTCACTAGACATTAAAGTCACATAAGTACGAATTCATGAATCAACTCAACACACAAGCCTTCAACATGCTTACTCATGGCGAACAACACAACCTCTTAGGCACTCATTCATGGCCGATTATGCATGTTGATGTTGAGGCCAATTACATGTTTAATACCACACATGAATGGCACACATTTTACTAGCTAATGCTTTACATATTGTAGCTCAATACACATCTATCATTTACTTCATAACCAAAACATAATCACAAGAAAATACATACTTTGAGATAGTATGTATGTCATACCAATACATCATGTGCAAACATATGTACCCTTATAGGTGCAAGGCGAATCTCAAGGTGTTCATATCCATTCAAAACACAAATTTTACCACTCAAGTAACAAGCATAAATCATGCTCATGAATGCACCATGGCGAATACATCACAACCATACCCTTTCAACTTCGGTCATGGTTAAACAAAAAAAATTCAATGTTTTACTCAAGATTGCTACAAAGAAATTTCAAGAGTAGTCAATCCATCACCACATGCATCATTAGCAAGCTTCACATTTAGCATGCAATGGCTTTAACACAATATCCACCTTGGCCAAATACCATTTTCATGGCATAACAAGGATTTGAACCATGGCTAACATGCACATCAAGTTAGCAACCAAAACAAGCATGAATCTCATGACACAACCTCAAACATACCTTAATCTTGATGCAAGTATAGCCAAATCTCCTTTTGGTTCTCTTCTAAACCAAGCATGAAGCAAAAATCCTTCCTTTTTCCTTAGTATTTTCGGCCAAAGAAGAGAAAAATGGATGAACAAAATTTTTTTTCTTTCTTTCTCTACAACTCACGGCAACAAAGGGGGCATCCACACTCTTTTTTTTATTCATTATTTCCCTTTTTCTCCATTTCTTTATTCTTTCTAACATGATCCATTAACTAGACATGTTTGGAACATGTTCCCTTGCCCATGCTCTTTATTTTATTATTTCTAACATCCACCATTAACAAAACATGTTCAAGACATGTTTTCTTTAGCCCATCTTCATTACCATGGCGGCCACTTCCTATAGTTGGCTAAATTGACATGCAAATCCTCATGTCTTTACTTCATGCATTATTTGGCCACTTAAAAATTCACCTATCACATTTTCAAGTCCTAACACATGGGTCATTTCTTATGAATTAGCACCTAATTAATAAAATCAAGGCACGAAATATTTACACATACAAATTCCACATACAATAAGCACAGAATATAACACCTAATTATTCTTGTGACTCGGTTTTGTGGTCCCGAAACCACTCTCCGACTAGGGTCACGTTAGGGGTGTCACAATAAGAGTTGATATTATCAAATCAGACTTAGGCTCCCCGTATAATTCTTGATTAAATAAATCACTAGGACCAACTCCCATGATATGATTATGAATGATGCAACAAGCCAAAACTATATCTACTTGAGTTTAAAAATTCCAAAATGGTTCAGCATCTAATACACGAAACCGTTTCTTCAAAATCCCAAAAACACGTTCAATAGTGATTCGCAATGATGAATGACGAAGATTAAAGAGTTCCTTTTCATTTTAAGGCCCCTGAGCACTAAACTCTTTTAAATGATATCGAACACCACGATATGGGGTAATATATCCATTACGGATGCCATATCCAGCATCAGCAAGATAATATTTACCTACAATTTGACAAAACATAATTATTACTAATAAATTATGAGCTTAGTAGAACTATTTGGTATTTAATGTTTTATAATTCTTACCTTCCGGAATTTTTAATCCTCTTGGGCGTGAAAGTGCATCACTTAAAGTACGAGAATCATGTGCACTACCTTCCCAACCAGTTAGAACATAGGAAAATTTCAAATCAAATGTAATGGCAGCCAATACGTTTTGTGTCGTCCCCCTTTACTGACTCTGAAATCTTCCTTGAATGTTAAGTGGAGCGGATGCACGAACATGAGTTCCATCTAATGCTCCAATACAATCTTTAAAATAAGGATAAAACCTTGGATTGTTTCGATTTCCTTTGGAGTTGACTCATCAGAATCTAATAACTAGCTTATACAATTTCAAAACACTCTCAATACAACCCTAAAGTGACAGTGAATTGTCTCAGTTGATCTATAATATCTAGATCCTATCACTCGAAACCTTACATTATGACCAATTATATGTAAAAATATAACTACTTGTTCCCTAATATTCACCGATTTAGTTGATTGTAACAAATTATTTCTACTAAGAATATCACACAAATTAAAAAATGCAACCGGTCTCATCCTTATCATATCAATACAATGCTGGTCACCACTATATAAAATACTATTAATATAATTTTCTCTTTCATAATCTCGATTTACACGAGGGTGAAAAGTAATTTCCTTTTTAGTTTTTAATTTTTTTATCCAGAGAGCCCCAAAAGCTAAAACTGAAGCCACGACTCCGACAATTGCATTTTGATGTTGATTATGATCCATCTTGAAATACCCCGAAAATTTTTACAGTAAAATATTATCCGTGATATAGTAAAATAAGGAAATAAAGTGACAAAAAGGGAATTTTTGAGTGCTGTCAATATTGAGAAGTATATTATGATATATTAATTCAAGAAAGAACTAAATTGCAAAGATGAGAAAAGTTTTGTTGCACAAGAGTAAATACTCAAAATTTAAGGGGTTGAAGTGTAAATATAAAAAAGTTGAAGGACTAATGGTACAAATATTTTAAGGGTGGAATGATCTAGAAACCAAGAAAAATTGATGAATTAGGACCAAATTGAATAGGTAAAAAAATTATAAGGGACTAAATCGCAATTTTACCAAATTAAGTGATGACTCAAGGATGGAATTCTAAAAGATCATGAAGGGCAAAATGGTCAATTAGTAAGAGAGAGAATTCTAGAATGTAATGATTATGTTGATGATATTTTAAATTAATTAATTAGATAAATATTATTTTATTAATATTTTATGAGATGTTTATTATTATTATATTATTATTTATTTAGTATAAAAGGAAGGAAAGATGAAGAATTATCAACACATTTCCTTTCCCATGCAAACTAACGTAAGATAAGAAGAAGAAAAGAAGTTTGCTTTCTTTACAATTTAGTCCTTCCACCAAAAATTCATTATTTTCACCTAAAATTGAAAGAATTTCCATAGCCATCAAGAGAGAAAGATAGCAAGGAGATGATGGGGAGAAAGAATATCAAGTTGGATTCAAGAAATCAAAGCTGGAGGAGAGAGAAAATCAAGTTAAAGATTGAAGTCAATAAGAAAAGGTAAGTACATCAAGATTTCAATATGTTTTAAGTTTGTTATTATTGATAAAGCATGGAAATAATGTTATAGTAGAGTTTTCTTACATAAGGTCCCATGTTCTTGATATGTTAGTGAAGAAAAAATAGAGAAAGTGATGAGAAATGGTGTAAAAAAGAAAATAAGAGTGTTATAACATGGTAATTAATAGCTTGCACAAAAGCAGTTTGGACAAAGAAGAAGAGACTAACTTTGAAAAATCACCATAAATTGTAGAAATCGAATTAGAAGATGAAAAAATATGGAATTAAATCTTATTAAGTCTAGTTTCTTATAGAAGAAATGATGTAAGCAATGGATTTCTGAAAAGGAAAATTCGATGGATCTCTGAAAAGGAATTGACGGTAAAAAGGATCTAGCCCGGACGGGTGATCCTATTCTGATATAACCCTCCTGAAGAATACGTGTAAAATGGATTTAGCCCGGACGGGTAATCCGAATTAGGGTCTGAATTTAGCCTGGACTGGTAATTCAGATCCAAGCTCATTAGAGTAATTGTCGTTGCAGGGGATTTAGCCTGGACTGGTAATCCCGACAATACTCTATGAGTTTATATTACAGGGGATTTAGCCTGGACTGGTAATCCCACTGTAAGGATGAGGTTCGCGGGAGTGTGCTCTCTGATATGAAATGTGTAAGACCATGGTTGAAAGATACCATGGCAACCTGATATGAAATGTGTAAGACCATGGTTGAAAGATACCATGGCAACGTGATATGAAATGAACAAGACCATGGTTGAAAGATACCATGGCAACATGACAGAAAATGAGTAAGACCATAGTTGAAAGACACTATGGCATCATGTCAAAGATAAATAAGACCGTGGATGGGAGACGCTCTAACATCTGTTGAACAATTGATATTCAGGTAATATGTATCAGATGACGAATGGTTATATGAAATAATTATGAAGATAGATAAACGAAATAAGTATAAGTACATGGAATATAATTTATGTTAAGTTTGATATAAGCTATTACCGGAATAAATATACATAAAATATATGGAAATGATGGAGCATGAAATATTGATATAATGAAATGAATGATATATGCTTATGAAGAAACAGTAAGAGCATGATATGTTTCATGACATGTACATATATGATTATCTTTGATATGTTGATACATGGAAATTATGTAAGTTGAGACTATTATTAAACTCAAGTGCGATATGTCGAGAAAATAGATATATAAATGTTGAATTTATATGAGATATGTGCAAGTATACTAACAATGTTGCTGTTTGATGCTTATACAAGTGTCAAACTGTTGATTGAATGGTATTATATTTATTTATATGATGCATTGAATCGGTAAGTATTTAAATTTTTTTTTAGTGATCTGTAAATGGTAGTAATGCTCCGAAACCCTGTTTTGGCAGCGGATACGGGTTAGGGGTGTTACACATCTACACAAAATAATATCACACAAATATTTGATCACTACAAAAAATACATAAACTTTTCATAAGGGCACATATATGACAAAAGTTATATTGTCTAAATTGCATACATATATATATATATATATATATATATATATAAGTTTCTCAAGCAATGACTCAAGCAATGCCTAAAGTTACTATGACTAAAAAGAATAGAGTTAACTAACCAAACCCAACATAAATAATAACAAAAAAAGGCATAATTCAAGACATAGTTATCATAATCAGTAGTACCAAATAGAACAAATTTTGCATCCTACACATATTTGTGATTATTATATTTTATTTTCCAATTAGTGAAAATTTTTAAATATTATAGAATAAAAATATATTTTTAAAAAAATCAAGAAAACTGATAAATAAACGATTTTATTCAATTTGGTTATATACAATATTCAATTGAACTTGATCTCTATTCTTAATAATAAGACTACATGCGTACTTATGTATGTATGTTTTTAAAGATCAATTTAAGCTACCAATAGTTGTTAGATTATGGCACAATTATAATGGGAGTGGAAAAAACCCAATGGACAAACAATGGCACCTACTTGGAACTTTTACTATATATATATATATATATATATATATATATATATATATATATATATATATATGGTTTCATTTTTTCGCTCGCTATTAACAAAATGAGATTGACAATAATTTTCAATTGAGACCATTACAAGTTAATTTTGTGATGATAACAATAGTAGACCAAAAGACAATTGAACTACCGATTGCTTAAGGCAAAAACTACACACTTTTACATGACTTTTTTTAATCATAAATCATATTTTAAAATGATAAATCTACTAAGCATATTCAGACAACGCCAATAACCATGAACTTAAAAATAAAATATATATTATTTGACTTATTGTTTTTTTTTTTTGCTAGTACAACAACTATGAAAGCTGCATAAAAACAAAGTAATCAGCAAGTACAAAATGACCCATCCTAAAAACATAAACATAGACAGATCGCAACAAACAGAACCTTAAAATCCCAAATTACACCTATCTGTTGAACAAACCTCAAACCAGACAAAAATCTAATTCCCACAAGTCACTCTAGGTGATTGTTTCCATGCTATTCAAAGTTCTCACTTTAAAGCTTCCAATCTTTGTAGCTTTGAATGCAATGGCCATCATAAGATACCTTAAAAATACCTCTTTGTTATTCAAAATTTGAAGCTTAAACAGTTACAAATGATTAAAAGTAGTAAGTAAAGTTCGTCCTCAATAATTATCAATTCAAACAAAATGACAAAAGAAAAAATAGAGATGAAAAAATAAAGAAAACCACTGCTACTTTTAACAGCATTTTAGTCATATAACTTGCAAAGGCATACTGCCTAAACAAAAATAAACTCGAAATAAAGCGCATCTTGCCTTGTGTTTCTTGTGTAATAGTCTAAATTTTAAGCTATTTATCAACCTGTCTTTTTTCCTGCAGATCAAAATGGAATTAGTCTATATATCATTTGAAGGATATCTATCTTGTAAAGACTATTAGTTGAGGTCCTCGTTAGATTTTGTACTATGTTGTTAGCTTTGGAACGGCCATAGAATCATTTGAACTTGATTTGTAGATTCCATAAAAATGAATTTATTGCCTTTCCTAAATTAATCATATAATGTTTTGAAAATTTGAAGATTTCCAAATTGGAATTTTAGAATTTCAAGCACCTGGAATAGGATATATGTAACCTGTATTTTTTTATATCCTTTAAAATTCTATACTCCATGAAGTATTAAGCATGTGGAGGGGTTGTACCCTCCACACCTTATTAGGATTTTTTAGTGGAAGCTTGCTGGGTATTTTTCTTTAAGAGTAAGCTCTTCTGAATTGAGCTCCCTTTCCCTCTGCTAGTTTGTCAAGATCGTTAATCAACATCTCTAAGTTCATCACTATGGCATTAATGTTTCCACAAATGTCTTTGTTTCATGATTTAAGGAGTTTTTTTTTTTTTTTTTTTGACAACTTCCAAGTGATAATCAACTAACCTCATTTAACTTAAACAAATGGAGATAAGCATATATAATTTTAAACTGTTTAAAATCCAGAAATAGAAAATCCAGTCAATAACCTTCAATTCAATGTTTTAAACTGTCACATGAAAAAAAAAGCAGATTGCAGAGATGGGGTAAGTGGGTATTAGTAGAAAAGGGAAAAACAAGAAGCCTAAGTGTGAGGTTTTTAGTGTATTTGTCTAAACCCTTAAATGCTCCTTTCCTCTGTATATTTGCTTAAATAACGTTTTTACACTTTCAATTAAAGATGAATAATGGAAGAAGAAGAGGAGAAAAGTTACTTGGATGAGAAGATGAAGAACGACGCAAGGATGATACCGGTTGTATGCGAAAGAGAAAGCACCTAAGACCGAAAAGCTACCATTAGAAGAGATTATGCGAAAGGAAAAATGAAAGAAGAAGAACAGAAGAAGTAAAAGTAGAAAATACGGATGGATGAAGAAGAAGGAAGATGAAGCAGCGCAAGGAAAGTGAGAGTTTGGAAAATGTCTTACGAAAAAAATCCGTAAGGCATTTTACATAAAAAGCATCCCATTTTACCGTGTTTCTGAAAACGTTTTACTTATGTAAAATATTTTCATGTAACCAAACAACGTAAAATTAGGAAAACATTTTCGGAAAATGTTTTCATGGTTACCAAACACAACCTTTATAAAATAATTTTAACAGATTAACAATTAGATTTAAATTTTAAAATCTGAAAAATAAAAAATTAATTTCTAAATTTACAAAGAATATAAAGACTTATAGGAAATTCTAACCATTTATAAATTATGAGAGAATTGAGTTAGATTTCAAGTTTTTGTTAGAATTTCATTGGAAAAATAAAATAATTTATTTGAGTTCAACTCAGTGTTTACTCATACTTGAGTTTAAAATTGATTATTTGTATAAAATCAATCTCAATTTTTAAAAAAGAAAGTTTGATATTACTTAAATCAAGTATTAAAAAACTCATGATTTAAGTTTGGATCAACAATTGTAGACTCGAGTTTGAATATTGTCATTAGTTCCATGAATATCATCTTTTGTACCTTTCGATAAACATAGGTCTTGGACATGTTCATATCTCTCGCACCCAAAACAAAACACTAGGAAGAGCTTCATGCTCTACCTGTTGTAAGACTCCATCAATTCAAATCTTCAAGATCAGTGGCTTCCCAAGATTCACACTAACAGCCATACGAGGAAACCAACCTTTAGAATCGTTATCAGTGTTACACTATTAGTCCTTTAGATTTTTTATATTTACACTGTAACCCCTCAAATTTTGAGTATTTACTCTTGTGCTTTCATACTTTTACGATTTAGTCCTTTCTTGAATTAATATATCATAATATACTTCCTAATGTTGACATAACTCAAAATTTCCCTTTTTTGTCACTTTATTTCCTTATTTTACTATATCAAGGATAATATCTTACTATAAAAAATTTCGAGGTATTACACTTAAGGTGTACAAATTTATAATCATGGATGAACATGGATGAACATATTCATCAAACAAATTCCATGTTCATATATTATCATCTCGTATTTTCATATATCATGTATCATCATTTTTATGTATTTCAGGCAGATACATGTATTAATTCATTTCATATTCATATTTTCTCATGTCAGAATTTTGCCCGTTAAATCATTGAAAACAACAAAGGATACACATGTAGTACACTCGAAGTATACAAATCAGAATTTCGTTGATCGTGCTTACGCGTGATAGGTTTTAAAATTTATAATTGAATTCGTTTTTGAGACTAACTATAAACACGGCTAAGGCGAGTGTACGTATCGAACAATAGTATAGTTTTAGCAAGACCGGATTGTCGAACCCAAAGAAACTACGAGTAGGAGTAATTACTTCCTTTTTATTATCTAGCCTAAAAATTAAGGGATTTGGTTATCTAAACTAATTACTAAACTAAGAATGCATAGAAAGAAAAGTTGAGAAAATATTTTTGGAAAATTCGATTGATTAAGAAAATACCCAAGGAAAAATCCACCTAGACTTCACTTGTTATTTGACTATGAATCGGACGATTTATTCATTTGACCTGATCCGTAGAAATCCCTAAGTTATATTATTATCTTTCTTGAGACTAATAACGTCTAATTCTAGGTTGAATAATTGAAATCTCTTTCTAATTAACTTCCTATAATTGTATTAACTCGATCTATGAATTCTCTTATTAGGTTTCATCCTAATCCGGCAAAATCTTGTCACCCTATCTCTAGACACGCAATCAACTCCGCTTAATTACGACAAATTTACTCTTAGACAGGGTTTATTCCTCCTCTGAATAAGAGCGTTAACTTGAATCAATATCCTAGAATATTAAAACAAGAATTAAGGACACATAATTAAGAACAAATCAAATATTTATCATATAATTCAGATAATAATAACAAGATCCGTCTTAGGTTTCATTCCCCTTAGGTATTTAGGGATTTTAGTTCATACTTATGAAAGAAAATATCTCAAAAGAATAAAGATAACAAAACATAAGAAAACCCAAAACTCCTGAGGGAATTTGAAGGGAGATCTTCAGTCTTGATGATGAATCCGGCTTCTAAGATGGATGAATCGGCTTTCCTTGAGCAATTCCTTGCTTCCTACTCTGCCTCCCCCTCTTAAGTGCCTCATCAGGTGTTTAAATAGGCTTTTGAATGCCTAAGAGCCCTAAAAATTGGCCTTTTCCGAATAGAACTATACTTGGGCTTAGCAGGGACACGCCCGTGTGTGATTACTCCAGCCCGTGGTCAAGGCTATTGAATAGGCACGGGCATGTAGTCTACCCGTGTAAGTCCTGCTTCAATCCTACCAAATGGACACGACCGTGTGACACGCCCGTGTAAGTCCAGGCCGTGTTGATTTCTCGCATGGGTCTATTTTATTCGTTTTTGGCCGTTTCTCGCTCTTTTTACTCTCCTATACTCACTTAAGTATAAAACATGAAATTAAAGGATTATGAGCATCAAATTCACCAAAACTAAGGAGAAACCATTCATAAATGGGCTAAGCATGGGATAAAAATATGTATAAATTACATTTTATCATTCGTCAATTCATATTCAGAAGTGCTATTTAAAGCACATAATCAAGAAATCCTCTCTTAAGCCATATAACAGAAAGCTCACAAAGAGTCATTAATCAGGAAGTTCACAAAAAGCCTATCAGGAAGCTTATTCGGGCTATATAACAGGAAGCTAATAAGAGTCATAATCAGGAAGTTCACAAAGAACTTTTAATTAGGAAGCTCACGAAGAGCCTTTAATCAGGAGCTCTAGATAGCCATATATCGGGAAGTTCAAGCGAGCCATATCAAGACGCTCATAAAGAGTTTCGTTTGTATCTGCAACATATGCAAGATCACAACCGATCATAAAACAGAATGCTCACAAATAGCTGCGGTAGTCCGCAACACATGCAAGATCACTACCGATTAGGATGCTCGTAGGAACTATATAACAGGAAGCTCAAGAGAGCTTATAACGAAATGCTTGTAGGAGCTGTGGTGTGTTCGCAACACATGCAGGACCACAACCAATTAGGAAATCCTGTATCCATCGAATTCCATTATTCAAATGAGATTTAATATTTATCGGGCTTTTTCAGATATGTAACCAATTTCATATATTTGACATTTATACAATTCACATACACAACATTCAATTCAAATACATTAATATACATAATAAAGTTACACGAACTTACCTCGACAAATGTTCATGTACGTAAAATCTACTAATCCGACATTTTCTCTTTTCCTTGTTCTAACTCTGAATTTGGTCTATTCGAATCTATATGAATGAATTTAACATTAATTCATGTTCAATTCAATTCAATTCAATTCACATCTTAGGAAAAGTTACCATTTTGCCCCTAAACTTTAAATTAATGACGATTTCGTCCCCAGGCTCGAAAAATGAAATTCATGCAATTTAATCCTTATTCCTAGCCTAGCCGATTTTTACATGTAAAATTTACAGCCCATGTATTTCATAATATTCAAAATTTTTCCATAAATTTTGCATCTTTTCAATTTAGTCCCTAAATCATAATTTCATCAAAATTCCCTTTACAAAAGTTGTTTATCTATCAACAACCTTTCATTTTCTACCATAAAACTTCATAATTCATCTATGTTCATCTATGGCAAAACCCTAGTTCTCTGATAAATTTACAAATTAGTCCTTGAGATAGCTAGATTAAACTATTACGATCTCGGAAACATAAAAATCATTAAAAACGAGACAAGAAAACATATCTAATTGATCAAAATAAGCTTGCTTGAGCTACTTGCTCGTAGCTAGGGTTTCCATGGAAATAATTTGGGAAAGATGATGAAAAATATGATATTTTCATTATTTAATTATTTATCATCTTTTTTTTCACTTTCTAATTTCATCCTTTTCTTTATTTTATTTTTTGTGGATGAATCATCATCCTTAACCACTAACCATTTTTTAAATGGTCTATTTACCATATAAGAACCTCCATTTTAAAGTTCTATAGCCATTTAATCTCTTTAGCTATTAGAACTAAACTTTTTCACTTTGTGCAATTTGGTCCTTTATCAAATTAAACATGTAATCGATAAAATTTCTTTACGAAATTTTTATACGACATTAATATCATACTATAGACCATAAAATAATATAAAAATAATTTTTCTTTCGAAATCGGATTTGTAGTCCCGAAACCACTGTTCTAATTTTACCAAAAACAGGTTGTTACAATTTTCCAATTAGAGAATGAACCCTTTTAGAGAAGCATATAGACGACATACCACCTATAACCATTGTAACTACATCACCCTCTTGTAACTTCAAATTGTCCTCCTTATGGACCTTGCATTGGCCTTATCTAGGAGCCTGTTCTTAAACAAAACCCAAGTCCCCTCACTAGGCTCACTCAACGGATCGTTAGTATTAATAAGGTCATCCTTTCTCTGACACACCTTCTTGATTACTTTATAAATTCTCGCATTGTGAGCAATTAACATTAAAGCCATAAGATTTTGATAATTTTTAAATAAATTCTCTGAGTGAAACAATAATGTAATGAGAGGCAAACAATTCACAAGATTATTTTATAATTAAATTATGAAATATAAGTTTGCTTAATATATTATAAGATACGTTACATTATTCATTTGGTTAATTAGAGTATAAATTATTTAAAATTCCATTCCACTAAATTATCCTAATCATAAATAATGATGAAAAAGTTATTAAGCTATATTGAGAGTAAAAATTAATTATAAAAATATTTAAAAATCATTATAATATAAAACATCACAAATTTGATCAATTAGGAATAATGAAAATTTACAAAATTAAGATAATGTAATAAAAATACTATACAATAAAAAAATGTTAAGCGTCCTAAAATAATACTCACTCTATCCCAATAAAAATGTGAAAGTTGATATATTTTAGGTAAAATATTTCTTCAAAAAATTATTGTAAAATAATATAAGAAACATTTATTAATTTTAGGAAAATAAAATAATAAACTTTCGACCGGATGGATAAAGTAGATCGGTGGACAACAGCTAGAACAGAAAATGATGAGGGTATGGTATGGTATGGTATGGTAAGTCCAATAATATAATATAATATAATCCTACGTGTACTATATATGGGTCCCTTTATTAGCTGTGGATTTAAAATTTTTCAATTAAAGTTTTGGCCTTTTTGGGAGGTGGGTCTCTACTCTCAACCCACCCACTCGTCTCCATTCCCAATCACTTTCTTTCACATTTCACTATTTCATTTCCATATATATGTTTAATAATAGATATACGGTGAAGTGTTGAGATTTTTACCTCGAATTACGGGAAATTTTAGATGGTTTAAATATTATGTTGAGTAAGTATTTTCAGAATTTTTTGATTCAGATTGATAACATAGAAGTAGTAAAGGTTATTTATGATTGTTTCATGGTATTCTCGAATTCTGCACTGATCAAGTGAATACATCAAATATTAAAGGAGGTTGGTAATTGATTTTTACAGTATATTCTTAAAAGGAATAAAAAGGATACTAATTGTATAGCTAAATGACTTCTGATAGAAAAGAAGGCTTGATAATCCTCGAGGATACATTTAAGGGGATCCCTAGTGTCTTGAGTTAATGTAATATTTGTTTATTCTTTCCCCAAATATATATATTTATAATTTAATCAACACCCCTTAAATAATGATTGATGTTTTTTGAGTTAATTTAGTAAAAATCATAATTTGTTAATGATATTAGCAATTAATTTTATCAAATTAACCCTAAAAACTCAAAGTAAGTCATATCCATCGAATTATATTTGATAAATTAAACAGATTTACTGTTAACACTAAATTTATTCTATTAATAAAATCAATAAAAATTCAAACCTAATAATATCAGCAATTAACTTTTCATTATATCAACCAAAATCCAAATTAAACATTAAATCAAACTCAAATTTTAAAAATAATTTTCAATGAAATTTATACACCATAACATCATTCAATTAGACACATTTATTTATCTTACAGGGAAAAAAAAAGGTAATATCATAGTAAGAAAAAAAAAAAACAAACAAACATCGTGAGTAGCATGATGATGGAAGTGGGATTTAGCTATTTGTGGGAAACACTTTTTGCTTTAATTCATCTTCTCTCTTCTTTTTTTGTTTCCTCTCTAATTTTTATTTATTTATTTATAACATGCAGAGGAACATAATACGAGATTACATCTCAAATCAAAGTATCTTAAAACAATAAACATTAATATCTTAACAATAATAAAAATGGGAAATCCATGCATTAGTTTTGTCCCTTTTCATCAACTATATATCTAACTATGGCAACTTTTTGACTTTGAAAAAGATGTAATAATATATATTAAGAAAATCAGACATGGAAATGGAGGGGATCATTAGGGACAAATGACCCCATTTCTCACAAATAATGCATATGAAAATCTCTACTTTTACAATTTACTTTCAAAGTCAATGAAGAATGAAATTGTTAGTCTGGTTAATAAGCTTTAAATGATAATTAATATGATAGATTAGTATTCATCAGTGAATTTAAGAATATATATTAGATTTAAATTAATTTCACTATTAGTGTTGAAAATCGAAAAATAGAGTTTGGTTCGCAAAAAGAATGAAAAAAAAAACTTCTAATTGATACAATTGGTGTAAAAATTAAAGTCATCTAATAACAATTTTAAGTGACTATTTTATAATTTTATTAAAATTGAATGAGAAAACATGTACTTTCATTGGATGGAATTTACCCAATTAGTAATATTCTGCATAAAAATGGTCCACTATGTAGGGTAAGGTAAAGCCCATGATAATTAATCATGAACCGTTGGATGAAAAGTGTTTTTTGGAAGTATAATTTAAAAGCAAAGAAGATATGAAAATCATACTTACTGTAAAGCTCAAACAATGCGCTGTTTTGCACTACTTTACCTAAAATTTCCATCACCAATGATGTTTCTATGTTGAAAAAAAAAAAACAACATTAGTTTGAAGTCTGTTTTGACTTAAATAAAAATAATATGTGATATTATATTCTAATCTTATTTTTAATCCCGTTTCTAATGTATTTTTAGATGATTATTTATATAAATTGATAAATATATTTCTATACTTAGGTGATCAATAAAAATAAAAATAATAAAAAGTTTTCAAAACCACTGGAACTGGACCTTCCCATACAGACTAAACACACCACCGTGTGAGTCAATATGACTCAATTGAATTTCAAACACTTGAAAGAAAAACAAAGAAGTAATTTTCCAGGAATGATTAGGGTAAAAGATAATCTTCGATATTGAAGAAAATAATAATAATAATAATGTTATAAAAATATGAATAAATATTATAAAGAAAAAAGAAAATCTAAGTATACATAACTATATTCCCTAAATAGGCAATAAAAATTTAAATAAAAAAAAAATCAAGGTTCCAAAGAAAAGAATCTGATTTCAAAAAAATAAAAAAATTAAAAATTAGTCCAAAGCATTTGGACCAGCACAAGCTTTCAATGCAGGGCTCCATATCCACTGCACCAGAAATTTCCTTCCTTTATTGCCATTCATGTTATATGTCCTCCCTTTCCTATCTCTAATTACTTGACCGATATACCCTCCACCGCCGCCGGTACCGTACAACCCTTCACATAGATCCCCTATCTCAGTCGGTGCAGTGGGGTCCTCCCCTGCATACCACGCGTTCACCAGCGGATTCGTCGTCAGTTCGGCCAGCTCGTGGGCTATCACACTGATCATCCCGTCCAATCCGACGTCTCCGTTCGGCGGTAGCAACGCCCCCGGACCACCGCCGCCCATGTAGCCAGGGACGGCGAAAGGGTAAGCGCAAACCTCGGGGCATTGTTTCCCGGAGTTCCCGATCCAAGCGTAGGGCATAGTGTAACCCACCATGGATGGGAACGTGAAGTAATGGAACCCGCAAACTGCACGACAGAAGTCTTGAACGGTAACGTCGTGGGAGGTGAGGATTAAGTAGATTCCGTTGCGGTGGTCGACGGGGAACGGGGCAGCTTTGACGGCAGTGGCGATGACTTGTTGAACAGAAAGGCGCGTGAGATGATACCCGTGGGAGTAACGCGTATCGGAGTGTTCTTTAGCTACAACGAGAGTCCGGGAAACGTTGGCTCCGGTCTGGTCGGTGTAAAGAGAAACGGTTTTCCACCACTCGGAAACGGAAGGGGACGGCGAAGGAGTGGCGGAAGGGGATATAGAGGTAATAAAGTCTTTGATGAGGAGTTTTTGGGAAAGGGACCAACGACCGTACCAAATGAGGTAAATGTTTATCGGCGAAGAAGAAAGGACCGGACCCATATGGTAACGAAGGTCGACAAGATTCGACGAGCCTTCGAACCTTTTGGAGGATGAAAGGGTTCGTGGGGGAAGCTTTGGGTTAAAGAATTCAGCATCTTGGGTGTTTAAAGTTTGCTCCTTTGAAGCGGCCGCGGCGGCCACTGAAGAAGTGGCGCAGAATGCGAGTGCTAGGAAGGAAAATATGAAATGATGTAGAGGCATTTCTTGATCGGTGACGGTGGTGGTGGAATTAGAGGGGGGTATAAATAGGAGGGAAATGGGCTGGAGATAGCTGCAAATGCAAAAGTGTGGGCACAAGCACATGGGACCCTTTTTTTCACTTTCTCTTTCTATAGTTGAGACATAACCCCTCTCATGTTTTTTTGTGGAGAAATGGGAATCCACTTTTTTTTGTCAAGTGAAAGCAGGGGGGGTTACAATTTCAATTTGGAACCATCATAACTAGGCCCGTTCTTTTAAGAGAAAAAAACCTAGGCCCATCTCTATCCCCTTATGTTTTTCTTGTCTTTATCTTTCTAGTTTGGTTAACCGCTTAATTTAAGATTTATTATGGGTGAGTTTTAGTTTAGATGGTACTAATTCTTAATTCGTTTGTACTATAATAACTTGATACTTGTAGTCATGATTGTTTGAATTGAATTAATTGATTATCAATCTAGAGAAAGGTATTGGACTTATTGACCCGAAGATTGATATGGATTCATAAGAAAAAAACATACACAATAATTAAGTTAGGATGTAAGAAAATTATATATATATTTGAACAATTTCGTTATAAATTCTGATCATATATATATTTTTTACATAATACCTAGAATTACCTATAGTCTCTCCCTAATCCATAAATATACTAGCGCACTGGAATATACATCCTTCTGTATTAATAATAATACTCATGTTAATTAAGCTAAAACTCTGGTTAAATAACATTACACATAGCAGTATAGAGTTTTGAATAAGTGAGTTAATTAGCTTATTGTCCTTCTTCATTTAAATGAAGTTTGACTTGAATAGGTAGGTTTATATATTTAAGGAACAGGCATTATAGCTTTTAAACAAAACATCCGCAATGTGTGTCCATAACAAAATTGGATACATTAAGAATCCAAGCTGTGCAATTGCTGGCAAGGTGAAGTTAGGAATTTTGTTTAGGATCTAAGATGAAATTATAAAAATTGGAGGGATCAAATTAAAAATGTTTAAATTAAATTTTTTTTTTTCAAAGGGTCTAAAAATAATAATTATTCCATTAAATCAATGGCTTAAAAGTGTTAATTGAATGTTTTTATTTTTCTAGAGGGGCTGGAAGACTATATTCTCATTCAGCCAAGGGGAAGGCCCCGACCCCAGCTATGCCCTAGAATCTTGATTGGGTGGTCTACAAGTCACCAACAAAAATCAGAAAATTGAAAACCAATTAAAATTAAGGTGTGATAAGACATTTTTTAAATACAAGTTAAAATTTTCGGATTATTCAAGTTTTATTTTATATAATTTATAATCAAATATTAACTTTTATCATATATAAAAATAAAAATATTATATTTAAAATAGTGAAAATAATTTAAAATTTTATATACAATTTAAGTAAAATTTTGGTACATTTCAAAATCAGAAAAGTGACATATTAAAATAATAAAATTAAAAAAGACATAACAATTTTTAAAGATATAATAATTTATATATTTATATTGTGTTAATACTGCATTAATCATATTTAAAACATTATATTATAAAAATGACATTTTATATAATTTTAATATATATGGATTATTAGTTACAGATAAAATAGTTTTATATATATATATATATATATATATATATATATATATATATAAACACATTTTTAGGTGCATTAATCATATTTTGATGACTCCAGCCTAGAAAGCCGAAAAATGAAAAATGAAGACGATTGTGGTGATGATGGTCAGCCTAATGAAATTATGAAATTTTATTTTAAAAATTAATAAACAACGATGACTTAGAATTATATAACTAAAAACATTAAAAGAAAAAAGAAAAAATTTAAATTTTTATTATTAATTTTAAGTTTTTATTGAAGCAAATTAATGATTAATTCTTTGCATTTTATAGTCACATTAAAAGATAAACATTAACCACAAGTTTTAAAACTACTTTATTCTTGAGACAAAAATCAAATCTTCAACTACTTATTAAAGTAATAGAAATTTCTACCATCTCAAAACTGAAAATTATGATGAGCTTACATGGTAATTTTGGGGTTCAACCTGAATTTAATGGATCGCATTAGTGTTAAAACACTTATTTCATAATTTTGAAATTTATTTTATAAATATTTAAGTATAAATAAAAATTTATTATATTTTTATTTAATAAATATATTTATAAAAATTTAGGTAATAATTAAATTCTTTTTATTGAAATGATAAAGGTAGAAAATTAAAATTCATTTTGTACTTGGCTTGAATCATATAGTTTATAATTTTATTGATTTATATAAATATAAAAATATAAAAAATATTTTAAAATAATACAATTTTCTTTATAATTTTTTGGTAATTTTCAAATTAAGCTAAAAATATAAAAAATAAAAATATCTTTAAAATAATATTTTTTATAAAAAATTAGTAGTTTTCAAACTTAGCTACGGTACAATTAATAGGTGACACCAATTCAACTAAGTACATTATTATAGTAGAGGTGCTCAAATTTAATTTTAAATGTCATAATGTCAAGTTTAGCCCTCAATGTTTACATCTTTTGTCAATTTGACTCTTAAACTTTTTAAAAGAGTCAAATTTGATTATTAACTTTTTTAAAAGATCCAAATTATTGTTTTCTTTAAGGAAAATACTGACTAAAACGTTAAATTTTTAACATTTCAACCCACATAGCAATCCACATGCACTCTATGCTAAATTTTCATGAACTTTTAAATATATATTTTAAAATTTTGAATATTTTAAAAAATTAAAATATTTATTAATGTGGTATATAAGACAAATAATGTCACGTTAAAATGAAGTATATGTGGACTGCCATTCTAATGTTGTTAAAAAATTAATATTTTAGTCAATATTTTCATTAAAAAAAATTAGACTCTTTTTGAAAGCTTAATGATCAATTTAGCTAAAAAAATGATGAGAGTCAAATTGACAAAAAGTGCATTCATTGAGGGTTAAATTTGATATTATGCCATTTTAAATTCTATCTAAATGAAAGGGTTCTTTCGCTATTTGGGACATATATTTGATAATCGCTCCTACATTAGACCCTGAACCTTTTGGTTAAAGTTAGTCATTGATTTTGACAATTATTCTAAAATTGAAAGATGAACTTTTTTTTTACAACTTTTTTAAGGAAATATCAAGAACTAATTTAGAAAAAAGAATTTAATCCCGATGTGAGACTAATTACCAAATTTAATGACTAACTTATTAAGGGTGTAGTCAAATAATTATTGTATCAACAATTTTTATATAAATATTGGAAAATTATGTATTAATTTCAATTATTTTTCATATAATTAAACCATAGTCCACAGTACAACTGAATATGACACATTAAATTATGTTTGGCCCAAACAAAAAAACCTATTTACTTTATGAAAATGTTTTAAAAATTAATGTAAACATTACCAATAATTGAATTGAGATTATGTTTTTACTTTTGATAAATCTAATGTAAATAAAGTAATTACGAAGACCAATATTTCAACAATGTCGGAGTGTAATAACAAATGAATGTCAGAATTTGTCAAACAAATCTGTTTGAGAACAAAAGTATCTTTAAACAGTTTATGACGCACTGATTTTTTATTCTATTTTTGAATATTGTGAATTTTTGTTAGTGATTTTATTATAAATATTGATTATATTTATTCTTTTTAATATAATATCTACAATTACTCATAACTCTTCTCTAATTCATAAAAAGAATGATAATACGTTTTAACGTACTAAAACCCACATCCATGCAATAAATGAAATTTTTTGAATATAAAATTTCCTTAAAAAGTAAACCCTAAATATATACCTTAAGAGTTAGGATTGAGCACCCATGTTTTATTCAAATTAAGGGTGAGCAAAATTCGATTTGGTTTGAAAAAATTGGTAAAAAAATTAAATTTTGATTTATTTAAGTTAATCAAGTTATTCGAATCAACTTGAATAAAAAATAAAGTTTTTCGGTTTAACTCGAATATGAATTGCACAATTCGAGTTATCTAAAAATCCGAATAAGAAAAGGTAAAACTATGTCGTTTTGAAAAATGTTTACCGTTAAAAGGCAAAACCATTATATTGTTTATGTAGTTAAATAATATTGTACTTCGTCTATTAGTTAAATAATCGATCCATGTAAACGCAACATTGAGTATAAATAATAGAATTCATTAACTCGATTCGACTTAACTCGATTAAAAAAAATTCAAATTGAGTTCAATTGCTAAAATAAGATTCACCAACTCGACTAATTTGAAATTTTTTGACTAAATTCGACTCGACTCAATCGAATACTCACTCCTAATTTAAATACTCACATTTAAAATAATAATCGAAATACATTTTCAAATATAATTTTTTTTTTGTAAAACAGAGTTAACTTATCCAGTTCAAACATTAGTGGAATCAAATATCAGAAGGATAATGTTATCTAATTCGTACTCAAATTTAGGTAATAACACTCCTATATAATACAAATGACAAACAAATAAAATTTAAAAATAATCGTATAAATTCATTATCATCTATATAATAATATACTTGCACTATAAATTCAGACTTTTGAGCTTAATAATGAGAATAATTATGTAATATTTTTAAAATTTGATATAAAAATTAAATATTGTTTTGATTTTTAAAATTAAATATTGACATAAAAAGGTAAAATTGAAAAAGTATATATTTTAATGGTAAATTAGATTCGACCCAACTCAATTTTATACTTAATTGAAAACTCCTATAGCTTTCCAATACAGTAAATAAAAAATCCAAAAGGTGAAATAGTTGTGATTGAAGATGGCAAGGATGGCGAAAGGATGAAGGGAGGAACCCCATATTTTAGTAATCTTCTGGGTCTTTTATGCATCGCCATCTCCAATTTTCTGAAGTTTTGATGGGATCAACTCACCTAATTATCATTTCCATCCCTTTCTTAATTAGTAGACAAAGAAAGTCTCCTTCAATTTTTTATTTAATTAATTAGGTCCCATCCTCAATAACACATGAAAAAGCTGTTGATGCAACTTGACTTTTTTAATCATCAAAACCTTTTTTTTTGTTTAGTACGACTTTTTGGGCAAATAAATAAATGAAAAAAATTTAATCAACGAAATAAGTTGTGGTGTATGTTTTCTTTTTCCAATTAAAAAACGTATTTTATATGGTTGAATCCAACATTCTGGTTTTATAATTATAAATATATCAAAACATTGTTTCAAAAAACTTGGCTAGTTTAATATTTTAAAGACATAGACATGGGCCGCTTGTAGTATTTGAAAGGGATAATATACAATTTAGTCTCTGAATTTATCCATTTTTACCTAGTTGGTCCCTAAAAGTTTTGGACTTACTTGTTCCTTAAACTTGTATCCCATCAACCAAGTTGGTCCCTCCATACTAACACCGTTAATTTATGCTGATATGACATTTCTAACCAATCTGGTAGTGCCACATGACGACAAATTGAGGAGTTGCCACATGACATTACCGGATTGACTAGTAGTGCCACATCAATACAACTAACGATGTTAATGTCGAAGTACTAATTTGATTGATAGAATGCAAGTTCAAGAACCAACTAAGAACAAATGGACAAGTTCAAGGGCCAAATTTAAGAAATCAAATGTTCAACCAAAATCAGCAAAAGGACTGATGAAGGACAAGGGCTAACCAAGCATAATGAAACCCTATAAACTTTTCCTTGTACCACCCCTACCATGTGTGGCTCTGAATCCATCTGCTTTAAGCTTGCCTCGACCTTGGTCGCTTTTTCAATACGGCATAATCCATGTCCGACATACATGAGTACAAGGATATGATTTTTCAAAACTTGCAGGATATGATGGCTGCAATTGCTTTATGTCTCAGACCTATGAGATGTGCCTATGTTTCCTTATGCACTTCATCAAGGCCCAAGACCAGAGTCACTGTAATTATCAAGCATAAATGAAGCACTCTTAAGGGGGAAGCTAATGTTTGTAGAACCAATCGGTTCAACCCTAACAATTGCACCATTAGGAAATGATCTAAACCGGAGAATCGACGTAGCATCTTACTTGGATTCAAGTACATAAAAAAAGTGAGAAGTAAAAATTGAAGTTTAAGCAATCAATCAAATCTTGGAAACAACTTGAATTGCAGATAGATGTAATTTCATACACAATATAGCCAAACAAATGTTCCACACTAGACTATCAACGACTCATACTTGTGTCGAGGATATCACGCCTTTTTCAATCTAAATATAAAATATCGATTTTTACAAAATACGATCAAGAAAACAAGTAGACAGTATATCATGAAGCAGTTCAGAAACTTAACCTTCATTTGAACACTGTACCAATACGCTTTCACAGATAAAAATCTCCATGAAAGCAGACCAAGTTCCTAAAACACCAAGAACAAGGCCCAAGGTCACAATCGTTGTGACGCTGTATCCCTACACCTTTACGGAGAACATCTCCACAAGAGCAGACCATGTTCCTGAAACTCCAAGAACAAGGCCCAAGGTCACAATTCCGACATCCACAGTCCATCCTTTCCACCCCAACTCTTCCTTGAACACCAACAAATGGAATAAAGCAGGCAATACAAACCCCAAACCACAGCACACACTGCTTCCGATCAACGACAAGAAATCTGCAAAATTTGGAACGAACAAAGCCACCAAGCTTATAATCAAAACCAGCAGCCATCTCAGCCACAAACAGTACCTCCCTCCTCCAAATCGCCTCTCTACAATCTCATAAACGGGATTCATCATCAATGGGAAAGAAATAAATAAGTTAACGCAAAGACCTAGCTGAACCATAGCGCTGATCCAGCCGGCACCAAGATTCGCAGTAATGATGTCTTTGGTATCTGGACCAAATGCAAAGTAACCAAGTGCACCAAATGCTCCATACATTAAAGAAATCAATCCCATGCTCAGTGCCAATATTTTGCCAAAGTGCCTGGATTCCTTCATCTCAGATTCAATTGGAAAAACCATACCAACACCTTCAAACGCATAAACAGCAACACCCATACCGTAGAAGAACACGGAGAGACCCCCAAAAGCGATAATCTCGTTGCTTTGCTTCATGATAAGTGACACATCCTCAACAAACACCGCTCCCATCGCCCCCAGATCCACAATATCAGCAAAAATACTCAATGGAGCTAAATGGGTTAATGTTGGAATTGAATTCACCGCCAATTGAAATGGAAAACATCCCCAAATATACCAACTCTTCGCTGACAAACCCGAAATCCCCAAACTTAATCCTGAAACCATTGATACTTCACCATTGAAAAGATTGGCTAGAGTGTTGCCGATGAATATAAGATATCCAACACAGAATCCAGCTTGAGAGAGAATGATAAGTACATCCACAACAAACCTGTCAAAGGAAACAAAAAATTAAGCATGAAATCATCAAGTATAAGACAGTTCCTGCAATAATCAGCATAGATTCAACCAAAAACCAATCATGTTATACAATAATAAGAAATTTAAAAAGGAATATGACATAACATGTAACCCAATCCAAACTGATGAGCATCTTTTGTGTTTCTTAATCATAAGGTTAGCCAAATTAGCAACAATTTCCAAAGAGTCCCGATACAAACCCTAGCTCGAGCAAAGGATAATAAAAGCAACTCTAGTTATCTACGAAACGACATAATCAAATAACAACCAAAAATATCAACAAGAACTTAAGCTTTAAGTAGTGGGTTTTGTTTTTTTATTGGCAATTTCGTGTTTCGTATCACAAAATAAAATTTACCCAAAATAATAAATAAACAAAAAAAAGAAGCTGGAAATGAAAAAAAAAAACGTAAGGAAAACAACAACAGACCTGCCAAAGTGACCACAAACAGCGAAACCCAGATCGCCAAAAGAATTAACTTTGGCGAAACCGTTGTCAAAAGACTCGAGTTTCCGGCGGGTGTGAACCAAAAGCATCATACAGTAGGTGGTCAAGCCGGCGACCGAGAAAAGCATGAGCAAACCCATGACCCATCCAGTCCTCTTGAAGGCGTAAGGCAAACCCAGAACCCCAGCGCCAACTATAGCTATAAAAACATTGGCAAAGGTCTTAGATTTCGATGATAACGGCTTTCCCTTACCGATAAGAGGCGTGTCTTCTCTGGGTAAAGGAGACTTCAAGTTTTGTGAAGATGAAGAGGCGATAGGTTTCTTTTCAAACACCATAGCTGAACGATTCTCGATTCACAAAAAAAAAAAATAAAATAAAAAGAAAGAAAACCCCAGAGGTTGCTTTTTTTTTTTTGTTCTGCAGATGAAATTCTAGTTTCTTACCAGAAACTTCAAATACAAATAATAACAATTTCAAGGTGTAGGATTCAAAGGACAAAGCTTTCAATTGAAACAAGACAAAAATGAAGATGACCCTTTATAATAAAAAAAAATGGAAAAAGTTGTTTCTTACAATTGGGCGATAAATTAAGAATCAGTTGCAATTTTTTTAATTGCTGAGATATGAATATTGTTATAAATTTTACAGCTCCTGAAATTGGAAAAAAATGGAAAGGGTTTTTGAAGAGGAAAGTGAAAAGTAGTCTGTAATCACTGAAGAACAGGTATATTTTTATTGGGGTTAGGTTACGAAAACGACACCGTCTAGGGATGGTGTTGAAAATCAAAGATGGTGGTTTCCATGAACTGTCAAACCTTGTCGGCCAGCTATCAAACACGGAAATTTAGCAACCCACTTGACGAAATGAGTCGCTATTTTCGGGTCAACCCGCCCCGTTAGTTTCCATTTGACCTGTGTTTTCGGGTGAGTTGTAATTTGAGTACCGATGGCAAAAAAATCCGATTTTGACGGGTTTCGATTTAACCTGATTTATTAAGGTTGGATTTTTTTTGAAAAATTGGTTTCATGGGGTCAGGTTAGGTGAAAACATAAAACTAATTGGGTCGGATTATATTTGAAGTAAATTTATTCTATCTAATATATTTACAAAAATACTTTTAATATATACATATATTAAGTTTCTATTATAAATAAATAAATATAAAAATAAAAGTAAATATGTTAAGTAGTCTAAAGTAAAAAAAAATATTTTATTTGCTTCGAAATAAAAATAAAATAATTAAATTAAATTGAAGTCGAATATTCTATTAAATTTCATGTCATAGTTCGAAGGTGATTTTTTTGTTAAGAGTTAAGGTCACGATGAATTGGTCAAGCTTCAAGGTGGGCAAAAATTCGCCCCATTACAATCTCTAAATTCCTACCCCATTATCATCCCTAAATTAGAGTGAATTGACAGGTAAAAGTTTATTACACCAAACATTTTATTTTAAAATGATATTTAAGTTTTAAATTATTTTAATTACATCTTTAAATGATTGAAGTTATATAAATTAAGTTCTTCCATTATTAAAATTGTCAAATCCTTGGCAAAAGTATTGTGAAAATCCTTATCCTAAAAGTTAGAAAGTATTTTCCTTTCGTTACTTAAAAATGAAAAAAAGAGTAATTAGTCTATGTAGATTAGATTAAAAGTAAATTAATCATTTCTATTGTTAAAAATTGACATGACTGATAAAATAGGCACATAGTTACACATGATGTGTCACATGTAACTCAATGCTGATGTACAAGAAATAGTTTTAAATTGTAAAAATAGATGACAAAATAACTAGTTTAGGTTTGCTCATAACTCTAATGTATAAGAATTAATTTTTTTTATATTTTTTAATAAATACAATAAAATATAATTTAACTCTTAATACAAGAGTCTCTATAATAGTTTTACCACTAACCTTTCTTGGTTCTTTGTAGTCTAATAATCCATTATATTTTTGTAAACAAAAGTCAAAAAAGACTTATTTAAAGAACACCAGATAAGTTGTTTTTAAATACCAATTATTTCCGATAAATACAAAATCAATCCAACAACCAAGCTATCTCTTTCAGTTCTGGGCATCTTCTTCCTCTTGATCTGCACCCACCTATCTTTACTTCTTTTCTATACACATATGCCTGATGAATTAAATGTGGATTTTTGTGTGTGTGTGTTTTCTTGGAATTTTAAGAACCATCTCCGCCTTCTTCTATTGTGAGAATCGATTACTTGATGTCTTGTTTGAGTTTCAGAAGTATATTAAAATGGGATGACATGGATTTTACATAAAAAAAAAATCAACAAGTTGATATAGGAAAGACGTGGAGAAAAGTTTGAAGAAGCTTTAATTGAACATGTGTTTTGACTTTTCTTTTGCAGATAATTGGATGAATATATATCAGATGCTTCATTGATTGGGTGCACGAAATTGAAAACAATGTTTGAAATTGTCGGCTTGTATATCAATTTGCTTGGCTATGGTTGTGTCCAACTTTTCCACTTTTGCGTGAGTTTCTTTGTAGTTCAAAACGTGGACGGTGGCTGATCTGTCAAAATAAAGGCAGATAAGGTAGGCATTTTAGGAAAAAAGAAAACGAAAAAGATTGTCTTTTTCTTTTTATGATAAGAAGCAAGGGGCGAAGGATCGTTCAAAAATAATTTTTTTTATTTTTTTCCACCAATTAATTTATTATAAATACTTTTTTTTCTCAAATAATGGAGTCTAAGTGTTTAAGTGTTATAACTCTTCCCTTAATTGTTTTTCCTTTTATTATTATTATTTGTTTTTGAATGCTTCCTTTTCAGCTTCAAATTTGTGTATTGTGCATTTGATGAACTTGTTTATGCATCATAAATTTGTGTACCTAATATTTTGTTTGCCATGCAGCAACTAATAATAAAAGCCAAGTAATATTTAAGTAAAATTAAATGGGTGTTATGAGTTAATAATGTATTAATTCCGTTTATAAATTAAACATAAAAGGAAGTTAGTTTCTCTTTTTTGGATAATTTTTCAAAGTGTTGTTTGTTTGAAGTTAAGTGACTCCTCAATAAGTTGGTGTTGTCTTCAGGTTGAGTTGAAATTTTGTCTCTCAACTCTATAAGGAGCTACACCCTAAGGTAGGATTCATAAAGTAAGAGTGCCACACATGACCATTTACCTAAGGGACGTGAGTGTCGTACGCTTGGTAGGATTTGAATCTTTGCCCCTTATATGACATCTAATGTGTAATGATTCAGTTTCAGTGGTGTCAAAAAATGTAATTTTGGGACTTCGTTTTCGTAAACCGAGTTTGTAAATATTAAATAGGGAAGTTTATGGAGTTAGTATGTTGTTGAATTGAAAAATGGCTTAGTGATTTAGCCAAAATTGTGTCTAATTAAGCTCATGGATTAAATTGTAAAAATTTAATCGCTATAGATATTTAATTATGATAAGGCTTGAGGACTTAAATAATAATTATCCAAATGACTAAAATGGCTAATAAACCTATTTTAAATGGATGATAGTGGGATGTGACGTTAAATGTCATTAACTTAAGTTAATTATAGATTTAAACTTAATTAACAATTATTATGCTAATTAATTAAGCTTAATTAAAATTAATCATAGTGTATATATATAAATGTTAGTGGAAAAAGATGATAATTATCAGCTTCTTCAACCTTTTTTGCCCTCCTCCATGGAAGAAAAGCTTTAAAACTCTTTCTGATATTCGACCATCAATTACAAGTAAGTTCCTAGCCATTTTTCTTTGATTTTTATGAAAATTGAATCATGGGAGTTTGATTTAGCTAGCTCATGTACCAACTTGTGAAACTATTAAAGTTTTTAAAAGTTTCCATCTTTGAGAATTAAATGAAATTGGTGTGAAATTGTTAGAAAGTAAGCATAATTTATGAAAAGGACTACATTGTAAAACTTAGATTGTTAGTTTTGTACATTAGAGACCAAATTGAATTAAATGAAAAATTATTGTGAAATGTTGGTAGGAATAGAAAATAGAAGGTCCCTAATGAGCCATGGTGAAATCAGATTCTAATTCAAGGCCCTAAATTGAAAGTTATGTTTGTCGATTTTAAAGACTAAATTGAATAAATTAAAAAATCTGTGTAAAATGGTATCTGATTCTAAAATGGTTGAAAATTGATTTTATGATACGTTTTGTGATTATCCGCAGCTAACAACAACACCGAACCATCAAGAGGGAAAGGAAAAGCGAAAATCGTCGATCAGTGACGTGTGAAACTTTGGTTTGTACTTTTATGATTCAAGATAAAAATATTTTGATTGTATATGCATGTTTATTGTTTGATGAGTAACTGAGGTGAATTTATTGTGATAATATGAAATGTTTTGATTGAGTTGGTACGAATTATCGAGATAGAGCGCTAAAATGAATAAAATGGGAAATGACATGAAATACTTAAATCATGACATGTAATAAGAAAATTGTATTAAAATGTGTCATATAATGAGAAATATATGTGTTTTATGGTAAAATGGGGTTGTGATTGTGAATTTGATTGAGAAATGATATATGTACTAAATTGCAAATATTTGTTATGCGATAAAGTAGTGTGCAAGATATGTAAATGCATATGTGATCGAACACAAAGTATGAATATGCGAATAAGTTGATTACAGGTATGTTAATACATAAATGTAAAATTATTGTCCATGTGACTTAGTAAAAGGTTAGGATATGATTGGGATACCAATAGGGTTATATGTGCACTTGTACGGGATATGTGATTGTATGGAGATTATTACAAATCATGTTGGGATCCAGCATTTGTTGTGGATCATAAAGTATTATATGCCTCTACGGAGACCTTGGTGTAGTGGAGAGATGTATATGCATACGAGAATGCATTGATGCCTACATGCCTTGCACTTCGGTGCTTTGGTGTGGTGTAGTTCACTTGTGTATCGAGTCTATTTTACTAGGTTCCATTAGGAAAACGTTATAATTAAAATTGAGAAACTTTAAAATGTAATGAAATAGATTGATAATAAAATATGGTACCAAAATGAAGGCTCTAGAAAGAGGTTCAAATGGTTTGCTAACGGATTATTTATATAAACGAACTTGATTTTGAAAGTCATAATGCTAAGACTATGCATTTTTGAATTTGTGATATGAGTATAGATAACTAAATGCCTTGTGATATGTTTTGATACATGTAATTGAACTTGATAATCTTATTGCCATGGTAGTTGAATTGTTTTACCTTTGATATTTGCATACTTTCTTTTGTAAATTGTTATGTACTTGTAATGCCATACAGAATATATATATTATTAGGCATTGAGATTAGAAGTATCATGGCATGTTTTAAATGTTACTTTATGTTATATTATCTTGAATCATGAAAGTACCACTAAGCCTATCGCTCAGCGTACGATTTATTTATTTGTTCCATCTACAGGTACAAGTATTCTCAAAACCCCAAGAAAATGAAGTTAGCATCCAGATGATAGCAATCAACTCATCCTAAGTTTGTATAGCCCTTTTTGTTAAGTCAATAGAATGTGCCTACAGAATACTTGTTCTAATGCTAGAAATGGTTTGTATATATGTTGTGATTTCATGGAAATGGTTTTCGTCATACATATAAATAAGGCTAATATTTTGGTAATTATGTTTTTGGAAAGATTGAATATATAGAATGGTTGATTTGGGGCTTTGGGGCAAATGATGGTTAGTATGCTAGGTTAGAAGCATTGGAAAACCGGGGCTTAGTGGTTTGTTTCCAATGTCGCGACACCACACCCTTAATGTCACCATGTCGGTCCTGTTTTATTTTGAAAACTTTGCAATTCGGTTCTCAAGTTGGGAAGTTTGGCTATTGCATTTAAAGTTGCGACACAAACCTCCGTAAGCTCATGTATGACCCGAAAATGATTATATATTACGTTTTACACTTGTATTACTTAAAAATGAATTATTATTGATTAAATTTGTTTGTAATCAATCGTAGTTGCTCTGGAAATGAATGTAATATCCTATAGCTCAGACCCAACGATATGGTAAGGGCATATATATTATGTTTTACACGTCTCATCCCTGTTGCACCCTTATTCATTTACATCCAGGTACAGAATTTCTTCTTCTCATTGAAATTCAAAAATGTCTAATTTACGTATATAAAGTTATATGTTTGTTTCATGATACCTTTGAAGATAGATGATATGGAAATTGCCCGAGTTTTTTGATTACTTTTAGGCAACTAGAGCCCTTCTTGACAAGGATAAGTGTGTTGCATGACTCAAATCAATCTCTCTTTCTCTCTGTTTTTTTTTATTTTTTCTTCGAGGGTTTGGGATCTTTTTCCTTCCTCCTTCACCTTCTTGTTGTTAAACCATGGTAGGTCAATTATGGATATTTCCTTATGGAATGATAATGGTCAAAAGCAGTTTGTGCATGATCCATGTAAGCTTTTTCTCCCAAAAACATTTTTTTCCTAGGAGAACTGTAGAGCTTAATGCATTTTATGAGCAAGATTTGGTAGAAAAGTGCTGTTTATTCTAACCTCCATAGCTTTTGGTGTTAAATGCTACCACTTAATCCTCCCATGTAATGCTTACCAGAAAAAATGAGGTGGACTATGAGGGGGGACTTTTAATTTTAGTTTTATTTCTGTCATTATGCAATCTACTTCTAGATGATTCTTGGACTCTCTCTTTTGCATGGTCATGCTTGAAAAGATTTTGACTTTCTTGAAGTAGAAACATTTTGGTGCTTTTGATATTTTTTTGATCTTCTATTATTCCATGAAGATGCACTTGACCGCACAGATTTTCTTTCCTGGTCTTGGCTGGATGCTTACTAGATATACCTGGGATGAGCTATCACCGAAGTGGCCAAAAGCATATCCTTCATGGTTCCGTAAATTGCCATCTAATTTATGCATTGCACCAATGCAAATTTATGTAGTTTCATCAATGAATTTGCCTTGATAGAATCTCACTTACTGGGACGACTGGTTGAGATTAGAAGAGAATCACAAAGGTAGACAACTTCTCCGTCCTAAAGTGTGCATAACATATAATTTTGGTCAGAATGTATGTTTCACCTTGTCATTGATAAGATTTCTTGTTTAAAATAACTCGGATGACATTTTATGAATGCTTGCTTTGAAGAGATATTGCATAGTGGATCAGCCATTATCCAGCTGTATGCGTGTCTTGTACAGCACAGGAACTAGGTAGAACAGTGAATGAGGCTCACATCACATACTTGCAGTTATTCTGCTACATTGCTTCTGGAAGAATGTAATGGCCTAAATTCTAAGTTATCGGAAAAGTGGTTTCGTAACCACAAAACTGATTTAAAGAGAAATTTATTTCAATATTTTTGCATGAAAATTGATATGATAGGAAAATCGTATGAAAATATTGATAGAAAAATTTTACCGATTTAGTGGTTAGTTAGAAAAAGAAATTATTGAAGAAATTGGGTAAAAACAAGGTATCGGGACTTATATCTCATAAAACCTAGTCGAAAATAATTTTATAAATATTTATGAAATGTTAGTAATGTGGTATTAAAATTTCGTTAGGAAATTTTAATGTTTGGGTAGTCAATTAAATGAAAAGGACTAAATTATAATAGGTGTAAAAGTTACTAGGATGATTAAACAGCTTAAGAGTCTAATGAGAAAGGATGTAAAAGGCAATTAGACCCAAAATTTATTATGGCTGGACGGCAAGGGCATGAAATCAGCAGGAAAATTGATAAATTAAGGGTAAAATTGGAATATTGCAAAATTAACTAAATAAAGCTAGGATTAAATAGGAAATATCTAGATTTTTCTTCATTTCTCTTCAATTCCAGCAGCTAAAAATGCCATAGGAGGGTTCTCTAAGCTGGTATTTCATAATTTTTGCACCAAGTGAGTTAATCCTTGCCTTTTTCTTGTAATTTTTGTGTTTCTAAGACTTTTACAACTAGGTCCTACTATTAAATTCATTAGTTTTTGATTTCATGGATGAAATTGAAAGTCACCATGGTTGAGTGCTGTAAGTTCATGATGAAATAGAATGAAATTAAAGCTTTAATTTGTTTATGAGATGATTTTATTAGGTAATTTCAATAGAAATTGATTTTTAGGACCTAATTGTGAAAATGCTTGGAATTAAAGTCTATTGCTGAAATTCTGATTCCTAAAGGTTGTAAACTAGTTTAAGGTGATAGAATAAAATGTTAATTGAGAAAAATCAGCTCAATTGAGAGGCTAATTGAGTAGGGACGAAATTATCATTTATTAAAAGCTTAGGGGAAAAATGGTAATAAACAGCTTGCACAAAAACAGTTTGGACAGCAGCAGTAGACTAACTTTGAAAAATCACCATAAACTGTAGAAATCGAATTAGAAGATGAACAAAAAATGGAATTAAATCTTATTGAGTCTAGTTTCTCATAGAATAAATAGTGTAAGCAATGGATTTGTAAATTTTGAGATATAATGAATTTTGTGAGACAAGGTCAGAATGAATTCGGGTTCCCCTGTTCTGACTTTTAAAAATCATAAAAAATTGAATAAAAATAATTATGAGCTTAAATTTATATGTATAGAATCCTGAATGAGTCTATTTTTAATAAAAACAAACAAGAACATCATTTGAATCTTGTATGAAGAGATAATTAATTTTTAGTGAAGAAGGGTCTGAACTGTCAGACAGCAGAATAGGGGTGACTTTAAAGAATAAACTGTACTTATTGGCTAAACCAAAAATTCTGAAAATTTTATGGTAAGAAGATATATGAGTATAGTTTTAGGTAAAATTAAAGGATCTTAATTTGGAGTTCCGTAGTTCGAGTTATAAATAATTTAGTGACTATGACTCAAATAGACAGCTTTGAATAAACTATAAATAATAATAGTTGAATTATAGAGAATGTTGCATATGAACATGAAATGTATTAAATTGATAATTAAATTTATTTATTTAGATCCAGAAGATTCAAATACGAAGCTAGATCGAGGAAAGGAAAAAGTTCGGGATTAGTAGATTTTTTTTGTTTACAAACAAGTATCAATGTAAGTTCGTGTAACTTGAATTATATTCTTAAATACTTGAGATTGTATGTTATTGATGTGAATATGATTTGAATGTTCATTGTATGAAAATTAATGAAACATTGATATGTTTGATAAAATGGGAAGAAATCCCGGTTGAATGAAAGAAAAATTCGATGGATCTCTGAAAAGGAATTGACGGTAAAAAGGATCTAGCCCGGACGGGTGATCCTATCTTGATATAGCCCTACCGAAGAATATGTGTAAAATGGATTTAGCCCGGACGGCTAATCCGAATTAGGGTTTGAATTTAGCCTGGACTGGTAATTCAGATCCAAGCTCATTAGAGTAATTGTCGTTTGGGATTTAGCTTTGGTGGTAATCCGTTGCAAGGTTGAGGTTTTTGAGTGTGCTCTCGAAATGGAAATGTCGACATGAATATGAATTGATGGACCTGAATTGTACACTAAAAGTGTACCTCTGAAAATCCATCGAAATTCCGATAAATTCAACGAGATAAATATGGAAAAATAACAAGGAAATGAAAATTATGATATTGATGAGCTCATCAATCATGGTATATATTATTGGTACATGGAAATTATTGTACTAACTTGAATGTTGAGTTTGTGCATATTAGGGTAATAATGCATTGAATGGATATATGAATGTTTATTGTATTGTATTGAAAATATTAGGTAAGTATAATTCTTGTTACATGAGCTTACTAAGCACAAAGTGCTTACCCCGTTTCATTTTTCCCTATTTTGTAGTGTTAAGTGCTCGGAGGTCGGATTTGGTCGGAGACACATTACACTATCAACCTCAGGATTTCGGTATATAAAGAAACTTTATTTTGGAAATCAACGGCGTGTATAAGCTAATAAAGTAAATGATTCTGTGAAATGAATGTAGAGTTAGCCATTGGTATGGTTAACAAACCTGGTTTTAGGTATGTGATGACGTTATTTTATAAATATGAATGAATTTATCTTGAAAATACTATGAATTGGATTGGTTGATGTGGATTGTTTTTGATTTAAAATTTCAGGGAAGATTAGATATCTATAAAGGGGTTATATTGAGGTTAAAAAAAATTTAATTCGTAAACTCTGGTAGTATTTCGTATCCTATTCCGGCAATGAATACGGGTAGAGGTATTACAAAGAATATATAGTAAACTTGGACAAATGAAATCCCTCTTAAGGCTTCAGCTGTTGTTCCTATATATATGTATTATATTAGAGTTTTCATGCTTAAATAAAACTAAAGTTCCCTCAGTTTAAGTAGGTGCTCACTCCTAGGTAGCTTCATAATTCCTCAAGAAAGGGAATAAGATTTTGTTTCTTTCAGCTGGATCTTTACATCTCCTTATACAAAATGAGGGCTTATGTTCTGTTTTCCGGTCTTGCTATATCAATCAGGGTTCAAGTATGGGACAGTTTTTCCAACAATATGTCGAGCCTATAAAGATGAATGACGCTGAGGTTGGCATAATAAATTTCTATAATTCTCTTTAGAATTTAAAATTCTATACATAGTGGTGTTGCATTTTTGTCTGACAGGTGAACTGGAAGTCCCAGGATTTGAGCTACTTAATGGAGGAAAGATCAGTGAGACTGGGAACTTTGCCCTATTTTCCACCTTTTTGCATTGTCATGTATGATCGTGTTTTCTCCTTTCTAGGACAAATATAAGAAATACTTTGCCGACATTTTGAAAAAGGCAAAACCTATCCATGAAACAGATGATGTTCCTAGAATACATTGCGCAACACTTTGGAATTTTTGAAGAATGGAAAGTAACTTATTTCATATATTTTTCATTGTTCTTTATTTGCTGTGAAAATGCTTAAAGAGTTTTTGATGATAATAAGCAGCAAAATGCCTGCATTATATCATATTTGGTTTCCATTACTGCTTCTGTTGTAGCAATACAAATAAAAAACACTACAAATTTTCTCATATCTAAGATTTGAGCAGTCCCATTCTTCTGAAAAACTTTGTATTGCTTCATTACTAGGATGGTGTACCAAGGACAGCATATAAAGGAGTAGTGGTTTTCCGATACCCGCCACCTAGACGTGAATTTCTTGTTGGTCCCGACTCTCTTCAGCAGCTAGGGATCGAAGGTGCTTGAAGACTTAAAGGTTAACAACATTTTCTGGTTTGGTTTTCTCCTTTTAGCACTAAAGTTGGTATATAGCACAACTGTAGGAGGAACTAATTGATGAAATTCAGTTTCAAATTTCAGTGTGTTTTGGTTTTAAAGTTTGAAAATTTTAACAATAATGATATTGTAACCTGTGGTTTTTGTGTGTTCAGTGATCGGGATAACATATTTCCAAATTGACGGCAGAGGGGTTCCGGCGAATGAATTTATTTTTGAAGCATAAGAAGGGATGAAATTAGGGAGGAGATAAATTCTGGTTTAAATAAAAAAGGAGACGGTCAGGTAGGCCGAGGCTTCTTATCGTCCAACATTTCTAGACTAGGGAATTTGACATGAATACATCTTTGAACTTAGGCAGGGATGATCGCATATGGTAGGACACAAAAAAGGCCTTCAATTTTGTAGGTTTAAGGTTACTTTCTTTTTTATATGATAGATAGTTCTTCCATTCCATTTACAAGTACGATGAATATGAAAAATAAAAATAAAAGAGCGAAACAAATATGACATATGACACGAGAAAGAAACATAAACATGACTTATTAGTTTGTTAAAAAGTTGTTTATAAAACTTGAAAATACATGATCATATGTATTTATTTATTTATTCAGGCTTGATCTGAAAGGCATTAAAATCCTATATGGTATTCAAATATTGCAAAATATGTTAATATTTATGTATTTTCAATTTAAATAAAATATTTTATTGTATAAAGTTGGTTAGAGATTGTAAAATTTTATTTTAAATTTAACTCAATTTAGTTAAAGTTTATTAAGTTGGTAATCTAGTCATGGATAGGATCAGAAATTCTTTTCCGACTGAAATTAAATAAAAAATAACAGAAAGAAAAAAAGATAAAAGCTCTTTTCTTCCACTGAAAATGGTTAATTGAGTATTTTTTATTTAAAAATGTGACATCAACAAAATGATAAAACAAAAATTAACAAGGTTAACAATTGGATTTGATTTTAAAATCTAAAAAGTAGAGGGCTAAATTCTTGAAAATAAAAATACAGGGACTAAATTCTAATTTTTTGAAGAGTATATGAACTTATAGCGTATTTTAACCTTTATACTACAAAAATTTATTGTTAATATATTTATAATTGTAATAAAAAGTATTATTAAAATATTAATACTGAATATTTTCAAAGAATATTATTTAAAATTATTATTAAAATAAAATTAAAATATTAAATAATTTATTAAAACAATTAGTTATATTAATAATTTATTATACGGTTAAATATAAATAATTAAATATGTATGTTTAATAATATTAAAATTATAATATTTTATATTAATATTTATTTATTTTAAAAATAAAAATATTTTTAATATTATAATATTATTCTTGATTTAAGTTAATTTTATATAAAAATAAAATTATTATGAGTTTTTTTGAGTAAATCATTTTACAAAAATAATTTATTTTCTGTTGACCTGTAGATATTTTTTATTGATGAAATTATTTTCTCTGAAACAAATATAGATGAAATATTTCCTATAAATGATTTTGAGTGAAACAAAGAGCCTAATACGAAATGGTAATTCCCAAGTGTGAGCTCCTTAATCCTCATTAGAAAAGGAATGGGCAAAGGCCTCAACAGCTGATTGTCATAGTCTCAATCCCTCGGCCCTTATTTCATTGGGCTAAAACCCAACAGCTTACTAAGAAACTGCGTTATTTCTTTTCACACGTTCCCTCCAACTTTTAACTGGCTCGCTGCCTCTCTAATCTTCTTTCAAACTCTCGACAATGGCGGCACGTTGAAATCACTGCTTTAGCTGCAATCATCTCCAGCGAAACGGGGAGTCTCGAAGATTGGGCGAACAAGGATCCTGCTTTTTATTTTAAAAAAATTTTCGTTTTCGATTCAAGTTTTGCTTTCATCGGATACTGAAGAAGCTTCGACAGTAACAATTTCTTTTTTCTTTTCTCAAAAATTGAAAGTAACACTTGAATTGCCTTTTCTTTTTAAGGAATTGTGCTGTAGATTCCTTCATTCAATTCGTGAAGCCAGGGAACCGCTATTTACCAAAAGTCACTAATCAAAGTATTTTAAACAAAAACAAATGTTGCCGGTATGATACCAACTTTATAAACAGTTTCAGGTTCACTAATCAAAGTATTTTAAATGTATTGTTGCCGGTATAACTTGTAATTGTGTTTTTAAGTTCATTTTGCTTTGATTTTAGGTTTTGGATGCCATTTATACCCATATTTTGCTGATCACATAGATATGTTTACAGGTTATTGTTTATTGACGAAGAAGATGGAAAAAACTAAGAGAAATGTTAGATTTGAGCCAGCATATTGTCAACTTGGTAAATACTCTCTTTTATATACTGTTTTATAATGTGATCTGCAAATTATATTTAATTGATAATCTATGTGTACTGAATGATGAACTTCATCGCGAATTCAATTGCAGTGAGTTACTTACTTCTCCTCTTTCTTTGATTGATGCTTTTCACCAGTTACTGTTAATTTCACAAATCACCTTAAGATTTATTCTTCAATCAAATTATAAAATCTTTTCCCCTTATTATTAGGCTGAGAAACGAAAAGGTGACTTTAGCTGTCACTTATTTTCATTGCTATCATTTGCATATAGATTTCGTTGCACGTTAGTAGACAGCTTCCATTTTTTTTGTTTATCTATTTTCAATGTACAATTTGCAACAATATGTCGGTACTTCTGTACTTGGCAATTTTGTGGGGTAGGTGGATATGAAAATGAAGCCTTACTAAAGAGTGAATTTCATTTCTTAGACTACCAATAATACCATATTAAGTGCTTCTCCTAGGCCTTAGTATTGTTGTAAAGAGTAGTAAATGTTTAGATCAAGGACCACTCAAACATTTGAGTTATGGTTGATTATACTTTAGAGAGGAGGTTATATTAAATCATCTTTAGGGTCTTTGAATTTCGATTAAATTTATTGCTGAGTTGAGTTAGATTCTTAAAACTAGAGCAAAACTTTTTTTACATTGTTTTCTCCATTCAAAATACTTAAATTCAAAATTTTATTATTAACCTAGTTTAAGGGATAATGAACCCTTTACCACTCTCCTCAACGAGCATTATTCCCTTCCTTTTATTTGTTATTTAAACATGCTACCTGCACATTCAAAAGTTTTTCAATCTAGGATTCGTTTATATATATATATATTTGGACAGGCTGCCAGATTGTTGACTTTTTCTAATTATTGTTTATATTATATTAAGTAAAATTGTTCTGGTAGGCATCACCATTGATTCTTTTTTTCTCTTTTTTTCTTTTTGATCTTTTATTGCTTATGATTGAATTAAAGAGTGAAGGTTGGGCAAAAGCAGGTGCCTTTGGCGTTTTACTGGAAGTTCAATTGTTCAAATCAATTACTAATTAAGCAAAGGAAAACGACACTGTATTGCCCAATCCATTGCAAAAAAAATACACCTGAAGAAGTACCTTCTATACAGCGACAGCGGATTGAATGCCCATGCTCTTCAATTCCTACGTCACCCTCATTCTTTAATTTTCCTTAAATGCTCTTGCACCGCTCTTTAATAAATCTAAGAAACTCTAGTAACAACCAAAGAATTAAGATCTACATTGAGAAGCTCCCTTAATAAGATTTGGGATTCTTCATATATCTACATCTCATCATAGTTCTTACTCTCCGGTTTAGCTATCCAATTCGCTTTTCTGCTATGTTTCTTAATGATGTATCGAAAATGAACCTTCTAATTTCGGTGTTGACTAATCAAATACAACTCCAATAACATACTAGTACTCGCATAACCAACTAAAATAGTTTCTACAACTAAAGTATTCTCACACTCCAACTCGAATTGCCTAAAACCAAACGTCCATGCTAAATTGAGGCATATAGCTCTTACCTCAGAATTGACAACTAATCTTTCTTAATTCACATAGCAAAACCTCACATTCAATTGGCATCATGGCCTCTAAACACGCCACCAATTGCAACAATATTATTGCTTTTCGACAATGCACCATCTATATTCAACTTAACCCACCTTTTCTTCAGCTGCTTCCAATAATCACCTAACACCTTCTGAATGCGATAGAGCTCACATGACTTTGAGTTTACAAAGCTTGCAACCTAAGTTAAACATTTACCTACAACAACATCAACATTACTATGGCTATTATATATTGAAAATGAAATTATTTCGGCTTTTCCATAATAGCCAACACAATATTGCAAACAAAGTCGGCTAATTTTTCTTTTTCATTGTCAATTCCTTTTGAGATAACGAGTTCTTGATTAACTACATATTCAAATTCGATGAAAAGAATATATTCACGATTGAATTAGGATTCATGTCTTCCAAATCAATTTTAAGAACTCACAATCTCATATGGCATGTGGGCTAGTGTCAATCGGAAATCCACAGCGAACACAATAGCCTTCATTGTATATATGCCGTTGAGCCCGCTCCCCATTATTCAGAATTTCTTGCCACAACCACCATATAAATACACGAACTCTTACACTTTTAACATAAATTTACATGGTTTAGTGGCTATATTATAACAAATCCATAATGTTAGTGTTTATATAGTAATTTTTTTTAAGTTCAGAATTTACCCCTTATTAAATGTTAATGTTGACACAGTAAAGGAGAGAGGACCAGGAAGGGTTTGGCTTTATAGGGAAGAAAGCAGAAGGCTTCTCATCTCATGTGTGACATTGAAGGAAAGAGAGAGAAGATAACCAAAAACCCCACGTTTGACTTCCTCTCTCTCTTTCTTTCTTTCTTTCTATCTTCTTTGTTTTTTGTTCATATGTTTTTCTTTATATCAATGTCCTTACATGTTTGATATTCACATGAAACATTAACCCCTCTCATTCTCGCTCTTTTCTTTCTTGGATGCATTTCCAAATAATCCCAAGGTGTGTTCTCTTCTTCTTGTTTCTTCTTTCTGCTTCTTTTTCTTCTTATTGCTTCAATTGAGTCACTTTTTTTTTTGGTTCAATTTTCCCTATTAATTCCATTTCTTGCTTCGTCTTTTAATGAGAAATGTTGGATTTTAGTTACTGAGATTTTTTGGGTTTTTTTTTTTTCCTAATTTCGTCTAGTTCGTTAAAGTTGACCAGTGGGTGAGTTTCTGGGGGAAAGAAAAACCGAATACGTTTAACTAAAACTCAGTTCTCTTATCCCCTTTTATATATCATGAGATCGGAATTTGATCATTTCTTCTTGTATTTCGATTCTGCTTGAATTTTTTCTTTTTTGCCTTTGTTTACTTTCTTGCCAATGTCTTGTTCTGTTTCTTTGAATTTGTTAGTACGTGGATCAGTTCATTCATCTTGTATATAACTGATAAAAAAAATGGTTTAACGTAATGAAAACCTTTCATTTTCCCAGATCTTGGTTAAAATGCCAATCCCATTTTCATGCTTTGCAAATGCTGTCTGCAATTTTCTTGATCACTTCAATTCCAAATTTGGGAAAATGTCATCTTTACCTCTGGTAATGATTTCTTGGGAAAATATCATGGTTTCATCTTCTGATTTTTCCATTTTTTTTCTACTTATAAACTTCTTTATATTCTTGGGAACAAATATGAGTTACTAAATTTGTATCTCCCAATTTTTAACTCAAGAAGTGTCATGTTCATATTAGTTTTTATTTTTACATTACTTAAGCAGTATTTAGTTTCAAACTTCTGTTAATCAGATTACATGCTACTCTATTAATCCTAGTTATTGGTTATCGTCTGGATGCAGTTCATGCTCAAGTTCACTTCATTTCCTTACCAGCAATCTCCCCTCTATAAATATTTTGTTTTGATGCAGCCAATGTTTTCACTTAAGATTTCACTAATATAGCAAATTAAGCATGAGTTCTTTCTTAATTGATGTCTAGTTAACATTTAGCTTTTGCAAGTTGATTTAATGGTGCTTTACACTGTATTTGTAACATTTGAATAAATTTTTTAATTCAGGCTTGGCTAGTATCTTGAAGGCTTGGAACACTATTGAAGAAACTACTGTCTTGTTGTAAAGTGGTTGCTACCGAGGATTGAAACACAAAGCTGCTGGATGGTCTATTTGTTTGAAGACAGTTAGCAAAACTAAGATTCCTATAGGAAAGTGAATTATGACTTGGATGAATCTCCCAAATCGATACTTAATTGTCATTTTAACCTTTGTTAGCACTTGCGTTTGTTACATAGAACGCGTCGGCTTCTCTATAGCATACACAGTTGCAGCAGATGCTGCTGGGATTAACCAGTCAAGCAAAGGCACGATACTTTCCACATTCTACTATGGTTATGCTTGTTCTCAAGTGCCTGGAGGATGGGCTGCTCAAAAGATTGGGGGAAGGAAGGTTCTTCTTCTCTCGTTTGTATTATGGTCATTGACTTGTTTCTTGGTTCCGCTAGATCCTAATAGAGTCACAATCTTAGTCGTTGCTCGGTTGCTTGTTGGTGTAGCACAAGGTTTCATCTTCCCTTCAATCCACACAGTCTTAGCACAGTGGGTCCCGCCACATGAGAGATCGAGATCTGTTTCACTTACAACTTCTGGGATGTACCTAGGTGCAGCTATGGGGATGCTTTTCCTTCCAAGCCTGGTGAAGTTAAAAGGTCCCGAATCTGTATTTCTTGCAGAAGCAGCATTAGGTGTCCTGTGGTCTGTGCTTTGGTTTAAATATGCAACTGATCCCCCTCGATCCGAGCATCCGAAAGCCGCCGCTGCTGGATTTGGAGAGTCTTTGTTACCTACCGATGCAAGTCCAAGGACAAAAATGGAGAATGGAGGAAGTACTGTCAAAGCAACCAAAATTCCATGGAAGAAGATTTTAATTAGCAGGCCAGTTTGGGCAATTGTGGTAAACAATTTCACATTCCACTATGCTCTTTACGTATTGATGAACTGGCTGCCTACATACTTCGAGCAGGGCCTCCAGCTGAGTCTTCAGGAAATGGGTTCTTCTAAGATGATGCCCTACTTAAACATGTTCTTATTCTCAAATGTAGGTGGGATTGTCGCTGACCACTTGATCACCAAAAGAGTAATGTCAGTGACTAAAACTAGGAAGTTCTTGAACACTGTAGGATTTATAGTTGCTTCGATCGCACTGTTAGCACTTCCGATCTTCAGAACATCTGGTGGAGCTATTTTATGTTCTTCAGTAGCACTCGGGTTCTTGGCACTTGGGAGAGCTGGTTTTGCAGTGAACCATATGGATATTGCACCTAGATATGCAGGAATTGTAATGGGTGTCTCAAACACAGCGGGTACTCTAGCTGGGATTATCGGGGTTGATATGACCGGCCGGCTTCTTGAAGCGGCTAAAATCGAATATTCAGGTCTATCCAGTCCTGAAAGCTGGAGAGCAGTGTTTTTCATTCCTGGATGGCTGTGCATATTCAGTTCTTTCATATTCTTGGTGTTCTCAACAGGGGAAAGGATTTTTGACTGAAACCAAGTCAATGTAAAACTTGTACTTTTTTTAACTGGTGAGGTTCAAGGGTTTCAACTGCAAATATATCATTGTGATATTAATGAATGTAAACCCCTGATGGGAAGGGTATACTGAAATTCAGAAGACTATATAGAAGGTTCAAAGAAATTAACACAGAACAGTGGCTATTAGGAATCATTCTTTTATTGTTGTATGTGTTATTTTGGTTTATACAGTGAGTTTGATTTTTTGCAAATGGAATGATTATACATATTGAGATTGATTTGCAATGTGGCAGTTGTTTTGTAACCCCGAAATTCTTCTTGGTATCATGTAAACCAAACAAGTTTTCCCCCATGAAATTCAATATTTTCTTTTTCACTTTAAATTTCATTATTATTGATGCTGCTGTCTGTCATAGGTTGTGCCTAACTTCAACGCCTGTGAGAATATTTAGATAAAAAATATGAGTTCAATATACGAGTTTGTATAAAAACAAGACTGAATTTATAAATGGGTCAAGCCTTGAGTAAAGGCAAATGGTCGAGTTGGGCTTAGGTAAAAATTTACTTACTCGAAGTCTAGTTTATTTATAAATAGGATCTCTTTTTTTTTTCCAAACTTATATTTTAAATCTATATTTTTGTCTCAACTCTCTCACATTACAGACAGGCCTTTGAGTCGTGCCACCCATATACATGTCTACTTATATTAATATAAAATTAAAGTAATTTTACTCTCTTTTATATATCATTATATAATTAATATTTTAAAGATTTAATTATCATATTTTATATTTATATAATATTTTAAATTGATATAATAAAAATATCGAATTCGTTGTTGTTAATAAATTTAAAATTTAATGGTTGAATGTTGTGAGAAATAGCAAGCAATGTAAGTTTATCCTCAATATCGACTAGTTGCTAAAATAAATTCTAATTAACTCGTGTGGTTAAGCAGATGGTAATTAAGCAAGCCTTGTGGTTAGCTTAGCAGTCGATTGCGGTGAGCATCTCTTTCAATCCAAAAGAATCTCCACAAATCCCATCACTGCCACTTTCCGTTTCTTTTCCTTTTAATTAAAACCCTAATTTCCCCAAAAGTTTCAACTTTCTGTAATGGCGATCTGCTTCCAATTTCAATCCCCACTAAAACCCATTAACTTTCCTTCATCCACCACCAAAAAGGTCCCCATTTTCAAATGCAAAGCCTCGTTTTCCACCACCACTACTACAGAGCTCGAGCCTGTCTTCACCTCCGTTAAGTCCTTCGCTCCCGCCACGGTAGCCAATCTCGGCCCAGGTTTTGACTTCCTCGGCGCTGCCGTTGATGGTCTAGGCGACTTTGTTTCCCTCAGCATCGACCCTTCTGTCAGCCCTGGTCATGTCACCATCTCAGAGATCTCTGGGTCCTCTAAACTCTCTCCCAATCCTCTCTTCAACTGTGCCGGCATCGCTGCCATTGCCACTATGAAAATGTTGAATGTTCGCTCTTTCGGCCTTTCACTCAAACTCGAAAAGGGCTTACCTTTGGGCAGTGGACTCGGTTCCAGCGCCGCATCCGCCGCCGCCGCTGCAGTGGCGGTCAACGAGCTCTTCGGTGCTAAACTCGGAGTTGATCAGCTGGTTCTCGCTGGATTAGAATCCGAAGCTAAAGTTTCCGGCTATCACGCCGATAATATCGCTCCTGCAGTTATGGGTGGTTTCGTCCTAATCAAAAGCTACGATCCTCTAGAGTTAAAGCCCCTTATTTTCCCCCAGAATCAAGAACTGTTTTTCATCTTGGTCAGCCCAGAATTCGAGGCCCCCACCAAGAAAATGCGTGCGGCTTTGCCCGCCGAAATTGGGATGCCGCACCACGTCTGGAATTGCAGCCAAGCGGGTGCACTGGTAGCATCAGTGTTGGAGGGCGACGTCGTGGGGTTAGGGAAAGCATTGTCGTCGGACAAGATCGTGGAGCCTAAACGAGCACCCCTTATTCCGGGGATGGAAGCTGTGAAGAAGGCGGCTATCAAGGCCGGAGCTTTCGGGTGTACTATTAGTGGTGCTGGGCCGACGGCGGTGGCTGTGATAGACAATGAAGAGGAAGGGAAGAAGATTGGGCAAAAAATGGTGGAAGCGTTTTTAGAAGAAGGGCATTTGAGATCGGTGGCAATGGTTAAAAAGCTGGATAGAGTTGGGGCTAGGCTTATTGAAGGTGTCCCCAGATGATAGTGATGATCAATAGCAGAATCACAGGTCTCTCTTTTCCTTTTTTTTTTTTTTTTGTTTTTGTTTTGAACTGAGGAAAGCTTTGAATCATAATTATGGGATCTTAATATTTGCCTTTTGATTTCGAGAATTGTTAATTTAGTTGTTTGCCTATACGTTGAGCTTTGATGAATTAAAAGAAATAAACCCAGAGATCTTTATGGTGTTTACATTATTATCTTTTGCAAACATATATACTATGGTGATCAAACATATACTGGAATTGAAAAGGAATATGAACTATGAACAAAGATCAAAACTTTCAGTTTCTCAACATATGCCTGCTTTGAGCCGATGGAACTTTGATGAAGACAGGCAAAATCCCAAAGGCAAAAAAAAGGAAGAAAGGCTGTTTGTAGCAGCCATCTTCAAGCTCATACTGTGTTATTTAGGTGCAAAAGCATTTCCAATGTGTTAAGGCAGGGGCTTTCGGCTGTACGACTGGCTGTGGCTGACAATGAAGAAAAGGTAAAGGAGATTGGTCAAAGGATGGTGGAAGCTTTTCTTAAAGAAGGGTGGCAATGGTTAAAAGGCTCGACAGAGTTGGCTCTAGAGGCTTATTGACAGTCCCAGATGATCAATAGCAGAATATGGGGTCTTTCTTTTCATATTTTTATTTTTGTTGTGAGGAAAGCTATGAATAATGATTATGGGATCTTAATATTTTTGCCTTTGATTTAAAAAATGGTAGCCTGTACGATGAGCTTTGATGAATAACAAAATAAACTCAGAGATCATTATGGTCTTCACATTATGTCTTAAATGTATACACAATGCTTAAAAAAGAAAAAGAAAAAACACAATAAACTTTCCAACAGATAATTCACCAAACTCGGTTGTTTTTAGCAGTTAGAATAACCCGTGTTTTTAGCAGTTATAGCCTGCTTTGATCCAACGGAAAAGAATTCCGTGATGACTTCAAGAGGCATGCCTTTGGTTTCTGGAACTTTTAAAAACACAAACACAAATGATGCAAGGCACACGGTTCCAAACATCCCAAAGACACCGGCAAGACCTACGGTTTTGAGCAACACCGGTAGTGAATATGCGACAATGATGTTAGAAATCCAGTAAACAAGGGAAACTATGGCAATGCAGGTGCCACGAACTCGTGTTGGGAAGATCTCCGCACAGAGAATGCTGGGAATAGGCCCGAACCCCATGGCGTATACACAGCAGGAGAGCACGACGCTAACAGTTGAGATTGCTGAACGAACAACACTCCCCATTTTCACAATGCTTCCTATGACTAAGATGAAAAGACATAATGCCAGGAGCGGGACTGTGATGAGTAGTAACCTCCTGCAGAAAGAGGGAACAAGGAACCATAGTAAAAATATGAGAAGAGATCAAACAACAGAGGGAAACATTCTGAGCCAGCAGGTCAATGTCAAACTCCTTTGCAACTTTACATTAAAGTAGCTTCTAGAATGTGTGCATGCATGTCCAGGGACCTGACTGGCATCAATATATATATTTCAAATAGAAGCTAAGACCTGCATAGCCTTAGATTTCGTATTATTAACTCTATTCCTGCAGTAAAACCTGAACAATTTTCGGCATTTCTCAGTTCTTTTTCATTAAGTTATGGACTAGATTACTTTGGTAAGTTACTTAGGGAAACCATATTGTCCATGAGCCATCCAGTCAAACCTGACTCAACAGTGATGCTTATGTATGGCATAATCCAATGGAATCACATTAGCAGTCAAACTTCATTTCCTATACCATCAAATAGACACTAATAATCATCAAATCCACCATCATATTATCGGCACATTTGTGACAGTAACTTCAATTTTGCCAGTAGAAAAGTGTGCTGATATCTTGTGTTTTAAATTCCTTATTGCACAGATATCTCGTGTTTTAGGGTAAGGCTTTGTTGTCATTCAAACGGAAGCAAAAAGAAAAATAAAAAACTACCTTCTACCAGCAACATCCACAAACCGCATGGCAACGGTTATACTAGGAAGCATAAAAAAAGTCGTAATGCAGCTGATAAGCAGTGATGCAGAAGATGAACTGAGGCCAGTGTTTGAAAGAAGGCCTCTAACTCCTGCCAGCTCAAGAATTTCGGGAATGTAGTACAAAATGCTGCTCATACCAGAGAACTGCATATTAAAAAGAAAAGAGGAGGAGGATCTTCAATGAGCAAGTGGTTCCAAAGAAGGAAAATATTTTTGCTACAATACGTATACGTTGACAGTAATGCATCAAACTCCACTTCAAGGTATAAGTTTGGAAAAGATTATGCCACATTACCTGCTGGAGCATTTCAATTCCCACACCTACTACCAAAGCATGCTTGACTCCTGGTTCAAGAAGATCATTCCAACTTGGTCCCTTTGCAGCTTCAGCTGGATGAACTATAGCGGGTCCAACCGGATGCTGCTTCATAAGCTCCTTGGAATAAAGAGCTGGATGACTCACCAAAGCAGCAGCTGGGACATAGTCATAGCCTGCAAGGACATCGGCACGAGACGGAGAAACTATTGACCTCTGCCTCAATCCAGGTACACTCTCTTCATGCATATAGATTCTTTGAAATCCCCCTTCTCTTTCAGACCATTTCCATGCTAGCTGCCAACCGCCACCAATCCCCATGCTACCAAGAGATTCTCCAGCATTTGTAAGAAATGGACCCTGAAGTCTCGCGCTTGTGACACTTTCCTGGGCAGTTGGAACCATGTCCTTCTCCGCACTGGCCTGCCAAGAGATCAAAGGAGTACGCAAATTGTCATCAGAGTCATCAGATTGCTCGTCATCGCTCTCTCTGGTAACACTCTCCTCATCTGACTCTTCAGCTCTAACTTGATGACCTCCCAAACCAGAGAAGCTGCTAACGAATGGAAAAAGTGTATTTCGCGGCACACTTCCTGCTTCAGAAAGCTTCTCATGGGCACTTCCCAGGAGTGTGACAAGAGGATCCACAAGCCCAAGAGGACTCTGAGCTACGCTTGGTTGCTGAGACAAAAGCTGCTGAGACAAAAGACCAAAACTTTTCTGTCCAGTGACAGGTTTGGCCGTCCAGGAAAGACCTTCTTCAGGTCCATATAACTTGATTCTATCTTTTCCGGCAGTATCAGGATATTTAGAATCCCGACTGATGGGACTAATGAGGTACTCCTCTATTGATGTTTCACCTCCAACTCCAAGCCCCTCAACTAGCAAAGCCATCTCACCTGTTCATCTAAATAATATCAACAAGATGTATCGTATTCATCATATGCAGAGACTAATAGCCTTTGAGAAGCACCTATTTTGTGTGCACACATGAACTCATAAATGGAAACACGACACAAACTCAGTGGCAAGTACAATGTGCATAAAGGTAGTAAAGGAACAATGGAACATAAAAGGAGTGAATGCAATCCAACTAACCAGAAACATCTTCCCTGCCACGTATCCTTTGCAAAACCTTCCTTGCCTCGCTCATTCGACCTTTACTTACTAGCCATCTTGGTGATTCAGGCAAGAAGAATACAGTTAATGCTAAGTATACGAGGGAAGGAATAGAAAGAACTCCAAGCATCAATCTCCAATTTGGTAATGTCGTTAACGACATTCCAAAAACCATGCAATATGAAAGAAACATCCCAAGGCAACCAGAAAACAGCGGAAGGGTATTCAAGAATCCCCTTATTTCTGGTGGTGCTGTCTCGGATATATAAATCGGGATCAGAGTTACAGCCAATCCAATCCCTAATCCATCCAAAAGTCTTGCCAAAAGTAAGGTGGGAACATTAGGAGCCCATAACATTACAATACCACTAAGACAATAAAGGAGGGATGAAATAATTAGGATGGGACGGCGGCCTAGCCAGTCTGACATGCTTCCTGAGCATGTAGTAATGCAGGTAGCTCCAATGAGAGACATTGCTACAATCAGGCCTTCTATTGCTGGTTCACTCTCCAATTTAAACTCTTTCTTTATGTACATAACAGCACCTACAGCATGAAATTCAAAGAGGATAACTAATTAATGAATCTGAAGTGATAGCCAAATCACACATGCTTCACATTGAAACTGCAAGTCAATTATGTTTACCATAGATCAGTGACATGTGAAACTGATCCTTTTAGTCTGAAAGAGTGAAGTTCACATATATTGCACTATATATATATATATATATATGGTAATTCATGAAACTAATTAAGAACTATAAAGGAGTAAATTACCAGCAATGGTGGCACTATCCCATCCTTGCAATAAGTTACCAATAGTTGCTGTAAGAGCTACAAGCACAGCTCCACTCATTTTCACAGAAAACAAAAATCCCCAATCCTCTCAAAAGTTAGTAGTAAACAATGTAACCCTGAAAGTTAAACAAAACAATCTACATCGTGGATCAAAATAATAAACCCAATGTACCCATATCCAATTTGAAACACAAAAAAAAAAAAAAAAAAAAAAAATTTACCTAGGGAAGCAAAGGCAGTATTACAAACACCCCTGCAAGTTACCATCACAGCATTGAGCGTCAAACAAAATATAAAATGATATACCAAATGAAATTAAAAAACAAAAAAATACCCATCAACAATAAGAGCAAAATTAGTTCTTACAGCCCCCCTTTGACAAGTTTCTTGCTGTGCCTAAAGAGAAAGCAGTTTGCAGATACTATGAAAACATGTGGGGGAACTTTGATTGGCAAGATTTTATTACGAAAACAGTTTATCCTAGGAAAAACATAAAGGGGATTGTCTAATCAATGAAAAAGTGACCTTGACGAATCATGGGTACGATTGCCAGGCTCCAATAAACGCCATTATTGATCTTTTTGCAGATCCGAAGCTTCAGGGTCTTCTTCTTCGCCTTATTATAACGTGTCCACGTAAAGATCTTTTAAGGTATATCATTCAATCCCATGTGTGAATCCATTAAATATAAGTTGTATGTAATTGTTTTCTTGTTGAAGTCGGAAAAGAAAAAATAATAATTAAGTGCTAAAAACTAAAAACTACTTTATTAGAATTGAATTTATTTATTTATAATTTATTATTAATATTTAATAAAATTTGTATTCGTATTAAATTATATTTATTATTTTAAAATAATTAATTTTTCTTAATTTTATGATCGTATTAAATAGACAATAATAATAATAATCAAACAAACTTATATATTGTAGTTTAATTTAAAAAGGAATCTTTTAAATAAAATCATAGTAATATTGAGATTAAATTTTATATTCATATTAAAATATTTTTACTTTTTATAATTAACTTTCAAGTTAGAATTACATACAAACTAAAATTAAGATTTAAAGTTATAAATAAATTCATCTAAGTTATTAACATTGATATTTGATAAATTAAATGTATTTTTATCTTTGCAAAGAAAATAAATATTAGCTGTGGAATGGGCTGAACCCTCGATAATAAAAAGCCTAATATAAATGGGGGCCCATACATCTAGGTTTAAACCTCACCGGCCCAACACTGCTTAGCTGATTTAATAAATCCTACGTTTAATTTTCGAACGTATTTTTAAGACAAACCAATGTTTTCAAAAATCCAATTCTTGGTCCAATTATGCTATCGATTTAATCGATTCAATCAGTTTATCTGATTTAATTGAATAAATTGTCAAAAATCATAAAAATTAATATATATTGAAAGTATAGAAAACAAATTTAATCGATTTTTTAATTCTGTTTGAATTAATTCGTAAGTCAATTAATCCAACCTTTCATTCTAAATCAGTATCTGGTAGTTCTCGATCTAACCAGGCCGATAGTTAAATTGGTTATATCATATATTTTTTCTACGACTTATTAAATAAATTATTAAAAAAAACGATTCAACCAACTTTTAAGCCCAATTCAACATGTTTTGGGTGGTCCATGAATCGACTAATCTAACCATTTTTTTTGGGGGCCGATACTCCAATAAGCTCCCTACCAAATCAGTCGGTCCATGCAACACCTCTTAACCTAAACTCGAGTAAAGAATGTTACGTTTCAAGCCAAACACTTCACTAAGTACCAAATAAGCCATCCAAAATGTCACGATTTCATTTTATAACTAATGACCACAATGTACTTAGTACATTTCACTAATTAACTTTCACATTCATACTAATTGAACTCTTAATTACATGTCACTCTAATGTCCATAATTCGAGTACTTAATTCGCAAACCTTGCTTTGATAAGATGTGATTTGAATTGCCCCGTTCAAACTTTTCACACACGATTACTTCCTGCACACTACACGTTTAAAAACAACGCGTTAAACTTCATGAAATTTTAATAACATTATCTAAGTATTTAACCTTAACATTAATATCATTAAATTACATTAGTTCATTTTTGGAAAGATATATCAATTAATTAATACATGTAAGATGTTTATAAATAATTTTGTCACTCACCAGTTATCTCACTTTTCATTTTCTTTACTCATCACTTCTTTGCTTGTTATTTTCTCCACTTAGCCCTTAGTAAATGATGGAGAATCGAGAAGGATGCACGTAATAAATTGGAGCACAAAAGTGCTAGAAATCCCCAACACGGGCACAGGAGTGCGAATAACACAGGAGCGTTTAAGTATTCCTATTTATCCCACAGGTTCTATCTTGTTTATTAAGGCCATTACACGATTTCATTCACTTATGCACACTTCTTTTTAAATTCATTTTACGATTATCCTTCATTTTTCAAGTATCCTCCAAACATGACACGAATATATCACGCACTATTACATGAATAATTCTTGTCATTTTATACTTAATCCACTTGCAAAATACACATAATATTTTCATTCATAATCATATATATTTAATTAAGTTTTCAAATAACTCGATTTACAATTATTTCATAAATCTTAATGCTTAACTTTCAAAACAAAACAGTCTTTAAGTAATAATCACATTTTATTTATATCTCATTTATTAAAATTGATAATCAAGTTTCATTCGAAACCAAACATCCTGTCACTAATATAATTTTTCTTATAAAAATCCTCTCGTGTTTTACTGCTAGACAACTTTAACTTTCTTCCGTTAAAAATATTTATCTTTTAATACAAAATTCAGTATAATATTTGTATTTATTTCTCCTGAAAATGAACTCGTTAAGTTTTTAAATATATAAATTACATAAATTAATTCTTTTATACAATTTTAATAAATTTTTAAAGTAGAATCAGGAGAGCCTGAAAGCATCCTCAAGCTGTCTCACCAAAACTTATTTTTCTCATTAATTATATTCTAAATGATTACACATTTCTTTTATATAAAACTAGACTCAATGAAATTTTTATTATAAAAGTTGTAAAATTTAATCCAAATCAAGTTAATACCGAATCTTTTTTAAAGTCGGACTCAAGGATGCTGCTTGAGTACAGCTTGAATCTTCTTCACTAAATTCTATTTTCTCTTAGCACAAAATTTGGAATTTGATTCCGTTTGATTCATAAGAAGCTAGACCCACTAATATTTCTAAGCATCTAAAACTCTCTTTCTAATTCACTCTATACAGTTTTTGATAAATTTTTGAAGTCGGACCACTGCTGCAACTTACATATCATGTACACATAAACTTATTCATACTTCCATCTTTTATATCCCTTGACATATCACTTGCTATCTTTAATTCTCATAATTTCTAGATATCAACTCTCATGAAGTCCTTTACACTAATATTATTTTTAATTAAATTCACACACATCGCACTTATTTCATCACATAATTCAATTTAGTCCTTTGAAAATAAGTAGAACTCTAGAAGTACAAAAAATTACTCTTTTATTTCTACTTCAATAAATCACAAAATTCACAAGAGAACTCTTGATCTCTTACCTTGTCACCTTGACTTCTTACACTTTCTTAACTTTCTCCCACCTCCATCCATGAATTCATGAATTCTATATTGAAAACTAAACTTTTGATACTGCTTGACACTTGATTTCACTTGGAAATAAAAGATTTTGGGTGGAAAGTATGAAATTAGATGGAGAGGGACTAATTTGTAAGGAAACCGAAGTTTTCTCTTTTCCGTCACGCTATGGATGTGTGATGCGTGGATGAATGAAGAAAATTCTTCATTCCTCTCTTTTTATAACCATAAAATAATATAAAATAAAATATCTTATTAACAATAATCTCAATCCAATGGCTAATATTTCATCTCACTTTCCACCATAATCCAAGGGCTCATATTGTGCCAACATTTCATTAATTAATAATTATATTTAATAATAAATATATTTATCTTTCATCCATTGACCTGTATCAAATCCTTCCTTATAAGGTAAATTCGTTGGCTCAAATTCAATACACATGTCCAATGGCATTTTGGTGATTTTATCAAAAATGTCTCACTTGCAAAATAATCATTTTGCCCTATCAAATTTTAATATTTACAATTGAGCCATTCTCACTTTTAGTATAATTATAACATTGGTCCCTCTAATTTTCCAATTTTTTATTTAATCCCTAACTTTTTCATTATTTATGATTTGACCCATTCATTTTTCACTTATTTACAATTTAGTCTATATCTCAAATTAATATCTCACAACATACTACTTATTTCAACTTTCTTAGGTATCCAAAGCCCTTCTCTACTATTACTGATATATCGCATATCTTTTAATTGAGAAATTCCATTATGCATATTCCTAATAAAACTCATCACTTATTAGCATAGTAATTTTAGGGGTGTTATAGCCCGACTTAAACAATATTGGCAAACCGTAAAATGCAATCAAAAGAAGTAAAATAATATCTAAAACCGACAAATTAAGTTTGATGATAGATTCAAATATGGTTTCTTAGCAAAGTTGTTTGAACCGGATCGAGAACTGGTTAATGTATTAATCTAGAGAGAAACATTGAAACTATTGACTCAAAGACTAGTACGGACTAGTTGAACCAAATTTTTAATATATATATTTATTTTTTAATGATGTTTTAATGATTTATTTTGTAGAAGCCCAAATTGCCCGGGCCCAATTATATCAAAACCCAACCAAACCTCTAAACCCACCAAAACCCTTAACCCATGACCCATTTACATCTACCCAAACCCATTACAAAACCCAAATATTAAACCCAATTCAAAAGCCCATTAAGTCCCCCCAAAAAAAAACGTAACCCAAAAAAAAAAAAAAGAAAAACCTAACCCCCCCAAAAAAAAACCAAGAAACCCTAGCCACCTAGCCACTTTCCCACTTGCCCCATTTTTTCTCCTATTTTTGATATTCATTGTCTACCACCACCACCTACAAAATAGAAAAAGAAATAATAGAAAATCATGTAAAAGATGGCTATAAAAAGCCATTCAAAAATCATGTAAGGGAGGGGAAATTTTGATCAATACAAAGAATTTATCTTCTAAAAATACCTAAAGGTGATTTTATCTTCTTCATTATTTTACTCTTATTTTTATTTTTTATTTTTTTCCTTTTTTCGAATCTATTAATCTATATATATATACATCATAATAAAAAAAATATAATAAAAATATATATACAAAACAAATATAAAAAAAAATTACATTTTTTAGCCACCGCGTGTGGTGGCCGGCTCGGCGACAGACGGTGGCCGAGTTGTCGACCGTTGATCGCCCCCCTGATTCCCTTTCCCCCTCCTTCTCTCTTCCTCTCTCTTCTTTTTATTTATTTTTCGTATTTACCTTGGATTTCATATTATTTTACTATTTAATTTAGCTTTAAATATTAATCATGTTATATATGTAATATTGTTATCACTATTATTTTTATATATTGTTATTATTATATTATATTTAGCTATATATATATATATTTTCTTTATGTTCCGTTTCTTACTATTATATGCATATATATCTATTATTATATTTATTATTAATATTGTTAGCATTAGTACTTTTACTTAATATGTATGTAGATATACATGTACATATTAATAGTTTTTATCATATGTGTATATTGTATATATTATATTTATATTATATATATATTCTTAATGTTATTAGTTGTATACTTCTTGTATATTTCCATTTATATATTTTATATTGTCTCATGTACATACTCGAAATACTATTATATATATACGTATTTTTAATACCATATTGAGTATATATTATTGTATTTATTTTTATTCGATTATACTTATTATTAATGTTAGTACATATATTTCACCATAAGTGTATATATACCTTTTGTGTATATAATATTATTTTCAGTATATTTAATTATTATTCTAAAAAGGGTTATAATATGTACATATTTATGAAGTATGATTAATAGTATTATTTTAAACATCATTGTTATTTTTAATATATATATTATGTACACTTTTTATTTCTATTTTATTTTTTATTTGTCAATATTAATTATTATTATTCTAATATTTTGATATTTTAATATTTTATATTATTCACATCACTATTCGCATTTTTACAATAATATTCTTAGATTTTTTTACTATCATTTTAGAAGCTTTTTACATTTTAATTTTAAGAATAAGGCAATGTACCGATTTTAACATTAAGTCATTGATTTCATCGCTATGTTGGGTGAAGTTAATCGGCTCGTGTTAAAAGCAGGATATCCTTCTAAAAACCAAAACTTACAACTTCTCATTTCCTTCAATCGGATCACACTTAAATGTCAAATTGAATTCATATTTTGAAAATTAAGACAACACGGGTTTAATAAGATACCAATTTTGGGCGTCGCGAGGTGCTAATACCTTCCTCGCGTAACCGACTCGAACCCAACTTTACTTTGGCTTTTGACGAGACCTAAATTCGCCTTCATTTTGTGCAAGAATAAGTTTTCTTTTCTGAAAAAGATGATTTATTAGGTGCCCGGTCACACCTAGAAAAAAGATCGGTGGCGACTCCTTTTTTTAATAAAATCGAAAGTCGATTTTTAAATTTTCAAATATTCGCCTCAATTAGCGACCGAAAGAGAATTTTTTACGTCGCTACATATTTAATCAAATTAGATGAACTGATTAGACCAACAAATTAGACCAAATATCGATCTGGTTTTAAAAACCTTACTTCTGGAGCTGACTTCATTAATTTCTAAGATTCATATGTTATGGAACTGTAAATCTTGGAAGGATTCCAAGTCAAGGAAATATGAAAAGCTTTTAGTAATGGCAGCTTAATATTGTTTGAGACAGAAGAGTGGGCGACTTCATTTGTTTGGAGATTTTGGTCTGGTTTTGGCAACTTCACTGACTTGGTGTTCAATGTGGCTGACTGCATCTGCATGCATAATTGTTGTTTATGACATAAGCTCGTTGAATACTCGATTTTTACACTGTTGTCGTCTCTTGGCTTCCATCCTCAATTCCGAGTTTGAAGTTTGAACACATCGGACTTTGCAATATTTATAACTCAAACTTTGCGGTTTCAACATGTGGACTTTGACCATTTTATCTTTTTTAAAATAATGTTCACACCCATCTAAATTTGGTTTTTTCATTTTCATCCTTAAACTTTTTTCTTAGTTCATATTAGTTCCAAAATTTTAGTATTTTTTTAATTTAGTTGTTAAACTTGAATTCAGTTGAGACATATTGATGTAGTACTTAAAATTTTCAAAATTTCTTTATCATTTTATATTTTTCTATATATATATATATTTATCATTTTTAGATTATATATTTTAAAATTTTTAGTTGATGACATGGCACAATATTAAAGTTCCATGTCATCACACTTTAACAAAATTCAAGTTCAAATATTAAATTGAGAAAGATTACTAAATTCCAAAACTAATTAAAAAAAAAGTAAACTATAAAAATAGCCACTTTTGTTTACCTCAGATTACATTTTAGTCACTTAGGTTTAAAATGTTATATTTTAGTCACTTACATTATTGTTTTATTATGAAGTGATCACTCTACCATTAAGCTTCGTTACCTCCTTGACGGGGGTCCTACGTTGCAGTCCAAATGGGTTTTAAATGCCAACTTAATTGTCCTACGTAACTGTTGAAATTAAATTTATTTAATTAAAAACTTATTTTTATCCTAACAATTGGACATCCAAGTTGGCATTTAAAACCTACTTAAATTGCCGCATAGGACTGCCATTAGAGAGGTAATGGAGTTTAACGATAGAGTGACCATTTCGTAACAAAACGATAACGTAAGTGACTAAAACATAATATTTCAAACATAAATGATTAAAATGTAATTAGAAGCAAATAAAAGTGACTATTTTTGTAATTTACCTTAAAAAACAAAATATTTGTATGGGAACATGATTTATATTGATAAAGTCTACAACTATCATACTTGGATAACTCATTTTGTAAATAATTATGGAAAATACTTGGAAGGTGGAAAAGAAAAAAACCCATTGGCCAAGTTGGCACCCCACTTGCTTACATGCTTTAAACAAAGTTAAAGATGGAAAATGAAACTAATATATATATGATTTTTGTATTTGAAAATCATAATCGTCTTAATTAAATTCCATTTTTAAAAACAATAAATCCCGAATTTAAATTTTAAAATAGAGAGATAGGTCTGTAAAATATGGTGCTTTCGACGTCCACTTTCGTCTTCATTTCACAAAAAAAAGGTTAGGCCTTTTCATTTATTTATTTAATTGCCCAAAAAAGAAGATGTCTAATGGGAAAAAGGAGAAGAAGAAAAACCAAACCATTCGTGCAAATTTCAGATGCAGTTGCTAGGTTGCCATCAAAGCAGTTTATTGTCTTTTCGATGTTATTTTTCTCTCATTTTTTTGTTGCCACATGTTATGTTGATTTTTGTATAACTAAATATAAAATATAAATATTCAACCAAACTCTATTTTTCTATTTTTTTCTTTAACCAGTTTATTTCTTTTCTTTTGATTCATTTTATGTGCCTTTTTTAATTTTAATTTGTAGATATAATGTGAGTTTTAACATTGTTTCTCAGAAATATTTTTGGATTAAAAAGTATTTTAAAAACTCAAAATATTTTATTTAGTAATATTTTATCTCAAAAGTATTTTCGATAAGTAATGCTAAATTGGCCATTATTTTGCACGTATTATTGTTGTCTTTACAAATTGTGATAAGCAGATGATAATATCTGTGGTCATTGAAATTCTTTCGACTTCCAACAATTTATTTTGAAAAGTAGGTTGCTCTTTATTGGCTTATTAATTTGTTTCTATTTTGAGAGTATTTTAAAATAATAAATAATTTCACGAGTCGGTTTCGATCCGTCTTGCCTTAAGGTTTATATTTATTTTTTCCATTATTTAATAAATCTTAACTTTTATAAGTTTTAGTCTTACTTATACTACATGTAATCTTGTTTCTCTCAAATTTAGTTGATGCTCATGTATGGCCCAAATTTTGCCCGGAGCCTAATAAAACCAAACCCAAATAAACATAACTCAACTACCCAATTAAAACCCAATACCAAACCCAAAACTTAGCCCAAAACACTAACCCAACCCAAAAAAAAATCAAAAAAAAAATCAAAAAAGAAAAAACCTAATCTCACCTACTCCACCACCTTTGTTGGCCACCCACCTTGGCCACCAACTCCACCACCCTTGGCCACCTAAACCACCCCCAACCACTCCACTTGTAAAATTTGGCTATAAAAGCCATTCAAGACTTTGTTTTAGGGGGTGGGTTTTTGGTTTTTTGGAGAAGGATTGTTCTTTGTTTTGGAGGAGGTTTTTTGTTTTTTGGAAAGAATGTTATTTTGTTTCTTGGAAAGGCTAGTTTTTGGAGATTAATCAAAGATCAAAGCAAAAGAGGTTTCTTTTGTCTATTCTTATCTTTAGTTCTTTGTTTGTTTATTGTTTTCCTTTAATTTTATTTTGTTTTTTTATACGAAAGTAAAAATAAAAGTAAGAAGCTTACCCATATTTTCATTACCAAAAAGTTTTTTGAGGTCCGGCATTGTGTACTGTGGCGCCGATGTGCCCGTGGGGTCCATGACTGAAACAAAGCCGGACCAACGGCGGATTTAGAAAAGAGGAGAAAGAGAGTTGAGAGCTTTGTTTTATTATTTTATTATTTTACTATTATTTATATTATTATTATTATTCCTCATGTATATATTATTATTTATATTATTATTATATTATATATGCCCTCTTCATATTTATTTATATTATTACTATCATTATTGTTACTTTTATTATTTTATTTCTAACTACTATTATTATATATATATGTATTATTGTTTGTATCATTATTATTATTATCACCTCTATTGTTATTACTTTACTTTTGTATTCTAATATATTATTAATATTACTCATATTTTATTATTTTTGCTATCACTATTACTATTATATATTAGTGTATATTTTATGTATATATATATATATATATTTATATATAGTATTGTTTTTATTACTTTAATTTAATATTTTTATTATATTTGCTTTTTGTATTTCTATATTTATTATTATTATATAGTAGTGTGTATTTCTATTATATACATATATATATATATATATATATATATATATATATATATATATATTATATATAGTATTATTGTTTACTTTACTTTAATATTATTCTTATTATCATTATATCCAACCCAATAATAATTCTTTCATAAAGTAATATTCCGTATTTGGTAATTCGAGACAATCGTGCCTAACTTATTGGGTTTGATTTTTCTCCTTTAACCTAAATAACGGAATACTCTTTTAAATCGCGACATGAGTTTTGAAAAATATTTATTCTCGAAGATACGAGGTGTTGTGCCTAACTTCTGGGTATGGCATTTTGTTACCTCGAAATAAGATTTTTGCAAGTAAAGGCAATATTCGGTGTTTGGGAATTGAGGAAGCGTGCCTAACTACTGGGTTTCGATTTTCCTCGTTCACCTTAACTAACTGAATAACCTTTTGAAATACACAATTTTTATATAAAAGGCAAGCTCGTTCTCGAAAATTCAAGATGTCGTGTCCTAACTTACGGATGTGACATTTTATATTGTGAGACGAGAAGGTCCTTAACATTTGAGCATTTTCTTTACAAAGAGGGATCGTATTTTAAATTCTTTCAAGTTTTCAAATTTTCGACACTAAGACACTAACTAATCAACTAGGTACCAATTTTGGGCGTATCGAGGGTGCTAATCCTTCCTAAATGCGTAACCGACTCTCGAACTCATTTTCGATTTTCGTAGACCAAAATTATCGTTTTAGTAAATCTTAACTTTTATTAAAATGATTAACTTAAGGTGATCCGATCACACCTAAAAAGATTGGTGGCGACTCTGTTTTCATTTTTTTCTTCTCCAAGTCGATACCGTTTTTTCAAAAATGGTTCTGACGACTTGGCGACTCCTTTGGGGAGTTTTATAAGAGAGTCAAGCCACAAGTTGATTAACTTTTGTCTTTTTCAAAATTGAGAATTTGGTTTTGATATCGATCACTTTATTGCGTTTCACTGTTTTTCGTCTTGTTTTCATCATTTTATTCCTATTTTCTTTAATTGTTTCAAGTTTTTATGCATATATCTTCTCGCATTGCATTGCATGACCGTTATGGTCACACCCTTAAGTGGGAGTGAGAAACTACGCCTTTGTGAGGTTTTCACCTCCGTGCAGGATAGTGGATCACTTTCGGAATACATCCGTACCTATGGTTTCGTGAGATTTTCATCTCCGTGTAGCCATAGGGAAATGTATTCTCCTGAATTGAACTCGATTCAAATGAGCCTATAATGGGTGAGGATCGAGGAATCTGTTGGTTCAGTACCCTTACTCTAGAACCAAACCACATAGAGAGACCTAGAGCCCACCCTAGGTAGAGCCACTCCGAACCCCTAGTGGTCATCCAATTGCTTTATTTGTTATTTATTTATCCTGCACTAACGTGTTTTATTTTTGTTTTGTTTATAATTGCATTACATTACATCATCCTAGGAAGGAGGTGTTGATTCATATTTGATTGCTAAATAGAACAGTTTGTCATAAGAAAGCGAATTTTTGATAAAGTAGATTATAATACGGTTGTCTAAATATGATCCAAGTGAACACATGAAAGAAGGCGATAGCTCGTGAAGAAATACAAGACTTCGCTTCATTGCACGAAGATGTAAACCGACAAAGATTATTCGAGAGCCGTCACATCTTGACCTTCTTAAAGGAGCTGACAAGTATCACAGTAATAAGTGAGCAACGAGTCGCAGCCTGGATCGAGCAAAAAAGGAGTTAATATAGACATCTCTTGGAGAATTCGTCAGACTCGACCACAAGATCCGGATATGAAGAGGAAGATAGGTGTCTTCACTTGGAATACAAGAGAAAAGCCATATATGTAGTCCGTTTTATGTAAAAGAATTTGCTTTCTAGAAAAGTTGTTCTAATGAAATTAAATTTAGAATCAATGCCTTCCTTTTTTTTTGCGTTCATGCATTTGCATTACATTACATCAAAGAAAAGAATGTGTTGATTCGAAATTCAATTCCTAAATAGAATAGTTTGTCATAAGGAAACGAATTTCTTGATAAAGTAGATTATAGTGCGATCGCCTGAATATAGTCCAAGTAAACACGATGAGAGAAAGCTGGTAGTTCACGGAGGAATACATGATGTAATTGCCAGAGATTCAAGCCAACAAAGGCATGACGAGAGAAAGTTGGAAGTCTACGAAGGAATACATGACTTGATTTAATTGCCAACAAAGATTATTCAAGAGCCGGCACTTTTGATGAGTATCATGGAGATAAGTGAGCAAGAGATCGAGGCTCAGATTAAGCAGCAAGGAACTAGTAAAGGCATCTTTTAGAGAATTTATAGGATTCGACCATGAAGAAAAGATCAGCGTTTACTTGGGATATGAAGGGCAATACCGCATACGTAATATATTTTCATGTAAAGAAATATGTTTTCTAGAAAAGTTATTCTAATGGAATTGAATTCAAGATCAACATCTTCCTTTCTTTTGCATTCATTCCATACATTTGCATTACATTGCAACATTTGCATTAAACTTTCACTAAAGAACCCTGATTAAACAAAATTATTTCAGTTAATCTGGAAACCAACGAGAATCAAGCAACTGAACACAGCCACTATACCCGCCGTAAAACCAAAGCAATGGACCAGAGATTAGAAAGGATAGAACAAATGCAAAGGGAGATGTAAGAACAATTATAAGAGCAGATGCAAGAGCAACTGGCTAAGATACAGCAAGATATGAGGGACCATATGTTAGAGTCCCAGAAAAGCATGATGGATCAATTAACTCGTCTATTGGCTGGCGGATTAGAAAAGGGGAAAAGCCCTTTGATCAATGCGGGAGAAGATAATGAAGATCCTACCTACCCTCCGGGTTTTACCCCACCTCATGTGCCCCTGCAAACCGAGGCACATCCTAGAAGGCCATCTGTCACAGTGAGGCCTCAACATGGGCCGATGGATCTGGAATCCCATAAATTTCCCATCCGGGTTGGGAAATAATTTGGGTGATAGCTCGGTCAACCCTATTACTCTGATCTGGATTTAATAGAGAAGGAAAAATGGCCATGAATCCTCGAAACAATTGGAAGATTGTTGCGGTGGTTAGAGGAGAAGTTTAGGGTTTTAGAAAGGCGGCAATCATCGGGGATCGATGCCAAAGACTTAAGTTTGGTTCAGATTTGGTGCTTCCTTATAAATTTAAGATGCCAAAGTTTGAAAAGTACAACGGGACTACTTGCCCGAGGCGCACATAACAATGTTTTGTAGAAGGATGGTGGCTATGTGAACAACGATCAACTATTGATCCATTGTTTCGAGACGACCTAATGGGAGCAATGGCTAGGTGGTACAATCGGTTGAGCCGTGCAAAGATCGGTTCATGGAGAGATCTTGCACGAGCTTTCATGCAACAATATAACCATGTGGTGATATGGCGCGGATAGGATCACACTACAAAACATGGAAAAAAGCCGAGTGAAAGTTTGAGCGGTATGCACAACGGTGGAGGAAATAGCGATGCAAGTCCAACCACCTCTTTTGGAGAAGAAACGACCATGCTCTTCATTAATACTTTGAAGGCCCCATTCATCACCCATATGATTGGGAATACTACCAAAAGTTTTTCGATATGGTAATGGCGGTGAGATGATTGAGAATGCCATAAGAGGTGGCAAAATTGAAGTTGGAGAAACTACCAAGAGGTCGGTTCAAAGAAAAGGAGAATGAAGTGAACAGTATGAGCTCATACAATAGAGATCACTCAAGGTCAATAAGCGTAATCAACCAAAGGTGACTACGAGGGGCAACAAGGTTCGACAAAGCAGAATCAAGTGTAAGGCAAAATTTTGAAAACTCCAATTTCGCCAATCTCAATGTCATATAAGGAGTTATATCAAAGTTTATTTGATTCACACGTGGTGTCCCCATATTATATAAAGCCGTTGCAACCCCATACCCCAAATGGTATGATTCAAGCGCTCAATGTGATTATCATGCGGGAGTATCGGGGCATTCAATAGAAAAGCTATCGCCTTCAAGAAGGCGGTTGAAAGACTCCTCGAGATGGGGATTGTGAAGTTTGATGATACCCCGGTACAAAGAGTCCGTTACCAAATCACGATGATAAGAGCAAATGATTAAAGGACTCTGTCAAAGATAGAAAAATAAGAAGAGGATTAGTAGCATCGGATCCGAGTAAAGAAACTTGTGAGGCATTCGTCGCTACAAACACGGAAATGTTTTGAATGATTAGTCGTAGAGGAACCTCTTGTAGTTTTTAGAGCTAATCTAGAGTAATATTCAAAACACGCTTGTTGCTTTAAGCACGGAAGCAATTAAACCCTTTTGTGAAATAAGCTTGTATCCTAAGTCTTTATTTCAATAAAATGCATCTTTTTGAGCAAATATTCTTTGATTTCATCTCATACGGTACAAATAATTGTTCTTAGATTCTTTTGTTCTTTGGAATTTATTTCAAATATTCATTTATTCTTCATTCATGATCATACCATACAAATAATCATCCTTAGAATCATGTATTTCTTTGGAATCTGCCTTCAGCGGGTCCCCAGATATCAATGATGTGAGTAACGATGTCATTGACTCCGAGTCTCCTTTTGAGCGAAATATGGGCCTAAAGGGATCTCAACACTCTGAAGATGATAGAGATGTAGACTACTCTCTAATTTGTTAAGGATGGTAGAGTAAGATGAAAACAGATCCTCTCTTACAAAAAGACAGTAGACAGTAGGCCTAGGACAAGAGAAAAAGGCAAACATCAGAGTCTGCATTACCACAAAGGCAAAGCGAGACGTCATTGAGTCACTTTCTAGAATTTAAAGATTTTTTGCATGATCATATCAAGATACGCCTGGCTACTAAGACAGGAGGATGTTGCAGGGTTTTGAATGACATATGCTAATGGTTTTACGATGGCCAGGCTAATCATGAGATTTGGGTTCTGCTGGCCCACCATAGAAAGTGATTGCATCGGTATCTTGTAAATGCCAAATTTATAGAGAAAATTCATGTGCCCTTCATGTGGGGCATGGAGGTTATGGGCGATCTCTTTGAAAGCTTCTAACCAATACCGATTCGCCTTTGGGGTCATCGTTTACCCCGAGAAAAGGATAAAAGTTGTTTCATATGCCAATGTCACTAGGTCGACAGTCATCAAATTTCAAAAAAAGGGGTGCCAATAAAGAGTGCCAGAAAATCATGTCTAACACAACTGTACAATGTTAAAAGGTCACAGTCTGTTTAAAGATTAGGAGTTATATGGCAAAGGCAAAGGCAAAGGCAAAAGTAAAGGAAAAAAAAAACACAAAAACACAAAAAAAACAAAAAAATTCTAAAAAAAAAGAAGCGGAAAAAAGAGAGGCCAAGGCGAAACCCCGTAAATGGAGCCTTGAGACTAAAATGGATTCGAGTTGAAAACCCGAAAATGGCAGCTCAAATTTGGATCAAAGAGGGGCATACATTAGTCTTGCTATGCCTGAATTAACAATGAAGAAGTATGCTACGTCTTGGGGCATCGAAAAAGTACTCGGATCCCCTAAACACATATTAAACTCGAAAGGTCCTCGAAGTTGGTACAGAAAAGCTCAGTTGCGATATCTGGGCATCTAGCTTCCATTTTGCCCATTTTGAATTTGTTATCTTTGATTCTTCTCAAGATATGTCCAAATAAATTTTCTTCTTATTGTATTGCTATCTTTGATTAAATCATTCGTTTTGAGTTGATTTCATTCTTATTGCATTTGCAATCTTTGATTAATTTATCCATTTCGAGCTATGCTCATAATCATTTCCTTCTTGTTAATTGTTTTGATCTTTTCAAGCATTTTGCATTGAAATAATGATTAATGGACTAATAACACTTTCACAAAAGAAGTTTTGCATATTACTCGGAAGTTTCTAAATAATACAAGAACACGAAGCAGGACTATTGTTTAGAACTCACCAAGCCTAAAGGTTGGAAATATTATCTCTTTGAACTCTTTATTGGTTGAACTAAAAGACGAGACATTTCATCAGTGATACAACCTCGACAAATGACGAGTAATGTCAACCTAAGTGTAAAAGAGGGTCATTCTCGAGAAAAGAATTGATACTTTGCATTCATGTACATCTGGTTATTACACCTAGGGAATAGTGTAACAGATCAAACTGATTGAAGATGATACAAATACTATGCCTTTGAGTTGTAGCGGAATGGATGGAAGAAACCAAATGTTATTCCTCTGAAATTGCAGTAGGAGGCACAAACTTTATGTCCTAAAAGGTACAGTGGAAGGGACTCTAAAATTACAGTGGGGCAAGCTTTCCGAGCAAAATGTGATTGTTTCTTTGACTTTTACATCAAGAATACCAGTAGAACAAGATGCCGGTATGTCGTCGTGATAATGTCCTAATGAACAACGACGATGATACCTTAGGCCTTTTTAAAAGGGCTCATGACATTTCTACATTCATATAATAACACATCTAGTTAGGAGTATTTGATTCATTTCAATCATAGCATCCTAATTATTTGACACATTCATAACACATTTAGTTAGGAGCATTTGATTCATTTCGATCATAGCATCCTAATCATTTGACATAAGCATAGATATATGGGAACCGATTCTACGGTGATGTCCCTATAATCGGTGAATTCACAAGTCTTAACCCCTAGCGGTAGGGTAACAGTGAAGATTTACAGATCTTAACCCCAAGCGGAGGGAAGCAGATCGAAGACGAAGGTCTTAAACCCTAATCGGTAGGGTAACAGACCGAATTGCAGATCTTATCTCCCTAAGCAGTAGGGAAACAGATCGAAGGTTTCAGCATGGCATTCCTGTGCTTATAGGGAACAAGTTGAAAACAACAGATTTGGCATCCCTGTGCTTATAGGGAACAAATCGAAGATAGCAGATCTGATATTCCTGTGCTTACAGTGAAGCAGATCAAATATTTCAGCATAGCATCCCTGTGCTTATAGGGAACAAGTTGAAAACATCAGATTTGGCATCCCTGTGCTTATAGGGAACAAATCGAAGATAGCGATCGACATTCTGTGCTTACGATGAAGCGGATCAAAGATTTCAACATGGCATCCACGTGCTTATAGGGAACAAGTTGAAAACAGCAGATTTGGCATCCACGTGCTTATAGGGAACAGATCGAAGATAGCAGATCGACATTCTGTGCTTACGATGAAGCGGATCGAAGATTTCAACATGGCATCCTTGTGCTTATAGGAACAAGTTGAAAACATCAGATTTGGCATCCCTGTGCTTATAGGGAATAAATCGAAGATAGCAGATCTGACATTCCTGTGCTTACACTGAAGCAGATCAAAGATTTCATCATGGCATCCCTGTGCTTATAGGGAACAAGTTGAAAACATCAGAATTGACATCCTTATGCTTACAAGGAACAAATCGAATCATAGTTGATTTGGCTTTCGGCGTACGTTAAAGCAAATCTAAGATGATTTGGCATCTCTGTATTGTCGGGATCAAATCGAAGAAATAAATCGACATTCTGCTTACGATGAAGCGGATCGAAGATTTCGACATGGCATCCTGTGTTTATAAGGAGCAAGTTGAAGGCAATGATTTGGCATCCCTGTGTTTATGGGGAACAGATCGAAGAAGCGGATCAAGAACTCAAGACTCGGCGAGCTCGGGCAAAATTGGTCCTTTATAGTCTTTGCTCGTTCTTGTTACACAACAACAAGCAAAGAGGCGATTATATGGCCCAAATTTTGCGGGGCCCAATAAAACCAAACCCAAATAAACATAACTCAACTACCCAATTAAAACCCAATACCAAACCCAAAACTTAGCCCAAAACACTAACCCAACCCAAAAAAAAAAATCAAAAAAAAAATCAAAAAAGAAAAAACCTAATCTCACCTACTCCACCACCTTTGTTGGCCACCCACCTTGGCCACCAACTCCACCACCCTTGGCCACCTAAACCACCCTAACCACTCCACTTGTAAAATTTGGCTATAAAAGCCATTCAAGACTTTGTTTTAGGGGGTGGGTTTTTGGTTTTTTGGAGAAGGATTGTTCTTTGTTTTGGAGGAGGTTTTTTTGTTTTTTTGGAAAGAAGGTTATTTTTGTTTCTTAGAAAGGCTAGTTTTTGGAGATTAATCAAAGATCAAAGCAAAAGAGGTTTCTTTTGTCTATTCTTATCTTTAGTTCTTTGTTTGTTTATTGTTTTCCTTTAATTTTATTTTGTTTTTTTTATACGAAAGTAAAAATAAAAGTAAAAGCTTACCCATATTTTCATTACCAAAAAGTTTTTTTTGAGGTCAGCGCAGTGTCATGGTGGCGCCGATGTGACCGTGGGGTCCATGATCGAAGCAAAGCGGACCAACGGCGGATTTAGAAAAGAGGAGAAAGAGAGTTGAGAGCTTTGTTTTATTATTTTATTATTTTTACTATTATTTATATTATTATTATTATTCCTCATGTATATATTATTATTTATATTATTATTATATTATATATGCCCTCTTCATATTTATTTATATTATTACTATCATTATTGTTACTTTTATTATTTTTATTTCTAACTACTATTATTATATATATATGTATTATTGTTTGTATCATTATTATTATTATCACCCTATTGTTATTACTTTACTTTTGTATTCTAATATATTATTAATATTACTCATATTTTCATTATTTTTGCTATCACTATTACTATTATATATTAGTGTATATTTTTTATATATATATATATATATATATATATATATATTTATATATAGTATTGTTTTTATTACTTTAATTTAATATTTTATTATATTTGCTTTTGTATTTCTATATTTATTATTATTATATAGTAGTGTGTATTTCTATTATATATATATATATATATATATATATATATATTTATATATAGTATTATTGTTTACTTTACTTTAATATTATTCTTATTATCATTATATCCAACCCAATAATAATTCTTTCATAAAAGTAATATTACGTATTTGGTAATTGAGACAATCGTGCCCTAACTTATTGGGTTTGATTTTCTCCTTTAACCTAAATAACGGAATACTCTTTTAAATCGCGACATGAGTTTTAAAAATATTTATTCTCGAAGATACGAGGTGTTGTGCCCTAACTTACTGGGTATGGCATTTTGTTACCTCGAAATAAGATTTTTGCAAGTAAAGGCAATATTCGGTGTTTGGGAATTGAGGAAGCGTGCCTAACTACTGGGTTTCGATTTTCCTCGTTCACCTTAACTAAGCGAATAACCTTTTGAAATACACAATTTTTATATAAAAGGCAAGCTCGTTCTCGAAAATTCAAGATGTCGTGTCCTAACTTACGGATGTGACATTTTATATTGTGAGACGAGAAGGTCCTTAACATTTGAGCATTTTCTTTACAAAGAGGATCGTATTTTAAATTCTTTCAAGTTTTCAAATTTTCGACACTAAGACACTAATTAATCAACTAGGTACCAATTTTGGGCGTATCGAGGTGCTAATCCTTCCTCGTATGCGTAACCGACTCCCGAACTCATTTTCGATTTTCAGTAGACCAAAATTATCGTTTTAGTAAATCTTAACTTTTATTAAAATGATTAACTTAAGGTGATCCGATCACACCTAAAAAGATTGGTGGCGACTCCTGTTTTCATTTTTTTTTTCTTCTCCAAGTCGATACCCGTTTTTTTCAAAAAATGGTTACGACAGCTCAGTTCTTTTGTTGATTTTTGTCTACCTCTTTGAACCATCCATGGTTGATTTCCTTATCATATTAACTGCTTACAGTCATTCCAAATATGTCATGATTGAGTTGTGGTAGAGCCAATTGGTAACATGTCATAATGTTTACTGATGTGGAGGTTGAAACCTTTTTTGTATTAATGAAACTTATATTTCACCACTTACAATGAGTATTTATTTTTTCCCGAATTGAATGATTCTATTCATGAGTTTTTTAGAAAAATATTGATATAAATTCTATAATATAACTTTTAAATACATATTTATATTCAATAATATTTAACAAAATACTACTATATAGATAGCTACGTAAACAAAATATAAAATTTCTAATTAATTGTTATAATTATTGTTGTGCTTTGCTTAGACGTCGTCAACTTCTCAAATAAAATTGAGGGTTATTATATTATATAATATTTAATTTACTTTTCAAATTGATATATAAGCTTGACTTAAAGGTTGACTTTAATACTTGAGTTTTTTTTAAATTTAAGTATTTGAGTTTAATTTTAATGTTTAATTTGATAATTAAACTTTATTACTTTATCTTATTTAATTATGTATATTTTTTATTAGAGTACATATGTCAAACATTTATTAAGTTATTTTATCTGAATATTAAATTAAACATTAAAATTAAACACAAATCAATAACATATTTTTAAGAATATAAAAGAAAAATCTCCAATCTTATTTGGTTTTGCATGAGTTCTTTTTCTGATTTATAGCCTTTTCTTAACCATGAAATGCAACTGTAAAAATAATAAAATACCAATAATTAATAAATGGCAGCAAAATTGTCTAATTAGAACGACAAATAGCAACATGATAGTTAGTCTACTGCTATTTTTCTTTTCTTTTCTGTGAAAAGACAACCGAAAAATGAAAATTAAATAATAAAAAATACAAAATGAAAGCGTCCAAATCAGGTTACAAAAAAAAAAAAAATTGCTTTGTGGTTAGGTTGGATCGAGCCTTCGAGGCACTTGACTTGGTCTCACCCTATCAAAAAGCATATCCTTTTTCATAATTTCTTTTCATCGAAAATTATTTTTTTAAAATCAATATATATTTTAATAGTTTGATTAAATATTTTTTGGGAGTAATATCCGATAATTACTATGAATAAAGTTTATAATTAAAAGGGTGATCAATTCTAAAGTCTTGACATGGCATTAATTTTAATGAGTTGAGTTTTTTTTATTATATTTATTTTATGATTTATATTTGAGATTTGTAACTAATTTTTTAATAAAATTATTTTTAAAATTAGAATCTCGTTTTTTTAAAACTTGATAATTAGCTGAGTTTTTGATGATGTGAATCTATGATCCGTTTAGTGGCAGTAATGATTAATGGTGCAGTGACGCATCTTTGTTGGTTTAACTAAAAGATTTAGAGAATATCAAAACCCTTAATTATTGTCTCTAAAAATTACTTAATAATAATAATAATAATAATCAAACAGATCAATCATGTAATTAGGCTCATGCATCTTGATTTAACTAAATGATTGCCAGTTGCAATGATGCATTAATTCCTTGTAATCAGCCTTTTGCCTCTTTCATTATTATCGGAAAAAGAACAGATCAATCATGTTCAGGTTCAGGTTCATGGGCATCCTCTCACTGATTATTGGTTTTATTATTAATTTGATTCTTAAATTAGACTCTAATTCCAGATTGGTCATTCAAAGTTTTTTTTCAGGAGTAAGTCTTATACTATATATCAATTTCATCCCTTATTCCAAAAACAATATCAACCAATAAAAACGTAACATAGTAACATATTATTGTTAGATACCGTGCACTTTTAGTGTAAAACAAAACGAAATAGCAATAATCCCTAATTATTTCATTCACGATAATTTCTCTTTAAAAAGACATTATTTTTTTTCGATTTTGTAAAATTTAAGTTTGACATTGTTTAAATTAGATTGATTTATTTATCACTCAATCTAGTGATTATCTAATTTCATGTTATAGGATCCCATTTATCCAATATAGCAACTTGGATAAAATTATCTAAATAAAGGCAAAAGTTTTAGGAATTAGGATCTTCTTCGCTGCTAAGGAAAGCTTTAAATTAAAATAATGTAAAGAACGAGTGTTCCCTGTTCAGCCATTGACTTTTAGGGTAGCTTTAGAACATGGGATTGGATACCTTTTTTTTTCCCAATTTTCTTTTTATCTAATTTTAAAAATAATTATATTTTTCAATAAATATGATTATGTCATATATATATATAGATCTACGTATGCTCTGATACAGATACATTATTTTTTTGTTTTGAATTGGAAAAAAAAAGTCAATGAGTAAAACAAAAGAAGGGTAAATTAGTCAAAGTGTGTATGCAAAGGGAAACTTCATGGTTCAAACTTGAAGCCATGATGAGCCCATGACAGTAGGAGGAAAGACAATTCAAAACAGAGCTGCCTGTAAGCTGTATTATAGTTTCAAGTTCAACTTTCAAGACGGCTATAAAAATTGCTTGTTTTGACCAAAACAACCTTAGGAAAGACATTGTAGTAAACTCACTAACATTTTGCTCCACGTGTACAACACGTACCAATCAAATAACTACGAACTCCTACGTTGCCGCGATTCTCCTAGCTTTCGAGAAAAGGTCAACATTGAGAATCGATGGTTTACTGAGTTTAGTTTTCTTACCCTTTTTTATCCTTCAACTCCATTTAGTCCTATACTTAAAAAAGTTAAAAATAAAGTTAGTCCTAATTTATCGATTTAAAAATTCTAATTCAATTATTAAAATTATAAATAATTTTTTATCAAAATCTATCAATATTTTATATCGATTAGACTATCCTCATATGATGTGACATATGAATTAACAAAAAATATATTAGGTTGGCAAATTTTAACTGAAATTACTAATAGTTATAATAATTGGACATTCTTAAATTGAAAAAGTGAAAAGATGGAATTTTTAACTTTTAAAGTACAAGTATTAAATTTCAAAATTTGTCAAAGTATAGGGACTAACAACATGTTTTAACCAATTTAAATCAACCCTTAAACTTCAAGATGATTGTTGTACCAATTGCATTTTTAACTTTTAAAGTACAAGTATTAAATTTCAAAATTTGTCAAAGTATAGGGACTAACAACATGTTTTAACCATTTTAAATCAACCCTTAAACTTCAAGATGATTGTTGTATCAATTGCATTCTTTTGTTAATCTAGTCATCAATTAGGCATTAAACATCCTTCCGAATATGGCGTGAAGCATATTTAAAATAAGTAGATCAAATTGTAAATACATTTGTATCTATCACATTGATAAGTTGGATATAAACAAGTGGCAGGATGAATTTAGGAATTGAACCACAGTTTGAGGATTTTCTACGAAATTAACCCTTTTAAAATAATTAACATTTAGTTTATTATTATTTTTATCAAATTAAAAAAATATAATGTATTTTTTCTTGCACCGCATAATAATAATTTAGCCGGTAAGAAAAATAAAGCCGCGTTTTTTAAAGGGCTTTGAGGCGAAAGAAAGAAAGAAAGAAAGAGGAAAGCGAGGAGAGTTAGCTGGTCAGCACTCAACAAGCACGATGGTTCTTAGAAACAGTACCTAAAAACAACAACAAAATCAGAATCTTAATTCAAACATTAAAAAAAAAGCCTTCACCAGCTGGTTCCTATGGACGTATTTACAATCGTTTATATTCATCCACTTTAGCCATTTCCTTCAATCATCTCTTTTTTCCCCCCTTATCCTTTTTTGTCTTTCTTCATTTTCTTTTCACTCCAAAACTGGTACTTGATCTTTCTCTCCCTTTCATCTTCTTATATTGATTGTTATTTATGTTTAGATCTTTGGGTGTTTGATCTTTTTTCTTTTAGCTCTAGAAAGGTGCTGACTTTGTTTACTTACTTTTTTTGGTTTAGTGGATATTAGTGAAAAAAGAAATCACTTTTTCTTTTCTTTTTTTTTTCCTTTTTAATTCCGATACTCTGATCTGATATGAGATTCTTTTGATGCTTAGATTTGTGGTTTATGCATGAAAAATTTGTGATATTTTTTGAAGTTTCAGTTCTGGGATTATTGAAAGTTCACATTTTTTTTCAGTGTAATTGATGAGATATCATTGGATGAGGAAAATAGAGTTGTGGGGGAAATATTGATTGTTTCATGGGCAATACATGCCGTGGATCTTTAAAGGGGAAACTTCATAAGGGCGACAATCAGCCCAAAGACCATTGTTCTAGCCGCAACAACACTTCTTCCGGCCGTTCAACCACCACCACCGATTATTCCCCTTCTACTTTAAACTCTCAACAACTGATTGCTCAAGAATTCTCCAAAGAAACCAACCAAAAAGAAACCCATTTGCCTGTCATTAACCCTACCAAGAAAGACAACAACAATAACACCATGAGACGTGGTATTGATCACCAGGCTTACTATGTTTTGGGTCATAAAACACCCAACATCCGTGACCTTTACACTTTAGGTCGTAAGTTAGGACAAGGACAGTTTGGGACTACTTACTTGTGTACTGAGATCTCTACAGGCACTGAGTATGCCTGTAAGTCTATATCCAAAAGGAAGTTGATCTCCAAGGAGGATGTGGAGGATGTTCGGAGGGAGATTCAGATAATGCACCATTTGGCTGGTCATAAGAATATTGTGACCATTAAAGGTGCATACGAGGATACTTTGTATGTGCATATTGTGATGGAGCTTTGCTCTGGAGGTGAATTGTTTGATCGGATTATCCAGAGGGGGCATTACTCCGAGAGGAAAGCAGCTGAATTGACTAAGATCATTGTTGGGGTTGTCGAGGCTTGTCATTCGCTCGGGGTTATGCATAGAGATTTAAAGCCTGAGAATTTCTTGTTAGTTAACAAGGATGATGATTTCTCTCTAAAGGCCATTGATTTTGGACTCTCAGTCTTCTTTAAACCCGGTAAGCAATGAAATGTTCTTACTTAATGTTGCAAGTTTATGTTTTTATGGATTTGAAGCAACTTTAAGTAGCTGGAGGCTGGAGCATATACCAAGTCATTAGTGGAGAATCATTTTTCAGGACACATTTAATTCGATGCTTGCTCCTCTTTTATTAGGTCTATTACCTGATCTTGTTTAACATTTGGACTTAATAATTAAAGAGTCAAATTTTCTTATTTTAGCGAGTCATGCAGTAATTTCAACCCCTTTAGTATATAATGAAACCGATGTCGTCTGGAATAAAGTTTATTGATATAATGTGTGGTTTGCAATGTTAGGCCAAGTTTTTACCGACGTGGTTGGCAGTCCATATTACGTTGCTCCCGAAGTACTTCTCAAACATTATGGACCAGAAGCAGATGTATGGACTGCAGGAGTTATACTCTATATATTGCTAAGTGGTGTGCCACCATTTTGGGCAGGTATTGATGATGTTTTTTTGGCTCTATAGAATTTTTAAGTAATTCTTATACTTACGACTATTTGTCTGTCATTTTTTTCAGAAACACAGCAAGGAATATTTGATGCAGTGTTAAAAGGACATATTGACTTTGATTCAGACCCTTGGCCCCTAATATCTGATAGTGCAAAAGACCTAATTCGAAAGATGTTATGCTCTCGACCTTCAGAGCGACTGACTGCTCATCAAGTATTATGTATGTAACATTTACCACCTCTCTATTATTATCCAAGTTAGTGTTAATGAAATGAAAAACCCAACGGATCTCTCCATATTTGCTAGTCGCTTAACTTGGGGTGTTCAAAATGTTTCTGAAACTTAAATTGTGCCTTTTGTATTGTTTAGGTCATCCTTGGATTTGTGAAAATGGGGTTGCTCCTGATAGGGCCCTGGATCCAGCTGTACTTTCTCGCCTCAAACAATTCTCTGCAATGAATAAACTAAAGAAGATGGCTTTACGGGTAAGACTCTTGAGAAATGTATGCGCCTGAGTCTGCGTCTGTGACCTGTCTGTGCATTGCGAGAGAAGAAACAGGATATATATGTAAAACTAGGATCCTGTCTAATGAGTCACACGATGTTTTCTTTGTGTCATTAAGGCCTAATACAAAATCAGTGCAGCAAAAGCAAGCTGTTTCTCATTAAACATGCTCTTTTTTAGAGTTAATGTGGTCAACTTGTTCTGAAAGTAAGCTCCACCATTTTGTTACTATCAGGTAATAGCTGAAAGTCTTTCTGAGGAGGAGATTGCTGGTTTAAGAGAAATGTTTACGTCTATGGATACTGATAACAGTGGTGCAATCACATTTGATGAACTCAAAGCTGGTTTGCGAAGATACGGCTCTACCTTGAAAGATACAGAGATAAGGGACCTTATGGATGCAGTAAGTTTGTTTGGTCTGAATATTTGGTTCTTAATCTTCAGCTTCCTTAATAAGTCTTCATATTGCTTCTTATTCATTTGGTCTAATTGGCTAAATGTCAATTATATGTTTTCATGAATTTATGCGGGATAGCAGATAGCTTGGTATAAAAGGCTAAGTCATATGATTGAGAATGCTTGTTTTTAAAAATACTTTTGTACAAGGGTGGCAATGATTTAATGACATGCGTAGTTACTGTACTTTGTTATGTTATTTCCTGTATTAGTTGCAAGTTTGCAGCCTGATCATCTCTGCTCTCGTTTATTTGTTTTCAGGCTGATGTCGATAATAGTGGGACCATTGATTATGGAGAATTCATAGCTGCAACAGTTCACCTTAATAAACTAGAGCGTGAGGAGCATCTCGTTGCTGCATTCCGATACTTTGATAAGGATGGAAGTGGGTATATTACAGTTGATGAGCTTCAACAAGCTTGTGCTGAGCATAACATGACAGATGTTTTGCTCGAGGATATAATCAGAGAAGTTGATCAAGATAATGTTAGTCATATTCTCGAGCTAGCTGATTTGTTTCATCAATTTTTATAGTTCTTGTCTTATATGGTTGAGTAAATGGTAATAGCAGGGAACAATGTCTAAGTACCTTTGCAGGTCCTTGATCCTCATTGCACCTCTTTTTTCAGTTGGAATAGGTCTTCTTTTTTATCCTTTGACCGATGATTTAAGTTTTGATTTTCTTCTTCTACAGGATGGAAGAATCGATTATGGTGAATTTGTTGCCATGATGCAAAAAGGCAATGCAGGAATCGGTAGACGAACCATGCGAAACAGTGTGAATATAAGCATGAGAGATGCCCCAGGTGCTATGTAATGTCTAGCTGTGCACACATCATGTACAGGTAAGCAACTTGCATCGGAGTCGGCTTAGGTTAAAAATTGGATTAAATGGACATTTCAACTCACTTTGGACCTTGAAATTAGAAATGGTCTGCAACAGTGTAATTCTAAAGACTCAGTGCAATCATAGGCGATGAACTGTTCGAGCCTAGCTTGACCACTTATCTAATCTACTCGTTCAATTAGCTTATAGAAATGTTGTGATACTTGCTATGATTGTGCATTTAATTTGTACGGATTGAGAGACTTCTTCCATTACCGGACTGTTTAACCTTATGCGATTTATATGGTACTAATTTTCAGTTTGTTGGCAGATTGTACAGCAGATCCAGAAGATGATGACTCATGACAAAAGCGATTGGGAAACGGTTTTGGTTTGTGCATGCTCCAGGACGGGTTTCTTGATGTTGTTTGTTTGAGCATTAGAGAGATGCTGTTGGTTTATGGAATGCCATAGGTTTTGTAAAACTTTGAGGAGTGTGGAAGTGTTAAAGTTATTCAAAATTACCAAGCTCATTAGTTATGTCTTTGATTGATGTTTTTTCAGTATGATTTTTCGAAGATTTGCAGAAATTGTGCTTCGATACTGCTGCCCTTTTTTTTCCCTGTATGCTTATTGCCTTTTCAGCTTTATATTCCCAACGTTTTTACCAGGTCATTAGTTTTAAATGCTGGAAAGGTGAAACTAGTAAAAGTATCATAGAGGTCTTTGGCAAAATTTATCCTCAGTTTAAGCATTTAGCCTAAAATATAAAATCCCAGAATTATTAGGAAGGAAGCCAGCCAGCATATATTCCAAGAAAATCACTTTATATGAGCTGATTGATATTGAGTCACCATCAAAACTCAAGAATCAAAACCATGGGTGAGATTCCCCTTTCTGGGATCAACTTTAAAGCAGCAAATTTATATTAGATTAGCAGAATATACTTGTTGCATAAATGCCTTATGTTTTACACAATCTTTGATTTCCATGAATTCATATTTAAAGTTGGAATTTATAAATGTTTCAATAAGTATATGCTGCCACATTTTATAGGATCTTGAGAAATGTAATTTTCACTAACACAAATTACCCTTCTTTGCGGCTTAATTTGACTTTAACACTAAGTAATCTGCCACTAAATTTATTTCTTTTTACAAAATATTTAGAAAAAATATAACACCATCACATTTAAACCTGAAATACTATAGTCTTGAAGTCTTACTTTTATTGTTTTAACTAAAATTTATTTACTTTTTGCATAATTTTTATAAATATGTTTTAACCAACCAATACTATGATTTGGTATATATATAATTGCTAATAATGATTGAAAAAAATTATTTTAAGCATTTGCTCCTATAGCCCCCCAAAACTATAGCTTCAAATAAGAACCAAAAATCTTACCTTGAACTTTCAAGAGATGACTCAAATTTCAACATGTTGGAAGAGTCCAAACTTGTTTGTTATATTGTCATTGCCTCCTTAAGTGACGAATTTCGAAAAATTAATTTTAGTAAATCATAAAACAAACATCAAACATGTCTTAAATAAAATATATTTATATAAATGATTATACGTTTATTTAGTTTGGTTTATATTTAATCTAATAGTTATATTTAAGCATTTTATCAAGTTAGTGTTTAATAGCATTAACATATAAGTTAGCTAAAAATATTTTTTTTTATCCACATCGAATGTAATATTTATTATTTATTACGTGAAAATATTAAGCTTTAAATGTATTTGAGTATATACCTTTAGATAATTAAAATATCGATAATATTAATCAATTAAAACTTAATTTAAGGAAGCTTCAAAAACCAAAATTGAGATTGAGTTAATGTATTTGAGTTTGGCATGAAAGCTCAAAGTGGTACCTCTATATTTTTTTCGATTAAGTAGTTTGTGTTAAAACAAATTAGTACCTACCCTCTCCCTCTTGATCTCCATCTCCATCTCTCCATTAGATTTTTCGCCGTTTCTTTAAGAACAGAGAAGAAACCTTGCTTTTTCTCATTTCTGATCAGATTTTTCACCAAAAAGAGAGCTTATTTCTTTGATTCGGAGATGAAAAATCAGAGGGATTGAGAACAAAAAGTGTTTAGAGAAGTGAAAGAGAATGGTAAAGTTCATTCATGGAGGGCAAAAGACTGAGAAGTGAAAAGCAGAAAGTTATTTATAAATTTACCAGCATACCTACACCTATAGGGAGAATGGTGAGATGGAGAGGGAGGGCAGGGAGACAGGAGTTCTTCATTTTCTGGGTTTCCCTTTTATTATTATTTAAAATTCTTAATAATATATTATATTATGTATAGTAAAATCAATACAAAATAACTCAATTAAAAACATTGAAAAACACTTGTCAAGTGTTGATTGGATAAAATTTTACACTTGATAGTGTTAAACTGAAGTACTAATTTGTTTAATAGAAACAAAAAAATAAGTATCTAATTAAAACAAAACAAAAAAAAAAGTACCACATTAAACTTTCATACCAAACTTGGGAATCATTTGGTACATTAACCCATTGAAATTATGTATTCAATGAACCAGATCTATGTTACCCGAATTTAGATGTATTTGAGATTGGTGGGTATGCATATAACATGAGCGCTTTCAAAATTTTAAGGTGTTTTTCATATATCTAAATTATAGAGAAATTATTTTATGAATACTTCTCATCATATTATTTATGGTTCCTTTTCAATTATTTAATGACATTTTAATAAATTTTTTCATGTTAAACTTTGAATGAACTCAAAGCTCAAACCTTGAACCTTAAAATTTAGGATTTAAGATGTGAGATTTAGGGTTTAAGATTTATGTTTGAGTTTATGGTTAAGTTTGGGGTTTGGGATTTGTGGCTTGAAGTTTAAGATTTATGGTTCGAGTTCAGTGTTTGGAGTTTAGGGTGTTGGGTTTGGGGTAAAATTTACTAAAATTATGTGTTAATAACATAAAAATGACATTAAAAAATTAGAAATGGACAATGGATGATGTAGTGGGAAGGGTCCATAAAATAATTTCTCCTGAACTATGAACTATGAAATATATCATTCTCATTTATTTGACAAGTGTGGAATATGAATATGGAATACAAATACTTCAAGACATTTCAATACCTTAAAAAGTAACAAGTGCAATTATTCAAAATACATTTGAGGGACTAAATTTACATTTTTTATGTAGTATAAAGATTATTAGCAAAATTCGACCTAACATTTGTATGATTTATTACTTATACCCAATATATTAACGAGAAAGTTATATCAGTTGAACCTATGAAGCAGCTCAACCAAACCCATTAAAGTTGCTATGTTGGACTGTTCGTGGGCTGGGGAACCTACGGGCTATCAAACGCCTTCAGAATCTACTGAAGGAATACAATCCCTATGTAGTTTATTTTATAGAGACAAAACTACATGATCGAAAAATGGAAGGAGTTTGTCGTAAACTGGGTTTCATGCAAGCTTTGATGCTAGTTCAGATGGTACGAAAAAACTTTCTCTAGGTTGAAAATTGGGTTGTAATATTCAACTTAGATTTTTTTAAGGCACCATATTGATTTAGATATTTTGGATGACAGGAATACAAATGCATGGAGATTCATTGGATTCTATGGTTCACCAGAGGAAATGTATCGTTCTGAGTTATGGGATCTTGTTCAACAATTAGGTTCACACATGTCTGAGCGATGGCTAGCTGTGGAGGATTTTAACAAAATTGCTTACTTTTTCGAAAAGGTTGGGGGACAGGCAAGGGATGATAGGAACATGATTTCTTTTTAGCAAGTTTAGGATGGTTATGGATTAGTTGATATTGGGTATGTAGGGAATTGGTTCACTTAGGACCGTGGGCGTACTTTTAGGAATAATATTCGAGAGTGGATAGAAAGATGTTTAGCCAACCCAGGTTGGACGAACATATTTTCACATTATATTATACGTCATTTACCCTATAGTATATCTGATCATTGCCCTTACTTGTTTATTCAAACTACTATTCTAAGCAATCTATGTGGTTGTCGTTTAGATTTGAAAATAGTTGGGTGTTGGAGACAAGTTGTAAATATGTTATTGCCTAAAGTTGGAGTTAAAATGAAGAGGATTTTCTAGCTAAAATTACCCAATTAGGGCTTGATTTGGGATATTGGTAGAAAAATTTGAAAGTAAATCGACATAGGAACATTCAGACTCTTAGGCAACAGCTTGTTGAACTTATTTCCTTGGATCCAGATGATGAGGTGTTGAGAGAGATAACTGATGTTTAATTGGCTTTGAATTTAGAGGCAGATAAGGAAGAAATAGAATGAAAACAAAGAGCTAGAGCCAACTGGATAAGATATGGGATAGGAATACAACTTATTTCCATTCATTTGCAATGACCAGAAAGAGACGAAACTGTATTGAAAGCTTATTGAATAAGGCAGATGATGAAGTTCCATTAGAGAAAGGTCCGAATCAGTTGGCGAATCAATATTTTGTTGAGTTATTCACTTCGCAAGATAGGGTTGATATGACCTGCAATCTAGTAGTTGTTAGAAGAAGCATATCTAATGAGATTAATATTGGCTTGTTAGAGTTTTTCAAATCATATGAAATTGTAACTGCTTTGAAGGTTATGAAATCAAAGGCTTTCAATGGTGGTGGTATGTTTGCTCTCTTTTAAAAATATTGACATATTTTAGGGAATGATGTTATTCAATATTACTTATCCATTCTCAAGAGTTCTGCTTTTTTGTTTGATATTAATAAAACTAATATTATTCTTATTCCTAAAGTTGACAACCCTCACTCAGTAGATTCCAACACATGCTCAATCATTGTATAGATGAAGCATAGAGTGCTTTTGTTCTAGAGAGGCTAATTATTGATAATGTGATCCTGGCTTATGAAATTTTGTATTCTTTTAAAATCGAATAAGTGGTTCTGAGTGGGGCATATGACCGTGTGGAGTTGGATTTTGTGCAAGCCATGATGAATCAGATGGGATTTGGTGCAAGGTGGCTTGATTTAATTATGAGGTGCATCACTACGGTTTCTCATGTAGTTAAAGTTAATGGCATCCGGATAGTCCAATTATCTCTAGTAGGGGCCTTAAACAAGGGGACCCATTAAGCCCATTTCTCTTTTTGGTATGTAGTGAGTGTTTTTCCACATTATTAAAAATGTCTAGTTTGGACAAGGGGATAGGTTTAGGGTTAGTAGAGGGGGAACTACATTCACTCATCTATTTTTTGTAAACGATAGTCTCATTTTTGGTGACACTACAAACATAGGAGCTATGACTGTAAAATCTATAATTTAGGAGTATGAGACTTGTTCTAGCCAACATGTTAATTTTAAGAAGTCTTATTTGTTTTAACACCAATGTCTAGGAGGAAAGGTAGGTGGGTGTCACTATATCTTGGGAACGAAGAGAACGTTGAATCCCAAAAGACATCTTGGATTGCCTATTATGGTAGGAAGAAATCACTGAATGGATTTTAAGGGATTGAAAGATAAAATTTGAAGTTGAATTATATGTTGGAACGTGAAGATGTTGTCTCAAGGTGGGAAATTGGTTTTCATTAAGTCTATTATATAAGCACTCCTTACCTACGCTTTGTCATGTTTCCTACTACCTTCAGCACTTTGTAAAGAGTTACAATCCATTATTGAGAATTATTGGTGGCAGAAATCTTCCAAAGAATGGGGTATTCATTAGTGCAACTGGAATCGATTATGCGATAATAAGTAAGAAGGTGGTTTGGGCTTTTTAGATTTAGCTAAATTTAATGTGGCTTTGCAAGCCAAACAAGGCTAGAGATTAGTCACTAGTCTGGATTCGTTAGTGGCTCATACACTCAAAGCTAATGCATATAGTTACAGCCTATTTATATAGCCCACTTGATAATAACATTTACACGAAACTCCCAGAAGGTTTTAAACTTCCAGAAGCTGCTAATTCATGTTATCGAGAACATTACTCGATCAAATTAAATAGATCCCTTTATGGATTGAAACAATCTGGGTGCACGTGGTATAATAGCCTTAGTGAGTACTTACTGGTGGAAGGCTATAAGAATAATCTCATAAAGAGGTTTGGATCAAGATTTGTTATAATTGCTGTGTATGTTGATGATTTAAATATCATTGGGACTCTGAAGAGATTTTAGTGACAACAGAGTGCTTAAAGAAATAATTTGAAAGGAAAGAACTTAGAAAGAAAAGATTTTATCTAGGGTTACAAATTGAGCACCTAAAGAATGGAATCCTTGTGCATCAAACAACATATATAGAAAAAGTGCTAAGAAGATTTTACTTGCATAACGCACATCCGTTGAGCACCCCAATGGTTGTTAGGTCACTTGATGTAAATAAAGACCCTTTTTGTCCTCTGGAAAATGATGAAGATTTTCTTGGTCCTAAAATACTATCTTTAAGTGCTATTGTGCATTGATGTATTTTGCCAGCCATACGCGACTTGATATATCATTTGCTGTCAACTTATTAGTAAGATTTAGCTCTTGTCCAACCTGAATACATTAGAATGGGGTTAAACATATTTTTCGTTATCTTCAAGGTACAAGAGATATGAGTTTATTTTTCCCTAACCTACCCAAAACAGAATTGGTTGGTTTTGCAGATGCAGGGTACTTATTTGATCCTTACAATGCTCTATCACAAATTGGTTATGTTTTCACATATAATGGTATTGCAATTTCTTGGCGCTCTATGAAACAAACAATTGCTACTACTTCTTTTAATCATGTTGAGATTTTGGCAATCCATGAGGCTAGTCATGAATGTGTGTGGCTAAGGTCTGTAATTCATTACATGCAAAAAGATAATGGTTTATGCTTTGAAAAATAAGCTCCAATAGTCTTATATGAAGATAATACAACTTGCATTGCACAACTTAAGGAAAGATATATTAATGGTGATAGAACAAAACATATATCACAAAAATATTTCTTCACTCATGATCTACAAAAGAATGGAGATACAAATGTTCAAAAAATTTGTTCAAGTGAGAATTTGGCAGATCTTTTTACTAAGGCTCCGTTTGTTTATAGTAAAACATTTTCCGGAAAATGATTTCTGGAAAATGATTTACTTTTCTGGTGTTTGGATGAATCTGTGTAAAATATTTTCTGTTGTTTGGCAGATTTCTTGAAAATATTTTCCTGAAAAGCTGTTTTAAATTAAACAAATATATATTTAAGAATTTATTATCTTTTCATAGTTTAATTGAGTTAATTATATATATTAATAAATTTATATTTTAAATTGTTTTTACATATCTTACAATGATTTATTTATATAAATAAATCAAATTAAATATATAATAATACTCAATTATTAAATTAGAATATTAACCGTCATAATTTGAAAACAACCAAATTCAAATAAATTATTTGTAATTATTATTCACAAATGTTATTTACAATTCTTGGATGCGATTACACAACTGTATCATGTTCCAAGAAACCAAATTGACCTGCTTCTCAATGCTTGCTTCACCAGAAATCACAAGCAATTCTTGAAAACTTTACATGAATTTTTTCTACAGGTAATTTCAGACTACATATCATACACTGGCAGTCACTCTTTAATAGAAACACGGTAGATTGGGCACCTTTTACATTTCTCACAGCATGTACTGAGATGCAAATTAGTCAGATAAAAAAGAATGCATGATTCCACATCCTTTGATAATAAATGTAATATTATGCATGGTCATAAGACAAAGGTTACAATTTTGTAAGTAATTACCATAAACATACATACATGAGAAGTTATGATGCCTTAGCCATAGATTTAGGAGATATATCAATGCAATAATCATTACTGATAGAGCACGTGATAGCTAGAATTAACGAACTTTAGCAGTATTTATGGGGATGGATAGCTATGAATACCTGCAGAAGACATGATGCCTACATGGGAGGAGGACTATGTTGATTTGTTCTTCGAGGCAAACTCTACAGAGAATCTTTTCTTGACAGATTCATTAAATTAACAAGTAAGCAATACCATAGATAACGGCTCAACAGTTATAATAACTAGGTTAAAACTTATGTTTTCTCCTGAAATATACATTTTTGAAGTCTTTCAAACTCCTGCTGGCTAAACTCGGTGATTTCAGTCTGCTCACAGATTGCAGCTTGTAATCTCCAAATCTGTATTTAAAGGAAATGAAGATTTTATCAATACAACACCATTAGATGGTAAACATGATTTCACATATTATATAGCCATCAAGTTGGACAAAAACAATTGCAAAAATAAAACAAAATTCAATTAAATTTCATTAAAAAAATAGACTTAAACTAAAGCATAAGCATATACTTTTACAATTTGAAGATAACAAGTACTGGGTGTACCTCTTTAACCAGATCTGATTTAGGCATTTTCTTCATAGAATTAGGTGAGAAAGTGTTATATGTGAACGTTAAGAGGATGAAAGATAAGATCAGCATAGAGACAAGAGGAGGAATGTGACAGCTCTAATTTGACCCTAGTCGGAAAGTGGTTTTGGGACCACAAAACCGAGTCATAAAAATAATTAACCGTTATATTCTATGCTTATTGTATGTGTAAATGCATGTGTGAAAGTTTCATGCTTTAATTTTGTCATTTGTATGTGAAATTTACTAAATAGGACTTATGTGAAACAATTGTGAAATGTGATAGGTTAATTTTAAAGTAGTCTATTAATGCATGTTATAAAAAGGATGGACTTGCATGTCAAATATTCATTTTTTTATGTAGTGGTCGGCCATGATGATGTTTTATATAGAATATATGTATTATTTATTAGTTAAATGGCTTTATATTTTATAATATTAATAAAAAAAAGAGAAAAAGGGATGATGAAAACAAAGTCTCATCTTTGTTCTTCTTGGCCGAATTGAAAGAAAGAAAATGGGGCAAGACTTTCGGTCATTTTAAGCTTGAGGAAGGTTAGTAAATTATGTTAGTTTTTGAAAATTTAAGCTTGTTTTAAGTTAATTAGTTAGTTTCATACTTAGCCCATGTCAAAACTTTGAAATTTGGGTGATGATTTGAGCATTCAGTTTTGGTTGATAAGGGAGCGAATTGGATTATTGTCTTTATGTTTTGATGAAGAATTGTTGAAGAGAAAAGTTTGAGTTAGTTAAGGTTATAAATTGGTAATACTCATATGTATAATAACCGAACATGGATTTGCTTAATGACTTGAACAAATGCCGTTTGAGTGTTTTGAAATGAATAAATTAGATGTTTGATCATCTAAGGGTTCGGCATTGTGCATGATTTTGAAGAGTATGATTTTGAATAATATGAGTATTGGAATGTGAGTAATGTTATGCATAGGTAAAATTATTATGTTCGGCTTTGGTAGTATATATGTATAATTAATCCATTTGGCTAATAATATATAAGGTGATAAATAATAAGATTATTGATGACTTGTTTTATGACATTCGGCCAAAGGTCTTATGTGCTAGCAAATTCGGTATAAATGTTTAAGTATTATGCATTTTATATTTGATGTCTTGATGAATGAGTAGTGGTTTATTGAAGTGAAAAAGTTAAATTTTGAGTTTTAGTTAAGTATGTGCATTCGGCATTTCTTAATTAACATTAGAGATGAGTGCATGAAATCGGCATGTGTATTTGTGAAAATGCTGAATGTGAACTTGAATAATGATTTGAGCATGATGTGTTGTATTGAGATTATGCTTAAGTGAAATTATAGATATATGTGATGAAATTGATTGGTGATATACATGTTTAAATAATATGAATGCAAAGAGTTGTGAAAGAGTAAATTGTAGTAAATCTGCTCGGGATTGCAGCTGTAAAGTGAATTTGGAAAAATCACCATAAATTGTGGGAGTAGAGTTAGAAGCTGAATAAATTATGTAATTAAATCTTAATGAGTCTAGTTTCAAATGAAATCAACGAGAACATATTTTGACTTCCGTGCAATTAGAAATTTGATTCGTAGTAAAGGGTGGTCAGATTAGTCAAACAGTGAAACAGGGGAAACTTTAATAAAAATCTGGTATTTATTGGCCAAACTAAAAATTCTGAAAATTTTAAGGATAAAAGATATATGAGTCTATTTTCAGGGAAATTTTACGGCAATTGATTTGGAGTTTCGTAGCTCCAGTTATAAATAATTTAGTGACTGTTGCTTAGGAAGATAGCTTATTGTGAATTTGGGATTTTGTGGTAAACATTGATAAAAAAATTTGTTAATGAGTTGCTTAATGTTTTCTTATAAACTTACTATGATCTATATGTGTGAAAGTCGAATATATATATTATATTCCTGAAGTAATGCTTGAATAGTCGAATAATGACTAGTTTAAAATTTTTGAATTTAAGCTCAAGAGCAAAGAGGATCAAAGTTGGATAGAGGAAAAGAGAAAGTAATTGAGTAGCCTCTCCGCAACCGTTCAAGTATATCCGAGGTAAGTTTTGAGTAGTCACCTTTAGTATATAATTGATGATGCTTTGATATGTATATATATTAGATGAATTGTGACCTTTTGGTTCTACTTGAATTAAGTTGTGTGATAAATAATTTATGTATATGACTTATAGTCGAATGGTCACAATGGGTTAAGCTTGAATGATGAAATGGATATGTAATATTTATGTATGACTTTTGAACCGAAATGTAAATGATGGTGTTCATATGGAGCTTATATCCGAATGTAGCAAATGACTACTAATATGATATGTTGAATGAGATGTGTTAATATATGATTAAATATGCATGATATTTGATGTGTATCCGAGCTTAAAGACTGCAGCTATATCTTTGGAATTATATCCGGTTAAATCCATAAGCTTCGTCTTTGGTAATATATCGGGTTAAATCCATGAGCTTCGTCTTGGTATTATATCCGGGTTAAAGTCCCGAGCCTAGTCTGGTATTATATTTGAACTTAAAGTCCGTAGGTTTTGTCTTTGGTGACTAGATTCGGGTTTTAAACTGGCGGGCTTAACGCCGATGATTCGAGTAAGATTATGAATTGAAAGTTCGAGGTAAACTACTATTGATTATGTATGATACATTATGATATTCAGTGCGTATTAGGTACTCGTATGTGAATTGATTTTTTTTAAAAGTGAATTATTAGTATCAAAGAATGATATATGTGTGTGAATGATTATTATATCTACGAATAAGAGCATGACCTATTCGGTCGATGTCTGTCATTACATGAAAGTATGTGACTTAAATTAATTGTATGAGCTATAAAGTAAAGTAAAGTATGTGCTGAAATTTCTTTGTGTATTTATATATTTATATACATATATATTCGGCCAATAGGCTTTTTAATTGGTGTACTTGTGTATATTCGGCCAAGTGATTTGTAATTAGAATATTTGTTTTGTAATACTAAATGCTCGTTATAAATGACAAGTTTTAATTGTTTGAATTGCTTAAAACTTACTAAGCCTTGAAAGCTTACTCTGTTCTTTATTTCTCTGTTTCATAGATTGTTGATTTTGGCCACCGACTCGGGGATCGTCAGTAGTTCATCACACTATCGATCATTTTGGTACTATTATATTTTGGAGTTGATGTGGCATGTATAGGTTAGACTGTTGAGAACGACATTTTGTAAATGTAAATATTTAGCCATACGAATATGGCATATGATCTTGAATGTTTGTATAGTTTTCAGCTTGATTTTGGATTGTGTTTAATGTCTATATGAATGTGATAATTAAATGTTTAGTTTGGTAATACCTCTTAACCTTAATCCGTCGATTGGATATAGGTTAGGGGTGTTGCATTTTATTGGTATCAGAGCTACAGTTTAGTCAGTTCTAGGACTAACGTAGCGTATATGAGTCTAGCCATACATGCCATTATGTGATAATACGATAGTGTGAGGATTTCTGACAGTTAAAAATGTGTTTTCGTATAGTAATGGATCCCGATCCTGATCGAGTGGTAGCTGATGATATCGAGAGTGTAGCGCTTGCTCCCGCGCACGGGACAACACCGATGGACTCTCAACCTATTGTGAGCAATCAAAATGACGAGGCTAGATAAGCCTTTTATAATGTGATGAATGATTGGTTCAACCAATACATTCGAACTAATACGGCTGCTCCACAACCCCCACTTCCGAATAATACACCCCCTGCACCTACGATACCTCCGGTAATTTATCAGATGAGGTTGAATAAGCCCCCGGTTGATAGAATTCGAAAGCATGGGGCTATTGAATTTAAAGCTACAGACAGTGATGATGCTGAGCAAACTGAATTTTGGTTGGACAATACTATCCGAGTGTTCGATGAACTGTCTTGCACACCCGATGAATGCCTAAAATGTGCTATATCTTTGCTACGTGATTCTGCCTACTATTGGTGGAATACATTGGTTTCTGTTATGTTCAGAGAGTGAGTGACTTGGGAGTTCTTCCAAACCGAGTTCCGGAAAAAGTATATCAACCAGAGATTCATCGATCAGAAACGGAAGGAATTTCTTAAACTTAAACAGGGTTCCATGTCGATTCTCGATTATGAGCGAAAATTTGTGAGACTTAGCGGTATGCGAGAATGTGTTTCTTCAGAAGCTATTATGTGTAAACGTTTTGAAGATGGATTGAACGAAGATATAAAACTGTTTGTTGGCATTCTTGAAATCAGAGAGTTTGTAGTACTTGTCGAGCGAGCTTGCAAAGCCGAAGATCTCAGTAAAGAGAAAAGAAAAGCTGAAGATGGAGCTAGAGAGTTCAGTAAAAGATCTTCGGAAAAGCCCTTTCAGCAGTCACCAAAAAAATTCCGAGATGATTCGGGCTTCTCCAGACGAGACTGTGATAGACCCTCTGTGAGTACGCGAGCCACTTCAGTTGCCAGTGTTGGAAATGATCATCAGGATAGGACCGAGTGCAGGTTTTGTGAAAAATGGCATTCGGGGAGTTGTAGATTTCATGACCGCTCCTGTTATAAGTGTGGATTAGCTGACCACTTTATTAAGGACTGGCCGGGATTGTCCGAGCAGAATGTGAATCAGAGTGGGAAACCGAGTACTACTACAGAACGAGGTAGACCACCTAAAAATACGGGAAATGCTAGCGGCGGTCAGAGAGGATCTAGAGATGCTACGACCAGATCTGAGGCTCGTACCCCTGCTAGAGCTTACACTATACGCGTACGCGAGGATGCTTCTTCGCCTAATGTTATTACCGGTACTTTCACTCTCTTTGATACTGATGTGATTGCATTGATTGACCCTGGTTCTACTCATTCATATGTATGTGAGACTTTAGCATCCAATAAGACTCTACCTATTGAGTCTACTGAGTTCGTGATTTGAGTGTCGAATCCCTTGGGTCGATATGTGTTAGTCGACAAAGTATGCAGGAAATGCCCCTTGATAATCAGAGGTTCCTGTTTTCTAGCTGATTTGATGCTTTTACCGTTTGATGAATTTGATGTTATTCTCGGTATGGATTGGTTGACTGTACATGATGCAGTTGTGAATTGCAAAAGAAAAACTATTGATTTGAGATGTGCAAATGATGAGATAATCCGAGTTGAGTCTATTGATTTGAACCGGTTACCAGCAGTAATATCCTCGATGTTGGCTCAGAAATATGTAAAAAAGGGGTGTGAAGCATATCTTGCGCACGTACTTGATAGTAAAGAGTCAGAAAAGAAACTTGAATCAGTGCCAGTGGTTTGTGAATATTCGGATGTTTTTCCTGAGGAGTTACCGGGATTACCACCTGTTCGAGAGGTAGAGTTTGGCATTGAACTTGTACCTGGGACTACACCAATTTCGATAGCTCCGTATCGTATGGCACCAACCGACTTGAAGGAATTGAAAGCTCAGTTGCAAGAGTTGACGGATAGAGGTTTCGCTCGATCGAGTTTCTCACCTTGGGGTGCACCAGTATTGTTTGTGAAAAAGAAAGACGGAACTATGAGAATGTGCATCGACTATCGTCAATTAAATAAAGTGACAATAAAGAACAAATATCCGTTACCGCGTATTGATGATTTGTTTGATCAGCTGAAAGGAGCCTCAGTGTTTTCAAAGATAAATTTGAGATCGAGTTATTATCAGTTGCGAATTCGAGACTCATGTGCCTAAAACTGCTTTCAGAACGAGATACGGTCACTACGAGTTCTTAGTGATGCCGTTTGGGCTCACTAATGCCCCTGCGGTATTTATGGACTTGATGAATTGGATCTTCAGACAGTATTTGGACCGGTTTGTAGTTGTGTTTATAGACGACATTTTGATCTATTCGCGAGATGAAACCGAACATGCCGAGCACCTGAGATTAGTGTTGCAGATTTTACGTGACAAGCAGTTATATGCTAAGTTCAGTAAATGTGAGTTCTGGATGAGAGAAGTTAGCTTTTTGGGGCTTATGGGATCCGCATCGGGTATTCGTGTTGATCCGAGTAAAATATCAGCCATACTTGATTGGAAGCCTCCTAGAAATGTTACTAAAGTTCGGATCTTTTTGGGACTTGCTGGTTATTACAGACGGTTTATAAAGGGTTTCTCGATGATAGCCACACCAATGACGAAGCTACTTCAGAAAGATGTTAAGTTCGAATGCTTAGAAAAGTGCCAGAAAAGTTTCGACCAACTGAAAACCTATTTGACTGAAGCTCCAGTGTTAGTGCAGCCTGAATCCGGTAAAGAGTTTGTCATTTACAGTGATGCGTCCTTGTAATACCCCGAAAATTTTTACAGTAATATTATCCGTGATTTAGTAAAATAAGGAAATAAAGTGACAAAAAGGGAATTTTTGAGTGATGTCAATATTGAGAAGTATATTATGATATATTAATTCAAGAAAGGACTAAATTGCAAAGATGAGAAAAGTCTTGTTGCACAAGAGTAAATACTCAAAATTTAAGGGGTTGAAGTGTAAAGATAAAAAAGTTGAAGGACTAATGGTGCAAATATTTTAAGGGTGGAATGATCTAGAAACCAAGAAAAATTGATGAATTAGGACCAAATTGAATAGGTAAAAATATTATGAGGGACTAAATAACAATTTTACCAAATTAAGTGATGACTCAAGGATGGAATTCTAAAAGATCATGAAGGGCAAAATGGTCAATTAGTAAGAGAGAGAATTCTAGAATGTAATGATTATGTTGATGATTTTTAAATTAATTAATTAGATAAATATTATTTTATTAATATTTTATGAGATATTTATTATTATTATATTATTATTTATTTAGTATAAAAGGAAGGAAGATGAAGAATTATCAACACATTTCCTTTCCCATGCAAACTAACGTAAGATAAGAAGAAGAAAAGAAGTTTGCTTTCTTTACAATTTAGTCCTTCCACCAAAAATTCATTATTTTCACCTAAAAATTGAAAGAATTTCCATAGCCATCAAGAGAGAAAGATAGCAAGGAGATGATGGGGAGCAAGAATATCAAGTTGGATTCAAGAAATCGAAGCTGGAGGAGAGAGAAAAATCAAGTTAAAGATTGAAGTCAATAAGAAAAGGTAAGTACATCAAGATTTCAATATGTTTTTAAGTTTGTTATTATTGATAAAGCATGGAAATAATGTTATAGTAGAGTTTTCTTACATAAGGTCCTATGTTCTTGATATGTTAGTGAAGAAAAAAATAAGAGAAAGTGATGAGAAATGGTGTAGAAAAAGAAAATAAGGATGTTATAACATGGTAATTAATATCTTGTACTAAAACAGTTTTAGACAGCAGCAGTAGTCTAACTTTGAAAAATCATCAAAAATTATAGAAATATAATTATAAGATGAATAAAATATGAAATTAAATCTTATTAAGTATAGTTTCTTATAGAAGAAATTATGTAAGCAATGGAATTCTAAATAATGAGATATGATGAATTTTGTGAGACAAGGTCAGATTGATTTCGGGTTCCCCTGTTCTGAATTTGTAAAATCATAAAAAAATTGGATAAAAATAATTAGGGGCTTAAATTTATATGTTTAGAATCCTTAATGAGTATATTTTCAATATAAACAAATATGAACATCATTCGAATTCTGTACAAGGAGATAATTAATTTTTAGTGAAGAAGGGTCACAACTGTCAGACAGCAGAATAGGGGTAACTTTAAAGAATAAACTGTACTTATTGATTAAACAAAAAATTCTTAAAATTTTATGGTAAGAATATATATTAGTCTAGTTTCAGGGAAAATTAGCGGATCTTAATTTGGAGTTCTATAGCTCCAGATATAAATAATTTAGTGACTATGACACAGATGGACAGCTTGAATATTCATAAAAGTAAATAATAAAGATTATAGATAATGTTACTTACAAGTGTGCTACATACATCAAAGATGTGGAATGGAGAGGAGGAGGAGGAAAACATATATGAATATTCATTAAGCATGGCTAATTTGCATATTTTAGGCTTAGGGACTAAATTGAATAAAAGTAAAACTTTATGGTTAATTTTGTAAAGATATCAGAATTACCAAATTGCATGAAATGGATTATTTTATTATTTAAATTACAAAATTGAATGAAATTATTAATTTAGTTCAAGATCGGGGGAAAACATGTTTTAGGGATTAAATTGAAAAGTGTTGAAATTATGGAAAATTCTAATATTTTATAGAATTCATGGACTGTTATCAATATATATGAGAACAATAGCTGGAAATAAGGATTAAATTGCAAGAATTCTATTTTCCTGACCCTAAGGACGAAATCGTCATTAATTAAAAGTTTAAGGGCAAAATGGTAATTTTGCCTAGAGCATTAATTAAATGCATTAGAAGATGAAATGAATGAAAATGATGATCAAATTTATTTCTAAAGATCCGGACGACTCAAATATGAGACTTGATCGTGGAAAAGAAAAAATATCGGATTAATGAAATTATAAACACAAACAAGCAATGAGGTAAGTTTGTGTAACTTGAATTGTATTTTAAATACTTGAAATATGTGGTTATGTGATGAAAATATGATTTGAATGTTCAATTCATGATATTTGATGAAATATTGATAATACTCGATATAAATTGAAAATAAATCCCAGTTGAATGGAAAGAAAAATTCGATGGATCTCGAAAAGGAATTGACGGTAAAAGGATCTAGCAGGACGGGTGATCCTATTCGATATAGCCCTCCGAAGAATACGTGTAAAATGGATTTAGCCGGACGGGTAATTGAATTAGGGTCTGAATTTAGCTTCGACGGTAATTCAGATCCAAGCTCACTAGAGTAATTGTCGTTGAGGATTTAGCACGACCGGTAATCTCGACAATACTCTATGAGTTTATATTATAGGGATTTAGCTTTGGTGGTAATTCCCTTTGTAAGGATGAGGTTCATGGAGTGTGCTCTCGATATGAAATGTGTAAGACCATGGTTGAAAGATACCATGGCGACTGATATGAAATGTGTAAGACCATGGTTGAAAGATACCATGGCAACTGATATGAAATGTGTAAGACCATGGTTGAAAGATACCATGGCAACGTGATATGAAATGAACAAGACCATGGTTGAAAGATACCATGGCAACATGACGAGAAAATGAGTAAGACCATAGTTGAAAGACACTATGGCATCATGTCAAAGATAAATAAGACCGTGGATGGGAGGCGTTCTAACATCATTGAACAATTGATATTTAGGTAATATGTATCGGATGACGAATGGTTATATGAAATAATTAAGAAGATAGATAAACGAAATAAGTATAAGTACATGGAATATAATTTATGTTAAGTTTGATATAAGCTATTACCGGAATAAATATACATAAAATATATGGAAATGATGGAGCATGAAATATTGATATAATGAAATGAATGATATATGCTTATGAAGAAAGCGGTCGAGAGCATGATATGTTTCATGACATGTACATATATGATTATCTTTGATATGTTGATACAAGGAAATTATGTAAGTTGAGACTATTATTAAACTCAAGTGCGATATGTCGAGAAAATAGATATATCAATGTTGAATTTATATGAGATATGTGCAAGTATACTAACAATGTTGCTGTTTGATGCTTATACAACTGTCAAACTGTTGATTGAATGGTAATATATTTATTTATATGATGCATTGAATCGGCAAGTATTTAAATTTTTTTAGTGATCTGTAAATGGTAGTAATGCTTCGAAACCCTATTTTGGCAGCGGATACGGGTTAGGGGTGTTACAGTCCTTACATGGGCTGGGTTGTGTATTGATGCAAGAAGGTCGAGTTGTAGCTTATGCTTTGAGGCAATTGAAGCCACATGAGAAAAACTATCCGACCCATGATCTCGAATTAGCTGCCATCGTATTTGCTTTGAAAATATGGCTACACTACTTATTTGGAGAGAGGTGTCATATATATTCGGATCACAAAAGCCTCAAATATTTGATGTCTCAAAGAGATTTGAATCTGAGACAAAGACGTTGGCTTGAATTGTTGAAAGATTACGAGCTTGTCATTGACTATCACCCGGGAAAGGCTAACGTGGTTGCCGATGCTTTAAGTCGTAAGTCACTGTTTACTTTGCGAGCGATGAATGTACACTTGTCCATTTCATCCGATAATGTGTTAGTAGCAGAATTAAAAGCCAAACCGTTATTGATTCATCAATTATGTGACATCCTTAATTTGACCCTAGTCGAGATGTGGTTTCGGGACCACAAAATCGAGTTATAAAATTTATTAAATATTAAAATTCATATCTACTATGTGTGATAGTGCATGTGTGAAATTTTTTGATGCTTAAATTTTGTTAGTTGAATGTGAATTTTAGTCAAAGGGCTTATGTGAGACATTTGTGAAATAGGTTAGGTAAATATAAAGTGATCTATTAATGCATGTATTCAAAAATGTGGACTTGCATGTCAAAATACCCATTTTGGGATAGTGGCGGTCATGATATTGTTTTATATATAATATGTATTTTGATTTAACATTTTATATTACAAATGAATTAATAAATAAAAGGAGATATTAGATAATAGTTAGTGGGAGGAGAAACCAAAGTTGGTTCATCCTTGTCCTCCATTGCCGTAGCTTAAAGTGAGGGAGAAGAAAGTTTTGTTGTTTGATTTTTGGCTTAGATGATGGCTAGAATGAGGTATGTATTGAATAATTCTTGAAAATTTATGCATAATTGAGATGATTAGTTCAAATTTACTTATCCCATAGATTAAACTTAGGTTTTTGAGGTTGGAAATTCGGTCAATAAGCTTGAAACTCATAGTAGATACTTTTTTTTGTGACATTAAGATGGTTGGTTATATATTGACTTATTAGCTTTGAAAGTTGAATGACATTGGTTAATTTGTTCATGTGGGTATTCGGCCTTGTGAATGTTATGGAATAAGTTTCAATTATGTACATATGTGATTTTTGAATAATCGGTCATTTATCTAGTATATGTATAAATGGTAAATTGTTTTTAACTTGAAAGTTGAGATTAGTGTATTTAAAGAGAGTTGCCGAATGTGGTCCTTGAAGATGTTTTAATGAATAAAATGTGTAGTTGAGTTATAACATTCGGTTAAGGATTAAGAGTTCTAGCAAGTTGGTATAATGTATAGTTGTAAATCGCCTTGTATTTGACGTTTTTTTAAGGATAGGAAACGGCTAATTAAGATGTTGGATAAAATTCTAGTTAGGTTATGTTAAAGCATTCGGCATTTCTTATAGTATTGTATACGAGAGTGGGAAAAGATTAGTAATTATTCTAAGTGAGTTATGATCTTAATAGGAGCAAAATAGAATCGGCTATAATTATGATGGAGTGATTCGGTCATTGTTTGGCATAGGTGAAACCATTATGAAATTGCTACTTTGATCTTGGAATGAAAATTTTAAATGGAGGTTAAATTTGTTTGGTTAGGGCCGAATAGGGTTTATAAGTTAATGGTATGCTATATATATATATATAGTTAAATTTGTGTATATGAAAACGTGGTAAGTAATGTGAATTTTTGTTTGTGCATGCGAATTAGGTATTGGTATAATAAGCATAAAAGTTAGTCATGGCATATTTTATAAACATATTATGCATTGAAGTTATATGATTGTCAAATGTGACTATTAAAAAGTAATGTTGAATAAGTAATTAAACAAATTCATTTGTTTTAATTAAGCTCATGAGCAAAGAGGATCTAAATCAGATAAGGGAAAGGAGAAAGCAATCGAGTAGCCTATCCATGATTGTTCAAATAAATCCGAGGTAAGTCTTTGAGTAATGGAACTTAGCTTAAGATTTGATAAACGATGATATATATTTATATGAACATAATAAATAAAATGTGACCTAATGGTTCTACTTGAATTACATATTGAAATAAATAAGTTTCTAGCATATAGGTTTAGTTATAATGAAGAATGATATGGAATACGGGAAAAGATGGGACTATGAATTGGTGTAATTATCTATAGTAAAATGATAAGGAATAAGTTACTTCTATGAGCCTTAGCCGATTGGTTATTAGAAAAGTGATATTTAAATTATGATTTGTATTTGATAATAAGAAGTACTTATATATGATGATATGTTTTAAACTCAAATGGTAAGTTCTTAAGTGTTTGGACTTGGAAATTTAAGAGCAAATTGTAATAATCTGCTTAGGACAACAGCAGTAGCGTGATTTTTGAAAATCACCATAAATTGTTGGAGTGGAATTAGAGACTGAATAAAATATGTAATCAAAGATCAATGAGTCTAGTTTCTTATAAAATAAACAGTGCAAGCAAAGGAATTTCCTATAGAGAGATATTTAAAGTCATGTGTGACAGTGTCAGAATGAATCTGAAATCCCCTGTTCTGTTTTTAGAAAATCATTTTAAATAGTACAAAAAATTTTATAAGATAAAATTTATATTCTTAGACTCCTTAATGAGTCTAGTTTCAAATGAAATAAACAAGAACATATTTTGAAATCTGTACAATAAGAAATTTGATTCGTAGTGAAGAGTGGTCAGTATAGTCAAACAGTGAAATAGGGGAAACTTTAAGAAAATTCTGGTTTTGATTGGCCAAACCAAAAATCTTGAAAATTTTATGGATAAAATATATATGAGTCTATTTTCAGGGAAAAATTACGGCACTTCATTTGGAGTTTCGTAGCTCCAGTTACAAATAATTTAATGATTGTTGCTCAAGAAAACAGCTTGTAGTGAATCTGTGATTTTGTTGTAAACATTGATGAAACTAATTGAGTTGCTTATAAGCTATTGCTGAATTGATATACAAGATAAATATATAGGTGGTGAGGCCAAAATGGCTAAAATATAAATGTGTGCAAGTTATTCGAATGGCTATTTTATAAACGTAAGCAATATATATGTAATATGTGTTGATAGTTTTATAAATTGAAGGTGTGGTGACTTATATGTTGTTTAGCTGAATGGTTGTCATGAGAAGAATGTAAGTCATATGTGTATTTTCTTATTTAGTTGAAATTTTATTGAAAGGGATATATATATATATATATATATATATATATATATATATATATGTATATATAAATATGTGTTAAAGTCGAATGCTATTATGACATGAAGTTAAGGTACATGCTATACGCTTATATTGAATGAGGTTAATGAATTACAATGGTGATAGTTTGTGTGAAATGTGGTAACATGTGATTAAATATACATGGAATTTGGAAAGTATCCGGGTTAAGACTCGCTGACTGCGTGATGTGGCCTAATGGCTCTTGTGAAATGAGACTAGCTATATTGAGATACTGAATAAGTTCGAATGAAGTGATACCTTATTAATGTTTTTCCGTGTTGGAAAAATCGAAGGTATGTGAATTGATGTGTATACAACTTTGTGAATTAACTATGATGATATATCCGGCTTAAACTCCATGAGGCTTGGTGCTCGGTAAGCTGGATTCGGATTTTTTAAAACCTAGCAGGCTATGGCTAAGTGCCTTGAATTATTTCAAACCGAAGACCATTTGTATATCTTTAAGATAATGATTTAATTAGTTTCATAAAAATTTACTAATTTGAGTTGTATTCGGCAGGATGTGCAAATACAAGGTATGGATTGCGTTTGGTCATTTATGTATATGTGATAAGGAATATGTTTGGTCCTTTATATACGTATATGAAACTTTAATACTTGTCATGATTTGATTATTTGAAATATTAATGTGAATATGAACTAAAGAATTAAGCTCCTAAATACATATATACAATTATGTATGTGCACGAAATGAGTGCATATGATTAAGTGGTTAGAGGTATTGAAAGATTGAATTGGTAATTGGTAACTATGGAAACGGTAAGTGTACAAAGGTTAAGTATATGGTAAGTGATACTTACTTGCTATGTGAACTCGATTTCGTTTGTATTACAAATGTACTTGGGGAATCACTTATGAGATGGTTATAAGTTATATTCAACGAGTATTGACTCTATCAAATTGTTTATGTAAGATGAAAAAATGTATATGTGCTTCCAAATATGGAAACCGAATGTGATTATAGTGTTATGTTTTAGTTCGACTGATTAAACTAAAAGTAGCATTGATGTTTTTAAATGCGAAGGGGTATATACTCTTAAATTTGGATGAAATAGATGAATTACATGTGCATACATAGGGTTTAATCTATTTGACGAATGGTGATATATCTTGACATTTCAAAAGCGTGATTTGTGTAAGGCCTAATCTTAAGCGACTTAGTAATAAATCAACAATTACGGATGATCAGCACATTAAGTTGGCCAGGTATGTATTATGTACTTGTGTAGGCTTATTAAGCCCATCGAGACTTTACTTGGATTTTGTGTAAGTTATAAATGTATTTAATCCAGCAAAGTTAATTGTTTTACTTAAGACTTACTAAGCCTTGAAAGCTTACTCTGTTGTTACGTTTCTCTGTTTTATAGATTATCAAATTTGGCCTTTGCTCGGGGATCGTCAACAACTCGTCACACTATCACTATCCACTGTTTGGTACTGCTATGTTTTGGATTATTTTATGGTATGTATAGAATAAACTAGTAGCGGAATAATATTCTGGTTAATGTATATAATCCATGCGAAAATGGCATCTTTTGAATGTGTACTTATAGAAGTTTAATTTTATCCCTGGCTGTATTTAGCATTTATCTAAATGAATGATCTTTATTTCAAGAAAAAAAAGTAAAAAAAAAAAATTACTGTTCTGACATGAGTTACAAGTTTGGTAATACCCCTTTCCTATTCTGACAACGGTTATGGGATATGGGTGTTACAAATTATGTGAAACTCAGAAAGTCGATGATGAATTGGTTGCTAAACGAGCTGAATGTGTTTCAAATGTGGATTCAGAGTTTCAAATTGACGATAATGATTGTTTGAGGTTTAGAAGTCGATTGTGTGTTCCAAGAAATTCGGAACTTATTTCGATGATTTTGAGCGAGGCTCATACAAGCTGAATGTTAGTTCACCCGAGTAGTATGAAAATGTACAACGATCTAAAACGTCAGTATTGGTGGCATGGTATGAAACGAGACATTTCTGACTTTGTCTCGAAATGTTTGATATGGCAACAAGTGAAAGTGGAACATCAAGTGCCTTCGGGTTTACTTCAGCCGATCATGATACTCAAGTGGAAGTGGGATCGAGTCACGATGGATTTTGTGTCTGGGTTACCTTTGTCACCGAGCAAGAAAGATGCGATATGGGTTGTTGTAGATAGATTGACTAAATCAGCTCATTTCATTCCTGTACATATGGATTTCTCACTTGATAAGCTAGCTGAGTTGTATGTTTCTCAGATTGTCAGATTACACGGGGTACCCGTTTCAATTGTGTCAGATAGAGACCCAAGATTCACATCGCGATTTTGGAAGAAATTGCAAGAAGCATTAGGTACTAAGTTGCATTTTAGCACCGCTTTTCATCCCCAGACCGATGGTCAATCCGAGCAGATAATTCAGACACTCGAGGATATGTTGAGATGTTGCATCCTTGAGTTTAGTGGTTCATGGGAACGATATTTGCCTTTGATTGAATTCGCTTACAACAATAGTTTTCAATCAAGCATTAAGATGGCACCTTACGAGGCTTTGTACGGTCGTAAATGCCGTACATCGTTGTTTTGGACCAAGCTTAGCGAAAGTAAAATCTTCGGGGTTGATTTGATTAAAGATGCTGAGCAGAAAGTAAAAGTGATCCGTGAAAGTCTAAAAGCAGCTTCAGATCGTCAGAAGTCGTAAAAGTGATCCGTGAAAGTCTAAAAGCAGCTTCAGATCATCAGAAGTCGTATGCGGATTTAAAACGAAAAGACATTGAATATCAGGTCGGAGACAAAGTGTTTCTTAAAGTTTTACCTTGGAAAAAGGTGCTAACATTTGGCCGTAAGGGCAAATTGAGTCCGAGGTTCATCGGGCTGGTTGAAATATTCGAACGAGTTGGGCCGGTCGCATACAGATTGATTTTACCCCCTGAGCTTGAAAAGATTCACAACATTTTTCATGTTTCGATGCTTCGACGTTATAGATCCGATCCATCGCATATAATTAATCCATCTGAAGTTGAGATTCGATCTAATTTGAGTTACGAAGAAGAACCGGTTCGTATTTTGGCTCGTGAAGTAAAAGAACTACGAAATAAGAAAATCTCATTAGTGAAGGTACTGTGGCTTAAGCATGGGGTTGAAGAAGCTACTTGGAAACTTGAAGACTCTATGAAAGATCGATATCCTAACTTATTCACTGGTAAGATTTTCGGGGACGAAAATTCCTTATGTGGGGAAGAGTTGTGACAGCCCTAATTTGACCCTAGTCGGAAAGTGGTTTCGGGACCACAAAACCGAGTCATAAAAATAATTAACCGTTATATTCTATGCTTATTGTATGTGTAAATGCATGTGTGAAAGTTTCATGCTTTAATTTTGTCATTTGTATGTGAAATTTACTAAATAGGACTTATGTGAGACAATTGTGAAATGTGATAGGTTAATTTTAAAGTAGTCTATTAATGCATGTTATAAAAAGGATGGACTTGCATGTCAAATATTCATTTTTTTATGTAGTGGCCGGCCATGATGATGTTTTATATAGAATATATGTATTATTTATTAGTTAAATGGCTTTATATTTTATAATATTAATAAAAAAAATAAGAGAAAAAGGGGTGATGAAAACAAAGTTTCATCTTATATTTTAAGCTTGAGGAAGGTTAGTAAATTATGTTAGTTTTTGAAATTTTAAGCTTGTTTTAAGTTAATTAGTTAGGTTCATACTTAGCCCATGTCAAAACTTTGAAATTTGGGTGATGATTTGAGCATTCAGTTTTGGTTGATAAGGGAGGGGATTGGATTATTGTCTTTATGTTTTGATGAAGAATTGTTGAAGAGAAAAGTTTGAGTTAGTTAAGGTTATAAATTGCTAATACTCATATGTATAATAGCCGAACATGGATTTGCTTAATGACTTGAACAAATGCCGTTTGGGTGTTTTGAAATGAATAAATTAGATGTTTGATCATCTAAGGGTTCGGCATTGTGCATGATTTTTAAGAGTATGATTTTGAATAATATGAGTATTGGAATGTGAGTAATGTTATGCATAGGTAAAATTATTATGTTCGGCTTTGGTAGTATATATGTATCATTAATCCATTTTGCTAATAATATATAAGGTGATAAATAATAAGATTATTGATGACTTGTGTTTTATGACATTCGGCCAAAGGTCTTATGTGCTAGCAAATTCGGTATAAATGTTTAAGTATTATGCATTTTATATTTGATGTCTTGATGAATAATTAGTGGTTTATTGAAGTGAAAAAGTTAAATTTTGAGTTTTAGTTAAGCATGTGCATTCGGCATTTCTTAATTAACATTAGAGATGAGTGCATGAAATCGGCATGTGTATTTGTGAAAATGCTGAATGTGAACTTGAATAATGATTTGAGCATGATGTGTTGTATTGAGATTATGCTTAAGTGAAATTATAGATATATGTAATGAAATTGATTGGTGATATACATGTTTAAATAATATGAATGCAAAGAGTTGTGAAAGAGTAAATTGTAGTAAATCTGCTCGGGACTGCAGCTGTAACCTGAATTTGGAAAAGTCACCATAAATTGGGGGAGTGGAGTTAGAAGCTGAATAAATTATGTAATTAAATCTTAATGAGTCTAGTTTCAAATGAAATCAACGAGAACATATTTTGACTTCTGTACAATTAGAAATTTGATTCGTAGTAAAGGGTGGTCAGATTAGTCAAACAGTGAAACAGGGGAAACTTTAAGAAAAATCTGGTATTGATTGGCCAAACTAAAAATTCTAAAAATTTTAAGGATAAAAGATATATGAGTCTATTTTCAGGGAAATTTTACGGAAATTGATTTGGAGTTTCGTAGCTCCAGTTATAAATAATTTAGTGACTGTTGCTTAGGAAGACAGCTTATTGTGAATTTGGGATTTTGTGGTAAACATTGATAAAAAAATTTGTTAATGAGTTGCTTAATGTTTTCTTACAAACTTACTATGATCTATATGTGTGAAATTCGAATATATATATTATATTCCTGAAGTAATGCTTGAATAGTCGAATAATGACTAGTTTAAAATTTTTGAATTTAAGCTTAAGAGCAAAGAGGATCAAAGTTGGATAGGGGAAAAGAGAAAGTAATTGAGTAGCCTTTCCGTAACCGTTCAAGTATATCCGAGGTAAGTTTTGAGTAGTCACCTTTAGTATATAATTGATGATGCTTTGATATGTATATATATTAGATGAATTGTGACCTTTTGGTTCTACTTGAATTAAGTTGTGTGATAAATAATTTATGTATATGACTTATAGTCGAATGGTCACAATGGGTTAAGCCTGAATGATGAAATGGATATGTAATATTTATGTATGACTTTTGAACCGAAATGTAAATGATGGTGTTCATATGGAGCTTATATCCGAATGTAGCAAATGACTACTAATGTGATATGTTGAATGAGATGTGTTAATATATGATTAAATATGCATGATATTTGATGTGTATCCGGGCTTAAAGACCCGCAGGCTATATGCTGGAATTATATCTGGGTTATATCCCGCAGGCTTCGTGCTGGTAATATATCCGGTTTAAATCCCGCAGGCTTCGTGCTGTTATTATATCCGGGTTAAAGTCCCTGCAGGCCTAGTGCTGGTATTATATCTGAACTTAAAGTCCCGCAGGTTTTGTGCTGGTGACTAGATTCGGGTTTTAAACCTAGCAGGCTTAACGCCAGTGATTCGAGTAAGATTATGAATTCAAAAGTTTGAGGTAAACTACTATTGATTATGTATGATACATTATGATATTCAGGTACGTATTAGGTACTCGTATGTGAATTGATTTTTTTTAAAGTGAATTATTAGTATCAAAGAATGATATATGTGTGTGAATGATTATTATATCTACGAATAAGAGCATGACCTATTCGGTCGATGTCTGTCATTACAGGAAAGTATGTAACTTAAATTAATTGTATGAGCTATAAAGTAAAGTAAAGTATGTGCTGAAATTTCTTTGTGTATTTATATATTTATATACATATATATTCGGCCGATTGTACTTGTGTATATTCGGCCAAGTGATTTGTAATTAGAATATTCGTTTTGTGATACTAAATGCTCGTTATAAATGACAAGTTTTAATTGTTTGAATTGCTTAAAACTTACTAAGCCTTGAAAGCTTACTCTGTTCTTTATTTCTCTGTTTTATAGATTGTTGATTTTGGCCATCGACTCGGGGATCGTCAGCAGTTCGTCACACTATCGATCATTTTGGTACTATCATATTTTGGAGTTGATGTGGCACGTATAGGTTAGACTGTTGAGAACGATATTTTGTAAATGTAAATATTTAGCCATACGAATATGGCATATAATCTTGAATGTTTGTATAGTTTTCAGCTTGATTTTGGATTGTGTTTAATGTCTATATGAATGTGATAATTAAATGTTTAGTTCGGTAATACCTCTTAACCTTAATCCGTCGATTGGATATGGGTTAGGGGTGTTACAAGGAAAAAACCTTTTACAATCTCTCATCCTGTAATACTCAAAAAGCCCTATAGCATGCAATAAAAGCAACCGGTACTTATGATGAGAACAAACAAGCATTATTGATAAATTCAGTATAAGAACAATAACTCATCATGTAGACTCCATTGTTTAGTTTCCAATGCTTTTTAAAACATTCTTTGCATCCAAGAATTGAAAGAAAAGATTATACATTTTTAGAATGTAACTCACAACATGTAGAAAATACTTTAAACAACAATACTCGAATAAAGAATACTATAATTTGAAACAAGATGAAGGGCATCATAACCGAAACAAGCACATGATTAACTTCATCCACAAAAATATCCAGTAATTAAATCTATTGCTTTTATCTCTAGATCATGTGGATTAAGAATAGTTGTATAAACCTCAAAGTTTGCTGGAGAGCCAGACAACGGTTGAACATTAATGCCCCACTTCTTTTTGTCGAAACCATTTTTTAAAAGGGATGTTTGAAAAATGGGAATCGACTTTTGAAAAACGAAAACGGGATTCACCACCAACCTTTTTAGGTGTGATTGGATCACCTTATAAAACGTTTTGGTCTACAAAAATTAAGAAAATAGGTTCGGGAGTCGGTTACGTACGAGGAAGGATTAGCACCCTCGCAACGCCCAAAATTGGTACCAAATTGAATAGTCTTCTGTCTTAATGTCAAAGATTTGAAAGGATTTAAAAATAGGATCCCTTTTTTAAAATTGGAATTATTTAAGTTGAAAAATCGAGATTCCTTAGCTCCAAAAGAATACAAACATCATATACAGCATGATAGGACACGATATTCTTAAACTCTCGTAATTGAAATTATCTCGTGATTTACAAAATCTATTTAAAAGGATACTTTAGGCATTTAGACAAGCGGAAATCGCAACTTGACATGTTAAGGCACTATTTCCGAATTCCTAAATCTGAAAAACATTGCCTCATTTTTGAAAAACTTTTGGATAAAATATGACAATTAAATGAAATATATATTTTTTAAAATAATGATTTGAGTAAAATTTAAAAAATAATTTTCCAAGAGTAATACTAAAAAAATTATTAAAAATGAAATAGTTTGATATGATACTAAAATTATTAAAAATTAAAATATATAAAAAAATCAGGAAACATGGATTAAATCAAAATAAAAAGGGTTGAAAAACGAAGATGAACAAAGAATAAAATAAGAACAAACCGTAGAAAATAAGAACGTAAGAGGGAGAGAAATTTGAGTGAAAGCTCTCAAAAATTTTTATTGTTTCCCAAAACTCCAGTGTGTTTACAATGAAGTGAGAGGCCTCTATTTATAGTTGAACCTCCTCAAATCCAACGGTACAGATCAATTACATCAACGGTTAAGATTAAAAGGTATCTACAAATTAAATCTCTAAGATTACAAAATCATATCTTCTAAGATTGCATATCATATATAAGATTGCAATCATATCTAAGATTGTATCATATCTAAGATTGCATATCATATCTAAGATTGCATATCATTGAAGATTATATTTCCATATGAGTCAAGCTTGTAGATGGACCTTAAATCTTTTCAAGTAATGGGCCATTCCGATCGGGCCAAATTATATTTATAATTCTGGACTGAACTTGGACTTCGTTTTTTTTTGGGGTTTATTATTTTTGTTTTTGGACTTATTTCTGAGCCCGGGCAAAATTGAGTGTCTACAGCTGCCCCTCTTTACTCATTACTGTGTAACAGGAATAGAGCAAAGACTATAAAAGGACCAATTTTGCCCGGGCTCGCCGAGTCTTGAGTTTTTTATCCTTGATCTTCTTTAAATGGCCTCTTGACGGCTTCAATCTGCTTCACTGCAACTCAGGAAGGCGATATTTGCTATCTTTGATCTGCTTCCCGTCTAATATAGAGACACCAAATCTGTTATCTTCGATCTGCTCCCCGTCTAATACAGAGACGCCAAATCTGCTTCTTCAATCTGCTCCCCGTCTAATACAGAGATGCCAAATCATATCTCCAATTTGCTCCCGTCTATCTGAGATGCCAAATCTGTCATCTTGAATCTGCTTCGATGTAAACACATGAAGGTCAGATCTGCTATGTCTTCGATCTACTCCCCGTCTAATACAGAGATGCCAAATCATCTTGGATCTACTTCAATGAAGGTCCAATCTGTTATGACTTCGATCTGCTCCCCGTCTAATACAGAGATGCCAAATCATCGTGGATCTGCTTCAATGAAGGTCAGATCTGCTGTGTCTTCGATTTGCTTCCCGTCTAATACAGAGATGCCAAATCATCTTGGATCTGCTTCAATGAAGGTCAGATCTGCTATGTCTTCGATCTGCTCTCCGTCGAATATGGAGATGCCAAATCTGTTTCTTCGATTTGTTCTCTGACAGTACAGAGATGCCAAATCATCTTAGATCTGCTTGAGCATAAACACGTGAAAGCTAAATCTGCTATGTCTTCGATCTGCTCCTTGTCAATACAAGGATGCCAAATCATCTTGGATCTACTTCGATGTGAAGACATCCGAAGGTTAGATCTGCTATGTCTTCAATCTGCTCTCCGTCGAATATGGAGATGCCAAATCTGTTTCTTCGATTTATTCTCTGACAATACAGAGATGTTAAATCATTTTAGATCTGCTTCAGCGTAAACACGTGAAAGCCAAATCTGCTATGTCTTCGATCTGCTCCTTATCAATGCAAGGATGCCAAATCATCTTGGATCTACTTCGATGTGAAAACATTCGAAGGTTAGATCTGTTATGTCTTCGATCTGCTCCTTGTCAACCCAAAGATGCCAAATCATCTTGGATCTACTTCGATGTGAAGACATCCGAAGGTTAGATCTGCTATGTCTTCGATCTGCTCTCCGTCGAATATGGAGATGCCAAATCTATTTCTTCAATTTGTTTTCTGACAATACAGAGATGTTAAATCATCTTGGATCCACTTCAGCGTAAACACCTGAAGGTCAAATCTGCTATGCTTTAGCCTGTTACCCTACTGCTTAGGGGGTTAAGGCGCATCAATATTCATTGTCCCTTGAAGGACATAACCTGTATAATGTGTATGAGTTCATGCCTAATGATTAGGATGCTATGATCGAAGTGTGTCAAATGCTTCTAATTAAACCTGTTATAATGCAAAATGTTTATGAATATGACCCCTATTCCAGACGTCACCACTCATTCTTTCGTCGAAGTTTATCCTTATTTCTCTCGAAGCATCATTCCTACTTAGCCTGCGGGTTTGTACCATTCTTCAAATGCTATGACCCACCAAAAATGTCCGTAAGATGATCCTCTCTTAGGATCGAATCGTTTGATTTGTCCAATAATCATTTTGGACTAAAGAAAAAATTTCTTCGAGTTCTTTCAAACCTCACTTACGTGAATTCTTCGAATAATTGTTCTGTTTTAGTTTCTTGTATTATCTAGAAATTTTTAGAGTAATGAGCAAAACTTCATTTGTGAAAATTATTTAGTTCATCTATCATTATTTTAATGCAACATACTTTAAGAATAATGGAAGATGAATTTAATCTTGAGAATAATTAGATTTGAATAAATTTGTCAAAAATACAAAGAAAATTAATCTGAAAGCCTATCTTTGAGAAGAAAAAGAATCTAAAGATAGCAAATAGGAAAAAAGTTAGATGCCCTAAATATCGCCGCTTGAGCGTTTATATGCCAGCTTCATGAAGACTTTCTTGAATTCAACATGTGTTTAAAAGATCAAAAGTACTTTTTTGATGCCCCGATATGCAATGCGCTTCACTCTTCGTTGAATCAGGTATAGCAAGATTACTGTGTGCTCTTCAAAATTTGAGCTGCCCTTTCGAGTTTTCAACTCAAAACCCCTTTGGTCACAAGGCGCCCTTTGTGGGTTTTCACCTTGGCCTCTCCGTTTTTTTTTCGAAAACTCAAGGCGCCCTTTGCAGGTTTTCACCCTAAACTCTTCTCTCCTTTAGACAACGTATTTTTTGACTGAGTCTGAATTCACTGGATTAGGCAAACTCTTCCCATCCATTTCCGTTAAGATCAATGCACCCCTAGAGAAGGCCTTCTTCAAGACATACGGCCCTTCCCAATTTGGCATCCATTTTCCTCTAAAGTCTTTCTGAATAGGGAGGATCTTTTTCAGCACAAGATCCCCCTCGTGGAATTCTCTTGGTCGCACTTTCTTGTCGTAAGCTCGCATCATTCGCTTCTGATACATCTGACCATGACGAATGGCCTTTAGCCTCTTTTCCTCAATCAAGTTCAACTGATCATATCGCGATTGTATCTATTCAGCTTCATTCAACTTTATCTCTGACAAGACTTGAAGAGGCGGTATTTCCACTTCAATGGGTAACACTGCTTCCATCCCATAAACCAATGAGAAAGGAGTTGTCCCAGTAGAGGTTCTGACAGACGTTCGGTAAGCTAAGAGTGCAAATGGTAGCTTCTCATGCCAGTCTCTGTAGGTTTCAGTCATTTTCCCCACTATCTTTTTGATGTTTTTGTTAGCGACTTCCCTCGCCCCATTCATCTTTAGGCGTCTGGCGAAGAGTTATGATGCTTAATCTTGAACTGACTGCAAACTTCTGTTATCTTTTTGTTGTTCAAGTTCAGTGTATTTTCTGATATGATCCTTTCAGGCATCCCATACCGACAAATAATCTCTTTCTTCAAGAAATGACTTATAGCCGACTTAGTAAATTCGCATAAGAAGCAGCCTCTACCCACTTCGTGAAGTAATCAATGACCACAAAAATAAAGCGATGCCCATTTAAAGCTTTTGGTGATATTGGCCCAATGACATCCATGCCCCACATAAAAAAAGGCCATGGAGAAGTCATAACGTGTAGAGGTGAAGGTGGTACATGAATCTTGTCTCCATAAATCTGACATTTATGGCATTTTTTGGCGTAGTTGATACAATCCCCTTTCAAAGTAGACCAATAATATCCAAACCTCATGATTTGTCTAGCCATCGTGAAACCATTAGCGTCGTCCCACAAACACCCTTGTGAACTTCTTCCAAGATTAACTTAGCTTCCCACGGCGTCAACACATCTCAACAGTACTTGGTCCTTTCTTCTTTTGTACAAGATGTCCCCATCCAAAATGTAGTCGCAGGCTAATCTCCTTAAAGTTCGCTTATCATTTTCAGTTGCCTATTCTAGGTATTTACGATTACTCACATATCGCAATATATCCTGATACCAAGGGTTATCATCCTTTTCTTCTTCCTCAATGTTACAACAGTGAGCTAGAGCCTCGAAGATACTCATCTAAATGGGTCTCATCTCCTCCTCTTTATTCACTTTAATCATTGAAGCCAAGGTTGCTAGAGCATCTGCCATCTGGTTTTCATCTCGTGGGATATAATTGAAAGTGATGTCATCGAACTCCTTAAGTAACCCTAAAACTACCTTTCGATAATTGATCATTTTAGGATCCCTTGTCTCCCATTCACCTTTAAGCTGGTAAATTACCAACGCGGAGTCTCCATAAACTTCCAAAGTTCTTATTCTTCGCTCTATAGCCGCTCAGAGTCCCATGATGCACGCTTCATACTCGGCCATATTGTTTGTGCAATCAAAATTCAACTTGCACATGAATGGATAATAATCACCATTTGGGGATACCAAGGCTGCCCTAATTCCATTTCCCACTGCATTGGATGCCCCCATCAAAGCTCAACTTCCAAGGATAATCCTCTGTAGCTGCTACATACATCAACTCCTCATTTGGGAAATCAAAATTCAACGGCTCATAGTCTTCTAGAGCTCTATTAACCATAAATTCCACTATCGCACTTCCTTTTATAGCCTTCTGGCTCACATAAACTATGTCAAACTCTGAAAGCAGAATTTTCCACCTCGCCATTCTTCCATTCAAAGCTGTTGACTCCATCATATACTTCAGAGGATCAAGTTTTGAAATAAGCCAAGTAGTATGATACAACATATATTGCCTCAACCTTCGAGTCGTCTAGATTAAAGCACAGCACAATTTCTCAATTGGCGAATATCTCATCTCACACTCTGTGAATTTCTTGCTGAGGTAGTATATCGCTTTCTCCTTTCTTCCTGACTCGTCATGTTGGCCAAGCACACATCCCATAGAATTGCTAAACACTGATAAGTACAGAATTAATGGTCCACCTGGATTAGGTGGAGATAACACAGGAGCATTTAACAAGTATTGTTTAACTTTATCGAAAGCACTCTGGCATTCCTCATCCCAAGTACCTTGGTTGTGTTTTCTAAGGAGGCAAAATATAGGGTCACATTTCTCAGTTAATTGTGAAATAAACCGAGCAATATAATTCAACCTTCCAAGAAAACCCCGAACTTCTTTCTGAGTACGCGGTGAAGGCAAATCTTGTATGGCTCTAACTTTGTCTGAATCAACTTCTATTCCTTTTTCACTGACCATAAAACCTAGTAAATTCCCCGACCTGGCTCTGAAAGTGCATTTTGTTGGATTAAATTTTAACTGAAACTTCTTTAATCTCAAGAATAGTTTCTTTAAAACCTCAATATGTTCCTCCTCTGTTCGAGATTTGGCAATCATATCATCAACATACACCTCAATTTCCTTGTGCATCATATCGTGAAATAAGGTCACCATAGCCCTTTGGTATGTTGCCTCTGCATTCTTTAGCCCAAAGGGCATTACCTTGTAACAGAAAGTCCACCACAAAGTTATAAAGGTAGTTTTGTCCATGTCTTCAGGATGCATCTTTATCTGATTGCACCCTGAAAAACCATCCATGAAGGAGAACAACGAATATCTCGCTGTGTTGTCTACCAAAGTGGCTATGTGAGGCAGAGGGAAATTATCTTTTGGGCTAGCTTTATTCAGATCCCTGTAATCAACACACATTCGTACCTTCCCATCCTTCTTAGGAACTGGTATAATGTTAGCTACCCATTCAGAATACTTCACCTCTTGTAAGAATCCTGCATCGAACTGTTTCTTGACTTTATCCTTTATTTTTAATACGATATCTGGTCTCATTCTTCGCAACTTCTGTTGAACTGGTTTACAATCCTGTCTTATTGGAAGACGATACATCACAATATCAGTATTTAACCTTGGCATATCTTAATAGGACCATGCGAAGATATCCTTGAACTCACGTAACAACTCAATCAGTCCTTGCCTTATATCATCAGCAATATGCATGCCAATTTTCACCTCTTTCCCTTCCTCTAGGGCTACATTCTCTACTGCCTCTTTCTCATGTAGCATGATTTGTTTCTCCTCCTGTTTCACCATCCTCAAAAGATCTAGAGACACATCACAATCCTGGACATCTTCAAAATCCTGTGATTCCTCTAAACACATGTCTTGCTCACGAGAGAAATCAGGATTTGTAATATCAATGCTCATGTCATTGATATCTAGGGATCTGTGAAGTATAAAGAATATACAATGAATGAATGAATTTAAGAATGATTATTTATGTACTATGAATGAAAGAATAAGAATTGCCAAAATTTAACGGAATATTGGTTGATAAAGATGAAACAATACTCGTTCAAATTGATAAAAGTTATGCTTTATTAAAAAATAATAGATGATTGTAAGCCCATTTCACAAATGAAATCCTATTACTCTTAGGCTCTAGAGTAACAAGAATGTTTCGAGAATTACTCTAAAAAATTCCTAAAAACTACAGGAAGTTCCTCCAGAGTCCAATTGTCCAGAGAGCTTCCCGGTTCGTAAGAGCGAATGTCATTCTGTAACTGTTCAAATCTTTGGTCCATGTTATTAGTTTTTGCATGAGTTCTGAGTGATGTGTTGCTTCCAGATTTTCTTTCTCTTACTCTCTTTCTCCCTATTAATTTTCACTAATTAGGGTCTTTCTATAAACTTGAATGCATATGATACAATGAGATGCTATGAAATACAAATGCATGAATGCAAAAAGATGTCGATTCTGATTCAATTTCATTTTAGAAAACGTTATTTAAGGAACAAAAATCTTTTCATAAAACGGATTACAAATACGCTTTCGCCCGTAGGCCTAGAGTCTTAACCCTATCTAATAACAATGTTAACTCTCGTCCTCTGTCTGACGATGACTCATACATTATACTCAGTGTTCTAGCTTGTATTGCCAAATCCTGCAAGTGTTCAGCAACCTCTCGAATCTGAACTAAGGTTTCTCCCATGAGATAATCCCTATTTTCAACTTGATCCTGAAGATGGTGAAGTTCTCCCTTCCACTATTCTTCTCTTGCCTCGAGCTACTCAATCCGTAGCTCACAGCCCTGTAGTGCTGTTTCCAACCTTCCGATATCGTGTTTTATTTCCTCGATCTTATTCAAGCTTGCCTTTAACTCGATTGCAAGGTTACAACTTCGGTGATGATGAAGAGATCGTCCAAGTTCAGCCACCTTAGTTTTTAATCCTTGATTTTCCTTCTTTAGGGCCTGATTACGTGACTGCATCTCTTGGAACTTATTCTCCCAATACTAAGCTTTGGTTCTTTCTTCCTGAATCTCTTGCTGCCACTGCTCTGGAGATCTCCCTAATCCGACCCTTTTCAAAGTTACCTGGGCCTTTTTATAGTGCGTCTTTAAATCATCTCGATCTTCCTCGATCTTTCTCTTTTCCTTTTTCACCTTCTCGACTTCCATCTTTTGAACATCGACGTCGAGACTTAAGCATATTTTTTCCTCTTCGAGCTTTTCAATCCTCTTTTCAATCTCTGAATTCTTTCTCCCAAACTCTTACTTCATAACCTCCAACTCTGATGGAATCATTCGTAAGCTCTCCTCTAATGATCGAGCCACTCCCAAAATTGGCCTAGGGACATTATCGTTGACTCTCCTACTAAACCACCCTTTATACTTAAGGATTGACGTCGAGCCTTCGGTCAAGATCTTCATACAGAAAGGCTTTTTCCAAGCCTCAGAAATCGCTCGCATATTCTTCTTATAGTGATCTCCTTTAAAAGAGAAATCACTTTGAGCTAGACCCTGTGTAACCGGTATAAACTGCCTCGCTCTATATTGCCTTAGAACAAGCAATGGTGCATATCCAACAACTCCCCAAATTCTTGGCAAAGGGACCCAATCAAAACTGCCACAGCGGTAAAGGACTTCACTAGGAACCAACCAAGGAGCTTTCTACATAACATCTTCCTCTCGAAGATTCTGAAGAATGTCTATCCACCTCTAATCTGAAATGTCATCTCTCCTCGGCATGTCTACTGCTTCTTTTAAGAGAGAATAACCCTCAAAGAATACTCGGCAAGGAACCTTATCAAGTTTCTAAAAATGACTGTGGAACCAAACCAACAGCAACTGTGTACATCCAATGAATCTACCTTCGTCGGCTGTCCGACATGCACTTAAAGATCTAAATGTCTCAGTTAGGATTACTGGTACCGATGTATTCTGCTTACCAACGAGATCGAAAAAATCCGCAACTGCCTCATCTATGTGCCCCAACGCCTTTGGGAAAATCACCATGCCGTAAATACTCAAAGCTAGGACGTCAACCCTTTTCTTTACGTCTGGATGTGTCGATATCAAATCCCTAAAAACGGATCATGGAACGCACTTACTATCACCCTTTTGCTGTATACGAGCTACAGCCCACTGCTCACTCATCCCAGTAATCATCACCAACTTCTTTGCAAAAGTTGGAAGACTAGCAGGCCTAACATAAGCCTTGTGACCCTGAATCCTCGGGCAACGCAGTAAAGTCGTATACTCTTCCAAAGTAGGTGCAAGATCAACATCACCAAATGTAAAGCAACTATAAGCAGGGTTCCAGAACTGTACCATAGCTCGAAACAAGTGCCAATCTACTTTGACGTCTAGCAAATAGGAAAAGTCTCCATAATTCTGATAGAAAAGCTGCTTAGCCTCGTCATCCCATTGGGCTCAAATGTTTTTTAACTCCTGAAACTCATTCTGCATCAAATTAATACGGGTGAAGTCTCATAACTCTGATGTATATCCCTCAGTGACACTATCTCCTTTCTCTAACTGGGTTTTCTCTGACCAGGTACAGACAGAAGCATTGTCCTCCACTCTATCAAGGTATTCATTCCTCATTACCAAACTTTCTAATCTAGAAATCGAGCCGTGAATCGACACCGTTAAATGTTAAATGACATGCAATGACAGCAAAATAAAAATAGGTCAGTATCATAAAAAAAATGATAAACAAGTACTTGCAAAGGTAGCTTACTAAAGGCTATCATTATCTTTCCTAAACTCTTTAAAGTTCACTATATGAGTTTTAGCTCTAAAGCTAGGGTACCTGAACCAGCAGATTCCTTGGTCTTCACCCATTATAGGCTCATATAGACCAAGTTCAGTTCAGGGGGACACATTTCCCTATGGTCATACGGAGATGAAAATCTCACGAAAACATAGGTACAGTATCCCGGAAGCAATCCACTAGCTCATACGAAGATGAAAACCTTACGAAAGCGTAGCTTCTTACTCCCACTTAAGGGTGTGACCACAACGGTCATGCAAATGCAATGTACAGCAATAAGGTAACAAACATATGCAGCAAACACATGTAAAAAGGATCCAATTTTAAATTTAAAAAACTTCTGACATTAAGACAGAAAATACTCAATTTCTTGGCTTGACTCTTTTAGGTCCCTAGTGGAGTCGCCAAGTTGTTGAAACCATTTTTTAAAAGGGATGTTTGAAAAATGGGGATCGACTTTTGAAAAACGAAAACGGGAGTCGCCACCAACATTTTTAGGTGTGATTGGATCACCTTATAAAACGTTTTGGTCTACGAAAATTAAGAAAACAGGTTCGGGAGTCTGTTATGTACGAGGAAGGATTAGCACCCTCGCAACGCCCAAAATTGGTACCAAATTGAATAGTCTTCTGTCTTAATGTCAAAAATTTGAAAGGATTTAAAAATAGGATCCCTTTTTAAAACCGAAATTATTTAAGTTGAAAAATCGAGATTCCTTAGCTCCAAAAGAATACAAACATCACATCCAGTATGATAGGACACGATATTCTTAAACTCTCGTAACTGAAATCATCTCGTGATTTACAAAATCTATTTAGAAGGATACTTTAGGCATTTAGACAAACGGGAAATCGCAACCCCGCATGTTAGGGCACTATTTCCTGAATTCCTAAATACGAAAAACATTGCCTCATTTTAGAAAAACTTTTGGATAAAATATGACAATTAAATGAAATATATATTTTTTTAAATAATGATTTGAGTAAAATTTTAAAAATAAATTGCTAAGAGTAATCTAAAAAATTATTAAAAATGAAAGAGTTTGATATGATACTAAAATTATTAAAAATTAAAATATATAAAAAAACAGGAAAACATGGATTAAATCAAAATAAAAAGGGTTGAAAAATGAAGATGAACAAAGAATAAAATAAGAACAAACCAAAGAAAATAAGAACGTAAGAGGGAGAGAAATTTGAGTGAAAGCTCTAAAAAAATTTTATTGTTTCCCAAAACTCCAGTGTGTTTATAATGAAGGGAGAGGCCTCTATTTATAGTTGAACCTCCTCAAATCCAACGGTACAGATCAATTACATCAACGGTTAAGATTAAAAGGTACTTACAAATTAAATCTCTAAGATTATATAATCATATCTTCTAAGATTGCATATCATATCTAAGATTGTATCATATCTAAGATTGCATATCATTGAAGATTATATTTCCATATGAGTCAAGCTTATAGATGGACCTTAAATCTTTTCAAGTAATAGGCCATTCTGATCGGGCCAAATTATATTTGTAATTCTGGACTGAACTTAGACTTCATTTTTTTTTGAGTTTATTATTTTTGTTTTTGGACTTATCTCTGGGCTCGGGCAAAATTGAGTGTCTACACTTTTCATCCAAAAGAAATGCTGCCAAAGCCCTCTTCTAGTAAAGTATTTCAAGTTCATCAATGTACTCATTGCCATCATATACATGCAATAAACAAAAGATAATTGGCTGCTAAATCAAAACCAAAAATAGAATTAAGTCTCTTTTCACTTTGGTTAATTATACATAATATATACCTTTTACCAGGTAGTCCTTAGGAATACTTGCTTGTAAGGCATGACCCGACTGCCTCCATCACAACACAGGATGTAAACCATCAATTTGCCCTCTTAAAGCACACAATAACAGAAGCCTCTCATTTTACAAATTATAGAACCATAAATTTCCGTTATTAACATCCACGAGATAGTCAAGCATTGAACATTGCTTCTCACAGAAATGCAAAGTCTTAAGCAACTAGCAATTCTAATTTCAAAACATTGCAATTAGTAAAAGACCTAAACTGAAATTTCTTCATCTAAACTTGTATCAGGTAGTACAAACCACAACAAAAAGGTTTTTCTCAAATCTATAATCTATAATAACAACCACACAAACACTGAAACAAAAGGAATACAGATTGAATTTCGAATCAAATTTACAGCAAATTAAAACAACAAAAAGAATCAAAGAAGAATTAAAATAGATTAAGTAAGCCTTTCGAAGTGAAACAAATCTAAACAAGTTAAAAAGAACAAAAGAAGAAGAAGATTAAAACGAGTTAAGATTATCAACTTGGCTGTCTCGGAACAATTCAAATCAAAATTCTAGGGTTTAATTTTCAATGAAATGGAAAAGATGGATGCAGATGGGGAGGGTGACTCCAAATATATATGTCGATTGGTGGTGTAGTAACCATTTTGACAACAAAAGGGGAAGATGAGGAAAATCAAATATGAACGTCGACGTCTAGTGTTGAGAATCATTGTTGGCTGACGGCAAGCAGAAGATCGGGTATCAAGGATGGGGGAAGGGGAAGGGGAAGGGGAAGGGGAAGGGGAAAGGAAAGGGAAGATCAGGTATTCAGAGTTCTTGGCTTCTTTTCCTGAAAATGTCTTACCGAAATAAAAACGGTAATACATTTTCCCAAATTAAAGGCCTCATTTCTCGTGTTTTGTAATTCATTTTACGTTAGAAATTCTTTTCAGCCAAATAAACACTAGAAAAGGCTGAAAAGCTTTTCCGGAAAATGATTTCATGCCAAACAAACAGAGCCTAAGGTGTTCTCTACTGCTACATTTAAGAAGTTAATTTTTAATATTGGATTGCGTTGTCTCAAAGATCTTAGGTGATGTTTACATGAAGGGGAGTAAATTCGCCCCAAATGTTTTTGGTTGTAATATACTATGTGTAGGAGTCCAATTTTGCTCGGGCCTAATAATAAAAAATCCAAAATACTAAAAGTCCAATTACAAAATTACAGGCTTGCTAACACAAACTCTAAGGCCCACAACATTAAGTTTTTTTAGAAAACTAAAACAAAACCCTAGCCCCTTCGTGTCGCACCCCCTTGTCAACGTGCTCGTGCCCCGAGGTCTACCACCGCTACTCCTCCGCCACCGCCACCGCCATCCTCTGCCATTCTTGCAAAGAAAAAGCAAAACACAAGAATAGCAAACACACAATGGAAGCAATAACAATAGAAAAAATAAAAAAAATAACATTGTAAAACAACTATAAAAAGCCTAAAAAATAGATTGTAATCGCTCTTTTTTTTTTGAAAAATCGAAATAAAAAAAAGCAATCAAAAAACAAGAATACAAAAAAAAAACTCCTCAAGTGATTTATTCTTTTTTTTCTTTTTGAAACGAATAAATAAAAATTGTAAAACCTTACCCGTCGGTTCGTCTCCCATCGCCGATGGAGACCACTGCCGGAATCTGGGTACCTCGAAACCCATTTGGGTTCTGATGAGGGTTTAAAAAGGCGGCGAGACTGAGTTTCTTTTTTGCATATTATTTTTATTTTTTGATTTCTAAACCAAAAATCAAGTTTTAAAGTTTTTTTTTTTTAAAAAAAAAGATTGAAAGAAGGTTTTTTTTTTATCTCTCCGGCCACCGGAGGTGACGGTCGCTATCGCCGATGACCGGTGGCCATGGCGGTGACTGTCGGTAAAGCACAGTGGCCCCTTAGGCCGAACATGGGAAGACTTTGAGAGAAAAATATTAGGCTTTAAGGTTTTTTTTTTTTTAAATCTGAGCAGGATGAAATTTTTTTAAAAAAATTGATTTATATAGGGATGATTAAACGACGTCGTTTTGACTGGTGCTCAGAAGCCCCAAAACGGCGTCATTTCGGAGCAGGACCCGATTGCCCAACCCAGATCCCTGGAATCCGCGTGTTTTTGTAAAGTGGGCTATTTACGACTTCGGTCCTTCCTTTTTTTAAAGGCTTTTCAATCTAGTCCTATTTTCATTTTTTTTCTTTTTTAAATTTATTCACTTAAATTTATTTGTTTTTTAATTTTGGTCCTCTGGTCAATTGGTCCATTGGAACGGGGCATTTAGAGGGGTCTGGGAATAATTTCCCATTTGATCCCTACTCTTTTTCGTGCGTTCGGTCTTGGTCCTTGATTCTGCCTTTTTTTATTTACAATTTATCTCCTTAAATTTTATTTTAATTTCGATTTAGTCCTTATTTATTTATTAATTTATTACAATTTAGACTCTTAATTTCATTCGATTTGATTTAATCTTTAGCATATTTTAATTCAACCTTTCCACAAAATTTTTATTTTATTTTATTTATTTATTTATTATTATTTCTTCATCCTTTTACACTAAAAATACATTATTCATACTTTTTTTAATTGTGCGTTTTATTATTATTGTTATCATTTTAATGTTTTTGTTATTCTTCTTGTTTTATTATTATTTTTATTATTTTAATATCTTCATGTTATGTTTATTGATTTTTTTAAATTGTGTATTTTCCATTTTCATTTTTATTTTAAGTTACTTTATTTATTTTATTATTGCAATCTAATTATTAATATTGTTAACATTCTACTCGTATAGCTATTTTACATTATTTAATTACCATCGTACTATACATTACGTTTAAAAAATATTTGTTGGTTTTTATACGATGCCGAATAAATTGTATATATAATTTTAAGTGTTACATTAATTTTTGCACAACGCATAAAAAAGGAAAATTTTTAAACTAAGGCAATGTTTATTATTTTTGGAATTAGAAGAGTCGTGTTCCTAACTTATAGTATATGGTTTCTTTCTAAAATTGAGATAATCGAATACTCATTTCAAAAATATAAAAATGAGATTCAAGTAACGATCAAGTGGTGTTTATTCTTGATTTCTATGATTTAAGGCATTGTGTCCTAATTTACTAGACCTGATCTTTCCTTTTCGATTAACTTGAAATAAGCGCTTTTCACGAAAATTAATTTAATAATGCCTCAATACAAAAAGGGATCATGTTTTAAACTCCCTTCAAATTTTCAATTCTCGACATTAAGACATGAAGTAATCAATTAGGTACCAATTTTAGGCGTAACGAGGGTGTTAATCCTTCCTCGTGTATAACCGACTCCTGAACTCATTTTTTGGATTTTTGTAGATCGAAAAACATTGTTTTAGTAAATCAAATATTTTATTAAAACGATCAAATTACTAGACGATCCGATCACACCTCATAAAAAGGATTGGTGACGACTTCCATTTTCATTTTAAAATAAAAAGTCAACTTAAAAAAAAACGTTTTGACACTATGTATCAAAGGATTATGTACTCTTTTTTTCCTTCCCTAAGTTTTTGCCCCATAGGATTTTTTCTAGTAAGGTTTTTAATGAGACATATCCTTTATACAATGATCATCCAAAAGGGAGTGTTATGAATACTATTAAGTGGATGTTCAACCTTTCACCTTTCATCTACTTTAACAGTGAACCTTTTATCTTCCTTAAACCTTTCATCTTCTTATAACCTCTTTCCTATTTATGTATTAGAATATGAAGAGTCTAATCTCCTATATATATATATATATATATATATATATATGAGGATTATGCTACTTGTAAAAATGATGAAAAATATAGAATGTAATAGAAATCTTCATATTCTCATATCTATCTTTTATCTATTATTTTTGTTTATAATACATACTTACTTTTATAATAACATAAAATTATTATATTGGAATTAAATTATAATATGTTGTCTTTTACTTTTAAAATTGAAGAGATAATTGGTTGCCTTGGTGAAGCGAGGGAGGCTGGCAGGGCCTACTCCTTAAAATAAAAAAATTTCCTTTTAGCCCTTTATAATTTATAAAATTTTAAATTAGTAATGATAAAATTGTACTTTGATCTCCCAAAATGATAGTAAATTGATTTACTCATTTTAAAATTATAAAAATATATGACATTAAAATAGTAAATTTATATTTTTACTATCGTAAAAGTATACAACGTAATTTCACAACTTTCCAAAAAAAGTTTTTAATTTCGCCTCTGACTACTTGCCCTCTTTATAATTTTCATTTTAATTTATGGAGCTCATTTTTCTTAATTTAATGTCTCTAGAGCTATTTGGTTTAGGGGACCACTTTCAATCAAAATTCAAGCTTTCAACTTGATCGCTATCTTGGAATGAATCCCTCAACGGTTGCAATTTGATAACATAAATACAAAGGAGGCGAGAGACTTTGATACCATCCTCACATGCACATTGTGTGGCGATAAATGATGTCATCTTCCAAAAGGTCTTACAACGATGTGATTTATTATTGGAGAAACCTCATTTGAATGCTATCAGAGACAGCAGCAAACTGACAGAACTTGGGGTGGATGAGGGAAACGAAATTGAATGGGTTCTCTCTTTAAAAATCATGGAGGGGAACGAAAGTGGCAATTTGGCTATTCAACTATGGCGGAGGGTCAGTTTTAAACAGAGGAGCAACATCATTGCAGGAAGATCCAAGGCAGATTGGAAGCAAAACTTGGAAATGCAGAAGAAAATCAAAGGATGAGTGCTCTCCTTCAGTCGTTGACTTGTAATGGGAGGTAGTATCCTTTTAAAATAATCTCAAAATAATGGGATGTATTTCTAAGGAATTGTTTAAAGATGGAATTGAAAATTAGTGACAAAACTTTCTTTTATCACTGATTTAATAATATTAGTGAAATGCAAATTATTTTTTTTCCAAATTTATTTTCTACATCAAAAGCATTTTCTTTCTATTTCTACAATGGTGTGACTTGAATTTGTTTTTGGTTTTTAAAATTTCTTTTATTTCTTTCATTTTACATTGATTTGATTTGATTACTTACAAATAAACATTTCTATTCCTTGACGCTAGTACCACATATATTAACAAATAAATAAGAGTGAGTCGAATTTAGGAGCATAGCTAAGGGCTGGCAGGGGTCCCAGGCCCCTAAAATGAATATTTTTTAAAATTTTAATTTAGTAAAAGTAAACATCCTTAAAAATGATAAAAATTTAATGTAATCCTTTAAAATTTTTAAAAATATAGGCTATTAAAATGGTAAAATTATAATTTTATTATCATAAAATTATAATTTAATTTTGGTTCACCTAAAAAGATTTTCTGACTTCACCCCTAGTCGAGCTAGTTGATAACAGAATAGGATAAGTTTTTTGGAAATTCAGTTTTTTTATTTACCTATAGATGAAAAAGGGCGAGTGACAATTAAATTTTTATTCATTAAACCCGAAAACTCAAAATAACCTTCTAAATTTAATAATACTAAATTATGTTACTAAAAAACTTTTAGTTCTTTTTAGAAGGTAGGAAGTTGCGATGGTTGTTATTATTATTATTATTATTATTTGTGTGAATCCAACAAAAAGCTGTTGTTGGTTGGCAAAGCTTGGCATGAGGCAATATGAAAGTAGAAGACACATGTAGTACCACATGAGATATCCTTTACCACCAAAATATTTCTTCATAGTAACCCTCTTCACACTCTATTGTATTCAAACTCACAAATTAATAAATATGATAAATTACACTGGTTATATATTTATGGATACACATTATTCTAGTTGGTATAAACGAAATATGACAATAGTAAATAATAGAAGTTAAATTTTATATTAAAAAAAGTATGATTTAAAGTTTTTATTTATTATTAAAACGAAATGTATCGAGTAATACAATAAATATCAATACAAATTTAATTATTACGGGTTCAACCCTAAACTTGAGATCATTGCAGATTTTTTACCATTATGACACTAAAAATTTAGATTATATTGAAAAAAAAAAAACAAAGATTATTTCCTTTAAAATAAATTTTCACCCCGTTAGTGACGGTTATCAGTTACCATTTCACAAATCGTCGCTAAAAATATTACTGTTCAACTCGTCGGTAATACTAGACCTCTATGTTATTATATAGCGGCCGAATTTACTCACCGACACTTTGCTGCATGGTTCAAGGTGAAGGAAAGTGGTAACCCCACTTCGTAATCTTCCTAAGTTAATGCTTACCTTGGGAAAAACAGCTGATTTTTTTTTTTGCCGACAAATTTAAATAACCGTAACGAAAAAAATGATATTATAGATTATAGTAAAATTTTGGGTGCAATTTGTGGTGGTAGCTTTGGTTTGATTTCGTTAATATAAAAATCACATGGAACATGGCTTAGTATCCAAAGCTCATCTCATCATGTGCTGCCAATTCTGGTCCATGCATTTTCACCGACGTTTGTGGAGAAAGCGACCTAATATTTTTGGTATAACTCTATTAACAAGTACACTTCTAAGTGAATAAATTGTTATTATTTATAGTGAGATAAAAAAAAAAACCATATTTTACATTACATGAATAAATACAATACTTATACAATTGAACCCTGCAAAAAAATTTATAATGACAACCATTTTTGTAGCTAATAGCCATGGCTACAAGCAAAACCACTTTACATAACAGAGCAATATAAGCACAGGCCTTTTTTTTTTTTTTTACGAATGAACATTTGCATTATATATATTGTAAACAAATTAATGAAAGCTGAAACACAAGTAAAGAACCCAGAATTCTACCGTCTTTGTTTGATCTGAATCTTGAAACAGAGAAGCTTATTGGTTTTTCCAGATCAGAGATTTCTTTTAGCAAAGCTCCATTGATGGTTTCAAAATTCCCCAAAAATCAACCATAGGTGTAATTCTTTCCATCATCGAAATTCTTGGAGTAATCTAAAGAATTGTACCTGTAAGTTTGTGGGAGGCCAACTTTATCAGATCCCACGAGTTTTCTGATCTCAGATCTGACTTTGTAAAACACATGCCTCCAACTGCCTTTGTTGTGGCACCCAAGGATCCTGGTTTCTTCTTCGTTCATTTCAATGTCTTTAGCGAACGAGGGCTTTTTGGAGAGAACCCAAGACCAACCCCAGTCCCACCATTTCCTGATGGAGCTACCGGCATATTCTCCCATGGAAGACAAGGACTTGGATCTGGGGAATGTCCATGACGTCGCCGGTGAAGAAGTGGGTTGTAGTTTTAGAGACAGAGATGAAAGCCTTCTTCGCAGCCGCCCTGGGCCAGCTGGCGGTGGAAAGTGGTCTTTTGATTCAGTTTGGGAGACGGGGAGGGAGCTGTTCTTTTGAAAGCTTTGAATGATGGAGCTCATGGTTGCTCTGTTATGAGAAACGCCCTAAAGAGATTTGGCAATGGCGGTCCTAAGAGAAAAAGGAAGAGGAAGGAAAATAAAAAGGTGAAATGTAGCGTTCACAGCTCTCTTACAGCCTGTTTTTATTCTCTTTTTCTAAGGGAAAATAGATGTGAAAGTTGGTGAGTGCTATACCAGCTGCATCATGGCTGGGTCGGGCCGGATTTTTAACCCGACTCGAATAAAATGTTTTAATATAATTTTTAAATATTTTAAATATTTTCATAAATTTTATATGATTTTAATTGATTTAATAATAAATTTAAGCCTTCAAAGTTTATAGATTTAGTCTCTTTATTTATATATTTTTGAAGCTAAAGTTTTATTTTATATTTTTTGAATTTTTAGATTTTTATAATTTTTTAGATATTTTTTAAAATTTGAATCAAATTAATAGAATATGTAAGTATTAAAGGCTTAATTTATTATTATATTACGTATAATTGATGAAAACATTAATTGCATTGATTGATTATCTTTAATTACTTATTTTTAGAATTGATAAGATTAAATTGCTTTGTTGGGACCAAGTTAGAGGAAATGGAAACTTGTTTTTATTTTTATTTTTACAACATTTTAGTTGGAATTATTACATGAATTTTTACCAAAAAATATGTGTAATATTAATATATATTTATAATTAAATTTAAAATAAAATATAATAATTTGGACGTGGTGAGCTTGGACGAAATTGAAATTCATGATTTATTCAATATTCAGTGGTAGTTTTATTTTTACTTCTTTAAATTTTTTTTCATTTAAGTTTGAGAAATTATTCTTTATTTTTGGGGTGGTAAATTAAGTTGTGAAATTAGGTGTTTGATTAATCATTAGTCAAGGTAGATCAATTGTCTATTCATATATTATATATATATAGCAAGTGCAATTATACTATAATTCGAAGCAATGTAATAAAAGTGGAGACAATGCTACCCAAAACGTTGCAGATACAAAACTTCCTAGTCCAATTACAATTTTAATTATAAAATAATATTTATAAAATGGATGAAAAAGTTCAATCATATAAACTTTATATATATTTATTAAAATCTCATTATTAAGGTGTCAACAAAATATATTAATCATTACTCTCTTATACGGTTGATGTCTAAGCAAATTTAAAAATTATGAAAACATCTTAAAAACAATAACCTAGTGTTGTTTTAGCATCATATTTTAATTATTTATTTTTCGTATAATTTTCATAACTAGAAAAACAAGCATAGGTGAGGGCGATGGACAAATTAGGGACAATGGGAACTGGGTGGATATTAATGTGGGAAACACAACATTTTGTGCTCATAATATATGTGAGGTTGCTACCCACAAACTCTAGGGACCATGCTGAGGTGAATGGGGGACCGGGGAAGCTCTTCATTTTATTTATTTACTATTTTATTTTACATGCATCGATCACAACTCATGTTACTAGTTTTCACATATAATTATCGATTGTAACTCCAGTTTTGGACGTGGAAACCCTAAGTTTTCTAGGCTGTAACAGTAAGACCTGAAACTATGTTGTGTTGGATATTTGAGATATAGCAGCCTAGCCATGAGGCAAGAATTTATCAACCCGAAACATCATTGTATAGCCGTCCTCCGAGAAACCGTGGATAATGGTACAAGGTGATAAGAAAAAGTTATGCAGATAGCATCGGAAACTATTGCCATTCCGATCTTGAGCGAGTCGCACTTAAACTGGGCATAAAGATTAGTCTCTATTCCATGACCCTGCAAACACGTATATCAAATACGATGTTAAAATAAAAGAACCAGTATCTTAGTCGCAAATAGTTCATCATAAATGGTATTAACCAAGCATATGCCACATGACCCTGCTTAAAGAATAACGATCCATCGACCTATTCAACCAATACACGATAAAGATTTTTGGATCTTGTCACATTCTCAAGTCATGAACAACGGGAGCAAACGAAGAAATGTTCTCAAACACAAAGCTACCGGGCATAACTTCGTTAATGTCTCTGAGTATCGCAAACCTACCACGCCTTCCAAAATAACTAGGTCTGCTTCATTTCCAAGGTAAGCCAGCTCTTGTGATACTCTTGTAAGATCGATAACCTGCAAAAGCCAGGAGAGACTGATGTTTCATAACAAACATGTGAATTCTTTATTGAGTTTGGGATGTGTCTTAGGCAATTTGCCCATTTTTATTAAAGGAATCTAAATGCAATTTAACTCCTACTAGAGGAGTTTATATGGTACTTTTACCCTTTTTTTACATATAGAATTTAAACTTAGAGAAAAATATGCAAACAATGGGATATGAATCTAACATTAAACATCTTAAATCTTTAACTTTATCATTTCAACCAAAGTCTCATTGTTTACTTTTATATATATATATAAAACTTTATCTCACGTTGTGTTTGATGTATCTATATTATATAAGTTATTGACCGAATTGATGTCACCAATCAACCAAATACCAACTTAGTTTGGAAATGACTAAAATTTCTTTACTTTTACAAAGTATCAAACAATCAATTCTCTCTATAACAACATTTAAATAGAACAATCAAGTTTGTCATAGAATTGATTTTTATGTTTTATTTTTACACTATATAACAACCTCCGTAAAGTATGAAGTACACACTTTACTAAATAAATTAATTCTCTATAACAACCTTTTGTCTTAAATTTTAGTAAAATTAGTTTTATTCCTAAATGGAATAAAAATAATAAATTTTAGTTAAAATATTATTTCAATAAAATGTTTATAAAAATATGTTAATTATATTTTACTGAAATGGAAATAATATTTAATAAATTAAATTACATTTGTAAATTTTATTAAACTTACTAACTAAATTCACTAATTATAAATAAATTATAGTTTTAAATTTAAAATTAAAAAAATCAAATATGATATAAATCTTAAATGTTGCTATAAGTTTATAAAACCATTTCTTTACAACATTCAAATTTTTGACTGGTGAACAAGTTTGTTATAGAGAATATTGACGGTATCAAAATAAGAGTATTTTCTTCACCAAGTCATCATATTTTTTTTGTTGCCTTACAATGTAACGGCACTACTTAAAAAATTAATTTTTTTACTTGGAATGGTTGGATAATGATGGGTTATTTTTAAGGCTTGTGTCACCTAACACATTAACGGCACTTACGCATTGATGACTCTTAAATTTACTGTAAAAAAATATACTATTTACGTAAATAATCTACAACATGCCCCATTTTGTAAGCAATTTTTTATGGTCTTGTACCAAAATTATCGAATTAGCTATTTTTTTCATCATGAAAAATTATTTTCCATATAAATAAAATAAGTTATCTATACTAACTAAAATACCTTTCATACATAAATTAAGTTAATTTTTATGAAAATATTTATACTTTATATAATAAATTAATAAAATTTTGATAATAATTAGATTTAAACTTAGAACATCATCATACATAGAAACAATTAAATTTATCATAGTAATTAAAATAACAATTAATTTTATATAAATTTTAATAAATATATTTGTTACGTAATTGTTTTACACACATTCGGTATTGCTATAAATCTATTAATATATTAATTTTTTTTATGAAGCATGGATTTGAATTATCTTCGTGGAATTAAAATTATTTTCTTGATAGCGTATTAATCACTAATAATTTTTTATTTATGGTAATAATCCTTATTGTTTTACATATATAATTTAATAAAAGAAAAATAAGTCAAATTTTAAATTATTTTAAAAATATATTAACTAAAACGTTCAATTAATTTAATAAAACATGTAATTAAAATTATTATTTTGGAATAAATGTAATTAAAAAATATTGAATATTTTAGTTTAATAAAAGAATATGAATCAAGAAAACGTTAATTACTTAAAATATATTCTAACATTGATAAAAAAAAGATACTAGGCTTGAAATATAAACACCAAATTCTACTCAAGTCTATTGATACCTATAAATGACTAATTCGAGTTCATTGAAGTATACATGTGTAATATTAAGCAACGCATTCTAAATGTAATGTTTTCTTTGTAGTTTTCATGGTGTATTGGGTAGTTTCCTCTAGTTTTTTTTTTTCTTCTGGTTTTGTCCCTGGTTTTCTTCCGGTTTCGTATGGTTTTTCTAGTTTTGATCTGGTTGCTTCTGGTTTTCTCTGTTCTTTAGTCTTTCTCATGGAAAATGATATAGCGAGGCTTTCTATTCAAAACGAAGAGGAGAATGTGTGGCAGATTTCTTCGAACGGGGATGATCCTGTACCGAATTTTGGTTTGTGTCTAGTTGGCTGCTTCTTAACGGCCAGCGTGGTTAATTTTGAAGCGATGCAGAATATTATGGCTAACTTATGACATCCACTTGGGGGAATATCCATATCTGATCTTGGAGACAAGAAGTTTCTTTCTGGTTTTTTTATGAAGTGGATGTTGTCAGAGTGGTTAATGGTAGTTTGTGAACTTTTAACAATCATTTACTGGTATTCCGTGGTCTTATGAAGGGGGAAGACCTGCTCTAGGTCCCGTTGTGTTTTGCTGAATTTTGTGTGCAAATTCATGATCTTCCCAATGGCCTTTTCTTGGAGCATATGGCGAAATAATTCGGGGAACTTTCAGACAAGTTTCTAGATTATGATCCCAAATCGATTTTCCTTGGTCTCAGGCAATTTCTGCGAGTGCGTGTCACTTTGGATGTTTGTTTGCCATTGAAGTGTCAAAAGCAAATTGCTCTGTTATTGTCTATTTCAATATGAAAGGTTGACTTTGTTCTGCTTTATTTGTGGTATGCTTGGACATGGGGAAAATTTCTGCCCAATTCGAATTACGTATGGACCAAAAGAGTTACCAATAGGATGAGATATCTCGCATAAGGCTTTGCTGAGGTGAGCACTAGCGTCGATTAGTGCGTGGCTCCGTGGTGAAGGTAATCAAGTTGAAGAGACACAGAGTGATGCTCCCAGTCCTAAGGTGGTTGTTCCGGCAACCTCTTATACTTCTAACATTGTGAACATGATTAGTAAGAATCTCGGGTTGCACATTAATGGGGTTGCGCCTAATTTGAAGGAGAAGGATATTGAGGATGTGGGGGGATCCCTGGGATGCTATGGACGAAATGGGTTTGATGCATGAGGAGTGACCTCTTCAATTGTTTGATGGGAATAAAAGGGCAAGAGTTCTTTCTTTAGTCTCTATCGTTTCTAATGACTTGGATTTGGTACGAGCTATAAACAATAATGAATCGGCTGATTCTGCATGGCAGGGGAACCGACAGCTATGACTCTCTTAAGCTGGAACGCCCATGGATTGGGGAATCCTCGGGCTGTTCTTCAACTTCAGCATACGCTGAAGACTAATAACCCTAAAGTTGTTTTTCTTATTAAAACAAATATTAGTGATCGACGAATGGAGTGAATTCGTCGAAAGCGTGGCTTTGTGTTCGAGTTTGTTATGTCTGTTATGGGCTCTTGTGGCGGGTTGTCTTTAGAATGGAAACAGGATTGTACTATTCGTCTTTGCAAATGTAGACGTTTTGGACAAAGTGGCAGGGTACAATTGGCGCCTCATTGGTTTCTATGGTGCCCTTGAGAAAAATGCTTAATTTGCATTACGGGATTTGCTTTGACATTTTGGTGAAGATAAATCTCTGCCCTGGTTGGTTTATTGAGACTTTAATGATATTGCGTTTTCTTATGAGAAAAAATAGGGTCGATTAAAACGTGATAAACAGATGGAGGTGTTTCGGACTACATTGGCGGATTGTGATTTGAATGACTTGGGTTGGGTGGGTCAGTAGTTTATGTAGGAGAGAGGTTGTCTCCTAGGGACAAACATACTGGAACGTTTAGATTGTGTTGTTGCTAATTCAAGTTGGGTGGATGGCTTCTTAGATAATTGTTGTAACTTTCTCTGATGTTGCAACTAGATGTCTTGGTCTGTCTGCTCGTTGCTCCTTTCAGTTTGAGACGAAATGGGTTTATGAACAGGCTTGTGAGGATGATATTCGTTGTGTCTGGAATACTTGTGAGGGGGATGTTCCTTATAGACTGGAAAATTTGGGCAAAACTCTGTTAGATCTATCGTGATCGAAAAACGGACTGCTCGGATAGCATCGGCTCCCTTGGTTGAATTGAATAATGAAAATCCTACTGAGGATATTCTGGCCGAGATTGTTGATGTCAAGCTAGCATTGAATATGGAAGCAGATAAGGAGGAAATTTATTGGGAGCAATGAGCTCATGCTAATTGGTTGAAACAAAAGGATTGTAACACTGCTTTCTTTCATAAATTTGCTTCCCATTGAAAATGTGTAAATACTGTTATTGGTTTGAAGGATCAAGATGGGTCTTTTGTTTCTTCAATGGACGCCATGGCTTCGATCACCAAACAATTTTTTGAAGTCTTATTTTCATCCACCAATCACAGTATTGATGAAGCCATAGCAACGTTCTCTATAAAATAATCTTCAAAGTGTTTGGTGAATAGATTTCAACGGGTACTCGATGTTTGTATTGATAAAGTTCAAAGTGCATTTGTTCTTGGCAGAGTTATTTCTAATAACGTTCTTATTGCCTATGAGATTTTGTTTTCCTTTAAGAAATGTAGCGTTGGTAAAGTGGGCTCCTTTGCTCTCAAGCTGGATATGAGTTAAGTAGAGCTTTTTGGAAACTATGATGCTTTGTATGGGTTTTCGTAGGCATTGGGTTTCACTGATTATGAGTTGTATTAACACGGTTTCCTATCTGATGGTGCTTAATGGTCAATTGGGAGAAATCGCCCATCCTTTGCGAGGTCTCTGTTAGGGAGACCCTTTTTAAGTCTTATCTTTTTCTAATCTGTGATGAAGGTCTTTCTTCCTTGCTCCAGCTAGCACAGCGGGAGGGTATTATTCGTGGCACACGTATTAGCAGAGCTGGTCCTCGTTTATCATATATATTATTTGCTGATGATAATATTCCCTTTGGGGAGGCCATTGTTTCAGGTGCTCATAATATTTGATCCATTTTATGAGAATGTAAGGCATATTCGGGACAACAAGTGAATTTAGACAAGTCTTCGATTTATTTCAGTACGAATGTAGATGAGTTTGTGTGCCATCAGATTAGTACTAGTTTAGGAGTGAAGTTTACTTTTAACCCGGAGAAATATCTCGATCTTCCAACTATGGTGGGATGGCGAAAAAGTGCAGTTTTCCAACATTTCAATAACCGGCTCAAAAGGTATATTGATAATTGGAGTATGTGTTTTTTGTCATTAAGGGGGTAAGGATGTTTTTATATAATCAGTTCTACAGTCAGCTCCGACCTATGCTATGCAATGTTTTTTACTTCCGTCTTCTTTATGTAAAGAGTTGGAATCTATTATTTGTAAATTCTGGTGGCAAAATTCCAGCACGAAAAGAGGAATTCATTAGTGTTTATGGCCTTCTTTATGTGAGCCAAAATTGTAAGGTGGTATGAGTTTTCGGGATTTATCCAAGTTTAATATTGCACTATTATCTAAGCAGTTTTGGCATATTTTATTGATACCCGATTTTCTTTTGAGTAGGATTTTGAAAGGCAAATATTTTTCAAATTCAAAATTTTTAAATGCTCAGTTGGGTTCTTACCCTTCTTATACTTGGCGTAGCTTGTGGAGTACGCGTGGTCTTTTTGAAAAAGGTCTAGGCTGGCGTGTGTGCATTGGAACTTCGATTTCCATTTGGAATGACTGTTGGCTTCCAGGACCTGGTGGCTGCAAGGTACAACACACAACTGTTACTACTTCGGTTAGTTGGGTGAGTGACCTTATGGTACCAGATTTATACAAACGGGATGAGGTTAGAATCCGTGACTTTTTTGTAGTTGATGAAGTTGAGAGAATATTGAGTATTCCATTGGCCCAGTTTGCCCCCCGATATTCTTGTCTAGAAGAGCTCTCCTACTGGGCTCCATACAGTGAGAAATGTGTACAATATGTTACTAAGGTCTTCTCACACAGATCACTCGTATGGTGTCTACAATGACATCTCGCTTACTAGTAGTTTTTGTGCTAAATTGTGGCATGCTTAAATTCCACCGAAAATTCGAATCACATGCTGGTGATTTTGTAACAATTATGTTCCTAAGCTTTCTAATCTTTATAATAGGCAGGTAATGAACAACAGATTTTGTCCCAAATGCTCTGTTGAACTAGAAACTGTGACAAATGTTGTACGGAAGTGTCCGATTGCTGCGACAGTATGGCAAGCGTTGCAAATTTCATTGAAGATTCTATCAATTTAATTCTTTTTACAATTTGGGCTTTGTGGATGGGGCGTAATAGAAGTTATCGTGAAGGACTTCCTCAATCGGTTTCGAATGTGGTGACTTTCATCCGGTCATACCTTCGGGAGTTATCCTTTCTGGGGGAGGGCTCACAGCTTTGTGTGGGGGTTCCGGAGGTGCGATGGTAGCCTCTGCTTGGGCCTTTTGTGAAAGTAAATTTTGATGCCTCTTTCTTGTCTCACTCTAGGCAATCTTATTCAGGGATTATTGTTTGGAATGAAGAGAGTTTGGTTTTGGGAGCAAGTATACAAATGCATAGTAATGTACCTAATACTTTTGTTGCAGAGGCTCTTGCTTTTTTCCAAGTAGTCTGTTTCGCGGCAAATCTAGAGTTCACGCATGTTATTGTTGAGGGGAACTCTTTGGCGGTGGTTAAGAAAGCCAACTCCTTGCCTGATGACAGATCAGAGATTGCGGTGCTCATTAAAGAAGGAACATACAGGCTTAGCAACTGTTTTACTGATACTATTGTTCAACATTGCTTTCGAAAGGGTAATAGAGTTGCTCACCATCTTGCTGCCATGGGTGCTGGTCAAAGTCTTGATCAGTTTTGGGTGGAGGAGGTGCCGCTATCGGTGGAGCCTATTGTCGCCGCTGATCGTTGGTGGGCAGACCCGCTGGATTAATTTATTGAAATTTTCGTTTCAGATAAGTAGGTTCACCGAATTTTATTCTGCTTCTAGGATGCTTTCCTCTGGCTCTCACTCACTAGAAGACTCTTCCAGTTCATGAGAGTTTGGCTGGTTTTTCTCTGATTTCAGTTTCATGCTCGGAAGGATCTTTTGTTTTCGTTGCGTTCTTCATGTTTTGTCTTTTGATTTGGTTTTGTTTGCTCTGTCTTTTCGTGTGCTGTCGGCTTGCTTTTAATTTTGCTTTCATAAACGAAAGTCAACTTTTTACTCAAAAAAAAAGACATACTATTTTTATTTTTAAAAATTTTATTAAATTTAATAATTTTTTTATAGAAACATTTAATAATTTTATAGACATAAATGAAAAAAAAAACTTAAAACCAAATTAGATCATGATTCTAAATTTTTTCTGTAAATCCATTTTTTGAACTTTCGTTTTATTTAAGATTTAACCCTTGAACTATTCTTATTTTTCACTTTGGCACTTAGACATATATTTTGTTACACTTTAGTAGATGAACTATTATTCTGTTACCAGGGGATAACAGGGGCGAAGCCAGGGAAGCTGACACGAGCCTCGGCTCCTCTTAAAATGTAAAATTGTTATTTAAACCTTTAAATTTATTTTAAAAATTTTAAAGTAATAAAGATAAAATTACAATTTGAACCCCCTAAAATTATAAAAATTTGATTTAATCTTTTACAAATTATAAAGATATAAACTATAAAAAGTTAAAATTTCATCCCGCCGTCTAAAAATTGTTCTGGCTTCCTGTCTGTTACCAAAGTAGAAACAGGGTTATAATTAAGGTGTTCGCACCTTTTCAAGCTGTGAGATGTCTTTCAATGAACAAAAACTGTGTCCCCCAACGGGTGAATGCAGACAATACTTTGTAAGTTTTTGTAGACCGTGACACTAATCATAAGAATCATCAAAAGAAGATGGCAACCTTGTTTTCTTTTTTTCTTTCTTTTTTTGCCTTTCTTCATTGAAATGGAATCATACAGATACTGTCAACAGGATGTGTGTCTGGAAGCAAACCTACAAGTATATTTATCAATGCATATAGAATGAATAGATTCTAAAAAATAATAATAATAAAGCAAACTTGCTGCAGCAAATCTAGGAAAAGACATCAAAGCTTCTTCATCTTCTTTATTTTTTTGCCTTTGCGAACCTCAGGCATCTGTATTTCTCGCCACTTACAGTGATTTCGAGAGCCCCGTCTTGGTTATCTTGATTCGATGCTGTTCCCATCAGGACGCTTTTCTCTTTTTCGAGGTTTTCTTTTTCCATCTTTAGCCTAGCCTCTTGTCGGGCAATCTCTGCCTGGAAGATAAAAAATTATGTTCCGAAGAACAAAGATTTGTCAAGCAACTGCCGCAGGACAAAAGTATACACTTATGCAACTATGTACTTTTTATACTGCAATTAGGCTCAACTCAATCAGAATAGTTTAAAATCATTCATGTGCATGCTAAATATATTGGAAATTCCCTTACACCAGAGACTATACATCTACAGATAATTGAACCCTGACAAGTTCGGATTTGAATTCTCTGTAACTCAATCAGCATACTGAACACATCAGAAACAACCTTATAGTAGTGACTGTAGGTCTACAGATAACCAAACCACCAAGCATTTCGATTTGGAATTCTCTTTACTATGCCAAGGATATGAACTAATCAAAGTCAATTCATACACAAGCTCCCACTTTGATTCACGTATTAACAAAGATAAAAGCATGTCAAACCCTATGAAGAGACCACTAAACTCAAAAGGACTAAACATAGAAGAAACAACACCAACATCAATAATTTCATGAGCAATTTAGCTAATCAGCAACATGTCTTGATAAACAAACTATGTCACTTATTAGGAATGAGTATCAGCTACGAATGTGTCTTATATTCGAAATTTTGAAGCTTTTCAATGTATTTGGAAGGTTTTTAATGGGTCATATCTCATATCATTCTCCAAATATGCGCTGGCCAAAGGTGTTGGACATGGAAACTTCAAGACAAATAAAGAGTTGAAGCTAAATAGTAAAAACATAGCAAAGGAGGAAATGGTTCATGGCAATCTAACAGCATCACCCTAATCAAGGACGTTAAGGGTGTGCTTGGTTGGTTGGAAAACTGGAGGGATGGGAGGAAGGAAAGGAAAAGTGGAAAGAAAATGAATTTTGAGTGTGTAAGGTAAGGAAGAAAAGTAAGGGGGAAGAAAATAGGAGAGCAAATCATTTAACAACCTAACGCATAAAAATCAATCCTTCCAAATTGGAATAGTGAGGAGAGAAAATGAGAAAGATGTGCATGTGAGTTCAAAATTATGCATTTTTCAAATGTTTTATTTTCTTTCCTTCCATTTTTGCACCTCTACCGAGCAATGCATGAAAAGAAAAAGGTAATTTTCTTTCCATTTTTCCGTCTCTCCTACCAAGCACACTTATGGAAAGAAAAATTATGTCCTAAATGCTCATATGTAGTTCTCATCATCATTGCGACAATTTAAGAGCAAATGTATTCTCAACAGAAATTGAAGAACCTGTTTCTACAAACCATGAAAACTAAATGTTCATCATTATCAAAAGATACCAGAAATTTACCAGCATAAAGGCAAGAATTTAAGCAAATTAGCCACTCATTAAGAATTAACAAATAAAAACAACAAACACCCATTTTTAAGAACCCCCAATTCAAGATAAATAAAAACATAGTCTTCAATCTCTATGCTTATCAACCTCACTTTCCATTAACTGGGGAAAAAAAAGAGTTTAAAAACAGTCGTAACGCAGTGTAATCAAGAAACTGTTTTTATACCAATTAACGACAAAGAATCAACTAAAAATTTCCCATTTTTCTTTAATTGCGAAAGAGAAGGGATAAAAGCAGACCTCACGGCGAGAAAGCTCGGCCTTCCAGGCAGCTTCACGCTCGGCGACTTCGCGCTCGCGTTCCTCGATGTAACTTTGCATCTCTCTTTCCTTCATTTCTCTGTCATGCATGTCGGCCTCCAAGGCCTCTTTCAGCTCCTCCACGAACTTATCGACCACTGCTTTTATTCTCAGCGACATCTTTGTCTTTTCTATTAAGCTACCGCTCGACCCTTTTTTTCTTTTTGTAGTGAACCAGAGAACTGTTAGCCACTGCCAAACTCTTTCAGTAGAGTGGATCGAACATCGAATGAGAGGCCTTTGAACCCGTTATTTTCAAACGGATGCTTTCCGTTTTTTCTTTGTAAATAATAATGAAAACGAGAGAAGAGACCTAATAAAAACAACCCAGAGAAAGCAAGGTATTTCACCGTATCAAGGCAAAGTAATGATGATAATCGGCTAATCGCCGAAAAAGAAAATTTCTTTTTTGGAGAAAAAAAATGGAAATAAAATGCGTGAACAAGGAAGCAACCAATTCATAACCTTTTGTTTTGTTTGTGGACTAGAAGGCCCACGTTGGGGCCTCATTTCATCCCAGCCCACCATTGATTCCTTCGGAAACGCTGCTTTCGTCCTTGTCGCTTCTCGTCGTGCTGCCAGAAATATGGAAAATGGGGTAATTTATGGTTTTGGTCCGTTTATTATTCTCAAATTTGAGATTGTTTTTATTTTATTTTGTATAATTTGATTTTTTTTATTTTTATAATGTTATTAGTCAGCCTGATTAAATAATTATATGTATTTTTCTTAAAAACACCCTCTCCACTAAAAATAATTATTAATATACCATTTGGTATCTATATTTTACTTCAATATTCAATTTGATACCTGATTTTTTTTGTCACAATTTGGTACCTAAGTTTGATTTCAATGTTCAATTCGGTACACAAACTAAGCAACATCATGCGGTCCAATAAATATTTGACATTGTGCTCTAGTAAAAAAATATAGGTACTTAATTGAAACAAAAAAAAAACTCAAGTATCAAATTAAGCATTAAAGTCAAACTTAGGAGGTATTTGTATGGAACAAAGAAAAACCCAAGTATCAATTTGAAAAAACTCAAATACCAAACTGTATTGAAACCAAAATTAGGTACCAAATTGGGGAAAATAAAAACTCAAGTACCAAACTAAACATTCTAGGCAAATATAGGTACTAAATAGTATATTAACCCTAAAAAAATTTGATATTAGTTTGATGAGTTGGATTCAACATTTTAACTGGAATAACTAACAGTATTAATTATTTGGATTAAATATTGAGGTAACAAAAATAAAGAGATTAAATTATGTCAAATTGAAATATAAAGAATAAGATTGTTGATCTTGAATATAGTCATTAAAGCTTCAAACATGTAAGCATTCTTCAGAACATGATGATGGTTATCAAAACATCAGACGCTATTGTTCAACCACAAAGTAAACTGGCAAAATGAAATGCCATGACAAGAAGAAGACATGACACATCAGGCATGTTCAAATACCACATTATCCAGGAAGTTGCATGATGAACCATGTTCTCTTTAGCATAGATAAGTGGTAAAACTGTTTCCCTCATCATCGATACATCATTGAGGATATACCTTTAAGTATGAAGATGTACATTGCTGGTACCTTACAACTCATCTCGTGAATCTCCATGTCCTCCAGGCGGGATGTATGATGTGTAAGCTTTGATTATAGACTCATATACCTCGATTCCTCTCAAGTATTCGGCTTGGTTTAGGAACTGCAATAATAAGGTAGAAAAGAAAACAGTCAAATCACATGCCAGATAGTTGCTAGCAGCCTAATTTGCTATTGACATATGAGGGTAATCATACAAGATATACCTCATTATGGTCATGAAGCAAAATAGGAGTGTTAGCCATAGGTGAGAAGCCGATAGCCGGCAGGCCTAGTTTCCGAAAATTTTGAGCATCTGTAGAGGCAGGAAATATCTCAGGCTTTCCTATTTTTCCATTAGCTTTCTTGATAGCTTCTTCCAACAGAGTCCACCATGGATTAGAACTGTCGGTTGCAGTCACAAGGGGCCTTCCCAGGTCATCATGCAGTATACCCTTTGCCTTAAACTGCCAAAACAGATAACCGGTTCAAAAAGCAACAAAAGACCGCTTAGGTTTATGAGATAGAATTTGTGGCATGCAAATGGCAAACTACTATGCGAAACTCCTAGAAATGGATAGCTTTCCAACCCCTTTATTTTCTTCATTTAGTTATCTTTGTGATTCATGAGATCTCAAGCTGATATATATTGAAGTTTCTATGAAATGTGACAGTAATAGTTTACTAAAAATATTAACCATTCTTTTATAGTATTACCAAATATCCAATTTGCTTTCAAAGTGAGAAATGTTTCAATGTCTCTACCTCAAATGTCATGTTCCGCGAAGCAGGTGCCCATTCCTCAGCTATCTGTTTCTCCAGCGACTCTAAATCACCAATCGGTGGTATTCGAATATCAAAACCAGCCTCTGCTTCTGAGGGCTGCAAATTCATGACGAAACCCTGGCAGGCAAACAAGAAGAAGATCTGCAACTTAGAGGCTGAAATCAAGATATCACTAATAGTTTATATTAATGAAAAGAATACGTGTGTGGACTGCGACATACCAACAAAGCTATAAAAAGCAGACAGTATACTCGTCATTATTTGCCATATGAAACAATGCAATTATGCTACAGGCCTAGAGCTTTGCAAACTGACAGATAACACATCTAATTTCTAAAAAGCAAATTAATTTTCCAAATGTTAGAAGTTACTTATGCTCCAATAAAACTCATGAAAACAGCCTCAATATTCCATCCAAGCCTAGTAGGATGCCTCGTCTTTAGGCTTTGCAGAGTCTGCATAACTTGCCTTGTCTTACGACTCAGCTGTAAGTTTCAGACCCAGATATGTATCTAATCCGGGTATGTTTAATTTTTTTTCCTAATGTCCAAATATGCATTGACACGAGTGTTTCAATAAAAATGAAAGCTCATTACTAATCTTGGCAATTGATGAAAGGTATCAATGCACCAATCCAGCTCGAAAAAGCCAGTGAAGCCACCTTCTACATGAGACAATTAAACAATCCTTTGAGAGATGCAATACAGGCAAATTCTTCAGTGATTTTTATGATTAAAATCAGGAACTAAACTAGAACCAGAAAACAACTTTAGCTAGGGAACTGTACAGCAAATATCAGATTGAAAGACGTAATCAAAGCAGTAATACCAGTACATGTAAAATACAAACTGAAGTGAGTTAAACCAAGAGAATTACTGTTGGGGAAGGCGTGCCAGCCTTCAAAAAGGCCATATTAACCGAGATGACTTCCCCTTCAGCCTTCAAACCTGCCTTCACCAAATCGAACTGAGAAGCCCTGAACCTCCTAATACTCTCAATGCTCTTGAAAAGGTTCTCCATGGCACTATTCTCATAAAGCTTCGCCCCATGTCCAGGAGCTCCATTTGACTTTATAACCAACCACCATGGAGCCCTCTCCCCATAGAATACCCTGTAGTTCTCATTGGGAGAAGCCAACCCTGTTCCTCAAAACACAATATTATCCAACAATTATAAACAAATTTAAATGACTTAAAATATTGTTACCTTCATCAAGCACTATATCGACATTCATATTCTTGAAGACATCAGAGGAAGCAAGCATCTCAGCACCATCACGGCTATCAATCTCCTCATCAGGAACAAACGACAGGTAAAGAGATCGTTTTGGGCAAAACCCAGAAGACCTCAACCTACGAATAGCTTCCAGGTACTGCATGCCAACGCACTTCATATCCTGAGAGCCTCTAGCAAAGATATTTCCTTGTTCGTCGATGTGAGCTCCAAAAGGAGGATGAACCCACTTCGAATACTCAGAAGGGACGACGTCAGTGTGAGAGTTAAGGAGGATGGAAGGCAAGGAAGGGTCGGAGCCTGGCCATTGAAGGAGCACAATTGGCTTGCCTTGAACGAATTCGATGACTTGGGATTGTAAAGAGAGGGAATCGGCTTGGGATAGGATGAAATGGGTAGATTTTTGGTAGTCTGGGGATGGTTGGGAAGTGTTGATTTGGAGGTATCGTTGGAACCTTGATATGATTTCGGAGTGGTCGGTTTGGGCTGGTGGTGGTATCGAATTTGAGAGAAATGGAAGCAGTAAATAGAGGAAGAGTAGATGAAGAAGATTGAAAGTGTAAGGTTTCTCCATTGATTGAGTTCCCGGTCGGCTTTGACTTGGAGTAGCGGGCCTGAGTTTAACGTTAACGCTGAAATGACTGGAAAGTGGAAACAGAACATTATTAACAGTCACAAACAGTTACGTTATGTTTTTTACTGTTGAGAACGTTGACATTAAAAAATTAGACCGGTGGAACAACAACAAAATGAAAATAAAACTAACTGGTTTAGGGTTTTAGCGTAAAATCAGGTTCATAGAGTGATTAGATACTATAATTAGATTATAGTATGAGATAAAATAAATTAAACCTGCTGTATAATATTTCACTTTCCATTCAAATTCAATTTAAATTAGAATTTAGAAATACATCTTTAAAATAGATAAAAATATTTATGATTATACTAAAAAAATTCTATTGATTATAAAACTCATTAAATCACCATTTTCAATTTAATTGATTTAATCATCAATCTTATGATAATGAAAAGATTCACCAAAATTAATAAGAAATTATAAATCAGCTGAGTTGTGGATTTTCCCCAATTTTTATTTTTATTTTGTTCTCAATTCAACTTGTTTGGAATTATTAAAATAATAATAAATCAGTTTAACTGTTGATTTTTTCGATTTTAAATTTTTACTTGTTTCGAATAATTTATTTAAAGGTCGGTTCAATACTTGTTGATTCTTAATCCAATTATTTTTAGTGACTATCCGATTTGATTCCAACTACACTACTTTTTATCAAAAGGTGTAATTATGCTAGCATCTAACCAAACAATCCTTTAAACTCGAACCCATAACATGGGTTGTAAGGTGAATACTATAGTTTGAATTAGACTTAACCAGTTAGATAGGAAATCGAGTGGAGTGTCGATCCAAAGAGAGACATTAGATCAATTGTCATGAGAATTAGTACGAACTTATTAAACAAGGTAAACAACTAATAAAATTAGATTTTTTTTTTTTTTACTTTTGATGAATTTTAATAATTTATTTAATTAAATTAAATAAATCAATTAAATTAGTGAATCAATAATTTAACTGATTTGATCACTAATGGGTGAATAGTGGGAGGTAAGGTATCATTCATATTAAGAATCTTATACTTTCATGTACAACATTTTTATTTTCTTATTAACTTTTTACATAACATTAGTCAACTGAATAGTTTGTATTTTATTTTAAAATTTTATATAATTTAATTGGAATAAATTTAAAATTACACATGAACTTTGATTTAATGTATAATTGTATAGATGAACTTTAATTTGGTGCAATTATACACGTCAAACTCTAATTATGGTTCAAATATATACTTGAAATTTAATTTTAATTTAATCACACACATTTAAAGAAATAAATACATCAATTTATTTTTATATTGGATAAATATAATTATTTATGCATGCAATATATAAACATAAAATGATATTATATCAATAATTGTGTTAATAATTTACAATAATTAGATCAAATCAAATTTTCATGTATTAAATTACACAAAATCAAAATTCATATATACGATTACACATTAAACTATAGTTCATGTATAATTTTGGGATTTATCTCAATTTAATTTAATGTAAGTCCTTGAATCCTATTATTAATCAAACTTTAATTATTAAACAAAAAATAAAAGGATTAAAATTTGAAATTAAAAATAAAAGAATTAAATTATAAATGTAAACCTTTACAAAAAGTAGGGGTGAACATTTGATCGAGTCGAGTAAATTTTTTTAATTTAGTCAAGTTAATGAATCCTATTTTAGTAACCAAACTCAATTTAAATTTTTTTTTAATCGAGTCGATTCGAATAAAAAAATTTGAGTCAAGTTAACGAATCTAATTGTTTATACTCAATGTTGCGTTTAGATGGATGGATTATTTAACTATATAAGTAAGGTTGATGAGTAAACATTTATCAAAATGACGTAATTTTACCTTTTAGTTTAACAATTTTGACTTGTAATTTTAGAAAAAGTAAACATTTATCAAAACGCCATAGTTTTTTCCTATTTAGATTTTTAGAGTTAAACAAAAAAATTTAATTTCTTTATTTAAGTTGATCCGAATAACTCAATTAACTCGAACTATTTAATTTAAAATTTAAAATTTTTATCAAAAATTTTAAATTGAATCAGATTTTGCTAAAATTTTGATGTAATAATACTTTATTTACTTTCTTTTCTTGGATCAATCTTAAATATGTTAGTGTTGTGATGAGAGAGTCCCAGAAATGATGATAGATGACTAATGACAGAAAGTCAGGTGTAAAATAAAAGAAACCCCTTTCCTTTCAACCCTTCGGCCTCCTAATTTCCCCCACTTCTCCTTTATAAAATCGAAATCTTTCCCACCATTCACACACAAATTAAAACCCTGTTTTTTTCAAAGCTCAATGGAAGATTGCATGAGACTCAGCATGAGAAAGCTAGCCCTTTGGTACACCAAAACGTTCAAACCTCTCATGACCCACGATGAGCTCGACCATATCATGGCTACCATGGGCTTCGTCGCCCTCCCTCCTGTCCAACCAACTTGTTCTACCGTCGCCTGGAAAGAATACGTTTACATGGCCTCACCTGGACGCTCCAAGTCTTCCTCCTCTTGTTTGAGTGGTAGTTGTGAACCGTCTACGGTGGAGCCGCCTAGACCAAAGTTGCCGTACCCAAGGATCGATGGGCTTCACATTTACACCTACCGCGCCTTCCTCGACGCCGTTAACTTTTATCTCGAGATGTGCGATATTTCTGAACTCTTCCACATTCGGTACTCATTATTTTTCCCTTCCTTTTTTCTATTCAACCAAACAAGCAATTCCTTTTACTGTAAAATGATATTACTTGGGTACTTTTATTGATGTAAAATTGACAATTATATGTAAGATTAGAATTTTATTGTAGCAGGAATGTAAAGTTGGTCCCTTTGTAGTAATGGAATAAAAGAAGAAAGAAACTGAGATTTGATATCTTTTGGAATTAATCTTAGATTACCATATATGACATCTCCCTAACTTGCATTTTAAGGATATTTCACCTTTTTTTCCTTTTTTGAAATTTTTTTTTAATAATATTCAACATAGATATTAAAAATCTGGGTTTCTTCGTGAGAAAGTATCTTGCTCAATAAAAATAAATAAATTGCAAGGTTCATCTTTATCTTAATGTTTAATTTATTCATATAGAGGTAGGCAGTGAGTGCATGTGTGACCCTTGCAAAATATAAAATAAACAAGTTTAACAGGCTTTTATTTATTTATTTATTGAAGCATCTTAACAGACAAATTCATACTGAATCCTGGATATTTAAATTAAATACAGTTTCTCGAGCTCCATGACTATCTGTGAAACTAATAGTTTAATATTTGGTTCCCCTGTTTGTTTGTTTTTAAATTCAGGGGTATGCCGCTTCACCGGAGCAATGACCGGAGCCGGAAATGGCGATGCATGGAGGAAGACGATGGTGTGTTTGTATACAGGGAAGGAACATTGGAACAAACAACGTACAAAATGTACCATTTCAACAAGCTAAACTCCAACAGCTGCAATGGGTATAATGGTGCCATTGTCATTCGTGACAAAGGGAACAATAACAAGAACAATACCCCTGTTAGCTGTTTTGTTCCATTGAAGGATATTATAGTATGAGGGCTAGAAAACATGGAATAATATGTCCGTAAGGATCAAATTTTTGTTATATATTTGATGTAATCCCAAGCTTGGGTTTTTTTTCTTCTTTCGAGATCTTGTTTTTTGAAACAATGATATAAAGATTAAGAAATATGAAAAAGAAAAGAATAAGGGATAGATTGTGAGGAAGTGGAAAGAACTAGATGAATATAGTATCGATGACATGGCTTTAATTTCGGCGCAGCCGAGATAATTTGACTCCATGATGCTGCATTGAACCGACAAGGTGAACTTCTAAAGGAAAAAACAGACTAGGTGGGTTCTCGGCCGCTCACACTTGGCATTGTCTTTGACGATGACGGTGATTGTGCCTGGATGACTACTGCTGGGCCCTCGTTTGTAACTTTCTTGGTTGTTGAAGTATGCATAAAACATACAAATTGCGAAGTTTTAAAAGTAATTTTTAAAAAATAATATTTAAAATTTAAGTATTTCTTATACAAATAGAGTTAATTGCATGAAAGATCCCTAGACTATGATTCTCATTTTAAATTAGCTTATAAACTTTAAATCATTCTAGTTACATCCTTACATGATTGAGACTATATTAATTGAGTCTTTTCATTACTAAAATCATGAATTTAGTTATTAAATGATACATAAGATCTTATGTCACTTGATTTAAAATGAACATTTTAAGAAAATGAATATAGTACAAATGGATGTTTCAAAAATCTTAATTTTAAAATTTTGAAGTTATTCATTCACTTATAAGTTATTTTTAGCTTTTACTTTTAAAATTTATGCTACAACATCCTATATATTTAAAATTTTCATTTTCATTTTACCTATATTAAAATTGACATGTCATTAATAGTTAATTTAACAATTTTAATAAAAAATGACTTGATTAATAACATCGATATTTAAGGATATAATTAGAATATTTTAAAATTTGACTAATTTAAAATGAGAGTCATAGTTTGAAGATGTTTAGTGTAATTAACTCTTATTTTAATTCTTAAAAAAAAAACAATGGAACCCAAATTTTCGTCATTGTTATAATAATGATATCAATTGAACCTCAATTATATAATTTAAATATTTGTTAAATAAATGCTAATTTCACATATTGAGAGTCTTTACTTAATACCCTATCGCAAAATACTCTCTAGAATTATCTTTTTAAATAAAAAAGCATCAACAATAAAAGTAAAGAAAGCTTTCACACTCTTTAAAAAAACGATTTATTTTCCTAAAAAAAATAAAAAACGGCCTAAAAACCTAATAATAATAATAAGGCATATAAGCCTTGTTTAGCCGTTTTTCCCCCTCATTAATTTTTAGGGTTTAGATTTAAATTTGATGTTAGTCTTTTATAAATTTTGGTACGTGAAATTATTGATGAAATAAGTAAATTATGGTTGGCAATGACATATAGTATGAAGTTGAAATAATTGATAAAGTAAGTGATATACTTAAAAAGATTTATTGGATAGGTTATAAAATGTTTTAGATTGGTAAGACTCGAGTATATTTAAGTGTATTTGGATTGTTTGAATGTTGGCAAATTGTATTGGTTGAAGTTTTAATTTGCAGTATTAGAAACATTTATTTTAATAAATGACTTTAATTGAATTGTACAGATTGGTAATGTCCTGTAATCCTGTTCCGGGGATGGATATGAGTTAGAGGGTGTTACATGGTATCACCAAATCTTGACACTGATCTTCATCTAAATATGAGAAATTTAGATAGCATGGGACTTGAGTCACAAAGCACCAAACATAGAATGTATACTGTATCATGATAAGAATGCTACCATAACCTTAAAATAATCAGACTGCAACCTCGAGACAGAGTAGCTGTTTTGAATACTCGGCAACAAATATTTTGCTCCACGTTAGAAGTAAAAGCTAATTAGCTGCAAAAATATGGAACTAAGCAAGGAAAGAATTGCCACCCAAAGGCACATACCCCTCTACGCTCTAATGGCACAAAGCAAAAAAAAAAAAAGAGGATTCTATTATAGTCTACCAAAATCCTGCCTGTGTTACAATCTAAAACAACCCAAAATGAATGCTATTATAGTCTAATAATGCAGTGAATATGAACTATGGCGAAAATAATGACCGAACTATCACCTTGCAAACACATAATCAATCAATTGTCCGACCAAATCGACTAGTTACAATAGCTGAGACCTCTTCTTCCTCCTCCAAGAACTCCAAAGATTCACCATAGATTTTCTGAGCATCTTGGCTTAAAAGCCCAGATAACCCAGTTTCCCCTATTGATTCCAAACCATTTATGAGGATTCTAAAGGATGATCTATCGGGTTCACAATCCACAGCTTTCATCAAGCCATAGCAATCCATCACAAGGTGAGTGAGCTTAAAACTAATCAAAGCATTCAATAGAGCATTGAAACCCACGATATCAGAATCTAAAGAGTTTTCTGCCTTTAGATACGAGTAAATAAGCTCAACCTCTTTAAACAATCCATTGCTGGCAAGCACGGAAATCATATCAGTATATAACAATAACCGAGGCTTGTACCATACCTCCTTTCGAATATCGTCGAACACCTAGCTTACAATCAAATATTGAACCAAGTATCAATTTCATATGAACACAAACGCGAACCCTAATTAAGTTAATGATTGATTTTTGCTCTTTCATGTTCAATTAAAATAAAAATTGGTACTTCAAACCTGAATTTTAGAAATTAAGATGAATTAATGCAAAAATTTAGCTTCAATTTTCATATCTCTCAAGGAATTAAGAAAGAGGAGGAAAGAGAGGGGAAACCTTGAGAGCCAAAAGGCATTCGTTTTGACGGAGGAGTTCCCGGAGAACGGCCACCATATCGAACTTCAATAATCGCCGGAACTTGGAGTCGAAGACGCGCTCCAATTCCGAGAGCGAAGTGTTGGAAACGTTGCGGTTGGCTCGCTTCAACGACTGCACCGCTTGAATCGCTTCGATGCTAAGGTTCCTGCCTTTCTGCAGCGGCTTCCGGTTCTTGCTTCGGTCTTTCATGGTAATAACCATGGCTTTAGGGTTCAATTTGAGTCGCAACGAGGAGCCATTGATAACAGTAGAGAACCAAGCTGAAGGAGTTGACGTTGCAATCGTTCGATTCATTCCTTCAGCGATACATTCTATGGATACTTTCAACCGTTGGCCAAGAACATTGGATATCAAGGATGCATTTGGAAGGAGATTAAAAACGAAAAACAAGCGGTAAGATTAATGGGCAAAATTGCTTCAAGTCCCTTTACTTTTTGTTTATTTAGAATTTTGTCTCTTACTTTTTTTTAGATTTTAAAATTTAGATTCAGTTGTTAACTTTATTAAAATTTTGACATCTTAAAATAAAAAAATACGACCTTTCTAGCGATGTAATAAAAAATTACTTTTTTTGATTGGAGGATGATACGATCATGGAGGTTCAATTTAAAAAAACACAGGAAAGGGGTGACTTTCATGATTCATGCTAACTATAGAGTCTCATGCAACTCAAGTTAACGAAAAAGGTAGGGGTTGGGTCACCAGAAAGGTTTTTAGGTTTGAAGAGGAGTCGTTAGATGAAGGAGGGTTGGAGGAAATTGTAAGGCTATTGCTTTGAAAGGGTTTAATGGTAAGAGAGTCTCATTTAATGGTTCCCTTTTAGGTGCTTCAATGAAGGGTTTTGGTAACGGTGTGAATGATGATTTTGAATTGAAGGAGAGTGATACAATCATAGAGGTTGTTGATGGCGTTCCTTCGATTCATTTCTATGATAAGGTCTATGGTTTGATTGAGAAAAGTATGGCTCGATCAATGATCATTAAGTTACTAGGCAGAGAACGGGTTTCAATGCTTTATTCAATAAAATCCATTCATTGTGGAAGCTAGAGATGACAATCTAGTTAATGGATTTAGAGAATGAGTTCTACTTAGTTAAGTTTCAGGGTGAGAGAGATTACACGAAAGCGTTGATCGTAGGACCATGGTTGGTTTTTGGTCAGTGTTTGACAATACAACCTGTAACACTCCACACCCGACCCAATTGCTAGTTCTGATATGTAATATGCCACATTCGTTGCCAAAGTAACTATGATTTCATTTTAATACCTAATAGATAAGTCATATAAGCAATTAAATATTAAAACATAATTAAAACACATTATTTAATCAAATCTGAGTTCTAAGCGAGCTTACAAAAGCTCTTATGAAACACCAGTAATAAATGAGGGACTAATGTAAGAACAGTTAAAATCAAAGTTTTATTGTGACATCAAAGGATGGATGTCGCTACATTGAGGGCAACAACATAGTGTCGCGACATCAAACCAAAGTAAGTCCCAACTATGAAAACAATAGCTTGGTGTCACGACTTCATTAGGGGGATGTCACGAGTTGGAAGGCAAGGGGCTCAGTGTCATGACACCAATAGGAGAATGTCACAACTATGAAGACAATTTCCTCCAACTTTGCATCTTTCTTTACAAACCTGCCAAACATCAATACCAAATGATCAAAGTGACCTAAAAACTCAACACATCTCATTTTAGGCATTAATTCAAATGCCAAACTACATCCTTGACACATTTAAACATCTTAAAACATATGATCATATACATATTCGAATTCATTCTAGTCTCATACATCACTGTAACCTCCCCAACCCGGCCTAGTCGTTAAATTCAAATTTGGGAGATTACATCGGCCACCGAAATGACCTAGTAAACTATCAGAGTTTATAAATAGTCATTTTAAAACAATTGTTTATTTTAGAAGAAAACTTAGTTTATTTTCAGAAAAACTCATGAGTGAACAAAAAATGATTAAGTAAAAATTTTTCTTTGTAACGGTGACTACTTTTGAAAACTTAGTTGTTCAATTTATTTATTCTTATAAAATTTATTCTTAATTTAGCAGCGGAAAAGTGATACTCTGTAACACCTCTAACTGGTATCTGTTGCCAGAAAAGGGTTATAAAGCATTACCAGACAAATGGAATAGTAAACTATTCAAATCATACATTAATACAACATAATCAAATTTCATTTGAATACATTCATAATAGGGACACATGACCGTGTCCTAGCCCGTGTAACTCACTAACTTGGGTCACACATCCAAGCCACACACTCGTGTGCCAGGCTATGTGCTAGGTCGTGCAACAACCTGACTTGCATGTCTTGAACGACACGGCCGTGTGTCACACATGACTGAGACACATGCCCGTGTCTTAGGCCGTGTAGACCTAAAATGTTCCTTAATCAACAAGTTTACCATTTCAAACTTACTTGGAACCTAAACAAACCATTTACCAATCAAAATACCTATCCAAATTGACTTAAATCATGCAAAAAAACATATCAAAATCAACCTAATTCAGTGCCTAACTAATGTACCTTCATTGGTACCACAAGTAAATATATATTTATAACAAAACATAACATCAATTCAACCTATTAATTCGTTCAAGATTTCATCTATAATCACCAATTCAAACATATCATATCTTAGCTACTTAACAACCAATTCATCACATACACTTTTATCCATTCCAACAAGTATCAAATGAACATACTAACATATATTGATAAAATACCAAAAGTATCAAAAAAAAAAATCAACCAAAGCAATTTGTACAACCAAATTCATATTTAACTATTTACATAACCAAAGCATTATTATCATTGTTTAACCTATTACATGCCATATAATCTGAAATAAAGGTTTCAAAAGCTACCGAATTAAGCTGGATAGTGTGACTTGAGTGTTGGTCCGGTCGTCCAACCTTCCGAGTAATTACAAGAACAAAGTTTAACACAAGTAAGCTCAATGAAGCTTAGTAAGTTCAACGTATTACATCGATAAATCTTACCAAAATGAATATAACAAATCAAAAAGTAATATAACAACCATGAAAGTTTCCTATCATTGACAATCTCAATTGGTAATTCATAACTTATCAATTCAAATTTCAAGTATATATGAAAAATTCATCAGAATTACTCAACAAGTTAACTTACTGAGATTTTCAACTCAAAGAACGCCTTATGAATAGAAGTACATCATCAGTTCAACCCAACACAATAGATGCTCACTCGAGCCAATCCATCCATCACACCAATGCTCATAAGAGCTAAACCAACCATCACACCAAAAAGAAAGTATAATACGAGAGTTTGCAACAAATGTTAAAGCTCTTGGGTAATATATAAATATATCCCTCCAATACCGTCTCCACTCCAAACCAACCTACTATCACACCAAATCCCAACTATACTCTATCCCGAATTCAAAGCAAGGATCAAGTTCGATATTAAACCTCAATTTACCATTCATCAGCAACAATTAAGACTGATTATATAAATTGTAACATGTTATACTACTTATTAAATTATTTTGATATTAAATTCTAAACCGTACGAACTTACTTGGACCAAATTGTAGGAGTTGCAGAAGTTCAGGGGCTATTCTACAATTTTTCCTTTTCCACAAGTATCTACGAGATCGTGATCTAAAATGTAAATTTCTTTATTTATCAGCATATATTTCATTCCCAAACTATTTTATAATTAATACCCTTTTATTTTTCAAAATTACACATTTACCCCAAACTTTTACAATTTTTGCAATTTAATCCCTTAACCTTAAATTCATCAAATTAACCATTTTTTCTCAAATCAATATTTTATTCAAATTTACTAGGTCCTCAATCGCCCTTAAAAATATCTAATTCACTATTAAACCCTAATATTTTGATATTTTCATAATTTAATCCTAAAATCAAAATCTAATAAAAATCACTTTACAAATTTATCAAACAACATAATCAAAGCTCCAAATACATGGTATTCATAAAAAAAATTTAATATTCATCAATGGAAACTTTCAAAACTTTTAACAGAATTAAAAACGAAGGTACGGACTAGCTGGACCTAATTACAAATATCTCAAAAACATATAAGTTACAAGAAACGAGTAAGAGAATCACTCACATGCAAGGATATTAGATTGGGCGATCTTCCTAGCTTAGAAAAGCATGGACATTCGGTTAACAAGAATAAAAAATGAAGAAGAACACTAATTAATTCTATTTGTTTTATTTTAATTTTAATTTAATTACAATTTTACCATTAAAATCATATTAGTTTATCATTTTCCATTATTTTTCCGCCCCACTATACTTATTAAGGCATAATTGTTACTTAAGTCCTCCCTCATTTATTATTTAAACCATTTGATCACTTAATTACTATAATTACTATATTTTGCATCTTCTACAATTTAGTCTTTTTCTTTAATTAACTATCTAAATGTTAATATTTTCAAACCAAATTTTAATGCGGCTTTAGTAACTCTATAAATATTCTAAAAATAATAATTACGAGCCGACATAACGAAAATTTGTGGTCTCAAAACCACTGAAAATCGGGCTGTTACATATTCAACTTAATATTAATTAAGAAAAATTAGAATTATTTTATGCATATTTAATTCTATGTCTAGGTTTTATTATCCTAAATTCTAATTAAATACCATGCATGCTAAATAAACCCAAAATAGAAGTCTCATGACGCAATTCAAATTAAGCTATACAATTCCCAAATTAATATAAATTTCAAATAGTAAATCTAAACTACTTTTGTAGTAAAAAGATCAATCCAAGTCGAGCCTCCGTATGCTGAGTCCGCATCCTAATCTGGTGGGTTATCTGTAAGAATGGAAATAAGAAGGGAAGTGAGCTTAGGAAACTCAATGTAAGTTCAATTACAAGAAAACTAGTGCAAACAGTAGACAAATCATACAAAATATCAACTCATAGAATGATCACTATCGAAACCTTTTTTTAAAATCAACTTTTTATTTAAAAACGAAAATAGGAGTCGCCACCAACCTTTTTTTACTTAGGTGTGATTGGATCACCTCAAAACTCTGCTATTTTAATAAAATGTTAGATTTGTTAAAATAGTAATTTTCAACCTTACAAATCCAAAAAATGGGTTCGGAGTCAGTTACGTATGAGGAAGGATTAACACCCTCATAACACCTAAAATTGGTACCTAGTTGATTACTTGATGTTTTAATGTCAATAGTTGAAAATAGAAATTAAACTACGATCTCTCTTTGCATGATTTTTTAATTAAAATTATTTAGTTAAATCAAAATTTATATAAGAAGCTTTCTTATTTCGAGATAACCAAAACCAAAAGGACATGTTCCGTAAGTTAAGACACGGCATCTCAAATTCTTAAAAATAAAATTGCTCATTATGTGTTTTTTTTTTTAGTTTTAAAAAGATGTTTGGTTTTTTAGGTTCAAAGAGAAAATGAAACCCCATAAGTTAGGCATGACTTCTCAAATCTCTAAATAAGAACGTTGCCTTAGTTTTGAAATTCTCCTTTGTATGCATCAAATAAAAATTAATGTGGCACTTAAAGTGATGTAGACTTAGTTTATTCAGGCATAGTATGAAACGGATAAATATGTTTAAACATAATGTATGATATAGTGATAATGAAATAATATAAAATGGCTACTGGGTAGAATATTGGAATGATAAATGATGAATAAATAAAGGAATACTATAATAATAATGTAATAATAATATTAATAATCATATCATAATGATAATAAGTAGATAAAATAATGATAATAATAATAACGAGGGTAAAATAAAAATAAAACGTATAAATAAAAAGAAATGTAAATGACATAAATTGTAAGTGTTAATATAAATGAAAGAGGCAAAATAAATCAAATGAGGATTAAATTGAAATTAAAAAAAATTAAGCTATAAATCGCAAAATAATTAAAGAAATAGGGCATAAAGGACTAAATTGAAGGTCCAATAAAATCTAATGTCTAAGTTAAAAAATAAGATAAAAAAAGGCTAAATTAAAATGCGAAGCAAAAGTTCAGGGACCCCGAGGACAATTAATCCAAAAAAGTACACGTACCATTCCCTGAAGGGTCAACGATATAAGGACTAAATTGAAAATGAATTAAAATCAAAAGGTATAATCTAAAAAGGAAAAAAAAAGCGAAGTTAGGACTAAATTAAAAAAGGATCCAAAAGCAGAAGGATCAGGAAAGCAAATAGACCATTTCATGAAAACACACGGATCCTGCTGAATAAATGGGTTGGATATTCGGGTTGCGTCAAAACGATGTCGTTTTGGCGTTTGAAAATTAAGCCCAAAACAACGTCGTATAAGACCCTTTAAAAATAAAAAATGACCAAAAAAGCATTTTAAACTTTTTTTAAAAAAAATCTCTTCCCTTGTTTTCTCTCTCTCAAAACTCTCTCCAGTTTCGGCGACGAGGCTGTTGTTCGTTCGCCGTGCCTCCGATGGCCTAAGAAAACCAAAATGCCCCCATTTTGCTCGTTACCTTGCGTAGAACTTTGATTTGGAGTTGAAGCCGTCAGAACTAAAGCCAATTTTTTTCTTAAAAAAAGGGAAAACCTTTCAATTTCCTTCTCTCCAGCGAAGCCTCCAACAAATCTCTAGGGATTCGGAGGTCCTTTGCATCGGAGAAGACCATCCCTCCTTAGAGAAGGAGTCATCGCCCACCCACGACGGCCGAAGACGAAGCTTCAGGTGAGTTTTCTTCTTTTTTATTTTATGTTGTGTTTCTTTTTTAAAAAAAAGAAAAAGAAAATAACAGATTTAAAAAAAATAAATCACCTTTGAGAATTTCTTTATGTATCTTTTTTGATTGCTTTTTATCTCTCCTAAAATACATTTTGAATCCGACTTTTATATCCGATTATATATATATTTTATATATTTTTTATTGTATCTACTATTTTTGCTACTGTTTTCTTTTATTGTTTCTGCGTTTTCTGTCCTTTCGTTCTTTTTCTTTACAGGTGACGGTGCGTGGTCAACAGTGGGATAGAGGCCCTTGCTTTTTCCGTTTTAATGCAAGGGCGGCAGAGGTGCATTAGGCCTCGGGATGAGGAGCCTCGGGCGGCGTGCCTATGAAGGGGGTGGGGAGTTAGGAACCCTAGGGTTTCTGGCTTTCTGAAAAGTTTAGGTTCTTTTGGGCCACTAGTAGTTTAGGCCCCGGAGTTATTGGGTTAGGGTTTGTATATTTGGGCATTGGTTTTTTTTTTTGTATCATTAGACTTTGGACTCTTTATTTTATTTTGTTTATTTATTTTTATTTAGGCCGGATGAAATTGGCTTATTATAATCACAATTGAATAACAATTCAGAATATCGATATTTTAGATAAACTCATCACCATAATATCTCAATATTCATATTTATGCAAATGCTTATGAATGCAATGCAATTTCAATTTATCAGAAAATGTCCTACCTCACTGCTACACACCACAGTAAGAGTTCTTAGAACTTTTCTATCTTTACACCATGTTGTGGATAAACCAGTCATCGTTATGGATGTATCACTCGTTGTGGATAAACCACTAGTAAAAAAAAGGGGTGGAAAACCACCAGCTTTTTTTTATAAAAAGTTTTTTGCAAATAAATTGCTAGTAGGGTGTGGATAAACCACTCATTGGTGTAGATAAACGTTGCTAATACGGTATGGATAAACCACTCAATGGTGCAGATAAGCTGCTCAAATGGTGTGGATAAATCATTTAAAAGTGCAGATAATCTACTCACACTTCCTCTGTTCATATTGTCCCACATTATGCAATGGAACATGACATACTAAATACGGTAGCAATAACATGCTTATAGCAAATTGATACAGTAACAACTATCATGCCTATAAAAAATCATTACAGTAGCAATAAACTTGATTAACATGAGTTCGATTTAACAGTAACAGTAGGCATGTATGTCATGCAAATAGTAACATAGTGGTACGAAAAACATTATCAGTTCCTCAGAATTATTGTGGTAGTAAACATGTAATATTTTCATATTATGCATATATAGTAATAAATCAGTCAATCAAATCATGGATTCCAATATTAATCATATTATTAGGGGCTTAATTGAAAGAAATAAAACACTAAAAATAGTTTGGGGACTATTTTGAGACTAAATTGAACAATTTATAAAATTTTAGGTAAAATTGTAAAATAAAGGTCACACGGCTGTGTGGTCAAGCTATGCAACAAACTGTGGTCGTGTGGCAAATGCAAAAATTAACCTACAGGGAGACACAACTGTGTGGCAGGCCGTATGGAGGGTTCATGACCGTGTGAGATTCAAACTATCTTAGGTTTCAGAGGTACATGGCCTTGTGAGTGGCCGTGTAGCCTACTTGTGTGGTCCATACGCCCATGTAGCAGACCGTGTAGCCTTAATCCTAGGCACGGCTTGCCCCAGTCCGCTTGTAAAAGAACACACACCTTTCACCGTGTTGACGATCAACGTTCTTAGCAATCCAATCTGATCCGATTCACCTAAATTAGGTCCTTCAAACGACATTTACACGCGAAATAACGGTTGATTTCCACCTTTTACAATTTAATGATTTTCCTTTCATTAACTAACTAAACATCAAAATTACCTAACCAAATTTTAATAAACTTATATAATCACTCCATAAATATTTAATAAAAATATTTATGGGCTCAATTTTTGGAAACGAGGCCCCAATACCTCATTTTCTAAAATCACTTGACTTTAGAGATAACCCACTTGAACTTAACTAATCATTCAATTAACTAAAATTATAAATTTAAAATTTACTATAATACTATATTTGACTCGTAAATATTAAATAATAATATTTAGACTCTTTTGTTAGATTTATGGTCCCGAAACCACTTTTTCCGATATTACGAAGAAATGGGCTATTACATATACAGTGATTTAACTTTTAATTTATATTTAAACCGATGATTTAATTAACTCGTCTTCCTATTTTATGAAAAAAAGAAATTAGTCTTTACACTCTAATTTATCATAATTTGATCATTGAATTATATAATAATTAAGATGCAAGTCAAATAATTAGTAAATATATGAAACTTAAATTGTTAAATTCTATTAATTTATTATATATAAATCATTGAACTTTTTATTTTACTGACTTGAATTATTGATTAATAGGTAAGTGATTTAAATGAAAATTTTAGTAACATTATCCAACAAGACTAAATTTTTATAAAAGGATAGAATTTTTTTTACGGAAAAAGGGATGGAATTAATAAGTATTTATAAAATAAATTAATATTTTATTTGAAATAAAACCGTAAACAGAAATCATAATGACTTATTTAAGTGTAAAAAATAAATAAAAACTTGTCTAAAAAATAATAAATTTGAATGAATTTTTTTAATATTTAATTGGCCATAAAGCTCGATCAAGCACACATTTATCGGCTCTGCTCCCCTCAGGCAAATCAAATTCCAACCCCCATCAAGAAGAATTGGTCAGTGTCCAAAAAAGAAAAAAAAAAAAAAGGCTTATTATCTCACGCATTTTCAATTTCCGATGAATTTGCAATGCAATTAACACTCGGATTTGATCCCAGAGATCTGAATAATCAAATTGTAATAATAATAACACGGTGATGTTAGCTTCCCACACGCTCGGAGGACCGTCGCGGTGCGGCCGTGTGCTAGGCCCACCGCTCGACAAGATCATAAAAAATGCCGCATGGCGAAAACACACGCACCTCGTTTCCTCATGCAAATCCGCTCTCGACAAGCTCGAGACCCTCTCCGACACCGGCTTGTCCGATCCGATTTCACCGCTGCTCGGCATTTCATCTTCCGATGCCAACTTCGTCCTTAACCCGATCCTTCTCGCCTTGGAAACCAATTACGTCAAAGTTGCCGAGCCCGCCCTCGAATGCACCTTCAAATTATTCTCCCTCGGCGTCGCTCGTGGCGAGATCCATGGCAACGTTTCCAATCCGATCCTCTACAAAATCGTCGAAGCCGTTTGCAAAGTCGGCGGCATCGGCGAGGAATCGCTCGAGCTTGCCGTGCTGCGAGTTTTGCTCTCCGCCATCCGATGTCCTTGCGTTTTGATCCGTGGTGATTGCTTGCTCAACGTCGTTAGAACTTGTTATAACGTATATTTACGCGGTTTGAATGGAACCAATCAGATCTGTGCTAAGTCCGTTTTGGCGCAGATTATGCTAATTGTATTCACCCGAGCCGAAGAAGATTCCATTGATGTTTCTATCAAAACAGTGTCGGTTAGTGAGCTTTTAGAGTTTAGTGATAAGAATTTAAATGAAGGAAGTTCAATTTATCATTGTCAGAATTTTGTTAGCGAGGTTATGAGTGCCAGTGAAGGGGTTCCAGATTTGAAGCTATCGCAGCCGAATAAGGATCAGGAGCTGCAAAATGTTGATTTGAAGACGTCGAAATGGGAGGAGGAGGAAATTGGGGAGTTAGAGGCGAAGGAAGGGGGGGCGGAATCGGGTTCCGGTGGGGTTAGTAAAATTAGGGAGGACGGCTTTCTTGTTTTTAAGAATTTGTGTAAGTTGTCAATGAAGTTTTCATCACAGGAGAATGATGATCAGATCCTTTTGAGAGGGAAAACGCTGTCTTTGGAGCTCCTCAAGGCTGTTATGGATAATGGGGGTTCCATTTGGCGCTCGAATGTTAGGCAAGTAATTTTATACTACTTTATTCACGTAGGGTTCTGATTTTATATAAAATAATAATGGTTGTTCGCACGTCACCATATATACTTTGGGCTTTGTTATATTTTTTCCTAACAATCGTCACCATATATGCTTTGGGTTTGGGCTTTATTAGATTTAGTGAGTTTAATAGTAAAAATATCACGGAGGTTTTAGAGGTGTGAAATTATATTTTGTTTTTTATTAGAAATTTGAATAAATTAGTCTTAGATTAAAAATTAAATTAGTTTTATTAAAAATTCATTCTTTTGTATTATTAAAAATTGGTGTGATTGATGGAATACTTATGCTAGCATATAAAAATTAATTTTTAACAACAAAATATACGAAATTTTTAATAAAAAAATTAATTTACTTTATAATAGATTAATTTACTTAGGAAAAAAAAAACATGTCGTGACCCATCCAACACCCCATATTTTATTATTATGGGGAGTCTTGATGGAGGGAAACTCAAAAGAAAAACCTGAATGAACCTGTTTCAAGCACATAGCTTTTAACAATACTCACTCCCGGTTCTGGGATATTTCTGCTCTAGTGCATGTACACTGGGTAGTGAGATCTTCATGAATAAATATGAAAAGGAATAATTTATTGAGGTAGTTTCAAAAATTAAGTGAAAGAGCTCCGAAAACCAATGCCAACTCATCATCATCATCATCTTGCTTGGTATGTCGTGTAGTGTTGGTGATAAATAACTCTTTTTTCTGCAGTCTTCAGTTAAATTTATTCTAATGTTCTTATATTCTGTGTTACAAAATGCAGGTTTCTTAACGTAATTAAGCAGTATCTCTGCTTATCATTGTTAAAAAACAGTGCATTGTCAGTGATGTCAATTTTCCAGCTCCAAAGTTGTATTTTTATGAGCCTGCTAACGAAATATAGAACAGGGTTGAAAGATGAAATTGGAATATTCTTTCCCATGCTTATCCTCCGAGTTCTAGAGAATGTTTTACAGCCAAGTTTTGTACAGAAAATGACAGTCCTTAATCTGTTGGAAAAGATTGCTGCGGATTCACAGATTATCATTGATATATTCGTGAATTATGACTGCGATGTGGATTCACCAAACATATTTGAAAGGTAATTTTCCCCCCTAATAATTTTTCGTATGAGTGTTTGACAAGAATGCTGCTTTCATGAAATCAAATAAGTTTATGATGTCATATTTTCAAGATAAGTATCCAACGAATCATATGTGAAATCCTTTACGAATTCGAAACCTTGTCTCAATTTTTTGCAAAAGGTAGGTCAAATAGGAATTAACTCAAGAGGAAATTATTCTTTCATGTTCCCAGTTCATGCTTTAGCTTCTTTCTGATGTAATATTTCAATTCACTTTCCTTTTTCCTCAAATCAAACTTTAGTAAAATGTAGTATTAAAAATCTTTATATTCATTCATATGTAAAATGATCTGAATTTGAAACCAAATTCTCAAATTTTGCAAAAGAGGGTAGATCAACCCAGGAATTAACTCAAGAACCAGTCGTTTGGTGTTGTTCTCAGAGGTTGCTTTAGCATCCCTTCTAATGTATTTCGTTTTATTAAAAATTCCATTCTTTTTTTATTTATTAACGTGTTGCACTTTATAAAAATGTATTAAAACTCTTATAATTCCCTCAGATATTTGCAGGATTGTCAACGGCCTTCTCAGAACAGCTCTAGGACCGCCACCTGCTTCAGCAACTACTTTGTCTGCAGTCCAGGATATAACTTTCCGGCATGAATCAGTAAATTGCTTGGTTAGCATCATTAAGTCAATGGGAGCTTGGATGGACCAAAAGCTGACAATAGGTGATTCTGACTTGCGTAAGAGCTTCAAGAGTGACACTGCAGCAGAGGGCCATTCAACTTTGACTGCAGAAGATGGAACAGTCTCTGATTGTGAGTTGCAACCAGAAATGAATTCTGAATTGTCAAATGCTGCTACACTTGAGCAACGGCGGGCTTACAAGATTGAACTTCAGGTTAGCTGGGATCAAGCGCGACTGTGTTTTCATGTACCACATACTTATTAAGTATCCAAATTATTGGAGAGGGCTGCCTTAACATATCATGAGAATTTGCTATTATTGGCTTCTCTTCTGTCACGTATTTTTATATAGCTTAATATATGTTTAGTTTTCCCCTTTTCTTCACAAGCTTGGTTTTAGTGACAGTTTTACTTGGTTATATGCAGAAAGGTGTTTCGTTGTTTAATAGGAAGCCATCCAAAGGCATTGAGTTTCTTATAAATACCAAAAAGGTTGGCAACTCTCCAGAGGAAGTGGCTGCTTTTCTGAAGAGTAACACTACTGGGTTGAATGAAGCCATGATTGGTGATTATTTGGGTGAAAGGGAGGATTTTGCTTTGAAAGTCATGCACGCTTATGTGGATTCCTTTGATTTCAAATCTATGGATTTTGGTGAAGCGATAAGGTTCTTCCTACAAGGCTTCAGGTTACCAGGAGAAGCACAGAAAATTGACCGCATCATGGAAAAGTTTGCTGAGCGCTATTGTAAATGTAATCCTAACTCATTTACCAGTGCAGATACTGCCTATGTACTGGCATACTCTGTCATAATGCTCAACACTGATGCCCATAATAGCATGGTCAAAGATAAGGTTTGTTTCTTCAGCACGTTATCAAATTATGAGTTTTAGCTTACGTGTTTGCTTATGCATATACTTGTCTTTTGAAGAACTCCTTTATGATCTATTCTGGGACTTGTAAGCCATTCTGGTGCTTTAAATTCATACCGTCAGTAATATGGAATTTCCCACCTGTACTACTGCAAATTGTTTTATCAGATCTACATATAGATAAATTTACAAATGTTTTGTTTATGCTCTTATTTCTGTTTTATGTTGTTTCCGTATTCAGATGAACAAGTCTGATTTCATTCGAAACAACCGAGGAATAGATGATGGCAAAGATTTACCCGAGGAGTATCTTGGTGCTCTTTATGATCAAATTGTGAATAATGAAATCAAGATGAATGCAGATTCTTCTGCTCCTCAAAGCATGCAGGCGAACAGCTTAAATAAGCTATTGGGTTTGGATGGTATACTCAATTTGGTGACTTGGAAGCAAACAGAAGAAAAGGCATTGGGTGCAAATGGTCTTCTTATAAGACAAATCCAAGAGCAGTTTAAGGCAAAGTCGGGAAAATTAGAGTAAGTCTTAATCTAATTTCTTTTTAAGATGGTTGGTTTGGCGAATTCGGGAAAATCAGAGTAAGTTTTAATCTAATAATAGATGTTTGCCACTTTAATAGGTCAAATTTATGTCATGAATCGTAGTCTCAAATGGTTAGTTTTATGTTCCTCCATACCATACATCCGAGAGCTTCAGATGAGTTTTTTTACATGTTTTTGTATATGAGTAGAAATGTTGTAATACATTTTTTGCATGTCACGGGTTTTGATATATGTTGGGAAATGAATTCATATGATTTTTGTTTCTTGTCGGGAATAGAATTTGATAAGAGAATGACATGCATCATTAATCGAAGAGGATTCAGTCCTTGTACCTTCCTCGATATATGATCTCCATCCTGCTTTAATTGATCTTTGTTAATTCGTCATCCCAAATTTTCCAGAAGACCTGCATAATATTTAGTAACCTTTTGTCTTTGCTGTTGCAGGTCTGTTTATCATTCTGTTTCAGATGTAGCAATCTTGAGGTTTATGGTGGAGGTTTGCTGGGGACCTATGCTGGCTGCATACAGTGTCACTCTTGACCAGAGTGATGATAGAATTGCTACCACTCAATGCTTACAGGGCTTTCGACATGCTGTGCATGTAACTGCCGTAATGGGAATGCAGACGCAGAGAGATGCTTTTGTCACATCAACGGCAAAGTTCACTTTTCTCCATTGTGCTGCAGACATGAAACAAAAGAATGTTGATGCTGTAAAAGTAAGTAGTTTTCATTTGCACATGATAACAAAGAATCGAATCTTTCTCCTAGTTTTCTTATATGCTATATCACACAAGAGTTAAGAATTGCAGCATCACAATGTTTGCATGCACAGCCTCGCACCACGGATACAATACAATTCATATCCTGTACTTTATGTTTTTATGTTTTACAGTTACTTATTCTTGGCTTTTGCTTGGTTGTGGAACATTGATAGTCTAGTCACTTGAAGTAGAACCACTTGCCTAATTGTGAAAAATATTGCATCAAATCTAAGTTTCTTTGACGTGTTCTTTTTACTCACCTTTTGAAATATTTTACAATATAGGCAATAATATCTATTGCCATTGAAGATGGTAACCATCTTCAAGACTCCTGGGAGCATATATTGACATGCCTGTCCAGAATTGAGCATTTGCAACTGTTGGGAGAAGGTTCATCAACCGACACATCCATTTTATCCGTGCCTAATACTGAAATAGATGAAAAGGTGCCAAAACCTTCTGGTATTCAATCCCTGAAGAAAAAGGGATCACTCCAGAATCCAGCTGTAATGGCAGTTGTGCGAGGAGGGTCATATGACAGTGCCGCTGTTGGAGCAAATAGTTCAGGACTGGTAACCCCAGAGCAGATTAATCAATTCATTGCAAACTTGAATTTATTGGAACAGATAGGAAGTTCCGAGTTGAACCATGTTTTTGTACATAGCCAAAGATTAAACAGTGAAGCAATAGTGGCTTTTGTGAAGGCCCTTTGCAAGGTTTCTATAGCGGAGTTGCAGTCTCCAACAGACCCTCGAGTTTTTAGCCTCACAAAACTCGTTGAAATTGCGTAAGATTCTTAATCTTTTTCTTTTAGAAAATTTCATATAATGCTCTAGCTCCAACAGATCAGTTTTTGGCTTCAGAGATGAAATTGCCCTAGCCCTCTCTATATCCCTCCTCTATGTGCCTGTGGAGAATGCTTATTATAGAATCTTATGTTGCAGGCACTACAATATGAACCGCATCAGATTAGTTTGGTTTCGCATATGGAATGTTCTCTCTGATTTCTTTGTTTCTGTTGGACTGTCCGAGAATTTATCCGTGGCAATCTTTGTGATGGATTCGTTGAGGCAGCTTGCTATGAAATTCTTAGAACGTGAGGAGCTGGCAAACTACAATTTCCAGAATGAATTTTTGAGACCATTTGTGATTGTAATGCAAAAAAGCAACTCCATAGAAATAAGGGAATTAATAGTTCGATACGTTTCTCAGATGGTCCTCAGCCGCGTCAGTAATGTGAAATCTGGATGGAAAAGTGTCTTTATGGTATGCTAATTGCTCGTACATGATTTCTATTGTCATTGCAGCTGGAACAGTTTTTCTTTTCACACATGTTTATCATTTTCTCAGGTGTTTACAGCTGCTGCTGTGGATGAGCGGAAGAATATTGTCCTGCTAGCTTTTGGGACCATGGAAAAAATAGTTAGAGAGTACTTTCCTCATATCAGTGAGACAGACGCTTCTACTTTTAGTGATTGTGTACGATGCCTCATCAAGTTCACAAATAGCAAGTTTGACAGTGATATTAGCCTTAATGCTATTGGATTTCTCCGGTTTTGTGCTATCAAACTTGCTGAGGGAGGTCTTGTTTGCGCTGATAAGAGCCCAGATGATGGTTCATCTGTTTCAGCTGTAACTAAGAATGATAGAGATCTACAAAGTTTCGCTGATAGTGATGATCATGCATCCTATTGGGTTCCCTTGCTAGCAGGTAATCTGATAGTTTAGCTACTTGCTAACACTTTTGTTAAGAGTTATATGACCTGAATCCCGTAACTTATTAAAAAATAAAATAGAGAGGCAAAATAGGGGGATTTGTGGGGGCAAAGGACTGAGACCATAGCCCGCCACAAATCCCCATTAAGCACTAAACTCGACTGGGGTTGCGATCGTCTGCCCCCGCGGTACACACCATACCACACAAGTTGAATTCGTATAAGCTTCTTTTATTAGACTTCAATTATAACAGGGTTGTGTGTGTTTTTAACAGTTCTTTTTCTTATTATTTTGTGATCATTCTACTGCCATTATCGACATTTATTATAGCAATTTTTATGAATATGGATTGCAAAATAGGCTATTTGTTTCTCTCAGTTATCACCTTTAGTTTCCTCCAATGTTGCCAAAAATGAAGTTTGTTTCCTGTTTTAATGTTAGAAATTTGATATGATGTTCCAGGTTTATCAGAACTAACATCCGACTCGAAGTTAGCCATCCGAAAGAGTTCGACGGAAGTGCTTTTCAACGTCCTGAATGATCATGGTCATCTTTTCTCACGAGCATTCTGGATTGGTGTTTTTAGCTCTGTTGTTCTCCCCTTATTTAATGGTGCATCTCCTGTAAAACAGGATTCACCAACATCGAAATCTACTCGTCCTGATGGAAGCACTTGGGATCCTGAAATTTCTGCCGCCGCAGTGCAGTCTCTTGTAGATCTTGTTATAAGGTTTTTCAATGTATTGAGACCTCAACTACCAAATGTCGTATCCATACTGGCAGGATACTTAAAAAGTACAAAACAGGGTCCTGCAAGCACTGGAGTTTCGGCAACATATCGTTTGACAGGAGAGTTAGGAAGCAGATTTTCAAAAGACGAATGGCAAGAAATCCTTCTAGCTATAAAAGAAGCTGCCACTTCAACATTGCCTGGGTTTATGAAGATTTTGAGAAGCATGGATGACATCAAGGTGCCTGAGAATTCTCGATCCTCTACTAATACTGAAACAAGCTCTGATCATGGACTGACCAAGGATGACCTTGAGGAAGATAATCTGCAAACTTCAGCTTATGTGGTTTCGAAAATGAAGAGTTTTATCGCGGTCCAGCTACTGATTATGCAGGTTCTCCCATACAGACTCTATTTGTTGCAATGCCAATAATGACTCTTCTCTATGCCTTGGAATCATTTTGACATGATCATACTTGTTTTGGCTTTCATCATTTCAGGTTATAACTGATATATACAAAGCGAACCTACAATTCTTGGTAGCTTCCAACATAAATATCATTGTCGAGATATTTTCTTCCACTACATCACATGCTCAGCAACTGAACTCCGAGACTGTCCTGCAAAAGAAAATAAAGAAAGTATGCTCGATCTTGGAGACCTCCGAACCGCCCATGGTTCACTTCGAGAACGAGGCTTATCAAAATTACCTCAACTTCCTCCAAGATTTAATCAAAAACAATTCATCCGCCCCAAAGGAGATGAACCTAAGATCACTAGTGGCAGTGTGTGAAAAAATATTGCTGATATACCTTAGCTGCACCGATTACAACTACGCACGGCAGCAGAAACCGGTTGAGATACCGGTGACTCATTGGATTCTCCCATTGGGAATAGCCAAAAAGGAAAAAATGGCAGCTAGGACTCCTCTACTTGTGTCTGCATTGAAGGCATTGAGTTGCTTGGAGAAGGATTCCTGCAGAAAGTACGTTGCAGATATCTTTCATCTGTTGGTCGATCTGGTTCGAAGCGATCATAGCTCGAATGAAGTTCAACATGCTCTAAGCAACATATTCCGGGCATGTATAGGTCCCATAATAATGCCATAACTTCATTATGTTACATAATATTACATACTTATTTTAAGCCATCATCACAATTTTGATCATTATATATAGATTTTGGCTTTGATGAGAATCCAATAGCCAAGACCCAAGATACCATCCAATATTTATTTATTTTTGTAGCATATCCTGATGATATAAATTGAAAATTTCTTCTAATTTGAAGTGCTTGTGTCTTTACTTACTAAACTTGGATATGCCATCTTTTAAGCATATTTTAAATTATGGTTAAATCTTCACATTAATAAAACTACTCTCCACAGTCGTTTCAATTCTATCATACGAGTGAGCAGGCAAGTGAAAGACATTAGTTATGCCCTGCTGCGGTTAAATCCTATCCATTTATGGTTTTAGTCATATTAAAATTTAGGATTTAATTCCTTTAATTAGACATCATTTGGTATCTCTAGTCTGAATTGATAACAACCTTGGTTGTTTTGTTTTTTCTGTCTATTGTTATTTGGTCACATAATTAGAGACATATAAAAATCCAATCAATCATATTTAATTAATAATAAATTTATATGTCAATCGAATAGTTAAGGGCATTTAAAAGATATTCATGTCATCTTACGAAAAGCACAAAAAAAAATAGGACTAAATTACACTAATTTAAAGTAGATGGAGTTTTGTATCAAAGAAAATTAAGTAGAGGGAGTTAAATATTTTTTTCTAATATAGTACAAGAATCATAATAAATTTATTTTTAAACACGTTAAGAAAATATACAATTTTATGAAGAAAAACACTTGGTATTAATAGGAATCATAAAGAAAGTGTACATAAACATGTTATTTAGTAGAAACGATAAATAAAACATTATAAATTGATGCACAAATGTCATTGTATGAAAAAAATCACAAATAAAAGAGAGACAAACTGATAGTAATTGTAACACTAGAAAAATTTAAAAAGAAATCAAAGATGCATCACTTTGATCAATTGTTGATAATTGCATCTTAACTCATCATCATTAAACCGCCTTGACAGTGAACACCAATCAACTAAGAAATCACTGTCAAAAGACCCATCACATTAGTGATACATGAAAAATCAAATCTCAAATGGTCTATTCTCCTCCACAACATCTTGAAGTCTAATTTTGTGAATACCATCCTAATGCTCTATCCCCACGAGGTTCTCTAAGAATAGTTTTCAATAAATCTAAGTGACACACTTTTTTTTTTTTTTGACAAATCCATATATATATATATATATATATATATATATATCAAAATTAGGGGTGAGCAAAATTCAATTCGATTCAAAAAATTCAATAAAATTTTCAAATTTTGAATTAAATAGTTTGAGTGATTTGAGTTAATCAAGTTATTTGAATTAACTCGAATAAAAAATTAAGTTTTTCGGTTTAACTCGAATATAAATTACACAATTCGAGTTATCTGAAAATCCGAATAAGAAAAGGTAAAACTAAGCCATTTTGATAAATGCTTACCTTTTATAAAGTTAAAAGCCAAAATCATTCAGTTAAAAGGCAAAACCATTATATTGTTTATGTAGTTAAATAATTTTATACTTCGTTTACTAGTTAAATAATCAGTTCATGTAAACTCAACATTGAGTATAAATAATAGGATTCGTTAACTCAACTCGACTTGACTCGAAATTTTTTGACTTGATTCGATCCGATTCGAAAAAAATCAAATTGAGTTCGGTTGCTAAAATAGGATTTGTCAACTCGACTAACTCAAAATTTTTTGACTCGATTCGACTCGACTCAATCGAATACTAACCCCTAATTAAAACACAAATAAAACTAAAAACAAAAATAAAAATAAAAACCACCAATACTCTTAAAAAAAAATATGTTGGACAATAACCACCATAGTTTTCAATGAAAACATAGTAGGCTAAAATTAAAACCATCACTATTTTTTAGAGAAAATAGTGCGGAAAGCACAAACTTTCATTAGGTGGAACTCTAAAATGTAGGGGTGAAAAACAGAATTATACTACAAATTTATAATAAAAAATTGATACATAAAAACAAATGAGACATCATTTGATATAATAATAAATTAAAAATTAAAAATTTGATTTAAATCTCATCATTTATATAGTTTCTAATCCTTTCTTTATCTAATTGATTTGGTGCTCAATTAATTTATTACAATGACTAATCCCTTCGTTATGGATATTTTTTAAAGAGATAGACGGCTAGTAATGAAACGTGCTTCATTCCATGGTGCTCCATTAACTTATAATAATACTTAGTAACAATAATTAATTCATTTGTCACGAATATTCTCTGAAAAGGTAAACGACTAATCAAAAAATATGCTTCATTCCTATAAATGAAAATCAAACCCTAACTTTTTAATTGAAGAACGAGATAATCAACCACAGCACAAAACCTCATAATTATTAAATATACATATTATAATAAACCCGATATAAAACAAACGTATTAACCTGTATTTTGATTATTCTCATATTTAGCTTAATAAAAGAAAAAAAAAGATTATTCACATATTTGAAATTCATCAAATTTCTTTTCTAAAAAAAGTCTTGGTCCTTGGTAGGTGGGAAATATTGACTACACTAGTTGCCTTTGACCTCTACATTCTTTTTAATAAATTTTCTTCTTCGTCATGCCAAACAAAATACTATTATACTCAGACTCTTCCAGTGGAAGGCTGCTTGAATTAATTATCCCAATATAAAAGGGGAAAAAGTCAAAAGCAAATTATTATAAAAATCATGATTTAAAAATAAAAATATTCTAATTTTTGTTATTATCAGCTCACATAAATATTTTCAAGGCTCAAAAAGGTTAGGGTTTTGAAAAATCTATTCTAACTAATACATTCAGTTCAATTTCGTTTTAAGTTATTTCGAGTTAAATTTTTCGTATAAAACTCATTTTATATAAATTAAATTAAATGAAAAAACTTAAATTTAAAGAAATAGTGCTAATAGAATAATAAATAGATCAGTTCATTTAACCCGTTATTATTATGTTATTCAAAATATTAAATATAATTATATAGAAAGTTAAAATTATGAAAGTGTTTTATAAAAAAGTCATGAAAATATAGTTTTATTTTTATATTAGTGTAAATAGATCAATCCTCAAATATAATAATTATAATTATAATTATAAGCATACTTCTAATTTAGAAAAAATAGTTTGTAAAACTTATTAGTTAAACTTACGATAATTTTTTAAATAGCATTGTGAATGGTTATGATATTAATTTCATTATTTAATTCACTTTACAAATGCACGTATTATGATTGTTGTGAACAAAAAAAGTCAATAATTTGCATATTAAATTTTAGGGATAAATCTTAAAATTATACATGAATATTAGTCTAATGTTCATTTTAAATATGAATTTTAATTTTATACAATTTTATATATGAAATTTAGATTTGATCCAGTTCTCATAAATTATTAACACATTTATCAATATAGCATCGTTTTATTTTTATACATTGCATACACATATATAATTATATTTATCCAATATAAAAATAGATTAATGTATCTATTTCTTTAAATGTGTGTGATTGAATCAAAATTAAAACTTCATGTATATATTTGAATCACAATCAAAGTTGTATGTGTATAATTACACACTATCAAAGTTTAAGTATCAAATTGTAAATTAAATCAAAATTTATATATAATTTTGAGATTTATTCCTTAAAAAATGAAAGTGAGTGGGTTTTTAATACATATTTCCATTTGATAAGTTTGTATATATTTTAACTAGTATTTTACTTAATTTAGGCACCATATAAAAATTCAAAAGTGATGCAACCCTAAGTGTAAAGCCAGCAAAAATGGCCAACACATGACATTGTAGAAATTAAATTTTATTATGTATTAATTTATGAGTTGATTATAGAGGTTTGAAGGTTTGGGTAAAATAATAGGCTTATAAAATAGAGTTGGGCAAAAAAAATAAGGTTTGTTTAAAAAAATAAGGTTTGTTTAGAAAACGGTTGAGCCTTGGATAAGGCTTTTTTATCTTAGTCTGACTCAAACCGAATTTGCAAAAAAGAAAATATTTTATTGTTTTGCTATTATTTATTTTCTTGTTGTTTTCTCACTATTTTGTTATCATTTTATTATTATGTTACTATTATTGTTTGTATATTATATAACTCTTGTTTTATTATTAATTTTGTTACTATTTTAGAGATATTTGTTTATTAAGTTGCACATATCTTAGTGTTATTTAAGTAAACATATTTTTTAACTTATTTTTAATTTGTTGAAAATATTTATTTTAATATTTTTAATATTTTTGATGTACTATATCTTTTATAAAAATTATATAAAAATATAAAAACTTTAATATGGGCAGACCGGGTCGGGTTTGGGTAAAAATTTAGACCCATTTTTTCAGCCACTCAGACAAACAGGCTTAAGATTTTGGTTGGCCTTGATCCGGTCCATGGACACCTCTAATTCATTATTATTAAAAATATTTATGCGATACTCTAACTTTTAATTTTAAATTTTTTAAAGGGATTAAAAGATTAATTTTTCATTTTTCAGGGCCCGAATTTGCCGCTGCCTACTTCTACATCACAGTTTTTATTGATTAAGGGTGAGTTTAAGGAGGCGGTTAACTTACTTTTTGTCTCACGCTACAGTAGCCAATCTCACCGCTACCGCTGTTTTTACACTACCCGTAAGTAAATGCAGCACCCATCCAAACTCACTTTAATACTTCAATACGTTTTAGAGGCTCACGTTCTTTTTTTTGCAAAATGTTCAGCACAACTCACTACCAGAAGAATAGTACACAATTATAATTACAAATTATAAATTTTAGTCAAAAAAAAAAAGAAAAGAAAATATATTAAATATAAATACTAAATCAAATAATGAATTAAAGGAATAATTTAAAAAGAAAAACAACTAAAAAGAGTGAAGTTTGGAGGCTCCCAAGATCAACCCGAAAGGCTCATCATTTCGGGTCAAATTTGGGTTGGCGCTCAAACCTTAGAATCCCTCTTTTATTTTAATTTTGATTAAAATATGTCTATCATTATTTTTAGGAATTTAATCTTTTTAATTTTAAATTTTAATTTAATTGTAAGAAATTTAATTTTTTATTTTTTTCATATTTCAAAGTTTTTGTCTAACTGTTATCATTCTAAAATTTATTTTGTTAAATTTAAGTCAATTGCATCATTTTTAATTATATAACTATTAATTGAATTTTTTATGTCAAAATGTCATACCAATAAATTTAATAAAAATTTAACAGTATTAGCTATTTCACCTAAATTTTGAAATATAAAAATAAATAGACAAAATTCCTAAAAATAAAAGTACAACCACTAAATTTAAGTTTGTGAATAGCTCAAAAACTTATAACGTATTTTAACCTTCAACTTTGTTATCCTCCTTTTATCTTCTCAAAAATTTTCAATGTCATTAAAATCGGACTAGATTGATATGTCAAACTAATCAAATCAAAAATTGATTGATACATCAAATTTAAATTAAGAGAATCAACTGACCCACAAATCGATATGAATCAAAATAAAAATTCGATTCAACTAGATTTTATAACTTTTAAATAAACATTTAATTTTTTAAAATTTTTTTAATAATTTATTTAATTAAAATATGGAGAAAACTAATGACTTCATTGATTAGGACCCAAAAACCATGGATTTCGCATACCATAGGCTTTACTGTCTGAAATTTCAACGCAAAAACCCAAACGGAACTTCGAACCTGGAATTTGACATCCGAAGATTCAAATTTTACAAAATATTCATGTTTTCCCAACATTTCTTTCTTTTAATTTGTAATTCCTTTCTCTGTTCTCCTTTTAACTATTTTTAATTTATTATCATAAAATATATTTTTTAAAATCATCTAAACAAAAAGAAAATAACACATGAAATAATATAAAATATATGAACCACTAACTTTAACAATTCTTTGAATTAAATCAAACCTGAATAACCATAAAATTCACTAGTTTATTAACACAAATATGCATACTAGATATGTTTTAATCAAATATATATATTATTTAATTATAGCGATATAAATAAAACAGTTAATATTCATTTTGGTGAACAAATGATATGTTTAAAATAATATGTACCCCATGTAATAAAAAAGAAGACCATCTCGAATTTTAAAACATATATCAAGTTGATTTAATATTTAAAGATGTACCCTTTTTTTTTCTGCATTGAGTCTTGACGATTTTTATCAAGAATAAAGCAAATTTTCATACATAAATTTTCTCTCTTTGATAAACCATAAAAGTAACATGTTTTAATCCCATGCTTGGCATGTTTTTGGATGATTTATTATGTGAATTAATGAATTTGATGCTCCTAATCATTTAAATTTATGTTTCTATACTTAGGTGAGCATAAGAAAGTGAAAGGAGCGAAAAACAGGTCAAAATCGGAAAAAAATAACTATCTTCAGGAACCACACGGCTTGGGCACTTCCACACGGCTGGGCATACTGTCTCGATTTCGAACCCTGCTTCTCTTTTACGTAGAAAAACCCAATTTATAGGGTTTTTGAGCATTCTAAAGTTTATAAATATCTATTAGAAGAGGACTAAAGAGAGCACGCAGAGTAGAACGAAGAAATTACTTGAAGAACGCCGTTGGAATCAACTCAGAAATAGATCTCCTTCACGATTGAAGATCTCCAGTCAAATTTCCTTCGAAGTTTTATTGGATTTTTTATGTCTTGTTGTTATTTTAATTTTGAGATGTTGTCCTCCCAAATTATGAACTAAATTCCTTAGATATCTAGGGAAGATGAAATGTAACACGCCTAACCCGTATCCGCTGCCAGAACAGGGTTTCGGAGCATTACTACCATTTACAGATCACTAAAAAAATTTAAATACTTACCGATTCAATGCATCATATAAATAAATATATTACCATTCAATCAACAGTTTGACAGTTGTATAAACATCAAACAGCAACATTGTTAGTATACTTGCACATATCTCATATAAATTCAACACTGATATATCTATTTTCTCGACATATCACACTTGAGTTTAATAATAGTCTCAATTACATAATTTCCTTGTATCAACATATCAAAGATAATCATATATGTACATGTCATGAAACATATCATGCTCTTACCGTTTCTTCATAAGCATATATCATTCATTTCATTATATCAATATTTCATGCTCCATCATTTCCATATATTTTATGTATATTTATTCCAGTAATAGCTTATATCAAACTTAACATAAATTATATTTCATGTACTTATACTTATTTCGTTTATCTATCTTCATAATTATTTCATATAACCATTCGTCATCTGATACATATTACCTGAATATCAATTGTTCAACAGATGCTAGAGCGTCTCCCATCCACGGTCTTATTTATCTTTGACATGATGCCATAGTGTCTTTCAACTATGGTCTTACTCATTTTCTGTCATGTTGCCATGGTATCTTTCAACCATGGTCTTGTTCATTTCATATCACGTTGCCACGGTATCTTTCAACCATGGTCTTACACATTTCATACCAGGTTGCCATGGTATCTTTCAACCATGGTCTTACACATTTTATATCGAGTTGCCATGGTATCTTTCAACCATGGTCTTACACTCAAAGTTGCCATGGTATCTTTCAACCATGGTCTTACACATTTCATATCGAGAGCACACTCCATGAACCTCATCCTTGCAGCGGGATTACCGGTCTAGGCTAAATCCTCGCAATATAAACTCATAGAGTATTGTCGGGATTACCGGTCCGAGCTAAATCCTCGCAACGACAATTACTCTAATGAGCTTGGATCCAATTACCAGTCCAGGCTAAATTCAGACCCTAATTCGGATTACCCGTCCGGCTAAATCCATTTTACACATATTCTTCGGAGGGCTATATCAGATAGGATCACCCGTCCTGCTAGATCCTTTTACCGTCAATTCCTTTTCGAGATCCATCGAATTTTCCTTTTATTCAACCAGATTTCTTCCCATTTTATCAAATATATCAATGTTTTATAAATTTTCATACAATGAACATTCAAATCATATTCACATCAATAACATACAATCTCAAGCATTTCAGAATATAATTCAAGTTACACGAACTTACCTCATTGATTGCTCGTGTTTATTATTTCATTATTCTGATATATTTTCTTTTCCATGATCAAGTCTTGTATTTGTGTCGTCCGGATCTTTATAAATAAATTTGATCATCATTTTCATTCATTTCATATTCTAATACATTTAATTAATGCTCTAGGCAAAATTACCATTTTGCCCCTAAACTTTTAATTAATGACGATTTCATCCTTAGGGACAGGAAAGTAAAATTCTTGCAATTTAATCCTTATTTCCAACTATTATTCTCATATATATTGATAACAGTCCATGAATTCTATAAAATATCAAAATTTTCCATAATTTCAACACTTTTCAATTTAATCCCTAAAACATGTTTTCCCCCGATCTTGAACTAAATTGATAATTTCATTAAATTTTTGTAATTTAAATAATAAAATAATCTATTTCATGCAATTTAGTCATTTCGACATTTTTACAAAATTGCCCATAAAATTTTACTTTTATTCAATTTAGTCCCCGAGCCTAAAACATGCAAATTAGCCATGCTAGATGAATATTCATACATATTTTCCTCCTCCTCCTCTCCATTCCACATCCTTAATTTATATAACATACAACAAGTAACATTATCAATAATTTCACTATTTACTTATATGTACATTCAAAACTATCCATTTGCGTCATAGTCACTAAATTATTTATATATTAAGCTACAGAACTCGAAATTAAGATCCGTTAATTTTTCCTGAAACTAGACTCACATGTATTCTTATCATAAAATTTTCAGAATTTTGGTTTAGCCAATTAGTACAGTTTATTCATTAAAGTCACCCTGTTCTGCTGTCTGACAGTTCTGACCCTTCTTCACTAAAAATTAGTTATCTCCTTTTACAGAATTCAAATGATGTTCTAGTTTGTTTCTAATAAAACTAGACTCATTCAGGATTCTATAAATATAAATTTAAGCCTCTAATTATTTTTCTTCATTTTTTATTATTTTTCAAAGTCTGAACAGGGAACCTGAATTCATTCTGACCTTGTCTCACAAAATTCATTATATATCAAAATTTACAAATTCATTGCTTACACTGTTTCTTCTATGAGAAACTAGACTCATTAATATTTAATTCCATATTTTTTCATCTTCTAATTCAATTTATAAAATTTATGGTGATTTTTCAAAGTTAGACTACTGCTGCTGTCCATAACTGTTTTAGTGCAAGATATTAATTACCATGTTATAACACCCTTATTTTCTTTTTCTACACCATTTCTCATCACTTTCTCTTATTTTCTCTTCACTAACATATCAAGAACATAGGACCTTATGTAATAAAACTCTACTATAACATTATTTCCATGATTTATCAACAATAACAAACTTAAAAACATATTGAAATCTTGATGTACTTACCTTATTCTCTTGATACCAATCTTTAACTTGATTTTTCTCTCCTCCAGCTTCTATTTCTTGAATCCAACTTGATATTCTAACTCCCCATGTTCTCCTTAACATTTTTCTCTCTTGGTAGCTATGGAAATTCATTTGATTTTGGGTGAAAATGGTAAATTTTTGGTAAAGGACCAAATTGTAAAGAAAGTAAAACTTTCTTTCTTCCTCTCTTTCTCTCACGTTAGTTTGCATGGAAAGGAAAGATGATGAAAATTCTTCATCTTTCTTTCCTTATATACTAAATAAATAATAATAAAATAATATTAAATATCTCATAAAATATTAATAAAATAATATTTATCTAATTAATTAATTTAAAATATCATTAACATAATCATTACATTCTAGAATCTCTCTCTTACTAATTGACCATTTTGCCCTTCATGATCTTTTAGAATTCCATCCTTGAGTCATCATTTAATTTGGTAAAATTGCAATTTAGTCCCTCATAGTTCTTCACTTATTCAATTTGGTCCTAATTCATCCATTTTCCTTAGTTTCTAGATCATTCTACCCTTAAAATATTTACACTATTGGTCCTTCAACTTTTCATATTTACACTTTAACCCTTTAAGTCTTGAGTATTTACTCTTAGGCAACAAAACTTTTCTAACTTTTACAATTTAGTCCTTTCCTGAATCAAGATATCATAATTTACTTCCCAATGTTGCCATAACTCAAAACTTCCCTTTTTTATCACTTTATTTCCTTATTTTATTATATCAAGGATAATATATTACTGTAAAGATTTTCAGGGTATTACATGAAACCTATGATGGATCTTATTATTTGAATTTTTGGATTATATGATAAATATTTGTTCTTGTTCTCAATTATGTATGCTTATTTCTTACTTTAATATTTTCAGGATATTAATTCAAGTGTGATGTGCTTATTTCAGTGGAGAAAAAGTCCTTGTTTAAGAGTAGATCTGGCATAATTGAGTGAAGTTGCATCCAATCCTAGAAATAAGATGACATAAATCTACCAGAGTAGAGTCAAATCTAACAAGGGAATCCATAAATTGAGTTAATGCAATAATAGGGGTTCTAATTAGAAAGAGATTTCAATTAATCAACTTAGAGTCAGTTGTTCTTACTATCGAAAGAGATATTAACATAATTTAGGAGTTTCTATGGATTAAGGCACAAGTGAATAAATCGTCTAATTCAGTTTCAGAATAATAAGTGAAGTCTAGGTGGATTCTTTTCTGGGTACTGTCTTTCTCTTTGGTTATATTCAAGTATTTTCTCTCTTTATTCTCTGTCGCATTCTTAATAATTAGTTTAGTTAAATTTAGATAATAAAAAAAATCCCCTTTAATCTAAAGGTTTGATAATAAAAAAGATAATAATTACTAATACTTTTAGTCCTCGTGGATACAATATTCCCGATGCACCATAGCTATACTATTATTAGATAAGTGCACTTTCCTTTGTCGTGATTTTAGTTAGTTTAGTGACTTATCAAGTTTTTGGCGTTGTTGCCGGGGACTAAGATATTAGGAACACTAAATTTTTATTAATTTGTCCATTTTTATTTTTATTGCATTTTTTTTAGTTTAATTTTAATTTTTCTTTTGTTTGCTTCTGGCAGGTTCCTTTAGCATATGAGTAAAAGAAACCCATCAGGACCTTTAGTATTCAACAATAAGATTGAAAGCACAGCTCATAGAAACCGTAGAGAAGTAAGGCAAAACCGACAGAATATAATGGAAGAGTAATAGCACATTATTACTATTAGTGAGGAGATGGCTGAAAATCAGAATAATCAACTACCTCTTGTGGTTACCGCAAATCTTGCTCCTTGTACTATGTACGATTATGTCAAGCCCTCGTTAACTGGAGATGAATCGAGTATTGTGAGTGTAATGACCCAAATTTTTTAGGTCATCGGAAAAGTGAGTTTTTGGGTCTTCGATTTTGAAAATTAGATTCGTAAATATTTGTTAGAAATATTTACGAAGTTAAGTGAGAGGTTAATTAGATTTTAACTAAGTAAATTTAGCTTAATCAAGGCTAATTTAGTGAAAGGACTAGACTGAATATAGTGTAAAAGTTTAATTATAAACTATAGAAAATTCAAGGGACTAAATTAGGAAATAAGCCTTAAGAGACAAGTGTGTGGTATGTGTGAATACATTTGTATTTTTTAATTGGTACAAATGTAAGTATAAATAAGTATTTACTTATTAAATAAGAAATAATAATTATTAAAGTATATTATAATAATATAATATAATAAAGTAATTAAATAAAAAATAAAAGAAAGAATGAAAACGAAACAGAGCAAGGAAAGAAAGAAAGAAAAAGGGAAAGAAAAAGAAAAGGAAAATTTAGGGTTTTGGAGTTCCAAGCTTGATTGGTAAGTCAATTTGATCCATTTTCTTATAATTTTGATGTCTATGGAATCCTAGAAAAGAATACTACTTGAGTTATGTTGAAATTTAGAAAATTATTGAATTTTTAGATGTTGATTAAGTTGAATAAATGGAAGAATTAAGTGTTAATTTGATGGAAATTCAAGTTAGAAGTGGGAGAAGGACTAAATTGTAAAAGAAAATATAGGTCTTGCAATAATAGTGATTAAATTGAGAAGATGTTATAATTAGTGTTTTATGCTGTAAATTTAAGAGTTGGAATGGTTTAAAATGATAATTGGATGAAAATATAGGATTTGTTTTGAAGAAAAAGAATGGTTATGGTAGAAGGACTAAATTGGAATTTAGATAAAAGATACATGGAAATACAAGAGTGTGTTATTCAATAATATATATTGATAATTTTAAATGTTAAATTTTATGTAGCCAACGTAGCACCGCAAACATCATCAAAAAAGGGAAAGGAGAAAGTGAACGAGGATATTGAGTAAACTCGAGAAATTCGGTTTGTATTTCTATAAACTATGCTTAACAATGTAATTGCTATTCTTAGTAGTTAGAATGTATAATGAATGATATGATAGAAATTATTACTGCTTTTGTATTGAAATGTAATGATTTGTACACGCTATTAACAAGTGTCGGATTAGTCGGATATAATTGGCATGCCATAGGATTAGAAGTGTTCAGGGATATTCCGACTATGTGTCGATAAGACACTATATGTGTCGTCTACTGTGACTGTTCCGGATTCATTCCAAAGAGGTACTCAGACGACTATGATCATTATCGCCATTTATTATTGTTACCTACAAGTGTATTCCGGTTTCGGCCGATGAAACACTATACATTATCCCCGGTGTGTAGGTTGGATCTGTGTATCCGTCTAGGTCCGAGTTATGTTAATAGGGGTAATTGAAAGTACTAAAGACAAAGACTAACTGCTATTGATTATGTGACTGTGATTGTTATACAAGTATTGAAAGATATTGAATGATATAAAAAGTATAAAAAGAATTGCTTAAATACATTTAAGAGCTATAAGTTAAAGGTAAGTGATGAAGCTAATAAGATTATGAAATAAAAAGTTATGTTACAATGTATATACATAGTTTATTATTGTTTAAGTATTAGTTTATAGAAATACCACTGAGTGTATACTCAGCGTACGATATGTTTCCGTGCACAGGTCTAGGTACGAAAGAAAATTAAGGACTCAGCATCCAAGCCAATCCCGGACTCAAAGTGTTAAATACTTTTCTTTTGGTAAAATGGCATGTACCTAGGTTGTTAAGGTGTTATTTTGTATATGATAGTGTATAAACATGAAAGTTGTTGAAGCATGATATGAAATATGCATATTTTGGAAGTTAAACTTACATGAGTTTGACTAGTATGATAATGTTGTATAATTTTGATATAAATTGTGGTACATAATTCTTAAGAGATATTGAAGTGAATGAATGAATATTTGCTAAGTTTGAATGGCATAATGAATGATATTTGATTTAAGAATTATCAGTAAATGTTTGGGCAAGAATTAGATGTGTTTAGCAAGTGAAAATAGCATAAAAATGGTCAAAAATCATGTTTTCACACGGCCAAGGACATGGGCGTGTGCTTAGGCCGTGTGGCCCTCTGTTTATGTCACACGGGCTGTTCCCACGATCATGTGTGTAAGTCAGATCTGCCCACGGCCTGGCCCCACGGTCATGTCCCAAGCCACACGGGCATGTCCTAGGCCACACGGGCGTGTGCCCCTATTTCCAAGGAAAAATTTCTGAAGTTGTCAGTTTAGTCCTGAATCACTTCTAAAACATATATTGGGCCCCGTAGGCCCATATTAGGGACTTTATGATGAAATTTGATGAATATTGATCTGGAATATAAAGTGTATGACTGGGTTTTGTATAAATGTTAGTGTATAAGTCCAGTAATATCTCGTAGCCCTATTCCGATGACGGCGTAGGGTTAGGGGGTGTTACATTTAGTGGTATCCAAACTACTCAGGTTTAGTCGATTCTAGGACTGAATCGAGCACAAAATAGAGTCTAGAGGTACATGTCATTATTATGTTAACTTTGAGTCTGATTGGATGCTGATTTATACACTGATAAATTGATTCTATTTTATAGTGTGTAAAAGATGTCTGACGAAAGTATCGAGGGTACTGATCAAGAAATGTACAGTAGAGATGAATCATATGATGTAAATGAATCTGAATCTACAACCCCAAGTGTAAATCTGATAGGTAACCAACCACCGAATACTGGAAGGGATAATATAGAAATATTTAGAATGATTGCCGAAGCTCTTCAAAGAGCTGTAAGAAGTATGCCTGCTACTACTTCTACCCCTGCTACCCGAAGAGCCCCTATTAAGGAACTGCGAAAGTATCGAGCTACAGAATTTTTGGGATCAAAGAGAGCTGATTCAACAACAGTTGAAAATTGGTTTCTACCAAGAGAATTTTGAAGCAATTAGAATGCACGCCCCAGGAAAGTTTGGTATGTGTTGTTTCTCTGTTACAAGAGGAGGCTTATATGTGGTGGGAATCAGTGATTTAGAATATACCAGAAGAACAGGTAAACTGGGGATTCTTTCAACGAGAATTTCAGAAGAAGTATTTGGGAGAGACATATATGGAAGACCGAAAATAGGAGTTTTTAATGCTAAAACAGAGAGATATGTCCGTAGTGCATTATGAACGGGAATTTCTGAGATTGAGCAGATATGTAACTGAATTTGTACCGACTGAAGCTGACAGATGCAAGCGATTTCTAAGAGGACTGCGAGATGAATTTCAACTGCAATTGATGCCTCTACGGATTACAGAATTTGCAGAGTTAGTTGAAAGAGCTAAAATGATTGAGCAAGTATTGGGGAAGAGTAAAAAGTCTGAAACTGTCCGTTCAGCTAGAAAATGTCCTAGAACTGCTAGTTTAAGTTTGCAATTCAAATGATCAAAGGAATCTCGTAGTAGTGGAAGATTCAGTTCAAGATCAGAAAGAGGAGACAGAAGTCGAAAGAGAAAACTACTGTATCTATTGGCAGTATCAGAAGCCCAGCTCGAATACTGAAATTCCAGAATGTGAGTATTATGGAAACAGACATAGAGAAAAATGTAGAAAGTTAACTGGGGGTTGTTTCTGGTGTGGATCCACTGATCATTTTGTTAAGGATTGTCCGAAGATTGGTAAGTCAGCACCAATGGTATCACAAAGATCTGAATCTGCTTCTCGAGGTCGAGGATCAGGCCGAAGCGGTCCAGTTGCTAGAGGAGGTACTAGAAGAACTAGTGAAAATGCTACCCAACAATCTGAAGTAAGAGGTCCAGCCCGAGCATATGTTGTAAGAACTCGAGATGAAGGGGATGCTCATGATGTAGTGACAGGTATATTCTTATTACATTCAGAACCCGTATATGCTTTAATAGATCCAGGATCATCACATTCCTATGTTAATACAAAACTAGTTGAGACGGGAAATTTAAAATCTGAATTGTCTAGAATAACGATAGAAGTGTCTAGTCCATTTTGGCAAACTGTGTTAGTAAATCAAATATGTCGAAGATGTCCGTTGATGATTCAGGATAGAACCTTTTCTGTTGATCTGTTGATTATGCCATTCGGCGATTTTGACATTATATTGGGTATGGACTGGTTGTCAAAACATGGAGTAATTTTGGACTGTTATAAAAAAAAATTTACTGTCCAAAATGAAGATGGTAAACGGATTGAAGTAAATGATATAAGGACTAGTGGTTCAGCTCGAATCATTTCTGCAGTTAAAGCTAGCAAGCTTCTTTACCAAGGATGTGTTGCTTTCTTAGTATATGTTATTAACTCCGATTCAGCTGAGAGTCAGCGCAGTAAAATTCAGACTGTATGTGAATTTCCTGATGTGTTTCCTGAAGAATTGCCTGCATTACCTCCTGATCAGGAAGTTGAATTTACGATTGAAGTATACCCGGGTACAGATCCAGTGTTAATACCTCCATATCGAATGTCACCTACTGAGTTGAAGGTGTTGAAGGTACAACTACAAGACTTATTGGACCAAGGGTTTATACGACCTAGTACGTCACCGTGGGGAGCTCCAGTGTTATTCGTTAAAAAGAAAGATGGTTCGATGCGGTTGTGTATTGATTATCGACAGTTGAACAAGGTGACTATTAAGAATAAATACTCGTTACCTTGCATTGATGATTTATTTGATCAATTAAAATGAGCTTCTGTATTTTCAAAAATTGATTTGAGATCGGGATATTATCAACTGAAGGTAAAGGAGAGTGATGTACGGAAGACAGCATTCCGTACACGGTATGGATATTATGAATTTTTGGTGATGCCATTTGGGTTAACAAATGCTCCGGATACTTTTATAGATCTAATGAATCAGATTTTCCAACCGTACTTGGATTAGTTTGTAGTAGTTTTTATTGATGATATTCTAGTATTTTCGAAGTCTGAAACTGAACATGAGCAGCATCTACGAGTTGTTTTGCAAATATTATGAGAGAAGCAATTATATGGGAAATTGAGTAAGTGTGAGTTTTGGTTAACGAAGGTTGTATTCCTTGGTCATGTAGTATCAGCAGACGGTATTAGAGTAGATCCAAAGAAGATTGAAGCCATACTTCAGTGGAAAGTTCCCAGAAATGTGTTAGAGGTACGTAGTTTTCTTGGGTTGGCAGGATATTATCGAAGGTTTGTGAATAGATTTTCAAAAATAGCTTTATCGATGACAAAATTACTGTAAAAGAATGTTCCGTTTGTTTGGAGTGGGCAGTGCCAGCAAAGTTTTGAAATGTTGAAGCAAATGTTGACAGAGACACCAGTATTGACTTTGCCAGAGTCGGGAAAAGATTTCTTTGTGTACAGTGATGCTTCTTTAAATGGTCTCGGGTGTGTACTGATGCAAAACGGAAAGCTGATTGCTTATGCTTCACGGCAATTGAAACCGCATGAACGCAATTATCCGACACATGATCTAGAATTAGCAGCAGTGATATTTACCTTAAAGATTTGGAGACATTATTTATACGGCGAAAAGTGTTATATTTACACTGATCATAAAAGTCTCAAGTACCTTCTATCACAGAAAGAGTTGAATTTGGGACAGCATCGGTGGATAATACTTTTAAAAGTATTTCTTCAAGTTTCTCCTTGGAAGAAAATTTTGAGATTTGGTCGGAAGGGTAAATTGAGTCCACGATATATTGGACCGTATGAGATTATAGAAAGAATTAGACTAGTGGCATATCGTTTAGCTCTACCTGTAACATCCCGAAATAGGGCCTAAACGGAACAGTGGTTGCGAAACCACAAATCCGAGGTAGAATGTAACGGCCTAATTTTCAGTGGTGTCAAAAATGGTGATTTGAGATCACTAAATCGGACAAATAAGATTGAACAAGATAGTAACTTAATATTTATGAGTCAAGTAAGAATTTAGAAGAATTTGTGAAATGGTGAAATTAGTGAATTAAAATAATTTATTAGGTCAGACGGGTCAAAAACGAGGTATCGAGACCTTGAATTTGAAAATCGAGCTATAAATATTTTTATAAATATTTATGAAGTGTCATTGAGTTAGTATTAAAGTTTAGTTAGAAAATTTTGATATTTGGATAGCTAATTAATTAAAAGGACTAAATCGAAAATAGCTCAAAATTTGTTAAATTGTGAGTAAATAGCTTAAGTTTTTAAAAAGATGGATTTAAAGAGCAATTAGACCCAAAGGTTAATGGCTGGACGGTTTGGGTATGAAATAAGCAAGAAAACAATATGAACAAGGGACAAAATTGGAATTAGCATAAAAGTTAATAGTTAAAAAATGATGTAATTGAAAATCTAGACATTTCTTCATCTTTCTCAGCCGTAAACGCCGTAGCAGGTCTCCTATGCTGGTTTTTCATATTTTTGCACCATGTAAGTTCAATTTTACTATTTCTTAGTAATTTTATGTTTTGTGACTTTTACAATTAGGTCCAATCATCTAATTCATTAGTTTTTGATTTGGTGGGTGAAATTGGAAGTTACCCTGGCTGAGTAAGGGTAGTTTATGATGAATTATTATGAAATTGAAGTTCTAATTTCATATTAAGGTTGTTTTATTAAGTCATTTTGATAGAAAATGGTATTTAGGACCTAATTGTGAGCAAAATTGTGAATTAGATGTTGGTGTTGAAATTCAGAATATCAAAGGCTGTGAAATAGTTTATAATGATAAAATAAAAGTGTTAATTTAGAAAAAATTAGTTCAATTGATGGGTGAATTGAGCGAGGACTAAATTGTAAAAACTGTAAATTTTGGGGTAAAAGTGCAATTTTGAATTTTGAACAGCATAAATTGTGAAGTGAAATAGAAATCAAATAAATGCTAATGAGTAGAAATATTTTATATTATAGATCAAGAATTCAAAGAAGAACGAGGAAAAGAAAAAGTAAAGGACTAAATTGTAAGGTTTAGTCACATTTTGTATCAAGGTAAGTTTACAGTAAATAAATGCAATATTCTTTTATTTTACATTATTATTGTCAATTTCAGCATTTATATATTATGTTATGTAAATATTTAAAGTCGAATTTAAGGTGAAGTGACAGAGGAAAAGTGTTAGAAAGCCCGGTTGAACCCTAGGAATGTTAGGATATTAGGGTTGACAGACGTAATGAAATGAGCCATGTAAGTATATATTAGAAATATGGCTTTGGATACAGGATTGAGCCATGTAAGTCCATATTATATATGGCATTGGAGACAGAATAATTCATGTAAGTCCATGTCAAAGACATGGCATTGGGAGATATTGATAGACAGAACGACCCTAGTATCCTTAGTATTCCGAGTGGTTCAACGGGTCAGGATACTGAGTTAAATTACAGTGAATTAACAGCAAAGGAAAAGTAGATTATACTTATGAAAAGGAAAGGTCGTAAGAAAGAAGGTAAAGGAATAAAGAAGAAGATAGAAATTGAGAAGTAAAGAAATTTATGATGTTAGATGATATTATGCATAATTATCCATTATGTTGAATGTTGTGATTTATTTGCTTGTAAGCTTACTAAGCCTAGTGCTTAATCTCTTTATTTTCTTCTTCTTATAGTACTTATCTAGTCACTCGGGATCGAAGGAAATGTCGGAGGCCGATCACACTATCAAAGAAATAACTCGGTATAACTAGACGTTTTGTTTTAGGTATGGCATGTATAGAAACTTAGCTACTTTTGGTATAATATGAATAATGAATGATGTGTAAATACTTGCTAGTGATTAGCTAAGAAAATAGCTGATGATATACATGTTTATTAATATGTATGATTGAATAATGATTATCACATGAAAATTATGAAAATGTGAAAGTAACCTAAAACAGATTCAAGTAATGAAATGATGTAACTTTGAAAAATCACTAAAATTGTAGAAACATAGTTTAAAGATGAATAATATATGAAATTAAAGCTTATTATGTATATTTTCTTATGGAATAAGCAAAACAGGTAAAAGTATTATATTTTATGATATATCTGAGTTTTAGTGAAACAGGGTCAGAGCGATTTCTGAATCCCTGTTTCAACTTTGTAAATTCACCATAAATTGTACAAAACTAATTAGAAGGTATAATTTATATGGTTAGAATTCTTGTTGAATCTAGTTTTGAGAGAAACAAACGACTTAGTCATATGAATTTTTACAGGAAGAAAAATGGTTTGTAGTAAGAAGAGGTCAGTGCAGTCGAGTTTTGAAATAGGGAAACTTTAACTAATAAACTGTACTAATTGGCTAAGTCAAAATTCTAGAAAAAATTAGTAGATATATATATGAGTCTAGTTTCATGAAAATTTACGGATCTTAATTTCTATTTTGAAACTCGAAAAATGAATTTTTAAGTAACCATGACGCAGAAAAATAGTTTATTCTGAAAATTAAAATAAGTGATTTAGAGTTGTTTAAAAGGTAAGATAAGTTTAGTAACACCTCAAGCTTGACTCCGGTGATGGTTTCGGGCGTGGGGGCATTACATTTATTGGTATCAGAGCAGGTTTAGTCGGTTCTCGGAACAGTTAGTGTGAGAAAAAGTCTAGCTATACATGCCATACTTGTATTTTGATAGTGTGACGACTCCTGACGATTTTTAAATATTTTGTTTTATTGTAATGGATCCCGAGTGAGCTGGTGATGATGATGTAGAAAGTAATGCGCCTGCTCCCGTAGAAGGGGTAGCGCCATCTGAGAATAGGCCATGAATAGATTAATCGGGAGGAGTGACTCGAAGCTCTCTTCCAAGCTTTGAATGATTTGTTTGCCGAGTTCGTTCGTACGAATCCGGCAGTTAGACCTCCACCCCCTCATGATTCTCAGGCTACCCATGTAGCTCAAGCTCCCCCAATCACAGGTACAGTGATAAGAGAAAAGCCACCAGTTGATAGAATCAGGAAACAAGGCAGAAGAGTTCCGAGCAACAAAAGATGATGATGCAGAAGAGCAGAATTTTGGTTAGAAAATACTATCAGAGTCTTTGATGAGTTATCTTGTACACCCGAGGAATGTATGGAATGTGTAGTATCACTTCTTAGAGACTCAGCCTACTACTGGTGGAAGACACTTGTATCAGTTGTACCAAAGGAGAGGGTCACTTGGGATTTCTTTCAGGAGGAATTTCGTAAAAAGTACATCAGTCGAGGTTTATTGACCGAAGAGAAAGGAATTCTGGAATTGAAATAAGGTAATATGACGGATCGATGAGATTCTCGCTTAAATTATCGGCAACTTAACAAGGTAACAAAGAAAGAACAAGTATCCATTGCCTAGAATTGATGATCTGTTTGATCAATTGAAGGAGCTCTTGTGTTTTTCAAGATAGATTTGAGATCCGGATATTATCAGTTGTGAGTTAAAGAGTCAGATGTCTTGAAGACTGCTTTCCGGACTAGGTATGGTCATTATGAGTTCCTTGTGATGCCATTTGACTTGACTAATGCTCCGCCATTTTCATGGACTTAATGAACCGAATTTTCGAGACCGTACTTGGATAAGTTTGTAGTTTTGTTTATTGATGATATCTTGATTTATTCTCATGATGAGACCGAGCATGCGAGCATTTGAGAAACGCTTTTCTGATTCGAAAGATAATCGGTTGTATGTCAAGTTCAGCAAAAGTGAGTTTCGTTACGAGAAGTTGGTTTTCTTGGACATATTGTTTCGTGAAGGTATTAAGGTTGATCCGAGCAAGATTTCACCATTGTTGATTGGAAGCCTCCTAGAAATGTATCAAAAGTTAGAAGTTTTCTTGGTCTTTCCGGATATTATAGGCGATTTGTAGAGGGATTTTCCATGATAGCTACCCGTGACAAGATTCTTTGTGAAAGGATGTCAAGTTTGAATGGATCGAGAAGTGTCAACGAGTTTTGACAAGTTAAAAGCATTGTTGACTAAAGCCCTGCTTTAGTGCAACTAGAACCGTAAGGAGTTTGTGATTCTGATGATGCGTCCATGAATGGACTTGGTTGTGTACTTATGCAGGAAGGAAGGTAATTGCTTATGCCTCTAGACAACTAAAGCCACATGAGAAGAACTATCCGACACATAATTTAGAGTTAGCGCCATTGTTTTTATTTGAAGATTTGGAGACATCATTTGTACGGTGAGAAGTGCCACATATTCACCGATCACAAAAGTTTGAAATATTTGATGACTCAAAAGATTTGAATTTGAGGCAAAGAAGATGGTTAGAGTGGATTAAAGATTATGAGCTAGTGATCGATTATCACCTGTAAGGCAAACGTTGTTGCTTGATGCTTTGAGTAGGAAATCTTTATTTGCATTAAGAGCTTTGAACACTAGTCTAGCCTTATCAGATGATGGTTTTATCTTAGCTGAGTTGAGAGCTAAACCGATGTTTCTTGAAGAAATTTGTGAAGCTAAAAAAAAATGACAGTGAGTTGTTAACCAAAAGAGATCAGTGCGAGTCGGATGTAGAGTTAGATTTTCAGATCAGTTCTGACGGTTGTTTGATGTTTCGAGACAGGGTATGCATACCAAGAATGATGAGCTTATTCGAAAGATTTTAAAGGAAGCACATAGTAGTTCTTTGTCTATTCATCCGTAGTATAAAGATGTATAATGATTTAAAAAAAATGTCTTGGTGGGTAGGAATGAAAAGGATATTTTGAGTTTGTTTTAGATGTTTGATCTGTCGGCCAGTAAAGGCCGAACATCGGTACCTTCAGTTTATTGCGACTGTGCTAGTCCCTCGAGTGGAAATGGGATCGAGTTACTATGGATTTTGTGACAGGATTGCCGTTTACGAGAAAGAAAGATGCAGATAGGTTGTGATTGATAAGTTAACGAAGTCGGCTCATTTTATCCCGGTTAGATGGATTATTCACTTGACAAGTTGGCCGAGTTGTATATGTCGAGATAGTCAAACTACACAGGTACCATTATCGATCATTTTAGACAGAGATCCAAGATTTACTTCACGGTTTTGGAAGAAATTACGAAGGCTTTGGGCACAAAGTTGAGTTTTAGTATGACTTTCCACCCTCAAACCGACGGTCATCGAGAGAGTTATTCGTGTACTTGAAGATATGCTTAGATGTTGTGTCTTTGGAATTTCAAGGCGCTTGGGAAAAATATTTACCATTAGTAGAGTTTGCCTACAATAATAGTTATCAATGAGTTTGAAGATGGCACCTTATGAAGCTTTGTATGGACGTAAATGTCGCACACCTTTATATTGGATGAGCTTAAAGAAAGCCGGATTTACGAGGTTGATCTAGTTAAAGAAATGAAGAAAAGTGAAAGTTATCGAAATTGTTTAAAAGCGACAGACGGTGAAGTCATATGCGATTTAAAAGAAAAGAGATCGAATATCAAGTTGGTGACAAAGTTTTTTTGAAAGTATCCCGTGGAAGAAAGTTCTCAGATTTGGCAAGAAAGGCAAACTAAGTCCATGTTTTATTGGACCGTTTGAAGTGATTGAGAGAGTCGGACCATTAGCATATTGGTTAGCTTTCCCGATTGAGTTAGAGAAGATTCAAAATGTATTTCATGTGTCTATGCTACGTCGTTATCATTCAGATCCGTCACATGTGATTTCTTAGACAAAGGTTGAGATTCAACCAGACATGACTTACGGTGAAGAACCAGTAAAGATTCTAGCTCGAGAGGTAAAGCAATCAAGGAACAAAAGTATTGCACTTGTGAAAATACTATGGAATAGACATGGGGTAGACGAGGCTACATGGGAACCCGAAGAGGCTATACAAAAATAGTACCAAAATCTCTTCACGGTAAGATTTTGGACGAAAATCCCTAAAGGGGGAGAAATGTAACATCCGAAATAGGGCCTAAACGAACAGTGGTTGCGAAACCACAAACCGAGGTAGAATGTAACTACCTAATTTTCAGAGGTGTCAAAAATGGTGATTTGAGATCACTAAATCGGACAAATAAGATTGAACAAGATAGTAACTTAATATTTATGAGTCAAGTAAGAATTTAGAAGAATTTGTGAAATGGTGAAATTAGTGAATTAAAATAATTTATTAGGTCAGACGGGTCAAAAACGAGGTATCGAGACCTCGAATTTGAAAATCAAGCTATAAATATTTTTATAAATATTTATGAAGTGTCATTGAGTTAGTATTAAAGTTTCGTTAGAAAATTTTGATGTTTGGATAGCTAATTAATTAAAAAGGACTAAACTGAAAATAGCTCAAAATTTGTTAAATTGTGAGTAAATAGCTTAAGTTTTTAAAAAGATGGATTTAAATAGCAATTAGACCCAAAGGTTAATGGCTGGACGGTTTGGGTATGAAATAAGCAAGAAAACAATATGAACAAGGGACAAAATTGGAATTAGCATAAAAGTTAATAGTTAAAAAAATGATGTAATTGAAAATCTAGACATTTCTTCATCTTTCTCAGCCGTAAACGCCGTAGCAGGTCTCCTATGCTGGTTTTTCATATTTTTGCACCATGTAAGTTCAATTTTTACTATTTCTTAGTAATTTTTATGTTTTTGTGACTTTTACAATTAGGTCCAATCATCTAATTCATTAGTTTTTGATTTGGTGGGTGAAATTGGAAGTTACCCTGGCTGAGTAAGGGTAGTTTATGATGAATTATTATGAAATTGAAGTTCTAATTTCATATTAAGGTTGTTTTATTAAGTCATTTTGATAGAAAATGGTATTTAGGACCTAATTGTGAGCAAAATTGTGAATTAGATGTTGGTGTTGAAATTCAGAATATCAAAGGCTGTGAAATAGTTTATAATGATAAAATAAAAGTGTTAATTTAGAAAAAATTAGTTCAATTGATGGGTGAATTGAGCAGGGACTAAATTGTAAAAACTGTAAATTTTGGGGTAAAAGTGCAATTTCGAATTTTGAACAGCATAAATTGTGAAGTGAAATAGAAATCAAATAAATGCTAATGAGTAGAAATATTTTATATTATAGATCAAGAATCCAAAGAAGAACGAGGAAAAGAAAAAGTAAAGGACTAAATTGTAAGGTTTAGTCACATTTTGTATCAAGGTAAGTTTACAGTAAATAAATGCAATATTCTTTTATTTTACATTATTATTGTCAATTTCCAGCATTTATATATTATGTTATGAAAATATTTAAAGTCGAATTTAAGGTGAAGTGATAGAGGAAAAGTGTTAGAAAGCCTGGTTGAACCCTAGGAATGTTAGGATATTAGGGTTGATGTGATGTAACGTAAATGAGCCATGTAAGTCCATATTAGAAATATGGCTTTGGAGACAGGATTGAGCCATGTAAGTCCATATTATATATGGCATTGGAGACAGGAATAATTCATGTAAGTCCATGTCAAAGACATGGCATTGGCGAGATATTGATAGACAGAAGCGACCTAGTATCCTTAGTATTCCGAGTGGTTCAACGGGTCAGGATACGAGTTAAATTACAGTGAATTAACAGCAAAGGAAAAGTAGATTATACTTATGAAAAGGAAAGGTCGGTAAGAAAGAAGGTAAGGAATAAAGAAGAAGATAGAAATTGAGAAGTAAAGAAATTTATGATGTTAGATGATATTATGCATAATTATCCATTATGTTGAATGTTGTGATTTATTTGCTTGTAAGCTTACTAAGCCTAGTGCTTAATCTCTTTATTTTCTTCTTCTTATAGTACTTATCTAGTCACTCGGGATCGAAGGAAATGTCGGAGGCCGATCACACTATCAAAGAAATAACTCTCAGATAACTAGACGTTTTGTTTTAGGTATGGCATGTATAGAAACTTAGCTACTTTTGGTATAATATGAATAATGAATGATGTGTAAATACTTGCTAGTGATTAGCTAAGAAAATAGCTGATGATATACATGTTTATTAATATGTATGATTGAATGATGATTATCACATGAAAATTATAAAAATGTGAAAGTAACCTAAAAACAGATTCAAGTAATGAAATGATGTAACTTTGAAAAATCACTAAAATTGTAGAAACATAGTTTGAAGATGAATAATATATGAAATTAAAGATTATTATGTATATTTTCTTATGGAATAAGCAAAACAGGTAAAAGTATTATATTTTATGATATATCTAAGTTTTAGTGAAACAGGGTCAGAGCGATTTCTGGATCCCCTGTTTCAACTTTGTAAATTCACCATAAATTGTACAAAACTAATTAGAAGGTATAATTTATATGGTTAGAATTCTTGTTGAATCTAGTTTTGAGAGAAACAAACGACTTAGTCATATGAATTTTGTACAGGAAGAAAAATGGTTTGTAGTAAGAAGAGGTCAGTGCAGTCGAGTTTTGAAACAGGGGAAACTTTAACTAATAAACTGTACTAATTGGCTAAGTCAAAAATTCTAGAAAAAAATTAGTAGATATATATATGAGTCTAGTTTCATGAAAAATTTACGGATCTTAATTTCTATTTTTGAAACTCGAAAAATGAATTTTTAAGTAACCATGACGCAGAAAAGTAGTTTATTCTGAAAATTAAAATAAGTGATTTAGAGTTGTTTAAAAGGTAAGATAAGTTTAGTAACACCTCAAGCTTGACTCCGGTGATGGTTTCGGGCGTGGGGGCGTTACACTACCTCCTGAATTACAGAAGATTCATGATGTTTTCCATGTTTCTATGTTAAGAAGATACCGATCAGATCCTTCTCATGTGATTTCAATTGAAGATATAGAGATTTGACTAGATTTGTCATATGAAGAAGAACCGGTTAAAATACTGGCACATGAGGTAAAGGAATTACGTAACAAACGAGTTCTTTTAATAAAAGTGTTGTAGAGAAGTCACAATATTGAAGAAGCAACATGGGAACTGGAAGATACAATGAGATCACAGTACCCCCATCTCTTTTCAGGTAAATTTCGAGGACGAAATTTATTAAGGGGGGAGAAATGTAATGACTCAAATTTTTTAGGTCATCGAAAAAGTAAGTTTTTGAGTCTTCAATTTTGAAAATTAGATTCCTAAATATTTATTATAAATATTTACGAAGTTAAGTGAGAGGTTAATTAGATTTTAATTAAGTAAATTTAGCTTAATCAAGGCTAATTTAGTGAAAGGAGTAGACTGAATATAGTGTAAAAGTTTAATTATAAACTATAGAAAATTCAATGGACTAAATTAGCAAATAAGCCTTAGAAGACAAGTGTGTGGTATGTATGAATACATTTGTATTATTTTAATTAGTACATATGTATGTATAAATAAGTATTTACTTATTAAATAAGAAATAATAATAATGATTAAAGTATATTATAATAATATAATATAATAAAGTAATTAAATAAAACAAATAAAATAAAAGAAAGAATGAAAACGAAACAGAGCAGGGAAAGAAAGAAAGAAAAAGGGAAAGAAAAAGAAAAGGAAAATTTAGGGTTTTGGAGTTCCAAGCTTGATTGGTAAGTCAATTTGATCCATTTTCTTATAACTTTGATGTCTATGGAATCCTAAAAAAGAATACTACTTGAGTTATGTTGAAATTTAGAAAATTATTGAATTTTTAGATGTTGATTAAGTTGAATAAATGGAAGAATTAAAGGTTAATTTGATGGAAATTCAAGTTAGAAGTGGGAGAAGGACTAAACTGTAAAAAAAAGTATAGGTATTGCAATAATAGGGATTAAATTGAGAATATGTTATAATTAGTGTATTATGCTGTAAATTTAAGAGTTGGAATAGTTTAAAATGATAATTGGATGAAAATATAGGATTTGTTTTGAAGAAAAAGAATGGTTATGGTAGAAGAACTAAATTGGAATTTAGATAAAAGACACATGGAAATACAAGAGTGTGTTATTCAATAATATATATTGATAATTTTAAATGTTAAATTTTATGTAGCCAACGTAGCACCGCAAACATCATCAAAAAAGGGAAAGGAGAAAGTAAACGAGGATATCGAGTAAACTCGAGAAAATCGGTTTGTATTTCTACAAACTATGCTTAATGATTTAATACAATGTAATTGCTATTCTTAGTAGTTAGAATGTATAATGAATGATATGATAGAAATTATTACTGCTTTTGTATTGAAATGTAACGATTTGTACACCCTATTAACAAGTGTTGGACTAGTCGGATATAATTGGCATGCCATAGGATTGGAAGTGTTCAGGGATATTCCGACTGTGTGTCGATGAGACACTATATGTGTCGTCTACTGTGACTGTTCCGGATTCGTTCCAAAGAGGTACTCTGTACCTAACATGACTGTTACTGCTATTGTTACTGTTACTCTACAGTGTATTCTGGTTTCGGCCGATGAAACAATGTACATTATCCTATGTGTGTAGGTTGGATCCGTGTATCCGTCTAAGTCCGAGTTATGTTAATAGGGGTAATTGAAAGTACTAAAGACAAAGACTGACTGCTATTGATTATGTGGATCGTGGATCATTACACAAGTATTGAAAGATATTGAATGATATGAAAAGTATAAAAGAATTGTTTAAATACATTTAAGAGCTATAAGTTAAAGGTAAGCGATGAAGTTAATAAGATTATGAAATAAAAAGTTATATTACAATGTATATACATAGCTTATTATTGTTTAAGTATTAGTTTATAGAAATACCATTGAGTGTATACTCAACAGACGCAGTATGTTTTTAATCATGCAGTCTTGGTACGAAAGAAAGTTAAGGACTCAGCATCCAAGCCAATCCCGGACTCAAAGTGGTGAATACTTTTCTTTTGGTAAAATGGCATATACCTAGGTTGTTAAGATGTTATTTTGTATATGATAGTGTATAAACATGAAAGTTGTTGAAGCATGGTATGAAATATGCATATTTTGGAAGTTAAACTTACATGAGTTTGACTAGTATGATAATGTTGTATAATTTTGATATGAATTGTGGTACATAATTCTTAAGAGATATTGAAGTGAATGAATGAATATTTGCTAAGTTTGAATGGCATAATGAATGATATTTAATCTAAGAATTATCAGTAAATGTTTGGGCAAGAATTAGATGTGTTTAGCAAGTGAAAATAGCATAAAAATGGTCAAAAATCATGTTTTCACACGGCCAAGGCACATGGGCGTGTGCTTAGGCCGTGTGGCCCTCTGTTTATGTCACACGGGCTGTTCCCACGGTCGTGTGTTGCAAGTCAGATCTGCCCATAGCCTGGCCCCACGGCCATATCCCAAGCCACACGGGCATATCCCAGGCCACACGAGCATGTGCCTTTATTTTTAAGGAAAAATTTCTAAAGTTGCCAGTTTAGTCCCGAATCACTTCTAAAACATATATTGGGCCCCGTAGGCCCATATTAGGGACTTTATGATGAAATTTGATGAATATTGATCTAGAATGTAAAGTGTATGACTGGGTTTTGTATAAATGTTAGTGTATAAGTCCGGTAATATCTCGTAGCCCTATTCCGGTGACGGCGTGGGGTTAGGGGGTGTTACAGTGAGACCTGTTATTGCTGCAGATAACTTCAAACTGAAGCCGAACACCATTCAAATGATCTAATAATTTGTTTAATTCGATGGTTTGTAAGATGAATATCCAAATACTTGTAAAGGCCCAAATTTGGCCAAGCCCAAGACCAAATAAATAAAACTAAAATTAAATAGTTCAAGTCCAAATTTTTCTTACAAGCCCAAAATAAAAAAAAAAAACTAAGCCCAATTAACAGGCCCACGACCTAAACAAATTTTCAGTAAAAAAAACCCTAGCCTCCTTTGTGCATCGTGTCGCTGCTCCAAGTGCCTCCGCGGCACGCATGCCGCCCGAGGTCTGCCACCTTGCACTAAAATGGTAAATGAGCCTTTTCTCTACCCTCCGTTGACCTCGCCAATGCCTGCAAAAAAGGAAAACACAGAAGTAGCAGCAAGGACAAAAAAACAGTAGCGAAACAGAAAAAAAAGAGCAAAATAATATTATAAAACGGCTATAAAAGCCACCACCATCAATGTAATATTTTACACATACAAGATTAATTAAAACACAAAATCAAAACTTCAAAGGTGATTTTTTTCTCTACTTTTGTTTTTCATCTTTTGTTTTTCAAAAAATATAAAATAAAAATAAATAAAAACAAGGTCTTTTACCTTTTTTGCCGGTGTCTCACCCTCCATCTTGGAAGACCGATGGACCTTTGGGGGTTCGTCAAACAGTTGCAACGAAAGTGAGCAAAAACGAAGGGTTCTTTGTTTCTTTTTTATTTTTGAGGGTTTTTTTGGTTATTTTTAACCCAAATCGGGGTTCTACTTGAAAAAAAGAACAAAAAGCAAGACTTTTGGACTTTTCGGCCATCGTGGAATGTTTTTTTATTTTAGCCTAAAAATGTTTTTTTTTTTAAAAAGGGCTGAAATGTTTTTTTTTTTGTCAAAACGTGAACTTATATACCCATGCGAAACGACGTCGTTTTGGGATTCAAGTTTAGTTTTGACGCGACCCGCGCACCAACCCGACCCACTCCTGATGATTCGCATGTTTTTCAATAAAGAGTATATTTTCACGATCAATCCTTTCGCTTTTACAGCGTATTTCAATTTAGTCCTATCTCATTTTTTATTTTTAAAAATTTTACCACAAACTTTTAGTTTTGTTTCAATTTGGTCCTTGAACCGTTTTAATGGGTAAGCACCTGAAACGGTGCCATTTTGGGTCGACCCATGGTCCGACCCAACCCATTCTAGGATCTGCGTGTTTTCTTAGTGCATGAGTTATTTACGCATTAGGCCCTTCCGCTTTTGTAGCCTGTTGCAATTTAGTCCTTTTTCGTTTTGTTCTTTAAATTTTGCCCTATAATTTTATTTTTATTTCATTTTAACCCCTTTAAGGAACGACGCCGTTTTGGAGACAGGGGATAATTTCCCAACTGGTCCTCCCTCTTTTGTGTATGTTCTATTTTGGCCTGTATTTCTCCCTTTTCTTTTTATTTATTTGCAATTTATCCCTCCTATTTTATTTAAATGTCAATTTAGCTCTTATTTATTTAGTTTGAACTCTTCCTAAATTATTTATTTTTACGAATTATTATTTTTACTTTTCATATGTTATTTTATTTATTTATTTTCTATTATTTATATTATTTTATTTTTTGGGGGGGTCTGTTCTTATATTCATTGCACATTTTATTTATTTTGAACTTTTTATATTATTACTATTGTTATCATTTATTATCGTTGTTTATTTTATATAGTATTATTATTATCACTATTACCATTTTCATTATTATTATTGTTCTAATATGCATATTATCGTCATTTTTTTATCATTATATTTTTATGCTTCGTTAGTTTATGTTGCATCACCATTCGCTAAACATGGGATTTTCGCGTTTTAGCCATTTTTTTTATATACCATATTTGAATAGACTAAATACATATTGTTTTAAATATTACATTTTTTATTTTTTTTAAAAAGTGAAATTTTAAAAATAGGCAATGTTTCGTATTTTGAGATTCGAGAAGTCGTACCCAACCTTAAGGGGTTTCGATTTTCTCGTTGAACCTAAATAACCGAATATCCTTTTTAAAATTCAAATACATGAGATTTAAAAAAATAAATAAAAGACAAGCTTAATCTTGAGGATTCAAGGTGTCGTGTCCTAACTTACGGGATGTGACATTTTATTCTCTGGAGACGAGAGGGTCTTTAATATTCGTTTCGATTTATTTAAGAATTTTTTTAAGTAAAATTAACATTCATACAAAGAGGGATCATATTTTAAACTCTTCCCAAGTTTTCAACTTTCGACACTAAGACATGAAGTAATCAATTAGGTACCAATTTTGGGCGTTACGAGGTTGCTAGTCCTTCCTCGTGCGTAACCGACTCCCTAACTCATTTTCCTAAATTTTGTAGACCAAAATCGCCGTTTTAGTAAATCAAAATTGTTTATTAAATCGATTAAATTACAAGGTGACCCGATCACACCTAATAAAAAGGATTAGTGGCAACTCATATTTTTTCTTTTTTCTTTTTAAATAAAAGTCGATTTTCAAAAAAATGGTTTCGACAATACTCATTTGTCTAACTTTTTAGAATTCTGCAACACTTTTAAGATAAATGGCTTTTCTGAAAATGTCATTCGGCTACAGTTGTTTCCCTTCTCATTGAGAAATACGGCTAAACAGAGGTTGAACTCCCAACCACAAGGTTCTATCACTACATGGGAGCAAATGATCGAAAAGTTCTTATTAAAGTATTTCTCGCCAGTTAAGACAGCTAAGTTGAGGATTGATATCTCTTCCTTCGTGCAAATGGATTTAGAGACCTTATATGATGCATGGGAGAGTATAAGGATTTATTGAGAAGATGCCCTCACCATGGGTTACCTCTATGGTTACAAGTTCAAAATTTCTACAACGGTTTGAACCCTTCAATTAGGCAATTGATTACTGCAACCGCCGATGGTACTTTGAACAATAAAATACCTGAAGCGGCTTACGAGTTTATAAAGGAGATGTCATTAAATAATTATCAGTGGCAAGTCATGAGAATAAAGCCGATGAAAGCAGCCAGTGTTTTTAACATAGATGCGGTCACCATGTTATCAAATCAGGTAGACCTTTTGAATAAAAAGATTGATGGTTTATATGGTTCTACGCAGGTACATCCAGCGATGCAATGTGATACGAATGGAGGAGGGATGAACAATCCAAAATGTCTATCCTACAACCCTAGCACAAAGAACGAACAAGTCAACTATATGGGTAATAATTCTAGACCTCAGAATAATCCCTATAATAACACTTATAATGCAGGTTAAAGGAACCATCCCAATTTCTCTTGGGGTGGTCAAGGAAATTAGATACCATAACCCCCTTCAGGTTTTCAACCACTTTACTAACAAGAGAAGAAGCTGAACCTTGAGGAGATATTGACGAAGTTTATTTTGGTGTCAGAAACCCGCTTATAAAACACCAAAACAATACTTATAAATCAACAAGCGTCGATTCAAGGGCTCGAGAATCAAATAAGTCAGCTTACTAAGCTGATTTCAGAAAGACCAGAAGGTAGCTTGCCTAACAACATCGAAACTAACCTAAGAGAGCAGCTTCATGCAATTACGGTTCGAGATAAAGAAATGTTAGTTGAACATGAACCAAAAATAAGGCAAGAAAGTGTGGTAAGTCAAAGTAAGGTTGAGTTGAGCCACAGTGAACAAAAACCGAAAGGTAAGGAGTATAAACCTCGTGTACCATATCTATAAACCTCGTGTACCATATCTCAACGTGATAAAGAAAGACCACACAGATGAACAATTTGGTAAATTTCTTAAACTTTTTAAAAAATTTGCATATTAAATTATCGTTTATTGAAGCTCTTTCATAGATGCCCAATTCAGTTAAATTTTTAAAGGAGCTTTTGGAAAACAAACGGAAGTTAGATGATTCGTCGCATGTGGAGCTAAATGCAGTTTGCTCAACTATCTTGCAAAATAAACTACCCAATAAGTTGAAAGATCCAGGGAGTTTTACTATTCCTTGTTTAATTGGTAGTTTAAATGTTAATAATGCTTTAGCTGATTTAGGTGCGAGTATTAATGTCATGCCCTACAAATGTTTAAGCAACTAGGTTTTGGGAAACTCAAAAAAACTAGGATGAGTATTCGATTGGTAGATAGAACCATTAGATTTCCTAAGGGTATTGTTGAAGACGTACTTGTTAAAATTGATAAATTCATATTCCAATTGATTTTTTTGTCTTGGACATGGATCAGGATAGTGACGCACCTCTAATTCTAGGTCGGCCCTTTTTAGTAACTGCTAGAACTATAATTAATGTTGGTACAATTGAACTAATACTTCGTGTAAGAGATGACACGATTACTCTCCAAGCTCATGATTCTGCTAAGATATCTAGTAATCGAGATGATTATATGAGTTCTGTTAATGTGAGTAACCTTATGGCTCAACATACTTTGCAGGAAACACCTTGGAAAAATGTGATAGAGCCACATTCTAGCTCATGCCATAAAAACAGAATAACTCATGAAGAACGAATGCTACAAATCAATGAACTAGACGAATGGCAGACACATGTCAAGGAGAACCTGAGAATACACGATACAGAACTGAAACGACTCCATGACGAGCTTAAGGATGGAACGAACCATTTTAAGGTTGGGGACCATGTACTATTGGATAAAACAGACCCTCGAATTGCCATTGCAAAGATTAATACAAGCGGAGAAACTCCTTTTAAGGTACTTAATGTTTTTCCAATACGGTACAGTCGAGGTAAATCATTTTAAATTCGACACTTCTAAGGTAGATATTACTCGACTCAAACCTTATTTTAATAAAAAAATTGACAGCGAGAAAGAGCAGTCTCGACTCCATGAACCACCTTGACCATGCGAATACGAGGTAAGTCGAGCTTAGACTTTAAATAAGCGCTTCTTGGGAGGCAACCCGAGCAATAACATTTCTAATTTCTTAATTTTATCTAATGATATTTTTAAAATTAATAAGTTTAAAAAAAAATTAAACCCACACAGTCTAGACACACGGGTGTGTCCTTGGCCGTGTGTAATTTTCAGACTTAGTTTTAGATTTTTAAAGAAATTAACAGTGAGTTACACGGTCGTGTAACCCACACGGCCTGGACCCACGGGCGTGTCCTTGGCCGTGTGGAGCCTGGGACTTAATTTTTCCAAAAATCAGATAAAAAAAGTTATCTTCAGGAGCCACACGTCCTGGGCACTTCCACATGGGCTGGCATACGCCGTGTGAGTTACACGGGCTAGCCACACGCCCATGTGCCAGCCCATATCGATTTCAAACCCTACTTCTATTTTACGTGGAAAAATCTAATTTTTAGGGTTTCTGAGCATTCTAAAGTTTATAAATACCTATTAGAAGAGGACTAAAAAGAGCACGTAGAGTAGAACAAAGAAATTATTCGAAGAACGCTGTCGGAATCAACTCAGAAGCAGATCTCCTTCAAGATTGAAGATCTCCAATCAAATTTCCTTCGAAGTTTTATTGGGTTTTTTTATGTCTTGTTGTTATTTTAATTTTGAGATGTTGTCCTCCCAGATTACGAACTAAATTCCCTAGATACCTAGGGAAGATGAAACCTATGATGGATCCTATTATTTGAATTTTTGGATTATATGATAAGTAATCATTCTTGTTCTCAATTATGTATGTTTATTTCTTACTTTAATATTTTTAGGATATTAATTCAAGTGTGATGTGATTATTTCAGTGGAGCAAAAGTCCCTGTTTAAGAATAGATTTGGCATAAATGAGTGGAGTTGCATGCAATCCTAGAAATAGGACGACATAAATCTACCAGATTAGAGTCAAATCTAATAGGGGAATCCATAAATCGAGTTAATGCGACGATAGGGGTTTTAATTAGAAAGAGATTTCAATTAATCAACCTAGAGTCAGTTGTTCTTACTCTCGAAAGAGATATTAACATAATTTAGGGATTTCTACGGATCAAGGCACAAGTGAATAAATTATCTAATCCAGTTTCAGAATAATAAGTGAAGTCTAGGTGGATTCTTTCCTGGGTATTGCCTTTCTCTTTGGTTATACTCAAATATTTTCTCTCTCTATTCTCTGTCGTGTTCTTAATAACTAGTTTAATTAAATTTAGATTAAAAACATCTCTTTTAATTTATAGGCTAGATAATAAAAAAGATAGTAATTACTAGTACTTTTAGTTATCGTGGATACGATATTCCTGACTCACCATAGCTATATTATTATTCGATAAGTGCGTTTTCCTTTGTCGTGATTTTAGTTAGTTTAGTGACTCATCACTCTTGTAAGTTCTTATCAGTAATATTTTTCCACACAATTTTAATTGAGAATTTATTCTGATTATTGTAGAGTTATACTCACAGTTTAAAAAAAAAACTTGTAACTTCAAGTGCATCCAACTATAACGAGCTTTAGATAGAATTACTATATTCTATTGCTCATAAGTAGATCTTTTACAGTCAAATATTTTACTTTCAACCCCTTAAAGGGGATGATGACAAAAAAAGATCACAAAGATGCACAGTCAATTCAATTTAATAATAAGAGTAATCAATAACTCGATCATTCCTTTTTTATCCTTTCAAAATAGATATTTATAACAATAGTGATTCATATGAAATATAATCTTTTCTTCATTCATAATCCCAATATGATATCCATTATAATGAATATCTTTTAAAACTAATATGTTAACATCACAAATTTTGTGCTTTTTAGATATTAATATATTAACTCTTCCGGAGCTTTCACTAATTTTGTACTATTAAATATTTTAATAATATTTGTTTGTTTCAAGATCAAATAAGATAAATATTTTCTATCTGTAATGATAGAATTCATTACTACATTCTCATATCCTTCCTCAAAGAATAACAAAATATTTGAGCATACGCTACATATGTGGCTAATAATTTTTCATATCATATTGATAACATAAGTTATTTTTACTCTTTGAAGAGTTATCTTGAGAATTCTCATTGTTCTCTTATTTATTACTATGTTCTCACTTTTAGTGGTCCATAATTATATCTTTTATTTTCTTTATGTTTGCATTCAACTTCGAGGAATGCAACAAATCTAGTAGGACAGGTTTCTAAACGCCTCCATTGATTCTTTATTTCATAATTACCATCGCAAACATACGTGGATTTCAAATCAGAATCTATCTATTCATGTTGTCATGATTGATCTCCAATTATAATAAACATGATATAATAAATAAATTATAGTAAAATATATACACCTGAAGATCTTTAACATCATCGTTATCACCCACGTAAGGATTATATAAATTTCTTTGGATAATGATTACTCATAGTGCACAGGCCTCAATTGAATATTGAAATTGCAATAACTCTAGAAGGCCATCGACAACAACTTTAGCAACAGATTTGGAGTGACCGTATTATAAAATAAAATAGAATCGTGCTGATAATATGTTATAAAATAAAAAGACAAAGTAAAAAAAAAAATAGGACACCAAAGAAAGCGTATTATATTGATCAATCGAATATTTACAATGCTTCTCCAAAATCTATATTTATGGACATAAGAAATATAAATGAAATAGAACTCTACTTCTAATGATTATTAGAATGATATGCTTTAGATCATAATGGACATCCACCTAATAAAATATTCATAACAAAAAATAATGTAAAATATAGAAAAGTGTAAAAAATAAAAGGTAAAATTGTAAAATTAAATGAATTACAAAAAATAATTTTTTAAAAAATTATGTAAAATATTTAAAAATAATAAAATTTACAAAATAATATAAAAATAAAAAAATTATAAAACAAACTAAAAATATAAAAACATTTTTTCATTTGCACCCTAACCATCATTTGATCCTTGAAGTTATCTGTTGTGCTTATCTATTACAAACATCCCCAAAGCTTGCACCCCTTTGTCCATCGTCAATGACAAAGAAGTGTTTTGAGATGCAAATTAAAGTAGGGAAATATGTTAGGATGACAACCGAGGTTGTATATAAAATTGTAAATATTTTTAATTATCTTTATTATAATTTTCTATTATTTTGAAAAATTTTTAATAATTTTTGTAATTTTATATAATTTTTTATACTTTTTGCACTTTTCTATATTTTTATAATATTTTAATAATTTTTATATTTTAAAATTTTCCATATATATAAATTTTTATTTTTAATTCATATAAAAGTTAAAATTTTTATTCTAATAATTTTTATAGTTTTTGAGTCATTTATAATAATTTTCTAATCTTTTTTCATTTTTATAGTTTTTTTCAGTTTTTAGTATTTTCATTTTTTTGTAATTTGTATAATTTGTATGATTCCTATAATTTTTTATAATTTTTAATGATTTTAAGTATTAAACGTGAGATTTCACCACATGGCACAATCTTAGAATGCTATATGGTAAAAACAACCCGAAAACAATAGTTGTTTCCCTTTAAGGATCAAAGGGCTTAATTTATTGTAATCTTAAAGTTAGGGGGCTCAACTGAGTGAAAAAATAGTATAGGGACTTGATTGATTTTTTGGAAACGTTTAAGGGTTATATACCCTTTTAGCCTAGAATTTTAATAAATTTCTTTCAAAAATTTTAATAAAAACCTATTAAGTACTAAATTAAAATTTATTTAAAATTTTAAAAATAAAATATAAACCGATCTAAAATAGAGTTGGTTAGTTATTTATAAATATGAACGAACTTATAAAAACATAAAATAGATTAATATAATGCATAGGATATCTAACTTGGAGATTTAGATTAGAATATTTGATTCAAATTTGCAAATTTAGATTAGGATATCTAACTTATTACTCAGTTAAGTTTATGAATACAAAAGAGTAAGATTTAAGAGAAACTACATGTGTTTGACTATTTGTAACTAATGCAGAATTAAATATCATATTCGATAGATAATGATATTTAATTCGGATTTGAATGTTAAAAATCAAATAGTTTGTGTATTCAGATTTTTAGATAGATTTGTGAATTCAAATATTCTAGAATTTACAGATATCTAACTCATTGCGATCCCAACTTATTCCGTCGTCTCCTTCTTTAAACCTTTCCTTGTAAGTTTCTTTAGTTTGCAAATGGACTTAATTATGGAAAAATGATTGAAGCATCAACTATTACGCTCCTTAACTAACCTTTTGATCTTCCAAATCGCATCAAGCCTACACAAACATTTTCGTTAGCTCATAACCGTACAACTCAAAGAAGACACTAATAAGTTTTTGAATAAATTACACTAAAAGTCATTAAACTATTAGATGCTTACATTTTAATTACTAAATTTCAAAAAATTATAAAATGATCATTGAACTATTCGAAATGTTTCATTGAAATTACTGGACTGTTAAAATCGTTGTTGTATAGCCTTTTCTGTTCACATTGCTTATGTCAATTGAAAGCTCTCATTTCTTTTCTCTTCTAAAATTGATTTTTTTTTCATAAAATAACTTTAAATATTACAAATCCATGAACCAAAATCCAAGCAACTTTCTTCTTCGATTTTTAACACTAAACATCATATCGACTTAGATTTAAGATGTATTCTTCTACTTATCGATGAGTACTGATCCATTCTAGTGATCATCAAATTGTTGTTGGGAGCTTACTAACTAGACTTTTAAAAAAAACTTTAACAACATAATGACATAAATGAAAACTTTCTATCAGATCAATAATTATTTTATAACTTTTTGAAGATAAAATGAAGTTTTAGTAATTTTGGATGTAATTTATTTTTTGGACAAAATTTCCCTAATTATTTTCCCATCAATCAGGCAGTATATCACTCTAAATTCTTATTATTTTCATAATTTTATGTTAAAGAAGTCTTTAGCAATAACAGCTTGCCATAGTTGCCTTTTCCTTGGAATAAAAATTCCATAACAACAAAGTCAAGTTGAACAATTAAGACTCTGCAAAATAAAAAAAAAATAAAAAAAAAAGGTTAAACAAATAGCCGAGAAAGTAGATAAAGAAGCAAAAGCCACTGAAATCTTCAAAATAGTAAACCCAAATTTAATTCCTTTTCATCATCAAAATTAATTAAAAATATATTCGAAATTTCCACCTTTAAACACCAAAATTCATGTATAATATATGAAAATTTAATTCAAATTTAACTATAATAAAAATAAATTATTTGTTTTCCATTATATTTCCTTTTCAGTTAATATTCCATTAATCACAAGAAGCTAAAAAGCTAGTATTGTTAGGCCATTCACTCTTGGATTTGACTTTCATCCCAAACAAAATGTAATTATAATTTTTATTTTATTAAAAATTTAATCATTCTATTTATGCAATTAAATTAACAAAAATTACGATTCAAATTTATGTGTTTACCAACCATTATACCAATTTTACAATTTTGTAAATTATTTAATACAACGTTAATGAAATAAATAATATATACAATACGTCCTTAAAATATGATAATAATAATAATAATAATAATAAAACAAATATATTTGGCCTCTGAGTAATTAGTCAACTTTGCCAACATTAATAAGAAATTGATTGTGATTGTTAATAAGATTTGATTGATTGAATGTTAAATTATAAATGGGATTTTTGTGGTTAACCTTTGAAGGTTTAAACCCACTATTAAGCCACCTCTGCTGTGCCTAATTAAACAAATAATATATAATAATTCTTTTCAAGGTTTTTACCAAATTCATGTCGAGGTTATTCCAAAGGCTAATACATAAAATATAATCTATTGGAATCGTGTTAGTATGATAATCAGGATATTTATTATCCCAAGTGTAATTTAAATTCAAGTCAAATTAATTGTATTATTATTAAGATTTTGTCCTCAAAAAATATATAATTTATTGTAAATATCATTATATTAATGCAAATCTCGATAATTATTAAGTGCAAAAAAAAATATTGCATATAGAATATTTGTATAAAAATTAATTAGTCGGTGAATTCTTTCAACATCAAACATTCAACAAAACACCTTTCTTTTCCCTAATGGAATATAAGAAAAAGACATATTTAGTAAAATTAAAATAAGTGTAATATTCTTATGATTAATATTTTAACTATTTAATTATTAATTTTATCGATATAATTTTATTATTTATACATGTAAAATTTTAATTTAATTTAATACTTCTATCATACCGATCTAAATAAATGCCTATATTAATACTTACTAAATAATTTAATTTTATATATAAAATAAATAGTTAGAAACTAATATTAATATATATTATATTAAATCGATATGATAAAAATATCAGATTGATTTAAAATTTACTTACACATCAAATACAAATATATTAATAAATTTAATAATTAAATCATTAAAATCACGAAATATATAATTATATTTCTTGATCAATATTTATAATATACCATCACCATTGATGTTATAACCAACTTTATTTATCATGACGAAAATTGTAACGCCGGTCTTAACCCTCTAATATATTCTAATAATATATATATATATATATATATATATATATATATATATATAGTGTTGGATCGTCTGTCCTAAAACGACTCTCCCTACGATAAAACTTTCAAATGCATGCAATTTTATCTTACCTCGTCTGAATATTGGATACCAACAATTCATACGTGTAATGTGTGGATATTTGAATGATAAAAAGTTCGATATCTTTCCTAAATAAGATTTCATGTTTAAAGTCCGTGGATGAAAAAAGCATCAATGAAAAACTTTTATTTCTTATTTAGTGGTTGGACCAATTTAATTTAATTTTAATTAATGTAATTATAAAATATGAAAAGGTGTTGAATTATATATAAAGTCACATGCGTAGAATATAAATATTTGGTGTAACATAAGCAATCTCAATGGGGCGTCTGCTAATTCAGACAAAACAGTCTGCATCAGTTTCATTGCTTACATATGCATGCCCTTGACTATCATGTATATAAAACTTAGGAAAATATGAAAATAATGTTGGAGTAGTAAAATATATTACTATATATATAGCAATAGTGATGCATGTGATTGAGATAATGAGCATTCAAATTTCTAAGTCTAAATAAGAGAATAAGCAAAGCCAGCCAGCCAACCACTTGAGACCAAAATTTTAAGGTAGTGAACAATTTGTTCATCTTGCTATTTGATCTTTCCTTTTTTTTTTTTTTTTTTCTTTTCGAAAGTAGATTAATTATCCAAAAATCAATGGTGCTGGTTGCTGTAAATTTTAAGGAAAGTAACATATAAATAATTATATTCAAGAGTTCAAAATTTTAGAATTTTCATTTTTTTCTTTGCATAAAACTTGATATTCTTTATTATTTCAATTTTATTATAAGTAGTGAACCTCATAACAAGCTTGATGTGCGTGTCATTAATAGAGTTATTAATGTTGTGAATTCAAGAGTAGTTCACAAACAACGGAGTTAGTTTGTGAATCTTAGCTTGACAAACCTTGGAATGGGTCTTCCACACTAAGGCTATGCGAAAATAACGTGGAAGCCCAAATCAATTGATTGTTAGTTTTTCCAAGACGTCTCGTCCTAAAACGTAACACCACCGCAACTAACAGGAGTGCCAAGTTAAGATGTTACATCATCAACTTTAAGACACATATCCAAACTTGTCCTCTATAATAAAAAGAGCATGCAAATACCGTAATCAGAAGGACGTAAACACTTTTTTCTAATTTTTAATTAAATTCTAAAGATTTTCTATATTTAAAAGTATTCTTTATTAATTTTTCACTAAGTGTTACAACCATAATATGACATGTGGCAGCTTTAATTGAAAAAGATTGGGGGTCGTTAACTTTAATGGTTAACCATTAAAAGGTCTTTTTGATATATTTTGACAGTTCAAAAGTACGTAGCACAGAGCGAACTATTCTTTCGCCTTTTACTAAAGAATACCGTGTGCTCGCAGCACAATGCAGTATACGCCAATTACGTCGCTACAGCTGGCGACTCCACTGGGGACGCTTTTTGAGAGTCGAGTCGAATTAAACTCGCGTTGTCAAAATTTTCAAAGTTCCTTGTTCAAATTAATATTTAGTCGTGATCCTCAAATTTTTTGTTTTCAAGAAAATCATGCATTTGCATCGTGTTGTATATATTCTAACTTGTTTTATCCGGTTGTTTTTCAGCTTTAAATTTTTGTGATTTTAGTTTTGGTTTAGTTTTTTTAAATAAAACGTAAAGGTTTGCAAGTTTCTCCCCACACACCGTGCACGTGCATTTTTGTTGCATAACATGAGCTCTATACCTGGGCTCCGTCCCTGTTTAAGTGAAAGTAAACGCTACGCCTTCGTGAGTTAACTCGTCCCTCCGCACATGCTAGTGAATACTTTCGGGTTACATATGACTTATGCTTTCGTGAGTTAACTTGTCCCTCCGCATAGGCATAAGTAAATGTAATCCCTCGAATTGAACTCGTGAGTCTGTGATGGGCTATGACCGAGGCTTCGTGCTGATCTTAGCGAGATGATAGTACGAGCAATTCGAGTACTGTCTAGAACCGAGACGCATATAATGAACCATACGAGCTATCCAATTAGAGCCATGCCGAACCTCGTCCGCTTATAGTCACCAAAATAAGTACACGGGAAAATGCCTTTTGCCTTTTATTTACCTTGTTTATGCAAAAGAATTGGATTGGGTAGTTTAATTTGTTTTTCAAATTATATTTGTTGTGTTTACTAACCAAGTTTGTTTGTTTTATTTTATTTTCATCATGCATCATATGCATCATATTAGGAAGGTGTTGATTAAAGGTTGGTTGCCAAAAACGGGTTTCGATGGAGGAGTCAATTACACAAATAACCGAGAAGAATGCCGTGGTTCGGACCGGTCTCTAAAACTCGAGAGAAAAGGGGATAGTCTAGTAGAAGGGTGTGTTGCCAATTTTCCGAATATATAACTGTAAATGTTCGCCAAAATAACCTTGAGGATTTGGTTCGAATTTGGAATCAATGGGATTCAGACACTAGGGACATGTTCACTGAGAGGTATGGAGATATAGCTCACCGATCACCATCCGTAGAGCGAACAGTTGATTCAAGCCATGGTTCGATTCGGGACCCACTTATCAATGTTTCACCTTCAATCAAGAAGACATGACTCAACCATAGAAGAGTATCTTGCTTTACTCCGCATCGACAATGTACAATTCGGCAAAATATATGTGAAGGAGCCTAAGCCGATGACCTTCAAGAAAAAGTTAGTGAGACCAGCAGACATGGTGGTGCATGGGCTGAAAAAGATAAATAAGAAGAATGAAACCATTTGCATTCCATGGTCCTCCTTACGAGATTTGGTTCGAACCATCCCGACATTTGAAAAGGGTAAATCTATTCGCTTTGGCCATTTATGGTTTGGTCATTTTCCCAAAAGTTCTCGGACATCTCGAAGTTGCGATAGTTGATTTCTTGAAAGGTTAAAACAAGGAGTCAACCCCGTCCCGACTATCCTAGCCGAGACCTTCGGATCCCCGAGTACTTAGAAGGGTTGGAAAGGGACGATTTAGTGGATGTGCTCGGTTGCTCAATGTTTGGATTTTGAGTCATTTTTGGAAAGTAGAGCGACTCTGCTCTATATGTTTTCAAAAACATTTGCCCGCTAGAAGCTTATCTCAAGAAAGAATGGCCGAAGGAAGTCACCGAGCAACATTGGGTATCAGTCTTTCAGAATCTTCGCGCCAAGGATATAACATGGAGAGCACCCTGGATCCGTCCTTCAGTTCTGCTATACAAATGTGGAAGCCAAGATTGGGTACCTTTACTCGGGTTATGGGGAGGAGTTGAATATGCTCGCTATTGGTCCAAAGGCAATTTTCTTCGCGACAATTCCTACCCACAACCGGAGGATTAGCACGATTCGAGTTAAGCTTTCATGGTGAAGGATATATGAAGAGAGTCCGAGACATTGCAAAGTCTTAGAAGGAAATTCATTTCATGGAATTAGCCTTGTATGTTGATACCCTTACCCAAGATTACGACATATGGAGGAAGCAACGGGTAAATAGTCAGCAAATCTCGTCAACAAACTACACTATCCAGAATCCTTTCTCGGAGGAAACACCGTCTGAGCTAGAGATGGCAAGACAATAATTCGAACGAGAAAAGGCCAAGATGTCTCGGGACCTTAGTGCCCTTCAAGAAGAAAACTATCAATCGAAGATTGAAGTTCAAAGTTGAAAGGTCCGAATCGAAAAATACAAAGAGAAGCCGAGATCGTGAGAAACGACTTAAGGGACCTTCATTTGGAAAACAAGAAATTAAGAAGCATTGAAAAGAATAGTGGGTTGGGCAAGTCGGCAGCAGAGTGGAAGGAAGAAATTAGCAATATCAAGGGAGGAATGGAATTTTGGAAGGGAAAAGCAAAGAAAGAGGAGGAAAAGGTCACAAGACCGTGATAGAATTAAGAAGGAAGAACGCCGAGTATGAAATGATGACTGCAGAATTTGCGAATAGTCCATCTGAACATCAGGAATTAAAAAGGAAAACACGAGATCTAGAAAACATGCTGCAATCTCGTCAACAACAATTAGATAACCTCCTGAAGGCTCTAGAAAAAAAGAGTGAGCAGTACAATAGAGACATTCACGTGTATGAAGGAACTCTCAAAGAAAAAGAAATGCAACTCGAGTTCTTGATCAATGAAATTCGCAAGGCGGCTATGCAAGTTGTTCAATTATCAGATGAAGCCGAAGTTCTCAGTTGCCAATTCCCTCCGAGCCAAAGATCGAGCATATCAGAGTTTTTAGAGCAAGTGAAGAAACAAGGCAATGCGGCTAGGAAATTTGTGTAACCGTTGGAGAAATGAAAACTTTGTGTAATGGACTATGTTGATAAATGAAATGCCTAAATATGGGGCTATCTTGAAATCAACACCAATTTTTTGCATTCTTTGCATAACTAACATTTTAACATTCATGCATTCATTCATGCATTCATTCATACATTGCATATCCCATACTCGGTCGCTGAAGATAAAATATATAATTCGCAGTTGTAATACCACAAGACTGGAACCACGTCATCCGTATAAAATGCGCCGACAAGCTAGAGTGATGGAGGCTGAATTCAATGAGAAAATTGAAAGGTTGGAAAGGGCTCAAAAGGAATTACAAGAGCAACTGGCCAAATCGCAACGAGAAACGAGAGACCTAATGGTGAGATCTCGAGAGGAATCACTCGAGCAAAGAGATCAAATGGCCAAGATGATGGAGATGATGTCAGCTTTAGTCAAAGAAAAGGGACCCATGCGGAGCCCTGACATTGAGAAATCTCGATCAAGAGTTAATCACAATCAAGACCCGCTCTATCCCCCCAGATTCACTCCACCACACGCCCGCGCAGCACAAAAAGGGTACACCCAAGAAAAACCCACAGACCCAGAGCGACGGCCGGTGCCACATACTCATTTAGGGCAAGGAATATTCATATCAAATTGGGCTAATCACGCCAATCCAATTGTTCCAGATTTGGACGATCCAATGAAATAGCCGAGTTGAGAATGGACGATCATGGGGCTCAAGAGAAGTATAGGAGCTTAGAGGAAAGACTCAAAACAATAGAGGGTACTGAAGCCTTCTCGCACTAAGTGCCAAAGAGCTCGATTTGGTGCCCGATCTAGTTCTGCCTCCGAAGTTCAAGGTGCCTGATTTCGAAAAATACGATGGCACGAGATGTCCAAAGGCGCATCTGGTCATGTTTTGCCGGAAAATGACCGGTTATGTGAACGAGGATAAACTACTCATACATTGCTTTCAAGATAGTCTAACAGGGTCAGCTCTTCGGTGGTACAATCAACTTAGTAGAGAAAAGATTCGATCCTGGAAGGACTTGGCGTCAGCATTTTGCGAGTAGTACAAGCATGTATCGGACATAGTACCAGATCGTATGACCTTGCAAATGATGGAGAAGAAACCAGCAGAATCCTTTAGACAGTATGCGCAAAGATGGAGAGATATCTCGGCTCAAGTGGAGCCTCCACTGACTAAGACTGAGATAACAGTCCTTTTCATCAATACTTTGAAAGTACCATTCTATGACAAGCTGGTGGGAAGTGCTACGAAGGATTTTTCGGATATCGTAATATCTGGTGAACTCATAGAGAATGCCGTCAAGAGCGGTAGAATGGAAGGATCAGAAGGCTCAAGAAAAGCAGTACCAGTAAGGAAGAAAGAGAGGAAGCCCACATGGTGGGAACTGGAGTCGTTACATTCCCAATTCAGATCTTAACCAACCCCGACCTCGAAATTATCCACCCAATTTCTATTATCCCCTCAAACCCCTTACTACCAAGCACCACATACGCCCTACCCAGATACGCCGAACAACCAAAGACCCATCACCACTTTCCCACAAAACACGGTACTACCAAAGCCAACCCGAAACGAACCAAGACTAGCAAGGCATAATCCCGATAGACCGCAATTTACCCCCATCCCTGTGTCGTTTGGGGAATTGTACCCAAAACTTTTGGAGAAACAATTGATATCTCCCCATTACATGGCCCCCTTAAACCTCCATACCAAATGGTACGATCCAAACGCTAGTTGTGCATACCATGCGGGGAACCGAGGCATTCTATCGAGAACCTGTCTTGCTTTTAAAAGGAGAGTTCAAGGGCTCATCGATCGGGCATTTTGCGATTTGATGGTACTGGCAAGACGACCGGAATCCATTCCCAAATCACACCAAGGGAATGTGAGCGAGAGAGAGAGGAGGATAAACGACAAAGTAGAAGATGGGTTTCTGAAGTAAGAACACCTCTGCAGAGAATCTGGGAGGTACTAAGTGAGAAGGGGTTGCTCTGTCATTTTAACGGAGTATCCAAAGGAAAAGATGCAAAAGGTCACAGCTTTTGCGAGCTCCATGGTATTGGAGAGCATAACATTCAGTCTTGTGAGGAATTCAGAAGTCAACTGCAAAGTATGATGGACAATAAGGAGATTGGGATTTTTTGTAAAGCCAAAGAGGCTGATAGTGGAGAAATATGTGCCTCTCACAATCAATCATCAGGTTTCCCATATAGCGCCGACCGACCGTTAATAATCTATTATGACGTGAAGATGGAGATGGTGAAACCAAAAATGATAATTGAAGTACCATCTCCTTTCCCTTATAAGGACAATAAAACAGTATCGTGGAAGTACGATGTCAACATTGTTACACCAAGGTGAAAAGCTTGAAGCCACAATCAAGACATTGGGAAGTAGGTCATTTTACCCGCGAGTGGACGGTGCTATTCTAAAGAAGTTGAACCGATAAAGAAAAGTAGCGACTTGAAGCAAAAGGAAAGCGATGATGCACGAAGTCGAAGTCGAGCAAGAAATTCCACCCGTAAGAAACTAAAAGCACGTGAATGAGGAAGAAGCTCAAGAATTCTTGAAATTTATTAAGCACAATGAGTATAGTGTGGTGGAACAATTGAGCAAGCGACCAAAGCGAATCTCGATTCTATCTCTCTTATTAAATTTGAGCCACACCGAATGCTTTATTGAATGTGTTAAATCAAGCTTATGTGGCCAACAACATATCTGTCGAAAAGCTTGATAGGTGGGTAAACAATCGAATGCGGACAATTTCATCTCTTTTAGTGACGATGAGATACCGCCAAATGGTAGAGGCTTGGTGAAAGCGCGCATATCACGACTCGTTGCAAGGGTACATAATACCAAACGTACTCATCGATAATGGGTCGTTAAATGTCATGCCATTGGCCACGCTTTCCGAATCACCGATGGATTTGTCCTACTTAAGGCCCTGTCATTCCACGGTAAGGGCATTCGACGGACGAGGGCGAAGTCATAGGAAAGATCGAAATCCTTTGGAAGTGGGCCTTACATTTATGATGTCGAGTTCCAAGTCATGGACATTACACCTCTTATAAGCGCCTTTTGGGAAGGCCACGATCCATTCTCTTTGGAGCAGTTCGTCCTCTCTCCATCAAAAAGTAAAGTTCATCATGGATAGCTGTTTGGTCACAGTCGAGGGTGAAGAAGACATTGTTGCATCTATCTCTGGCGATCGCCATACCGGAAGTAAGCAAGGACGCAGATGGAACGTTCCTTCGATCCCTTGAATTCGCCAATGCCACTTTCGTGCCGAGGAAATAGAATTCGATGCCAAACTATCAAGAAATACCGAATGGGCGTCAAGTTGACCGTAGGAAAGGGAGCTCGTGCGAGAAGAGGTTTAGGGAGACATCTGCAAGGAATAGTTAGAGCTTTAAAGCCAGTGCACCACAAGGCCCGATATGGTTTAGGGTTCCAGCCTAACATACTTCAAAGAAGAAGACAGTGGAAGAAGGATCAAGAAAGAAGAATTGTAAGAACTTTGGGCCGAGAACCAGAATGGGAACCAATAGAGTACCCTCCTTTGTCAAAAACATTTACATCTGCGGGAATGATGTACCCTGGACAAGATGATCCACGAAACATGTCAAGTTAATTGAAAGGGGTTTTCAGAATGTCAGTATAAATGTCATTGACAAAGGAGCTAGTGCAAGTAAAGATGTCTCGAGGATACGCCCTTGCCTTCCTGGTTTCGTGTTGAACAATTGGACAATAGGAGCTTCTTGTAGTTTATAAGTCTTCAGAGTAATGCTAAACATTAACCTTCTATTGTGTCCTTAGATATAATAGAATTCTTTTGTAAGAACTTGCATTCGCTCTTTATCATGAATATCAATGGAGATGCATTTTGTCACGATTTTTCGCATTATCACTAATCATTTTCTCATTTCATAGCCTATCCTTACATTTGCCTCATTGCCACGACATAATATTTTGTTTGTTGTTTCCAATACTTGGATGTCCCTCTATAGCTTCCTTTTCCATTCAACTTTCGGTGCTCGATATTGACGACATGAATAAGCCTGCTATTCTGAATCTTGAAATTGATTTTGAGAAAATTTGTTTGCTTAAGAGAATTTGAAGTCAAGAAAATGTCAAGATTATGTCTCGTCTCCTGAATTGTTAAGAATGGTGGAACAAGAGGATAAACAGATTTTGCCTCATCAAGAATCCGTTGAAACAATAAATCTGGGAACTGAAGAAAGAAAACAAGAACTGAAGATTGAGACTTCTATTTCAGGAGGCACCAGGCATAATTTGATTGCTTTGCTCCTCGAGTACAAAGATGTATTCGCATAGTCATATCAGGACATGCCAGGATTGGATGAAGATGTAGCGGTCCATAAGCTCCCATTAAAGCCAGAATGCAAGCCTATCTAGCAAAAATTAAGACGGATGAGACCCGAAATGCTGTTGAAAATAAAAGAGGAAGTCAAGAAGCAATTTGATGCTGGCTTCCTACAAGCCTCCAAATATCCAGAATGGGTGGCTAACATAGTCCCGGTACCAAAGAAAGATGGCAAAATACGAATGTGCGTGGATTACCGTGACCTGAATCGAGCAAGCCCAAAAGATAATTTTCCCTTGCCACATATTGATACGTTGGTGGACAACACAGCAAAACATTCATTATTTTCTTTCATGGATGGATTCTCGGGGTATAATCAGATCAAGATGGCCCCTGAGGATATGGAGAAAACTACCTTCATAACAATGTGGGGAACGTTCTGCTACAAGGTGATGCCATTCGGGTTAAAGAATGCTGGAGCAACATATCAGAGGGCTATGGTGACGTTATTCCATGACATGATGCATAAAGAAATAGAGGTCTACGTCGACGATATGATTGCTAAATCCGAGGGAAGAAGAGCATGTAGTGAATCTCAATAAGTTGTTCGACAGTGAGAAAGTTCCGATTAAAGCTCAATCCACCAAATGTACGTTTGGGGCTACCTCGGGAAGTTGCTAGGCTTCATTGTCAGTGAAAGAGGTATCGAGGTTAATCCAGTTAAAATAAAAGCCATTCAAGAGTTGCCATCTCCGCACACGCAAAAGGAAGTTAGAGGATTTTTAGGGAGATTAAATTACATCGCCCGATTTATCGCTCAGCTTACCAACCAATGCGACCCAATCTTTCGACTTCTTCGAAAACATAACCCTGGAGAATGGAATGAGGAATGCCAGTTGGCCTTTGATAAAATAAAGCAATATTTTTCTAGTCCTCCAGTGCTAGTACCACCAACTCCAGGAGGACCATTGATATTGTATTTAACTGTGTTTGAAAATTCAATGGGTTGCGTACTGGGGCAACACGACGAGTCGAGGAAAGAAAGAAAAGGCGATCTACTACCTCAAGAAAAGTTCATCGAATATGAGGTAAAGTATTCATCCATTGAAAAATACTGTTACACTCTGGTTTGGGTAGCTCGGAGACTCAGACAATATATGTTGTATCATACGACATGGCTAATTTCAAAGCTAGACCCAATAAAATACATGATGGAATCACCGGCACTCTCAGGAAGAATGGCACGATGGCAGATCCTCCTATCGAATATGACATTGCCTATGTAAGTCGAAGTCAATAAAAGGAGCGCAATAGCTGATTTCTTAGCGACTTAACGACGGAGGATATGAGCCCTTGAAATTTGATTTCCAGACGAAGACTTAATGTGCATCACGAAATGGAATCCGAGTCATCAAAAGAGAAGTCATGGAAGATGTGCTTTGATGGTGCGTCAAATGCTTTAGGGCATGGAATTGGAGCAATCTGGTATCACCAAACGGAATCATTATCCGCTCAACGCAAGATCGAATTTCTTCGCACCAATAACATAGCGAGAATATGAGGCTCAGATCATGGGACTTCGTGCGACCATTGAACGAAACATCGAAATGTTAGAGGTGTACGGGGACTCACCCTAGTGGTTTACCAAACCGTGGAGAGTGGGAAGTGAGGGACCCAAAATTGATTAAGTACAGTGATTTAGTAGCTGAATTGATCAAAGAATTCAAAGAAATAACTTTTCATTACTTCCCGCGAGAAGAAAACCAATTGGCTGATGCCTTGGCCACTTTGGCTTCAATGTTCAAAGCAAGTAAAGAAGCAGAAATAATGCCCCTCAAAATGAGCATATCGATGTCCCCGCACATCGTTGTAGCATTGAGAAAGAGGCAGACGGACGGCCATGGTTCCATGATATCTTAGAATATATCAAGAATCAAAGCTATCCCGAACAAGCGAATGAGAACGACAAAAGAACAATCGGAAGAATGGCGTGGATTTGTTCTTGATGGGGATATCTGTATAAAGAGGAAAGGATCAAGTACTTTTGAGATGCGTGGATGATGTTGAAGCCGAAAGATACTTGAAGATGTCCATAAAGGAATCGTGGGACACATGCAAATGGTTTCGAGATGGCGGAAAGATTATGAGACTCGGTTACTCTTGGTTGACGATGGAAAGCGATCGCATTAGTTTTTCCGAAAATGCCACAAATGTCAAATCTCTGGCGATAAAATTCATGTAGCCCTTCGCCCTTCACGCCATGACTTCTCCGTGGCCTTTTTCTATGTGGGGCATGGATGTCGTAGGGCCTATTTTCCAAAGCTTCTAATGGACATCGATTCATTTTGTGGTCATTGATTACTTCACAAAATGGATAGAAGCCGCTTCGCTTGCCAATGTGACCAAGACTGCAGCTTGCGTGTTTTGAAGAAGGAAATCATTTGTCGATATGGTTTGCTCGAAAGAATCATTTCGAGATAACGCCATGAATCAATAACAATATGATGAAGGAAGTATGCGAGCAATTCCAAATAAAGCATCATAACTCCTCGCCTATCGCCTAAAGATGAAGCGGGTCATGAAGCGACCAATAAAAATATTAAGAGGATCATTGGGAAAATGACTGAGACGTTTAAAGATTGGCACGAGAAGCTTCCATTTGCTTTGTTTGCATATCGCACATCTGTACGAACATCTACGGGAGCAACTCCTTTCTCTCTGGTTTATGGAATGGAAGCTGTGCTACCTATCGAGGTTGAGATCCCTTCTCTACGAGTTTTAATGGAATCAAAGTTAGAAGAAGCAGAATGGGTACAAGCTCGATATGATCAGCTGAACCTCATTGAAGAAAAGCGTCTTAGGGCAATTTGTCACGGGCAGATGTACCAAAAAAGAATAATAGCAGCCCATGACAAGAAGGTACGACCAAGAGAATTCCATGAAGGAGAACTCGTGCTGAGAAAAATTCTCCCAATACAAAAAGATCTGCGAGGGAAATGGGCACCAAACTGGGAAGGACCGTACGTCGTAAAGAAGGCATTCTCAGGAGGAGCTTTGATCCTTACCGAGATGGATGGCAAGGAGCTACTAAATCCAGTGAACTCAGATGCTGTGAAGAAATATTATGCTTGAGATGAAAACCCGAAAAGGGCATAAAAAAAAAGAGGATCAAGGCGAAAACACGCAAAGGCGTCTTGATTAGCACAAAAGATTAGGATGAAAACCGAGAGGCGCCCTAATGAGGTAAACTCGCTTAAAGAGCATGGCGTTTTAACAATGGGTCAAACAGTGAGACTACGAGATTTGAAGCATTTCGAAAGCTCGAAATCTTCTGCAAGCAAGAAGCCGCTCGAAAAGATTTTGATTGAGGAACGAGGAAGAGTTCATGTGTTGAATATCTAGAGCATTTGTATCCGTTGAATACGATCCTTTCTTTCTTTTGACATTTTTTACTCTCATTGGTTAACTTGCTTTGTTTGCCACATTTGAAATAGATGAATATGAAATATCATTTTGTCCCTATCGATCTTTTTCATGCATCTCATTATGTGTTTATTTACATGATAAATGGTGAAATGACATACTCTAAACAAAAGAAATGTTAAGCATTACGGATGTAAATTTGATAAGCACAAGAGTCTCAAAGTAAGAACAAAGTTCAATCGAGGCGTAAGAGTGATATCGAGAAACGTCGATTACTCGTGAAACTTGAAGATGTGTATAAGGCTCAAGAGAAAGTCGAGAATCAAAGCAATGAACACAGATCCTCAACAATCGTGGCTAAATGGACATACGACAAACATGCTTAAGGAGCACCGCATAATCATGTAGGCATAAAAGCATTTAAGACAAACATGTGCATATCATGATAACATCATACATGGCATATACAGGTACTCCAACAGAGCAAGAAATCTTGAATGAGAGTCGAACTGAATCAAAGGAAAAGACACCCGAATTCTACCAAAGGACAGGTTTTGGTATTTTGATGTTTTTAATTCATGTTTTTCAAGGAAAATCAACTCATATTGCGAGAGATGAGTTGAGCCTCAAGACACGTTGAGGTATTTTTAATTGTTGTTTTCAAAAATCAACTCATATTGCGAGAAGTGAGTTGAGCCTCGGGGCACGCTGAGGTATTTTTAGTTTTAAATTGACTCATATTGCGAGAGGTGAGTTAAGCCTTTTTATTTTTGTTTTTCAAAATCAACTCATATTGCTAGAGGTGAGTCGAGCCTCAGGTCACGCTGAGGTATTTTCAATTTTTGTGTTTTAATTTCAACTCATATTACGAGAGGTGAGTTGAGCCTCAGGACACGCTGAGGTAATTTCAATTTCTGTTGTCAAAAAAATCAACTCGTATTGCGAGCGGCGAGTTGAGCCTCAGGTCACACGCCGAGGTATTTTCAATTTTTGTCTTTCAAAATCAGCTCATATTGCGAGAGGTGAGTTGAGCCTCGTGACACGCTGAGGTAATTTCAATTCTGCTTTCAAAATCAACTCATATTATGAGAAGTGAGTTGAGCCTCGGGCAAGTTGAGGTACTTTTAGTTTTAAATTGACTCATATTATGAGAGGTGAGTTAAGCCTTTTAATTTTGTTTTTCAAAATCAACTCATATTGCTAGAGGTGAGTTGAGCCTCGGGCACGCCGAGGTATTTTCAATTTTGTGTTTTAATTTCAACTCATATTGCGAGAGGTGAGTTGAGCCTCAGTCACGCCGAGGTATTTTCAATTCTGTTTTCAATTTACGTTGTTCAAGAATCAACTCATATTGCGAGAGGTGGGTTGAACCTTTTAATTTCTACTTTTCAAAATCAGCTCATATTAAGAGAGGTGAGTTGAGCCTCGGTTCACATGCCGAGGTATTTTCAATTTCTGTCTTTCAAAAAAAAAAATTCAACTCATATTGTGAGAAATGAGTTGAGCCTCAAGACATCTGAGGTATTTTCAATTTCTGTTTTTCAAAAAAATCAACTCAAATTGCGAGAGGTGAGTTGAGCCTCAGGACACGCTGAGGTAATTTCAATTTCTGTTGTCAAAAAAATCAACTCATATTGTGAGAGGCGAGTTGAGCCTCAGGTCAAACGCCGATGTATTTTCAATTTCCGTTTTTCAATTTCTGCCTTTCAAAAAAAAAATCAACTCATATTGCGAGAGGTGAGTTGAGCCTTGGCTCACGTGCTGAGCTATTTTCAATTTCTGTCTTTCAAAAAAATCAACTCATATTGCTAGAGGTGAGTTGAGCTTCAGATCAAACACTGAGGTATTTTTTCAATTTATATTTTTCAAAAAAATCAACTCACATTGCGAGATGTGAGTTGAGCCTCGGGTCACATGTCGAGGTATTTTCAAAATCTGTTTTTCAGATTACATTTTCAAAAATCAACTCATATTGTTAGAAGTGAGTTGAGCCTTGGCTCACGTGCTGAGCTATTTTCAATTTTTTTTTTCAAAAAATTCAACTCATATTGCGAGAGGTGAGTTGAGCTTTTAATTCTGCGAGAGTTGAGTTGAGTCTTTTAATTTCTTTTTCAAAAATCAACTCATATTGCGAGAGGTGAGTTGAACCTTCATCACATATCGAGGTATTTTCAAAATCGCTTTTCAAGTTAAGTTTCAAAAATCAACTCATATTGCGAGAGGTGAGTTGAGCCTTGGCTCACGGTTGAGCTATTTTAATTTCTGCTTTTAATGTCTTTTTAGAGAGTCAATTCATATTGCGAAAAATGAGTTGAGCTCGGGATCACATGCCGAGTAGAGAATAAAGATTGAAGCTGATTGAAGACGCCGATTCTGTCTCCTTAAAGTTGCAGTGGAGTTGATCGAGGTATCGATCTTACCTTTCCGAGTCGCAGAAGAAAAGACCACAAACCTTATCTCACCGAAGCGATAGAAGAGTAGATTGAAGTTGTAGATCTCACCTTTCGAAGTTACAGTAAGTAGATCAAAGCCATACATTTCATATCCTTGAAGTTACATCGAATAAATTGAAGCTACAAGGCGATATCACAAGATGCGATGGAGTGAACCAAAGCTACAAGATGCGGTGGACTGAAAAGGGACTAACTAAACAAGAAGAGTTCCAAAGCAAGTCAAGACCTAGCAAGACCGGGCAAATTTGGTCTTCCTTGAAAGTCTTTGCTCTATTATCGTTGTAACGACAATGAGCAAAGAGGGCAATAGAAGCCCAAATTGCCCGGCTTGATTATATCAAAACCCAACCAAACCTCTAAACCCACTAAAACCCTTAACCCATGACCCATTTACATCTACCCAAACCCATTACAAAACCCAATTATTAAACCCAATTCAAAAGCCCATTAAGCCCCCCCAAAAAAAAACCTAACCCTAAAAAAAAAGAAAAAGAAAAACCTAACCCAAAAAAAAGAAGAAAAAGAAAACCTAACCAAAATAAAAATAAAAAACCTAGCCACCTAACCACTTTCCCACTTGCCCCATTTTTCCTCCCATTGTCTACCACCACCACCTACAAAATAAAAAAATAATAATAGAAAATCATGTAAAGATGGCTATAAAAAGCCATTCAAAAATCATGTAAAAAAAAGGGAGATTTTAGAAAGATTGAAAAGGAAAAACACAAAATCCTTCAAATTTTGAACACAAAAAACATCAATAAAAGGTTACATTTTTCTTTTTCCTCTTCTTTCGAATCTTTTTCTTTCTTTTTGTGTTTTTTTTTTTCTTTCTTTATATATACATATATTGTTAAGAATTTTTTCCGGCCACTGTGGTGGTGGCATACATGGCGACGAAGCGGCGACCGACGATCGTCAGTGATCGCCCCTTGGCCGGATTTCCTTTCCCCTCTCTCTCTCTTCTTTCCCTTCTTTTTTTTAGGTATTTTATATATATTATGTATATATTTTTAATGCCATTAGTTATATATTTCTTATGTATATATTCTTAAATAGTATTATATATACATATATATATTTTAAATACCATATTGTGTATATATTATTATTACAAATTATTACTATTGCTAGTATTATTATAACTATTATTATATTAGTGTATATTTTATGTACATATGTATATATATATATTTGTACATATCATTATTTTATATTATTGTTGTAAATTTTTATGTATATATTTTTTATGTACGTTTCCTAATATTTTCTTTTATTGTAGATATTATTATTATTATTACATACTTTTATTATATGCATATATATATGTATTTTTATGTACATATTATTATTTTATATTATTATTACCAAATATATCATTTTTCCTATTTTATTATTAGTACATGATTTGTTTTTATTTTGTAAATATCATTATTATTGTTATCCTAATATTCTAGTATTCCATGTTAATATTTTTCATTAATGATATCATTTTTTTTGCGTCATTTATCTATTTTTAATTTCTCACTTTAGGAATATTTTTCTCACGTTTTAATTAATTTCAAAAATAAGGCAATGTACTGATTTAATATTAAGCCATCGATTTCATTGCTATGTTGGGTGAAATTCGTCGGCTTGTGTTAAAAAACGGGACACCCTTTCTAAAAAAATCGAAAACTAAAAATTCTCATTTTTCAATCGGATCACGATTAAATATCATATTGAACTCGTATTTTTGAAAATCAAGTCAACACATGTTTATGAGATACCAATTTTGGGCGTCGCGAGGGTGCTAATACCTTCCTCGCAGAATCGACTCGAACCCCAATTTTTCTCGGACTTTCACGTAGACCTAAATTTGGTCTTCTTTTTGTTTTAAAATAATTTTATTAGGTGTCCGATCACACCTATAAAAAGGATCGTGGCGACTCCTTTGTTAATAAAATCGAAAGTTGGTTTTCAAATGTTTAATAAATCGCCACAATTAGCGACCAAGCGAAACAAATTTTTTTTTACGTCGCTACATACTTTATGAATGTAATATAATTTTGGTTTAACATAAAATATCCTACCCACCACTACACACCACAATAAAAATCCACCTACACATCAAACTATAGTTTAACCACCAGTAGTTTCATATACATCAAATATAATTATGTAAAAGATAACAAGTGTTAGTCTACTAACTAACCACCCTAAAATAGATTATCACTTTCACTTATTATTACTATTAATGTTATTATTATTATTATAAATGTCATTTAATTTTATTTCACATGAATATTATTGGGCCAAATGGAAATATAATAATGTCTTTTAATTCATTATCAGATAAGGTATGCATCTAATTTGGTCTATAGAATAATTAATGAATGAGAGACACTTGTTTTCTATTGAAACTATCTACTTAAATTGTTCCACCCATAACATGCACCTTATCATAATAGCAGACATGGCATTATTACAAGATTAAAGTGAATATGACATAACAATAATAATAACAATAATACAAATATCTAAAACAATAGTGCATGCATGAAGCATACATACATAAATTCAGATTTATCCATTGTTTAATTCAAGCTTAACTTAAAATATAAGTATTATTTTTGTTTAAATTCATCAAAATATTGAATAATTTTTTAGACTTAAACAGACAACCTTGAACATGTCTAATATATATGTTTGTGATTTGTTGATTGCAATTTGTATCTGCCTGGAAATGACCTTTTCCTTCCAACTGTTTTGAGTAAGTGAGCACTTAAATATTTGTGTCACAATCACAGTTTTATTAATGGAGTTTAAATTGAAGGTGGAGATTAGCCTGAACTCTAAACCAAACTAGTATAAAAATAATGGTCTAATCATGACAATATTACAGTCAATATTTGCTAAAAAATACTGGGCAATAAAAAAGATAATATATCATGTTAATTTTTTTCTACTTTGGTTGGCCTGACTACGTTTATAAATATATATACATAAAAAATGAAAGTAACATTATGATTTATATTATTTTTCTGAAGAAAACTTGGACAAACAGTCAAAAGTCTTTAGCACGTGGTATCATGCATGCTTATTATGTTGGAAAACCTTCAATCTTATCGTCTATGGTGGAAACAGCTTAAATATTGGTACGTTACACTAAAAAATAACAAAAAAATATTACACAATGCAACGTATATCATACAAAATAAAATAATGTAAGTATATATAATACTATAATAGAAAACACATACAATTATAGCACAATAAAATAACAACACAATACAAAATACGAAGTGATCAAATATTCTTTATTTAGAAAAACCGATGTTCATTTAACCTATATATATATACATACAGCATTTACATTTTTTTTTCTTTTTGGTAGTAATAGAAAGAACTTGTCTCTCGCTTGTTTGGCCCCATGTATCTTGTAAGATGATAGTTCGGATGCCCCTTGTAGGGCTCTCGCACACATGTAGATTAGGCTCCTTTCCATTCGACCAACCAGCCATGAAGTTTAGTGCCTCGTAAATACCCATCTACATCCTTTATCCCAAGACAAGGTAAGTTCATCATAAATAGCCTAAAGTTCTGCTTGTTTAACGGTGCAATGCTTGTTAGAATGTCTATTATGACAACCTGTGATATGAGATATGAATATATATTTTAGTGCAAGTATTAGTACAACAATATGAAAAAAACAATAAATATTGGAAAGAAACGTGAGCAAATTTGTAACACAATTTGGTGCACCATGGACCTACGTGTGACTTTTAGAAAAATCAATTGCTAAACTCATAATATAAGCAATGGTTTAATCCTAATTTATCGTAACCCTTGAATAATTATGGCATCACCCCTATACATTTAATATAAACTCTCCCTAAACAACTTCTTCTACCAAAAAACTCTTCAAGAATCATATTTGGAGTAAAACTTTTCAAGGCCACGACTTCTCCTTATATGATGGAGATACTCCTTAATTCAAGGTCTAAGTCGAGGAGCTCTGGAGTGCAATTGCGATCCGTATCATCTTAGGTCCCTTTTAAGTCATCATCTTGTGATTCGAAAAAGTTGGGATGTTAAAAACTATGATATTTTAAGTTCAAATATTTTTTTTTCTATTTTTATATAAAAAGAAAAAAAATCCTCCAAATAATATAATTTATTTTATAAAGCAATGGTGTTTTAGTCATTATATCCAGTTGAGTTAGTGTATAGATGACTCCTTACAACAACTTAGTTAGAGGTTTAATATATAGTATAGATAATTACAATTTATTTTTAAATCAAAATTAAATAATGATATACTAGCAAAATCATAGTTGAAATGATAAAGTTGTTGTTGTTCATGTATATTTATAATATTAATTAAATCTTTGATTGAGTTAGTTGAGTTAATAACACAAGTTAATCGACACCAACTTAGTTGAGAAATGACTAAAATTACTATTTTTATAATAAAGAGTGGGAGTTTTGCTTTTAAAGATATTTTATATAATATCAGTATAATTTCATACATGATGAGATTTGGACATATAACATTCAACTTCATCATTTTTAACCAAATCTTATTTGGTTTTATATAAACTTTCAATAAATATAACTTTTTACATATTTTCACCAAACATCATGGGCGTGCCATAATTTAATTATACTTAGAAAACTTAAATTAAATCGGTATAATAAGTCAATCGGACACTATTTTTTCTTAATTTAATAGGTAACAAATATTATTATGGGGTGTTTTATTCTTTTCCTATTTTCATTCAAAATCTATAAATTCAAAATGAATCAACAATTAACGAGACTTGAACCCGTAATATTGAAATCCTTAAAATTTAATTTTATCATTTCAATTTAAACCTTATTCAATTAATATTTTTGAATTTATTTTTATTTAATAAATATTTTTATAAATAATTTTTTCTATAATTTAATTAATATTATTCAATAGTGTGACCTATTCTCTTTTTGTACATATGTAATGACAAAAAAAATGTAAAATAATGATACAAGATGTCAAAAATGTAAGCTTCTGTTGGAGCAGACGTTGCGTATCCCTAATGATAATTTGTATACATAATTTAATATAAAACATATATTTTCATAGCTTATTATCTTATAAAATCTATTTCACCATAATAATTAATCTAATTAGTTTTATCATTTCAACCCAAAATAAGAATAATTAAAGACGTATATAATGGTTAACTCCTATAATTAGTTCTTGCTGTAAAATGTGACGTTAATCTTTATATTTGATTTGACTATTTTAGTTTTTTATTTTTAAAATTTTAAAATTTCGTCCAATTCAAATAGTAATTATTAAATTCGTTAAATTAAGTTATATTATTTTTAAAATTTTATGCGAGTTAATTAATCGATCAAGATTAAAATTTTAAATTAGAGAATATTAACTAAACCTATAACTTTACGCATGATATAAAATTAATAGCAAAATTTAACCAAAACGATTTTAACAATTACCGTTTGAGATAAAAGCAAAATTTTAAAATTTTAAAAATAAATATATTAAAATTAACTAATTTAAAAAAATATAAATATTAAAATTAATCAAATTAAAATATGAGAACTAAATTCATAATTTAGTCATGACTAATATGACAATAATAATAAAAATAAGTGACGCAAAATATCAAAACAGCAGTACTGTTTACTGCATGAGAAATACCAAATTAAAAATAAGGAAAAAAAAAAAAAAGGAGATACACATATTCATGTACTGTACACCTTTGACTCTTCTGATGTTTGATAAGTTGTAATGAACTGCACTACCACGTGCCAAACATTTACTTCACGCGCATCGTCACACGCGCTTTCTGCTCTTGTCCTATAAATACTGCCTTTCACCATAGACTCTCCATCTCAAACTCGTATCCTTCTCTGAAAACTAATTGAAATCGTCGGCTGTCTCTCATTTCTGTTCCTCTCGGGCTTCCGCCGCCGTCGACACCCAAAATGGAGGCTCACCGGCTATCTTCTACTAAACCTGTTCAAGCTCTCAAGCCAACAAAGAAGATTCCTTTAGAGGAAGATACCGGTAAAGCCTCCGACGCACTGCCGCTTCCCTTGTACCTAACGAATGCCCTGTTCTTCACCCTCTTCTTCTCGGTGGTTTATTTCCTTCTTTCCCGTTGGCGTGAGAAGATCCGTACCTCCACACCTCTCCATGTCGTCACCTTTTCAGAGATCATCGCCATTCTCTCATTTTTCGCGTCCTTTATTTACCTTTTGGGTTTCTTTGGGATTGACTTCGTTCAATCTTTGGTTTTCCAACCATCGCCTGACGTTTGGATTGCCGAGGAAGAGGATGATGAAGTTCTGCTTGCAAAGGAAGATGCCCGTAAGGTCCCTTGCGGGCAAGCTCTCGATTGTTCGCTTCCACCTCTGCCTCCTGCGGCACCAATCGTGACCGTTCAGAAGGTGTTCGATGAAAAGCCTGTGACGGTTCTAACGGAGGAAGATGAAGAAATAATTAAATCTGTAGTGGCTGGTACAACCCCTTCGTATTCCTTGGAATCGAAATTGGGTGATTGCAAGAGGGCGGCTGCAATCAGGCGGGAAGCGTTGCAAAGATTAACAGGGAAGTCGTTATCTGGATTGCCCTTGGATGGGTTTGATTACGAGTCGATTCTAGGGCAGTGTTGTGAGATGCCGGTTGGCTACGTGCAAATTCCCGTTGGAATTGCCGGGCCTTTGTTGGTTAATGGAAGAGAGTACTCGGTTCCTATGGCTACCACGGAAGGGTGCTTGGTGGCTAGCACTAATAGGGGCTGTAAGGCTATTCATTTGTCTGGTGGAGCTACAAGTGTTCTATTGAAAGATGGTATGAGTAGAGCTCCATGTGTAAGGTTCGGTAATGCGAAAAGGGCAGCTGATTTGAAGTTGTATTTGGAGGACCCTGATAATTTCGAGACCTTGTCTGTTGTTTTCAACAGGTTTGTTTTTATATTTCTAGAACTCCATATTGATTGATTTAAAATTCAAGCTAATATTGAAAATTTGGCTTTTTGGTGGTTGCAGATCAAGTAGATTTGGCAGGCTCCAGGGTATCAAATGTGCAATTGCTGGAAAGAATCTGTATATTAGATTCACTTGCAGTACAGGTGATGCTATGGGGATGAACATGGTTTCCAAGGGAGTGCAAAATGTTTTGGATTTCCTTCAGACTGATTTCCCTGACATGGATGTCATTGGCATCTCTGGTGAGTTTCATTTTTTTGTATAGGCTTGCAATTATGTCTTTTACTATCCGACATAGGATCACTGATATTTATGAATTTTTGCATATAGGAAACTATTGTTCCGACAAAAAACCGGCTGCGGTAAATTGGATTGAAGGACGAGGCAAATCTGTTGTCTGTGAAGCCACCATTAAGGGTGATGTGGTTAGGAAGGTCTTGAAGACAAGTGTGGAATCTCTCGTTGAGCTTAACATGCTGAAGAACCTTACTGGATCAGCTATGGCTGGAGCTCTGGGTGGATTTAACGCTCACGCCAGTAACATCGTTGCTGCAATCTACATAGCTACCGGCCAAGATCCGGCTCAAAACGTCGAGAGCTCGCATTGCATCACGATGATGGAAGCTGTTAATGATGGCAAGGACCTCCACGTCTCTGTCACAATGCCTTCCATCGAGGTAATTGATAGTGTTGCTGTCTGATTGTCCAACACAAGGACTTCCGTTGCCAAAACAAAATCTGGGTATTTATGTTAGTCCCTAATTATCTGTGTTGCTGTATCTTTTAGGTTGGGACTGTTGGTGGTGGAACTCAGCTTGCATCTCAATCAGCCTGTTTGAACTTACTTGGAGTGAAGGGTGCAAGCAAAGAGACACCAGGAGCAAACTCTAGGACGCTGGCAACCATTGTAGCGTCTGCTGTTCTTGCCGGGGAGCTGTCGCTTATGTCTGCAATTTCAGCAGGACAACTAGTTAGGAGCCATATGAAGTACAATAGGTCAAGTAAGGATGTCTCCAAGGCAACGTAATGATAACCTGATATTTGGGATAAAAGTGGGGATCTCCCATGGTAGAAACATACTAAGGAGACAAATCCCTTTGTAATAAGTTAAAGCACTAAGTAATTTTCTTTATTTATTTTGTATTTTTGTTCTTTGCTTTCGTTTATAATATATATTCAATACAAAGTGAGGCCATGTAGCCTGATAATATTGTAAAATACACTGTTACTTTTTAAGCATCTGAAAGCTACTTCCCGGAAAATATTGGTCAACAATTTACTGTTTGATTAATTCATTCTTTTAAGATTTCATTAAAAGGAAGCATGTTGACTTTTTAATTAATGCCTTTTTCACAAGAAATCGACGTTAGTCTCGTGATGAAGTTTGTAATTTTGAGAAAATATTATGAATGTTCAAATTTTATTAATAAATTTGTTCAATATTATTTCACAAAAATGATTGAATACTTTCAAACTTTTTCTTATACAAATATGACTTCCTTTTTCTCCTCATCTCAATATCTCATATCAACTCTCAAATTTTCAGTTCAAAACAATTTTCATTATTTCCGAATATATGTAACCTATTCAATCATTGATTAATCTAATCTAATCCGGTTTTGATTATACTGAAAAGAATATTTATTAAACTCTATTAATATGGTGTTTATATATATATAAATTTAGAGTAAACTGCACCAATTATCACTAACATTTGATTAAAATTATATTTTAATTATCCAACTTTGAAAAGTTAATTGTCACTGAAGTTATTGAAATATTACATTTTGGTCATTCATCCGTTAATTTTCATTAAGACAATGACAAAACATGTTAATTTGAAGGTTTAATAACCAATTTAGCCCCTAAACTATAACTATAATATCAAATTGATACTTTTAAACTTTTTCTTAATAATAATTTTAAAAAAGGTAAATTACTTAAATAGTCACCCAAGACATGCCATAACACAGAAAAAATGTCGTGTAGCAGGAAACACAGCAACTACAACTACTTTTATGGCATTGTTTTGATCAGTGAGCATCACTTGCGGAGCCTATTCCCCCATTGCTATAAACCAAGTTTGCATCAGCCAAAGAAAAGTATAATAAATTATTTCATCTACCATCAAAACCTAACCAAGTAATTTTATATATATTTTTAATTATTTTTTAGTTTTATGTCTTTTTATAATAAATTATATATATTTTTAAGTTTTTAAAATTATAACATTTTTGGATTTTTTGAATTTGGACTAAATTGATAAAAATGTGTAAACATTGAGTTAAATTTGTTGATTTTTTTCAACATAGGACCAAGTAGATAGAATGTGTAAAGTGTTAAGGGTTAAATTTGTTATTACACCAATCAAAAGATTGCCACATCAACATTCCGTTCAGTACCAATGTATTTTAACGATGGAGTAACTAAAAATGACAATTAATCTAATGGAAGTGACTAAATTAACAAAAAAGAATCTGGTAACCAAAATAGGAATGCATTAAAACTTAAGTGACTATCGGTGTAATTTACCCTTTAATTTTTAAGAATTATTATTAAGAAAAATTTTAAAAGTATCAAATTGATATTTTAATTATTGTTCAGGGACAAACCCTTTATATTAATGTGCCATATCATCTTCTTAACGGATGAATGACTAAAATGTAACATTTCGATAACTTTAGTGACAATTATATAACTTTTAAAAATTAAGTGACTATAATATAATTTTAATCAAAGATTAGAGACAATTGATGTAATTTACCCTAAAGCTTATATAACTAGTGCACTAGGTTTCTTTCAAATTTTGATGAAAACTTTGCCTATCTGTAACAAGTATTGTCACACCACACCTCACGATCCCTTAAAATAATTTAGTGATACAAATTAGTGTAGATTGCACCATTAGTTATTAAATTATGGGTAAACTTTTGTTTTAGTCATTTAATTAAAAAATTATAATTTGGTTATTGAATTATTTTAAAGCTTTCATTTAAGCTATTAAACTATTCAAAAGTTTTTATTTAAATCACTAGGTTATTAAGTTTTTTTTTTTTAAAGTTCCACCAATGAGTTTCAAGCAACGATTCGACGATTAGTACTGTGGACTAGTATCCATTGACGAGTAAATGAACATACTTTAGATCCAAGTCAATGTGAATATCAATGTAGGATATCAGAGAGAAAAGTTGTTTAAAATTTGGTTCGTAGATTTGTGACATCCAAAATTGTTTCATAAAAAAAATTGAATTGTAGAAGAGAATGAGAAAAAAGAGCTTTTGATTAGTGCAGTCAATGCGAACTAAAAAAGCCATGTAACATTTATTTTAACATTCTAATTTGACTTAAATGAAAACTTTTAAGTAGTTCAATAACCAAAATAAAAATGTATTAATAATTTATTGATTAATGGTGTCCCTTACACTACAAATTAAAGTCTTTTCTTTGGTTATATAAACTTGTACGTTAGACATTTTGCATGACTTAGATTGACATGTAAATCGAAATCATTATTTATAAAAGTTAGTAGTTAAATGATTAATTTAATTTACATTTATTATTATTGTGAGTTTCAAGATACTGGTACGTACATTTAAAATAAAAAATATTTAAATTTAATTATAAAATATATATTAATATAACCTTTTGGGCTAACAGTTCAATCAAAGCCCATCATCCTAAATAATTCTTGGGCAAGAGCTTTAGGAAAATTTTGTGTGGTATCCGGCCCAGCACATAGGCACTTTGGTGCAACAAAATGATTCTATCGTTTATTTAAAATAAAAAGTACATTTTTATATAAACTTGATGAGTTTTTTTAATTTTCAGAAATAAATCAAAATATGAACTTTATTACAATATTTTTAATATATTTCATTTCAGTAAAAATTATAACATTTTATTAAATTCATAAATAAAAATTTTAAAATCTATTAATAATGTAGTGGGACAAATTTGCCCGGCCCATTAACCTCAAACCAAATAGTAAAAAACCCAATAATTAAATAAATGTCCATTTACAAATATCCTAAAACCAAACCCAATGGCCTAAACTTAAACCCAAACCCAATAGCCCAAACTTAAACATAAAACCCAAATAAACAAAACAGTCATTAATCAATGCCCTACAGCCCAATATCAATTACTAGCCCGTTAGGCCAAGTGTTTTGAGAAAAGAAACCCTAGAGCTTCCTCCTCACTTTCAGACCAAGAACCACAGACGAGCCCCACCCCAGCTGGTCGTCAGATGCTCAGACTGTCTAGCGTACCACGCCAGCGCCAAAGACATCTCTCAGACGATGCCAACGCATGACCAGACTCGAGCACCAATGCACACTCCGTACCTGCAAAGAAACAGACAAAACGACAGCAGCAACAATGGCCAATGCGAAAAAAGAACAAAAATTGTATTCTTTTATTTCTTTTTTGAACATTCGGCTATAAAACCGAGAATTTTATATTGTATAGGGGTTCCCCTTTTTTACGCGTACAGAAGCAATAGAAAACGAAAAACAAAGGCAATATACAAAAAAAGCAACGAGCATTCGAAGGTGATTCCGATTCCAATCTCTGAGGCTTTTCTTTTATCCTTAGCCCAGTTCATTTATTTCTGAATCTTCAGTCGTTCTTTCGAGTTTTGAGTGCATAAAAGAAAAAAGAAACAAGAAACGAAACCTTACCGGGGGTATGCCGTAGATCTCATTTTGCTTTGTTAAAGTCGAGGCCAAGAGGAGATTTTGAGGCTAAAAATCATCCTCCGGGCTTGGGTGAGCAGTTCGTGCCTGGGGGGATGGGAATCGTTGGTTTGGGGCGGTGACTTAGGGTTCGGCTAAGGAAAAAAAGAAAGGCCAGGGTTACTCTAGGGTTTCGGCTGAATGAAGGCATGGTTTAGCCTTTTTATGGTAGTAGAAACGACACTGTTTAGACCAATAACAATGGTCTCAAACGACATCGTCTAGGCCACCCCCTTTCTGCCCGACCCGATCCGGTTCTTTGACTCTCAAGATCCGCTCGTCATCGCGGTGAGGGGTTATTTGCAAGTTAAATCCCTCCCCTTTTGCACCGCGTTTAAATCGGCCCATATGCTCCTTTTTTCCTTTTTTTAATTTTTTCCTTGTAATTTACATTTGTTTTCAATCTAATCCACGCCTAAACGTAACGTTTTGGTATCTGGTATATTGCCAGTCTTAGTCCCTATGCATTTTCGCGCATTGAATATTGATCCTTTTATTATTATTACTTTATTTTCAGATTATCCCTTTGGTTTTGGATCGATTCTAATTAAATCCTTTTAGCTTGTAACCTTTTATTCTTACTTGCTTATTTGTACAGTTGTTTTGAAGATTTTTATCATGTCAATATCTTGTTTTTTAATATATTATATTTCTTTGTATACATATATATTTGTACATGCATGATTTTATTTCGTTTTATGAAATAACCACTTCAATTTCTTTTTGCATTAAACTCTTTGCATTAAACTCTTTTAATTTTCTTATACAATCTCTTTTAAATATTAATATATATATATATATGTACTTTGTATCAAAATTAATTTTATTGCATGTATATATTAATCAACCTTATATTATTTTATTTACATGATTCCTTTTTAAATTTATTCTCGTATTGTATCATATAATCCTATGTAATATCTTTTAAGTTATTATCATTATATGTATATGCATTGTGGATACCACATTTAATCTATACATTATTAAACTCGCGTATTCTACGCGTATGGTTTTCTTTCTATATAGGTATGCTTTTAAATCTATCATATAACTTACAATAAAATCAAGTTAATTTTGTATGTATTACATGCTTTTACTTAATAATTACTTTTAATGTTACATATATATATGGATGTGTAAATTCATTATGTTTCTAAGATTATGTTTTATTATACATTTTTTTTTGTAATCTTTTCATCTTTGGTACATATTTTAAATTTTTTATAAAATTGTCGGTTTTAGCTAATATTCCTCAATATTTTGTATGCTATTTGATTAAAAATATTTATTCCATAATATATGTTTTAATAATTATGTATATATGAAACTATTTTAAAATTTATATATATCTCATTATTAATTGTAGAAGCCCAAATTAGCCCGGGCCTTTTACAAAAATAAACCCAACAAAATTAAACCCAATACTAAACCCAAACCAAATCAAACCCAACAACCCATTAGGACCCAATACCCAAACCCAACAGATTTAACCCAACTAGACCCAAACCCAATAGCCTAACCAAACCCTAGCCCAAACAAAATCAGAAAAAGAAAAAACCCTAGCCCCATAAGTTCAGCCGACATCCCATCGCCTCATACCAGCCACCTGCCCCACCTGCTCCACCGCCCATGTCAGCACCACCCACTCGCATGCAAAGATCAAAAGGAGAAGGGACAAATAATACTAAAAAATGCATGTAACATGGCTTTAAAAGGCCAAGCCGAAATCAGAAAGAGGATTCGGCAAAATTTATTTTCTATGCAAGTATAAAAAACGTTCGACAGTGGTAAAAAAGGATTAGATTTTAAATACGAGAAAAGCAAAGATCTTAGTAACACAAAAAAAGGAAAATAACCCCAAATCGGGAAGTTGAAATACCAAGAGTCTAAATCTAAAGCAAAAGGTGATATTATCTTATTATTATTATTTTCTCTCTATTTATTTATTTTTGTTTCTTTTTCTATTTACGAATTTGCTTACTCATATGTATACATATATTAAATACAAAGAAAATACAAAAAAAAGGGGTAAAAAATATATACCTTTTGGCGGTGGCCGGAGATGGTGACCGGCGGTGACATACGGCGGCTTGCTTGCTGGACTTTGAGTCCGATTAGAGGGAGAGAGGGAGGGATTGAGAGAACAACCAAGTTTTTTTTTTAAGAAAGATAGCAAAAATGAATTCTTCTAAAAAATTTTTGGCTTTTATAGCCCTTTTAAACGGCACCGTTTCAGGGTGTCCTGAAGAGCCCCAAAACGACGTGATTTTGGGGCTGAATAGACCCGATCCGACCCGCCCACTGAGGATCCGCACGTTTTTTTTAAGGAAGGGCTAATTGCGTTTTTAGCCCTTCCACATTTTTATTGTTTTGCAATCAAGTATTTTTCGTTTTTTCAATCTTGCCCCGAATTTGTGCCTGGACTTCAATGGAGTCCTACCCGATGCTGTGCGTTTTAGAGGGAGGATTATTTTCGGGTTTGGTCCCTCTTTATTGCTAGCGCGTTCGATTTGATCGTTTTTATTCTTTATTTATTTGCAAATTGGCCCTGAACTTTCATTGTAGGTTTAATATACTTTTTTTTTGTTATTTTCCATTACATATTAAATTAACATATTTAATATATTATTATTACTTTTCATTATTATTATTATTATTATTATTATTATTATTATTATTATTATTATTATTATATTAGTGTATACTCTTATTATATATATATATATATATATATATATATATATATATATATTTATATTCAATATTATTTTATTTACTTTATTTTAATATTTTATTAATATTATATTTGCTTTTTATGTTTCAATATTATTATTATTATCATTATTATTATCAATATTTGTATATGTTTTAGTATATATGTATATGTATATATATTTACATATAGGTTTATTTTATTACTTTATTTTAATATTTTTATTATATTTGTTTTTTTGTATTTCAATATTATTATCATTATTATTATTATTATTATTATTATTATTATTATTATTATTATTATTATTATATAGTAGTGTATATTTTGTTTATGTATATATATTTATATATACTATTTTTTTATTATTCTTATTATATTATATTGTTTTTTTTGTATTTTAATATTATTACTATTATTATTATCATTGTTAATATAGTGAATGTTTTCGTTATATATGTATATATATGTATTTATATAGTAGTATTTTTAATTACCTTATTTTAATATTATTATTATTTTATACACTTTCCTTTTCATGTTTATTTAATTATTACTTTATTACTAATTAATTTAACTCATTAATTATTATTATCATTATCACCTTTGTTATTACTTTACCATCGTAATACAAAATATTATTAATATTATTTTATTTTCATTATTATTATTATTGTTCTATATTGTCATCATTATTATGTTTATTTTTATAGCTATTATTTTTATCACTAATATTACTATTGTTATATTTATTATTATTACTTTATTAATAATTACTATTATTATTATTATTATAGCTTTTTTTATATATTTGCATTTTATATGGTACATTAATTTTAATTTTATTTCATTATTTATTCGCTCACACTTTTAAGTAATCTCGAACTTTGAAAATTTCCTATTATCCTGTATCATTATTTTGTTTCATATAATATCTATCTATATTTATTCCATTATTATTTTATCATTTTACTTAAATTATAAGTTTGTTTACATATATTACATAATATTTGTCATTTTTATTATCATTACCATCATCATTAACATACATATATGTGTGTCTTTTTCGTGTCCATATTAATATTTTTATCATTACCACAAATCTATTTCTTTCATGATTTTATTAGAACATTATTTTCTTATTGTGAATATTATTGTTATTTTTATGCTAATATTATATTTTAATATTTTTCATTAATTGTATCATCGCTACATTGTTTACAATTTTCTATCGCATATGGTATTTTTTATATGTTTTAATTAATTTCAAAAATAAATAAGGCAACGTACCGATTTCAACATTAAGTCGCTGATTCCATCGCTATGTTAAGTGGATATCATTGGCTCGTGTTAAAAATGGGCGTCGTGAGGGTGCTAATACCTTCCTTGTGCGTAACCGACTCTCGAACCCTATTTTTCTCTGGATTTTCGACGTAGACCTAAATTCGGCCTTCTTTTTTGTTTAAAAAATGAATTTCCTTTTAAATGAAGAGGATTTATTAGGTGTCCGATCACACCTAGGAAAAAGGATCGGTGGCGACTCACTTTTTTAATAAAGTCGAAAGTCGGTTTTCAAATTTTCAATAAATCGACTCAACTAGCTACCGAAAGCAAAATTTTTACGTCGCTACATTAATCTCATGTTTTTTTTTATAAACTTACATGTACATATGTTTTATAAATCTATTTTGTGTATTATATCTTGTCATATATCTTCATTATTATTCTTTTATATTATATATATATTCTAATAATTACGTGTGTTTATTAAGCTTGCCATTAACAAAAGTTTTTTTTTTACTTATCAATTCATCAATTCATATAGTATGTGTCATGTACTTATCATTGTTTTAAAATAGTTTTACACCATATTGCTCATTTGATCTACATTTTGTTTTGTGCATCTAATAGTAATCATTTTTATTATGCCATGTATGTTTTCGTTGCATATTATTTATTCATTTGTTTCATATTGTCATGTTAATTATTCTCCATGCATGGTTGAAATTGAGTTATATTTCCAAACTAGTTATGCTTAGTCATTTAAGTTCTCGTTAGTTGGTTAAGTAAATTGTATTGCCTCCACTATTCCGTTGTCGTGTTTTGGTGCGTACACATATTCCCCCATATCATCGTTTTCCACTTAGTTCATGAAATGTGGTTTTTTTTTAAACCCAAATTTTTATGGTTAAATTCGTCTCATTTTAAAAACGCATTAATACATTTTAATCTAGTTTTATAATTATTCATTTAAAAATTCTTTAAAACGAAGATGAGATTTGATATTTTGGCAATTCGCGGAACCGTGCCCTAACGTGCTGGGTTGCAATTTCGCGTTTGCTCAAAATAATCGAATATCCCTCCAAAATTTCACTCATGTCTTCTAAAAATCCTTTAAAACGAAGGCAATACTCGGTGTTTGATAATTCGAGAATCATGCCCTATCGTACTGGGTTGTGATTTCTTGTTTGTTCAAAACAATCGGATATTCCTTTAGGTTTTCACTCATGTTTATTAAAAAACCTCCCAAAACGAAGGTGATCTTAGATCTTTGGCGATTCGAGAATCGTGCCCTATCGTGCTGGGTTACGCATTTTCGTTTGTTCAAAACAATCGGAGATTCCTTCAGAATTTCACTCACGTTTTCTAAAAACCCTTTAAAATGAAAGAAATGTCCGGTGTTTGGTAATTCGGGGAATAGTGCCCTATCGTGCTGGGTTGCAATCTCCCGTTTGTTCAAAATAATCGAATATCTCTTCGAAATTTCACTCGTGTTTTCTAAGGTGAGGCAATGTTCAATGTTTGGAAATTTGAGGAATCGCGCCCTACTGTGCTGGGTTTCGGTTTTTCGTTGGACCAAATAGTTGGGCACCCTTTTGTAATTTTTGAATTATAAGCTTTCGGAAGTCGAAACAAGAAGATTTTTTGCAACCAACTTTGGTTACTCAAGTCTTAAAAAAAAGAACCACATTTCAAAAAAACATCTTTAAATTTTAGACATAAGGACAGTATTTAATCGATTCGGTACCAATTTTGGGCGTAGTGAGGGTGCTAATCCTTACTCATGCGTAACCAAATCCCGAACCCATTTTCTCAAAAGTTTGTAGACCAAAATCGTCGTTTTAGTAAACCAAAAATGTTTTATTAAAATAACCAAATTCTTATGTGATCCGATCACACCAAAACAAAAGATCGGTGGCGACTCCATGTTTTATTTTCAAAAGGTCGATTCTCGTGTTTCATTAAACATAAAAATTTTAAATAAAAAGGGTGGTTTCGACAGCTTGGCGACTCCACTAGGGACTCTTTAAGAAAGTCTAGCCATAAAATCGATTATTTGCTATCCTTCTGTCAAAAATCGAAAACTTGTTTTGAAAATCATAATTGCATTCGTTTGTATGGTTGTTATGGTTCGGATCTCGTAGAAGAGTACTGCATTCCATTGCATGACCGCTGTGGTCACACCTTCTAAGTGGGAGTAAGAAACTACGCTTTCGTGAGGTTTTCACCTCCGCATGGGCTAGTGGATTGCTTCCGGGGTACATCTGTACCTATGATTTTGTGAGATTTTCATCTCCGTATGGTCATAGGGAAATGTATCCCCCCGAACCAAACTCGATCTATATGAGCCTATAATGGGTGAGGATTGAGGAATCCGCTGGTTCGGGTACCTTATCTCTAGAACTGAACCACATATAATGAACCTTAGGAGCTATCCTTGGGTGAAGCCGCGTCGAGCCTTAGTACTTACCCATATATGCGTTGTAATTTATGTGCTTGTATTTTACCGCTATTATCTGATACTAACCTGTGTTTTGTTTTGATTGTATTTTGCATGACATTGCATACTAAATGAGGTGTTGATCTATATTCAATTATTAAATTAGAAAGTTTGACATGGAGAATGAATTTCTTAGTAAAGTCGAGGATAATGCGGTCGTTCGTGCATGGTCAGAGAAGCTACAATCAGAGAGAGGGGATAGCTTGGCAGAAGGATATATCTCCGAGTTACAGGGTTTCACTCGCGTCAATGTAGCACAGAATGAGCTGCAAGAGTTGAGAGACATTTGGGCTAGTTGGGATGAAGGGATCAAGCAGTTGTTTTACCTAAGCTATGGTGATATATCCTACTTGCTAGACATTAGAGTGGACAAGCATCTATTCCGGGTTATAGTTCAGTTTTGGAATTTTGCTTACAAGTGTTTCACTTTTGGAGAAGTGGATTTAGTACCTACCATAGAGGAATACACTACACTGCTCAGGTGTCTAAAAATTCAGGTCCGGAAGACTTATGCCCGGGGGTTTAGTAGTCAGACTTTCGTGAAGAAATTGATGAGCATTTCTGGGATGAGCGAGCCTTGGGTCACTGCTCGGATTCAGCAAAAAGGAGATAGTAAATGTATCCCTTGGGAGAATTTGTGAGACTTGATTTTGACGCATCCGGATGAAAGAAAGAGGGTCGATATATTCGCCTTAAGTATCTACGGATTGGTAATTTTCCCTAAAATGTTGAGGCACATGGATGAGGCAGTCGTTGACTTATTTGAATGCCTTGAGAAAGGAATTAAACAAAAACTTGCGATATTGGCATAAACGTTCAGATCTTTGAGCTCATGTCGGAAGACAGGCGAATGGCGGTTTATTGGATGTGCACAATTACTGATAGTATGGTTTCATGGGCACTTTTGGAAGGTAGACAAGGTTTCTTATCAGATTTTTTCTGAAGGTTACTCCCCGCTGAAAGAGGAGGCAGCTATACAAAGGACAGAGGATATCTCGGAAGAGAAGTGGATGAAAATTCTTCAAAACCTCAAGGAGGGGGATATCAAGTGGAGAGCTTATTGGATGGTTCCTGATGAGATCATGTACCGATGCGGTAACTTTGATTGGGTGTCGTTGTTAGGAATTTGGGGAGCTACCAGGTATACTCTATTGCTAGCCTTGAGACAATATAAATTGAGGTAGTTTGTACCCACGACTTATGGACTTGCTCAGAGTGAATTCTCTTTTAAAGGTGCTCACTATAAGAAGAAAGTTCGGGAGCTATCGGATGCTTGGAAGTAAACTTGTTGGATGAAAAGGTTGGCCGTCGGTTCTATGGTAACGTCCGAGTATGACGGATGGTTTAAGAATAGGGTTAATGATAACGTTCCTAGGCCAAGCTTGGAGAATGCTTGACCTATGGGGGAACAATTACAAGTCGCCCCGTCAGAATTGGAGATTATAAGGCAAGATTTCAAGAAGAAGAGTTCGGAGCTTGGGAAGAAGATCGAACAATTGGAGGAGGAAAAGATGCACTTAAGATTAGACGCTGATGTCCAGAGGCCAGAGGCTGAAAAGTGGAGAAAAGGGAAAACCAAGGCTGAAGAAGATCTAGACAGCTTGAAGACGGACTATAAGAAGCTGCGCCTATTTATGAGGACTGCGGGGTTAGGCAAGACTTCCGAACAATGGCGCCATGAAATCAGAGAAGAAAAAACCAATGCCGATCGGTGGGAAAAGAAATTTCGAGAAGCTCAGGCACGAAACAAGGATTTAGAGAAAAGTCTGTCGGAAAGTAGAAATGAGCGAGGTGAATTAAGGGCTAGAGTGGCAGAACTCGAGAAATCTCTGCATCAGTACCGAAACCGCAACACCGCAATGGAATTAAGGGCAAGCTTGAGCAAGATAGAAGAAATGAAAAGAAGAATAGAAAAATTAGAGGCTTCACTGCAAAATTGTGATATGCGGATTCAGTTTTTCGAGGCAAACGAGGATCATTGGAAAGAGCAGCTTCACCATGCGCAAGACCAAGTCAGAAACATAGATTACCTTATGGGGGAAGCCATAACCCAGATTCGGGAGGTAGCTGACTACTTGCAAGCTTTAGCGGTACAGGCGGACACACTAAGCGTGAAGTATAAGTTGGAGTCAGATTGCGGACAGGAGCTGGCTTCGTTGCTTAGGAAAATTAAAATTTTAAGCACTAGAGCAAAATTTTATCTGTAACTCAACTTTATGTAAAAGATATTATTTTCAAGTGAAATTTTCTAAAGGGAATTGAATTAAAATTGATGCCTCCTTTGCATTTATGCATTTGCATTACATCATATCATTATGCATTAAAGGCCATAAGAGGTTTCTAATTAATTAATTAAAAATTATTTTAGTAACCTGGAAACCAACGAAAACCAACCCACCGCGCACCCCTACGGTACAAAGAAAAAGTCAATGGATAAAAGATTCGAGAAATTAGAGCAAATGCAAAAGGACATGCAGGAACAAATATAGTCTCAGATGCAAGAGCAGCTAGCCAAGATTCAGCGAGAGATGAAGGAACAAATGATGGAATCCCAAAGGGAAATGATAAGTCAGTTATCCCAATTGCTATTGGGAGGAACGGATAAGGGAAAAGGCCCCATGAAAAAAGTTGAAAAAACTAATGAAGATCCTCAATGGCCCATTGGCTTCACTCTGACACAAGTACCGCTGAAGCCAGAGATTAATCCACCAAACCATCTGTCACGATCATGCCCTAGCAGGTTCAAGCCAGAGCTTTAATACCGATGAACTTCCAAATCGATTCAGGCTCTAACTTTGTCAACAACCTGAACTATCCGCCCGTTCCCGATTTGGATGAAGTTGCTGACGAAGAAAAGGCAAGGATAGATTCATAAAAAATAATTGGAAGAACGGTGCAGATGGCTCGAGGAGAAATTCAAAGCCATGGAAAGCGCGGATCATCATCAAGGGATTGATGCCAAGGACCTGAGTCTAGTCCCAGATTTAGTCCTTCCCCCTAAATTCAAAATGCCCGAATTCGAGAAATACAATGGAACAAGCTGCCCTGAAGCTCACATCACTATGTTCTGTAGGCGAATGACGGGGTACGTTAACAATGACCAGCTATTAATCTACTGCTTTCAAGATAGCCTGGTCGAGGTGGCATCTAAGTGGTACAACCAATTAAGCCGCTCTAAAATTAACTTGTGGAAGGACCTGGCTCAGGCCTTTATAAAGCAATACAATCATGTGACGGACATGACCCCCGGCAGAATCTCCAGAACATGGAGAAGAAATCAAATGAAAGCTTCAGACAGTATGCACAAAGATGGAGAGAGGTGGCCATACAAGTTCAGCCATCACTTCTAGAAAAGGAAACGACGATACTCTTTATTAACACATTGAAGGCCCCTTTTATCACTCATATGTTGGGAAGCGCCACCAAGAGCTTCTTTGACATAGTGATGACGGGGGAAATGATCGAAAATACTATTAGAAGCGGTAAGATAGAATCAGGAGAGAGTACTAGGAAGTCGGCCCCGAGGAAGAGAGATAAGAAGTGAACAACACGAGCACATTCAACAAGGGTCAGTCCAAGTCACTTACCATAAATCAGCCAAAGACGGTAGCCACCAATCAACGTAGCTCCGTAAGACAAGAATCCAACGCGAGGGAGAACACAGAAATGCTACAATTTACCCCTATACCCATGACGTTTAGGGAGCTTTACCAAAACCTGTTCAACGCTCATGTGGTGTCTCCGTTTTACCTGAAGCTATTGAAGCCCCCGTATCCCAAATGGTATGACACAAACGCCCAATGTGAATACCATGCGGAAATTACCAGGCACTCAATCGAAAATTGCACTGCGTTCAAGAAAGTAGTTGAAAGACTCATTAAAATGGGGATCGTGAGGTTTGACGACCCAACCGTACCCAATGTAGCAGGAAATCTGCTCCCCAATCATACCGACCAAGGGGTGAATGGGATAAGCAAAGGTAAAAACAAGAAAATTAAGTGTGAGGTTGCGGAAGTCAGGACCCCGTTGAGACGGGTGTGGAAGGAGATGGTTAAGAGAGGGTTGATCGTGTCAGATTCAAGGGAAGTATCAGAAGAAGGGAGAAACTACTGCGAGTTTCATGACGATGTGAGGCATGAAATCCAAGATTGTATGGAGTTTAAGGCCCTCGTGCAGAACATGATAGATAATAAAGAAATAGAGTTTTATCAAGAAGCTAAAAACCCCGTATAGGGAGATATATGTGCGTCGGAGGGAGAATTGACGGCACAGAATCAAACAGTTAACTATCCCGCGGTTATCATATCGAAACCTAAAAATAATGAAGCTGGAGTACAAATGTAACGGCCTAATTTTCAGTGGTGTCAGAAATGGTGATTTGAGATCACTAAATTCGACAAATAAGATTGAACAAGATAGTAATTTAATATTTATGAGTCAAGTAAGAATTTAGAAGAATTTGTGAAATGGTGAAATTAGTGAATTAAAAGAATTTATTAGGTCAAACGGGTCAAAAATGAGGTATCGAGACCTCAAAGTTGAAAATCGAGCTATAAATATTTTTATAAATATTTATGGAGTGTCATTGAGTTAGTATTAAAGTTTCAGTTAGAAAATTTTAACGCTTGGATGGCTAATTAATTAAAAAGGACTAAATTGAAAATAGCGCAAAATTTGTTAAATTGTGAGTAAATAGCTTAAGTATTTAAAAGATGGATTTAAAGAGCAATTAGACCCAAAGGTTAATGGCTGGACGGTTTGGGTATGAAATAAGCAAGAAAACAATGTGAACAAGGGGCAAAATTGGAAATAGCATAAAAGTTAGTTAAATAATGATGTAATTGAAAAATCTAGACATTTCTTCATATTTTCTCAGCCAAAACGCCATAGAAGGTCTGGAGAAAGCTGGTTTTTCATATTTTTACATCATGTGAGTTTAATTCTTACTTTTTCTTGATAATTTTTATGTTTTTATGACTTTTACAATTAGGTCCACTTATAGAATTCATTAGTTTTTGATTTTATGGGTGAAATTGGAAGTTACCCTGGATGGATAAGGGAATTTTATGATGAATTATTATGAAATTTAAGTTCTAATTTCATATTAAGGTGGTTTTATTAAGTGATTTTGATAGGAAATGATATTTAGGACCTAATTGTGAAAAAGTTATGAATTGAAGGTTGCTGTTGAAATTCAGAATATCAAAGGCTGTGAAATAGTTTATAATGTTTAAATAAAGTGTTATTTGAGAAGAATTAGTTCAATTGATGAATAAATTGAGCAGGGACTAAATTGTAAAAAAAATTGAAAAGTTTAGGGCAATTGTGTAATTTCGAAAATTTAAGGGCATAAATTGTGAAATAGAATAGAATTGAAATGGATGCTAATGAAAGAATGATTTTATAATTATAGATCAAGAAAACGAACTGAATCGTGGAAAGAAGAAAATTCAAGAATAGTCCCTGAATTTCTACGACTTTTGCAAATTAGTCCAGGTAAGTTCATATGGCAAAGTTCAATGTTTTGATAAGAAAATCTTATGATTGTTAAATTATTTTATTGTTGATGAATACTATCAATTTGCATTAACTAATAAATAATGTGTAACTAAAAGTACAAATTAGTAGGAACAATTGATTTGAGTGCTTCTATTCTGTGACCTCGATGAATTGACGAAAAATATGTGATAAGTGCGCCGTTTAAGACCATAGCTGGGCTATGGCATCGGTGCAATGTGATAATGTGACTCAGATAAGACCATAGTGGGCTATGGCATCGAGTATAATGTGATAATGTGATTCAGTATAAGACCATGTCAGGATATGGCTTCGGATGATATGTGAACCGTGTAAGACCATGGCAAGGCTATGGCTTCGGTGTGTGATGTGTAACAATGTGAAAGTCCATAGTTTACTATGGCAATGTGATAATGAAGCACTCAATTCCCTTATTGTTCCCTAATTTGACAATGAAGTAAATGAGAAATGGGCCTAAGGGAGTTAAATTGTGAGTAGCCATATGGAAATTATTCAAATGAGTTATTAATGAAATTGTGATTTGGAGGATGAAATAGTTAAACTAATAGATATATGATTGTGTACAATATTTGATAAGATTTGTGTTTTTATGCCTATGAGCTTACTAAGCTTCAATAAGCTTACTTGTGTGTGTTTGATAATTTCTTTTGTAGATTGAATTAAAGAGAAGTTGGTAGATCGGATCAACACAACAAGGCACACTATTCAGATCAATTCTGGTAGTTTTTGTTTTATGTTTAAAGATTTATATGGCATGTATAGAGTTTGAATGAATTGAAGTAAAGATGTTATAAACTAGTTAACAATATTTGTACTAAAACAGTTTTTGGTAAGTAGCAGTAGTTTGACTTTGAAAATTCACCATAAATTGTGGAAATTGAGTTAAGGGCTGAGAAAAAAATGAGATTAAAGCCTAATGAGTCTAGTTTCATATAGAGGAAACGATGCATGAAATTGGATTTTATGTTATGAGATATTTAAATTGTTGTGAGACAGAGTCTGAATGACTTCGAGTTCCCTTGTTCTAATTTGTAAAAATCATTAAAAATTTCAAAAAAATAATTATGAGTCATACTGTATATTTATGGATTCCTCATTGGGTCTATTTTTAAGAGAAACAAACAGCATTATTATTTGAATTCTGTACAGAGAGAAATTTGGTTCATAGTGCACAGGGGGTCAAAGTAGCCAAACCCAGAAACAGGGGAGAATTTAACTAATAAACTGTACTAATTGGACCAACCAAAAATTATATAAAAAAATTGGTAAGTAGATATATGAGTCTAAATTCAGGGAAAATTTACGGATTTGGATTTCGAGTTTTATAACTCGAGATATGATTTTTTTAGCAACTATGACGCAGTTGGACAACTTATCTGAAAAGTATGATATAAATTATCTGACTTTGGTTAAGTGCTCAAATAAGTTTAGTAGTGCCTTGTGCTCGACTCCGGCGACGATCTCGGGTAAGGGGCGTTACAACAAATGCCACTGAAGGTCATAATCCAAAGACCTGCAGTCTTCCCTTACAAAGACAATAAAAAGGTCCCATGGAATTATGATTGTAACGTGACAATTTCGGGAAAGGAAAGCCTGGTGGATGCTTCAAAAGAGGGTCAAGACAGGGGCTCCTATACACGTAGCGGGAGACGTTATGATATAGCAAATGAGGAGGCACAACCCATAAAAGGAAAAACCCCAGTGGTCGAGGAAATGAAGGATAAAACGACCAAATCTGTTAACGAGCCAGTTAACGAGGAGGAGGCCAACGAGTTTTTAAAATTCCTAAAACATAGCGAATACAGTGTGGTGGAACAGCTACGTAAACAACCGGCTCGCATCTTGGTGCTGGCCTTACTTCTAAGCTCAGAAGTTCATAGCAGCGCGTTGATGAAGGTCTTGAATGAGACATATGTTGCCAACGATATCTCCGTTAACAAGCTAGACCGTTTGGTTAACAACATAAGTGCTGACAACTATATTTTTTTCAATGACAACGAGATACCACCCGGGGGCATGGGGTCGACTAAAGCTTTGCATATGACCACGCGCTGTAAAGGGTATACGCTGCCAGGTGTACTAATTGACAATGGTTCGGCCTTGAATGTCTTGCCCTTGACTACACTTAACAGATTACCTGTAGACAGCTCTCACATGAAGGAGTGCCAGAATATAGTGAAAGCATTTGACGGTACAGAGAGAAGGGTGATGGGAAGAATCGAGGTACCTCTGCAGATCGGGCCACACACATATGAGGTGGATTTCCTAGTAATAGATATCAAGCCCTCATATAATTGCTTATTGGGGAGGCCCTGGATACATTCAGCTGGGGCAGTGCCTTCCTCATTGCATCAAAAGTTGAAGCTAGTATCAGAGGGGAGGTTGATAACGATCAATGCTGAAGATGATATCATTGCAACTGTGAGCAATAATGCGCCTTATTTGGAGACGGATGATGAAGCAATCGAATGTTCATTTCGATCTTTGGAATTTGTTAATGCAACCTTCATCGCCGAAGGAAGCAAGATTTTGGTGCCAAAATTGTCCAAAACCACGAGGATGAGCCTACAGTTGACGATTGGAAAGGGGGCCCTACCCGAAAGAGGACTTGGGAGACATCTACAAGGAAGGATTGAAACGCCAATGCTGAAGGACAAGAGAGACCTCTTCGGCTTAGGATTTAGGCCGAATGCGAGACAAAGGAGAAATGAACTGGAAAAGAAGCAAGAAAGAATGAGAGCACGGTTAACGGGAGGGGAGGGGGAAATCAAATGGGAGCCAATGATATCCCCCCATATATCGAAAACGTTTGTGTCCGGGGGAATCATTCATCCCGAGAGAGGCACGCCAATGAAGGGAGCCATAGAAGAAAGGCTGGAAAATTTAGACATCAACGCCACATACGAAGAGGAGAGGGGAAGAGAAAATTTGTCGGGCATTTGCCCCTACACACCTGGAAGTGTTCTGGACAACTGGATTGCGGAAGAGATTCCTGTAGTTTTTAGAACGGATTCAGAGTAATATCCAAAACACACTTATTGCTCTAGGCCTAGGAGTAATAAGAATCTTTTGTGAAATAGGCTGATGTTTAAAAACATTATTTCAATAAAATGCACGGTTATTATCATTTTGAGCAGATGTTCTCTCATTCTTTAAATTTCACTCACAAACATACAAACGATTATTTTCGGATTCCTTTATTCTTTAAACATTCTTCTAAATATTCTTTCATTCGTCATTCATAATCATACCATACAGATAAATATTTTTGAATTCTTTTGATTCCTTGTATCTGCCTTCATCCCCATAACAGGTCCTCAGATATCAATGATACGAGTGACACTGCTAATGACTCAGAATTTCCTTTTGAGCGAGAAGTGTGTATGGAGGATTCTCACGATTTTGAGGATGACCAAGGCTGTAACCTGTCTCCTGATTTGTTGAGGATGGCGGAACGAGACGAAAAAAAATCCTACCTGTAACAGCCCGATTTTGGGCCTAGTCGAAACAGTGGTTTCGGGACCACTATTTCGAGGCTAGAGAAAATTTTTTTAGTATTATTTATGTTTTATAATATAATTTTATAAGTGCATGTAAATTTTGGTAAGTTAATTTTAGCAATTTCTAGTCCAATTTCGAAAAAGGACTAAATCGTGTAAAAGGTAAAAGTTGTGTTTTAATACCTAAAGGTGTTAAATTGCCTTGTATCTTAAATTGGGGGTATTTAAAGTGAAATTAGGCCATTGAAAGTGTGATGGCCGGCCATGGGAGACAAAATTGTTGAAAAGTCAAAATTAGGTGAAATTTGGTCACCAATTTTGACTAGTTTTATTATTAACAAATCAAAAAGAAAAAGCTATCATTTTTCTCTTTTCCTTCACTGAAATATGCAGCAAAGAAAGGGCTTTAAAGCTGGAAAATTTCAGCAACATATTTCCCTTGCTTGTAAGTGATTTTAATGTCTTTGCTTGATGATTTTTACATTTTTGGAACCCCTAAAGCATGAGCTTTCATATGAGTGGTCTATTTTGCAAAATGATGAAGAGTCTAGGGTTTTTCCATGACAGTAAATGTGTTTTTTTCTGTATTTTTATGGAAGAGTATGAGTCCTAGTTGTCTAATAAACAACTTTTGTGAAAGAAATTGCATGAAAACACCTTAAAAAGGGCTAGATTGCTAAGTTGTAAAATGAGTTGTAAATGTGTGAAATAGTTGAAATTATGAGTTGCTATAGTTATGAAAATGGTTTATCTAGACTCAAGGAGTAAAGAAATGTGATAAAAATTATTTTACGAGCCTAGGGGTAATTTGGTAGTTTTGGCAAAATATAGGGGCAAAATTGTAAAAATTGCCCAAGTGTGTCAATGGACTAATTTGATCAGTACATTGTTTTAATAAGTTGAATGTGATATTTTAGATGATGAAAATCGAGATTTGGACCTAGAACGGAAAGAAATCGATTAAGGGATAATTACGTTTTTTTCACCTTTGTGGTATCGAGGTAAGTTCATGTGTAAATAATGTAGCATAATTGTTATTTTAAGTTATTCATGTTAAATATATGATATGTTGATTTTATCATGAAATATATGCTTTGTGGTTATTTTGAATAAAATGCAAGTTATGTGTATTATCTATTAAATATAAAGTGCTCTTGAGTATTGGTTTCGGTATTTTACTAAGATGGCAAGGATATGTGTTCGAGGAAAATCCCGTTTGAACCTTAGGAATAGATTAGGATACAAGTGATATGTCACTAGGATGGTTGAGCATCCGAACTCGTTGAGTTGAGTCCGAGTTCACTTATGGATGCGAATGTTCGAACTCGTTGAGTTGAGTCCGAGTTCGTGAGATGTAACTAGGCATCCGAGCTCGTTGAGTTGAGTCCGAGTTCACTTATGGATGCGAACGCCCGAGCTCGTTGAGTTGAGTCCGAGTTCACTTATGGGCGGGTTACATGGTAGCTTGGCTACATATGTGACACTTATGTGCAAACTTTCCATGTATCCGAATTATATTCCGATGTGTTCAACGGGTAAAATTCTACTCAAATGGAGGAATACTCAAGATGAAAGGGACGTATTGGTAAATATTGTGAAATGGATACTTTGAACAGGTATGTACTTAACCCTCGGGTTGAAAACTCGACATAACAACAATATGGTTAGATGGTAAATGAAAATGTGATATGAATGTCTCGGTGATGATTATACAAACGATGTTGTATTAATTTTGTGAACAATGATGAATGAGTAATTTAGCCTTGACAGATTTGAGTTACTGCAGTAGTGTAACTTTGAAAATACACTAAAAATAGTGGAAAATGAGTTAGAGGCAGAATAAAATATGGGATTAAAGCTTAATGAGCTATTTTCACATGAAAGAAACAGGGGAAGAAAAAGAATTCCATATTGTGTGATATTTGAATTCTTGTGAAACAGGGTCTGAATGAATTCGAGATCCCCTATTCTGACTTTAGAAATTCACCATAAATTGTACAAAAATTATTAAGAGTCATAACTTACATGCATGGATTCCTTATTGAGTCTATTTTTAAGGAAAATAAATGGCATGGCCATTGGAATTCTGTACAGGGAAAAATTCGGTTTGTAGTGCACAAGGGTCAGAGTAGTCATACCCTAAAACAGGGGAAAATTTAACTAATAAAATGTACTAAATGGCTTGACCAAAAATTCTATAAAAAAATTAGTAAGTATACATATAAGTATAGTTTCAAGAGAAATAGACGAGAACATTATTTGAGTCTTGTACTATGAGATAATTGAACTTTAGTACAGAAGGGTCAGAACTGTCAGACAGTAATCAGGGGTAACTTTGAGGAATAAACTGTACTATTTGGCTTAACCAAAAATTCTTAAAATTTTATGGAAGAAAGGAAAGTAAGTATAGTTTCAGGGAAAATTAACGGAACTTAATTCGGAGTTTCGTACCTCTAGAAATAAATAATTTAGTGACTGTTGCTCAGAAAGACAGCTTGTAGTGAACTTGAGAATATGTTGTAAACATTGATAAAACAAAGTTAATGAGTGCTTATTGTTTTCATATGAACTTACTAAGCGAAAGCTTACCCCCTCTTCTTTCCCATGTTTTCTAGAGTTTCCATGTTAGCTCGGGTTGGAGGCCGTCAGAGATATTATCACACTGTCAAGCTAACGCTATTGGTGTAGTGATTTCAAGTACTTTGAGCCTATGGCATGTATAAGAGTTTAAATATTAGAGTATGTGATATGGCTTTAATCATATGTGTTGGCCTATTTTGATTATGGGGTTGCAAATCTATTTTAATTATGCATGCATGTGCTATGGTATTATGTGATGAGTTTATAATAATTATAGTATGAATGTGGTAAAGATGTGAGTAAAATCTATGATATCTATAATCATGACATGTTAGGAATGTTTAAGTACCTAATTTTTCCATGTTGTATGTTATTGTATAAGTATGCGTGTATCTATTATGAGTGTGACAGAATGGCTTGGAAAATAGCCTTGTATTTGTCCAGGTTTTTAGACACGGGTTTAGGACACGGGCGTGTCCCTAGCACACGGGCGTGTACTCTATACCCACACGGGCGTATGAAGCCTTGATGCAAGAGATTTCTAAGTTTTTCATGAGTTCTCGGTTGGGTCTCGAACCACTCCGGATGTATGTTTTGGGCCTCGTAAGCCCGTATATGGGACAGATTGTATGTGAAAATAAAAGTTTTTAATTATTTGAGATTTCATGGCCCTGTTTAGTATAAAAGTGTTAGTAAAAGTTAGGTAGCACCTCGAACCTCGTCCCGGCGTCGGATGCGAGCGAGGGGTGTTACACTACCTTACAAAGAATCAGTAGAAATTGTGAGCTTAGGAGAAGGACAAGAGGTGAAGATCAGAACATGTATCACCACGGAGATGAAGCGAGACCTCATTGAAGTACTTCAAGAATTCAAAGATGTCTTCGCATGGTCATACCAAGATATGCCCAGGTTGAACACTGATATCGTGGTGCATAGACTCCCCATAAAGGAAGAATGCAAGCCAGTTCAGCAAAAACTCAAAAGAATGAGGCCCGATGTCTTGCTAAAAATAAAAGAAGAGGTTCGAAAGCAGTTTGACGCTGGATTCCTGAAGGTGGTAAAATACTCAGATTGGGTAGCCAACATCGTCTCCGTCCCTAAGAAAGATGGAAAAGTGCGAATGTGTGTGGACTACAGAGATTTGAATAAAGCCAGCCTGAAGGATAATTTCCCACTACCTCATATTGGCACCCTAGTGGACAACACGGCAGGACACTCATTATTTTCATTCATAAACAGTTTCTCCGGATATAACCAGATCAGGGTGCATCCTGAAGACATAGAAAAGACCACATTTGTAACCATGTGGGGGATATTTTACTACAAAATGATGCCGTTTGGACTGAAGAATGCGGGGGTAACTTATCAAAGAGCCATGGTAACCCTGTTCCACGACATGATGCATAAAGAAATCGAGGTTTATGTCGATGATATGATCGCAAAATCTCGAATAGAGAAAGAGCACATACAAGTCCTGAGAAAATTGTTCTTGAGGTTGAGGAAGTTTCAGCTAAAACTCAACCCAGCCAAATGTACCTTTGGGGCCAAGTCTGGAAAGCTGCTCGGATTCGTGGTTAGTGAGAAAGGGATCGAGATCGATCCAGACAACGTTAAAGCCATACAAGAGCTATCTCCGCCACGTACTCAGAAAGAGGTTCGAGGCTTTCTAGGAAGATTAAATTACATCGCTCGGATCATTTCACAATTAACTGAGAAATGTGATCCTGTTTTTCGCCTCCTCAAGAAACACAACCCAGGTGAATGGGATGAAGAATGCCAAAGGGCTTTCGATAAGGTCAAACAGTACTTATCCAACGCTCCGGTGGTAACGCCACCTGACCCTGATAGGCCATTGATATTGTATTTGGCAGTATTTGAGAATTCTACGGGATGCGTACTGGGTCAGCATAATGAGTCAGGAAGGAAAGAAAAAGCTATTTACTATCTTAGTAAAAAGTTCACGGAATGTGTGACAAGGTACCCACCGATAGAGAAGTTGTGTTGTGCCCTAATTTGGACAACTCGAAGGTTGAGGCAATATATGTTGTATCATACTACTTGGCTCATTTCAAAACTTGACCCCTTAAAGTACATGATGGAGTCAACCGCTTTGAATGGAAGGATGACCCTATGGCAGATTCTGCTTTCTGAATTTGACATAGTTTATGTAAACCAGAAAGCGGTAAAAGGGAGTGCAATAGCAGATTTTCTGGCCAGTAGAGCTTCGGAAGACTACGAGCCTTTGAACTTTGATTTCCTGAACGAAAACCTGATGTGTGTTGCTACCACTGAAGAAGGTGCTCTGGAAGAACTTTCTTGGAAACTAAACTTCGATGGGGCATCAAATGCCGTGGGTAATGGAATCGGGGCAGTCTTGGTTTCCCCAAACGGAGATCATTATCCATTCACTAGTAAATTGGATTTTGATTGTACAAATAACATGGCAGAATACGAAGCGTGCATCATGGGTATCCATGCAACTATAGAACGCAAGATTAAAGTGCTAGTGGTGTATGGGGATTCTGCCCTAGTGATTTATCAACTCAAGGGAGAATGGGAGACCAGAGATCCCAAATTGATCGATTATCGGAAACTGGTCATTGAATTGGTCAAAGAGTTCGACGGCATTACCTTCTGCTACCTTTCACGAGATGAAAATCAGATGGCCGATGCTTTGGCTACCTTAGCTTCCATGATCAAGGTGAACAAATAAGAAGATGTCAAACCTATCCGAATGAGCATTTATGAAACTCCGGCCCACTGTTATAATATTGAAGGGGATGAAGAAAAAGATGATCACCCTTGGTATCACGATATATTGCAATACGTGAAGAATCGTGAATACCCAGACCAGGCAAGCGAGAATGACAAAAGGACGCTGAGAAGATTGGCCATCGACTATGTCTTAGATGGGGAGATTTTATACAAAAGAAGAAATGATCAAGTGCTATTAAGATGCGTAGACGCTGTAAAGGCTAAGAAAATCTTGGAAGAAGTCCATGAAGGCGTCTGCGGGACACACGCTAATGGCTTTACAATGGCCAGGCAAATTATGAGATTCGGGTATTATTGGTCCACTATGGAGGGAGACTGTGTCAGTTACGCCAAGAGATGCCATAAGTGCCAAATCTACGGAGACAAAATTCATGTGCCTCCTTTACCACTACATGTCATGGTTTCCTCATGGCCTTTCTCTACGTGAGGTATGGTGTGATTGGGCCAATATCTCTGAAAGCTTCCAATGGGCATCAGTTCATCTTTATGGTTATCGACTACTTCACCAAATGGGTAAAAGCCGCTTCATATGCTAGTGTTATAAAGTCAGTAGTGAGCAGGTTCCTGAAAAAAGAGATCATATGTCGATATGGAATGCCGGAGAGGATCATATCTGACAACGCATTAAACTTGAACAACAGTACGATAGCGGAAGTCTACAGTCAATTTAAGATCAGACATCACAACTCGTCACCATATCGCCCGAAGATGAATGGGGCAGTGGAAGTAGCCAATAAAAATATTAAGAAGATTGTAGGGAAGATGACTGAGACCTACAAAGATTGGCATGAGAAGTTACCATTCGCCCTCTTAGCTTACCGAACATCAGTCAGAACCTCAATTGGGGCAACGCCTTTCTCTTTGGTCTACGGAATGGAAGCGGTTTTACCAATCGAAGCGGAGATCCCGTCCCTTCGAATATTGTCGGAGTTAAAATTGGATGAAGCAGAATGAATCCAATCTTGATACGATTAATTGAACTTGATTGAATAAAAGAGGCTAAGAGCTATTCATCATGGTCAGATGTACCAAAACCGAATAATGCGGGCATATGACAAAAAAGGTTCGTCCTAGAGAATTCCACGAGGGAGACCTGGTTTTGAAAAAGATCCTTCCCATGCAGAAGGATTTTTGAGGAAAATAGATGCCTAATTGGGAGGGGCCTTACGTGGTGAAAAAAGCTTTCTCCAAAGGAGCATTGATTCTAGCCGAGATGGATGATAGAAACTTGCCCAATCCTGTAAACTCAAATTCAGTCAAGAAGTATTTTACCTGAAGAAAGAGAGGCCAGAGTGAAAACCCGCAAAGGGCGCTCTGAAATCTGAAAAAAAAATATGGAGAGGCCAAGGTGAAAACCCGCAAAGGGCACTTTGAGACCAAAGGGAATTTTGAGTTGAAAACCCGAAAAACGGGCAACTCAAATTTTAAGTATAGGGCATGCGGTAGTCTTGTCCTCCCAAAATTAACAAGAAGGAAGAACGGTACATCTTGGAGCATCAACAAAATACGAGGGATCTCTTGAACACACATTTAGTTCGAAAGAGCCTTTGAGAAATTGGAATAGTAAAACTCGTGCGACGATATCTGGGGCACCTCTTTTCTCATTTTATTTTTGTGCCTTAGTAGATTTGCTATCCTGTTTAATGTATTCACTTCGACTTTTACTCAATAGAATTCTATCTTGTCCATTATGATAATCTCTTTTGAGCATTTTGTTGAAATCATGATTTTTTGGACTTATAATATCCACATAAAAGAAGTTATGCATATTAGTTTGGAAAGTCTCTAAATAGTACAAGGACCTGAAACAGGGCCACTATCCAGAATTAACTAGACTCGAAAATGGAAAACATTAGAAAAAGAGTAGTCCAAATTATGGCTATTTCTTCAAATTTTCTGTCAGAGATAACAGCTAAGCAAGAGGGCGTGATAGCACATCAATGATAGAACCCGGAGGAACTATGAGCAATGATAGCTTAAGCGTTTAAAAAAGGAGTTACTCTCATGACATTTCTACATTCATAATCATTCATCTAGTTAGGAGCACTTGATTCATTTCGATCATAACATTCTAATTATTTGACATAAACACCATATCTAGTTAGGGACATTTGATTCATCTCGATCATAGCATCCTAATTATTTGACATACACAGATACAGGAAACCAATTTTACAAATCATATCTTTAGAAGACAGTGTAGTGACATTGGCGAATCCTATAGATCTTGTTTCCCTGAAGTTGTAGTGAAGCAGATCGAAGACGGTGAATCTTGGCTTCCTGAAGTTACAGTGAAGTAGATTTAAGCCACCAACCTAGCTCCCTAAAGTTGTAGTGGAATAGGCTAAAATTTTAGATCTTGTTTCCCTGAAGTTGCTGTGAAGCAGATTGAAGACGGCGAATCTTGGCTTCCTGAAGTTGCAGTGAAGCAGATTTAAGCCACCAACCTAGCTCCTTAAAGTTGTAGTGGAGTAGGCTGAAATTTTAGATCTTGTTTCCCTAAAGTTGCTGTGAAGCAGATCGAAGACGGCGAATCTTGGCTTCCTGAAGTTGCAGTGAACCAGATTTAAGCCACCAACCTAGCTCCCTAAAGTTGTAGTGGAGTAGGCTAAAATTTTAGATCTTGTCTCCCTAAGGTTGCAGTGGAGCATATCAAAGACGCTGAATCTAGTCTTCTTGAAATTACAGTGAAGCAAGATTCAAGCCACTATCCTAGCTCCCTAAGGTTGTAGCGGAGTAGGCCGAAGATTGCAGATCTCGTCTCCAGTAGAGCAGATCGAAGAAAACAAGCCTTAACCCCCTAAGTAGTAGGGCAATAGGCCGAAAATTGCAAGATCTTGTCTCCCTGAAGTCGCAGTGGAGCAGGTCGAAGTCACAATCCTCATCTCTCTGAAGTTGCAATAGAGCAGGATAAAAACACGTGAACCGGGTCTTCCTAAAGTTGCAGTGGGGCATATTGAAGTTACTTGAAAAAAATAAGCGCCAAAAGAAATCGAAACTCAGCAGGTCCTGGCAAAACTGGCCCATTTATAATCTTTGCTCTATTCTCGTTACACGACAATGAGCAAAGAGGGGCAGCTGTAGTGGGCCAAATTTGCCGGGCCCATTAACCTCAAACCTAATAGTAAAAAACCCAATAATTAAATAAATGTCCATTTACAAATATCCTAAAACCAAACCCAATGGCCCAAACTTAAACCCAAACCTAATAGCCCAAACTTAAACATAAAACCCAAATAAACAAAACAGTCCATTAATCAATGCCCTACAGCCCAATATTAATTACTAGCCCGTTAGGCCCAGTATTTTGAGAAAAGAAACCCTAGAGCTTCCTCCTCACTTTCACAGAATCACAGACGAGCTCAGCCTTGCCACGTCGTATGTCTCCGTCTGTTCAGTTAGATCACGCCGCGCCAAAGATAGTCTCCGACGATGCCAACGCACACCTGCACCGAAAGCACCAACGCACACTTCGTACCTGTAAAGAAACGGACAAAACGACAGCAACAACAATGGCCAATACGAAAAAAGAACAAAAATTGTATTCTTTTATTTCTTTTTTGAACATTCGGCTATAAAACCGAGGATTTTATATTGTATAGGGGTTCCCCTTTTTTACGCATACAGAAGCAATAGAAAACGAAAAACAAAGGCAATATACAAAAAAAGCAACGAGCATTCGAAGGTGATTCTGATTCCAATCTCTGAGGCTTTTCTTTTATCCTTGGCCCAGTTCATTTATTTCTGAATCTTCAGTCGTTCTTTCAAGTTTTGAGTGCATAAAAGAAAAAAGAAACGAAACCTTACCGGGGGTACGCCGTAGATCTCCTTCTACTTTGTTAAAGTCGAGGCCAGGAGGAGATTTTGAGGCTAAAAATCATCCTTCGGGCTTGGGTGAGTAGTTCGTGCCTGGGGGATGAGAATCGTCGGTTTGGGGCGGTGACTTAGGGTTCAGCTAAGGAAAAAAAGAAAGGCCAGGGTTACTCTAGGGTTTCGGCTAAATGAAGGCATGGTTTAGCCTTTTTATGGTAGTAGAAACGACACCGTTTAGACCAATAAAAATGGTCTCAAACGACATTGTTTAGGCTACCCCCTTTCTGCCCGACCCGATCCGGTTCTTTGACTCTCAGGATCCGCGCGTCATTGCGGTAAGGGGTTATTTCCAAGTTAAATCCCTCCGCTTTTGCACCGCGTTTAAATCGGCCCATCTGCTCCTTTTTTCCTTTTTTTAATTTTTTCCTTGTAATTTACATTTGTTTGCAATCTAATCCGCGCCTAAACGTAACGTTTTGATATCTAGTATATTGCCAGTTTTAGTCCCTATGCGTTTTTGTGCATTGAATATTGATCCTTTTATTATTATTACTTTATTTTCAGATTATCCCTTTGGTTTTGGATCGATTTTAATTAAATCCTTTTAGCTTGTAACCTTTTATTCTTATTTGCTTATTTGTACAGTTGTTTTGAAGATTTTTATCATGTCAATATCTTGTTTTTTAATATATTATATTTGCTATATACATATACATTTGTACATGCATGATTTTGTTTTGTTTTATGAAATAACCACTTCAATTTCTTTTTGCATTAAACTCTTTTAATTTTCTTATACAATCTCTTTTAAATATTAATATATATATATGTACTTTGTATCAAAATTAATTTTATTGCATGTATATATTAATCAACCTTATATTATTTTACTTACATGATTCCTTTTAAATTTATTCTCGTATTGTATCATATAATCCTATATAATATCTTTTAAGTTATTATCATTATATGTATATGCATTGTGGATACCACATTTAATCTATACATTATTAAACTCGCGTATTCTACGCGTATGGTTTTCTTTCTATATAGGTATGCTTTTAAATCTATCATAAAACTTACAATAAAATCAAGTTAATTTTGTATGTATTACATGCTTTTACGAATAATTACTTTTAATGTTATATATATATACGCGCAATGTGTAAATTGATTATGTTTCTAAGATTATGTTTTATTATACATTTTTTTGTAATCTTTTCATCTTTGATACATATTTTAAAATTTTTATGAAAATTGTCATTTTTAGCTAATATTCCTCAATATTTTGTATGCTATTTGATTAAAATATTTATTCCATAATATATGTTTTAATAATTATGTATACATGAAACTATTTTAAAATTTATATATATCTCATTATTAATCTCATGTTTTTTATAAACTTACATGTACATATGTTTTATAAATCTATTTTGTGTATTATATCTTGTCATATATCTTCATTATTATTCTTTTATATTATATATATATTCTAATGATTGCGTGTGTTTATTAAGCTTGCCATTAACAAAAGTTTTTTTTACTTATCAATTCATCAATTCATATAGTATGTGTCATGTACTTATCATTGTTTTAAAATAGTTTTACACCATATTGCTCATTTGATCTGCATTTTGTTTTGTGCATCTAATAGTAATAATTTTTATTATGCCATGTATGTTTTCGTTGCATATTATTTATTCATTTGTTTCATATTGTCATGTTAATTATTCTCCATGCATGGTTGAAATTGAGTTATATTTCCAAACTAGTTATGCTTAGTCATTTAAGTTCTCGTTAGTTGGTTAAGTAAATTGTATTGCCTCCACTATTTCGTTGTCGTGTTTTGGTGCGTACACATATTCCCCCATATCATCGTTTTCCACTTAGTTCATGAAATGTGGTTTTTTTTAAACCCAATTTTTTTGGTTAAATTCGTCTCATTTCAAAAACGCATTAATACATTTTAAGCTAGTTTTATAATTATTCATTTAAAAATTCTTTAAAACGAAGATGAGATTTGATATTTTGACAATCCGCGAAATCATGCCCTAACATGCTGGGTTGCAATTTCGCGTTTGCTCAAAATAATCGAATATCCCTCCAAAATTTCACTCATGTCTTCTAAAAATCCTTTAAAACGAAGCCAATACTCGGTGTTTGATAATTCGGGAATCATGCCCTATCGTGCTGGGTTGTGATTTATCGTTTGTTCAAAACAATCGGATATTCCTTTAGGTTTTCACTCATGTTTATTAAAAAACCTACCAAAACGAAGGTGATCTTAGATGTTTGGCGATTCGAGAATCGTGCCCTATCGTGCTGGGTTGCGCATTTTCGTTTGTTCAAAACAATCGGAGATTCCTTCGGAATTTTACTCACGTTTTCTAAAAACCCTTTAAAACGAAAGAAATGTTCGGTGTTTGGCAATTCAGGGAATAGTGCCCTATCGTGCTGGGTTGCAATCTCCCGTTTGTTCAAAATAATCGAATATTTCTTCGGAATTTCACTCGTGTTTTCTAAGGTGAGGCAATGTTCAATGTTTGGAAATTCGAGGAATCGCGCCCTACTGTGCTGGGTTTCGATTTTTCGTTGGACCAAATAGTTGGGCACCCTTTTGTAATTTTCAAATTATAAGCTTTTGGAAGTCAAAACAAGAAGATTTTTTGCAACCAACTCGGGTTACTCAAGTCTTACAAAAAAAAACCACATTTCAAAAAAATATCTTTAAATTTTAGACATAAGGACAGTATTTAATCGATTCGGTACCAATTTTGGGCGTAGTGAGGGTGCTAATCCTTCCTCATGCGTAACCGACTCCGAACCCGTTTTCTCAAAAGTTTGTAGACCAAAATCGTCGTTTTAGTAAACCAAAAATGTTTTATTAAAATAACCAAATTCTTATGTGATCCGATCACACCAAAACAAAAGATCGGTGGCGACTCCATATTTTATTTTCAAAAGGTCGATTCTTGTTTTTCATTAAACATAAAAATTGTAAATAAAAAGGGTGGTTTCGACAAATAATATATCAAATAATTTCTTTTTTGAAATTTTTTGCCTATAGTAAGTGAGAGAAAATTATCACAAAATTTATTAGCCTTTATTCATGTTTGAGCTCTTGAATTATATATTTTTTATTTTGGTATTTAAAATGTTTTACTCATTTAGTACCTAAAGATATATTTCGTTCACCAGTTTAGTCTACACTTACTAAAAAAATTTGGTTAAAACTCCAACAAATAACAAAGCACAAACTAAACATATTATAGGTCAATACGGTCTACACGTGACGAAATTTAAATCAAAATAATTTTAAAACATGATATATACTTCTTATAATATCGCCAAAACATCTTTCAAGATAATAATTTAATTTCACAACTTGTTTTTTTTATAGGAAATTATATTTTTAGAATTTGCTACTTTTTATTATTTTGTTTTTCTTCAAACTAGATTAATATAAAAAATAAAAAAAACATGGAGTCCTAACTACACCTATACTTAAAAGTTTTTCTTATAATATTGTAATGATTCGATTTTTTTATGTTGAAAAAGTTAATTGTGGGATCGAATTTATTAAATTGAGTTGTTTAAAATTTTGATAGAGCAATTACAAAGTGAGTGCGAGATTAAAAAAATAAAAGATAAATTAGAAATAAAATTATTTAGTAATTAAATTATATAAATCATTAAGCACTATAGTACAGAGACTACATTAGAAGATTAGCAATTAGTTTTTTTGTACAATATTAGGGGTAGGGTAAGGGAGTAACACGGTTTGAACTCATACCGAATAAGTGATCTAACGTAATTTGATATGTCAAATTAGGCTTTCCATTACACTCGAGGAACTTATTCTCAAGCAATATAAGTGTATTTTCTTTACTTTTGTCGATTTTTTGCTTTTGTTATTAATTAATGATTTTTATTAGTTTTATGCCATATTGAGACCCAAGTTGGCCAAATGGCGTCATGAGGGACCTAATGATATGATTGAGTTGGTGTAGGAAGTCAATAATGGCCCGAACTCGAAGAAATTATCATTCAGAACTGGGTATCGCGACATTGAGGCTATGAAAGTCGTGATACCCCTGACAATGCTGAAGTGAAAAAACTTAAGGTCAACTCTAATGATATAGCGATACCAAAGATGGGTATCATGACACTGAGACCCCAAGACTTTCAATTTCAATATTGTTTTAGGTATCGTGACGTCTGAACCTGCCTCACGAGGAGAAAATTGATTGCACAGGTAAATGTTACTTAAATACCATGAGGGTGAATAAATGAAATGGTATAAAGTTACGGGATGATTGTTGCTCCATATGAAATTGGGTAAATGAAATACTAGAATGCCATCTTAGTATTATGACATTGAATCTATTAAATGAAGTTTTCGTTTAGTATATTAAATTGCTTAATGTTGTATATTTAATTCAGATTATGCTAGCACCATTAAGTATTTAATACTCAACGTATAGTTATGTTTGTTTTTGTGCGCATGTCTCGGACAGGATTTTAGTAGATTAAAATTGTAAAACATCTAAGGTCAATAATTCAACTCGAGTTAAATATTGTTTTGGTCAATATGGTATGCTTTGGTTAGCTATGGACCTATAAGGTTTCTTTTGTTGAGTTTTAATGCTTGAGTAATGAATGAGTTTGCATGGATATAAGTATTAAGCCATTTATTTAACTACATTAAGTTGAGGTGACTTGATTGTTAAATTGTTCGGATATTTGGTTATATATTTGTTTGTTAAATTCATGCATGTGAAATTGGTATAAAGTTTGTTTAAGTTAGGTATGAATTGGTTTGTGATTGAATACATTTAAATGTTCATTGTAGACCATATTTTATTAGTGGCTCGAGACATGAAGGTCATGTCTCGAAACCCCCTATAAAATTTGGATAAATGAGTTTGGATTCGAATCCCAACTCCATATTTGATCAAGTACAACTCCTAAATACTTTAAACTAGATCAATTGACATTCATTAAACATGTATACGTGATTTAATTGAAATTATACGTAATTTATTTGTTTATCAAGTTAGTCTGAGTTACTCTGACAATATAATGTGATGTCGCCCATTTGGATTAGACAATTGGATCGCATGTGAGGTGTCTCACAATTATAGTATTAATGTTTTCGCCTTTTACTATTTTTATACAAAATACTTAAATGAAATAATTAAAATGTAATATTTAATGATTAAATCTTTTCCCACAAAATATTTATTTGCAAGTACTTTATCACTCGGGTCAATTGTTAAATTAAAAAATTAAAATTTTAATTAAAATAAAAGTAATTTAATATTTAAAATAAAACAAATTTTTACTGCATGTTGGTCATATATTGATTATTTTTTACCTCAAAAAAGAAGAAGCTAACATGTGTTGTTAGTCCCTGTACTTGTAATGAATTTGAGATTGGGTTCTTGTACTTTAAAAGTTAAAATTTCAATCTGCCCTTTTTAATTTAAAAATTCTAATTTGGTTATTATTGTCATTGGTAGTTTCTATCAAAATTTGTCAATTTAACATGTTTATTTTCTGTTAATTATATGCCACATTATATGAGGTCAACCTAATCAAATTTTAATGACAAATTTTCTATTATTTTTATGCGCACTCAACAATTGTTCTATTAAAGTTTATGTTTTATCTCATTAGACCAAATGAGAGAATGTAAGATTTTAAGTCTAAAATCATGAGGCCTAAAAATTTTACTTTAATAGAAATTAAATTTTATCATTTCATTAGGTTACTTGATTATATTAAAAGTTTATCATTATAAATTAATTCCACTTACATAAAAAAATTGCCTTCATTGCTTAGGATTTGTGTAATTAAAGGAAAAATGTTAAGAGAGAAAAATCAATTTATCAAATGTTCTTCGTCAAATCTAATAACCAACTTCAATTCCGCATAAGATATTTCTTAAACTTATGATAATCATATTATTCTAAATATCCAAAAAGCATTGTTTGTGCAATACTAAGGTTTTGATTTGCATAATGTTAAGATCAAAAGACTTTACAATGCCATCAATAACCACCCAAAAGTGTCAATTACCAACATGTGTCATTTGGTAAAAACCTCACTTACCTAGAAGTTTGTGTTTATTTTTCAAGGATTATATTATTTTATAAATATTAGAAACTCTATCTCACACATATACGTGTAGAAATAACAAATTTAGAGTATAAATATGTGTTTCTGAATAATAAATAATAAAACGTATGATTTGAAACTAATTAAACATAATAATACATGAAATATATACGGTATTAAAATAAATTATGCATAATAAAATAAAAATGTATAAAAATATCAAAATAAAGAAATTTAGTTGAGTGATAAATTAAATATATATTTTAACCCAATTAGTTTGGATTCAAATTCCACCATATACATATTTTTATTTTCTTTTAAAATAAAAGACTAAAATACCTTGAATAATGTAATTTATTTTAATTATGAAAGGACGTTTCAATAATTTTCCTACTAAATTTAGTGACCGGTTGTGAGTGACACTAGCCCAGTCAAGAACTTAAACAATAATATAAATACACATATATTATATGAAATTAAGGTATAATATCCTTCATTAAAAAACTCGTAAAAAAACTATATTATTTTCCTTACATAAACATGCTAGAGGTATTTATAGGTTGAACCGTCTTAAACTCAATTCATCTACCTATAATATCAATATCATATACAACTATGTAATATTCACTGAAATATTAACATCAAATTTTACCTAAATTCCTTTTTTTTTTTCTGTAAATGCATAAGCAGGCTATGAGCATGGACTGCACTTCTTCCTGTGTGGAAATGACCTTGTTCTTGTCCAAAAATAATATGGTCTAATCATGACAATATTACAGTCAATATTTGCTAAATAAATACTGGGCAATAAGAAAAGATGATATCATGATAGTTTTTTTTCTACATTGGTTGGCCTGACTATGTTTATATATATATATATATACTTTCATTACGAATTATATGATTTTTTGAAGAAAACTTTGATAAACAGTCCAAGTCTTTAGCACATGGTGATGAATAATTCTCATGCATGCATGCATGCTTTTTATTTTGGAAAAAGAAAATTACTTCAATCTTATCGTCTATTTCATTTTATTTTTCTTGTACTATCGTGGGAGGTACATTAAACACTAAAATAATATAAAATAGTAAAATAACAATTTCAATTTTTAAAAATAATAGATGATTTTCCTCCTCTATTGAGAATATTCTACAATAGTAAGACACACAATACATGTAGTAAACACAAACTGAGTCAAGCAGGAGATGACAACACATATGTGTTAAACCTTTAGCCTTAATAATAATGATATTAAAAGGTAAAACTGTATTTAAATCCTCTTAAAATCTTTTCTCAATTAATATGAGATTATCTACTTTGCATTGCTAATATATATATATATATATATATATATATATATATATATATATAAAATACATTTTATCGGGAAAAAGAAAAGGGCAAAGCACTAGTTTTTGACTCATTGCAATGAGTGAAATAATTGTAAATGTTAATATTCAACTATTGGTGACTGCATGAACTAATATTATACATATATGCATGCAAATTGCAATCACTTGTATATATAATAAATAATTATGCATCCTATTTTGAATTTAATGTGATTTGACTGACTGAAATTTAAGGAAGGGGTAAAATGTGGATTAGATTTTATTTAATATAAAACAAGTCATCATTTGAGCATATTAAAATATTATAAACGTCAAATTTGGACTTTAATTTAATAAGTATTTATAAAAAATTTAATTATATTTTGAATTCAGATTGGTCAATTTTTTTCTTTAGTTTTGTTAAAAATAACATGAAATAAACATGCGAAAAAAATAGTCCCAATTAGGACAAAGAAAAATGGTCCCAATTAATTTGACTATTAATGATAGTAATTGAGAATGGCATTTTCTTTTCAATAATAAAACAAATAAATCTTTACATTTTTTATTAAAGAGTCAATTTTTTCTGAATTTTTCTTGCTTAATTATTTTTTCACTCTGACTTTGTCTTAATATGCTTTTTGTAAAAATGTAAACTTATCCAATTAATCATGAGCAAAAAGAAAAACCTCCAGATTTCTTTTTTATTAAATACATTCATAATAAACTTTTGAATTAATTAATGAAAAACAAGCCAAAATTAGGTATAATTAAAAGACAGAATAATGCTAAATAAGTGACAGAAAATATCAAAATAGCAGGTTTAAATTTGGAGAAACAAATAAAAAAAAACGCTTTTTATACAGCGTGTTCTTTTAACTCTTTTAATATATCAATTTATTTAGTCGATAGTTAAATATTAATGGTTTTATCATTAATTTTGAGTTAAATTATTCTCTTACTCACATTTGTATTTTTATTTTACCTTGTATATATGATTAAATAATAGTGATTTTATCATTGAGTCTTAGGTTTGATTCCTCTTCTAAGAAAGTTTGTACTTTTTTTATTTCATGTTGTTTCAAATTTTTTATTTTTAATTAATAAATATATTGTTTTCAAGTTTTTTCATTTATCTTTTAATTAATAATTATTTTATTTAAAATATCAAATAATTATTGTCAAATATCATTATCTTTAGTAAATATAATTTTATATGTGTAATGTTTATTTTTCAATTCATATCATGAATATAGTAAATTTTAGTATTATATATTTTTGTATGTGTATTTAAAATAATTAATTGAAATATTTAACATATAAAATTATTTGAAATATCATACCCACGATGCACATGAAAAACAATAATATTTGAAATAATTGATTGATTTTATAATATTAGAAATCATCATACCCACAATATATGTGGAGAAACTAAATATTTTACATATAAATATTATATATAAAAAATATAACAAAAAATTAGTTGTTGCTTTTAAAAATAAAATATATTTAACATAATGATACATATCAATTTCATCAAAATATAATTTATATTATATAATTTGAAATAATTATTTTATTTTATAAATAAAATAATTATTAATTAAAAATAAATAAATAAAAACTTCAATGTGAAACAAAAAATACAATTGTGTTTAAAAGAAAATTGAAGCTAAGACTTAAAATGATAAAATCACTATTGTTTAAGTATCTAATAAGAGGAGCTAATGTATTAAAGCAAAGCTTGAAACAATATAAAATAAAAATACAAATGTAAGTAGAAGAGAAATCGAACTTGAGAATCAAAAATAAAACTACTAACATTTAATTATTTAACCAAATGAACCAATATATTTAAAAAGTTAAAAAGTAATCCTACGAGATGCGTTTTCAGAAGAAAAAAAAACACTTTCTACAAAATAAGCTTATTATTAGGTTTTTCAAAATCAGTTTATTTTTCGAAATATCAGAAAAAAAAATTGTACATTTTCCTGAATATATTTTTAAAATCAGCATCGTCTCCAAATTCTCATAATTTGGCAGGAGAAAAGCAGAAATGAAAGGAAAATGCAATGCCCCACCATGCACATGCACTGCACGCACGCTTCCAAACACTTCCCTTGAAATTCTTTCTTTGACTCGTCACTTGGTAAAGCTCCGCACTAACACGTGCCAAACACTATCCACGCGCCTTTTCCTCACGCTCTCTCTACTCTTTTCTCTATCCTATAAATACTCCCCTTCCCTCCCTAAACTCCAATATCTCAAACTGCACCTTCCCCCATAATCGTAAAACTAACTGAAATCCTCTCTCACTTCCATTCCTCTTCTATTCTCCTTCTCCACTGCCGGGCTTCCGCTGCCGTCGACACCCAGTATGGAGGCTCCCCGGCTGTATTCGACTAAACCTGTTCAATCTCTCAAGCCAACGAAGAAGATTCCTTTAGAGGAAGATCACGGTAAAGCCTCAGACGCATTGCCGCTTCCCTTGCACCTAACGAATGCCCTGTTCTTCTCCCTCTTCTTCTCGGTGGTTTATTTCCTTCTTTCCCGTTGGCGTGAGAAGATCCGTACCTCCACAGCTCTCCATGTCGTCACCTTTTCCGACATCATAGCCCTTCTCTCATTTTTCGCGTCCTTTATTTACCTTTTGGGTTTCTTTGGGATTGACTTCGTTCAATCCTTGGTTTTCCAACCATCGCCTGACGTTTGGGTTGCCGAGGACGAGGAAGACGATAATGAAGTTCTGCTCGCAAAGGAAGACACCCGTAAGGTCCCTTGTGGACAAGCTCTCGATTGCTCGCTTCCACCTCTGCCTCCTGCCGCACCAATCGTGACTCCCCAGAAGGTGTTCGATGAAAAGCCTGTGACGGTTACAACGGAGGAAGATGAAGAACTAATTAAATCTGTAGTGGATGGAACAACCCCTTCGTATTCCTTGGAATCGAAATTGGGTGATTGCAAGAGGGCGGCTGCAATCAGGCGGGAAGCGTTGCAAAGATTAACAGGGAAGTCATTATCAGGATTGCCCTTGGATGGGTTAGATTACGAGTCGATTTTAGGGCAGTGTTGTGAGATGCCGGTTGGCTACGTGCAGATTCCCGTTGGAATTGCTGGGCCTTTGTTGGTTAATGGAAGAGAGTACTCGGTTCCTATGGCAACCACGGAAGGGTGCTTGGTGGCTAGCACTAATAGGGGCTGTAAGGCTATTCATTTGTCTGGTGGAGCTACAAGTGTTCTATTAAAAGATGGTATGACTAGAGCTCCATGTGTAAGGTTCGGTACTGCGAAAAGGGCAGCTGATTTGAAGTTGTATTTGGAGGACCCTGATAATTTCGAGACCTTGTCTGTTGTTTTCAACAGGTTTGTTTTGATATTTCTAGAACTCCATATTGATGGATTTAAAATTCAAGCTAATATTGAAAATTTTGACTCTTTGGTGGTTGCAGATCAAGTAGGTTTGGCAGGCTTCAAGGTATCAAATGTGCAATTGCTGGAAAGAATCTGTATATTAGATTCACTTGCAGTACAGGTGATGCTATGGGGATGAACATGGTTTCCAAGGGAGTCCAAAACGTTTTGGATTTCCTTCAAACTGATTTCCCTGACATGGATGTCATTGGCATCTCTGGTGAGTTTCACTTTTTGACTTGTAATTGTGTTCTTTCTATGTTTTTACTGTTCTATATAGGATTACTGAAATTTATGAATTTGCCCATATAGGAAATTTTTGTTCCGACAAAAAACCAGCGGCTGTAAATTGGATTGAAGGACGAGGCAAATCTGTTGTTTGCGAAGCCATCATTAAGGGTGATGTGATTAAGAAGGTCTTGAAGACAAGTGTGGAATCTCTCGTTGAGCTTAACATGCTCAAGAACCTTACTGGATCAGCTATGGCTGGAGCTCTGGGTGGATTCAATGCCCACGCCAGTAACATCGTCACTGCAATCTACTTAGCTACGGGCCAAGATCCGGCTCAAAATGTGGAGAGCTCTCATTGCATCACTATGATGGAAGCTGTTAACGAGGGCAAGGACCTCCACATCTCTGTCACAATGCCTTCCATCGAGGTAATTGATTATGTTGCCGTCTGATTATCCATCACAAGGATTTTCATTACCAAAACAGAATCGGGGTATTTATGTATGTCCCTAATTATAATTGTTGCTGTATCTTTTAGGTTGGTACCGTTGGTGGTGGAACACAGCTTGCATCTCAGTCAGCCTGTTTGAACTTACTTGGAGTGAAGGGTGCAAGCAAAGAGACACCAGGAGCAAACTCTAGGACGCTGGCAACCATTGTAGCGTCTGCTGTTCTTGCCGGGGAGCTGTCGCTCATGTCAGCACTTGCAGCAGGGCAACTAGTTAAGAGCCATATGAAGTACAATAGGTCAAGTAAGGATGTCTCCAAGGCTACTTCATAGAGAAAACGTAACGATGGCCTGATATTTGGGGGTAAAGTGGTAATCTCCCATGGTAGAAACTTACTAAGGAGATATATCCCTTTGTGTCTAGCTTAGGTGTACGTTCCCATTTCACCCGACATAGCAGGTTGATGGAGCAGTTATGGCGGTTGAGAAGAATGGAGATTATTTATTAATATTGGTTACTCACGATTAGTTGGCGATGATTAAACTCATGTGGTGGAAGCTGCCCTCTATCAATGCCTTTGAAATTGAATGGAAGAACCCCCACCCCACGGGTAAATGGGAGTAGATAGATTATACAGAACAGAAAAAGAATTTTCTTTATTTATTTTGTATTTTGTTCTTTCCTTTCTTTTAAAGACAAATTCAGGCCATGTAACCTAACTTTTAAAGCATTTGAAAGCAACTTTTGAAATATATTGCCCAAACAATTTGCAGTTAAAAAAACAAAAATACCTTTAAAATTATATTTATTGAACGTGTCACCAACATAGTTAAAAAGCTTTAAATGATAAGGATGGCAGCCGGTTAATTGGGTTCAACAAATCCTTTGGTGTTTGCTCTATTTTGCAATAGGAGGCGAGGGCAATGCATGGTGGATTAATAACCGCTTGGGATCATGGGTTTTGGCGGATCCAAGTAGAACGTGACTGCTTAGAGCTCATGAACATGCTCCAGCAGGGGACTGTGAAGATTGTATTCTATCGATTATAGTGGATACCAGGAACTTTATGCTATAAAGTTTGGACTGTGGTGCTTCGGCACATTTATAGGGAAACTAATTTCGTTGCTGACGGTTTAGCCAGGAGTGCACCTAGAGATGGGATTGGTATTGTCTACTTCACCTCTACAAATCCAAGAGTAGTTGGAATAGAGCTTTTGCGTTGATGTCTTCTTCTATAATATATATATATATATATATATATATATATATATATATATAAAAGAAAGTATTATGGATGTTTAAATTTAAATTTTAAATCTGTTGAATATTATGATTGAATAAATTAATTGAATTTGGTTCAATTTCAATGTTGAGATTTGCTTGGTACTTACCAACCCAATGTCTCATATTAACTTTCAAATTCTATGAAAAGAATTAATAGTGTTGAAATGGACGGTTGATAAATTATTAAGAAAATCGAGTGTTTGATTGGAAGTGATTATTGTTGTGCCCATTGAAGGCGGCACTGTAACATGAACACACAAGGTTGTATATACAGTTTTGTTTCTCCTACGTTTGTGGAGCCTAATTCAATGAGTAAATTCATTATCTTTCAACTCTACACAACAAGTGATTAAAGTCCTATCACACCCCAGTATAACAACCTCCCTTTGTACTTAAATATCTAGATCATTCACCTTTACATTTTCAGGGGAGAACTTAGGTAATAAACCAAGCAACAAACTTGTTTATTTTCTCAAATGCACTATCAAAAACAAGTTCTTAAAATGAACAAATAAGTTCTCTCAATACTTGGTACAAAATCTATACAAGTCTCCCAAATATATAAGAGTTTTAAGTTTTGCTAACATACGAAATCAATTATAATGTAGTCCCTTAACATCAACAGCTAAACTAGCAAAATACAATAAATAATAAAAACTAATATAATATGGACTATTGGAGATATATCCTTAATGCTATCTCGATCCAATCTCCACAATCCAAAGGATCCAATTACTTGATCTTCATAGTTGGACGTTGATATTTTCATATTATCATCATCGTTTTCAAGCCAAATATTTAGTTTCAAAAATTGCTAACTCTAAACATGGCAAGTAATAGAGTCTATTACAATGCTATCTATAGTGGCCATTACCGTTGGCACTTCACAAGCCATTTTTGAAACTTACTTCTACAATTTTTTTCTCTGGACAATTTTTTGAACAAAACCAATTCAAATGAGGAAGCTTATAAACAGTAACAAAAAATGCTTCCTTTTAGTACAATCCCCTTATCCATCACACTTAACTTAAAACATAATCAAGTAAATCAACCATTAATGCCTTTTAAGTATTTGTATCAACAACCAAAGTACTAGCATTATATCTAAGTAAGATGAAGATAAGTGTTTGTACACCAAAATAAAATCCATCAATCCATTAGAAAAGTTAGTCATTACAAATATTTCAAAAGAAATACTCAAAATGAAATGAAGCTTGTAATAACCAAAAGTAAAATAAACTCCCATTAGTAAGAGCAATCAACTTGTCACCATCTTAGTCATCATCTCCTTCCTCTTTACTTCCCTTTTTGTTAAAAAAATATGTTGAACATTATTGTTCGAATTGAGTTAATAAATCATTACGGAAAGTAATTTCTTAATCTCGAATGTTGAAGATGTACCTTAGACTTGCTTAATAATAGGTTTGTAGACCAAGTCTTTAGGGATTTAAATTTATGTTACATACATTTTAGGAGAAAGTTAAGTGTTTGTGCCATGTTTTTTAGGAGTAACTTTTGCAGGTTTTTGTTAATATTTTACTATATAATATGAACAATACAACAAATTATAGTGTGCTTCCAATATATCTTTCTTTCATATTTTTTATGTTTTATATTGTTGCTAAAATACTAACAATTGGTATCAGAGCTTTTATCTTAAGGGATATGTTAGTTGAGAGAAACACGTAAGCTTTAGACATGAAAGTTGACACAACGTTGTCTCATATTGTTCCACCAATTTTTTATGGTGGTAACTATCAGGCTTGGGATGTTAGAATGGCAGTCTATCTTGATGCAATGGATCTTTGGAAGCAGTACAAGAAGACTACGATGTTTCGTTTTTTCCAGCAAATCCAACAATGAATGAACTAGAGACTCACAAAGAGAAGAAGACAAGGAAGTCCAAAGCTAAAGCATGTATTTTCTCTACTGTTTCAAGCAAAATATTTACAAGAATCATGAATTTGGGGTCAGCAAAAGAAATTTGAGACTACCTCAAGAAAGAATATCAGGGCAATGAAAGAACAAAAAATATTCAAGTGCTCAATCTGATCAAAGAGTTTGAAATGATGAAAATGAAGAAGACAGAAACCATTAAAGACTATTCTGACAAGTTGGAAGGCATAGTAAACAAGGTAAGATTGTTGGGTAAGGATTTTTCCGATGATCGAATAGTGTAAAAAATTCTTGTCACTTTGCCTTAAAATATAAGTCTAAAATTTCTTCATTAGAAGAATTTAAGGATTTGTCAAGTATATCCTTGGCATAATTAGTGAATGTATTGGAGGCTCCAAAACAAAGGAGAAAGATGAGACAAGAAGCATCAGTAGAGGGTGCTTTTCAAGTAAAGTTTGAAAATTCAGGAAGCAAAAACAAGAAAATTAAAGATGAGACCAACAACAATAACAACAACGAAACATATCCACTATGTCCACATTGTAAGAAGATAAATCACTTGCTAAAAAAATGTTGGTGGAGGTCTAATATTAAATGCAGAAAATGTGTTAGTATTGAGGACATAGAGCAGGTCTGTAAATCTCAATAACATGAAGAGGCAAAAGCATCTACTGAGTAACAAGAAGATAAGTTCCTTTTTGTGGCGACATGTTTCTCCAATGATTCTTGGTTGATCAATAGCGGTTGCACAAATTACATGACCAATGACCCAACACTTTTCAAAGAACTTGATAAAATTATTATTTCCAAAATAAAAATTGGAAATAGTGAGTTTATTCCAGTTAAGGGAAAAAGAGCAGTTGTTATTGAAAGTTTAATAGGTTTGAAACACATAACTAATGTTCTATATGTTCCTCACATTGACCAAAATCTTCTAAGTGTTGGGTAGTTGATTGAAAAAGGATTCAATATCATATTTGAAGAAAAATGGTGCTTGATCAAAGACTCAAAAGGTAGAGATGTATTCAAAGTAAAAATGAAAGCAAAAAGTTTTGCTCTAAATCTAATGGAGGAGAAGTCAACAATGAACCAATTGCTAGAGACTCTTCAGTACTTTGATGACAACATCGATGATGTTCCAGTTCGTGACATAAGATCTTTATCTAAAATTTATGAAAGGTGCAATATTGCTATATTTGAGTCTTCTGAGTTTAAAGGAGCTGAGAAGGATGACAAGTGGATTGAAGCAATGAGAGAAAAGCAACCCGATGTATTCCAAGTCAAGCGACAAGAGGAGAAAGTCTACATGTTAAAGAAGGCCTCATGTGGTTTTAAACAAACTTCCAGGGCCTGGTACAACAAGGTTGATGGATATCATTTGAAAGAAGAACAGAAGATTGGTGAAGTCAAACTTACTGGGTTTCGACTTTTCTTGTTTATCCTAAATAACCGAACAACCTTTTAAAAAAAAATTTAGAATATATGAATTTTAAATAAAGGCAAGCTCATTCTCAAAGTTTGAGATGTCGTGTCTTAACTTACTGGGCATGACATTTTATTACTTCGAGATGAGAGAGTCTTTAACGTTTGTTTTAATCTATTCGGTCATTTTCAAATTAGCGTTTTTACGAAGAGGGATCGTATTTCAATGTCTTTCAAGCTTTCAATTTTCGACACTAAGATATTAATTAATCAACTAGGTACCAATTTTTGGGCGCTACGAGGGTGCTAATCCCTCCTCGTGCGTAACCGACTCCCGAACCTATTTTTCTTGATTTACGTGGACCAAAATCGTTGTTTAAATAAATCAAACCATTTATTAAAAACAACCACTTTTACAAGGTGATCAATCACACCTAGAAAGATTGGTGGCGACTCCCGTTTTCTTTTTTCTCCAAGTCGATACCTGTTTTTTTAAAAATGGTTACAACAGCTTGGCGACTCCACTGTGGATTCTTATAAGAGAGTCAAGTCACAAGTTGATTAACTTTTGTCTTTTTTCGAAAATTGAGAATTTGGTTTTGATATAAGATCTCTTCATTGCGTTTCACCCGTTTTTCGTACTGTTTTCATCATTTTATTCCTATTTTCTTTAATCGTTTCAAGTTTTTATGCATATATCTTCTCGCATTGCATTGCATGACCGTTGTGGTCACACCCTTATGTGGGAGTGAGAAACTACGCCTTCGTGAGGTTTTCGCCTCCGTGCAGGATAGTGGATCACTTTTGGAATACATCCGTACCTATGGTTTCGTGAGATTTTCATCTCCGTGTAGCCATAGGGAAATGTATTCCCCTGAATTGAACTCGATTCAAATGAGCCTATAATGGGTGAGGATCGAGGAATCTGCTGATTCAGGTACCTCAAACTTTAGAAGCAACCTCATATAGAAAAACCGTAAGAACCCAACTTAGTTAGGATTAAACCTTAGATATTACCCCTATAAACTATCGTTGAGATTTATTGATATCATGCAATACTGACTACTTCTTTTCTTTTGTTTGCATGTCATTTTGCATTTATAAAGGTATCGATTCACAGTCAGTTTCTAAGTTAGGAAGTTTTATTATGGAAAACGGACTTCTTGATAGAGTGGAGGACAATGTCGATGTTCATAAATGGTCAGAGCAAACTCAATTAGAAAAGGGAGACAGTATAGTTATAGGATATGTGTCGGAGCTGCCAGATTATACTCGTATAAGTGTCACACAGAATAATCTCCAATAGCTTAAGGAAATTTGGGATCAGTGGGGCAATGGGACCAAACAGTTATTCTATGATAATTACGGAGATTTACCTTGCTTACTCGATATTCAGGTATATGAGCACTTATTCCGAGCCCTTGCTCAGTTTTGGAACCCGGCGTATAGCTGTTTCACATTTGGAGAAGTAGACTTGGTACCTACCGTAGAGGAGTACACCGCCTTACTTCGTTGTCCCAGGTTTCTGAGTGATAGGATTTATTCTCGAGCTGTTTGTGTCCCTACCTTTTGGAAGAAATTAATGGCCATTACGGGGATGAACGAGTAGTGGGTCACTGCCAGAATTAAAGAGAAAGGTGAGTGCAAGTGCATCTCGTGGGGCGCTTTGAAAATTTTGATTTTGACACACCCTGATGAGACGAAGAAGGTAGACATTTTTGCCTTAAGTTTGTATGGACTGATGGTTTTCCCTAGGGCTTTGGGATATGTGGACGAGGTAACCACGGATCTTTTTCATCGACTCAGCAAAAGGGTCACTTCTGTCCTTGCGATTTTGGCGGAAACATTCAGGTCCTTAGGTGCATGTAGGAGGGCTGGCGCAGGCAGGTTTATAGGATGTGCTCAGTTACTTTTGGCTTGGTTCTATAGTCACTTTCGGTTGATTGATAAGACTGTTTGTCAAGTTTTCTTTGAGAACTACTCCCCAGTGAAAGATATAGTAGCCTCGTCTAGAAAAGTGGATGTGCCGAAGGAGAATTGGATAGCATTACTTCGGAATCTTCAGTCGAAGGATGTGAAATGGAGAGCTCCATGGATAGTTCCTGGTGATATACTTTATCGATGTGGCAGCTTTAATTGGGTTCCCCTTGTTGGGAATTTGGGGTGCCATTGGTTATGCCCTTTTGCTCGTGCTGAGGCAGCATGGATTGAGACAGTTCGTACCAGTGACTCAGGGGTTAGCTCAAAGTGAGTTTGCATACAGAGGAGCCGATTACAAGAGGAAGGTTAGTGAAGTTTCTAGTGCTTGGAACAAGACTTATCGATTGAAGGGAGTGGCATTAATCCTGCTACGACACCGGAATATGTTGAGTGGAGGAGTAGAAGGATTAACGATAATGTCCCTATGACAAAAATGGAGGAAGTTCGACCAATGGAGGAATATTTACAAGTGATACCCTTGGAGCTTGATATCATGAAGCAAGAATTTAAGAGAAAGAATTTGGAACTCGAAAAGAAGATAGAAAAACTTGAGGAGGAGAAGATGTACCTAAGTCTAGATGTCGACCTGCAAAAGAAGGAGGTTGAAAAGGTTAGGAAAGAAAAGAGGAAGGTTGAGGAAGACAGAGATGATTTAAAAGAAAAGTATAAGAAGGCACAAGTATCTTCGAAGCAAGTGGGGTTAGGAAGGTCTTTAGAACAGTGGCAGAAAGAAGTTCTAGAGGAAAAAGTTATAGCCGAATACTGGGAGAAGAAGTGCTAAGAAATGCGGTCGCAGAATTTGACATTAGAGAGAGAGAATAAAGGGTTGAAGACTAAGGTAACTGAGCTTGGAAGATCTCTTCATTGGCATAGAAACCATGATCCTACGGTCGAGTTAGAAGAGCTAAAAAGTAAGGTTGAAGATTTGGAAGCGGCATTACATGGTAGTGAACTTCGGATTGAGCAGTTCGAGGTGCAAGAAGATTGTCTCAAAGAAGAGCTCCATCAAGTTAAAGGTCAAGTCGAGATAGGGATTATATTATTGAGAGGCAATAGCCGGATCCGAGAGGTTCTTGAATCTATTCAAGACTTAGCGATGAAGCGGATGCTTTGAGCATGATGTATGAGTTAACGTCTGATAAAGGTCGAGAGTTAGCCCTTTTATTAGATAAAGTTAGAACTTTGGGCATTAGGGCAAAGGCGTATATGTAATCCATTTATATGTAAAGATATTCTTTTTCTAAATAAAGTTTTCGAAATGAGATTGAATCGAGATCGATACCCTTTTGCATTCATGCATTTGCATTACATTACATCAAAGAAAAGAATATGTTGATTCGAAATTCGATTCATAAATAGAATAGTTTGTCATAAGGAAACGAATTTCTTGATAAAATGGATTCTAGTGTCGTCGTCTGAATATAGTTCAAGTAAACACGACGAGAGAAAGCTGATAATCCACGGAGGAATACATGATGTAATTGCCAGAAATTTAAGCCAACAAAGGTTATCCAAGAGAATGATGAGAGAAAGCTGAAAGTCCACGAAGGAATACATGACTTGATTTAATTGCCAACGAAGATTATCCAAGAGCCTACACTTTTTGATGAGTATTATGAAGATAAGCGAGCAAGAGATCGAGGCTCAGATTAAGCAACAAGGAGCTAGCAGAGGCATCTTTTAGAGAATTTATAGGATTCGACCATGAAGAAAAGATCAACGTTTACTTGGACTATGAAGGGCAAGACCGCATATGTAATCTATTTTCATGTAAAGAAATCTGTTTTCTAGAAAAGTTATTCTAATGGAATTGAATTCAAGATCAACATCTCCTTTTCTTTTTACATTCATGCATTTGCATTACATCACATCATATGCATTCAAAATTATAGAAAGACCCTAATTAGTTAAAGTTTACTTCCAGAGAGGTAGAAAAGGAAAATCTGGAAATCACACATCCCTACGGCACTCGCACTAAAACTAAGAGTATGGATCAAAGGTTCGAACAATTGCAAAAGTTTATGCAAGACCAATTGCAATAGCAGTTGGCTAAGATGCAGAATGACATGAGGGAACAAATACTAGAGGTTCAGAGGAGTATGACAGCCGAAATGGCTCAGCTTCTAAGGGCCACTGATAAAGGGAAGACCCCCATGGCTATCACTGATGAGGAGGATGAAGATCATCCTCTAGGTTTCACTCCGCCACGTGTGCCACTACAAATTGAGGTACCTCTTAGAAGGTCATCTGTTACTGTAAGACCTCAACATGGGCCAGTTGATGCTGGAATCCCCGTGAATTTCCCATCTGGGTCGGGAAATAACGTAGGCGATAGCCTGATCAACCCTGTTACTCCTGATCTAGATATGATGGAGAGGGAAAGAATGGCAACTGAATCCTCAAAACAGTTGGAGGATCGTTGCAAGTGGTTGGAAGAGAAATTTAGGGTTTTGGAAGGCGCTAGCAATCATCAAGGGATTGATGCCAAAGACTTAAGTTTGGTCCCAGACTTGGTGCTTCCTCATAAATTTAAGATGTCGGAGTTTGAAAAGTATAACGGGACTACTTGCCCAGAGGCACACATAACAATGTTTTGTAGGAGAATGACTGGGTATGTGAACAATAATCAACTATTGATCCATTATTTTCAAGACAGCTTAGTAGGAGCAGTGGCTAGGTGGTACAATCAGTTAAGTCGTGCAAGAATCGGTTCATGGAGAGATCTTGCACAACCCTTCATGCAACAGTACAACCATGTGACTGATATGACGCCAGACAAGATCACACTTCAAAATATGGAGAAGAAGCCTAATGAAAATTTTAGGCAATACGCACAATGATGGAGGGAAGTAGCAATGCAAGTACAGCCACCACTGTTGGAAAAGGAGACCACCATGTATTTATCAACACTCTGAAGGCGCCATTCATCACTCACATGATTGGAAGCACCACGAAAAGTTTCACGGATATAATTATGGCAGGAGAGATGATTGAGAATGCCGTAAGGGGTGGTAAAATTGAGGGGGAAACGACTAAAAGATCAGCCCCAAGGAGAAAGGACAATGAGGTGAATAGTCTCAACTCGAGGGCAATCACAGTTGGTCAACCCAAAGCAGCTATGGTCGAACAACAAAATACCCAAAGACAGGAATCGGGCCTAAGACAGAATTCGGAAAGAATACAATTTACGCCTATCCCTGTGACGTATCGTGAGCTTTATCAAAGCTTGTATGATGCACATGCCATTGCTCCATTTCACTTGAAACCACTACAGCCACCCTACCACAGATGGTATGATGCAAATGCTAAATGTGAATATCATGCGGGAATACCGGGGCATTCGATCTAAAACTGCATAGGATTCAAGAAGGCCGTAGAGAGGTTTATCAAGATGGGGGTTGTGAAATTCGACAGTACCTCTAATGCAAAAAATCCGTTACTAGATCATGGCAATCAAGGAGTGAATGCCATTGATGAAACAATAGAAGGAAAAATCAAGGAAGATATTGCTGAAGTGAAGACTCCCATGAAAGTAGTATGGGAGGAAATGGTGAATAGAGGTATGTTGACCTCTGGAAAAGGTAGAAGAGGAATAGAGAATTATTGTGAATTCCATGGAGAGGTGGGTCATATGATCCAAAATTGTGAGGAGTTCAAGGCCATGGTGCAAAGCCTTATGTTTGACAAAGAGCTACAGATTTTTAAGGGTAGTTCTTGCAAAAGACAAATATGTGTGCTGGAAAATGAACAACAAGGAACCAGCCGACCAAGAATTATTATTTTCTTACCGGGGAATAAGGAAGTGGAGACACGAACTGGGCCCAAGATCGTCATCCATAAACCCACTCCTTTCCCTTACAAGGATGACAATAGGGTGTCATGGAGCTATGATTGTAGTGTAACAGTACCTGAGGGGGAGAGCATAGCCAGTGCATCTAGGAGCGAGAAAAATGAAGGTCCCCATAAACGAAGTGGGAAGCGCTATAATGGGGGGGACATCAGAGTGGAGCCCACGAAAGCAAAGGATGTTGACGTTGAGAAGAAGAAAGAGGTTGAAATCCCTGTCAAGGAGCCAGTAAAGGAAGAGGAGGCTAAGAAGTTTCTAAAATTCCTTAAGCATAGCGAGTACAGTGTGGTCGACCAGTTGCATAAGCAGCCGGCGCGTATATCAGTATTAGCCTTACTTCTGAGTTCTGAAGTACATCGGGATGCATTGTTGAAGGTACTTAACGAAACATATGTCACTCACGACATATCTGTTAACAAGTTGGACTGGTTGGTAAATAACATCAGTGCGGACAATTTCATCTACTTTAATGATGATGAAATTCCACCCGGGGGCATAGGGTCAACCAAAGCCTTGCACATCACTACTCGGTGTAAGGGATACACGCTGTCAAGTGTATTCGTTGATAACAGGTCTGCTTTAAATGTTCTTCCATTATCGACATTGAATGGATTACCCATTGACGGTTTGCATATGAAAACATGTCACAACATGGTAAGAGCCTCTGATGGAACTAAAAGGAAAGTGATGGGACGAATCGACATCCCTTTGGAAATTGGGCCAAATACATATGAAGTTGATTTCTTGGTAATGGATATTAAGCCCATCGCACCAAAAATTTAAGTTAGTAACAGATGGACGGTTAATAACCATCAACACGGAGGAAGACATTATAGCAGCAGTCACTAGTAAGGCCCCTTATGTCGAGGCGAATGAAGAAGCTATTGAGTGTTCTTTTCGCTCTTTAGAAATCATCAATGCAACCTTCATTTTGGAAGGAAGTGAGGTGCCGGTACCCAAAATGTCTAGAGCCACAAGGATGGCCCTGCAAATGATGATGGGAAAAGAGGCATTACCGGGAAAAGGACTAGGAAGACAGTTGCAAGGAGGGATTCAAATCCCAAAACTGATTGAGAAGAAAGATCGCTTTGGTTTGAGCTTTAAGCCAGACCATAAGCATAAAAAGCAGGAGATGGAAGGGCGCCAAGCGAGAAGGAAGGCTGTAACACCTCCACGCCCGAAACCGTCACCGGAGTCAAGCTTGAGGTGTTACTAAACTTATCTTACCTTTTAAACAACTCTAAACCACTTATTTTAATTTTTGGAATAAACTATTTTTCTGCGTCATGGTTGCTTAAAAATTCATTTCTCGAGTTTCAAAACTCAAAATTAAGATCTGTAATTTTTTTCTAAAACTAGACTCATATATCTATCTACTAATTTTTTTCTAGAATTTTTGACTTGGCCAATTAGTACAGTTTATTAGTTAAAATTTCCCCTGTTTCAAAACTCAACTACACTGACTTCTTCTTACTACGAGCCATGTTTCTTCCTGTAAAAAATTCATATGACTAAGCTATTTGTTTCTCTCAAAACTAGATTCAACAAGGATTCTAACCATATAAATTACACCTTCTAATTAGTTTTGTACAATTTATGGTGAATTTCAAAAGTTGAAACAGGGGATCCAGAAATCGCTCGACCTGTTTCACTAAAACTCAGATATCTCATAAAATATAATACCTTTACCTGTTTTGCTTATTCCATAAGAAAATATACATAATAAGATTTAATTTCATATATTATTCATCTTCAAACTATGTTTCTAAAAGTTTTAGTGATTTTTCAAAGTTACGTCATTTACATTACTTGAATCTTTTTTAGGTTACTTTCACATTTTTCATAATTTTATGTGATAATCATCAATCAATCATACATATTAATAAATATGTATATCATCGGCTATTTTATTAGCTAATCACTAGCAAGTATTTACACATCATTCATTGTTCATATTATACCAAAAGTAGCTAAGTTTCTATACATGCCATACCCAAAACAAAACGTCTAGTTATACCGAAGTTATTTCTTTGATAGTGTGATCGGCCTCCGACATTTCCTTCGATCCCGAGTGACTAGATAAGTACTATAAGAAGAAGAAAATAAAGAGATTAAGCACTAGGCTTAGTAAGCTTACAAGCAAATAAATCACAACATTCAACATAATGGATAATTATGCATAATATCATCTAACATCATAAATTTCTTTACTTCTCAATTTTTATCTTCTTCTTTATTCCCTTACCTTCTTTCTTACCCGACCTTTCCTTTTCATAAGTATAATCTACTTTTCTTTTGCTGTTAATTCACTGTAATTTAACTCGTATCCTGACCCGTTGAACCACTCGGAATACTAAGGATACTAGGTCGTTCTGTCTCATCAATATCTCGCCAATGCCATGTCTTTGACATGGATTTACATGAATTATTCTGTCTCCAATGCCATATATAATATGGACTTACATGGCTCAATCCTGTCTCCAAAGCCATATTTCTAATATGGACTTACATGGCTTATTTCATTACATCTGTCAACCCTAATATCCTAACATTCCTAGAGTTCAACAGGGCTTTCTAACACTTTTCCTCTGTCACTCCACCTTAAATTCGACTTTACATATTTTCATAACATAAGTATATAAATTCTGGAAATTGACAATAATAATGTAAAATAAAAGAATATTGCATTTATTTACTGTAACTTACCTTGATACAAAATGTGACTAAACTTTACAATTTAGTCCTTTACTTTTTCTTTTCCCCGATCTACTCCTGAATTTCATTCTTCTTGATCTATAATAGCAAATTTAACTTATTTAATGTCAACATTTATTAAAACAGTCCTTGACCCAAACTTTTGCAAAATTATATTTTTACCCCTAAACTTTCACATATTTGCACTTTTGCCCCAAGGCTCGTAAATTAAACTTCATCCTATTTTCTTATGTTTTATGACATGCTGATCATTTTTCCCTTCTATGGCAATATCAAAATCACACTCTAACATATACTTATGACTATTGGTATTTTTTTCCAATTTAAACCCTTTTACTCGTTTTCACTTAAAACCGAGTAGCATAAGTTGTTTAACATAATTTAAAACCTCATATTCTATCATAAAACACCAAAATACACAAATTTCAGCCATGGGTATTTTTCCAAATATGAACCCTAGGCTGAATTATTGCTAGAATAAGCTTAATCAAGTTAATGGACTCCAAAATGTAAAGATCATTAAAAACGGGGCTTGGAATCACTTACTATGAAGCTTGAAAGTTGAAGAAACCCCAGCTATGGAGGAGAGAAAAAATTGGCAGAAACTAATTGAGAAGATGACCATTTTTGTGTTATTTTTCCCTATTTAATTCATTTAATATCCAAATGACCAAATTACCCCTCCTTACTAAACATTCAAAAATTCCTTCCATGTCCTAATTTTTGTCCATGAACTTAAAATTGGTCAAATTGTTATTTAAACCCTCCTAATTAATGTTCCAAAGTAATTTCATACTAAAAAACTTCTAGAATGCAAGTTTTGCAAATTATTCAATTTAGTCCCTAACCTCAACTTAAGCACTTTATGCATGGAATTTCATCACGAAATTTTCACACAATCATGCAATCATACCATGAACCTTAAAATAATAATAAAATAAAATTTTCTACCTCGGATTTGTGGTTTCGCAACCACTATTCCGTTTAGGCCCTATTTTGGGATGTTACATTTCTCCCCCATTTTAGGGATTTTCGTCCCGAAAATCTTACCTGTGAAGAGATTTGGGTACTATTTTCGCATAGCCTCTTCGGGTTCCCATGTAGCCTCATCTACCCCGTGTCTATTCCATAGTACTTTCACAAGTGCAATACTTTTATTCCTTAATTGCTTTACCTCTCGAGCTAGAATCTTTACCGGTTCTTCACCTTAAGTCATGTCTAGCTGAATCTCAACCTCTGTCTGAGAAATCACATGTGACGGATCTGAATGATAACGACGTAGCAAAGACACATGAAATACATTATGAATCTTCTCTAACTCAATCGGCAAAGCTAACCGATATGCTAATGGTCCGACTCTCTCAATTACTTCAAACGGTCCAATAAAACGTGGACTTAGTTTGCCTTTCTTGCCAAATCTGAGAACTTTCTTCCATGGGGATACTTTCAAAAAAACTTTGTCACCAACTTGATATTCGATCTCTTTTCTTTTTAAATCGCATATGACTTCACTTGTCTAAGTCGCTTTTAAACAATTTCTGATAACTTTCACTTTTTCTTCTGTTTCTTTAACTAGATCAACCCCGTAAATATGGCTTTCTTTAAGCTCTGTCCAATATAAAGGTGTACGGCATTTACGTCCATACAAAGCTTCATAAGGTGTCATCTTCAAACTTGACTGGTAACTATTATTATAGGCAAACTCTACCAACGGTAAGTATTTTTTCCAACTACCTTTAAATTCTAATACACAACATCTAAGCATATCTTCAAGTACCTGAATAACTCTCTCTGACTGACCGTCGGTTTGAGGATGGAAAGTTGTACTAAAACTCAACTTTGTGCCCAAATCCTCTTGTAATTTCTTCCAAAACCGTGAAGTAAATCTTGGATCTCTGTCTGAAATGATCGATAATGGTACCCCATGTAGCCTGACTATCTTTGAAATATACGACTCCGCCAACTTGTCAAGTGAATAATCCATACGAACTGGGATAAAATGAGTCGACTTCGTTAACTTATCAATCAAAACCCATACTGCATCTTTCTTTCTCGGTGTAAACGGTAATCCTGTCACAAAATCCATAGTAACTCGATCCCATTTCCATTTTGGAATTAGCACAGGCTACAATAATCCTGAGGGTACCTGATGTTCGGCCTTTACCTGTTGACAAATCAAGCATCTAGAAACAAACTCTGAAATATCTCTTTTCATTCCTACCCACCAATATAATTTTTCAAATCATTATACATTTTTGTCTTGCTGGATGAATAGATAAAGGATCGCTATGTGCTTCTGTAAAATCTTCCGAATAAGCTCATCATTCTTTGGTACACATATTCGTCTCTAAACATCAAACAACCATCGAACCAATCCAAATCGATTCTATGCCCGACTCACATTGAGCTCTTTTAGCTTGTAACTCATTATCATCTTTCGAGCTTCACAAATCTCTTCAAGAAATACCGGTTTAGCTCTCAATTCAGCTAAAATAGAACCATCATCGACATGGCTAAATTGGTATTCAAAGCTCGCAATGTAAATAAAAGTTTCCTACTTAAAGCGTCAGCAACTACATTTGCCTTACCTGGGTGATAATCAATCACTAACTCATAATCTTTAAGCAAGTCCAACCATCTTCTTTGCCTCAAATTCAAATCTTTTTGAGTCATCAAGTATTTCAAGCTTTTATGATCGGTAAATATCCTGCACCTTTCACCATACAAATAATGTCTCCAAATCTTCAATGCAAATACAATAGCACTAGCTCTAAATCATGTGTCGGATAATTTTTCTCATGTGGCTTCAATTGTCTAGAGGCATAAGTAATTACCTTTCCTTCTGCATGAGTACACAACCGAGCCCATTCAAGGATGCATCATCAGTAAATCACAAATTCTTTACTCGGTTAAATTTGTACTAAGATAGGAGCTTCCGTCAACAATGCCTTTAACTTGTCAAAACTTTGTTGGCACTTCTCATTCCATTCAAACTTAACATCCTTAGTAGCAGGTCTAAACAACGGGTAGCTATCATGGAAAATCCCTCCACAAATCGTCTATAATATCCGCAAGACCAAGAAAACTTCTAACTTCCGATACATTTCTAGGAGGCTTCCAATCAACAATGGCTAAAATCTTGCTCAGTATCAACCTTAATACCTTCACGAGACAATATGTCCAAGAAAACCAACTTCGTAACGAACTCACTTTTCTTTGAACTTGGCATACAACCGATTATCTCTCGAATTTGTAAACTGTTCTCAAATCTGTACATACTCGATCTCATCATGAGAATAAATCAAAATATCATCAATGAACACAACTACAAACTTATCTAAATACGATCTGAAAATTCGGTTCATTAAGTCCATGAAAATGGCAGGAGCATTAGTCAAGCCAAATGGCATCACAAGGAACTCATAATGACCATACCTAGTCCGAAAAGCAGTCTTCAGGACATCTGACTCTTTAACTCGCAACTGATAGTATCCGGATCTCAAATCTATCTTGGAAAACACAGTAGCTCCCTTCAATTGATCAAACAAATCATCAATTCTAGGCAATGGATACTTGTTCTTTACTGTTACCTTGTTAAGTTGCCGATAATCTATGCATAATCTCATCGATCCGTCTTTCTTTTTCACAAATAGCACTGGTGCACCCCATGGTGAACTACTGGGTCTTACCAAGCCTTTATCTGTTAATTCCTGCAACTGAGCTTTCAATTCTTTCAATTCCAACGGAGCCATTCTATAAGGAGCAATAGAAATGGGCGTGGTACCTGGAATCAACTCAATACCAAACTTAACTTCTCTAACAGAGGCAAACACGGTAGTTCTTAGGAAACACATCGGAAAACTCACATACCACGCACTCGATTCAATTTTCAATTCGGATCTTTAGTGTTTAACACAAAAGCAAGATAAGCTTCATACCCTTTTCTCAAACATTTCGCGAGACATATATGAAATTATGGAAATAAACTATCGACTCTTCCAATTAACCCAAGAATTTCACCATTTTCACACTTCAACTCAATGAATTTCTTTCCACAATTCACTATCACATCATGTGTAGTCAACCAATCCATACCAAGAATCACATCATACTCATCAAATGGAAATAGCATGAGATCGGTAGGAAAAGCAGTAGCCTCTAATCATTAAAGGACAATTTCTACATACTTTATTTACTAATACATGCTTGCCTAATGGATTTGATACTTTAATCACAAATTCGTAGATTCTATAGGCATACTTATACTAGGCATCAATTTCATACAAACATAAGAATGAGTCGAACCCGGATCAATCAGAGCAATGACATTAATATCATGTAGAGAAAATGTACCCGTAATCACATCGGGAGGATGCCTCTTCGCATGCACGAATAGCATAAGTCCTTGCAGGGCTCTAACATCCGGTCTCACACCGAATCTCTAAAGGTACCTCACACTTGCTCCTACTCCGGTTGCCTCGGTGATCGCCTCTAGTAGGAGCATTTAGGATCTAGCATTCGTGTTACTTCTCGGCTAGCCACTACGGACATTCTCGTACAAAATGATCTGGAGACCACATTTATAGCAAACATTTTCGCTTTGCCCGACAAGGACCATAATGAAGTCTACCACACCGTGGACACCACGATCTACATCTAACATTACCTACACTCGTAGTCGAGGTGGTCCGAGCCTTCGGATCTTTAAATCTGCTACCTCTATTCGACTAGATTGCCTGCCGAAAAGCTAGATCCGTAGAAAACTCTTTGGGCCTCTTGGATGTAGCCTGAAATGATCTGCTCATCTGTCTCTTCTTTGTATCTTGTGTCTCTATCTCAACTTTGCCTTTTCCTTTTAACAGCTCCTCTGCCTTACAGGCTCTCTCAACTAAAATAACGAACTCTTTTATTTCTAGGACACCCACTGACAGTCGGATATCATCATTTAACCCATCCTCAAACCTTTTACACATGATAGCCTCTGTGGACACACATTCTCGAGCATATTTACTAAGCCTGACAAATTCGCGCTCATAATCGGTCACTGTCGTAGTACCTTGTTTCAATTCCAGGAATTCCTTTCTTTTCTGGTCAATAAACCTCTGACTGATGTACTTTTTACGAAATTCCTCCTGAAAGAAATCCCAAGTGACCCTCTCCTTTGGTACAACTGATACAAGTGTCTTCCACCAGTAGTAGGCTGAGTCTCTAAGAAGTGATACTACAAATTTCATACATTCCTCGGGTGTACAAGATAATTCGTTAAAGACTCTGATAGTATTTTCTAACCAAAATTCTGCTCTTTCTGCATCATCATCTTTTGTTGCTCGGAACTCTTCTACCCCTTGTTTCCTGATTCTATCAACTGGTGGCTTTTTTCTTACTACTGTACTTGTGACTGGGGAAGCTTGAGCTACATGGGTAGCCTGAGAATCATGAGGGGGTGGAGGTCTAACTGCCGGATTCGTACGAACGAACTCGGCAAACAAATCATTCAAAGCTCGGAAGAGAGCTTCGAGTCACTCCTCCCGATCAACTATTCTGGCCTATTCTCGGATGGCGCTGCCCTTCCGTGGGAGCAAAGCATTACTTTCTACATCATCATCACCAGCTCGTCCGGGATCCATTACTATAAAACAAAATATTTAAAAATCGTCAGGAGTCGTCACACTATCAAAATACAAGTATGGCATGTATAGCTAGACTTTTTCTCACACTAACTGTTCCGAGAACTGACTAAACCTGCTCTGATACCAATAATGTAACACCTCCGTGCCCGAAACCGTCACCGGAGTCAAGCTTGAGGTGTTACTAAACTTATCTTACCTTTTAAACAACTCTAAACCACTTATTTTAATTTTTGGAATAAACTGTTTTTCTACATCATGGTTGCTTAAAAAATCATTTCTCGAGTTTCAAAACTCAAAATTAAGATCCGTAAATTTTTCCCGAAACTAGACTCATATATCTATCTACTAATTTTTTTCTAGAATTTTTGACTTGGCCAATTAGTACAGTTTATTAGTTAAAGTTTCCCCTGTTTCAAAACTCAACTACACTGACCTCTTCTTACTACGAGCCATGTTTCTTCCTGTAAAAAATTCATATGACTAAGCTGTTTGTTTCTATCAAAACTAGATTCAACAAGGATTCTAACCATATAAATTACACCTTCTAATTAGTTTTGTACAATTTATGGTGAATTTCAAAAGTTGAAACAGGGGATCCAGAAATCGCTCTGACCCTGTTTCACTAAAACTCAGATATCTCATAAAATATAATACCTTTACCTGTTTTGCTTATTCCATAAGAAAATATACATAATAAGCTTTAATTTCATATATTATTCATCTTCAAACTATGTTTCTACAATTTTTAGTGATTTTTAAAAGTTACGTCATTTCTGTTACTTGAATCTGTTTTTAGGTTACTTTCACATTTTTTATAATTTTCATGTGATAATCATCAATCAATCATACATATTAATAAATATGTATATCATCGGCTATTTTATTAGCTAATCACTAGCAAGTATTTACACATCATTTATTGTTCATATTATACCAAAAGTAGCTAAGTTTCTATACATACCATACCCAAAACAAAACGTCTAGTTATACCGAGTTATTTCTTTGATAGTGTGATCGGCCTCCGACGTTTCCTTCGATCCCGAGTGACTAGATAAGTACTATAAGAAGAAGAAAATAAAGAGATTAAGCACTAGGCTTAGTAAGCTTACAAGCAAATAAATCACAACATTCAACATAATGGATAATTATGCATAATATCATCTAACATCATAAATTTCTTTACTTCTCAATTTCTATCTTCTTCTTTATTCCCTTACCTTCTTTCTTACGACCTTTCCTTTTCATAAGTATAATCTACTTTTCCTTTGTTGTTAATTCACTGTAATTTAACTCGTATCCTGACCCGTTGAACCACTCGGAATACTAAGGATACTAGGGTCGCTTCTGCTCTATCAATATCTCGCCAATGCCATGTCTTTGACATGGACTTACATGAATTATTCTGTCTCCAATGCCATATATAATATGGACTTACATGGCTCAATCTGTCTCCAAAGCCATATTTCTAATATGGACTTACATGGCTCATTTCATTACATCATCACAACCCTAATATCCTAACATTCCTAGGGTTCAACCGGGCTTTTAACACTTTTCCTCTGTCACTCCACCTTAAATTCGACTTTACATATTTTCATAATATAAGTATATAAATGCTGAAATTGACAATAATAATGTAAAATAAAAGAATATTGCATTTATTTTTGTAACTTAACTTGATACAAAATGTGACTAAACTTTACAATTTAGTCCTTTACTTTTCTTTTCCCGATCTATTCACGAATTTCGTTCTTCTTGATCTATAATAGCAAATTTAACTTATTTAATATTCACATTTATTAAAACAGTCCTTGACCCAAACTTTTGCAAAATTATATTTTTACCCCTAAACTTTCACATATTTGCACTTTTGCCCCAAGGCTCGTAAATTAAACTTCATCCTATTTTCTTATGTTTTATGACATGCTGATCATTTTTCCCTTCTATGGCAATATCAAAATCACACTCTAACATATACTTATGACTATTGGTATTTTTTCCAATTTAAGCCCTTTTACTCGTTTTCACTTAAAACCGAGTAGCATAAGTTGTTTAACATAATTTAAAACCTCATATTCTATCATAAAACACCAAAATACACAAATTTCAGCCATGGGTATTTTTCCAAATATGAACCCTAGGCTGAATTATTGCTAGAATAAGCTTAATCAAGTTACCGGGACTCCAAAAACGTAAAGATCATTAAAAACGGGGCTTGGAATCACTTACTATGAAGCTTGAAAGTTGAAGAAACCCCAGCTATGGAGGAGAGAAAAAATCGGCAGAAACTAATTGAGAAGATGACCATTTTTGTGTTATTTTTCCCTATTTAATTCATTTAATATCCAAATGACCCAATTACCCCTCCTTACTAAACTTTCAAAAATTCCTTCCATGTCCTAATTTTTGTCCATGAACTTAAAATTGGTCAAATTGTTATTTAAACCCTCCTAATTAATATTCCAAAGTAATTTCATACTAAAAAACTTCTAGAATGCAAGTTTTGCAAATTATTCAATTTAGTCCCTAACCTCAACTTAAGCATTTTATGCATGGAATTTCATCACGAAATTTTCAAACAATCATGCAATCATACCATGAACCTTAAAATAATAATAAAATAAATTTTTCTACCTCGGATTTGTGGTTTCGCAACCACTATTCCGTTTAGGCCCTATTTTGGGATGTTACAAAGGCGCTTTTGAACGGAGGAGGAGTGGAGTGGGAACCGATGACATTCCCACCTATATCCAAATCCTTTAAGTCAAGAGGGTTACTGATAGAAGAGAGTCATCAAATTAATGCTGTGCACGATGAAGGATTGGAGCAAGGAAGTTTCGAGGACATTCGCCCTTACGAGCCAGGGAGCTCTCTGAATAATTGGACTGCTGAAGACCTTTCTGTAGTCTTTAGGAATTTTTAAGAGTAATTCCCGAAACATGTCTATTACTCTAAGGCCTAGGAGTAGTAAGATTACATTTGTGAAAATGGGCCTATGTTCATCTATTATTATTTAAATAAAACATAACTTTTATCGATTTTAAACAAGCATTGTTTCATTTTTATCAACCAATATTCTTTTAAATTTAGGCGATTCTTATTCTTTTATTCATAGCACATAAACAATCATTCTTAGATTCATTCATTCTTTGTATATTCTTTCATACCCCACAGGTCTCTAGATATCAATGATATGAGCACTGATACTGCCACTCTTGATTTCTCTTATGAACAAGACATGTGTTTAGGGGAATCTCAGGATGTTGAAGATGTTCAAGATTGTGACGTATCCCTCGATCTGTTAAGAATGGTAAAGCAGGAGGAGAAACAAATCACGCCACATGAGAAAGAGGAAATAGAGAATATATCCCTAGAGGAAGGGAAGGAGTTGAAAATTGGAACACTGATTACCGAGGACACAAGGCATAGTCTGGTTGAGTTACTTCAAGAGTTTAAGGATATCTTCGCCTCCTCTCCATTCCACATCCTTAATGTATATAACATTCTTGTAAGTACGATTTCACAATTTACTTATTAATGCTCACATCAATCTGTTCACACAAGTCATAGTCACTCAATTATTTATAATTCGAGCTACAGAGCTCAAAATTAAGATCCGTAAATTTTTCCTAAAACTAGACTCACATATCATTCCACCATAAAATTTAAAGAATTTTTGGTTTAGCCAATTAGTACAGTTTATTCATTTAAGTTTCCCATGTTTCACTATCCAACAGTTCTGACCTCTCTTCACTAAAAATTAATTAGAGTCTCAAATTTATATGCTTAGAATCCTTAATGAGTCTATTTTCAATAGAAATCAATGGGAACATTATCCGAGTTTTGTACTGTAATATTTCAGTGGTGTCAGAAACAGTGATTCGAGATCACTAAATCCGACGACTATGTTTAGAAATTTTAACAAATAATAATTATAGGCTAAGTGCGAACTTAAAAGAATTGTTTTTAATTAGTGAATTTTGCGATTTTAAAAGAATTAATCAAGTAAATTTGATTGAAAATGAGGTATCGAGACCTCGGATTTATAAACCGAGCCATAAATATTTTTATAAATATTTATGGAGTGTTATTAAGTTAGTATTAAAGTTTCGTTAGAAAATTTTAACGTTTGGTTAGTCAATTAATTAAAAAGGACTAAATTGAAAATAGTGTGAAATTTATTAAATTATGATTAAATAGTTTAAGTGATTAAAAAGGAGGGATTTAAAAGGCAATTGGACCCAAATTGTATGGGCTGAACGGTTGGGCAAGAAAATCAGCAAAAAAGACAAGGAGAAACAAGGGCAAAATGGGAAATTTTGCAAATTAAACATATAAAACAAGACAAATTTGAAAAATCTAGAGATATCATCATTTTTCTTCAGCAAAAACGCCATGGGAGGTCTGAAAGCTACTGGTTTTTCATACTTTGACATATGTGAGTTCAATTCTTACCCTTTTCTTTGAGATTTTTATGTTTTTGTGACTTTTACAATTAGGTCCAAGTATTTAATTCATTAGTTTTTGATTTTATGAACAAAATTAAAAGCTATCATCGATAAGTGTTAGCTGTTTATGATGAAATAAAATGAATTTGAAGCTTTGATTTTGTTGTTTGATGATTTTATCAAGTAATTTCAATAGAAATTGATTTTAGGACCTAATTGTGAAAAAGTTGTGAATTAAGGTTTAGTGTTAAAATTCTGATTTTTAAAGATTGTGTAATAGTTTAGAATGATGGAATAAAATGTTAATTGATAAAATTAGCTTAATAGATGGGCTAATTGAGCAAGGACTGAATGGTATGACCTTTGAAATTTAGAGGAAAAATAGTAATAAACATCTTGAACTAAAACAATATTGGACAGCAGAAGTAGACTAACTTTGAAAAATCACCATAAATTTTAGAAATCGAATTAGAAGAAGAATAAATTATGAAATTAAAGATTATTGAGTCTAGTTTTTCATAGAAGAAACGGTATAAGCAATGGATTTGTAAATTATGAGATATAATGAATTTTGTGAGACAATGTTAGAATGAATTCGGGTTCCCCTGTTTTGACTTTGGAAAATCACAAAAAATTGGAGAAAATTAATTAGAGTCTCAAATTTATATGCTTAGAATCCTTAATGAGTCTATTTTCAATAGAAATCAATGGGAACATTATCCAAGTTTTTTACTGTGATATAATTAATTTTTAGTTAAGAGAGGTCAGAACTGTTGGATAGTGAAACATGGGAAACTTAAATGAATAAACTGTACTAATTGGCTAAACAAAAAATTATTAAAATTTTATGGTGGAATGATATGTGAGTCTAGTTTTAGGAAAAATTTACGGATCTTAATTTTGAGCTCTGTAGCTCGAATTATAAATAATTGAGTGACTATGACTCGTGTGAACAGATTGATGTGAGCATTAATAAGTAAATTGTGAAATCGTACTTACAAGAATGTTATATACATTAAGGATGTGGAATGGAGAGGAGGAGGAGGAAAAATATATATATGAATATTCAGTTAGCATGGCTAATTTGCATGTTTTAAGCTCATGGACTAAATTGAATAAAAGTAAAACTTTAGGGGGTAATTTTGTAAAAATGTCAAAAATGTCTAAATTGAAGGGAATAAATTGTTTTATTATCTAAATTAATAAATTTAATGAAATTATCAATTTAAGATTGGGTGAAATTTGGGAAAATGGTAAATTACCAATATGCCCCTAAATCTTGGTATTTCTGCAATTTAGTCAGGTAGGTTCGGATACCCTGAATGAGCATGTAAATATGAAAATTTAAGTATTGTATCGTATTTTATATGATATTTTGAATTGAATATATGAAAAGGATGTTACACGAAACATGAAAATGAATACTAAATAATATAAATTAATTGAAATTATTCTGAAAATTTCGGTAATGCCTCGTATCCTATCCCGATCTCAGGTACAAGTATGGGGTATTACATTTACTACATGTAAGCTTAATTCTTGATTATTTCTTGTAATTTTTGTGTTTTTGAGACTTTTACAACTAGGTCCTCTTGTTTAATTTATTAGTTTTTGATTTCATGGATAATTTTGAAAGTTTCTATGAATAAGTGCTGAAATTTTATGATGATTTATCATGGAATTGAGGTTTTAATTTTATTATATGATGATTTCATGAAGAGATTTTTATAGAAATCAATTTTTACGATCTAATTGTAAAAGTTGTTAGAATTAGGGATTTGTGATGAAATTTTGAGTTTTAAAGGCTTTGAAGTAGTTTATAATGTCTTGATAAAGTGTTATTTGAGAGGAATTAGCTCAATCAATGAATTAATTGAGCAAGGACTAAATTATAAAAACTAAAAAGTTTGGGGTAATAGTGTATTTTTGAAAATTTAAGGGCATAAATTGTGAAGTAGAATAGAATTGAAATGAAGGCTAATGAAGGAATGATTTAATTATAGATCAAGAAAACGAAGTGAATCGTGGAAATGAGAAATTACAAGAATAGTCCCTGAATTTCTACGACTTTTGCAAATTAGCCCAGGTAAGTTCATATGAAAAAGTTCAATGTTTTCTTATGGAAATCTTAGGATTTCTAAGGTATCTTATTGTAGATGAATACTATCAAATTGTATTAATTACTAAATAATGTTTAACTAAAAGTACCAATTAGTTGGAACAATGGTTTTGAGTGCTTTCATTTTATGACCATGATGAATTGATGGAAAAGATGTGATATGTGCTTCCGTATAATACCATAGTTGGGCTATGGCATCGGTGTGATGTGATAATGTGATTCCGTATAAGACCATAGCTGGGATATGGCATCGGTATGATATGTGATCCTTGTAAGACCATGGCAGGGCTATAGCTTTAGTGTGTGATATGTGACTATGTGCAAGTCCATGGTTTACCATGGCAATGTGATAATGAAGTACTCAATTCCATTAGTGTTCCCTAATTTGACTATGAAAGTAAATTAGAAATGGGCCCAAATGAGTTAAAATTTGTGAATAGCAACATGGAAATTATTCATATGAACTTATTAATGATTTTGTGATTTATAGGAAGATTTAGTTAAATTATAAGATATATAATTGTGTACAATGTTTGGTAAGATTTATTTTTCTATGCCTATGAGCTTATTAAGCTTTTATAAGCTTACTTGTGTATGTTATTTGTTTTGTAGATTGACTTATATACATATGGAGGATCGGATCTACATCAAGAATCACACTATCCAGATTTACTCCGGTAGATTTTGTTAAACAACTTTTTGATTTATATGGCATGTATAGGGGTTGATTTGATAATGTAATAGTATGAATGATTAAGTATGCAAAGTAAGTTGAATATGGTGTTTTGTGTTTGAAAATGAAATATACATGTTTCGGCTTGAAATAATTGTTTGGTTGGACTCTATTAGTGTATAATTATGTTTAAGTGTAGGTAATGGATGAAAGGGTGAGAAAAGTGGCCTAAAACGGACTATTTTCGTCTACATGGTTAGACACACGGGCGTGTGTCTAGGCCGTGTGTGACACACGGTAAGCCCACGGGCGTGTGATATGACCGTGTGTCCCTTGCATCCTTAAATGTAAAGTCAGGATAGTACACAGGCAAAAGACACGGCCGTGTGTCTTGGTCGTGTGAAGGACACGGGTTTCAAGCATGGTTGCGTGTTATAATCGTGTGAAAATGGCTTAAAAATGATGAAAAATCAGTTTACCACACGGCCTAGCCACATGGGCGTATGCGCAGGCCATGTGCCCCTTTGATGCTTAAGAAATTACAAGTCAGAATTCCACACGGGTTGGCCAGATGACCATGGGATCCCCACGGGCTAGCCACATGGCCATGTCCCAGGCCATACGGGCGTGTGCCCCTATCTTCAAGGTAAAATTTCCAAATTTGCCAGTTTAGTCCCGAACCACTTCCAAAGCATGTATTGAGTCCTGTAGGCCCATATTAGAGACTTTATCATAAAATTTGAAAAGTTTTAATTTAGAATGCAAATTTTTTACTTGGTTTTATACGAATGCTAGTGTATAAGTCCAGTAATGCCTCGTAACCCTGTTTCGGTAACGGATATGGGTTAGGGGTGTTACATGGTAAGGTTAACTATAAAGTTGTTCATGCAGTTAATTTACATACGAAAGGGTTGGTGGTTTGAGGTTGTTCCTTGATCACTATACCCGACTTATCGATTAGAGAAAAAATCCATTATTCAGGGATCAATCCAAAGTCGAAGTCAAAATCCATCTTATTGGGTTATTCAATTTTAATTCTGATTTGTTTATTTCTATTTCATTATTATTTAATTTTTGCAATTTAGTTACATTCATATTTAATCCTTCTTTCTATTTCATATAGGTTAGCATAAATTATGGGCATAAAATTGCTTACAATACGTCCTGGTTATAACAAACTACAAGTTCACATAAATTAGTCCTTGTGGGATCGACCCTACTCCTTATACTTCTAATTTATATCCTGTTTAATTAGGTGTAGGATTTTATTTTTCCACCTATCAAGGTACTTCTAAACACATGGAAATACTTGACATTTGGCTTCCTCCCATTTCACATCTTACAGGGTGTCATGTTAGTTTTTTGCCTAGTAAGAACTTTGTACCTAAAGATCTAAATTACTCATGTCGAAACCATTTTTAAATCGAGTTTTGGAAAATGAGAATCGACTTTAAGAAAACAAAAACAGAAGTCGCCACCAATCTTTTTAGGTGTGATTGGATCACCTTTAAAACATTTTGTTTTAAAATCATTAGTTTTGGTCTACGTAATAAAAAGAACAGGTTAGGAGTCGATTCACATTACAAGGAATGATTAGCACCTCGTAACGCCCAAAAATTGGTACCTAATTAATTATCAAATGTCTTTAAGGTCGAAAATTTAAAATTTTAAGATACAATCCTCTTTAAAATATTTTGATTTTGAAAATTGGGATTCACTTGTATCAAAATATTGATACTAAGTTAGCCTTTTTGGAAATCCCTATCTCGAAACGACAAAACGCCACATCCAGTAAGTTAGGACACAACGCTTTGAAATTCCAACACAGTTGCTCGTTTTTTGAAAATCTTAAAAACTTAGAAGGGTACTTGACTATTCGAACTCAACGAGAAAAGTTGCAACCCAATAAGTTAGGGCACTACTTTTCTCGAAGCTTCCAAATACCAAGCATTAACTTTTTATTTTTTAAAAACTTTGAAGTCTCGTTTTTAAAACCGATGCATGAAGGAGCATATTAACATAACATCCGAGATAACATGTTATAATAATAGATAAGTAATAGCATAACAGACATAAATATCATACACTAACCAACATATATAAGAAATAAAACATGACAATTTTTAAATAAGAAAAACTATACATAAAACACAATGCATATTTAAGAAAAGTAGGTAAAATCCCTAAACATATAATGCAACATATATTTAAACACAAATGATGCATGATATACAATTTTAACACATATATATAAAAAAATGCATTTGAAAATAAATTATAAAGGTCTAAGATATTACATAACATAGCAATAATACATTAATTCTAAAGCAAAAGCAAATATTGTATATTAATAAAAATATATGTATAATACAAACGATTGATAAATAGAATAATATGAAATAGGTAATTAATGATGAAATATCGTATTATACAAATTATTATATTATAATATCTTCAAAATGTGTAATAATAGAATATAAGTAATTATTTACATATAAATAAAAATAAATATATAATACAAGTTAAAACTTTTAATGATAACAATATGTAGATAAAAATATTTAATAGTATAAAATGACATAATAATATAAAATAAATATTATATATAATATGAAAGTATATATGTGAAAATAATATATAATATATATAAATAATATCAGTAATATATAAAATAATCATATAATATATTATTTAAAAATAAAAACAAAGCAAATAACAATAAAAATTTATATTTATATAATAATAGAAATAAATATATAGGGTTAAATTTGAAGTTTAATAAAACTACAGGGGCGAATTTAGAAAAAAAAGCTGAATTAAGGTCCTAATTAAAACACGCGTAAAACAAAAGGGACTCATTGGGCAAATCGCCCTATTCCCAAAACGACAGTGTTTTCCCTAATGCGGTTGTAAATCACTGGGAGGGCCAAATTAAAACAGAATTAAAACATTAAAGCTAAATTAAAAAAAAAATAAATTGAAATTAAAAATATAAAAATTGCGAGAGGACCAATTGGGCAATTAATCCATTTCATGAAAACACGCGGATCCTCCCCGGGTAATCGGGTCAACACGCGAATCCTCTACCTAATACGGTGTCGTTTCATAGCTTATTGTTTAAACAGAAACAATGTCATTTTTGCTGGATTATATAAGCTAAAACTTAAGCCTAAAACTTATTTAGCAATCAGTTTAGAAGAAAAAAATCTAAAAATCCTCTGAATGAGGAGACAAGGGGGGTTTTTTGGCCTAGGCTTCAGGCCTTCGACCACTAGCCCACGAGTGCCCACGCGCTGCCGTACGCGGTGGTCTGAAGGTTTAATAACCTTCGTCCTTCCACAGGTAACCTCTTTCCTTTTAAATGTTACTTTTTTTATAAAAAAAAACGATTCATATATTCATAAAAGAGAAAAAGAGATAAGTATGAAAAATAATCACCTTCTGAAATATTATTGCAAAGGTTTGATGTACAATGCTTTTTGTGATGTGTTTCTCTCTATTTCTATGTATCCCTTTTTACAGATTTGAGAAAAGGCTTTATAGGCTTGATCTACTGCCTATTTTGGAAAAAAATCGAAAGATTTCTTTCCAAACTCTGTTCTAACCTATTTACTGCAATCTTGCTTTGATTTCTTTCCTTTTCTTGCAGATGTTTGCGAGAAATCCGACGATGACGAAGGCTTGGCGATGGTCTACCGGAGGCGTTGATCACGGCGTGACTCAGGGCCTGGAATCGTGGCCTTGATAGGGGTACGATCGGTGGCTGTTGAGACGGCGAGGCACTGATGGGGCATTGGAAACCTGAGACAGAGCATTGATGGCCGTCTCAATTCGGGGAACTGGATAGATGTTCCCAGAAGCTTCCAGAAGACGTTGCGGTGCCAGGAGGGAAATGCAGAAATCCTAGGGTTTCTTGCGTTGGTGTAATGATTTGGGCCAGTTGGGCCACTTTAGTCCTGGGTCTGTTTGGGTATTTGGCCTCGGGTGTAACCGGGTTTTAGGTGATTTACAAGTTAATGGGTTTGTTTAGTTGGGCTTTAGGTATTTGATTGTAAATGGGCTGCTAGGTGTAATGGGTCTGTTGGGTTTAGGCTAAATGGGTCTATTGGGCTGGTTATTTATGGACTTTTAAATGGACATTAAATAAATAAATATTTATTTAATTCTTTTATTTCATTTTCAGCCCGGTCAAATTTGAGCTACTAGAGCTGCCCCTCTTTGCTCATTGTTGTATAATGGGAATCGAGCAAAGATTTAGAAAGACCAAATTTGACCGGTCTTATCAAATCATAGTCCTCAATCTGCTTCTCGTAAACTTGTGACTGTCATGTTGATATCTTCAATTTGCTATTCGCCGAACACAGAGACGCCAAATCTACTTCTTCGATTTGTTCTCTGACAATACAGAGATGCCAAATCATCTTAGATTTCCTTCAGCATAAGCACGCGAAAGCCAAATCAGCTATGTTTTCGATTCGTTCCTTGTAAGCACAAGGATACCAAATCATCTTGGATCTATTTGAGAACATCTGAGAGTCAAATCTGTTATGTCCTTGATTTGTTCCTTGTAAACACAAGAATGTCAAATCATCTTGGATCTTGCTTCAGTGAAATTATCTGAAGGTGAGATCTGCTATGTATCTGCTCCCCGTCGAAGTGGAGATGCTAGACTTCGATTTGTTCTCTGACAATACAGAGATGCCAAATCATCTTAGATTTGCTTCATCGTAAACACGTGAAAGCCAAATCAGCTATGTCTTCATTCTCTCCTTGTAAGCACAATGATGCCAAACCATCTTGGATCTTCTTCAGTATAAACATCTGAAGGTGAGATCTGCTATGTATCTGCTCCCCTTCAAAGTGGAGATGCCAGACTTCGATTTGTTCTCTGACAATACAGAGATGCCAAATCATCTTGGATTTGCTTCATCGTAAACACGTGAAAGCCATATCAGCTATGTCTTCGATTCACTCATTGTAAGCACAAAGATGCCAAATCATCTTGGATCTTCTTCAGTATAAACATCTGAAGGTGAGATCTGCTATGCTACGGCCCACTACCCTACTGCTTAAGGGATTAAGGCGCGCCATCTTTGATAATCTGTAGAATGATTATGCTTGATAATTAGGATGCTATGATCGAAGTAAGTCGAATGTTCCTAATTAAACATGTTATGATGCAAAATGTTGTGAATATGACCCCTATCCTAAACGTCATCACTTATTCCTTCTTTTGTTTTTTCAAAGTATCATTCTTGCTCAGCCTATAGGCCTGTTCCCTTCCTCCAATGCTACAATCCACTGAGAATGTCTGTAAGACAATCTTTCCTTAAAGTTGAGTCGTTGGTTTTGTCCATTTTCCTTTTAGACTGGAAGAAAGAAATCCCTCGAGTTCCTTCACTCCTTACTTATGTGAATTTCTCGAACAATTGTCCTGTTTTAGTTTCTTGTATTATCTAAAAATTCCAGAGTAATGTGCAAAACTTCGTTTGTGAACATATTTAGTTCATCTATCATTATTTCAATACTTAAAGAACAATAGAAGATGAATAAACTCTAAGAATAATTGGATTTGAATGAATTATCGAAAAAGATACAAAGGAAATTAATCTAAAAGCCTATCTTTGAGAAGAGAAAGAAAAAAAAATCTAAAGATAGCAAACAGGCCAAAATTAGATGCCCTAGATATCGCCGCTTGAGCGCTTATCCATCAACTTCATGAAGGTATGTGTTTAGAAGATTCAAAGTACTCTGTCGATGCCTTAGTATGCAACGTTCTTCGTTTTTTGCTGAGCAAGATTACCAGATGCTTCAAAATTTGAGTCGCTCTTTCGGGTTTTCAACTCAAAACCCCTTCGGTCACAAGGCGCCCTTTATGGGTTTTCACTTTGGTATCTCCGTTTTTTTTCTTTTTTTTTTAAATCTCAATGCGCCCTTTGCGGGTTTTCACCTTGGATTCTCCTCTCCTTTAGACAAAGTATTTTTTAACTAAGTCTGAGTTCACTGGATTGGGTAAACTTTTCCCATCCATTTCTGTTAAGATCAATGCACTGCCAGAGAAAGCTTTCTTCACGACATACGGCCCCTCCCAATTCGGCATCCATTTCCCCCTAAAGTCTTTTTGAATAGGAATGATCTTTTTCAGTACAAGGTCTCCCTCGTGGAATTCTCTTGGTCGAACTTTCTTATCATAAGCTCGCATCATTCGCTTTTGATACATCTAACTATGTCGAATGGCTTTTAGCCTCTTCTCCTCAATCAAATTCAACTGATCATATCGCGATTGAACCCATTCAGCTTCATCTAACCTTATCTCCATCAAAATTCGAAGAGAAGGTATTTCTACTTCAATAGGTAACACTGCTTCCATCCCATAAACTAACGAGAATGGGGTTGCCCTAGTAGAGGTTCTGACAGATGTTCGATAGGCTAGGAGTGCAAACGGTAACTTCTCATGCCAATCTCTATAAGTCTCAGTCATCTTCCCCACTATTTTCTAGATGTTCTTATTAGCGGCCTCCACTGCCCCATTCATTTTTGGACGATAAGGAGAAGAATTGTGATGCTTGATCTTGAACTGGTCGCAAACCTCTGCTATTGTTTTGTTGTTCAAGTTCAATGCATTGTCGGATATAATACTTTCAGGCATTCCATACCGACAAATGATCTCTTTCTTTAAGAATCGACTCACAGCTGACTTAGTAACATTTGCGTAAGAAGCGACCTCTACCCATTTTGTAAAGTAGCCAATTACCACGAAGATAAACCGATGTCCATTTGAAGCTTTCGGTGATATTGGTCCAATGACATCTATGCCCCACATGGAAAAGGGCCATGGAGAAGTCATAACATGCAAAGGTGAAGGTGGTACATGAATTTTATCCCCATAAATCAGACACTTATGGCATTTCTTGGTATAGTTGATACAGTCCCCTTCCATAGTGGCCCAATAATAGCCAAACCTCATGATTTGCCTTGCCATCATGAACCCATTTGCATGCGTCCCACATACACCTTCATGAACTTCTTCTAAAATAAGCTTAGCTTCCACAGCATCGGCGCATCTCAAAAGTACTTAGTCTTTCCTTCTCTTGTACAGGATATTCTCGTCCAAGACATAGTCGCAAGCTAACCTTCTCAAAGTTCATTTGTCATTTTCATTAGCCTGTTCAGGGTATTTACGATCTCTTACATATCGTAATATATCCTAATACCAAGGGTTATCATCATTTTCTTCCTTCTCAATGTTGCAACAATGAGCTGGAGCCTCATAAACGCTCATTTGAATTGGTCTCATCTCTTCCTCTTTATTCGCCTTAATCATTGAGGCCAAGGTTGCTAAAGCATCTGCCATCTGATTCTCATCTCGTGGGAGATAATTGAAGGTGATGTCATCAAACTTCTCAAGTAACCCCAAAACTACCTTTCGATAATTGATCAATTTAGGGTCCCTTGTCTCCCATTCATCTTTAAGCTAATAAATTACCAAAGCAGAATCTCAGTATACTTCTAGGGTTTCTATACCTCGCTCTATAGCTGCTTGAAGTCCCATCATGCATGCTTCATAATCAGCCATATTGTTCGTACAATCAAAATCCAACTTGCACGTGAATGGGTAATGATCACCATTCGGGGATACCAAAACTGCCTCAATTCCATTTCCGGCTGCATTAGAAACCCCATCAAAATTTAGCTTCCAAGGAGAATCTTCAAACGTTGCTATACACATTAACTCCTCATTTGGAAAATCAAAGTTCGATGGCTCATAATCTTCTAAAGCCCTACTGGCCAAGAAGTCTGCTACCGCACTTCCTTTTGTAGCCTTCTGACTTATGTAGACTATATCAAACTCTGAAAGCAAAATTTTCCATCTCGCCATTCTCCCATTTAGAGCCGTTGACTCTATCATGTATTTCAATGGATCAAGCTTTGAGATGAGCCAAGTGGTATGGTATAGTATATACTGCCTTAACCTCCGTGTTATCCAAATCAGCGCACAACACAACTTTTCAATTGGTGGATATCTCATTTCACAGTCAGTGAATTTCTTACTGAGATAATAAATTGCCCTCTCCTTTTTCCCTGACTCGTCATGCTGACCAAGCACACATCCCATAGAATTACTGAACACTGACAAGTATAGTATCAACAGTTTATCTGGGTTTAGTGGAGATAATACCGGAGCATTCAACAAATACTGCTTGACCTTTTCAAAAGCATTCTGACACTCCTCATCCCAAGTACCTTGATTATGCTTTCTGATGAGGCGAAAGATAGGATCGCATTTCTCGGTCAGTTATGAAATAAACCGAGCGATGTAATTCAACCTTCCTAAGAATCCTCGAACTTCCTTCTGAGTACGTGGTGGAGGTAAATCTTGTATTGCCCTGACTTTATCTGAATCCACTTCTATTCCCTTTTCACTGACTACGAAACCTAATAGTTTTCTCGATCTAGCTCTAAAGGTAGACTTTGCTAGATTGAGCTTCAATTGAAATTTTCTCAATCTCAAGAACAATCTTCTCAAGACCTCAATATGCTCTTTCTCTGTTCGCGACTTGGCAATCATATCATCAATGTATACCTCAATATCCTTATGCATCATGTCATGGAATAAGTTTACCATGGCTCGTTGGTATGTTGCCCCTGTGTTCCTCAGTCCAAATGGCATTACTTTGTAACAAAAGGTGCCCCACAAGGTTATGAAGGTGGTTTTATCCATGTCCTCTGGATGCATCTTTATCTGATTGTATCCTAAGAAACCATCCATGAAGGAAAACAACGAATATCCTGCTGTGTTGTCCATCAAAGTGTCTATGTGTGGTAGAAGGAAATTATCTTTGGGGCTAGCTTTATTTAAATCTCTATAATCAACACACATTTGTACCTTCCTATCTTTCTTAGGAACTGGTACAATGTTAGCTACCCATTCGGAGTACTTCACTTCCTGCAAGAATCCTGCATCGAACTACTTCTTGACTTCATCCTTTATTTTTAGAACAATATCTGGCCTCATTCTTCACAACTTCTGTTGGACTGGTTTACAATCCTATCTTATCGGAAGACGATGTACTACAATGTCAGTACTTAATCCTGGCATATCCTGATATGACCAGGCGAAGATATCCTTGAACTCTCGAAGCAACTCAACCAGACCATGCCTTGTGTCCTCGGTAATCACTGTTCCAATTTTCAACTCCTTCCCTTCCTCTAGGGCTATATTCTCTATTGCTTCTTTCTCATATGGCATGATTTGTTTCTCCTCCTGCTTTACCATTCTTAACAGATCAAGAGATACGTCATAATCTCGAACATCTTCAAAATCCTGAGGCTCCTCTAAACACATGTCTTGCTTGCAAGAGAAATCAGGAGTTGCTGTATCAATGCTCATGTCATTGATATCTAGGGACCTGTGGGGGTATGAAAGAATATACAAAGAATGAATGAATCTAAGAATAATTGTTTATGTGCTATGAATAAAAGAATAAGAATTTCCAAAATTTAAAGGAATATTGGTTGATAAAAATGAAACAATACTCGTTTAAATTGATAAAAGTTATATTTTATTTAAATAATAATAGATGAACATAGGCCTATTTTCAAAAACGTAATCTTACTACTCTTAGGCCCTAGAGTAATAGACATGTTTCGAGAATTACTCTGAAAAATTCCTAAAGACTACAGGAAGGTCCTCCGTAGTCCAATTGTTCAGAGAGCTTCCTGGCTCGTAAGGGCGAATACTCTCGAGGCTTCCTTGCTCCAATCCCTCATCGTGTACAGCATTAATTTGATGACTCTCTTCTACCAGTAATCTTCCTGACTTAAAGAATTTGGATATAGGTGGGAATGTCATCGGTTCCCACTGCACTTCTCCTTCGTTTAAACGAGCCTTTCTTCTCGCCTGGCGCTTCTCAATCTCTTGTCTTTTGTGCTTATGGTTTGGCCTGAAGCCCAAACCAAAGCAATCTTTTTTCTCAATCATTTTTGGGATCTGAACCCCTCCTTGCAACTGTCTTTCTAGTCCTTCCCCATCATCATTTGCAGGGTCATCCTTGTGGCTCTAGACATTTTGGGCACCGGCACCTCACTTCCTTCCAAAATGAAGGTTGCATTGATGATTTCTAAAGAGCGGAAAGAACACTCAATAGCCTCTTCATTTGTCTCGACGTAAGGGGTCTTGCTAGTGACTGCTGCTATAATGTCCTCCTCCGCATTGATGGTTATTAATTGTCCGTCTGTCACTAACTTCAATTTTTGGTGCAATGAGGAGGGCACCGCTCCTGCCGAGTGTATCCATGGTCTTACCAATAAACAATTATAGGAGGGCTTGATGTCCATCACCAAGAAATCAACTTCATATGTATTTGGCCCAATTTCCAAAGGGATGTTGATTCGTCCCATCACTTTCCTTTCAGTTCCATCAAAGGCTCTTACCACATTGTGACATGTCTTCATATGCAAACTGTCAATGGGTAATCTGTTCGATGTGGATAATGGAAAAACATTCAAAGCAGACCCATTATCAATGAGTACAATTGGCAACGTGTATCCTTTGCATCGAGTAGTTATGTGCAAGGCTTTGGTTGACCCTATGCCCCCAAGTGGAATTTCATCCTCATTGAAGTAGATGAAATTGTCAGCACTGATATTATTTACCAATCGGTCGAACTTGTTAACGGATATGTCGTGGGTGACATATGTTTCGTTAAGTACCTTCAACAATGTATCCCGATGCATCTCAGAACTCAAAAGTAAGGCTAATACTGATATACGCGCCGGCTGCCTATGCAATTGATCAACCACACTGTACTCACTATGCTTAAGGAATTTTAGAAACTCCTTAGCCTCCTCTTCCTTTATCGGCTCTTTGATAGGCACTTCAACCTCTTTCTTCTTCTCAATGTCAACATCCTTTGTTTTCGTGGGCTCCACTCTGATGCCCCCTATCATAACGCTTCCCACTTCGCACATGGGAACCTTCATTTTGCTCGCTCCTAGACGCACTGGCTATGCTCTCCTCCTCAGGTACTGTTACACTGCAGTCATAGCTCCATGGCACCCTCTTGTCATCCTTGTAAGAGAAAGGAGTGGGTTTATGGATGACGACCTTGGGCCTGATTTGCGCCCCCACTTTATTATTCCTCGACAATGAAATAATAATTCTTGGTCGGCTGGTTCCTTATTGTTCATTTTCTAGCACGCATATTTGTCTTTCGCAAGAACTACCCTCAAAAATTTGTAGCTCTTTGTTAAACATAAGGCTTTACACCATGGCCTTGAACTTCTCACAATTTTGGATCATATGACCCATCTTTTCATGGAATTCACAATAATTCTCTATTCCTCTTCTACCTTTCCCAGAGGTCAACATACCTCTCTTCACCATCTCCTCCCATATTGCTTTCATGGGTGTCTTCACCTAGCAATATCTTCATTGATTTTTCCTTCCCTGGTTTTAGCAATGGCGTTCACTCCTTGATTGCCATGATCTGGTAAAAGATTTTCAGCATTAGGGGTACTATCAAACCTCACAACCCCCATTTTGATAAGCCTCTCCACGACTTTCTTGAATCCAGTGCAGTTTTCAATCAAATGCCTCGGTATTCCCGCGTGATATTTGCATTTAGCATTTACATCATACCATTTGAGGTACGGTGGCTGTAGTAGTTTCAAGTGAAATGAAGCAATGGTATGTGCATCGTATAAGCTTTGATAAAGCTCACGATACGTCACATGGATAGGCGTGAATTGTATCCTCTCCGAATTCTGTCTTGTACCCAATTCCTGACTTCAAGTACTTTGTTGCTCGACCGCAGCTGCTTTGGGTTAACCAACTGTGATGGTTTGAGGCTATTCATATTATTCACCTCATTGTCCTTTCTCCTTGGGGCCGATCTTTTAGCCATTTCCCCCTCAATTTTACCACCCCTTACAGCGTTCTTAATCATCTCTCCTGCCATAACTATATCCACGAAACTTTTTGTGGTGCTTCCAATCATGTGAGTGATGAATGACGCCTTCAGAGTGTTGATAAATAACATGGTGGTCTCCTTTTCTAACAGTGGTGGTTGTACTTGCATTGTCACCTCCCTCTATCGTTGTGCATATTGCCTAAAACTTTCATTAGGCTTTTTCTACATGTTTTGAAGTGTGATCCTGTTTGGCGTCATATCAGTCACATGATTGTACTCTTGTATGAAGGCCTGCGTCAGATCTCTCCATGAACCGATTCTTATGCGGCTCAACTGATTGTACCATCTAGCCGTTGCTCCTACTAAGTTGTCTTGAAAACAATGGATCAATAATTGATCATTGTTCACATGCCCAGTCATTCTCCTACAAAATATTGTTATGTGTGCCTCTGGGCAAGTAGTCCCGTTGTACTTTTCAAACTCTGGCATCTTAAATTTATGAGGAAGCACCAAATCTAGGACCAAACTTAAGTCTTTGGCATCAATCCCATGATGATTGCCAACGCCCTCCAAAGCTCTAAATTTCTCCTCCAACCACTTTCAACGATCCCCCAACTGTTTTGAGGATTCAGTTGTCATTCATTCTTTCTCCATCAGATCCAGATCAAGAGTGATAGGGTTGATCGAGCTATTGCCCAAATTATTTCCCAACCCAGATGGGAAATTCACGGGGATTCCAGCATTAACCGGCCCATGTTGAGGCCTCACAGTGACAGATGGCCTTCTAAGATGTGCCTCGGTTTGCAGTGGCACAGGAGGCGAAGTAAAACCCGGAGGAGGACCCTCATCCTCCTCTTTAGTGATTGCCATGGGAGTTTTTCCTTTATCAGTGGCCCTCAGCAGCTGGGCCATTTCAGCCATCATACTCCTCTGAGCCTCTAGCATTTGTTCCCTCATGTCATTCTGCATTTTGGCCAACTGCTCTTGCAATTGGTCTTGCATATCCTTTTGCAATTGCTCGAACCTTTTATCCATACTCTTAGTTTTAGTGCGAGTGCCGTAAGGATGTGTGATTTCTAGATTTTCTTTTTTACCTTCGGAAGTAAACTTTAACTAATTAAGGTCTTTCTATAACTTTAAATGCAAACGATGCGATGAAATGCTATGAGATGCAAATCCATGAATGTAAAAAAGGCATCAATCTCGATTCAATCTCATTTAGAAAACTTTATTTAGAAAAAGAATATCTTTACATATAAATGGATTACATATACGCCTTTGCCCTAATGCCCAAAGTTCTAACTTTATCTAATAAAAGGGCTAACTCTCGACCTATATTCGAATGACGATGAATACATCATACTCAAAGCATCATTTCGTACTACTAAGTCTCGAACATATTCAGCAACCTCTCGGATCTGAGCTATAGCCTCACCAATAACATGATCCCTACCTATGACTTGACCTTTAACTTGATGGATCTCTTCTTTGAGACAATCTTCTTGCGCCTCGAGCTGCTCAATCCGAAGTTCACCATCATGTAATGCCATTTCCAAATCCTCAACCTTACTTTTTAGCTCCTTTAACTCAACCGTAGAATTATGGTTTTGATGCCAACGAAGGGATCTTCCAAGCTCAGTTACCTTGGTCTTCAACCCTTTACTCTCTTCCTCTAATGTCAAATTCTGTGACTGCATTTCTTGAAACTTCCTCTCCCAATACTCGGCTCTAGCCTTTTCCTCTTGGACCTTTTTCTGCAACTGATCTGAAGATCCTCCTACTCTTGCTCTCCTTAAGGATATTTGTGCCTTTAGATCATCTCGATCTTCCTCAATCTTCCTCTTTTCTTTCCTCTCTTTCTCGACCTCCATCTTTTGAACGTCGACGTCCAAGCTCAAGTACATCTTTTCTTCTTCGAGCTTTGCTACCCTCTTCTCGAACTCCAAGCTCTTTCTCTCGAACTCTTGCTTCATAATTTCTAACTCAAAGGGCATTACTTGAAAATATTCCTCTATCGGTCGAGCTCCTTCCACGCTTGGCTTAGGGATGTTATCATTAACCCTTCTGCCTCTCCATTCGACGTATTCCGGTGTCGTAGCAGGGCTAATAGCTACTCTTTTCAACCGACAAGTCTTATTCCAAGCACTAGAAATCTCACTAACCTTCCTCTTGTAATCGGCTCCTTTGTACATGAACTCACTTTGAGCCAACCCATAAGTTGCTGGTATAAACTGCCTCAATCCAAATTGCCTCAACACAAGCAATGGGGCATAACCAATGGCACCCCAAATTCCCAACAGAGAGACCCAATCGAAACTTTCTCATCGGTAAAGAATCTCACCAGGAATCATCCATGGAACCCTCCACTCAACATCTTTTGACTGAAGGTTCTGAAGTAGCGCTATCCAATTCTCTTCTAAAAATCAACTCTCCTAGTTGAAGCTACTATATCATTCAACGATGAATAATCCTCGAAGAAGACTCGACAAATCACCCTATCTATCAATCGAAAATGACTGTAGAGCCAAGCCAAAAGTAACTTAGCACATCCTATAAACCTGCCAGCACCAACCCTCCTACATGCACCTAAAGACCTGCATGTCTCCACCAAAATTGCAGGGACAGAAGTGACCCTTTTACTGAGTCGATGAAAAAGATCCGTGGTTGCCTCATCCACATATCCCAAAGCCCTAGGAAAAACCATCAATCCATACAAACTTAAAGCAAAAACATCTACTTTCTTCGTCTCATCAGGGTGTGTCAGAATCAGAACTTTCAAAGCGTCCCACGAAATGCACTTGCACTCACCCTTCTCTTTAATTCTAGCTATGATCTACTGCTCGCTCATCCCCATAATAGTCATCAATTTCTTCCAAAAGGTAGGGACACAAGCAGCTCGAGAATAGATCCTACCATTCTAAAACCTGGGACAACGAAGTAAGGCAGTGTACTCCTCCATAGTAGGTACCAAGTTTACTTCCCCAAAAGTGAAACAACTGTACGCCGGGTTCCAAAACTGAGCAAGGGCTCGGAATAAGTGCTCGTCTACCTGAATATCCAGCAAGGTAAGTCTCCGTAATTATCGTAGAATAACTCCTTGGTCTTTTTGCTCCACTGATCCCAAATTTCCTTAAGCTCTTGGAGATTATTCTGCGTGACACTAATACGAGTGTAATCTGACAGCTCTGACACGTATCCCACAGCTATACTATCTCCCCTTCCTAGTTGAGTTTGCTCAAACCATCTATGGACGTTGGCGTTGCCCTCCACTCTATCAAGAAGTCCGTTCTCCATAATAAAACTTCCTAACTTAAAAACTGACCGTGAATCGATACCTTTTAAATACAAAATGACATGCACAAAACAAAAGAAAAGAAATAGTTAGTATCACATGATATCAATAAATCTCAACAATAATTTATAAGGGTAATATCTAAAGTTTTACTCTAACTAAGTTGGGCTCTTATGGTTTTTCTATATGAAGTTGGTTCTAAAGTTTGAGGTACCCGAACCAGCAGATTCCTCGATTCTCACCCATTATAGGCTCATTTGAAACGAGTTCAGTTCAGAGGAATACATTTCCCTATGGCTACACGGAGATGAAAATCTCACGAAACCATAGGTACGGATGTATCCCAAAAGTGATCCACTATCCTGCACGGAGGTGAAAACCTCACGAAAGCGTAGTTTCTCACTCCCACTTAAGGGTGTGACCACAACGGTCATGCAAATGCAATGCGTATCAGAATATATATAACATATGTAATAATACAAACACATGTAATGCAAAAAGGATTGAATTTTAAAATTTTTCAAATTTCCGACATTAAGACAAAAGGTAATCAACTATACGGCTTGACTCTCTTATTAGTCCCCAGTGGAGTCGCCAAGCTGTCGAAACAATTTTTAAATTGAGTTTTGAAAAATGAGAATCGACTTTAAGAAAACAAAAACAGGAGTCGCCACCAATCTTTTTAGGTGTGATTAGATCACCTTTAAAACATTTTGTTTTAAAATCATTAGTTTTGGTCTACGTAATAAAAAGAACAGTTCGGGAGTCGGTTACGTACAAGGAAGGATTAGCACCCTCGTAACGCCTAAAAATTGGTACCTAATTAATTATCAAATGTCTTTAAGGTCGAAAATTTAAAAATTTTAAGATACAATCCTCTTTAAAATATTTTGATTTTGAAAATTGGGATTCACTTGTATCAAAATATTGATACTAAGTTAGCCTTTTTGGAAATCCCTATCTCGAAACAACAAAACGCCACATCCAGTAAGTTAGGACACAACGCTTTGAAATTCCAAGACAGTTGTTCGTTTTTTGAAAATCTTAAAAACTTAGAAGGGTACTTGACTATTCGAACTCAACGAGAAAAGTTGCAACCCAATAAGTTAGGGCACTACTTTTCTCGAAGCTTCCAAATACCAAGCATTGCCTTTTTATTTTTTGAAAACTTTGAAGTCTCGTTTTTAAAACCGATGCATGAAGGAGCATATTAACATAACAAACGAGATAACATGTTATAATAATAGATAAGTAATAGCATAACAGCATAAATATCATACACTAACCAACATATATAAGAAATAAAACATGACAATTTAAATAAAAAAACTATACATAAAAACAATGCATATTTAAGAAAAGTAGGTAAAATCCCTAAACATATAATTCAACATATATTTAAACACAAATGATGCATGATATACAATTTTAACACATATATATAAAAAAATGCATTTGAAAATAAATTATAAAGGTCTAAGATATTACATAACATATAAAATACATAACATAGCAATAATACATTAATTCTAAAGCAAAAGCAAATATTGTATAATAATAAAAAAATATATGTATAATACAAACGATTGATAAATAGAATGAGCATATAAAAATGTGATATTTAATGATATAATATATAAAAATATATTTATAAGAATAATAATTATATAAAAACATAAAATATAATGGTTTAGAAAAATAATGTATAAAATATCAAATATGTGAAAGAATTTATATTTACAATAAAATAATTGTATAATATATAAATATAAGTTTAGAATAATATGAAATAAGTAATTAATGATGAAATATACATATTATACAAATTATTATATTATAATATCTTCAAAATGTGTAATAATAGAATATAAGTAAAGTAATTATTTATATATAAATAAAATAAATATATAATACAAGTTAAAACTTTTAATGATAACAATATGTAGATAAAAATATTTAATATAAAATGACATAATAATATAAAATAAATATAATATATAATATGAAAGTATATATGTGAAAATAATATATAATATATATAAATAATATGAGTAATATATAAAATAATCATATAATATATAATTTAAAAATAAAAATAAAGCAAATAACAATAAAAATTTATATATATATAATAATAGAAATAAATATATAGGGTTAAATTTGAAGTTTAATAAAATTACAGGGGTGAATTTAGAAAAAAAAAGCTGAATTAAGGTCCTAATTAAAACACGCATAAAACAAAAGGGACTCATTGGGCAAATCGCCCTATTCTCAAAACGGCAACGTTTTCCCTAATGCGGTTGTAAATCACTGGGAGGGCCAAATTGAAACAGAATTAAAACATTAAAGCTAAATTAAAAAATAAATAAATTGAAATTAAAAAATATAAAAATTGTAAGAGGACCAATTGGGCAATTAACCCATTTCATGAAAACACGCGGATCCTCCCCGGGTAATCGGGTCAACACGCGGATCCTCTGCCTAATACGGTGACGTTTCAAACCTTATTGTTTAAACAGAAACGATGTCATTTTGGCTGGATTATATAAGCTAAAACTTAAGCCTAAAACTTATTTATTAATCAGTTTAGAAGAAAAAAATCTAAAAATCCTCTGAATGAGGAGACAGAGGGGTTCTCTGGCCTTGGCCTCAGGCCTCCGACCACTGGCCCACGAGTGCCCACGCGCTATCGTACGCGGTGGTCTGAAGGTTTAATAACCTTCGTCCTTCCATAGGTAACCTCTTTCCTTTTAAATGTTACTTTTTAAAAAAAAAACGATTCATATATTCGTAAAAGAGAAAAAGAGATAAGTATGAAAAATAATCACCTTCTGAAATATTATTGCAAAGGTTTGATGTACAATGCTTTTTGTGATGTGTTTCTCTCTATTTCTGTGTATCCCTTTTTACAGATTTGAGAAAAGGCTTTATAGCCTTGATCTATTGCCTATTTTGGAAAGAAATCGAAAGATTTCTTTCCAAACTCTGTTCTAACCTATTTACTGCAATCTTGCTTTGATTTCTTTCCTTTTCTTGCAGATGTTTGCGAGAAATCAGATGATGACGAAGGCTTGACGATGGTCTACCGGAGGCGTTGATCACGGCGTGACTCAAGGCCTGGAATCGTGGCCTTGATGGGGGCACGATCGGTGGCTATTGAGATGGCGAGGCACTGATGGGGCATTGGAAACCTGAGACAGAGCATTGATGGCCGTCTCGATTCGGGGAACTGGACAGACGCTCCCCAAAGCTTCCAGAAGACATTGCGGCGCCAGGAGGGAAAGGCCGAAACCCTAGGGTTTCTTGCCTTGGTGTAATGATTTGGGCCAGTTGGGCCACTTTAGTCCTGGGTCTGTTTGGATATTTGGGCTCGGGTGTAACCGGGTTTTAGGTGATTTACAAGTTAATGGGTTAGTTTAGTTGGGCTTTAGGTATTTGATTGTAAATGGGTCATTGGGTGTAATAAGGTCATTGGGTTTAGGCTAAATGGGTCTATTGGGCTGGTTATTTATGGACTTTTAAATGGACATTAAATAAATAAATATTTATTTAATTCTTTTATTCCGTTTTCAGCCCGGTCAAATTTGGGCTACTACAACTCACCTCTAAATTCTCCTCCAGAAAACTTCAACAAACTTATTTACTTTCTCAAATGCACTCTCAAATACAAGTTCCAAAAATGAACTTATAAGTGCTCTCAATACTCGGTACAAAACCTATTCAACAAGTTAAGTTATTTTCCACATATCATGCATCAAGCATGCATGCATATTAGAGATATTCATGAGTTAGAGCTGATCTTTCACATATCATGTATACATATTAAAGGTATTCATAGATTAAACTGCCTTGAATTCAAATTAACTTATTTATGATATCAATATTATATATATTTGTCCAATTTTAAATCAATTTTTACCTAAACTCGAGCTGGATTAAGCCAAAAATATGAGCATTGACTGCAATTTCTACGAAATGACCTTGTTCATTTCCAACTGTTTTGAGCAAGTCTACACTTAATATACGTGCGTCACTTGTGCAAAAATAATATAGTCTAACCATGACAATATTACAGTCAATATTTGCTAAATAAATACTGGGTAATAAAAAAAAGATGATATCATGTTAATTTTTTTCTTCTTTGGTTGGCCTGACTCTGCTTATATATATATATATATACTTCCATTATAAATTATATGATTTTTCTGAAGAAAACTTTGACAAACAGTCCAAGTCTTTAGCACATGGTGATGAATAATTCTCATGCATGAATGGATGCTTGTTATTTTGGAAAAAAAATTACTTCAATCTTATCGTCTATTTCATATTATTTTTCTTATGCTATGAATTATGATGGAATAAATTTAAACGTTAGTACATTAAACATTAAAAATAATCAGAATATTACACATGTGAAAAACAATACAAAATAAGAATAAATTTAATATATTAGTGTAATCAATAATTTATTAAAGTGTAAACAATCAAAATAGTCAATTTTGTTTACTTCATGTTATATTTTAGTCAGTTATGTTTGAAATGTTACGTTTTAGTCATTTACATTAACGTGTTGTAACATTTTAGTCACTAAGCCGTTAACGGTGTCACAGTAAGCTGATGTGGCACGTTAAATCATCATTTCAAACAAAAATTTTAGGTTAAATTATACAATTGGTCTCCATATTTTTTTCATTTGAGCAATTTATTTTTTTTCATTATTTTTCTTTCTCTTCTGCTTCTTCCTCTATTTTCCTCCCTTTTCCATCTTTTTTAATGTAGTTTTTCTATATTTCATTTGTTAAAACTAAAGGAGAAGAAGAAAAGGAAAATAAAAAATAAAAATCAAATTGTTTAAAAAATAAAAGTATAGGGATTAGTTTTAATAGAGGAAAACATAGAAAAATTAAGTTAAAAAAGATGGAGAAGGGGAAAAACAAAGAGAGAAGCATAAGAGAATTAAAAAAAAGAAAAAAAAGGTTAAAAGATCATAAAATAAAAAAATTAAATTATTCAAAACAAAGAAATATTGGACCAATTGTATAATTTAACCTATTTTTTTAAAATAATAATTTAACATGTCACGTCAACTTACCATTACATAATTAATGGCTCATTGACTAAAATGTTACAACACGTTCACGTAAATAACTAAAATGTAATATTTTAAATATAAATAACTAAATATAATCTAAAGTAAATAAAATGACTATTTTAACTGTTTATTTTTTTAAAACATTTGAGTAATTAAATTATTAACATACCAAATTTATATAAAAATATAATACACTTAGAGGATTTAAAATAATTAATTATTAAATATTTCCTTGTCATAATGGTGACGGCATGAACCAATATTTATAATAATTAAGAAGGCATCCTATTTTGAATTTCATGTCGTAGTCTGAATGCCAGTTTTAGATTTTCTATAGAAACGGTAGGCATTAAGAAAATAATTTCTCTCTTATCCATTGACATATTTTCAGAGGATTTAAAACACCATCATATAGAAAACTGTGCAAAATCTCGAATATTAACTATAAAATAGACATAAAAAATATTAAAATATGTAAAAAAAAGAGAGGAAATTTTAACCTAATTTTTATAAAAGGAACAAGAAAAATGGAGTTGTGAAGTTCTATATTTTAACAAAATGTAAACTTATCCAATTAATCATGAGGAAAAGAAAATTCCAAATTAATTATCTTATCATTAATTAGATTCAAATCAAAGTGGTATTTTATCTAAATTTTATTATATAATAAATATGGCATATAAATTAAATAAGAACAAAAATATAAAAATCTACTTTTATAAACATTTACCCTAAAATGTATATAATTTAACAACCCTTAATGTTTATATGAATAATTTATTTATTCAAAATAAATATAATTGTATCTGTATTTTTAAATAAAAATGCAAGCTCTTCTTTTATACAAAATAAAATTTGTAAGATTATTATTGATTGAGTCTTCGTTCAGTTGGCATTGATATTGTTGTCAATGAAAGAAAATATAAATTTAAGACGTTGAAACACATCATCCTCTTATTTTTAAAAATTAAAAGAGACTATATATAATTTTAAACATTATATATATTATGTGAATATCGAAAAATAAATTTCATCATAATCTTTATTCGTATTACTAATAATAAAATTTTATCACATATAATTATATATATTTATTTGATATTTATTTTACTGTTTATATTCGGAATTATATATATTTATCACCACCATTCATCCAAAATATATGAATTAAAAACAACCCAAAATAAGGAATAATTAAAAGAGATACAAAATAGCAGTTAACGGAGACAAGACCAAACGAAAGGAAACTGCGATGTCCCCCATGCACATGCACTGCACGCAAACACTGCCCTTCAAATTCTTTCTTTGACTCTTCACTCACACGTGCCCAACACTTCACTTCACGCGCCATTTTCTTCACGCTCCACCACTCTTTACCCTCTGTCCTATAAATACTCCCCTTCCCTCGCTAAACTCCAGCACCTCGAACTCCTCCTTCCCCATCATCGTAAAACTAACTGAAATCCTCTCTCACTTCCACTCCTCTTCTATTCTCCTTCTCCACTGCCGAGCTTCCACCGCCGTCGGCACCCAATATGGAGGCTCCTCGGCTGTATTCGACTAAACCTGTTCAATCTCTCAAGCCAACGAAGAAGATTCCTTTAGAGGAAGATCTCGGTAAAGCCTCCGACGCATTGCCGCTTCCCTTGTACCTAACCAATGCCCTGTTCTTCACCCTTTTCTTCTCGGTGGTTTATTTTCTTCTTTCCCGTTGGCGTGAGAAGATACGTACCTCCACACCTCTCCATGTCGTCACCTTTTCCGACATCATCGCCATTTTCTCATTTTTCGCGTCCTTTAGTTACCTTTTGGGTTTCTTTGGGATTGACTTCGTTCAATCTTTGGTTTTCCAACCATCGCCTGACGTTTGGATTGCTGAGGACGAGGAAGAGGATAATGAAGTTCTGCTCGCTAAGGAAGACGCCCGTAAGGTCCCTTGTGGACAAGCTCTCGATTGCTCGCTTCCACCTCTGCCTCCTGCCGCACCAATCGTGACTACCCAGAAGGTGTGCGATGAAAAGCCTTTGATGGTTATACCAGAGGAAGATGAAGAAATAGTTAAATCTGTAGTTGCTGGGACAACCCCTTCGTATTCCTTGGAATCGAAATTGGGTGATTGCAAGAGGGCGGCTGCAATCAGGAGGGAAGCGTTGCAAAGATTAACGGGGAAGTCGTTATCTGGGTTGCCCTTGGATGGATTTGATTACGAGTCGATTTTAGGGCAGTGTTGTGAGATGCCGGTTGGCTACGTGCAAATTCCCGTCGGAATTGCTGGGCCTTTGTTGGTTAATGGAAGAGAGTACTCGGTTCCTATGGCAACCACGGAAGGGTGCCTGGTGGCTAGCACTAATAGGGGCTGTAAGGCTATTCATTTGTCTGGTGGAGCTACAAGTGTTCTATTGAAAGATGGTATGACTAGAGCTCCATGTGTAAGGTTCGGTACTGCAAAAAGGGCAGCTGATTTGAAGTTGTATTTGGAGGACCCTGATAATTTCGAGACCTTGTCTGTTGTTTTCAACAGGTTTGTTTTTATATTTCTAGAACTCCATATTGATGGATTTAAAATTCAAGCTAATATTGAAAATTTTGGCCTTTTGGTGGTTGCAGATCAAGTAGATTTGGCAGGCTCCAGGGTATCAAATGTGCAATTGCTGGAAAGAATCTGTATATTAGATTCACTTGCAGTACAGGTGATGCTATGGGGATGAACATGGTTTCCAAGGGAGTGCAAAACGTTTTGGATTTCCTTCAAACTGATTTCCCTGACATGGATGTCATTGGCATCTCTGGTGAGTTTCATTTTTTTTGTATAGGCTTGCAATTATGTCTTTTACCGTCCGACAGAGGATCTCTGATATTTATGAATTTTTGCCTATAGGAAACTATTGTTCCGACAAAAAACCGGCTGCGGTAAATTGGATTGAAGGACGAGGCAAATCTGTTGTCTGTGAAGCCACCGTTAAGGGTGATGTGGTTAGGAAGGTCCTGAAGACAAGTGTGGAATCTCTCGTTGAGCTTAACATGCTTAAGAACCTTACTGGATCAGCTATGGCTGGAGCTCTGGGTGGATTTAACGCTCACGCCAGTAACATCGTTGCTGCAATCTACATAGCCACCGGCCAAGATCCGGCTCAAAACGTCGAGAGCTCGCATTGCATCACGATGATGGAAGCTATTAATGATGGCAAGGACCTCCACGTCTCTGTCACAATGCCTTCCATCGAGGTAATTGATAGTGTTGCTGTCTGATTCCAACACAAGGACTTTCGTTGCCAAAACAAGATCTGGGTATTTATGTTAGTCCCTAATTATTGTGTTGTTGTATCTTTTAGGTTGGTACTGTTGGTGGTGGAACTCAGCTTGCATCTCAATCAGCCTGTTTGAACTTACTTGGAGTGAAGGGTGCAAGCAAAGAGACACCAGGAGCAAACTCTAGGATGCTGGCAGCCATTGTAGCGTCTGCTGTTCTTGCCGGGGAGCTGTCTCTTATGTCTGCAATTGCAGCAGGACAATTAGTTAAGAGCCATATGAAATACAATAGGTCAACTAAAGATGTGTCCAAGGCTTCTTCATAGAGAACGTAACGATTGTCTGATATTTGGGAGTAAAGTTGCAATCTCCAATGGTAGAAACGTACTAAGGAGACATATCTCCTTATGTCTAGCTCAGATGTACACTCCATTTACTGTCACGGCATAATCTCTCTCACTGGTTATCTTCAGTGATCAGGATACAGTCTTAACTTTTGGGTGTATGTTTATTATCCGGATAATGAGAAATGAGGTTGTGTTTCGAGCTGGCCAACTGTCATCAATTAATGAATTAGAGAGGCACAGAATTTCTCTGATACCGTCAGGGAGGCCTTCGAAGGCATATCTTATGATGGTGGATGATGAATATGGAACAAAGGATCTATACCCAATTAGTTGACGAGTAAAAATTAGTTGGTCCACAGCGTTTCATCTCTTGTAGCATACAATTCCCTTTATAATTTTCTTTATTTATTTTGTATTTTTTGGGCATTTTAAATATCAGTTTTACTATTTATGTTCGTATTTGTGGCTGCTTCTACTAACTATGTTGTGTTTAAGATTCGAACTTGTATCTTCCTTTGAAAATGCAATATGTTATCATTAACACTAGTTGGTATTTTCGTTTTTTCTTTTATCATAAATCTTTGTACTCTTCATAAATTTCAAATTTAGTTTTTATACTTTTTATTTTCAAGAATTTAATTCCTCTACTATTGAGATTTCAAAATATTGGTACAATTGTTAACGATATTTTTATTTTAAATTTGTTGGTGTGACATTTAAAAAAATACTCACTTGATAGCAATGTAATGTTATAACGAACATGAATTTAATAAAATAATTTTAACAATGTTAACAATTGAATTTGAATTTTGAAAATCTTTAAAGTATAGGGATTAAATTTCTGGAAATTAAGATAGATTAAATTTCAAAATTATGAATAATATAGGGACTTATGACATATTTTAACGATATATAATGTATATTTTTGGGTAAACTACACCAAAGATAACTACATTATTAGTAGGTTTATATTCAGATCACTCAACTTCAAAATGTTACAATGGTCACTCTCATTTAAGTCACTGAACTATTTTTGAATGTTTTAATTTAAGTCACCGGGTTATAAAGTTTTTTTTTTTAAAAAGGCCAGGCTATTGAGCTTTAAGCAATGGTTTAACGACCAATACGATGGATCTGTACCAATTGATGAGTACAAGAATATGCATTATATTCAAATTGATCTAACGGTTAGTGTTAGAGATTAAAGAAGAAAGTTTTTTAGATTTTTGTTTACAGATTTGTCACGATCAAAGTTGTTTCATGAAAAAAAAAATTGTAGAAGAGAAATTGAATGAAAGCTTTCAATTGGTGTTTGCGGTGCAAATAGGGAAGGCCATACATCAACGATTTTAACAGTCCGACAAGTTAAATAAAAACTTTCGAATAGTTCAATGATCATTTTATAACTTTCTGAAGTTGAGTGACCTAAACGTAAATTTACTCGCAGTTTTGTGACTTCGAGTGTAGTTTACTCTTTTTTTTTTTCCTTAATGTAAAATACTTGATAACTTATAAAGCATTTGAAAGCAACTTTAGAAAAATACTAATATGGTTCTCATCCCATGCTTGAGGTTAAGTTGGTTATTTATTTGTGTGAAATTGTAGAGTAAAAATTTGAAGGTTAAAATATACTCTCTAAGTCCTTATACTCTTTATACACTTGAAATTTAGTCTTACTTTTATTTTTAGGAACATAATTATGTACTTTTCAAATTTAAAAATTTAGCTCAGTTGTTACCATCGATAAAATTATTATATTAAATTCTTTGGTGGACATTTTGAAATAAAAAATTCCCAATAAAAATAATGTTAAAAATATTGATTAGGAGTTTCTCTTAAAAACAACATTTAAATTGAGAAAATAATTTTTTTCTTCTTAGAATAATGTTCTTAAGAAAAATTTACGCTAGCATTTTGATTAAAATAGTTAATAATATTAATTATTTAGACCATTAATGACATTATAAAAGTAGATGGCCTAAATTATGTAAAATATTAAAGTATATAAATTAATCTCAAGTTTTAACATAGTCTAGTGGCCAAAAATTAGTCTAGAGGCCAAAAATAAAATTTAACCATTATCTTATAATGTTAAAAAATAAACCACGAACCTAAATGAAACAAGAAACGTATGTTAACCTCCAAAACAATTAAGGTGTTCAAATTATATATAACCATATAATATTTTAATTGAAAATTTAACAATATTAACTATTTGAACTAATTAATAATATTATAATCATATATAGAAACCAAATTATGTTAGAAATTAAAGTATATATATTAAATATCAAATTTAGGCATATTAGATGAACCAAAATTCAAATTAACTTTTCTATAGAATACAAAACAAAAGAAGTATTATAGGTAGTGGCAGACACATGACATTAATTTTGGAAGGGGCCAAGCTCAAATTAAATATGCTACGTAACAATCGATTTAAATATATAAACAATCAATTCAGAAGAAGCGTTATTTAATATAACAATTGATTTATTATTTTTAACAAAATATCAGTCAAAAGTCATCATGAGTAATTTAGCTTCTTCAAGAAGATTTTCCTTTATTTTTATCAAGAATATATTTTTAATATTATTTTTAATACTACAAAAATATTGGAGGGGCCTATTTATATTTTTAGGAGAACTATAATATATATACAAAAGGGGAAATTGCAAAAATCTTAAATCTTAGGAGAATCTACTTATATTTTAGGAAGGGCCATAGTATATTTACAAATGACTAAATTAAAAAAAAAATTTAAGCTTTGGGAGGTCATAACCCTCTAGGCCTCTACTTGACTCCGCCATTGATTGTAGTGTGCCATCTAGCAGGAAAAGGAAGATGTTTTTCCTTTCACATATATATATATATATATATATATAGATAGATTGACCAAGAATTGTAATTCATTGAAAGTCGTTATAGAAATTTTTGGTCTTCAACTACACCAACTACACCAAAGATAACTTAATTATTGGTAAGTTTATATTTAGATCACTCAACTTTAAAATGTTACAAAATAGTCATTAATCTCATTTAAGTCACTGAACTATTTTTGAATGTTTTAATTTAAGTCATTAGGTTATAAAGTTATTTTTTTTTAAAAAGGTCAGGCTAGCGAGCTTTAAGCAATGGTTCAACGATGGATCTGTATCAATTGATGAGTAGAAGGATATTAATTATATTCAAGTTGATCTAACAGTTAGTGTCAAAGATTAAAGAAGAAAGTTGTTTGGATTTTTGTTCACAGATTTGTCACGTTCAAAGTTGTTTCATGAAAAAAAATGAACTGTAGAAGAGAAAGTGAATGAAAGCTTTCAATTGGTGTCTGCGGTGCAAATAGGAAGACCATACATCAACGATTTTAACAGTCCAACAAGTTAAATAAAAACTTTCGAATAGTTCAATGATCATTTTATAACTTTCTAAAGTCGAGTGACCTAAACGTTAAATTTACTAGTAGTTTAGTGACTTTGAGTGTAGTTTACTCTTTTTTTGGCCCTAATGTAAAATACTTGACAACTTTTAAAGCATTTGAAAGCAACTTTTGAAAAATACTAATATGGTTCTCATCCCATGCTTCACGTTGAGTTAATTATTTATTTGTGTAAAATTATAGAGTAAAAATTTGAAGGTTAAAATATACTCTAAGTCCTTATACACTTTATACATTTAAAATTTAGTCTTACTTTTATTTTTAAGAACATAATTATCTACTTTTCAAATTTAAAAATTTAGCTAAGTTGTTAACATCGATAAAATGATTATATTAAATTCTCTGGTGGACATTTTGAAATAAAAAATTCTCAATAAAAATAATGTTAAAAATATTGACTAGGAGTTTCTCTTAAAAACACTCATTTAAATTCAAGAAAATATATTTTTCCTTCTTGGAATAATGTTCTTAAGAAAAATTTACGCCAAACATTTTGATTAAAATAGTTAATAATATTAATTATTTAGACCAACTAATGACATTGTAAAAGTAGATGACCTAAATTTCAGTAAAATATTAAAGCATATAGATTAATCTCAAGTTTTAACATAGCCTAGAAGCCAAAAATAAAATTTGACCATTATCTTATAATGTTAAAAAATTGACACGAACCTAAATGAAACAATAAGTTGTATGTTAACCTCCAAGACTACTAAGGTGTTCAAATTATATATAACCATATAATGTTTTAATTGAAAATTTAAAATATTAACTATTTGAGCTAATTAATAATATTATAACAATAAATAGAAACCAAATTATGTTGAACTAATTAATAAAATTGAAATTTAACTTTTTCTATAGAATACAAAACAAAAGAAGTATTGTAGGCAGTGGCAAAGATAAGATGTTAATTTTGGAGGGGGCCAAGCTAAAATTAGACGTGCTACGTAACAATCGATTTAAACATATAAACAATCGATTCAAAAGAAGCTATATTCCAATATAACAATCGATTTATTGTTTTTTAACAAAAATATCATTCAAAAGTCATCATGAGTAATTTAGCTTCTTCAATAAGACTTTCCTTTGTTTTTATCAAGAATAATTTTTTTAATATTATTTTTAATACTATAAAAATATTGGAGGAGCCTATTTATATTTTTAGGAGAACTATAATATATATGGAAAGGAGGAAATTACAAAAATCTTAAACTTTGGGAGGATCTACTTATATTTTAGGAAGAGCCATAGGATATTTACAAAAGACTAAATTAAAAAAAATTTAAACTTTGGGAGGTGATAGCCCCCTAAACCTCTACTTGACTCCGCCGTTAGGAAAAGGAAGATGTTTTTCCTTTCATATATATATATATAGATATATAGATTGACCAAGAATCGTAGTTCATTGAAAGTTATAGAAATTTTGGTCTTCCATTATAAATTTTGGAATATATCAAATTATTTAAGGACATGTTATTAAAAATATTGGTATTTTGTTAGAAATCTTGATATAAGTTTGTAAATCCAGATTTTGGTATGCTAAAATATTTAACAAGGTTCCATAGAAATATTAGTATTTCCTTGCAAAAAGTGGTATATATCAAAACATCTAAAGATAAGCTCTTAAAAACTTCAGTATTTCATTAAATATATTAATATAGGCTTGTGTACCATAATTTTAGTATTCCAAAATTTCTAACGAGGCTGTTTAGAAATATTGATATTCTCTTAAGAATTGCGCTACATATAAAAATATCTAAGGTTAAGCTCTAAGAAATTTTGGTAAAATCTTGTGTAAAATGATTTTGGCATACCAAAATTTCTAAAAAGTTCCATAGAAATATTGGTACCCTTAGAAATTGAGGGATATGATAAAATATCTAAGATATGTGCTTAGAAATTTTAGTATTTTATTAGAAATCTTAGTATAGGCTTGTGTAACATGATTTTTATATATCAAAATTTCTAGCGAGGTTTCTTCGAAATATTACTATTCTCTTAGAAATTTTGGTAAAAGCTTCTATAACGCGATTTGGGTATACCAAAATATCTAAAGATATGCGCTTAGAAATTTTAGCAATCCATTAAAAATCTTGGTATTAGCTTGTGAAACATGATTTTGGCATACCAAAATTTCTAACGAGGTTCCTTAGAAATTTTGATATATACTTTTGAAATTGTGGTATATATCAAAATATCTAAAGTTGAACTCTTAAAAATTTTGGTAAAAGCTTGTGTAACATGATTTGATATACCAAAATTTCTAATGAGATTTCTTAGAAATATTGGTATTCCCTTAAAATTGTGGTATATAACATAATATCTTTGATACACTATCTTAGAAATTTTAGTATATCACAAATTCTAACTATTACTTTAGAAATTTTGGTATTGTCTTAGAATTTGTGGTATAAACCAAAATGTCTTAAGGATATAAGTTTATAAATTTTGGTAATTCATTTTGGAAATTTTGGTATCTAACAAAATATCTATATAGACACCTAATTTTGTTTGAGATTTCAAATTTGAACTTAATTTTATTAAAATAGGGGCTTATTTGAACTTTTTGGGTTAAATTGACTTTTTAATCTAATTTTAAAATTGATTTAAATTTTTAATTTGATTTTAGAATTGACGAGATAAACAACTAGCTTCGGTTGGGTGGAAACCACCGCTAATTGGGTGGATGAAGGTGAATTATGACGGTGTTGTAAGAGGCAAGAAGAGTAAAGCAGAGGCTAGTGGTTTACTTAGAGGCTGTCAAGGGTAATGGATTATTGGCTTCAGTCTTTCCATTGGGATTTGCAATGTACTTCATGCATAATTGTGGGTACCATGGATGACCTGTACGTGGCATGAGATTGGGGATGTCGAAATGTCCAAGGAACTTTGCAGTTAATTTGTTAGATCAGGATTTTGTTGATGGAAACGATATGCGTCGACTGGTTAGAGATATCAAGGAACTTTGCAAACGGATGTGTTAGCCAGCTTAGATGTTCACAAAGAGCCTGGTTTCACCATGTTTGATCCACCAACACCACTTGTATGGAATGGAGTCGCACAAGATAAGGGGTAATAAGTTCGGTTGGGGTCAAGAGTCCATCATAATTCGATTTGTAGAATTTCTAGACTTAATTTAAGAAAATGAGCTTTGCTTTATACTTTGCTTTATACTTTTCATATTATTTGATAAAATTTTAAAGTTTTGTCCTATAATTTAAAATTTAGAGGTATTTATGTGTTAAAAAGGTGATTTAGGTCAAAATTATATAAGGAAGCATACCTGAATCCGTAAAAAGTGATTATTCAAAAGGTTTTGACTTTTGTTGGAAACTAGTCAAAAAGTTTTGATATTTCAAGAAAATAGTTTATCTCTTAGTATAACTCTCTGATAGGGATGAAAAAAAAATGAGATAGCACTCTTTCTTGGAGACAACTGCCTCTTCAAATAATTGATTATTAAATAAGTTTTAGGTAATTATAATTTGACCCCTCATTAAATTATAAATACAACTTATAGTATCTACTCATTATTATCATGACACGTTTAACATACTTAGTTACTTAATTTTATATCACACTTTATAGTTATATTATATTTTATATATATATATATATATATATATTTATGTCTATAATTAAAGATTTTAATCCAAACATGACGTATTTACTAGATAACTTGTTGGTGTAAGCTGGAAATATGAACATTGACTACAATTTCTACTTGTTTGGGATTGACCTTGTTCTTTTCCAATTGTTTTGAGTAAGTGGACACTTAATATTCGTGCCTCACTTGTCCAAAAATAATATGGTCTAATCATGACAATATAACAGTCAATATTTGCTAAATAAATACTGGGCAATAAAAAAAGATGATATCATGTTAATTTTTTTTCTTCTTTGGGTGGCCTGACTCTGTTTATATATATACCCTTCTATTATAAATTATACGATTGTTTTGAAGAAAACTTTGACAAACAGTCCAAGTCTTTAGCACATGGTGATGAATAATTCTCATGCATGCATGCATGCTTTTTATTTTGAAAAAGAAATTTACTTCAATCTTATCGTCTATTTCATATTACTTTTCTTGTACCATGGCGGAAGCAATTTTTTTAAAGAAAATATATCATTAATAGAAATAATGAATAATAAGAATATAAAAATATGAGATATAGTAAATTACAAACTGGTGCTCAAATATTATGTTTAGAAAATAATTGTAACGCTAAAAGAATGCAAAAACAAATCAGAAATTCATAATCTTGATCTTGCCATCATCAGACTAATTTGACAATAAACTCCAGTCAACCAAAAAATCACGGTCAAGAGACCCACCGCATTCATGATGTACAAAAGGTTAAGTCTAAGATGGCTATCCTCCTTTTCACCATCTTAAATTCCAATTTTAACAAACATAATTATTGTATTCTATCATACGATAAAACCTTTCGAGAGTGGCTCCTAATAAATTTGACCGCATCCTTTCCATATATATATATATACTCCAGAAACATTTTTTTTTAAAAAAACCAGCACGAATTCTTGACCCGTTGCAACCTAAAATAGCAGAAACAATTATTAATATTAATATCCAAATATTAAATTTATTGAATGCTACTTTTTAATAATCACCACTCGCATGAATTATGCAAGTTGTCGATTGAGTCTTGATTCGATTGGTATGAGTATTTTTTTTAATGCAAGACGACATGGATTTGAATACGCTGAATCGCATTGTTCTCCTATTTATGAGTTGAAAAGGAACTATGGGTAATATTTAGTATTTTATCAAAGAGAACAAATATGATAAGAAATTATTCAAATATATATGCATACAAATTACAATCACTTGTATTATTTTTTGGTACAATCATTTGTATTTATAAAAATTAAATAGGCATCCTATTTTGAAATTCATGTCATTGACTGAATGAAAAATTCAGCCCTACAGAAACCAGAGGCGTTAAGAAAATAATATCTCCCTTATCTACTAAAATATATATTCAAAAGGATATAAAAAACCAATCTTAAAGAGTGATCAATATTCTTTTATGTAGCCCATAAAAAAATTCTTTATTTTAAAAAAATCATTTTATTAAAATTATCACATGTTATGAATGTAAAATTTTTAATCGATTTGACTTTTCTATCATAACGATCTAAAAATTATATATATTAATATTTATAGAAATAAATTATATTAAGATTATAATAAAATGAATATTTTAAGGGCGTTTTACCTAAATATGCCCTTTAAATAATTTAATTACGAAAATGGACTGTTTTTTACGTTATTTACCGGAAACGCATCCACGTAAGCACGATTTTGGAGTACATGTCAGCAAAACGCTTTCCTGGGGGAGCGTTTTGCCCTTTTTTTAGGGTTAGAATTTTATTATTTAATTGATTTAGGGTTAGGATTTTTATGATTCGAGGTTAGGGTTTTGTAAGGGTTTAGGGTTTTAGGATTTAGGGTTTTAAGAAAAAAAGTAATTGAATTGGAGTATAAATTAACTATTAATTTTAAATACTAAATATTAAATTAGAGTTTAGGTATTAAAGTTAATTGATTAAATTATGGATTGATTTAAAGTTTAGGGTTAATTGATTAAATTTAAGGTTAATTGATACATACAAGAAAAAATTCTCAAAGATAATATAATTGCAGCATATATACATCTTGGCGCTATCTTAAGTTTAGGGTTTCGAGAAAAATTAATTAAATTAGGATTTAGGATTTTAGGGTTAATTCATTAAATTAACTATTAATTTTAAATACTAAATACTAAATTAGAGTGTATTAGGATTAATTTATTAAATTAAAGATTAGGGTTTAGTTTTTAAAATAAATTGTGTTTAGGATATTAGAAAAAACATATAAGCAATATAATTTTTTTTGTCATAGGTTTTAAGGTTAAGGGTTTCTGCAAGAATAATTCTGAGCAGATGTTTCTGGAAAAATAGTGTTGGAAAACGCTTCAAGCAGATGCACTGTCAACAAAATTTCTAGAAAAAGCTCCCACGTGGACGCTCTTTTGCTACAGTAGTTCGCAGAAAAATAATTCTGAATAGACGTTTTTGAAAAAATAGTGCTGAAAACGCTTCAAGCAGGATGCACTGTCAGCAAAATTTCTAGAAAAAGCTCACACGTGGACGCTCTTTTGCTACAGTAGTTCGTAGAAAAATAATTCTGAGTAGACGTTTCTGAACAAATAGTGCCGAAAACGTTTCAAGCAGAATGTACTATCAGCAAAATTTCTAGAAAAAGCTCCCACGTGGACGCTCTTTTGCTACAGTAGTTTGTAGAAAAATAATTCTGAGTAGACGTTTCTGAATAAATAGTGCCGAAAATGCTTCAAGCAGGATGCACTGTCAACAAAATTTCCAGAAAAAGCTCCAACATGGACGCTCTTTTGCTACAGTAGTTCGTAAAAAAATGAGGTTATAAATGAGCCAAATTTTATTCTCAAGTTGCATAACTTACAACAAAAAAAATTAGAGACGCTAAGAAGAAAAGAAATTGAAGATGAGTGAACGTATTAGTGTTGTTATTTACTATGATGGTGAGGTCTGTAACACCGAGAACGATGTTGTTTTTTTATCGGAGAATACAGCGAGACTGGTTTTTAACCAGAACATAGATTTGACAGAACTTCGTAAAAGAATTAGGCGCAAAATCTTCAGAACGACGCCAATGAAAGTTTTGTCTATTAAGTATCGATTTTGTGCTTCAGTTGATCCTGTGACATATGACTCATTCGACATCAAAGGCGCTCGTAGCTTGGAGGCAATGGTGCAGACTCATCTCGCTAGTAGATCACCCTATCTTAAGCTATATGTACAATTTTTCATCGCCAAATGATGCATTTGCAGCTTCAACATTTACTGCTGGTCGAGAGGAATACATGACCCCTGCCCGACACTCCATTAGTGGGTGGCAAAACACGGAAGTGCCCATGTTTAGTAGCAGTATGGAATACCTGACCCCTGCACGACACTCCGTTAGTGGATGGGACATGCACCTCAGTGGGTCGATGTTTGATGCTAGAAATACGTACTGGGAATGACATCAACTTCTAGTGGTTGGCAATCCATATCTGATTGAAGACGTTGTGAAACGTCCATAAGGAGGGATGATGTACTCCCTACGACGTCCACCGGCGAGGGGACCTTTTACGTTGCACATGATGATGGGTTAGATAATAAGTCCGATGCGGATCCACCTTGAGAGGCCAGCCCCGATGGTGCAGAAGTTGCATTATTTTCTGAACTAGAGACTGTTCCAACCATACCTGAAAATGTTGAAGGAGGTTCAGATGATGATGATGAAGATCCACGATTCAAGGCGTACTCGCCTCCAACCCACATGCATAATGTTGATCTATCTGAAGATGATGCGTTGAAGTTTCCAGATCTACCATAAAAAAGGCGTGACCGTATAAGTTCCTCATTGGATTCAGGTGAATTAGAAGTTGGTAAGGAGTTTTCCAATAAAGATAGTTTTCTTGGTGCATTAAAATAACATAGCATCATGAATGGGGTTAACTACAACGTGGTTAAATCCAAATCCAATAAGTTTGAGGCCAAGTGTGCAGTGCAAGACGATACATGTTCATGAAAAATCATGGCCTCGTTAAGGAAAAAGACAGGCTTGTGGGAGATAAAAAAGTACAAAGGTCCACATACATGTGCTGCCGGTATAGTATCACTAACCATTTAGATTTTTTTTAATGGTATTGTTATTACGCACTATTGCATTTTTTAACGTACTTCATTGACAGGTGTTTCGGAAGATCATCCCAAGATGAATTCAGATATGTTAGTTACCTTAATACTACCGACGATGAAGGTCGATCCCAGAACTTCAGTGCCGGTCTTAATTGCTAATATTCGTAGCTGGTTGAGGTACACACCCTCTGACCGCAAGGCTTGGATAGCTAAGAAAAAGGCGTTGGAAAAGATTCATGGTGGGTGGGACGCTTCATATAATGAAGTGTGGCAGTGATGTCAGGTGCTGGAGAGATTTGTCCCAGGTTGCACAACAGATCTTGAAACAGAACCTGTGTACTACAACGACCGATTACTCCGTGGATGCCAAGTATTTAAGCGTCTGTTCTGAACCTTTAAGCAATGCCATGACGCATTTTTATATTGCAAGCCATTGGTACAAATTGACAGTACCTTTATGTACGGTAGATATACCCATCGGCTATTGCTAGCTGTGACACAGGATGGCAGTGGGAGAATCCTTCCACTTGAGTTTGCAATAACACCGGGGGAGTCAGTTGATGACTGGGAGTTCTTTCTTTATAGGTTAAGGAGGTATGTCTGCCCCCAACCTAATATCTGCGTCATATCGGATCGAGGCACCGGAATACTAGCCACAATTGAGTGATAAGGAAGCCTATGGCATCGCACACACTATCGGTATTGCCTAAGGCACGTTGCGTCCAACTACTACTGGCAATTTCGATTTATAAGTGAAAAACAACAAGTGACCAACATGGGTATTTAATATCTATTAATGTAATTTCGTTTGCAATATTGAATTTATTTTAAATGGAAAAGTGGTATGTAATTTTCACTATCAACTTATATTGGCAGAGTATGAGATAAGTAAGGACTGTTTTCATAAGATGTTGGCGGTTTTGCATTCAGTTAATGAATAAGGCGCAGACTACCTCTGTAACATACCTTTCGAACAGTAGACACAAGCATACGACGGCGGCCTACGATATGATCCTATAACCTCAAACCTGGCTGAATGCATAAATTATGTTCTAAAAGGAACACGTCATTTGCTGATAACATCGGTTGTTCGAGAGACATATTTTCGTTTAGCGGCACTATTTTCGAAGTGAGCAGTGAGTTATAAAGGTCAAATGCAAAGAGGCCGTATATGGTGCACAAAGGTATTGCAAGAAATTAACAAGGCGAAGGCGCGGGCGAACACCATGCACATAGTCTGTCATGATCGAGACAACCTATGGTTTCGTGTGATGGAGTTTGATAGATCGTACGAAGGTATTATTGGCGGGCAATATCGTATAAACTTGAGAAATAAGACTTGCGACTATGAGAGGTTTGACGCACTTCGTTATCCATGCGCTCATGTAATTGTAGTTTGTCAAAATCTCCATCTAGATCTCATGAGCTACGTCGACGAAGTGTTCAAACTAGAAACCATGTATAACATATGGATACACGTATTCCCACCTATCCCAGATGAACGTAACTGGCCAGCTATATCGCTTGCTCTGTTTAAGCTGCTACCGGATAGAGAATTGCATCGCAAACCAAAGGGACGACCTTACTCGACTAGAATACGTACCAATATAGATATCCGAGAAACAACCAATAATCAGAAGTCGTGCGGATGGTGTAGGAACCCAGGTCATACAAGTAGATCATGTCCAAATTGAAATAGTTGATAGATGTTGTAAAAAACTATTTTGTATTATTTATATTTTATTAAATGAAACTATGTTGTATTACAATTATCTTATTCAAAAGAACTTTTATTTTTATTAAATGAAACAATATAAAAAAGTTTGTACAAATATATTAAAAAAATCAATGTCCGTGGCGGTCGAAATCAGTGCCACATGGAGGTCGTCGACGGGTCCGTGCTGGATTCCTCCTTAGATCAGCTTCGAGCGAGGGTTGTGGTTCCTCCGGCAGGGGATCTAGTTGTGGCTGTTGGGAGGGTGACCCACCTTGATAGAATAATGATTGCGGCGGTGTTTGCGTCACCCATGGCGGAGGTGTTTAAATCCCATAAGGTGATAGAGATTGGTAGAAAGAAGAAATCCCTGATGGTGCCTCGTGCGATCCCTCATGTGACGGTGGCCTATAGATCAGAGGTTGACTCGGAGTAATCGGGAACGGAGATGATCCGGGCCATGGATTCCAACCTGCCATAGGACTAGGAAAAGGAAACATATAAGGGTTAGGATACATATAAGGGCAAGGATACGTACCTGGCATAATCTGAAAAGGCTGTGATGTGGGTGTCGTCCGTTGAACTGTTGGGCCTAATGATTGTGCGGGTGCTGTTGATGGGCCTGTGTCGTCGTCCCTTCTTCTTGGATTTAAAGGGCCCCGTCGTTCCCTTTGGGCACGAATTTATCGTCTCCTTTCCTCTTTCGACAATAAATATGGCTTGCCATGGATCCTAAACCATGGCATGTATTCTACTACGCATGCTAACTCTGGAACGATGATCGGTTCCCGAGTAGGTATATAATCATACTGATTTTCCCACATTTCGATATAGTGTGACCAGAATCTAGGCCAATCCATATGCAGTTGCCGTAAGTCAACTTTATGCTCATCATCAAACACCTCAGATGCCACGAGAATCGGTTTTCGGAATCCAAATTGCCGCAATACTCTATCTGACTAGTGCATTTCCACGGTAGCATAGTTCTCCAATGGGACCTTCACATGCCAAACGTTTGGATTTTGAAAGAATTCATCCGGAATTACTACCCGAATTGTCGGATCCTCGTATGGTGTCCATTAAAACTATATGAACATGATAAAAATATTACTTATATACATAATACATAATACTAAATACTAAATACGAAACGACTATTTTATTATGTATATATATTTTATTTAATACTTACTTCTGCTTTTGGTCGTTTGTCTAATAAAAGTCATATATCTTCGAAAGAGGTAGGTATTTCGACATAACTCATCGAATGGTTCCACCTAATTAAATAAATTTTTTGCATAAAATTATATTCTAAATCTACGTAATAATTGTAAAATCTGATATAAAACTTACCTTGTTATGAGTGGAAATGTATATGGGTGGTCGACTCGATGACGTAAAAATGGAAAGCGAAACCGTGCCCATGATTGCAGTAGTGACAGGCAATCTCATATTTTGGCTTTGTTCGGTCGCGTCGCCCCGCACATTGCCTTGTACAATGTCGCCAACACGGCAGACCCCCAACTCAATTCGCCGGCTGCTCTAAAATTTACGAGTTTCAGCAGCCATATCAGATGTACGAGGTTTCTTAACAAGTCTGGTATCAAATAACCTCCAATCATCTCAAGAATATATGCCCAATCATAACATATTCTTTCGAGTTCAGTCGAATCATTATTCGGTTCCGGGAATGTGTCTCGTAACCATTCCATCTTGATTTGACCTCTGTTAATTTTATCCGGTATAGCACCCAAAAGCTCATAGCATATGGCTTCCCAATCAGTAGATGATGCGAACCTGGTGACTGCTTACCGATCTATCGGCAATCCCAATTTCAAATGCACGTCTTCCAGAGTGATAGTACACTCTCTGCATGGAAGATGAAAAGTGTGCGTCTCGGGTCTCCACCTCTCTATCAATGCACTGATTAGTTTCGGGTCCAACTTGCACCCCCGACCTATCATGGCCACATGCCAAAATCCCGCTTCTTGCAAGTAATTCTCGATCAATGGCGATGGAGGACCAAACATATTACGGATGTAGCATTGCAACACCCAATCTACAGACTATTATAAAAATTTATAAAACAAAAATTAATTAAAATTGTATAAATTAATTAATGCAAACATCATAAATGAAAAAAAAATCAAGCAATATTGAAATTGTAATTATAATTGCATAAATGAATAAAATATCAAATAGAATTGCAAATTTAATTAAATTTGCATAAATTAAAATAATATCGAATAGTATTGAAAATTTAAAATTATCACTTACCATTGTCATTTGATCAAGGAGATGTGCTTATTATCGAGACGGATTAATTATCCGGCCATTGCTAACACGATCAGATTTTTTTAATTTAAAAAAATTAAATTCAAAAAAAAATTAAACAAAGAATTTTGATAGAATTTTGATAGAATTTTGAGAAAATTTCAATGAAATTTGATAGATTTTTTAAGGGAATATTGAAAGAATGTTGAGAATTATGAGAGAATTGTGTGAAAAATAATTAAAGGGAAAGAAATTTTGAGAGAATTATAGAAATTTGAGAGATTTGTGTGAAAAAATGATTTGGGTGGGTTTTATAGTTTTTTTTGGACTGTTGGAAGCCAACGGTCAAAAATTTGACCGTTACACAGCCAAAGCGCTCCCTAGGGAAGCATTTTGTTGACACGTACTCCGAAATCGCGCTTACGTGGATGCGTTTTCGTGGGAAACGGCCTAATCCGGTAAATAACACAAAAAACGGTCTATTTCCATAATTATATTATTTAAATGGCATATTTAGGTAAAGCGCCCTATTTTAAGGCACCAATAAAATAAACTCATGTCATTAACTTTTAAGCATATAAAATTTTTATCATACACTCATGTCTATACAATCACTACCTTAACTCAAATTTTTATACTTTCAATAAATTTTTACAACTTTTATTAATTTTTATAGATTTTATTAGTTTTATATAATTTCCTACCATTTCTTAATTTATTATAATATTAATTTAATATTTCCATTATTTCATAACTTATTTAATAGTTTTTATAATTTTTAAAATTTTATGATATTTAATAAATTTTATATTTTGTATAATTTTCAACATTTTTTAATATTTTAATAACTTTTAGCTAAAATTTTATAATATTTTTAATATTTTCTTTCCATTTTAGTTTTATTTTTATTATAATTTTCTATAATTTTTGAGAATTTTAAATAATCCTTAAACATCAATTAAGCCCTCTTAAAATAATAAAAAATTAATTAAGTCCTTCATATCAGTCATCATATCATCGAAAGTTGATGTTTTAATACTTTACCCTAAAAATATCTTTATTATTGCATAAAAGTCCACGTAAACCGAATAATAATTATTGTCTAATGTTGAGAACGTCGGCATATATGTATAAAAATATATATTACGGTCCTTTTATAAAGTCTCTACACATATATACATACATATGACTAGGGATAAACAAAATCCGATTCGATTCGAAAAACTTGATAAAAAAATCAAATTTTGAATTAAATAGTTCAAGTTATTTGAGTTAATCAAGTTATTCGGATCAACTCGAATAAAAAATTAAGTTTTTCGGTTTAACTCAAATATGAATTACACAATTCGAGTTATCCGAAAATCCGAATAAGAAAAGACAAAACTACGTAGTTTTGATAAATGTTTACTTTATTAAAAGTTAAAATTCAAAATAATTAAGTTAAAAGGTAAAACTACGTCGTTTTGATAAATGTTTACTCATTAAGTTAAAAGACTAAATCATTATATTGTTCATGTAGTTAAATAATCTTATACTTCGTCTACTAGTTAAATAATCAGTCCATCTAAACGTAACATTAAGTATAAATAATAGGATTCGTTAACTCGACTCGATTTGACTCGAAATTTTTTGACTTGACTTGATTCAATTTGATTTGAAAAAATTTCAAATTGAGTTCGGTTGCTAGATAGGATTTGTCAACTCGACTAACTCGAAATTTTTTTACTCGATTCGATTCAACTCGATCGAATACTCACCCCTACATATGACTATAAAGCAAGAGGCTTGAATTGATGGGAAAAAATACAGAAACCTGAAAATTAAGGAATATTAAAGAATAGATTAGATTTTATTTAATATAAAATAGGTCATAATTTAATTATATTAAAATATTAAAAATGTCAAATTTTAACTTTAATTTAATAAACACTATAGTTTTATTTTATTTTCACAAACAACATGTAATAAACATGCAAAAAATAATCTAAAAGGAAAAATGAGCTGTCAAAGCTCTATATCTTAATGTTTTTACATATTAATTTAACTTATAAACTTATCCAATTAATTACGAGCAAAAGGAAAAAATCAAAATTAATTATCTTATCATTAATTGAATTCAGGTCAAAGTCCTACTTTGCTTAAATTTTATTAAATAATAAAGGTATAATACTTTATTTGACTCTTTAACTTTACAAGAAATATCATTTTAGCTTTTATTTAATTTTATCTTTTTTAGCTTTTAAATCCATTTTTTTGTTAAATCACCTCAAAATAAATGAAAAAGTTGATGTTGTTTAACTTTGCTTACTTGAATGCACGTGGATGACACGTCGGCATTTTATTAATTTTTTAAATTTAAAATTTAAAATTTATATAAAAACTATTTTTAAAAATAAAAAACCAAGAAAAGTACTATAAAAGTATAAAATTATTAAAAAATATATTTGTTAATGTTTTTAAAATTTTAAATATTTATGTGTTATCTACATGGTAATACTCGTGTATATAACATCAACAAAGTTAAAGAATATTAACTTTTAATTAGTTTTGGAATAATTTGATAAAAAATTAATTGAAAGAATAAAAGAGATAAAAATTAAATAAATAATTTTTTATAAATTTGGAAGGTAAAAAATTATGCTAATAATAAATATGACTTTCTTTCATTTCTATTTCTTTTAGTAGACATTTGCCCAAAATTGTATATAACTTAACAACAGCGTTAATATTTATTTGGATAATTTATTTTGAATAATTAATGAAAAACAACCCAAAATAAGGAATAATTAAATCCATACAATAATGAAAAACAGGTGACAGAAAAAATCAAAATAGGGAGAAAGACCAAATATAATGAATGGAAAATTATATTATTAGTCACTAAATTATGGATAAGTTTTTGTTTTGGTCACTTAACTGAAAAGTTACAATTTGGTCACTAAAATATTTGAAAATTTTCATTTAAGTCACTAAACTATTCAAAAAAATTTATTTAAGTCACTAGGTTGTTAACTATTTTTTAAAAAAAAGTCCTGCCAACGAGTTCCAAGTGACGACACAACGACCTGTACAGTGGATCAATATCCATCAGCGGGTAAAAGAACATATCTTAGATTCAAGTCGATTTAAAGGTCAATTTCGGAGATCGAAAAAAAAGTTGTAGGAAAAAAATTGAACTGTAAAAGAGAAGGGGAGAAAGAGCTTCTGATTTATGTAGGCAGTGTGAAGAGAAAAAGATGTGTAGCATCGATTTTAACAGCCCAGTGACTTAAATGAAAACTTTTGAATAGTTTAGTAATCAAATTATAAGTTTTTTTTTAGTTCAGTGATCAAAACAAAAACTTACCCATACTTTAGTGACTGATTGTGTAGTTTACCCTAAATGAAAATGAAACAACCAGGAATGTGCTGACGACGTTGCTCCCATGCACTGCACGCTTCCAAACACTATCCCTATAATTCTTTCTTTGACTATTCTCTTGGTAAAGCTCCGCACTAACACGTGCCAAACACTGCCCATCTTCACTTCACGCTCCTTTTTCCTCACGCTCTCTTGACTCTTTATCCTATAAATACCCCTTTCCCTCCCTAAACTCATAATCGTAAAACTAACTGAAATCATCTCTTACTTTCATTCCTATACTATTCTCCTCCTCCACCGCCGGGTTTCCGCCGCCTTCGACACCCAAAATGGAGGCTTCCCGGCTGTATTCGACTAAACGAGTTCAATCTCTCAAGCCCACTAAGAAGATTCCTTTAGAGGAAGATCCCACTAAAGCCTCCGACGCATTGCCGCTTTCTTTGCATCTGACGAATGCGGTGTTCTTTACCCTCTTCTTCTCGGTGGTTTATTTCCTTCTTTCCCGTTGGCGTGAGAAGATCCGTACCTCCACGCCTCTCCATGTCGTCACCTTTTCTGAGATCATCGCGATTCTCGCGTTTTTCGCATCGTTTATTTACCTTTTGGGTTTCTTTGGGCTTGACTTCGTTCAATCTTTGGTTTTCCGGCCATCGCCTGACGTTTGGATTGCCGAAGACGAGGAAGAGGAAAATGAAGTTTTGCTTGCAAAAGAGGATGCCCGTAAGGTCCCTTGCGGACAAGCTCTCGATTGCTTGCTTCCTCCTTTGCCTCCTGCGGCACCAATCGTGACTGCCCAGAAAGTGTTCGATGAAAAGCCTGTGACGGTTACAACGGAGGAAGATGAAGAAATAATTAAATCTGTAGTTGCTGGAACAACCCCTTCGTATTCCTTGGAATCGAAATTGGGTGATTGCAAGAGGGCGGCCGCAATCAGGCGGGAAGCGTTGCAAAGATTAACAGGGAAGTCGTTATCAGGATTGCCCTTGGATGGTTTTGATTACGAGTCGATTTTAGGGCAGTGTTGTGAGATGCCGGTTGGCTACGTGCAGATTCCCGTTGGAATTGCTGGGCCTTTGTTGGTTAATGGAAGAGAGTACTCGGTTCCTATGGCAACCACGGAAGGGTGCTTGGTGGCTAGCACTAATAGGGGTTGTAAGGCTATTCATTTGTCTGGTGGAGCTACAAGTGTTCTATTGAAAGATGGTATGACTAGAGCTCCATGTGTAAGGTTCGGTACTGCGAAAAGGGCAGCTGATTTGAAGTTGTATTTGGAGGACCCTGATAATTTCGAGACCTTGTCTGTTGTTTTCAACAGGTTTGTGTTGATATTTCTAGAACTCCATATTGATGGATTTAAAATTGAAGCTAATATTGAAAATTTTGGCTTTTTGGTGGTTGCAGATCAAGTAGATTTGGCAGGCTCCAAGGTATCAAATGTGCAATTGCTGGAAAGAATCTGTATATTAGATTCACTTGCAGTACCGGTGATGCTATGGGGATGAACATGGTTTCCAAGGGAGTCCAAAACGTTTTGGATTTCCTTCAAACTGATTTCCCCGACATGGATGTCATTGGCATCTCTGGTGAGTTTTAATTTTTTGGCATAGACTTGCAATTATGTCTTTACTGTTTGACATAGGATCACTGATATTTATGAATTTTGCATATAGGAAATTATTGTTCCGACAAAAAACCGGCTGCTGTAAATTGGATTGAAGGACGAGGCAAATCTGTTGTCTGTGAAGTCATCATTAAGGGTGATGTGGTGAGGAAGGTCTTGAAGACAAGTGTGGAATCTCTCGTTGAGCTTAACATGCTTAAGAACCTTACTGGATCAGCTATGGCTGGAGCTCTGGGTGGATTCAACGCTCACGCCAGTAACATCGTTGCCGCAATCTACATAGCTACTGGACAAGATCCGGCTCAAAACGTCGAGAGCTCCCATTGCATCACGATGATGGAAGCTGTTAACGAGGGCAAGGACCTCCACATCTCTGTCACAATGCCCTCCATTGAGGTAATTCATAGTGTTTCTGTCTAATTATCAAACACGAGAAGTTTGATCGCCAAAACAGAATCTGGGTATTTATCTCTGTTGCTGTATCTTTTAGGTTGGGACTGTTGGTGGTGGAACTCAGCTTGCATCTCAATCAGCCTGTTTGAACTTACTTGGAGTGAAGGGTGCAAGCAAAGAGACACCAGGAGCAAACGCTAGAATGCTGGCTACTATTGTAGCGGGAGCTGTGCTTGCGGGGGAACTGTCTCTCATGTCAGCAATTGCAGCAGGGCAACTAGTTAAGAGCCATATGAAGTACAATAGGTCAAGTAAGGATGTGTCCAAGGGTTCTTCATAGCGAAAACGTAATGGTAGCCTGAATATTTGGGGGTAAAGTTGCAATGTCCCATGGTTAGAAATGTACCAAGGAAACAAATCCCTTTGTAATAAGTTAAAAGCAGACATCTTCTCCTTGTAATTTTCTTTATTTAATTTGTATTTTGGTTCTTTCCTTTCTTCTATAGTATTATTTAATTTTTTTTTTTTTTTAAGACGAAGTCAGGCCATGTAACCTGAGAATACTGTAAAATGACAGAATTGTTAATGAACTTTCTTTTTTTACTTCATATCGTTTAGATTTTACCTATTAGAAACTACTATGACTGACAATTAAATAGAGACATGGGGCATATAATGTATATCTTATAGTTACCGGTTTTTAACAATAGAAATTAATTAAATTTTTAACCGAAATATTAATTTGCTCTTTGGTCATAAAGACTTATTTATCTATTTTTGACAAATACCTTCATAGTACTTTTATCGCTTTATTGTAACAGGTTCTTTGAACTTTTACCATTTTTAAATTTATTTAAGTAATAATAAAATTAATTTTAAATTAAAATTTATTAAGTAATAATTATTTATTAAAAGATTTTAAAATTTTAGAGTTAAGGCATGGATTCTAAATTGATATCTAATTACAGTACATGTTTTATAAATTAAGAAGAAAAATGCCTATTTTTAATGTGAACAAATCGGATATAAAAATATAAAAATATTTAACTAATATTCTTTTAGGAAATAAAATAATATAAAAATTATGTAAGTAATGATTTACAAAAATTATTATTGACCAAGTAAAAATAAATAAATAATTTTATTAATTAAATCTTGATTGTGTTGACAATATTGAGATTTTAAAATTGTGTACTCCTTACAAAAAGTGCTTTTTTTAAATTAAATTATTTATATATCCTTTCTAATATATAAGCTTTAAAAGTTTAATATTTATTAAGTTTCCTACTAAGTCAGTCATCATTTAAATTTAAAATAATAATTATTTAAATAATTTTTCAAAAATAATTTAAATTTAAATTAGAAAAATAGATAAAAATATTATAAAAAATAAAACCTCCCAAAATAAACAAAAAATAAAAGTAATTTCTCTTTTTTAAAAAACAAATTATGTAAGTGATTAAAATTTACCAATTGAAATTAATTTATTACTAATTTATAAAAAAATAATATTCCAGCTAAACGTAACGGTGGAGTACTAAATAATGTGAAGTTTGTTGTGAAAATGATTTTGTATTAATTTGAAAAGAAACATATAAAAGTAAATAAGTAACAAAAGATAAAATGGCATCTAACTTACTCTAAACAACATGACTGATTTATTTTCCTATTTGTCCCATTCTACTTGAAATGTGAAGGTTAAAATAAAGGTATTAAGCATTTACCAAAACTATAATAATAATAATAATATTATTATTATTATTATGTTAGTGAAAATTTTATACAATATTTTTAAAAATAGATATAATAATCAAATGCGATTTTGATTGAGATAAATTAAAAGAATATAACATTGTGGGTTTGAATCTCAACATGTGCTTTTTAGAACTTATATAAAAAGATAAAATTATCCTCAAAATAATATATATTGCTTTGTAAAAATAAAAGGGTTTTGGTAATTTTATGGCTGTGTTTAGACCTAATTGATGGATGATATTAATTCAGTCAATATCTTAAATATATTATTTATATCAGATTATAGCACACCCATTATGTCAAGTAAAAAATTATGTAACAAATTTATAAAAATACAGTTTTGATATAAAAACAAAATATGATTTTAGTTAAAATGGTAAAGTTGTGATGATGAATATTATAGGCATAAATACTTTTTTACCCTTCAATTTTACAAAAAAATATTTTAATCCCTCATTTAAATTTTAATCTTTTAGCCTTTAAACTTGTATTTTTTTGTCAAATCACCTCAAAATAAATGAAAAAGTTAGTATTTGTTAACTTTGTTGACATGACATACAGGTGGGTTGCCATGTGGATGACATGTTGACATTTAATTATTTTTTCTAAAATTAAAAAAATATTTTTTTATTTTTATACTTTTTAAATAATTTTAATGATTTTTAATTTTTAAAAATAGTTTTTATATTTTTTTTGAATTTTTGAATTTTTAAAATTTTAATTAAATGTTGACATGACATCCACGTGTATGCCACGCCAGCAAAATTAAGAAACGTTAATTTTTTTTAATCCATTTTGGAGTGATTTGACAAAAAAAAAGTTTAAAGGCTAAAAAAGGTAAAAAAAAATTAAATAAAGGCTAAAATATTTTTTAAAAAGTTGAAGGGTCAAATAAGTCATTATGTCAAAAATTATAATTGCTTTTGTTCTAATCTCACATTCTTATTATCAAAATGCAAAATAATAATAATAATAATAATAATAATAACATGAATACCTTGAAGAATATATTTGTTCATTTCTAAAAGGAATTATTTTTGGTAATTTCACAATTGAGTTGAGACTTAGCTGAGGGTGACACCAGAGTTGAATGCTTTATATATAACAAATAAAATTTTAGTTGAAATAGTTAAGACGAAAATTCAAAAACCATGTATCCCAAATTTAAATCTTATTATAGTATTATTTTATTAAAAAAACTAAAGACACTCTCATATTAATATTTGTTACTTTATAAATGTAAAGGTATTTTAATAATTCCTCAACTGAATTGGTATTTAATTGACTCATGACACCAACTTAACCAACGACTTAATATCTACTAATGCTATTGGATTCCAAATATTATTATTATTATTATTATTATTATTATTATTATTATTATTATTATTATTATTATGTAAAAACATGATTTTAATGCAAAAAATATTGTTAGAATTAAATGACCGAATCATTATTTAAATAAAATACAGTGGTAAAATAAAATAAAAGTAAAATCCATATAGAACTACATTTCTTTTATTTTATTTTAGAATAAGGTTTTTAAACCTTATTAAACTCCATCTATTTTATATTGATTAGAATAAGGTGTTTCAGTCTTACTAGAATATGGCTTTACAAGCCTATAAATAGATATAGTCTATTCCTCTTGTATTCATTCGAATTCGACATAGTGAATTTTATTTTCCTCTGCCCGTGGTTTTTTCCCGAAAGGGTTTCCATGTAAAATTTTGTGTGTTCTTTATTTTATTTTATTTTATTTTTCACAAATTGGTATCAGAGTTTTCGGGTTATTCATCTCGATCATGGCAATGGCGTCTTTGAAGTATGAAATTTCACTGTGGGATCGCAGCACCAGATTTACATTGTGGCAGATTAAGATGCAAGCAGTTCTTTCCCAGATGGATCTGGAGGATGCCCTGCTAGGGATAGATAAGATGCCTTCGACATTAACAGATGAAGAGAAGAAGCGTAAGGATTGAAAGGCGTTAACACAATTACATCTGCATTTGTCCAATGAAATTTTGCAGGATGTGATGAAAGAGAAGACCGTCACTACATTATGGAAGAGGCTAGAACAAATATGTATGTCGAAAACTCTAACAAGCAAGCTGCATATGAAACAGCGTCTTTATGCTCATCGTTTGGAGGAAGGTGAGTCTGTACACGAACACTTAACAGTGTTTAAAGAAATTCTCTCAAACTTGAAGGCCATGGAGGTTCAGTATAATAAGGAAGATCTAGGGTTGATTCTACTTTGTTCGTTGCCCCCGTCTTATTCAACCTTTATAAACACGATTTTATATAGCCGCAAGTCTCTCACAGTTGATGAGGTTTATGATTCTTTGACCTCATATGATAAGATGAAGCATCTTATGGTTAAACACGACTCTCAGGGAGAGGGTCTCATTGTTCGTGGGAGATAAGATCGGAATGCTGATGATGATGGTGGAAGGACACAGGAACAGAATCCTTGCGGTAAATCTAAGGGTAGACCAAAGTCTTCAAACAGTGGTAAAACTTGTAACTTCTGCAAAAAGAAAGGGCACATTAAATCTGAGTGCTATAAGCTACAAAACAAAATTAAAAGGGAGGCTGCGAATCAAAAGGGAAAACAACTAGAAAATTCTGGTGAAATCGATGTTGTAGAAGACTACAGCGATGGTGAACTTCTAATCACTTCGGTCAACAATTCTGAAGTGAGCGAGGAGTGGATACTTGATTCAGGCTGCACCTTCCACATGAGTCCCGATCGGGATTGGTTTACAACTTATGAAACAGTGTCTGAAGGTGTTATTTTGATGGGAAATAATGCTTCATGTAAAATCGCAGGTGTTGTAACAATTAAAGTTAAGATGTTTGATGGAGTTGTCAGAACAATTAGTGACGTACGACATGTTCCAGAATTGAAAAGAAATTTAATTTCATTGAGTATTCGTGATTGAAAAAGGTACGGATACATAGCTGAAAGTGGGGTTTTAAAGATTTCCAAAGGTTCATTTGTTGTGATGAAAGGATAGAGAAAGACTGCTAAGTTATATGTTTTGCAGGGTTCTACTGTTATTGATGATGCAGCTGTCGCTTCCTTCTCCTTATCAGATGATGATATTACTAAATTTTGGCATATGCAGCTAGGGCATATGAGTGAGAATGGTATGGTAGAATTGAGTAAAAGAGGATTTCTTGATGGGCAAGGAATTTGCAAACTAAATTTCTGTGAGCATTGTGTTTTTGGAAAGCAAAAGAGAGTTCGATTCACTAGAGGAATCCATAATTCGAAGGGAACGTTGGAGTATATTCATTCTGATCTGTGGGGGCCATCCAGAGTACTTTCGAGAGGTGGAGCTAATTATATGCTAACCTTTATTAATGATTTTTCCAGAAAAGTTTGGGCGTTCTTCTTGAAGAAGAAAAGCGATGTGTTTTCCGCATTTAAGTCTTGGAAAATTATGATTGAAAAAAAGACGGGAAAATAAATAAAATACCTCTGCACAGACAATGGCTTAGAGTTCTGTTCTGACGAGTTAGCCATACTCCGCAGCAAAATGGCGTTGCAGAATGAATGAACAGAACGATCATAGAGAAGGTTTGATGTATGTTGTCAAATGTCAACTTACCAAAGTCGTTTTGGGCCGAAATAGCATCTACTGCATGTTTTTGATCAACCGATCTCCATTCGTTTCCATTGAGAAAAAGACTCTGCAAGAGGTATGGTCTGGTAATCCTACAAATTATTCTAATTTAAAGATTTTTGGGTGCCCTGCGTATGCTCATGTTGATAATGGAAAATTGGAACCGAGATCCATTAAATGTGTTTTTCTTGGTTATAAGACTAGCGTAAAAGGGTATAAGTTATGGTGTCTTGAAAATAAAAAAATTGTGATAAGCAGATATGTTGTTTTTGATGAAACTGCTATGCTGCCTAACTTATCTCTTAAAGACTCTTCCAATAAAGAAAATCAAAAGCAAGTGGAGCATCAGATTAATATAGAGTCAACTTTTCAAGCCAGTACAAAATTGAGAATAGAGTTGCTTCTTCACCGCAATACTTTATCGCCAAAAAAAAAACTAGAAGAGAAATTAAACCTCTAACGAAGTATGCTGAGGTTGATCTAGTTGCTTATGCTTTAAATGTGGCTGAAGATATAGATGCGAATCAAGAGCCATCTAATTATTCTGAGGCGGTTAGCTGTGAAGACTTAGAAGAGTGGATGTTTGCTATGCAAAATGAGATGGAATCACTCCATAAAAACAGAACATGAGATCTTGTGAAACTTCCTAAAGGTAAAAAGGCTGTTCGTTGTAAATGGGTGTTTAAAAAGAAAAAAGGGACTCCAAAAGTTAAAGAACCTAGATATAAAGCAAGGTTTATTGCAAAGGGTTACAGTCAAATTCCAGGAGTGGACTTCACAGATGTGTTCTCCCCAATTGTTAAGCATAGTCCGATTCGAGTTTTGCTTGGTATTGTGGCCATGCATGATTTGGAGCTTGAGCAGTTAGATGTAAAAACTGCATTTTTGTATAGAGAACTTGAGGAGGATATTTACATGCAACAACCAGAGGGTTTTACAGTCTCAGGAAAAGAGGACTATGTTTGCTTGCTAAAAAAGTCCCTTTACGGTTTGAAACAGTCACCAAGACAGTAGTATAAGAGGTTTGATTCCTTTATGACTTCTCATGATTTCAAAAGAAGTAGTTTTGAAAGTTGTGTTTACTTTAAGAAAAACAGTGATGGTTCTTTTGTGTATTTACTTATTTATGTTGATGACATGTTGATAGCAGTAAAAGATAAATGAGAGATAAGAAAGGTCAAAGCCCAACTAAGTGAAGAATTTGAGATGAAATATTTAGGACTAACAAAAAAGATACTTGGTATGGAGATTCTCATAGATAGAAAAACAAGTAAATTGTACCTAAGTCAGAAGGGATACATTGAGAAAGTTCTCTGCAGGTTCAATATGCAAAGTGTTTAGGAGCCAATTTTAGACTTTCATCGGCTTTGTCTCTACAATCTGATGATAAGATTGAGTACATGTCACATGTTCCATACTCTAGTGCAGTGGGATCTCTCATGTATGCTATGGTTTGTTCACGTTCAGATTTATCATATGCAGTCAGTGCAGTTAGCAGATACATGACGAATCTCGGTAAAGAACACTAGAAAGCAGTTCAGTGGATTTTAAGATACTTACGAGGTACTATAATGTTTGCTTACAGTTTGGAAAATCTAGAGATGGAGTCATTGTGTATGTTGATGCTGATTTTGCTGGAAACCTTAATAGAAGAAGATCTCTCATAGGTTATGTCTTTACAATCAAAGGTTGTGCAATCAGTTGGAAAGCCACTTTGCAAACTACAGTCGCTTTGTCTACCACTGAAGCTAAGTACATGGCAATTACTGAGGCTTGTAAAGAAACTATCTGGTTGAAGGGACTCTTTAGTGAACTCAATGAAGACCTTCAAATCAGTACTGTATTTTGTGACAGTTAGAGTGCAATCTTCCTTTCAAAAGATCAAATGTTTCATGAGAGAACAAAACACATTAATGTTCGGTATCATTTTGTTCATGATATTATTGCTCGTGGTGATATTGTTGTGAGCAAAATTAGTACTCATGAAAATCCTGCAGATATAATGACTAAGTCACTTCCTATAACCAAGTTTGAGTATTGCTTAGACTTGGTTGGTGTCCATTGTTGAAATTAAACCCTTAAGGGGTTTTATGGAAGAGGTGGAGAACTTGTTCGTTGAGAGTTCGCGATGAAGAACTTGTTCATTGAGAATTCGTGTCAAGGTGGAGATTGTTAGAATTAAATGACCCAAATCCTTATTTAAATAAAATACAGTGGTAAAATAAAATAAAAGTAAAATCTATATAGAACTACACTTCTTTTATTTTATTTTAGAATAAGGTTTTTTAAACCTTATTAAACTCCATCTATTTTATATTGATTAGAATAAAGTGTTTCAGTCTTACTAGAATATGGCTTTACAAGCCTATAAATAGACATAGTCTAGTCCTCTTGTATTCATTCGAATTCGACATAGTGAATTTTATTTTCCTCTACCCGTAGTTTTTTTCCCAAAAGAATTTCCACGTAAAAATTTGTATGTTCTTTATTTTATTTTATTTTATTTTATTTTTCACAAATATTAAATGTGTCAAATCAATATAGTGATAGAAAAGTTGATAATTCTTGTTCTTTACGTAAATGAGGGCTACCATTAATTGGAGTGAATTCAAAGTAATTCCAAAACTTTTAGACATTCAAACAATTAAAGTAAATTTTATCATCAATCTATTATGATTGTTTTCTTCGTAAAATCTGAATAACAAATGCGACCAACACGACTCGAGCTTAAATTATATCTGAGACAGTAAACATCCTTAACCATCATGCCATAACATTGGATTCTATAATTTATATACTCTAATAATGACTGCTAATATATAAATTTAATTTAAAAGATAATTACCAACCATTTAGTTTAGTTAAAGTCTTACTATATATATAAATATAATATTTATATAAGGTTAGATAGTATAAATTTGGGTGAAGTTGATATTTTCTTAACAATAAAAATTGAGTATAGTGATAAATTATATTACATTTTTAATGAAAGGATTTAAGTTTAAATATTAAAATAATATTATTAAGAGAGATAATTACGAACCCCAAATATAAATCATAAAATAGACATAAAATATAAAAACAAAATCAACATTTCTTCGTACACATAAAATCAAAGAAAGTATGGGAAACCAAAGATAATAATTAAACAAATAAAGAAAAAAAAGAGGCCAAAACGATACCATGAATTGTCATTTTGTTGGGTAAATATCCAACGATATATACCATGCATTGCCATTTTGTTTTGGCTACCACCAAAATAAATTGATGTTCTTAAGTCTAAATTTATTTACCATAATTTGTTAATTCAATTAGATAGTGTTTAATAAGTTATTTAGTAATTAAATTGGAGTATAATTGTTTGTAATTACATAAAGATGACGTGTTTGGGTAGCTATTGTAATTGGCGAGCCTCACCAAATTAGGTGTAATTAGAGCACTTTAATTACACTTTTCAATTCTTAGGAGGACGGTGAGAATTGGAGTAATTACGCAGGTAATTACATCCTAAATTCAATTTTAGATATTATTTTTATACAAGTTATAAAAATTATATTATAAGCATGAACGAATATAAATATTTGGGATGGTTATGGCAAAAAATTTCTTATATTATAAATCCTAAAAGATTGTGTATTTTATAAAATTATAACAAAAATTATATTATTTAAATCCTAATTTTTTAAAGTTATGGTCAAAAAATTATTATAAAAATAATTTAACATGTTTTAAAAGTGTTATAATATTTTATTTATAAAAAATTACGGTTATGAAGTATGGACATAACTTATTTATGTGTTCATGCTATATATTATAAAAATAATAAACTTATTTATAAAAAATAACTTTCTAAAGTCATGAAAAAAATTATATTATTTAGTAGAAGTGAAATTTTGCACAATTTATAAAATATGTTTTCATAAATGTTATATATTATAAATTTTATATTATTTTTCTTAATTTACGTCTTTGTAAAAAAATATAACTTAACGTAAGTCTTTCTCCAAATTAAGTTTATATAAGTTTTTATAATTAAAGTTACATGCTATTTGGACCGTGAATCCAAATATTATAAGATCGGTGCTAGTTATGCAAATAAAAAAAATTTTCTTGCACCATATCATGTGTTATGATATCATTTGAGAGAATAGTGCTAGACACAAGCACCAATAGACAGCTTGCAAACTCTTTAATACAAGACATATAAGGCTTCAAAATGTGGTTGAAAAAGCATTTGATGTTCTAAAAAGATATTTCTTGTATTAACAACATCACCTGTATAACACAAATTATTTACTATCGATAATCGATGTTGAGCAAATTAATCTCTCTCAAAAAAATTAGAACAACTTAGTCATTGTCAATTTTAAAAGTGAGCAACTAAGAACAATTTAATCATGACATTAATCTTTTCCATCAATTGTACATAATTATAATTGGTATAATAAAAAAATTTAGCCCTTAAAATTTACACATCATGTCAATCTGGTCTTGATTTAACAAATTTAGCTCGCAACATTTGTGTAAATATTGAGGCTAAATTTGTTGAATTTTTTAAAATCAAAATTAAATTGACAAAATATATATATATCGAGGGCTAAATTTGATATTGTATTGGTCAAAATTATATAAACTTGACGAGAGACATTAACACCGTAATCAATTGTCATTAGTTGCTTATTTTCAGAATTGACAGGATTAAATTGTTCATATTTTTTTTATGAGGTACCCATTTTCTCAATATTAATATTAAGAGGGATTGAAAAGGTAATTTTACGTAAATATGGAAATATATTAGAAAACTTATATAGATAAATCCATATATTAATATAATATAAATACTTTTTAAGTTATATGTCGCCTAAATGTTGAAGTAGAAGGGCCAAGCTTATCCAACTCAAACCGAGTCAACTTTTTTATCTTCTACTTTAAACTTTTAGAGTTTCAATTAAATTTGAAATTAAATCGAATTTATCTTCTAAACAAGGGATAAATTTTTTAAAATTATTTTTAGGTATAATGATAAATTTAATTCTCAATATTTATATTTTTTGTCAATTTAACATTTATTCTTTTTTTCAAAAGTTAAATATAACTATTAATATTTCAAAAAGTAATTACATAATATTTTTTAATGAAAATATTGATTAAAACATCAATTTTAACAATGTTGGCATAACATTTGCATGACATTCTACATTATCTTCATGTTGACATGGCATTACTTATAACAATAATTTAATAATTATAAAAATATTAAAATAATAATAAAATAACTCAAAATTTAAAAAAATTTAAAAAATTAATATAAAATACACGTGAATTGTCCGTGAACTATCATATTTAAAATTTTAACATGTTAATTAATATTTTTATTAAAAATAGTAAATAACTATTTTAAAAAGTTTGATAGTTTAATTTAATTTTTTTCGCAGGAGAATTGTGGGAATTGTGAAACACGGGGTTGAAAAGCAGTGCCTAATTTCACAGGCTTTCCATTTGGGCCACAGATAATGTTTCGTTTTCAAAATGGGAATTGGGCAATTGGCCACAAATAAGTTGAAAGCAACGTTTCAACAAAATTGCCACATAATTTTCAGTTTGACTAATGAAGGACGGTATCAATAAATGATAGTGATATTCTTTTATGTAGAAATCACAAATTTAAAATATAAATATATAATAAATAATAAAATGTATGTTTGAGACTGATTTATAACAATACATTGAACATGTACTATATTAAAAATGAAAATATTTAGATTAAAATGTTTATCATGATGTTATCATCAATCTCGAGTTAATTTGTGACACAAACTCATCAATAATATTATTAATATTATAAAATTATTTTAATAAATGATTATTGATAGAATGGTAAAGAATTATTATTTGCGTATCTATATTATTATAGACATTTTATGTTAATTTTTTTTAAGTTTACTTAAAGACTATTATTAGTGTAGTTGTAAAGAATTTGTTTATAAATCTATTAACATAGGTTTGATCTCTAAACATGTTAATTTTAGTTTTTTATTTAAAAATTACATAAAAGTATAAAAAATAAAAATATCATTAAAATAATAATAATAATCATTTAATAAAAAATATAATTTTCTAATCAAATTGATACCCGATAATCTGTCACACCAACTTTTTTAATGTTTCTATCAAAAAGGTAGTCACTAGTTTTATAAGTCATTGGTTTTTTAAAGAAAATGTGAAAAGAATATTTACAAACCAACCACCCAAATATGAGCTCCCTGCTATAAATTAAAGCTCTTTTTGGTACATAAGCAAGTATATTAAATATTGGGTAAGTTATGCTCAAGTTCATTAAAATATTAGTATGTTTATATTGTAATCATTTAATTTTAAAAAAGTTATAAAATGATCACTGATTTATTCGAAAGTTTTCATTTAAGTCATTGAGCTGTTAAAATTATTATTATATCATTGTATGGCCTTTTTATGTTTTCACAGCTTGCATCAATTGAAAGCTCTTCTTCTCTTGCTTTTCTATAATTCATTTTTTTCATAAAATAATTTTGAACATCACGAATTTGTGAGCAAAAAACCAAACAATTTTCTTTTTCAGTCTTCAACATTTATAGTTGGATCGACTTGGATCTAAGATATTCTTCTACTCGTTGATGGGAAATAATTCAATATACTAATCGTCAGATTGTCGCTTAGAAGTTGCTAACCAGACTTTTAAAAAAAAAAAACTTTACAACCAATTACTCAAATAAAAAGTTTCGAAGAGTTCAGTGACTTAAATGAAAACTTTCAAATAATTTAATAATCTTTGTAACATTTTAAAATTAAATATCCGAAATATAAACTTACTAATAATTTAATAACTTTAAATATTTTTACCCTTAAATATTTTATTCTACATGCTTTTAGGAAAAAAAGAGTAATGGTCGATTAGAAAATTTGATTTATTAATGATTGTTTTGAAATCTTTACCAAACTTCAGTTAAAGACTCACTTTTTAATTTTGCGTAACAATAAAATTAACACTAAACATTTACATATTTTATCAATTTAAATATTATTATTATTTAATTAAATTTGACTATTAATTTTTAAAAAAATGTTGAATCCTTTTCTTTAACAAAAATATTATTAAAATATTAATTTTTAACTATAGTGTAACAACACTGCATGACAATTTACGTGTATTTCATATTGACATAATACTATTTGTCTTATATGCCATGCTAAAAATAATTAAAATTATAAAATAAAAAATCATAATTAAAAAATAAAAGTTAATAAATGAAATATATGTGGATTACATGCATGTTAATATGTTTAAAATTTTAACGTTTTAATCAATATTTTATTTTAAAAAAGCAATTATTTTTTTTTTGGAAGGTGATGGTCAAATTTGACTCTTAAAAATTTTGAATGAAAAATTCAACTAAAAACTAAGGATAAAATTGATAAAAATATAACTATTAAGAACTAAATTTATCATTATACCATTAATTTTTACCTAATATATTCATAGCTAATAACCAAATAAGACCACAACTTTAAATTTTATATCAAAATATCATAACATTTCAGGTGAAATAAAAATAAACTTTGATCGTGAAAAGATAAATAAACTTATTTAAGTGTAGAGACTTAAATATTTTGCTTTCGTCTCTAGTTGAGGCTATTATTTGAAAATTTGAAAACCGACTTTCAATTTTATTAAAAAAGAGAGTCGCCACCGATCCCTTTTCCTAAGTGTGATCGGATACCTAATAAATCCTCTTTTTTTTTTAAAAGAAAATTTATTTTTTAAACAAAAAGAAGGCTGAGTTTAGGTCTACGTTAAAAGCCAGAGAAAAAATAGGATTCGGGAGTCAGTTACGCACGAGGAAGGTATTAGCACCCTCGCGACGCCCAAAATTGGTATCTCATTAAACATGTGTTGTCTTCATTTTCAAAAATGCGAGTTCAATGTAACATTTAATCATGATCCGATCAAAACACGAGAATTTTTTATAATTTCGATTTCATTTTGAAAAGGACGTTCCGTTTTTAACATTAGTCGATGATATTCACCCAACATAGCGATGAAATCAACGGCTTAGTATTAAATCGGCACGTTGCCTTATTTATAAATAAAAAAGAAAAAAAATGAATAAAATATTTTTTTAAATAAAAATTCATAAATAAATAAGCAGGGCAAACAATGATATAATGAATGAAAAATATTAACATACATATAAGAGCATTAGGATAAAAATAAAAACAATATTTACAATAAAAAGAAAATAATAATAAAAATAATGATATGCTACTAATATAATAAGAAAAGCAAACGATACTGAATGGGTAAGAAAAAATAAAAGAGTTAAAAATATATCGAAGCAAATAATAAATCGACACTAATATTAAAAACAATAACAATGCATGTGATATTAAGCGTAATAATAGTATTAAGCGAAATAAAAACAATGAATATATATACACATATAATAATAAGTGAAGGGACGTAAACATAATATTAAAAATACTAATAGTACTATATCTATATATATATTAAAGTATATACGTAATAATAGGAATGAAAAGTGTATACATAATAATACTAAATATATATATACATAATATATATATACATAATATGTACAAAATGAACATATACAACATATATTAAAAATACTAATAACATAAAAAAACATATATTAATAATACAATGAAATATGTACATATATATAAAAATAAGTACATAATATAGTTATTAAAATATATATACATATATATAACATAGTATTTAAGAATATAAAAATATGTTCATGGAATAGTATAAGAAATATATAACTAATAACATTAAAATATATACATAATATATAAAATATATATAATATATACATATATTAGAAATGATAATAATATATAAAAAAACTATTCATACGCTACATAAATACGTACATATATATATATATAAATAATAATGATGTTAAAATATACAATATAGTATTAGAAATATACATACATAATATAGTTATTAAAAATATATATATACATAAGATAATATGTAAGAAAAAATACATAAATAATATAGTATTGAAAATATGTACATAATATATATAAAAATATAATATTAAAATATATACATAATATAAAGTTAAAATAATATATAAAATATATACATAATATCTATTAAAAGAATATACACATAATATATATGCATGTATTAAAAATAATAATAATATTTAAAAAATTATTAATAATGTTACATAAAAGTATATATAAAGATGCATGTTAAAAATATTAATTGAAGCTAAAACTAATACTAATATAGTAAAACTAATAATATAAAATAAAAATAAAGAAATAACAATAATCTGAAGATTAATAATAGTAATAGTAACAATAATGATAATATATATGTACATGAATAGTACTAATAATAATAATAATACTAAAATGATTAATTTTAATAATAAAGTAATTAAAAAGGATCGAATCGAATTAAAAACAAAAGGCTTAGGGCGAAATTGAAATAAAAAAGAGAATAAGGACCCCTTTGAAGTGCGCGAATAATATGGGGGACTAAAAGGGAGATTTTCCCTTCCCTCCAAAACACTGCACTTAAGATAGGACTAAAATGAACATGAAACAAAATCATGGGGCCAAATTAAAAGCACAATAAATCTAATTGCAACACCATAAAAAAGCGGAGGGGCTAAAAGTGCAATTAGCCCCTCCAATGAAAAACACGCGGATCTTAGCCTATTGGGTCGGGTCAAATCCGGGTCATGTAAAACGACATCGTTTTGGGTTTTAAAAGGTAGCCCCCAAAACGACGTCGTTTTGGGAGGCTATAAAAAGCCTATTTTTATCAAAAAAAAATTCATTTTTCCTATTTCATAAAAAAAAACTAAACTCCCTTTTCTCAAACTCTCTCACCCTCTTCCCTCTCCGGTCAATCTCCGATGGGAGCTTGGTCCTGACCACCGCGTCGGCCACGATCATGAGCCACGCACACAGTGGCGGAAGTTCAAAAGGTAATTTTTTTGTTTTTTTTTATTTTAATAATACATATGTATATGTATATAAAAGGAGAGAAAAAAACAGAAAAAAAAAAAGAAAGAAAGAAAAAGATTCGAAAGAAAAAAAAAGGATGCAAACCACCTTCTGTCGTTTCTGTATTTTTCTTGCTTTTGGTTATCCTCTGTTTTAGTGTTGTTCTCTGCTTTGGTGGTTTGGAGTCACTTGTTTTGTGTTTAAACTATGATTTTTATTCATGAATTGCCAACCCTCTTACAAAATTTTGTTTGGCTTTTTATAGCCATTTTTTTACAATGCCCTAATTCTATTGCGTGCTTGTTGATTTTGCAGGTGGAGCAGGTGGTGGTGGCAGACGACATGGGGGTGGCTAGGCTCTGATAGTGGCTAGAGGGGGCTAGGGTTTCATACTGTTTGTTTTGCTTTTTCTGATGTTGGGCTAGGTCTAGGTTTAGTTAGGTGTTGGGCTGGTGGTATTTGGCTAGGTTTAACTATTGTAATTGTGGGTCAAAATTGGCCTGTAACATTAAGTATTAAAAAATATCAAAGCTTATATAAATAAAGTGCTAAATTTAAATTTAAAAGCTTTTTTTTTCAATATTTTAACAAAAAAGACATAATGCAACATATATATACATATATATATATATAAACTTGAGGATATATAATGCTATTCCAATAAGGCCCAATTTGTTCTTAGTGAGGTTTGGTCCATTGAACAAGGGCTTTTTTTAGTTCAAGCATGCCGGATTTGACTTAAATTATTATTTAATAATAAAATTATTTATTTATTTAAATTTAATTATAAAATAGATTAACTCTCAAATTAATAGTATAAATTATGTTTTTTTAATTTTTATATTATTTATTAGTATTGAAACCAACTAACAATGTAACGCCCCTTACCCGAGACCATTTCCGGAGTCGAGCACAAGGCACTACTAAACTTATTTGAGCATTTAACCAAATTTAGATAATTTATATAATACTTTTCAGACAAGCTGTCCAACTGTGTCATAGTTGCTAAATAATTCATATCTCGAGTTATAAAACTCAAATCCAAATCCTTAAATTTTCTCTGAATTTATACTTATATATCTACTTACCAATTTTTTCTAGAATTTTGGTCAAGCCAATTAGTACAGTTTATTATTTAAAATCTCCCTGTTTCAGGGTTTGACTACTCTGACCTTTGTGTATTACGAATCAGATATCTCTCTGTACAGAGCTTCAATGACTATGCCGTTTGTCTCTAATAAAACTAGACTCAATAAGGAATCTGTACATATAAAGTATGACTTCTAATTATCTTTGTAAAATTTATGGTGAATTTCCAAAGTCAGAATAGGGGATCCAGAAATCGCTCTGGCCCTGTTTCACAAAAATTTAAACATCTCATAAAATATAGCTCATATACCTGTTTTGCTTCTTCCATATGAAAATAAACTCATCAAGATTCGATTCCATAATTTATTCATTATTTAATTCCATTTCTACTATTTTTAGTGATTTTTCAAAGTCAAACTACTGCTACTTACCGAAAACTGTTTTAGTACAAATATTGTTAACTAGTTTATAACATCTTTACTTCAATTCATTCAAACTCTATACATGCCATATAAATCTTTAAACATAAAACAAAAACTACGAATTGATCTGAATAGTGTGCCTGTTGTGTTGATCCGATCTACCCACTTCACTTCAAGTCAATCTACATAAAATATTAAACACACACAAGTAAGCTTATTGAAGCTTAGTAAGCTCATAGGCATATAAACACAAATCATATCAAATATCGTACACAATCATATATCTATTAGTTTAACTATTTCATCCTCCAAATCACAATTTCATTAATAACTCATTGGAATAATTTCCATATGGCAACTCACAATTTAACTCCCTTAGGCCCATTTCTCATTTACTTCATTGTCAAATTAGGGAACAATAAGGAATTGAGTGCTTCATTATCACATTGCCATAGTAAACTATGGACTTTCACATTGATCGCATCACACACGAAGCCATAGCCTTGCCATGGTCTTACGGTTCACATATCATACCGAAGCCATATCCGGACATGGTCTTATCTGGAATCACATTATCACATTATACCGATGCCATAGCCCGACTATGGTCTTATCTGAGTCACATTATCACATTGCACCGATGCCATAACCCAGCTATGGTCTTAAGCAGGCGCACTTATCACATATTTTTCGTCAATTCATCGAGGTCACAGAATAGAAGTACTCAAATCCATTGTTCCTACTAATTTGTACTTTTAGTTACACATTATTTATTAGTTAATGCAAATTGATAGTATTCATCAACAATAAAATACTTTAACAATCATAAGATTTTCATAACAAAACATTGAACTTTGCCATATGAACTTACGGACTAATTTGTAAAAGTCGTAGAAATTGGGGACTATTCTTGAATTTTCTCCTTTCCACGATTCGATTCGTTTTCTTGATCTATAATTATAAAATCATTCCTTCATTAGCATCCATTTCAATTCTATTTCACTTCACAATTTATGCTGTTCAAATTTCAAAATTGCACTTTTACCCCAAAATTTACAATTTTCACAATTTAGTCCTTCTCAATTCACCCATCAATTGAACTAATTTTTCTCAATTAACACTTTATTTTATCATTATAAACTATTTTAAAACCTTTTATATTCTTAATTTCAACAGAAACCTTCAATTCACAACTTTTTCACAATTAGGTCCTAAATATCATTTCCTATCAAAATCACTTAATAAAACCACCTTAATATAAAATTAGAACTTAAATTTCATAATAATTCATCATAAAATTCCCTTATCCATCCAGGGTAACTTCCAATTTCACCCATAAAATCAAAAACTAATGAATTCTACAAGTGGACCTAATTGTAAAAGTCATAAAAACATAAAAATTATCAAGAAAAGTAAGAATTAAACTCACATGATGTAAAATATGAAAACCAGCTTTCTCAGACCTTCTATGGTGTTTTAGCTGAGAAAATATGAAGAAATGTCTAGATTTTTCAATTACATCATTATTTAACTATTAACTTTTATGCTATTTCCAATTTTGCCCTTGTTCACATTGTTTTCTTGCTTATTTCATACCCAAACCGTCCAGCCATTAACCTTTGGGTCTAATTGCTCTTTAAATCCATCTTTTAAATACTTAAGCTATTTACTCACAATTTAACAAATTTTGCGCTATTTTCAATTTAGTCCTTTTAATTAATTAGCCATCCAAGCGTTAAAATTTTCTAACGGAACTTTAATACTAACTCAATGACACTCCATAAATATTTATAAAATATCTATAGCTTGATTTTCAACTTTGAGGTCTCGATACCTCATTTTTGACCCGTTTGACCTAATAAATTCTTTTAATTCACTAATTTCACCATTTCACAAATTCTTCTAAATTCTTACTTGACTCATAAATATTAAATTACTATCTTGTTCAATCTTATTTGTCGAATTTAGTGATCTCAAATCACCATTTCGACACCACTTGAAAATTAAGTAGTTACAACTCTCCCCTTTAAAAATTTCGTCCTCGAAATTTGTTACACAACAGATTTGGATATTGTGATCTCATTGACTCCTCTGTTACCAGGTTGCCTCCTCCAATCCATGTCGATGCCATAACACTTTTACTAACGGTTTTCGTTTATTAGTAGTTCTTTAACTTCCCGAGCTAATACTTTCTTTGGTTCCTCCGAATAAGTCATATCGATTGTAGCTTTATCTCGGTATGAGGAATCACATGTGAAGGTCTGATCTATATCGTCTCAACATAGATACATGAAATACATTATGGATCTTCTCAAGTTCGGAGGCAAGGCCAATCTATAAGTTACCGACCGATCCTCTCAATGATTTCGTATGGTCCGATAAATCGTGGACTAAGCTTTCCTTTTCTACCAAACCGTAAAACTTTCTTCCACGGAGAAACTTTCAAGAACACACGATCACCCACATTGAACTCTATATCTCTTCTTTTCAAATCGCATCGACTTTTGACGATCGGAGCGACTTTCAAACTTTCGAATAATCGAACTTTCTCTTTAGTTTCTGAATTAAATCCACTCCGACTAATTTCGATTCACTTAATTCGAGCAATACAACGGGGTTCGCACTTCCTTCTATCTGAGCTTCAAGCGGTGCCATTTGATACTAGCTTGATAAGCTGTTATTATAAGCAAATTCACTAAAGGTAAGTACCTTTCCCACCGCCACTGAACTCGAGTATACAACACCTTAACATATCTTCCAAAATCTGAATCACTCGCTCGATTGTCCATCATGCGAGGGTGAAAAGGCATACTAAATTTTAACTTAGTACCTAAAGCTTCTGTAGTTTATTCCAAAATCTCAAGTAAACCTCGGATCTCGATCGAAATAATTGATGTCGGCACCCATGTAATCTCACAATTTCGACACATATAATTCCGCTAACTTATCAAGTGAAAAATCATTACATAGGAATAAAATCGCCGATTTAGTTAATCATCTACTATCACCCAAATCGAATCTTTTTCTTTGGAGTCACGGCAATCCGGATACAAAATCCATCGTCACATGTTCCCACTTCCATTCGGAATCATTACGGGTTGTAACAAACACTGTAGGCACTTGATGTTCGACTTTTACTGTTGATGATTAAACATTTTGCCACAAATTCACAAATTTCCGTTTCATACCAGGCCACCAATACATTTTTTCAAATCATAATACATCTTCGTACTACCGGATGAATCGAGTACATACTACTATGAGCCTCGATAAGATATCCTTCTTCAATTCTAGATTATTCGGGACACAAATTCTATTACGATGGTATAACATACCACTATTATCAATAGAGTAATCTAAGTTCAAATTATCCCGAACCATTTGTCGTTTCAACACCAACCGGATCTTCATCTTGCAATTCCGAATTCGTTGAAAGAATCTGGTTTTGTCTTTAATTCAACTAATATAGAACCATTTTCATTAACAGACAAATGAGCATTTAACGTAGAAGAGCAAATAATGATGATTTCGACTAAGTGCATATGCCACTACATTTGCCTTACCAGATGATAATCAATGATAAGATCGTAATCTTTCAACAGCTCTAACCATCGCCTGTCTCAAATTCAGCTCTTTCTGCGACATTAAATATTTCAAACTTTTATGGTGCGTATACACATAACATTTCTCTCCATATAGGTAGTGTCTCCAAATTTTTAAAGCAAATACTATGGCACTAACTCAAGATCATGTGTAGGGTAGTTCCTCTCATGTGGTTTCAAGCTGTCGAGAAGCATATGCTACAACTTTTCTGTTGCATCAATACACAACCTAAACCATTCGAGAGGCGCATCACTATATACTACATATGGCACACGATTCATTTGAGTTAACACGGAGCCTCTGTCAACATTTTCTTTAATTGATCAAAACTTTGTTGGCACTCATCGACCATACAAACTCAACATTCTTTCGTAATAATTTAGTTATCGGTGAAGCAATCGGTGAAAAATCTTTCACAAATCGATGATAGTAACCAGCTAATCCAAGGAAACTTCGCACTTCGTAACATTCTTTGGAGTTTTCCAATTAATCACCGTGACACCTTACTCGGATCTACCGTATACCATCAAGCGACACAATGTGACCCAAGAATCCCACTTCATGAAGCCAAAATTCACATTTACTAAATTTTGCATATAAGCTGTTTTTCCTTAATATCGTAGTACAATTCTCAAGTCTTTGAGCATGCTCGGATTCGTCTTTGAATAGATCAATATATCGTCAATAAACACAACCACAAATCTATCTAGGTAAGATGGAAAATTCGATTCATTAAATCCATAAAAGCGGAGGAGCATTTGTCAAACCGAATGGCATAACTAAGAACTCATAATGACCATACCGAGTTCTAAAAGTCATTTTCGGTACATCACATTCCTTTACCTTTAGCGATAATACCGGATCGAGATCTATTTTTGAAAACTCTTGTAGCATCCTTAAGTGATCGAATAAATCATCAATACGAGGCAAAGGATATTTATTTTAATTGTTACCTTATTCATTTGCCTTTAATCTATGCACGACCTCAATGAACCATCCTTCTTTTTCACAAATAAGGCAGGTGCACCCACGGCGACATACTCGGTCGATAAACCCTTTGTCTAATGACTCTTGCAAGCTGCGTTTTAACTCTCTTAATTCTGCTGGAGCCATTCTATACGGTGTCACCGATATGGGAGCTGTTCGGAAGCACATCTATCACGAACTCAACTTCTCTATCGGTGGTAACCACGGTAATTCTTCAGAAATACATCCATGAATTCATTTACAATAGATAGTTGCTCTAACTTTGATTCGAACTTGAGTATCAAGAATATAGGCTAAATAAGCCTCATTTCCTTTACGCAACAATTTACGCGGACATAAAGGAAATTATTCTAACCATGTCATCCAAATTTCCAGACTCAACCAAAATAATGTCTCTGTTTGACATTTCAAGCTAATTCATTTTCTCGACAATTCACTATTGCGTCATGTTTCATTAACCGGTCCATGCCCAAGATAACATCAAATTCCGAAAGGGTAGCGACATCAAATCAATGGGAAATCACACCCTTAACTTTCGGTGGGCGGTTATGACATATTAAATTAACTACCACACTTTGACCTAACGGTTTGTAACTTGTACATCATAATCGATGAGGCTCAACAAATAAGTTCTTTTCAGATGCTAACATAGTGCAAATATATGAATGAGTAGACCGGGGTCTATTAAAGCATACGGGAACATCATAAAGATAGAAAGTACCAGCAATTACATACGGGTGTTGCTTCTTCTCTCGCTCGAATGGCATAAATCTGAGCAGGAGCCCTAACCGATCGGCTAGCGGTATCTTTCATACCGAGCGAGTAGCCCAGTAGTACTTTGCTCGACGAGGCGTCTTCCTTTTGAGGAAGAATTTTCGGTTTCTCCTTACATTCCACTTCTTCTACTTGTAATTGGGGACAATCACGAATAAAGTGATCGGTGGCCCCACATTTATAACAAGCCCTAATTTACTTCTACATTCAAGGGTGACTTCTTCCACAATTTTGACACTTGGGCCTTTGGGTATTTTGTACACTACCCACACTAACAAATTGTGTGCATCGGATGCTTTATGTCAGTTGTCTTGGCCTACTTTTCACGATCTTTACGGTCTTGAAGTGGCTCATTGAATTCCTCTTTAGATTTCTTCTTTGGTAAAGCGAAAATGACTTAGATGCACTTCTTTTGAAAGATTCTTTACTTCTTCTATCTCGTTGCATCTTTTTATTATATACTTCTTCAAGCTTCGAGCATGATCGATAGAACAACAAATTCTCGTATCTCAATGCCCCTATCATCATTTTAATCTCATCATTAAGCTCTTCTTCAAATCGACACATTTCTTCTTGATTGGGTACTATATCTCGAGCATATTTACTCGGATAAACAAATTCTCTTTCATATTCAGCCACCGACTTGTTTCCTGTCGCAAGTCGAGAAATTCTCTTTTCTTCTTATCCGGATATCTTCTACCGACATATTTCTTCTTAAATTCATTTTGAAAAATTCCCAAGTGATCTTCTCGGTAAATTTACAACTTGACTTCTATTGTTTCCCACCGGTTATAAGCTTCTTCTTTCAATAATGACACGGCACATATTAAGTAATCATTTGGTGAGCACGCCATTTGCTTAAAACCCTCATTATACTTTGTAACCAATATTCACTTTTGGGGTCATCGTCATTTCTTCCCGAAATTCTTCACCCCATGTTTTCGAGCTTTTCAAATGGAGAACGTTTGCGATTCGGTTGCCGGAGGAGGTGGAGGAGCAACCGGGGTACTGAGATGTTGAGATAGGGGAGGAGGTTTGAGTCTGATTTCTTTCTCGCACATTCTCATTATACCACCGATTCATGAATCCATAAATCATATTTTTGAGTTCTTGTTCTCGCATCAATGAAATCAGACTTCACTACTTGTTCCTTGTTCGAGATTTGTACTCTGCTATTAACTTCTTCTTGCTCGGTTTGTTCGGTCTATCGACATCTTTTCAAATCGAAGATAATCTATAATAAAAACAAGGATTAGATCGGATCATACACAAAGACACTATCACTGATTTATATGGCATGTAATTCTAGACACTTTTCACATCATACATATTCCGAGAATCGGCTAAACCAAGCTCGATACCAATAAATGTAACGCCCTTACCGAGACCGTTTCGAGTCGAGCACAAGGCACTACTAAACTTATTTGAGCACTTAACCAAATTTAGATAATTTATATAATACTTTTCAGACAAGCTGTCCAACTGTGTCATAGTTGCTAAATAATTCATATCTCGAGTTATAAAACTCGAAATCCAAATCCGTAAATTTTCTCTGAATTTATACTCATATATCTACTTACCAATTTTTTTCTAGAATTTTTGGTCAAGCCAATTAGTACAGTTTATTATTTAAAATCTCCCCTGTTTCAGGGTTTGACTACTCTGACCTTTGTGTATTACGAATCAGATATCTCTCTATACAGAGCTTCAATGACTATACCGTTTGTCTATAATAAAACTAGACTCAATAAGGAATCTGTACATATAAAGTATGACTTCTAATTGTCTTTGTAAAATTTATGGTGAATTTCCAAAGTCAGAACAGGGGATCCAGAAATCGCTCTGGCCCTGTTTCACAAAAATTTAAACATCTCATAAAATATAGCTCATATACCTGTTTTGCTTCTTCCATATGAAAATAAACTCATCAAGATTCGATTCCATAATTTATTCATTATTTAATTCCATTTCTACTATTTTTAGTGATTTTTCAAAGTCAAACTACTGCTACTTACGAAAACTGTTTTAGTACAAATATTGTTAACTAGTTTATAACATCTTTACTTCAATTCATTCAAACTCTATACATGCCATATAAATCTTTAAACATAAAACAAAACTACGGAATTGATCTGAATAGTGTGCCCTGTTGTGTTGATCCGATCTACCCACTTCACTTCAAGTCAATCTACATAAAATATTAAACACACACAAGTAAGCTTATTGAAGCTTAGTAAGCTCATAGGCATATAAACACAAATCATATCAAATATCGTACACAATCATATATCTATTAGTTTAACTATTTCATCCTCCAAATCACAATTTCATTAATAACTCATTGGAATAATTTCCATATGGCAACTCACAATTTAACTCCCTTAGGCCCATTTCTCATTTACTTCATTGTCAAATTAGGGAACAATAAGGAATTGAGTGCTTCATTATCACATTGCCATAGTAAACTATGGACTTTCACATTGATCGCATCACACACGAAGCCATAGCCTTGCCATGGTCTTACGGTTCACATATCATCTGAAGCCATATCCGGACATGGTCTTATACGGAATCACATTATCACATTATACCGATGCCATAGCCCACTATGGTCTTATCTGAGTCACATTATCACATTGCACCGATGCCATAACCCAGCTATGGTCTTAAGCGGCGCACTTATCACATATTTTTCGTCAATTCATCGAGGTCACGAGAATAGAAGCACTCAAATCCATTGTTCCTACTAATTTGTACTTTTAGTTACACATTATTTATTAGTTAATGCAAATTGATAGTATTCATCAACAATAAAATACTTTAACAATCATAAGATTTTCATAACAAAACATTGAACTTTGCCATATGAACTTACGGACTAATTTGTAAAAGTCGTAAAAATTTGGGGACTATTCTTAAATTTTCTCCTTTCCACGATTGATTCGTTTTCTTGATCTATAATTATAAAATCATTCCTTCATTAGCATCCATTTCAATTCTATTTCACTTCACAATTTATGCTGTTCAAATTTCAAAATTACACTTTTACCCCAAAATTTACAATTTTCACAATTTAGTCCTTCTCAATTCACCCATCAATTGAACTAATTTTTCTCAATTAACACTTTATTTTATCATTATAAACTATTTCAAAACCTTTTATATTCTTAATTTCAACATAAACCTTCAATTCACAACTTTTTCACAATTAGGTCCGAATATCATTTCCTATCAAAATCACTTAATAAAACCACCTTAATATAAAATTAGAACTTAAATTTCATAATAATTCATCATAAAATTCCTTATCCATCCAGGGTAACTTCCAATTTCACCCATAAAATCAAAAACTAATGAATTCTACAAGTGGACCTAATTGTAAAAGTCATAAAAACATAAAATTATCAAGAAAAGTAAAATTAAACTCACATGATGTAAAATATGAAAACCAGCTTTCTCCAGACCTTCTATGGCATTTTAGCTGAGAAAATATGAAGAAATGTCTAGATTTTTCAATTACATCATTATTTAACTATTAACTTTATGCTATTTCCAATTTTGCCCCTCGTTCACATTGTTTTCTTGCTTATTTCATACCCAAACCGTCCAGCCATTAACCTTTGGGTCTAATTGCTCTTTAAATCCATCTTTTTAAATACTTAAGCTATTTACTCACAATTTAACAAATTTTGCGCTATTTTCAATTTAGTCCTTTTTAATTAATTAGCCATCCAAACGTTAAAATTTTCTAACGGAACTTTAATACTAACTCAATGACACTCCATAAATATTTATAAAAATATTTATAGTTCGATTTTCAACTTTGAGGTCTCGATACCTCATTTTTGACTCGTTTGACCTAATAAATTCTTTTAATTCACTAATTTCACCATTTCACAAATTCTTCTAAATTCTTACTTGACTCATAAATATTAAATTACTATCTTGTTCAATCTTATTTGTCGAATTTAGTGATCTCAAATCACCATTTCCGACACCACTGAAAATTAGGCCGTTACAAACAACTTAATCTGAATCCATTTTAATTCGAGTTAAATGAAAGTTTTGAGTTTTTTTTTAGGAATTTCTCTATTGAGAAAGGATGATATGAGACTATAATTATAGGTTATTATCCTATTAAAAATAAATAGAGATACACTATCCATTATATGCTCCTGACCACCACCCTCTTCAACAAACGGAGGATGAACATCATTGACGCTTGGTACTTTTTGCTCTTCCGGTTCAGATGACCTCGCTCTTGTCGTTCCATTCAACCCCTTTGGAACGATTTGGGTATTCCGCCCTCTTTACTTGCTTCATTTAGCGCCCCTTTCCCTACATGGCTACACACAAATTTAATAGCCAAATGGTATTTGGTTTTTATATACTTCCTCCAGAACCTATAGCTTACTAGAAATGCAAAAAAAAAATGGTAAGCCTTTCAATTTAAACTCACTGATCCATATTGTCGAAACCATTTTTATTTTGAAAAATGGGGATCGACCTTAAAAACCAATTATGGAGTCACCACCAATCTTTTTGGTTTAGGTGTGATCGGGTCACCTAATAAAACATTTCATTTCATTAAAATATCAATTTTGGCCTACGAAAGTCAAGAAGACGAGTTTGGGAGTCGGTTACGTACGAGGAAGGATAAGCACCCTCGCAACGCCCAAAATTGGTACCTAATCGATTAATTAATGTCCTAATGTTGAAAATTTGAAAAAAAAAAAGTTAAAATGCGATCCCTTTAAAAGTGTGTGAACAACTTGAGTTGGATTTTAAGATTCACTCATTCCAAAGGAATAAAATATCACATCTAGCACGTTAGGACACGATATTCTAAGCCTCCAAAAACTGAGATCACCTCACACAACAAAATTAAAAAGAAAGGGTATTCGATTATTTGGTCCAACGATAAACTGAAACCCAACATGTTAGGGCACGATCTTTCGAATTTCCAAACATAGAACATTGCCTTGTTTTGAAGTTTAGAAAACACAAACTAAATTTTAAAGGGATATTCAATTATTTGAACAAACAGAAAATCGAAACCCAGCACGTTAGGGCACGATTTCCCGAATTTCCCAACATCAAACATCTCTCTTATTTTATAAAGCCGGTTCTAAACGCATCAATTTGATTTAAAATAAATTGGAAATTTTGGATCAATAAATTGAAAATTTCAATTATAGTGTGACACCCACAAAAATTTCAATTATACAAATGAGGGACGATATATGAAATTAAATAAAAAACAAATTGAACATACACAATAGTAATAAACTCACGTCATACATTATGCAAATGTTTATATTGACATTCAAGAACTTATGTACCGAAGAAACGATTTTCAAAGAAATATAAGACCAATTAACACAAATAAAATGCCACAAATTTTAAAACGAAGATAAACATGTTTGAAATCAACGATGCGAAATCAAATAAGAAATTTGAAATTATAATACATACAAAAATTAATTTACATAAAATTTTATGATAAGTAATAAATGTGAAAGTTTGAAATAGAAAAAAATATATGGAATAATAACATACAAACAAATCTTAAAATAAGTATTATATGAAAAGAAATTTAAATTTAATAACATATAAATGAATTTCAACACAAATATAATAAGGTAAAATAATACAAAACAATATATATGAGATGGAAAAACTTAATATTAAATAAAGTATATGAAAATATTATTAATATATGAAAGTATTTGAAATAAACAAATATGTGTATATATAGAGGTACGAAAATAAATTTCATATAAATCTCTAAAGTATAAAATTATATAAGAGGAATCAATAAATTATATAACGAAAGGAAATAAAAAAACTTAGCAATATGTAATTAATTAAAAGCAGTACCAGATATCATGTTAAAACAATATATATATATTTTAAAAAATAACTAAACCTAATTGAAAGAAAGGCAAAATCCAAAGGGTAATCTATAAACAAAACAAATCATTTAAACCAAATTGAGGGCCAAAATAAAATGCGTTCAAATATTTAAGGATTAAAACTGTAAATAATCCAAACCCCAAAGCGCTGCGTGTAGGCACGGATTGAATTAGAACAACATGGACTAAATTGCAATAACACAAAAGCTTCAGGGAAAATTTAATAAAACAGGTAAAATGCAAACAGGGGCTAATTAAAAACTGGGGCAAATGGGAAGGACTGGTCGCGCAAATTACCCATTAAGGTAAAATGCGCTGACCAAATCAAATGCGCGTGTTTTTTATTCCCACCCCCCAATGCTGTTTTATTATATTATTTAAACAAAATCTATTTTAAAATCTTTTTTTTTTTACTTAAAAAACGTTTTAACTTTGGTTTTAAAAAAAAAAACCTAAAGTTTTGAGATCCCCTCACTCTCCCCTCTGTTTTTAGCCGAAAGGCTAATGCCCACTTCAACCACCACAGAGACCGACCGCGACGATCAGAGTAAGGCCCTCTAGCGGCACGAGCACGGTAAGTCTCCCTCCCTCTCTTACGGTTTAATTTTAATATGTATTGGGGATTCGAAACAAAAGGAAAAAACAGAATAAAAATGGCAATAAATGAACCACATTCGAAATAAATCTTTTCGTTGTTTCTCTGCTAATTTCTTGGTTTGAATTCTATTTCTCTAAAAAAAAAACCTCCATACAATAAAAAATTTAAAGGTTTTATAGCCAAATATAAGCGGTTTCTGACCATTTTCTTGTTCAAGTTGCAGGACATGAAGACATGGGAGCGAAACACACAGACGTGGGGTGCGCAATGCGCAAGTCGAGGGTCGTGCGATGTACCGACGTGCGTGGTAGAGGAATGCCGAATGTGGGGCTGCAGCGCAAGCAGAGGGAAACCTTAGGGTTTCTAAAGAACTCCAACCACTTGGGCTTATCAGGCCAAATTTAATTTGGGTCCATATTTGGGCTTGTTTTGGGCCAAAATTGTATTTCGGGCTAGCACTTCAAAATTTGTATTTAATTCATATGGCCCAGGCTAAAAATTGGGTCTACAGTTGCCCCTCTTTGCTCGTTGTCATGTAACGAGAATGGAGCAAAGACCCTAAAAGGACCAATTTTGCCCTGTCTTGCCAAATCTTCGACTTCTTCGGTGCTCCTCTTCTTCAAGTAGTCTTACAACAACTTCAGGAAGATAATGTTTGTGACTTCAACTTGCTCCACTGCAACTTCAGGGAGATAAGGTTGACGGCTAAAATATGCTCCATAGCCAATACTTGGAGATAAGACTCGCCATTTTCAATCTGCTCTATGGAGATAAGATTTGTAATTTTTAGTCTGCTTTCTTACTACCTCAGGAAGATAAGACTTGTACCTTCAACCTACTTTCTTACTACATCAGAGAGATAAGGCTGGTGGCCAAAATCTACTCCATAGCCAATACATGGAGATAAGACTCGCCATTTACGATCCGCTTCATAGCCGATACATGGAGATAAGATCTGTAATTTTCAGTTTGCTTCCTGCAACTTCAGGAAGATAAGACTTGTATCTTTAACTTGCTCTCTTGCTACCTCAGAGAGATAAGGCTGGTGGCTAAAATCTGCTCCATAGCCGATACATGGAGATAAGACTCACCATTTTTAATCTACTCCATAGCCGATACATGGAGATAAGATCTATAATTTTCAGTCTGCTTCCTGTAACTTCAGGAAGATAAAACTTGTATCTTCAACCTGCTCTCTTGCTACCTCAGAGAGATAAGGCTGGTGGCTAAAATCTACTCTATAGCCGATAAATGGAGATAAGACTTTCCATTTTCGATCTGCTCCATAGCCGATACATGGAGATAAGATCTGTAATTTTCAGTCTGCTTCCTACAACTTCAGGAAGATAAGACTTGTATCTTCAACCTGCTCCACTGCAACCTTAGAGAGATAAGGCTGGTGGCTAAAATCTGCTCCATAGTCGATACATGGAGATAAGACTCGCCATTTTCGATCTGCTCTATAGCCTATACATGAAGATAAGATCTGTAATTTTCAGTCTGCTTCCTGCAACTTCAGGAAGATAAGACTTGTATCTTCAACTTGCTCTTTTTCTACCTCAGAGAGATAAGGCTGGTGGCTAAAATCTGCTCCATAGCCAATACATGGAGATAAGACTTACCATTTTCGATCTGCTCCATAGCCGATACATGGAGATAAGATCTGTAATTTTCAGTCTTCTTCCTGCAACTTTAGGAAGATAAGACTTGTATCTTCAACCTGCTCTCTTGCTACCTCAGAGAGATAAGGCTGGTGGCTAAAATATGCTCTATAGCCGATACATGGAGATAAGACTCGCCATTTTCGATCTGCTCCATAGGCAATACATGGAGATAAGATCTGTAATTTTCAGTCTACTTCCTGCAACTTCAGGAAGATAAGACTTGTATCTTCAACCTGCTCCACTGCAACTTCAGGGAAATAAGATCTGACTTCACCAATGTTACTACAATGTCCTTTGGGACATGTCCTGTAGACTCAGTTTCATGTATCTATGCTTATGCCAAAATAATTAGGATGCTATGATCGAGATGAATCAAATGCTCCTAACTAGATGTGATGCTTATGTCAAATAATTAGGATGCTATGATTGAAATGAAATTAAATTCTCCTAACTAGATGTGCTATTGTATGAATGCAGAAATCTCATGAGAATGATTCCTTTTTAAAATCTTAAAGTGTCATCACTCGTTATTCATCAGAGTTTTATCACTGTTGTATTATGCTGCCTTCCTGTTTAACTAGCATTTCTTAGAAAAACCCATAAAAACAACCATTTTGCTCAACTGGCTTGCCCAACTGTAGTTTCAAAGTCTCCTCCACTGTACCTTTTGGGACATAAAGTTTGTACTTCCCACTGCAACTTCAGGGAAATAACATTTGGTTTCTTCTATCCATCCTACTGCAACTCAGAGGTATAAGATTCGTACCATCTTCTTCAATCAAATGATCTATTACACCACTCTCTGAGTAATATGACCAGATGTGTATACAGAATATCAATTTTCTTTTTCGAGCTGAACCATTTAATGCTTGGGTGAACATTGTTTGTCATTCGTCGAGGTTATATCACTGATGCAATATCTTGTATCTGATACTTTTGATAAAAAAAAATCTAAAAAGATAGTGATAATTTAGACTCCTCTTTCTAACCCTTAAGTTTGGTAAGTTCTAAATAATAGTCCTATTTCAGGTTCTTGTATTATTTAGAAGCTTCCAAAGTAATATGCAGAACCTCTTTTTGTAAAGGTATTATTACTCCACTAATCATTATTTCAATGCAAAAATGCTTAAAAAGGATCATAACAATGGACCAGAAAGAAATTAAGAGCATAGCTCGAAGTAAGTAAGCAAATGCAACTTTAAGAAAGAAATTTATTGGAGTGTATCTTGAAAAGAATAAGATAATCAAAGATACTAAATCCAAAAACTGGTGAAATGAAAAACTAGGTGCCCCAGATATCGCAGCCCGAGCTTCTCTATACGAATTTCTTGAGGACCATTTTGAGCTTGACATGTGTTTAGGAGATCTATAGTACTTTGTCGATACCCCAAGACGTAACGTACTTCCTCTTCATTGATTCCAGCGTAGCAAGATTACCATATGCCTCATCTTTGGTCAAAATTTGAATTGCCTTTTTCGGGTTTTCAATTCAAAATCCCATTGGTCTCAAGGCGCCCTTTGCGGGTTTTCGCCTTGGCTTCTCCTTTTTCTTTTCATTTTCTTTTTTTGTGTTTTTTTTTAAACTATTAACTGTGACTGAATCTGAGTTCACCGGATTGGGCAGGTCCTTGCCATCCATTTCGGTCAATATCAATGCTCCTCTAAAACAGGTATTCTTTACTACATCAAGTCCCTCTCAATTTGGCATATTTCTTCCTTTGAAATCCTTCTATATAGGAATGATCTTCTGCAATATCAAGTTCCCTTCGTGGAATTCTCTAAGATAAACTTCTCTGTCATAAGCCCGCATCATCTGACTGTGGTAGACATACTATAAATTCGACTAAACATATCGGGATCGGATTCATTCTGACTCATCTCATTTTAATTCTGACAAGACTCGGAGAAAAGGAATCTTGTTTTCAAAACCATTTTTATCCCATAAACCAATGAGCAATGTATTGCCCCAGCGAAGATCCTGGTTAACATTCAATAAGCATAGAGGGTAAATGGTAACTTCTTTATGCCAATCCTTACAAGTCTCGGTCACATTCTACAATATATTTTTTTTGTTTTTGTTTTTTGTTTTTTCTTTCCCTTTTTTTTTTTCCTTTTTGGCCACCTTTGCTGTATTAGGATATGGCGTCTAATATTTGAACAAACTGAAAACTTTTGACATTGTGCAGTTGTATTAGACATAATCTTTTCTAACATTACTTGTCGGCACCATTTTTTTAAAATTTGACGACTATCGACATTATAATATCGGCATATGAAGTGACCCTCAACCTCTTCATGAAGTCATCGAAGACCACCAAGATAAATCGATGTATATTAGACGAGAATGACCTGAAAACATCTATGCCCCATATATAAAAAATCTATGAAGAAATGGAGATGGCACATAAGTCTTGTCTTCCTCCATTTGACATTTACGGCATAACTAATACAATCCCCTTCTATGGTGGATCAGTAGCACCCGAACCTCATAATTAACCTTGCTAACATAAAATCATTAGCATGTGTCCTTCTGACACCTGTACGGACCTTTTTAGCATCCATAAGTCTTAGTAGCCCAAGCATATCTTGATACGATCATGCAAAAACATCTTTGAATTCTTGAAATAACTCAATGACATCTCGCTTTGCTTTGTGGTGATGCTGGTTTCGATTTTTTCCTTTTTCTCTTTTTCTAAGCTCGCAATGTCCACTGACCCTTTGTAGAATAGGATCTATTTTTCATCTTGTTCTACCACCAGGACATAGGCTACAATCTCTGTCATCTTCAAAGTCCTGAGATCTGCTTAAACACATATCTAACCCTAAAAGGGAGTCAGTTACAACGTTGCTCCTATTGTTGATATCTGGGGACCTATTGTAGGTACAAAGGCACACTTCTAAAGAATAAATGATTCTAAGGATGATTATTTGTATGGTATAATCATGAATGAAGCATATTTAAAAGACAGTTAAAAGAATATATCAAGAATGAAATATCATTTATTCAAAAAGATGTATTTGATTGAAATAAAAATTTTAGACACAAGCCTATTTCATAAAAGGATTCTTATTGCTTCTAGGCTTTAAAACAACAAGTGTTTTTGAACATTACTCTGGATTAGCTCTAAAAATACAAGGATCTCTTCTACAATCCCATTATTCAAAACACTCCCAAGTACAAAAGGGTTTGGAAATTTTCATTTCCTGGTTCCCTCTTTAGATATATCATTCAGATTCGGCGATATGTCATTTGGATAGATAGCTGGTGGTTACAACCCTCGGCTGGCCTACATTGACAAATTTGGAAGGCATGCTCACGATGTTCACTTCATTTTCATTTCTCTTTTGGGTTGACCTCTTGGCGCTTTCTCCCACATCTATCCTCCCACTTCTTGTCACATTTTCAATCATCTCACCGGATATTATTATATCTGAAAAGCTCAAAATAGTGCTTCCCAATATATAGTCAATGAACAGGGCTTTCAGGGTATAGATGAAAAGCATTGAGGTCTCCTTTTAAAAGAGAGGCGGTTGGACTTTTGTTGCTATCTCTTTCCATCTTTGGGCATATTGCCTAAAGCTCTCACTTTGCTTCTTTTTCATATTCTGTAAAGTGATCCTATAAGGAGTCATATCTGTCATATAACTATATTGTTTCATGAAAGCTTGTGCTAGATCTTTCCATGAATTGATTTGGGTACGGCTCAATTGGTTGTACCATTTGGATGTTGCCCCAACCAGACTTTCTTGGAAATAGTGAATCAATAATTGGTCATTATTGACATACCCAGTCATTCGTCTGCAAAACATGGTAATGTGAGATTCGGGACAGCTAGTCCCGTTATACTTTTCAAATTCAGGCATCTTAACTTGTAAGGAAGTATTAAGTCTGGAACCAAGCTCAGGTCCTTGGCGTCAATTCTGCGATAATCATCAGCATTTTCCATCGCATTGAATTTTTCCTCCAACCACCTATACCGATCCTCGAGTTGTTTTGGCAGTTTCATCTTTGGTTTTTCCATTTCGTTCAAATCAGGAACTACATGGGTGGTTGGATTGCCCCACGGATTGAAGTTTGAGCCAATCAGATAATTCATTGGTGCTGAGGTACTGGCCTGATTTTGCTGAGCTCTGATAATTGGTACACATTACAGACATGCCTGTGCATTTGTCGGAGTAAAACCCGAAGGATAGAGAGACTCCTCATTGTCCACCCCAGCATTGATCATGGAGCTTTCCCTCTTTTTTAGCCCCTTAGTCAGCAATTGAGACAACTGGTTCATCATATACCTTTGAGACTCTAGTACTTGGTCTCTCATATCTTATCGTATCCTCATCAGTTACTCTTGTATTTGTATTTGTAACTGGTCATGCATCTCTTTTTGAAGTTGTTTAAGTCTTTCTAATCTTTGATCTATATCTTTTGCCTTAGCACGGGTACTGTAGCGATGCTTGGTTGGTAAGTTTTTATTAGTTTCCAGATTAACTGAAATGATTTCAATTAATTAGGGCTCTTTTTGTGAAAATCAAATGCAAATGATGCAATGATGCAATGCAATGCAAATGCATGGAATGAATGCAAAAAAAAGAAAGGCGTTGATTCTGAATTCAGTTCTATTAGAATAACTTTTCTAGAAAACAAGTTCCTTTACATAAAACGGATTACATATGCGGCCTTGCCCTCATGTTCCAGGCGAAGACACTGATTTCCTTTCTTCGTAAAAGTCAAATCTCAAAAACTTCCAATAGATGCCTCCACTAGCTTCTTTTTGCTTGATTCAGATCGCGACTTATTATCGTCATGATGTTGATTAGCTCCTTTAAGAAAGTCGGGACGCGACGGCTCTCGAACAATCCTTATCAGCTTGAATCCTTGGGCAAAGTCTTGTTATCCTCCACGAACTATCAGCTTTCTTTCGTTGTGCTTACTTGGACCATATTTAGACAACCGTATTATAATCAACTTTATCAAGAAATCCATTTTCTCATGACAAACTGTTCTATTTAGTAATCGAATATGAATCAACACCTCCTTTCTATGATGATGTAATGCAATTCAGTCATAAACAAAACAAAAACAAAACACGTTAGTACAAAAGAAATAAATAACAAATAAAGCACCTACTTGGGTAACCACTAGGGTTTGGAAGGGCTCTACTTAGGGTGGGCACTTAAGGCTCGCTATATGCGGTTTAGTTCTAAAGACAGGGTACCTGAACCAGTAGATTCCTCAATCCTCTCCCATTATAGGCTCATGTGGATCGAGTTCAGTTTAGGGGAATACATTTCTCTATGGCCATGTGGAGGTGAAAACCTTACGAAGACATAGGTACGGATGTATCCCGGAAGCAATCCATTAGTCCATGCAGAGGTGAAAACCTCACGAAGACATAGCTTCTCACTCCCACTTAAATGGTGTGACCACAACGGTCATGCAATATGCAATGCAAGAGTATTCTATGGGACTTGAACCAAAATGAATGCAGTAAAAGGATTGTAGCGACGAAATTTTTTTTTAGCTTGGTCGCTAATTAGGGTACTTGATTGAAAGTTTAAAGACCGAGATTCAATTTTGAAATAAAAGGGAGTCGCCACCGATCCTTTTTCTTAGGTGTGATCGGACACCTATTAGATTTCCTTTTTTAAAACAAAAAGAAAGCCGAGTTTAGGTCTACGTCAAAAGCCAGAGAAAAATAGGGTTCGGGAGTCGGTTTCGCACAAGGAAGGTATTAGCACCCTCGCGACGCCCAAAATTGGTATCTTGTAAAACACGCGTTGTCTTGATTTTCAAAGATACGAGTTCAATGTAAGATTTAATCGTGATATGGTTGAAACACGAGAATTTTCAATTCTTTTGATTTTTGAGAAGGACATACCGTTTTAACACAAGTCGATTGATGTTCACCCAACATAGCGATGAAATCGATGACTAAACGTTAAATCGGTATGTTGCCTTATTTATCGAAATTAACTTAAAGACATGAACGAAAATATTTCTAGATAGAACAAATAAAAGTAAAAGAGAACTAACATTGATGTTGCACTATGGTATGAAATACTATGCTAGATTCGGGATAGACAAATAATAAAAGGTTAAGAATATATGAAACAGACAATATATAAAACATTAACAATATTCGTGCGATAGTAATAGTATAGAACAATAATAATGCATATGATATTAAACATGATATTAATAGCATTAAACACGAAATAAAATCATGAATATATATAAACAATAAATGAAGTGAGCGTAAACATAATATTAAAAATACTAATATTGCTATATATATTTATACTAAAACATATAAGTGATAATAGGAATGAAAATATACGCATAATAATACTAAATATATACACACTAAATATATATACATAGTATAAATGAACATATACAATATATATTAGGAATACTAATAACATAGAAAATATATTTATATACTAATAATAATAATAATAATAAAATGTATGTACGCCAAATAATATAATAAGTGGCAATAGTGGAAATAAGTATAATAATGAATAATACGAAAATAATACTATATAAAATATATATATACGTATAATAAAATATATGTACTAAGATTAATACTAAATATAAATAAAATAATAATATATGCATAATATATAACACGTATATGATATATACGTATATATGAAATGAATATAAAAATGTATGTACGTAAGATGTATAAAAATATATATATACATATAATATTAAAATGAAATAATAAGTGATATAGTGAAAATAATAGGTATAAATATAAGGATAATATAAAAGTATATAAAGCGAAATAGTACAAAATGTGTAACTAATGACATTAAAATATATACATAATAATAGTATTACAAAGTGTACACATAGCATTAAAATATATACATAATATGGCGTTGAAAAATACATGCATAATATAGTATTAAAATATTTACATAGCATTTACATATTAGAAATAATAATGTTAAAAGTACCTATTAATAGTATTATTATAATAATAATAATAATAATAATAATAATAGCAAAAATACAAAAGAAAGTATGACATAATAATAAGGTAAGGAAAGTAAAATATAATATATTAAAGATAATAAATATAATAGTAAATATAATTGTAGAAGCCCAAATTGCCCGGACCCGATTATATCAAAACCCAACCAAACCTCTAAACCCACTAAAACCCTTAACCCATGACCCATGACCCATTTACATCTACCCCAACCCATTAAAAAACCCAAATATTAAACCCAATTCAAAAGCCCATTAAGCCTCCCCAAAAAAAAACCTAACCCCAAAAAAAAAAACCTAACCCCCAAAAAAAAACCAAGAAACCCTAGCCACCTAGCCACTTTCCCACTTGCCCTATTTTTCCTCCCATTTTTTACATCCATTGTCTACCACCACCACCTACAAAATAGAAAAAGAAATAATAGAAAATCATGTAAAAGATGGCTATAAAAAGCCATTCAAAATCATGTAAAGAGGGATTTTTACAAAGATTGAAAAATGAGACAAACACAAAAATCCCTTCAAATTTTGAACACAAAAGAAACATCAATAAAAAGATTGTATTTTTTTCTTTTTTCCTCTTCTTTCGAATCTTTTTTCTTTCTTTTTTTTTGTGTTGCTTTTTTCTTTCTTTATATATACATATATTGTTAAGAAAAAAAAAATTTACCTTTTTCGACCACCGCCGGTGGCCGGCGATGACCGGCCCGGCTGACGGCGGCAATGACGACGATCGGCGGTGACCCCCCCCCTTGGCCGGATTCCTTTCCCCTCCTTCTCTCTTCTTTCTCCTTCTTTTTTTCTTTCTCTCTTCAAAATGATTTTTTTGTCAAAATTGGCCTTAAAGTATGTAGCGCTTTGCGATTTAGTCCCTCTTGCTATGTTATGTTTTGAGGGGAGGATTAATTGTGTTTTTGGTCCCCCACAGTTTTATGCATGTTTTCAATATAGTCCTTTCCTTTTATTTTTATTCAATTTTGCCCCAAATATTTTGTTTTAGTTCAATTTAATTCTTTTTAGTTACTTTACTATTTAAATTAATTATTTTAGTGTTATTATTATATTTCATTTACTTATGTAGTGTGTTAATAATTTTTTATCATTTCTAATACGTATATATATATATATATATTATATGTATTTTATATATATTATGTATATATTTTTTAATGCCATTAGTTATATATTTCTTATGTATATATTCTTAAATATTATTATATATACATATATATATATATTTTAAATACCATATTCGTATATATTATTATTACAAATTATTACTATTGCTAGTATTATTATAACTATTATTGTATTAGTGTATATTTTATGTACATATGTATATATATATATATTTTTTTTACATATCATTATTTTATATTATTGTTGTAAATTTTTATGTATATATTTTTTTGTACGTTTCCTAATATTTTCTTTTATTGTAGATATATTATTATTATTATTATTATTATTATTATTACATACTTTTATTATATGCATATATATATGTATTTTTATGTACATATTATTATTTTATATTATTATTATCAAATATATCATTTTTCCTATTTTATTATTAGTACATGATTTATTTTTATTTTGCAAATATCATTATTATTGTTATTCTAATATTCTAGTATTCCATGTTAATATTTTTCATTAATGATATCATTTTTTGCATCCTTTATCTATTTTAATTTCTCACTTTAGGAATATTTTTCTCATGTTTTAATTAATTTCAAAAATAAGGCAATGTACCGATTTAATATTAAGCCATCTATTTCATCGCTATGTTGGGTGAAATTTGTCGGCTTGTGTTAAAAAACGGGACACCCTTTCTAAAAAAAAAATCAAAAACTAAAATCTCTCTCGTCTTTTCAACCGGATCACGATTAAATATTATATTGAACTCGTATTTTTGAAAATCAAGTCAACACATGTTTATGAGATACCAATTTTGGGCGTCGCGAGGGGGCTAATACCTTCCTTAGCAGAATCGACTCTCGAACCCCAATTTTTCTCGGACTTTCACGTAGACCTAAATTTGGCCTTCTTTTTGTTTTAAAATAATTTTATTAGGTGTCCGATCACACCTATAAAAAGGATCGATGGCGACTCCTTTTTTAATAAAATCGAAAGTCGATTTTAAATTTTCAAATAATCGCCTCAATTAGCGACCGAAGAGAATTTTTTTACGCTACATTTGGCGACTCCATCGGGGACAAAACTTGCGAGTCGAGTCGAATTAAACACGTTTTGTCAAAATTTTCAAATTTCTTTGTTCAAAGTAAATATTTGGTCGTGATCCCAAAATCTCGTTTTCAAAATTCATGCATTTGTATCGTGTTGTAAATATTTCTTCTAACTTGTTATTTGGTTGTTTTTCGTTTTCAATTTTATGGTTTTAATTTTGGTTTAGTTTCTTTAAGTAAAACGTAAAGGTTTGCAAGTTTCTCCCACACACCGCACGTGCATTTTGTTGCATAACATGAGCTCTATACCCGGCTCGTCCCTGTTAAGTGAAAGTAAACGCCACGCCTTCGTGAGTTAACTCGTTCCTCCGCACAGGCTAGTGAATACTTTCGGGTTACATATGACTTATGCTTTCGTGAGTTAACTTTTCCCTCCGCATAGGCATAAGTAAATGTAATTCCTCGAATTGATCTCGTAAGCCTATGATGGGCCATGACCGAGGCTCTGTACTAATCTTAGTAGATGACAGTACAAACGATTCGAGTACCCATCTAGAACCAAAACCGCATATAGTGAACCATACGAGCCACCCAACTAGAGCCATGCCGAACCTCCGCTCGTTTAGTAGTCACCGAAATAAGTACACGGGAAAAGCACATCTTACCTTCTATTTTTTTTACATTTGTGCTTTCTAAGCAAGGGAATCGAGTCCACTGTATCAAGTAGCTTAATTTGTTAGATTTTCCACGGTTTTTCTCTGTTTATATGTGTTGCGCTAACCAAGGTCGTTTGTTTGTATTTCTATTTTTCATCATGCATCGAAGGCATCTTGTTAGGAAGGTGTTGATTAGAGATTGGTTACCAAAAACTGGTTTCTAATGGAGGAGTCAATTATATAAGTGACCGAAACGTTGTGTAATAGACTCCTTTGATTAAGGAAATGCCTAAATAGGGGCTATCTGAAATTAACACCAAATTTTTTGCATATTCATTCATGACTGACATTCATTTGACATTCATGCATTCATTCATGCATCCATTCATTCATTGCATATCCCATACTCGTTCGCTGAGGTTAAAACGTACAATTCGCAGTTGCAATACCAAAAGACTGGAACCATGTCATTCGTATAGAACGCGCCGACAAACGAGAGTAATGGAGGCCGAATTCAATGAAAGGATTGAAAGGATGGAGAGAATTCAAAAGGAATTACAAAAGCAGTTGGCTAGATCACAGCAAGAGACGAGAGATTTAATGGTGAGATCACGAGAAGAATCGCTCGAACAGAAGGATCAAATGGCCAAGATGATGGAGATGATGTCAGCTTTAGTTAAAGGAAAGGGACCCATGCAGAGCCCTGACATTGAGAAATCTTGATCAAGAGTTAATCACAATCAAGACCCGCTCTATCCCCCCGGATTCACTCCACCACCCGCATATACAACACAAAGAGGGTATACTCAAGGGGAACCCACAGGCTTGGAACATCGACCTATGCCACCTGCTCCACCCACTAATTTGGGGCAAGGAATATTCGCGTCGAACCCAGGGGCTAGTCCTGCTGATCTACTAGTTCCAGATCTGGATGACCCAGCAGAGGTAGCCAAGTTAAAATTGGATAACCATGACGCAAAATATAGGAGTCGGAGGAAAGACTCAAAGCAATAGAAGGCACTGAAGTCTTCTCGCACTAGGTGCCAAGGAACTCGATTTGGTACCGATCTAATTTTGCCTCCAAGTTCAAAGTGCACGATTTTGAGAAGTATGATGGGAAAAGGTGCCCAAAAGCACATCTCATTATGTTCGTCAAAAATGACCGGTTATGTGAACGAGGATAAACTACTCATACATTGCTTTCAAGATAGTCTAACAGGTTGACTCTTGGTGGTACAACCAACTCAAGAGAGAAAAGATTCGATCTGGAAGGACTTGGCGTCGAGATTCTGATGAAGAGTACAAGCATGTGTCAGATATGGTGCCAGACCGGATAACCTTGCAAATGATGGAGAAAAAGCCATCAGAAACCTTCAGACAGTATGCGCGGAGATGGAGGGATGTCTCAGCCCAAGTGGAACCCCCACTAACAAAAACAGAGATAACCGTTCTTTTCATCAACACTTTGAAAGCACCGTTTTATGACAAACTAGTGGGAAGTGCCACGAAAGACTTTGCGGATATTGTAATATCTGGTGAGCTTATAGAGAATGCCGTCAAGAGCGGTAGAATGGAAGGTCAAGAAAGTTCAAGAAGGGTAATGCCCATGAAGAAGAAATAACTAGAAGCCCACATGGTGGGAATGTGAAGTCGTTATGCCCCTAACCCATATCCAAACCAACCTCGACCTCGAAATTATCCTCTTCCGAATTTCTATTATCCTCCTCAGACCCCTTACTACCAAGCACCACCTCCTTCCTACCCCGTATACGCCATGAACAACCAAAGGCCCGTCACTACATTCCCACAAAACACTCTACCCGCTCAAAGCCAACCCAGAAATGAACCAAGACCAACAAGGCCCAATCCCGAGACACAGCAATTCACCCCTATTCTTGTGTCATATGGGGAGCTGTATCCAAAACTCCTGGAGAAGCAGTTAATATCTCCCCATTACATGGCACCCTTTAAACCTCCATACCCGAAATGGTACGACCTAAATACTAGTTGTGCATACCATGCCGAGAACTAGGGGCACTCTACGGAAAACTGCCTGGCCTTCAAAAGGAGAGTTCAAGGGCTCATCGATGCCGGTATTCTGCGATTTGATGGCACTGGCGGTATATCCGGGTACCCATTCCCAAACCACGCTGAAGAGAATGTGAGCGCAGTGGGAGAGGAGGACAAACGACAAAGTAGAAGATGGGTTTTTGAAATAAGAACACCTTGCAGAAAATCTGGGAGGTACTAGCTAAAAAGGGGTTACTCTGTCATCTTAACAGAATATTCGAAGGAATAAATGAAAAAGGACAATAAAGCAGTACCATGGAAATATAATGTTAATATCGTTACACCTGAAGATGAAAAACCCAAAGCCATGACTGGAAGCATCGGGGAAGTAAGTCATTTCACTTGTAGTGGAAGATGTTATTCGAAGGAGGTGAAGAAGAACAGTGACTTGAAACAAAAAAGAAAAGCACCGATGCACGTGACCGAAGAGGAGCATGAAACTGTGCCTGAACAAGAAGCTAAAAAGCCTGTGGACGAGGAGGAAGCACAGGAATTCTTAAAATTTATCAAGCACAGTGAGTACAACGTGGTAGAACAATTGAGTAAACAGCCAGCGCGAATCTCGGTATTATCTCTGCTGTTGAATTTAGAACCACACCGGAACGCTCTGCTGAAAGTGTTAAATCAAGCTTATGTGGCAAACAATATATCCGTTGAAAAACTGGATAGATGGATGAACAACTTGAATGCGGATAATTTCATTTCTTTTAGTGACGATGAAATACCGCCCAATGGTAGAGGCTCAGTAAAAGCATTGCATATCACAACCCGTTGTAAGGGCTATATAATACCAAACGTGCTCATCGACAATGGATCGGCACTCAATGTCATGCCTTTGGCCACACTTTCCAGGATTCCGATAGATTTGTCCTATCTAAGGCCCTGCCATTCTACAGTAAGGGCATTCGATGGAATAAGATGAGAAGTTATGGGAAAAATCGAGATCCCTCTAGAAGTGGGTCCCTACATATACGATGTTGAGTTTCAAGTCATGGACATCACACCATCATATAATTGTCTCTTGGGAAGACCTTGGATCTATTCTGTTGGAGTAGTCCCATTATCCCTCCATCAAAAGGTGAAATTTATCATAGATGGTTGTTTGGTCACTGTCGAGGGAGAAGAAGACATTGTCGCATCTATCTCTGCTGATGCGCCATACCTTGAAGTAAGCAAAGACGCAGTAGAATGTTCCTTCCGATCCCTTGAATTCGTCAATGCCACATTCATCGCTGAGAGAAATAGAATTCCCGCGCCAAAATTGTCAAGAAATACCAGGATGAGTGTCAAACTGACTGTAGGAAGGGGAGCTCGAGCGCGAAAAGGTTTAGGGAGATATTTGCAAGGAATAGTCAAGGCTCTAAAGCCAGTGCACCACAAGGCCCGATACAGTTTGGGGTTCTAGCCGGACATGCGTCAAAGAAGAAAACAGTGGAAAAAAGATCAGGAGAGAAGGATTGCAAGAACTTTGGGCCGAGAAGTAGAATAGGAGCCCATAACATACCCTCCTTTGTCAAAAACTTTTACATCGGCGGGAATGATATACCCCGGACAGGATAATATACAAAGCACACTGTTATTAATTGAAAGGGGTCTTCAGAATGTCAGTATAAATGTCATTGACAAAGGAAGTGAGGCTATTAAAGATGTTTCAATGATATGCCATTGTCCTCCTGGTTTCATGTTGAAGAATTGGACTGCCGAGGACCTTCTTGTAGTTTATAAGTCTTCAGAGTAATGCTCAAACGTTAACATTCTGTTATGTCCTTAGATATAATAGAATTCTTTTGTAAGAGTCTGCTTTCGCTCTTTATCATTCAAATGAATATCAATGAAGATGCATTTTGTCATGATCTTTCACATTATCACTAATTTCATAATCATCTCCTCATTTCATAGCCTATCTGTACATTTGCCTCATACCATGCCATAACATTTCGTTTGTTGGTTCCAATACTTGGATGCCCCTCTATAGTTTCCTTTTCCATTCAACTTTCAGGTGCTCGGATATCAACAGCATGAACAAACCCATTACGAGTCCTGAAATCGATTTTGAGAAGGCTATTTGTTTAGGAGAATTTGAAGTCGAAGAAAATACTGAAGACTATGTCTCGTCTCCTGACTTGTTAAGAATGGTGGAACAAGAGGATAAACAGATTTTGCCTCATCAAGAATCTGTTGAAACAATAAATTTGGGAACTGAAGAAAAGAAGCAAGAAGTAAAAATTGGGACTTCTATTTCAGGGGGCACCAGGCATAATTTGATTGCTTTGCTCCGCGAGTACAAAGATGTATTCGCATGGTCATATCAAGACATGCCAGGATTGGATGAAGATGTAGTGGTCCATAAGCTCCCATTAAAGCCAGAATGCAAACCCGTTAAACAAAAGTTAAGACGGATGAGACCCGAAATGTTGTTGAAGATAAAAGAGGAAGTCAAGAAGCAATTTGATGCTGGCTTCCTACAAGCCTCCAAATATCCAGAATGGGTGGCTAACATAGTCTCGGTACCAAAGAAAGACGGTAAAGTACGAATGTGCATGGATTATCGTGACCTGAATCGAGCAAGTCCTAAAGATAATTTTCCCTTACCACACATTGATACGTTGGTGGATAACACAGCAAAACATTTATTGTTTTCTTTCATGGACGGATTCTCGGGGTATAATCAGATCAAGATGGCCCCTGAGAATATGGAGAAAACTACCTTTGTAACAATGTGGGGAACATTCTACTACAAGGTGATGCCATTTGGGTTAAAGAATGCTAGAGCAACATATCAGAGGGCTATGGTGACGTTATTCCATGACATGATGCATAAAGAAATAGAGGTCTACGTCGACGATATGATTGCTAAATCCCGAGGGAAAGAAGAGCATGTAGTGAACCTGAAGAAATTGTTCGACAGACTGAGAAAGTTCCAGTTAAAGCTCAATCCGGCCAAATGTACATTTGGGGCTACCTCGGGGAAGTTGCTAGGCTTCATTGTCAGTGAAAGAGGTATCGAGGTTGATCCAGATAAAATAAAAGCCATTCAAGAGTTACCATCTCCGCGCACGCAAAAGAGAGTTAGAGATTTTTAGGGAGATTAAATTACATCGCCTGATTTATCGCTCAGCTTACCAACCAATGCGACCCAATCTTTCGACTTCTTCGAAAACATAACCCTGGAGAATGGAATGAGGAATGCCAGGTGGCATTTGATAAAATAAAGCAATATTTGTCTAGTCCTCCAGTGCTAGTACCACCAACTCCGGGAAGACCATTGATATTGTATTTAACTGTGTTTGAAAATTCAATGGGTTGCGTACTGGGGCAACACGACGAGTCAGGAAAGAAAGAAAAGGCGATCTACTACCTCAGTAAAAAGTTCACTGAATATGAGGCAAAGTATTCGTCCATTGAAAAATACTGTTGCGCTCTGGTTTGGGTAGCTCGGAGACTCAGACAATATATGTTGTATCATACGACATGGCTAATTTCAAAGCTAGACCCAATAAAATACATGATGGAATCACCGGCACTCTCAGGAAGAATGGCACGATGGCAGATCCTCCTATCAGAATATGACATTGCCTATGTAAGTCAGAAGTCGATAAAAGGGAGCGCAATAGTTGATTTCTTAGCGACTCGAACGACGGAGGAATATGAGCCCTTGAAATTTGATTTCCCAGACGAAGACTTAATGTGCATCACAGAAATGGAATCCGAGTCATCAAAAGAGAAGTCATGGAAGATGTGCTTTGATGGTGCGTCAAATGCTTTAGGGCATGGAATTGGAGCAATCCTGGTATCACCAGACGGGAATCATTATCCGTTCACTGCAAGACTGAATTTATTCTGTACCAATAACATAGCAGAATATGAGGCCTGTATCATGGGACTTCGTGCAGCTATTGAACGAAACATCGAAATCTTAGAGGTGTACGGGGACTCAGCCCTAGTGGTTTACCAAATCCGTGGAGAGTGGGAAGTGAGGGACCCAAAATTGATTAAGTACAGTGATTTAGTGGCTGAATTGATCAAAGAATTCAAAGAAATAACTTTTCATTACTTCCCGCAAGAAGAAAACCAATTGGCTGATGCCCTGGCCACCTTGGCTTCAATGTTCAAAGCAAGTAAAGAAGCAGAAATAATGCCCCTCAAAATGAGCATATACGAGGTCCCTGCACACTATTGTAGCATTGAGAAAGAGGCAGACGGACGGCCATGGTTCCATGATATCTTAGAATATATCAAGAATCAAAGCTATCCCGAACAAGCGAATGAGAACGACAAAAGAACAATCAAAAGAATAGCAGCGGGATTTGTTCTTGATGGGGATATCCTGTATAAAAGAGGAAAGGATCAAGTACTTTTGAGATGCGTGGATGATGTTGAAGCCAGAAAGATACTTGAAGATGTCCATGAGGGAATCTGTGGGACACATGCCAATGGTTTCAGTATGGCCAGAAAGATTATGAGACTTGGTTACTACTGGTTGACGATGGAAAGCGACTGCATTAGTTTTGCCAGAAAATGCTACAAATGTCAAATCTACGGCGATAAAATTTATGTAGCCCCTTCGCCCCTTCACGTCATGACTTCTCTGTGGCCTTTTTCTATGTGGGGCATGGATGTCATAGGGCCTATTTTCTCGAAAGCTTCTAATGGATATCGATTCATTTTTGTGGTCATTGATTACTTCACAAAATGGATAAAAGCCGCTTCGTTTGCCAATGTGACCAAGACTGCAGTTTGCAGGTTTTTGAAGAAGGAAATCATTTGTCGATATGGTTTGCCTGAAAGAATCATTTCAGATAACGCCACGAATCTGAATAACAAGATGATGAAGGAAGTATGCGAGCAATTCCAAATAAAGCATCATAACTCCTCGCCCTATCGCCCAAGGATGAACGGGGCTGTTGAAGTAGCCAATAAAAATATTAAGAGGATCATTGGGAAAATGAATGAGACGTTTAAAGATTGGCACGAGAAGCTTCCATTTGCTTTGTTTGCATATCGCACATCTGTACGAACATCTACGAGAGCAACTCCTTTCTCTCTGGTTTATGGAATGGAAGCTCTGCTACCTATCGAGGTTGAGATCCCTTCTCTACGAGTCTTAATGGAATTGAAGTTAGAAGAAGCAGAATGGGTACAAGCTCGATATGATCAGCTGAACCTCATTGAAGAAAAACGTCTCAGGGCAATTTGTCACGGGCAGATGTACCAAAAAAGAATGATCGCAGCCCATGACAAGAAGGTACGACCAAGAGAATTCCATGAAGGAGAACTCGTGCTGAGAAAAATTCTCCCAATACAAAAAGATCTGCGAGGGAAATGGGCACCAAACTGGGAAGGACCGTACGTCGTAAAGAAGGCATTCTCAGGAGGAGCTTTGATCCTTACCAAGATGGATGGAAAGAGTTATCGAATCCAGTGAACTCAGATGCTGTAAAGAAATATTATGCTTAAGATGAAAACCCGAAAAGGGCATCTTAAAAAAAAAAAAAGGGATCAAGGCGAAAACCCGAAAAAGGCGTCTTGATTAGTACAAAAAGATTAGGATGAAAACTCGAGAGGGCGTCCTAATGAAACAAACCTGGCGGTCGAACGATAGGTCAAGCAGTGAGGCTACGATGATTTGAAGCATTTCTGAAAGCTCGAAATCTTCTACGCAAGAAGCCGCTCGAAAAGATTTTTGATTGAGGAACGAGGAAGAGTTCATGTGTTGAATATCTAGAGCATTTGTATCCATTGAATACGATCATTTCTTTCTTTTGACATTTTTACTCTCATTGTTTAACTTGCTTTGTTTGCCACATTTGAAATAGATGAATATGAAATATCATTTTGTCCCTATCGACCTTTTTCATGCATCTCATTATGTGTTTATTTACATGATAAATGGTGAAATGACATACTCTAAACAAAAGAAATGTTAAGCATTACCTGAATGAAAATTTGATAAGCACAAGAGTCTCAAAGTAAGAACAAAGTTCAATCGAAGCGTAAGAGTGATATCGAGAAACGTCGATTACTCGTGAAGCTTGAAGACATGTATAAGGCCTGAAGAGAAAGTCGAGAATCAAAGCAATGAACACAGATCCCAAACAATCGTGGCTAAATGGACATACGACAAACATGCTTAAGGAGCACTGCATAATCATGTAGGCATAAAAGCATTTAAGACAAACATATGCATATCATGATAACATCATACATGGCATATCTGGTACTCCAACGAGTAAGAAATCTTGAATGAGAGTCGATGAATCAAAGGAAAAGACACGAATTCTACCAAAGGGCGGTTTTGGTATTTTGATGTTTTTAATTCATGCTTTTCAAGGAAAATCAACTCATATTGCGAGAGATGAGTTGAGCCTCAAGACACGTTGAGGTATTTTTAATTGTTGTTTTCAAAATCAACTCATATTGCGAGAAGTGAGTTGAGCCTCGGGGCACGCTGAGGTATTTTTAGTTTTAAATTGACTCATATTGCGAAAGGTGAGTTAAGCCTTTTAATTTTTGTTTTTCAAAATCAACTCATATTGCTAGAGGTGAGTTGAGCCTCGAGAACACGTTGAAGTATTTTCAATTTTGTGTTTTAATTTCAACTCATATTGCGAGAGGTGAGTTGAGCCTCGAAGTCACGTTGAGGTATTTTCAATTCTGTTTTCAATTTACGTTGTTCAAGAATCAACTCATATTGCGAGAAGTGGGTTGAACCTTTTAATTTCTACTTTTTCAAAATCAGCTCATATTGCGAGAGGTGAGTTGAGCCTCGAGTCACGCTAAGGTATTTTCAATTTCATTTTTCAATTTACGTTGTTCAAGAATCAACTCATATTGCGAGAAGTGGGTTGAACCTTTTAATTTCTACTTTTTCAAAATCAGCTCATATTGCGAGAGGTGAGTTGAGCCTCAGTCACGTTGAGGTATTTTCAATTCATTTTTCAATTTATGTTGTTCAAGAATCAACTCATATTGAGAGGTGGGTTGAACCTTTTAATTTCTACTTTTTCAAAATCAGCTCATATTGCGAGAGGTGAGTTGAGCCTCGATTCACATCTTTGAGGTATTTTCAATTCATCTTTCAAAAAAAAATTCTACTCATATTGCGAGAAATGAGTTGAGCCTCAAGACACGTTGAGGTAATTTCAATTTCTGTTTTCAAAATTCAACTCATATTGCGAGAAATGAGTTGAGCCTCAAGACACGTTGAGGTAATTTCAATTTCTGTTCAAAATGAGTTGAGCCTCAAGACATGTTGAGGTATTTTCAATTTCTGTTTTTCAAAAAAAAATCAACTCATATTGTGAGAAATGAGTTGAGCCTCAAGACATGCTGAGGTATTTTCAATTTCTGTTTTTCAAAAAAATCAAACTCATATTGCGAGAGGTGAGTTGAGCCTCAGGACACGCTGAGGTAATTTCAATTTCTGTTGTCAAAAAAATCAACTCGTATTGTGAGAGGTGAGTTGAGCCTCAGGTCACACGCCGAGGTATTTTCAATTTCCGTTTTTCAATTTCTGACTTTCAAAAAAAAAAAATCAACTCATATTGCGAGAGGTGAGTTGAGCCTTGGCTCACGCGCTGAGCTATTTTCAATTTCTGTCTTTCAAAAAAATCAACTCATATTGCGAGAGGTGAGTTGAGCTTCAGATCACACACTGAGGTATTTTTTCAATTTATATTTTTCAAAAAAATCAACTCACATTGTGAGATGTGAGTTGAGCCTCGGGTCACATGTCGAGATATTTTCAAAATCTTTTTTGATTCATTTTTCAAAAATCAACTCATATTGCGAGAAGTGAGTTGAGCCTTGGCTCACGTCTTTGAGCTATTTTCAATTCTGTTTTTTTCAAAAAATTCAACTCATATTGCGAGAGGTGAGTTGAGCTTTTTAATTCTGCGAGAGTTGAGTTGAGTCTTTTAATTTCGTTTTTCAAAAATCAACTCATATTGCGAGAGGTGAGTTGAACCTTCATCACATATCGAGGTATTTTCAAAATCGCTTTTCAAGTTAAGTTTCAAAAATCAACTCATATTGCGATAGGTGAGTTGAGCCTTGGCTCACGTCTTTGAGCTATTTTCAATTCTGTTTTTAATGTCATTTTGAGAGAGTCAATTCATATTGCGAAAAATGAGTTGAGCTCGGGATCACATGCCGAGTAGAGAATAAAGATTGAAGGCGATTGAAGACGCCGATTCTTTCTCCTTAAAGTTGCGATGGAGTTGATCGAGGTATCGATCTTGCCTTTACGGAGTTGCGAAGAAAAGACCACAAACCTTATCTCACTTTGAGCGATAGAAGAGTAGATTGAAGTTGTAGATCTCACCTTTACGAAGTTACAATGAAGTAGATCGAAGCCATACATTTCATATCCTCGAAGTTACATCGAATAAATTGAAGCTACAAGGCGTATATCACAAGATGCGATGGAGTGAACCAAAGCTACAAGATGCGGTGGACTAAAGGGACTAACTAAACAAGAAGAGTTCTAAAGCAAGTCAAGACCTAGCAAGACCGGCAAATTTGGTCTTCCTTGAAAGTCTTTGCTCTATTATCGTTTAACGACAATGAGCAAAGAGGGCACTATAGAAGCCCAAATTGCGGGCCCGATTATATCAAAACCCAACCAAACCTCTAAACCTACTAAAACCCTTAACCCATGACCCATTTACATCTACCCAAACCCATTACAAAACCCAAATATTAAACCCAATTCAAAAGCCCATTAAGCCCCCCCAAAAAAAACCTAACCCAAAAAAAAAAAAGAAAAACCTAACCCCCCAAAAAAAAAACCAAGAAACCCTAGCCACCTAGCCACTTTCCCACTTGCCCCATTTTTCCTCCCATTTTTGATATCCATTGTCTACTACCACCACCTACAAAATAGAAAAAGAAATAATAGAAAATCATGTAAAAGATGGCTATAAAAAGCCATTCAAAATCATGTAAAGAGGGATTTTTACAAAGATTGAAAAAGGAGACAAACACAAAAATCCTTTCAAATTTTGAACACAAAAGAAACATTAATAAAAATGTTGTATTTTTTTCCTTTTTCCTCTTCTTTCGAATCTTTTTTCTTTCTTTTTTGTGTGTTGCTTTTTTTCTTTATATATACATATATTGTTAAGAAAAAAAATTTACCTTTTCCGGCCACTGTAGGCGGTGGCCATGATGGTGACAAGACCGTGATGAGGTGGCCGGTCGGATTTCCTTTCCCTCTCCTTCTCTCTTCTTTCTCCTTCTTTTTTTTCTTTCTCTCTTCAAAATGATTTTTTGTCAAAATTGGCCTTAAAGTATGTAGCGCTTTGCATTTAGTCCCTCTTGCTATGTTATGTTTTGAGGGAGGATTAATTGTGTTTTGGTCCCCACAGCTTTTATGCATGTTCAATATAGTCCTTTCCTTTTATTTTTTTCAATTTTGCCCCAAATATTTTGTTTTAGTTCAATTTAATTCTTTTTAGTTACTTTACTATTTAAATTAATTATTTTAGTATTATTATTATATTTCATTTACTTATGTAGTGTGTTAATAATTTTTTATCATTTCTAATACGTATATATATATTATATGTATTTTATATATATTTTGTATATATTTTTTAATGCCATTAGTTATATATTTCTTATGTATATATTCTTAAATATTATTATATATACATATATATATATATATTTTAAATACCATATTGTGTATATATTATTATTACAAATTATTACTATTGCTAGTATTATTATAACTATTATTGTATTAGTGTATATTTTATGTACATATGTATATATATATATATATATATATATATTTTTTTACATATCATTATTTTATATTATTATTGTAAATTTTTATGTATATATTTTTGTACGTTTCCTAATATTTTCTTTTATTGTAGATATTATTATTATTATTATTACATACTTTTATTATACATATATATATATATATATATATATCTATTTTTATGTACATATTATTATTTTATATTATTATTACCAAATATATCATTTTTCCTATTTTATTATTAGTACATGATTTATTTTTATTTTGTAAATATCATTATTATTGTTATTCTAATATTCTAGTATTCCATGTTAATATTTTTCATTAATGATATCATTTTTTTGCATCCTTTATCTATTTTAATTTCTCACTTTAGGAATATTTTTCTCATGTTTTAATTAATTTCAAAAATAAGGCAATGTACCGATTTAATATTAAGCCATCGATTTCATCGCTATGTTGGGTGAAATTTGTCGGCTTGTGTTAAAAAACGGGACACCCTTTCTAAAAAAAAAAAATCAAAAACTAAAATCTCTCTCGTCTTTTCAACCGGATCATGATTAAATATTATATTGAACTCGTATTTTGAAAATCAAGTCAACACATGTTTATGAGATACCAATTTTGGGCGTCGCGAGGGTGCTAATACCTTCCTCAGCAGAATCGACTCGAACCCCAATTTTTCTCTCGACTTTCACGTAGACCTAAATTTGGCCTTCTTTTTGTTTTAAAATAATTTTATTAGGTGTCCGATCACACCTATAAAAAGGATCGGTGGCGACTCCTTTTTTAATAAAATCGAAATCGATTTTAAATTTTCAAATAATCGCCTCAATTAGCGATCGAAAGAGAATTTTTACGTCGCTACAATAATAATGTTAAAAAAAATACCATACATAAAGAGTATATATATATATATATATAATAAAAATATACACTAATATTTATAAATAATAGTAAATATAATAATAATAATATTACATATAGTATAAATAATGTGTACATAACAATAATAATAATAAGTAACAATAATAATAATAATCTGAGAAATTTAAAAAGTAAACATAATATAATAATATTAAAATAAAATAATTTTAAAAAAATACTATGTAGATATAAATACATATATGTTTGTAAATAAAATATACACTAATATAATAATAATGATAATCAAATAATATTTAAAATGAAATAAAATAACGAAGATAATCTGAAAATAAACTAAATTTAAAAAAAAAGGACTAAATTTTGAACAAAAACAAAGTTTTGGGGCAATTTTAAAGAGAAATAAAGAAAAAGGATCAAAATGCCACACGCGCATAACCTAGGAGGACTAAAATAGCAAATATGCCTTCCCATCAAAACACAACATATCAGTGGAGACTAAATTGAAAAGTGCGACAACTTCCTGGGGCAAATTTTAAAATAAAAAAAAAACTTGATTGCAAAAGCTTGAAAAAGCGGAAGGACCGCACGCGCAAATTCCCTCTTTTCCAAAAACACGTGGATCCCTGAGGCGGGTCGGGTCGGGTCGAGCAGGTCGTATCAAAACGACGTCGTTTGGGGTTAATATGACCCCAAACGACGTCGTTTTGGGAGGCTATATAAAGGCCAAAATTAACAAAAAAAATCATTTGGTGAGGAGAGAAAAAAAAAGAGAGAGAAGGAAGAGAGAAGGGAGGGAGGGATTTCACCCAGAGTAGTCACCAAATCGATCAATGGCCATGGCGCCTCCAGTCACGGTGGCCGAAAAAGGTAATTTTTTTTATTTTTTATTTTTATGTTTTGAAATGTTTTCTTTTATTATTATTAATATATATTATGTATTTATAGGAGTAGATTCGAAAATAAAACGAAAATGAAAATAGAAAGTTCACCTCAGGGCTATGATCTCGACTTTTGGTCTTTGGGTTCTTTGATTGCTTGGATGCTTATTCTCGTATTTAAATGTTGATTGAATTGCTATTTTCAATCTGGAATCGAATGTCTTCTTTTTCTTTTTTTGAACTGTCGAAAAAAAAAAACCCTTTTACAAAAAATCAAATCGGCTTATATAGCCTTTGTACAAATCTGTTTATTCTATCTTTGTTGCTGTTGCGTGTCCCTCTTGTTTTGCAGGTGGAGCAGGTGGTGAATGTGGTGGTGGCAGAGGTCGGTGGTGGATGGGACAAGGGCTGATGCAAGTGGCCGGATGGGACAAGGGTTAGAAGTGTGGGTTTGGTTATTGGGCTAGGTTGGTTTAGGTTAGTATTGGGTTAGTGGGTAAGTTTGGGTTTGTTGGGTAGGTTTGGGTAGTGGGTCTGTTTTGTATTGGGTTTAGTGGTTTTGGGCTTCTGTAATTGGGTTTTGGGTTTAGGGGTTATTAAATGGGTAATTTGGGCTGATTGGTTGTAATAGGGTTAAAGGGATAATTGAGTTTTAGGCTGTAAATGGGCCAACCGGGTTTGGGTTAGATATTTGGGTCTTGGGGTTTGATGTAATAGGGTTTGAAATTGGGCCAAAATTGGCCTGTAACAAGGATCGTATGTCAAAAACCAAATTTTAAATTTTCGACAAAAAGACAGAAAATAATCAATTTTACGGCTTGACTCTCTTATTGGTCCCCGGTTCAGATGACCTTGCTCTTCTCGTTCCATTCAACCCCTTTGGAACGATTTGGGTATTCCGCCCTCTTTACTTGCTTCATTTAGCGCTCCTTTCCCTACATGGCTACACACAAATTTAACAGCCAAATGGTATTTGGTTTTTATATACTTCCTCCAGAACCTATAGCTTACTAGAAATGCAAAAAAAATTGGTAAGCCGTTCAATTTAAACTCACTGATCCATATTGTCGAAACCATTTTTATTTTGAAAAATGGGGATCGACCTTAAAAACCAGTTATGGAGTCACTGCCAATCTTTTTGGTTTAGGTGTGATCGGGTCACCTAATAAAACATTTCATTTCATTAAAATACCGATTTTGGCCTACGAAAGTCAAGAAGACAAGTTCGGGAGTCGGTTACGTACGAGGAAGGATGAGCATCCTCGCAACGCCCAAAATTGGTACCTAATCGATTAATTAATGTCCTAATGTTGAAAATTTGAAAAAAAAAGTTAAAATGCGATCCTTTTAAAAGTGTGTGAACAACTCGAGTTGGATTTTAAGATTCACTCATTGCAAAGGAATAAAATATCACATCCAGCACGTTAGGACACGATATTCTAAGCCTCTAAAAACTGAGATCACCTCACACAAAAAAATTAAAAAGAAAGGGTATTCGGTTATTTGGTCCAACGATAAACTGAAACCCAACATGTTAGGGCACGATCTTTCGAATTTCCAAACATAGAACATTGCCTTGTTTTGAAGTTTAGAAAACACAAACGAAATTTTAAAGGGATATTCAATTATTTGAACAAACAGAAAATCGAAACCTAGCACGTTAGGGCATGATTTCCCGAATTTCCCAACATTAAACATCTCTCTTATTTTATAAAGCCGGCTCAAAACGCATCAATTTGATTTGAAATAAATTGGAAATTTTGGATCAATAAATTGAAAATTTCAATTATAGTGTGACACCCACAAAAATTTCAATTATATAAATGAGGGACGATATATGAAATTAAATAAAAAACAAATTGAACATACACAATAGTAATAAACTCACGTCATACATTATGCAAATGTTTATATTGACATTCAAGAACTTATGTACTGAAGAAACGATTTTCAAAGAAATATAGGACCAATTAACACAAATAAAATGCCACAAATTTTAAAACGAAGATAAACATGTTTGAAATCAACGATGCGAAATCAGATAAGAAATTTGAAATTATAATACATACAAAAATTAATTTACATAAAATTTTATGATAAGTAATAAATGTGAAAGTTTGAAATAGAAAAAAAAAATATATGGAATAATAACATACAAACAAATCTTAAAATAAGTATTATATGAAAAGAAATTTAAATTTAGTAACATATAAATGAATTTCAACACAAATATAATAAGGTAAAATAATATACAAAACAATATATATGAGATGGAAAAACTTAATATTAAATAAAGTATATGAAAATATTATTAATATATGAAAGTCTTTGAAATAAAAAAAAATGTGTATATAGAGGTACGAAAATAAATTTCATATAAATCTCTAAAGTATAAAATTATATGAGAGGAATCAATAAATTATATAACGAAAGGAAATAAAAAAACTTAGCAATATGTAATTAATTAAAACAGTACCAGATATCATGTTAAAACAATATATATATATATATATATATATTAAAAATAACTAAACTTAATTGAAAGAAAGGCAAAATCCAAAGGGTAATCTATAAACAAAACAAATCATTTAAACCAAATTGAGGGCCAAAATAAAATCGTTCAAATATATAAGGATTAAAACTGTAAATAACCCAAACCCCAAAACGCTGCGTGTAGGCACGGATTGAATTTGAACAGTGTGGACTAAATTGTAATAACACAAAAGCTTCAGGGAAAATTTAATAAAATAGGTAAAATACAAACAGAGGCTAATTAAAAACTGGCGCACATGGGAAGGACTGGGCCCGAAATTACCCATTAAGGTAAAATGCGCTAACCAAATCAAATGCGCGTGTTTTTTATTCCCACCCCCCAATGCTGTTTTATTATATTATTTAAATAAAACCTATTTTAAAATCCTTTGTTTTTTTTGTTTAAAAAATGTTTTAACTTTGGTTTTAAAAAAAACCCTAAAGTTTTGAGATCCCCTCACTCTCCCATCTGTTTTCAGCCGAAAGGCTAATGCCCACTTCAATCACCACCGAGACCGACTGCAACGATCAGAGTAAGGCCCTCTAGCGGCGCAAGCACGGTAAGTCTCCCTCCCTTTCTTACGATTTAATTTTAATATGTATTGGGGATTCGAAACAAAAGGAAAAAAACAGAATAGAAATGGCAATAAATGGACCACCTTCGAAATAAATCTTTTCGTTGTTTCCCGACTGATTTCTTTGTTTGTATTCTATTTCTCTAAAAAAAAAAAAAGACCCCCGTACAATAAAAAATTTAAAGGCTTTATAGCCAAATACAAGCGGTTTCTGCCCATTTTCTTGTTCAAGTTGCAGGACATGAAGACATGGGAGCGAAACACACGGACGTGGGGTGGGCAATGCATGAATCGGGGGTCGTGCGATGTGCCGACGTGCGTGGTGGAGGAATGCCGAACGTGGGGCTGTAACGCAAGCAAAGGGAAACCTAGGGTTTCCAAAGAACTCCAACCACTTGGGCTTATCAGGCCTAATTTAATTTGGGTCCATATTTGGGTTTGTTTTGGGCCAAAATTGTATTTCGGGCTAGCACTTCAAAATTTGTATTTAATTCATATGGCCCGGGCTAAAAATTGGGTCTACACATATTTCTCTTGCAAATGCTGCTGAAGATGCTACGACCTTCCTAGTTTCGTTACCGTTAAATGGTCTCCTCCCGATAAGGGCTAGTTTAAGCTTAACTGCGATGGCTCGTCCATTGGTAATTCGAGGTCTGCTGGGGTGGGGGCGCTTATACTCGACTCCGAGGGTAAATGGGTTGTTGGATGTCATCGTTTCATTGGCTTCACCACTAACATAATTGCTGAACTTTGGGCTTTACGTGATGGTTTACGTCTTGCTCATCAATTGCATATTGATTATCTAGTTTTGGAAGTCGATGCTCTTTCTGTTATTAGTCATCTTCATAGTGCTGATTGTCGAAATTTGTCTTTACGTTCTTTGGTTACCAATTGCAGGATTTTATTGGCCACCTTTCAGCATAGTCGTCTTTATTTCACGTCTTTCCTCTTTCGATCGGTGTGTCGGTGCACTCGCCAAAATGTGTAATAACCCAAGTTTTCTTTACTGAAGCAAATTATCTTGTTATACATTTAGATTTCCCTTTCTTTTGTGTGCAAATTTGTCAATGCTGATATTGGACACTCTATGCGTCCTACTACTGTATCGTCAGTTTCATTAATATAAGAGGAAGGAGAATTTCACACGTGAAATGTCATATGTGCATGATGTTAAAGTAATAATGTGAATATGTAAATTCGTAAAATATGAAATACGAATCCGTTAAATTTCTTTTTAATATATATAAAATCAAAATTTTAAGTATTTTATATCCAATGGATTTAGATATCCAAATATGAATTTCCATACGCTATCCAAATAAGAAATGTGAGTTCAAATAATGGATATCTAGGATATTTATCTGTATCCAATTCAAATCTATAATGGATAATAATTTTAAAATCTAAATCAATTATCATCCAAATATGTAAAAGAATAAATCAAATATCCGAAATATCTTAATCGACAATTCAAATTGTCAAAAGTTATGTTATGTATAATTTGGGATCATAATCTTAATATGTAATTTTTAGCATTAATCTTAGTTTCTAATTAGCTTATCATTAATTAGAAATTAATTACTTGAGTATCTTTATATATTTAGTTTGTACTTTATTTGATAACCAAGCCAATTAAACTAACCATATTAAATTATTTTTAATTTGAGCTAACCTTTTGTAGTAGCAAATAAAAACATGTTATTTTTTGTTTGAATAAATATTTTTTTGAAAAGAAAAAGTAGTTTATTGGAATTTCATAACTTAAAAAATAATTATAAAAGAATAATAATGTTGTTAATAATAAATAACATAAAAATAAGCAATATGGATACCATTAATTTGATAAAAATATATGTTGGAATTAAGTAAAATGTGCATTTTAAAGTTTATATTTTTAGGATAATATCACATTTGGTACTTATACTTTCATAAAAGGTCTAATCTGGTATTTGTACTTTAAAAATATTCAATGTGGTACCTGAATTATCAATATATGTTTCGTTTCGGTATTTGTGCTTTTATAAAATGTCTAATATATTACCTAAACTTTGAAAATGCTTAACATGGTACATGAACTATCAATATGTGTTTTATAATGGTATTTGGTGTTAACACCATTGGTGAATACTAAACCAACCAATGAAAATTCAGCACATAGAATTTTTTTCCAAATCATCAAGTCTACATGGATAATATAACATTATGTGAAAACTAAATAAACTAAAAAAAACAAATAACCAAACATATGTAAGTTTAGTATTTAGTTATTTTATTAACCATATGTTTAGTTTTTTTTTTTTTTCAAATTTTCCACATTTATATTATCCATGTGGATTTAGAATGATCCAACTAGAGAAAATGGACTAAATCTACAACTATACACATAGTATGGGACTAGTAATTGAAATTAATCAAATAGATTTAACTGCTACTGTTTGAGCCAAGACTAAAATTTTAAATTTTGAAAAGTGTAGGGACTAAGATTTACCAATTTGAAAATTAAAAGGACTAAAATTGATAAAATAAAAGTATATGAACTAAATCCACAACTTTCACTCAGTACAAAGACTATAGCATAATTTAGCCTTCAAAGTATAGGTACCATATTCGACATTTTATGAAAGTACAGATATCAAATGTGACACTATCCCTATTTTTTATTTTATTATGGGACTATAGGCACTAAAAGAATATTATAAATTTGAAAAGGCGTAATGACTTATTTGACCTTCTAACTCTACAAATAAGTCATTTTAATCCTCCATTTAACTTTTTGCCTTTTTTTTTGTCAAAACAACTCAAAATTGACAAAATAATTAACATATGTTAAATTTGTGACATGGAATTCACATGTATGCCATGTCAGCAATTAATTAAAATTCTTTAAAAATTATAAAATTATATAATCTTTTTAAAATTATCATGGAATAAATTTATAATTTTTAAAATAAATTTTAAATTTTTTGAATTTTAAATAATTTAAATAATTTTAATAATTTTAAGAAAATTTTGAAATTTTACAAAATTTTAAAATCTTCTATAATTTTTGAATTTTTAAAATTTTAACTAATTGCTAACGTGACATACACGTGAACTGTCACATGGATGCCATGTCAATAAAGTTAACGTCTGTTAATTTTTTCATCCTTTTCGGCTTATTTTATCAAAAACGCTAGTTTGAGGGCTAAAAGAGACGGAAAATTAAATGAAGAGTTAAAATAATTTTTTCTACAAAGTTAAAGAACCAAATAAATCATTATGCATTTTGAAAAATCACCTATCTTATATGAAATTTGAGCTACTCAAAGCTCCTTCCAAAATTCTTTAAATATTTTGAAATTATCTATCACTTTTGCCAAAAAAGAAAAATATTTTTGAAATTTTCGAAAACCCAATGTCCCTTTAAGTCCTTTGTCCAAAACACATCTCAACAAAATAAGAAATCTCATAATATTAAAGTCTCTCATATTCTCATATCTATTTTATTTTTTTACAAAACAAAAAAAAATCTAAATTTACGAATTTCTATAATACCTGGACTTACTCGTATATAATTTCTTTTACAAAATAAAACCCTAATTTTGCTACCACTAAACAAAGAACTAAAACTAATCATAATTTACTTATAATCTAAAATTGCCAACATCAAATGCAACTTGAAATATTCCTCAAAATGTTGCAATATATCATTGAATTCAAAGGAAAGTAACATACAGATTTTACATGAAAACATTTTTAGGAAAAATTACGGATAAAGAAGAAAAAATTCATTAATTTTGAAAAACGAATTATATAAGAAGAGTTTTGACTATATCTATTTAAATGTTAAAAACTCAATTCTAATCAAAGTCAAATAGAAAAATGTAGTTTTATATTGATTTTACTTGAGCGTCATGGTCTATACCCATAGTTTCAGTTATTTTATTATTATATTTATTTCTTCAACAAATAATAAAATTCGGGTTACACAAACATGTATACCATATAAATGATTAAATATTTTAAAAATATGATATATCATGTTAATCATATGTATAAATATTAAAAGAGATAAATTTTATCATAATTAAAAAAATAGAAATTACAAATGTGTGAGGCGAGCCAAGAGATAACATAATATATTAAAAAGGAAGGAAAAATGACAATGAATATAATCACATGGACTTGTTTTATTGATTTGATGGTACCTCCACAATCATTATTCTTATAATATAAAATTTTGAGGCAAAAAAGTAATGCAATTCTGATTAGTAAATGTTAATGAAGAACCTTGTCATCTTTTGCAAACTTTTCATTATTTAATTCATACAACTTGCTCTTTTTAAAGCTCTTGTCATGGCCTTAAATCATTATTCAATTTTCAAAGATTCTTTCTTTTTGAGTGATGATGTTGTTGAGTACATTTTAATATGCAATTTATATATGGATTTTGGTGTAATTATATATTTTAAAAAATGAATATATATTTATTTTATATTAAATTAATATAATTATTTGTGTATGTAATATATCAATGTGAAATAGTGTCAATTCGATAATGTTATTAGTTATTTGTAATAATTGAATCAATTAAAATTTTATATATAAAATTATAAAAAATTAAAGTTCATGTATAATATTACACTTTGAATCAAAGTTTATATATAATTTTGATAGTGAATTAAAAAGGAAAAGGAAAGAAAATTATATGCTCCAAGTATTCCTAAATTATTAATTTCTAATTTACAGTTTTGCAGTGCATGAATTAACTTACAATGATGTGGGATTATTTATGAGTATATCCAAAACGAATAAATATAAAAAAAGTTAAGTTTTGAGGAGATTAATAAAATTTAAAAATTTTAGGAGTTTAATAATATTTTTAAAAATAAAATTAGGAATTTAAATAATTTTTAAAAATTTTGTGAGATTAATAAGAATTTTCAAAATTTTTAAGAGAACTCAATTAAAACTTTTAAAAAAATGTACAATGAGAATTTTAAAAATTTGAAGCGGCCTAATTAAATTTTTTTAAAACTTCAAAATAGAAATGCAATTTTCCAGAAATTTTTGGGGTGGGCCTAGGCCCATAAAGAACCACTTCTGGTTAGTACTATTGTTATTACAATAAAAAAATGTGAATTTAAGTACGTTAAAGTTTATTTTTCTATAATTTAAAATTTTATAGATGTTATGAGTAAAAATAAATATTATATAAAAAAAATCAAATTTTACCTAAGCAAGCACATTTAATGAAATAAAACCTATCCCATTCAATGTTCTAACTCGGATAAAATAGTAGAAGATGAATGTGAATATATATATAGAGAGAGAGAGATTAGCTAAAACAATTTAGGGCACTTTTTCATTAAATTTACATTGTTAGCACGTTATGGATTTAACGGTTAAGTAATAAAAATATTTTTCGTAATATTAGTGACAAAAATAAAAGAATTTTTTATAATTAAGTGTCCAAAAAACATATTAAAAGTTAGGTGATTAAGAATGTATTTATAAAAAATTAGGTTAAAATATGTCATTAGTTCATATATTTTTTAGAATTTGATATTCGATCCTAGTACTTAAAAAGTTGAAAATTCAATCCTTTTACTTTTTAAATTTAAAAATTCTAATCTAATCATCATCATCATCATTGATAGTTTTCATAAGAAATTGTCAACTTAATATATTTATTTTTCATCAATTATATGACATGTCCTATAAAGATGGCCTAATCAACGTGCCAAGTTGATAACTTTTGATGAAAAATACTAATAATGTTAACTTGGATTTTTAATCAATAAAGTAAGAGAACTTAATTTTAATTTTTAAATACAAGGCCTAAATCTCAAATTCTATAAAAATAAAAGGGTTGACAATATATTTTAACAAAAATTTACATTGTGTGATGTGTTAATAAAATATTAAGATTTTAAAGTATATAACTGTAAAAATACTATTATTAATAGGAATTAGTAACAATAATAATATAAAGATATGATATATAGTGCAAACAATAAATAAATCAGTATAAAATGATGCACAAATGTTATATCTGCAAAATAATCTTAAAAAAAGAATGACAAATTGATAGTAACTGCAACGTTAGAATAATTTTGAAACAAATTAGAGATATATCAACTTGATCAAATCATTGAAATTTGAATCATAGCCTCGTCGTAATCAAATCAACCTGACGATGAACATAGATTAATCAAGAAACAAATTATTAAAAGCCTCAAAAGACCTACCACATCAGTGATGTACAAAAGGTCAAGTCTCAAATGACCTATCATTTTCCTTATCATTTTAAATCTATTACCATCATTATGATCTACTATAATAAAGCCTTTTAAGAACAGTTCCTAATAAATTTGACGACACTTTTATATTAACAAATTCATTTATACACCAAAACATGACAAAAAATTTAAATTAAAATTAAAAACATTTTATTTAAAAAAAAACATATTAGAGAAAACAAAAACCACGAATAATATGGACAACTACGACATTGTGGATAAAATCACTAAAATGTGAGCTGAAATTAAGAATAATTAAAAGTACGAAAAAAAATTTGTTGGAAAAACTACCACAAACAACTAGCTTGAAGACTAACATCATTACCAACAAGGCAAAGATTTAATTTCGAAAAAACTAAAAGTTTTTTTATGAAAAAAAAAAGGAGAGAGTACATAATTTATATACAATTAATTTCCTGTACATCGGTGATAATTTTATTCAAAAGCTTGTGTCAAAATATGTCTGTCTCAGTAATAAACTTGCTAATGCCCTAGCATCGATGGCTTGGGGACAAACATTACAAAGCGTTTTCTATTATTCTCCTCCAGTAGCGCTTCTTGATCAACTTAGTGCTGATACTATTTATATTATATCACCAAGAATTGTGTTTGTTTAATTTATGTATTTCCTTTTGTATTATAAAAAGAAGATGTCTCTCTTAAGAGGTAGATAATTTTCTGATTTATAAGATAGTAAAAAATTAACATTTAATAATTTGAATTCAAAGTCTATTCTTTCCATTAATCTAAATAAATGTCGCCAAAATTAAACATTTATCTACTGTTGTAAGAATATAAATGGTGGTTTAAGTGATTAAATTATTGATTTTTATTTAATTAATTAAATCAATTGTTGAATTATTATAAAATAAATTTTTAAATAGAAAATTCATGAAAAATAAATTTTAGAAAAATAGTAAACAAAAACCATAATCAAAACATAAACATTCATTTATAAATTACAAAAAAAATTAAACTAAATTAAAATCAATTCAAATGTTTTTAATTGATTTTTACCTGATTCAATTGAGTTTTTATCGGTTCAACTCTTCTACAATTTTATAGTATTGATTGAACCAGTTGGATCACTAATTCTCATTTCAACCATTTGGAGCCGTTCGATTCCAACAATCATGCTATTATTAAGCATGAGATAAAGTTTGGTATCACTTAATTTATCTATACTTACTACTAGATTATGGCAAACCCAAGATTTGGGTAAAAAATAATATAAAAAATTGGTTAAAACGGTAAAGTTGAAATTTTAAAAATCATGTGTTAATTTTTATTGACTCTATATAAAATATAAAAGGACAAAAATAACTTCATAGGAACATAGCTCACTTTACAAAAACAAAATTGATATTGTAGTCATTTCCCAACTGAATTGGTGCTTGATTGACTCGTGATACTAACTCAGTCATGGCTTAAATAATTGTATAGCATCTTATGCTATTATTTAAGAGTTTGGTTGAGTTAGTGTCACCCATCAACCGGGTCCCAACCCAGTTATAAAATTACCATAAATCCATTATTTTACAAAACAATAAATATTATTTTGAGAATAATTTCATCATTTTATGTAAAATCTAAAAGAAAAAATATACACATGATTGGATTTAAACTTAAGGCATCATGGTCTTCACCGTCTCAACTTCACCATTCTAACCAAAACCACATTTAATTTGTGTAACCTACGTTAATCCCGAATTCAGAATGTTACATTGGCCACCGAAATAGCCTAGTACGATCAAAGTTTTATAATACAGTCATATTTAATTATTCATTTTATCTTAGAAGAAAACTTAGTTAATTTTCATTTTATTCATTTCTCAAAATTTCTTTATAATTTAGTAGTGAAAAAGTGATATCTAATTTAGTTTTAATAAAAACCATATTTCATGCATAATAATCTATAGTTCAACATCCTAAAATTAAATTAAATACCATGCATGCTAAATAACCCAAAATCGAGGTCTCATGCCATAGCTTAAAAATAAAACAATATAGTGCCTAAATAACGGAAAAAGAAAAAAAAATGGATAATAGATCTAAAATACTTTAATAAAAGAAAATTTTGAGTCGAGACCCTCCGGATGCAGAGTCTGCGTCTTAACCTAGTGGGTTATCTGTAACGATGAAAATTAAAAGGGGAGTGAGATATGAGCTTGGTGTGAGTTCGATCACAAGTAAATCAGTGCAAAACAATAAACAAATCATACACATTAAGTTCTAAGAATAATTACAATTGTATAACATAGCAAAATTCGACAGTAAATACGAGTATGATTTTGAGTGTAAATGCAATGCATAATTAACAACCAAGGTCCTACCCATACTCTGCTATACTCATCAATAAGAGTTCCTGATAAACCTCAAAAGTAACATAGTTTAATCCTATGCTTGGCATATCTTTGGATGATTTATCATAAGATTTAGTGAATTTGGTGCTCCTAGTATTTTAATTTCATGTTTTATATATAGATGAGCATAGGAAAGCGAAAAGTGCAAGAAAAAGGCCAAAAATGGACAAAATAGGTTTATTTCAGTGCTGCACACGACCTAGACACTTCCACACGGGTAATTCACACACCCGTGTGAGACACACGGGTAGGCCACACGCCCGTGGGTCATGATCGTGTCAACTTAAAACCATATCAGAATTGCAAACGGCCTGAGCACCATCCCACGGGCGTGCCACACGGCCGCGTCCCTGTCGAGACCTATTTTGATTCTATTCGAAAAAAAGCTAATTTTGGGCTATTTTGGGCATTCCAAAGTTTATATAAACACCCTAGAAGAGGATCAAAGAGACACACAGAGAGAAGAAGGCAGAAAATACTCGAGGACAACCATTAGAATTAGCTCGGGAGCAGGATTTACTTCAAGGCTGAAGATCTCCATTCAATTTCTATCGAAGTTTTTGGGTTTCTTTATGTTTTGTTGTTTTCCAAATTTTGAGATGTTTTCCCCCATCATTATGAACTAAATTCCCTAAACACCTAAGAAAGATGAAACTTAAGACGAATCTTATTATCTTTTGAATTATATGATAAATGCTTGTTTTTATTCTTAATTATGAGTTTTAATCATTGCCTTAATATTCAAGGATATTAATTCAGGTTTTGATGTGCTTAACGAATGGAGCAAAAGTCCCTGTTTAAGAGTAGATCTTCCATAATTAAGCGGAGTTGAATGCAATCCTAGAGATAGGACAACATAAATCTGTCGGATTAGAGTCAAATCTAATAAGGGAATCCATAAATCGAGTTAATGCGACAATAGGGGTTTTAATTAGAAAGAGATTTCAATTAATCAACCTAGAGTAAGTTATTTCTAGTCTCGAGAGAGATATTAACATAAACTAGGGATCTCTACGGTTTAAGTTAAGCAAGTAAATCATCTAATTCAGAAGTAATAAATGAAGTCTAGGTGGATTCTTCCTTGGGTATTGTCTTCTCTATCGGTTTTCCAAAAGTCTTTTCCAAATTTTATCTCTGTCATGTTCTCAAGTAATTAGATAGTTAATCTTAGTTTAAAAACATCCCTTTAATTCTTAGGCTAGATAATAAAAAGATAGTAATTACTATTACTTTTAGTCCTTGTGGATACGATACTTCCGATCTCACCATAACTATACTATTGTTCAATAGGTGCGCTTGCCTTAGTCGAATTTTTAGTCAGTTTAGCGACCATTAAGTTTTTGGCGCCCTTGCCGGGGACTAAAATATTAGGAACGCTTGAATTTTATTACTTTAGCCATTTTTTATTTTTATTGCAAATTACTTTTTGTTTTAATTTAATTTTTACTTCTCTTCTAATCTCTTTGTTATTTGCTTCTGCCAAAAATTTCTAGTTTATGATTAGAAGGAACCCGTCACGACCTTTACTATTTGACAGTGAGATAGAAAGCACAACTCGCAGAAATCGAAGAGAAATAAGGCGAAGCCTACAGTATATAGAGGAAGAGCAAGAGGCCGTGACCGATATACCCGAAGAGATGGCGAACAATCCGAATAATCTGCTACCTCTTGTAGTTACTGCAAATCCAGTAAATCAGAATCCTGCTCCTCGTACTATGTATGATTATGCTAAGCCAACTTTAACAGGAATTGAATTGAGTATAGTTCAACCTGCTGTTGCTGCAAATATATTTTGAACTGAAACCTAACACGATTCAAATGATACAACAGTTTATTCAGTTTGATGGTTTGCAGGACGAGGATCCAAACACTCAATTAGCAAATTTTCTGGACTTCTGCGATACCTTTAAGATCAATGGCGTTTCTGACGAAGCCATTTGCCTTCAGTTATTTCTCTTTTCATTACAGAATAAGGGTAAACAATGGTTGAACTAGTTACCACGATGGTCAATCATTACTTGAGAACAAATGACTGAAAAATTTTTGCTTAAATATTTTTCACCGACTAAAACGACTAAATTAAGGAATGATATCTCTTCTTTTGTGCAGGTGGATTTAGAAACACTTTATGATGCATGGGAAAGATACAATGATTTATTGAGAATGTGCCCTCACCATGCGTTACCCTTATGGTTACAGGTTCAGACCTTCTACAACGGTATGAACCCCTCAACAAGACAACTGATTGATGCAGCTGTCGGTGGAAACTTGAACAACAAAACACCTAAAGAGGCTTACGAATTTATTAAAGAGAGGTCACTAAACAACTATCAGTGGCAAGTAATGAGAACAAAGGCAACAAAAGCAACTGGTGTTTTCAACCTCGACGCGGTCACTATGCTATCTAACTAGGTGGAAGTATTGAATAAAAATATTGATGGTTTGTATGATTCTATTCAAGTACATCCAGTGATAAGGTGTGATTCAAATGGAGGAGGAATGAAAAACACAGATTATCTATCCTTCAACCCCAGCAACGAGGGAGAACAAGTCCACTATATGGGTAACAATTATAGACCTTAGAATAACCCTTATAGTAACACTTACAATGCAGGTTGGAGGAACCATCCCAATTTTTCGTGGGGTGGTCAAAGGAATCAAAGACCACAACACCCTCTAGGTTTTCATTAACCACCTTACCAACAGGAGAAAAAGCCGAACCTTGAAGAGATGCTTACAGAATTTATCTCGGTGTTAGAAACTCATTTTTAGAATACCGAAATAGCACTTAAAATTCAGCAAGCATTGATTCAAGGGCTCGAAACTCAAATAGGTCAGCTTGGCTTACGAATTTATTGAAGAAAGGTCACTAAACAACTATCAGTGGCAAGTAATGAGAACAAAGCCAACAAAAGCAACTGGTGTTTTCAACCTCGACGCGGTCACTATGCTATCTAACCAGGTGGAAGTATTGAATAAAAATATTGATGGTTTGTATGATTCTATTCAAGTACATCCAGTGATGAGGTGTGATTCAAATAGAGGAGGAATGCAAATCACAGATTATCCATCCTTCAACCCCAGCAACGAGGGAGAACAAGTCCACTATATGGGTAACAATTCCAGACCTTAGAATAACCCTTATAGTAACACTTACAATGCAGGTTGGAGGAACCATCCCAATTTTTCGTGGGGTGGTAAAATGAATCAAATACCACAACACCCTCTAGGTTTTCATTAACCACCTTACCAACAGGAGGAAAAGCCGAACCTTGAAGAGATGCTTACAAAATTTATCTCGGTGTTAACAACTCATTTTCAGAATACCAAAACAGCACTTAAAATTCAGCAAGTATCAATTCAAGGACTCGAAACTCAAATAGGTCAGCTTGCAAATTTGATCTCTGAACGACCGCAATGTAGCTTGCCTAGTAATATAGAAACTAACCCAATGAAGCAACTCCATGCCATCACTATGCGCGACAAAGAAGGGTTAGCTGAAGATGAACCAAAACCGAGGCAGGATAATGTGATAGACAAAGGTAAGGTTGAGGTAAGCAATGATAAACAGAAACTGGTAAGCAAAGAGTATAAACCTCATGTGCCATACCCCAATGCGACAAGGAAAGACCACATGGACGACAATTCAGTAAATTCTTTAAATTATTAAAAAATTACATATTAACTTACCGTTTATTGAAGCTCTTTCGCAAATGCCAAATGCAGTTAAATTTTTAAAGGAGCTTTTATCAAATAAACAGAAGTTAGATGAGTCATCACATGTGGAGTTAAATGTAGTTTGCTCAGCTATTATACAAAACAAGCTACCTAACAAACTAAAAGATCCAGGGAGTTTTACAATTTCTTGTTTAATTGGTAGTTGGAATGTTAACAATGCTTTAGCTTATTTAGGGGCAAGTATTAATGTTATGCTTATAAAATGCTTAAACAACTAGGTCTTAGGAAACCCAAACAAATTAGGATGAGCGTTCAATTGGCTGATAAAACCATTACATTTCCTAGGGGTATAATTGAAGATTTGCTTGTTAAAATCAACAAATTTATATTTCCAATAGACTTTGTTGTTTTAGACATAGATGAGGATAATGACATTCATTTAATTTTAAGATGACCCTTTTTAGTAACTACTAAGACTATCATTGATGTCGGTACAAGTGAGTTAATACTTTGGGTAGGTGATGACATGATTAAACTCCAAACTTGTGATTCTGTCAAAAAGACTAGTGATCGAGATGATTACACAAGTTCTTTTAATGTGAGTAACCTTGTTGTTCAACCCTCTTTGCAGGAAAAACTTTTAAGAAGTACAAATGAGCTACGTTCCCGTCCATGTAATGACAAGACTATTCATGAAGAGCGAAGGCTATAGATCGAGGAACTAGATGAATGGCGAACACAAGTTAAGAAGAAACTGAAAGTACACGATGAATCAAGGCGCTGCTATGATAAACTTAAAGGTGAATCGAATCAACTTAAGGTTGGAGACCAAGTCTGGTTAGATAAAAAGGATTCTCGAATGATCACTACAGAGCTCAACACAAATGAAGCGACTCCTTTTACAGTACTCAAAGTCTTTCCATACGGTACAGTCGAGGTAACCCATTCATATTCCGGCACTTTTAAGGTAAACAATACTCGACTTAGACCTTATTTAAATAAAGGGATTGACAGCGAGACAGAGGAGTTTCGACCCCGTAATCCACCATAACCATGCAAAATAGAGGTAAGTCAAGCTTAGACTCTAAATAAGTGTTTTTCGGGAGACAACCCGAGCTCTTACACCAGTAACTAATCTATTTTCATCTATTTTTCAGTTTTAAATGCAGGTTTTTAACTCACACGGCTTGGACACATGGGATTAAATAGAGTGTTACACGGCCTGGCGACATGGCCGTATGACCTACACGACCTGGATACACGGGCGTGTAAGACTTAAATTCCCTAAAAATCGACAAAGATAAGGGTTTAAAGTAAACCACACGGGCGTGCGACACAGCCGTGTGGACCACATGGCGGGGACACACGGGCGTATACTAGGCCGTGTGAAAAATAGAGCTAAATTTTCAAATTTCAAATAAGTTAAAGAGCTCTACGGGTAAGGCACATGGTCGTGTGTTCGGACACACGGGCGTAGGAGAAGCGAACAATGTAGCACACGGTCTGGACACACGGGCATGTCCAAGGCCGTGTCCAAGGCTGTGTGACGAATGGCCTATTAATTTCCTTGACGAACGAGGGCTAAAAGTCGAGCCACACTGGCATGTGACACGGCTGTATGGCCCAACACGGACCGTTACACGATCGTGTCGCCCATAAAAACCCCAACCCTAAATTTCTATTTTTGTCTTCTTCTTCTCAAACCCTCCCAAGCCCTAGCCACCATAACTTTTGCCCCCACTCTGACCACCCTTCCCCACCGTCTAGACACCACCTAGTTCCCTCTCATCGTTTCCCTTTTCCTTTCACCCTCTCTTTCTTTTCTTTTCCTCCTTCCTCCACCCCTTCTTTCCTTTTTCCTTTCCTTTCCCTTTTCTTCTTCTTCCTCTACTCCGCCTCCTCTACGCCCTTGAACCTCCTTCATTTTCTTCCACCAACGACCCTCACACTGTCCGTCCCTTCGATCACTGACATTCGGTTCTCCTCTCCTTCCTCTTTAGTTCTATCTATTAATTTATCCCCTATCTTTATTATTTATTTATTTTCCCCATATTATTATTGTTTTCTTTTATTTCATCATTCTTATGAGTTTATTGACTTACTAACTTTGATTGCTAATTTCTCGTATTTTCATATCTGGCATCGTTCACTTTCTTTCATTTTTCTCTAGTTTTATTTGATGATATTTTCATCTATTTTTATAGTTAGATAGCTACTGTTCTTGATTGGCTGAATTCTATTAGTCTTGCTGTTAATTTTAAGTTGATTTTTCTTGTACATATGTTTCTTTTGAGTCATTTTATTAGTACTCCTTAGGTTTTAGCATATTGGTTCTTGGTTTACTTATTGTCTTCATTCAATTATTATTATTATTATTATTATTATTATTATTATTACTGTTTTCTATTCATTCTTTTAATTTATTCCTTTATTATTTTTGTTTGTTATTTGTCAGGTACATTATGACAAACACTCGAGGTAAATCCAAGGTTGCTGTCCCCGCTTCGAAAAAGTGGAAGGGCCCAGGTGCAACCTCCTCGAGCGCTTCGGTCGCAACTCACTACCCTTTGCTCCAATTTCTATCGAGCAACCAGAAGGATTTATATCAGCTTCTCAGCGTACGACCCCTCGGTGTAGGTCGTTGCATTGATTGGGCCGCACTAGAGCAGGTCCGTTTGGTTGAGGTTATGCGCGCGATTATTACCACAGCCTCGTGGGATAGGTTCTTCACCATCATCGAGCCCACCTACTCAGAGCTCACCTTAGAGTTCACCGTTACATTTTCAATCCAGCAGGTCATGTCAGTTTATGACGAGCCCGACACTATCACCTTTCGCTTTGGCAGGTTAGTGCGGCACATGAGCGTCCCAGAGTTCGGTGCTGCTTTGGGACTTTATACAAAGAAGTTCATGAGCACCGAAGACTTTCTTCATGTAACGCCCCCAAAATTGGGCCTAGAAGAGTTTGACTTTGAGTCTGGGATTCGGATAGAAGAAAACCTGAATATTGAGAAGTTTTAAATATTACTAGTGTTTAAAAATATATATATATATATTGATAAAATATTTATGTTATTGCTAATATTTTAATTTTTATGAAAATTATTATCATTATAATTATTAGATACAAATATATTTATAAAATTACGTTGTTAATTTAGTGTTTAAATTAAATTATTATTAGAAAATTTTCTCTGTATCTATTTTTATTGATTTATGGAAATTATAATATTATTATTAGGAAAAAATATATATTATCGTATTTGAAATTTTCATTATTATGGTTATTATTATTATTATTTTAGTTTTTAAATAAATTTAGAAGTATTTAAAGTGTGGGAAAAATTCGGTCCAAGACTTTAGCAAAAATTATTATTTTTGTTTCTTGAGGGATCTAGGCATAAGGTTTATTAATAAGTTGGGCTAAAATTGGACATGATGAGGAGTTCGGCCTAGTGGTTAGGCGTGTTAAGCAGTAGGAAGGGAGCAGGGGTTCGATTCTCTGCGTGTACAAATGTGGGTTTTTATTTTAGAAAAACCAAGGGCTGTCGCAGGTAGGCCTTATTAATTGTTCAGGCTAATTCATGTCAGAAGCAAGCATCTGGCCAAGTATACTAGGAGGGCGGAAGAGCTACCTGGGTTCAAGGCACGGCGTGCGCAATTTGGGTGTTTTTTTTAATATGCAGATCGCGGCTAGAATAAGGGTTAAGAGGAGTTGCGAGTATAATTTAACATAAAAAGAGCTTATGGAGCAGTGGCAGTAGGGTGCTTGTAGTTTTACAAGGGTACGGGTTCAAGTCCAAGTGAAGGTATGTTTTAATATTATATTTTTAAAATGAACGGGACTTCAGCAGGTAACCTTTAAGATAAAATGTGACGATATATTATTGAAAACAAATGCGCGTCCCAGTGGCCAGCAGCGTGCTAAGCAACCTAGAGGTCCCAGGTTCGAACAGCGTTATACGCAAAAAGGTGCTTCTTTTTGCTGTACGCACGTGCGAGGGACTGTACAGTATTGAAACGCTACCAAACCTCGTATCTTTTCTTCCAAAACTGAAATCTTACTATTTTGAGGTACTGCAAAGGCCGAACCTTTGGTTGAGTATTTTCTCTTCTTGTGCGGTGGTTGGATCTACAATCGATTGGGAGTAGTGTCATAACGATATAGGTAAACGCTCGAATCTTTCTTTCGTTATTCATGAATTAAGGTAAAAGCCGAAAAACCCCTATATGCAAAGGGTGCCTGTTGATTGTACTCAAAGGGTTTAGTGGTGATATTTGATTTGTTTTCCTATAGTGTGGATTAAAGGAAACTGATCGAAGGCTTAGATAATTGGAATGATTGAATCTGGATCTAGTTCATATTTCGGCAAAGGTAAGAACACTAGTGCCTAAAGTGTTAATGGTCGATTTTTGGTAAGGAGTTTTGCAGATAAGTTGCTATGGATTCATAGATAACGTATTAGTAATTGATTGTAGGCAATTCGTGTATGGAACTCGTCAGTGTTTCGTCACAAACAAGTGTGTAACTGTCACCCTTTCTTAGCCTAGATCAACAAAAGCCAAAAAGCCGAAAGGCCGAAAAATCGGTATTTTGTAGATTTACGAGTGTGCGAATTCTCGTGAGGTAAATCGATTAATGTTTTTGGTAAGCTGTAATGTTTGGACTGCAAAGTGCATGATTTCTATGCCATCGATATTTTTGAGCTTAATGGGCCAAAATTGGAATAATAGGCCAACGGGCCTAATTCGGTAAGAACCCTCGGTAAGTGATTTTGTTAGTACGTGAAAGGTAGGAATATGCATGAAAAACCCTAAAATAGATAAATTACTGAAATACCTTTAAAAGTGGAAAATTTACAGTTTTACCTCTAGGTGCAAAATGACCGTTATACCCCTAGGGTTAATTTTGACTGAAATGCATGACATTTTGATTATGTTTGTTGTATGCCATGACATGTATATCTGTTACATGGGGTTGGGTTTTGTTATGGAGGAAGAACCCGTTCTGGTGGCTGTGCCACATATTCTGATATAAGCAGCTTTGCTGCGGATTATAGTTAGTGCCGCAACCGGTGCTAACACTGTAAGTGTAAGGATGGCGTGGGTGATTTATTCCCCACAGGAAGTGTAGGGATGGACGGAGGCAAGTGTAGGGTTGGATGGGGTTATCATGCATTAATCATATGAGACTGTTTTGTTATGGGCCAACTGTATTGAAGCGGGCCCAACTATGTTAATATGGGCAAGGCCCAATATATCTCGACTTGTAATAAGGCTACGGCCCAGATTGATACTGATATGGGCTAGGCCCAATATACTCGATCATCGTAAGGGCTATGGCCCAGATTAATATTGATATGGGCTAAGGCCGATTAACATCGATTCGAATAGGGCTTAGGCCCAATAAAGCTTGAACCGATTTGGGCTCTGGTTGGGATACTTTACACACTGAGTTTTCCAAACTCACCCCCTTTCTCTTCCATCCTTGCAGGTGAGCCCTAGTTGGTGGACTTGGAGCTGGGCGGGGTTCAGAGTGACCACGAAGATTAAGTTTCTATTTTCTTTAAAATAAGTTTCGCATTTATTACTTTGATTATTTTTATTCTGGTTTAAGTTGTAATAAGGCCGCTCTTTTTATTATTTTTAATATTTTGGGTTATTAAATTGGTTAGCTCTAGGGCGCGTTTTATAAAAGTTACTTATTTTCAAAATATCACGATTACCGAGCAAAGCTTCCGTAACGTAAATGTTTTCAAAGGAAATAAATATTTTAAATGGACTTAAACTTAATTTGTTGTTCGTGGACAAGTAATAAGCTTAAAGTGTGGCAATGGATGTGTGCATGTCTAGGAATGGATCATGGAAGAGCTAGGTACTTAAGCAGTCTAATTGACTCACCTCCTCTTTTCTTGAATCCTACCTGGTGCGTAGTATCCATTTACTTTAAGCCATAACGAAGAAGGTTTGATTTTTCGATACTTGACTGTTTTTAAAATAACATGTTTCTGCCACTACAAAGGTTTACAAGTTTTCAAAGTTTCCCATAAGATTTTACAAGGTTTTAACAATGTTTTGATTATTACAATGAATCACGTTTTGGAAAAAAGAAAATAAGGCTAAGGTTTTATACAAGTCTAAACGGTAAAAGTTTCTAAACATCAAGAAGGGTTTTCAATGAAAACATGGTTTTCGAAAAACACTTCAATGTGACACGCCGAATTCGGCCGTAACGTCTGGGCCGGGTTTGGGGTGTTACACTTCAGCTCTATAGACATATTCATTACTCACCTTTGCGATGTTCGACTGAACTTACGGGTGGCCTAACTAACTATGACGTCAGTCGCTCGAAGGCGACGCACCTCTCTCCGACCCTACGGTATATTCACGCCCTACTAACCCAGACTTTGACAGGTCGGAGAGAGAGTACAGAAGTGGTTAGTACCTATGACGCCTATTTCCTGTAGAGCATTACTACTGGACATGTGTTTAATTTGGCATATTTCATCGCACTCACTTGCCGCAACCAAACTGAACGCCATAAGAAGGGCCTCATCTTTCTCGGCCCTTACGTGACTCGTATCGCTCGACACTTCGGTCTCTTTAACACGCCAACGATGTCATCGACACTCACACTAGTAGGCCAGATGTCTCCCCAAGGAATTTTTAATATGATCCGCATGAGGATGATCGAGCGACGTTATGAATTCTGCCCCCTTCAGTACCGGTTAGCTCGTTCTGATGGTCAGAATGATCTAGAAGACAGTACTGATGATATTCCTCCTCTTCATGAGGACCCACCTCTACCACCATCATAGAGTCACCACCCCACTGCTACCACCTTGACAGATATATCCGAGCGCCTCACTCGCTTTGAGTAGCAGTGTTTTGAGCGGTTCGACAACATCAATGCCACTCTTCGACAGATTTGCCACCACCTTCACATCTCTCTTTCGGCACCGTCGACCCACGAGCCATCCGATAATGAGGACCTTTGAGTCCATTTATTTTTTTATTTTTAATTTTCTTTTATTTATTTTTGAAGATTTAGGTTTTATATCTTTTTGAACTATGTTTATCTTTATGGTTATTATTGAGTAATCTCTTAATTCTCTTCCATAGTTGTGTTTATTTGCTTATTAGTAACTCAGAACCATGCCTTTCATTGGCCTTATCTACAATTCTAGCTTTCGCTATTCTAGGGATTTCATTAAAAAATTCAGGGCAGCTTCACTTCTCTCCCTCTCTTTTGATTTTATGCTTATATTGTTATTATCTATCTTTGTACACTGAGGACAATGTACATCTTAAGTGTAGGGAGGTTATTTATGATTATCAGAAAAACCCTGAATTTTTATCTCGTTCTCAAATAATTTTCTCATATTATTATTATTAGAGTGAATTCTGATTGTTTATATTTTTTATTGATATGTTCTGAATTAAATCTTAGGTAATTGTGCATTGATTGTTTAAATTTTAAGACATTAGAGAATCAAGCATGATAAGTTGACTTTTGAGAATTAAAATTGCTGGGTTGTTTCCCTGAATTGAGGTATTATCTTGAAGTTTTGAATTTACAGGATTGACATTAAATACCCATAATTTTCGTGAGATTTTGAGCCTTTTCGAGCATATATCTTTCTTGCTCACTTATTTTATTGGTTATGAGTGTGTCAACATTAATTTTTTATTCTAGAACTTGCTTCGATTATGCATGTCAAGACCACACCTTTGATTTGATATACTGAGATTATAAAGGCACTTAGTTTTAACCCACTTACCCCATAAAAAGCCTACCCACATAATTGACCCTTAGTGAACCTTTCTAAGCCTTAACCATTGGTTCTTGATTTTCCCCGTAATATTAACCCACAACTTAATCCTTTTTGATTCGTTAAGAATTTCTCCCTTTTTATTGACTCCCTTTTTATTGACTCCCTTTTTATCGAGATTTGATTTGATTAGTTACCTAACTATGTTCGTTCATTGCAGTTGCTGAATTATTTCTTATTATGTACTTTCTATTATTATACTTGTTCTTATTCTTAAACAAAAAAAAAACCATGTTTTTATATTCATATAATTACATATTGTTATAAAGAGCTTAGATAAGTTAAAGTTATTATATTGAGAAAAAGCTCACTTCATTAGTTTTGGACTGTTCTAATTTTGGCACTTGTTTGTAATTCAAAAATTAGCTTTATTTTTCTAAGTTTGGTAATTTGTTAAATTGATCTTGATTCTAACCCTCTTTTTCAGCCTTTATCCACACCTTTAACCCAAGCCCCATTACAACCCTGCTAAAGACCTTTTGATTTGTGTATCATGTCATTTATAGTGGTGGAGATTTGATTTTCATGCAAGCCTATGGTCATAACTTTTCATGTTTGACTATTGAGTACTTAATTGTTGAACCTTAAACACTCTGAGTGATTTGAGTGAATCCTTAGTGAGGTTGTCAACTCTTTTCAATTTGGAATTAAAGGTAATTATTTAGATAAAGGGAAATACCTATAATTTTATGATTAAAATGCTTAATTTGGATTGTTTTAAACTTTGATGTTCTTTTAGTTGAATTCTTAATATATGATTATTTTTGAATTATATCGGAACATTATTGATAAGAATTATAAGTTGAGAAGAATAGATTTTAATTATGAGTTGAGGATTTTGCTTGAGGACAAACAAATGCTTAAGTGTGGGGATATTTGATAAACCTCAAAAGTAACATATTTTAATCCCATGCTTGGCATATCTTTGGATGATTTATCATAAGATTTAGTGAATTTGGTGCTTCTAATCTTTTAATTTCATGTTTTATATCCAAATGAGCATAGGAAAGCGAAAAGTGCAAGAAAAAGGCCAAAAACAGACAAAATAGGTTTATTTCAGTGCTGCACACAGCCCGAACACTTCCATACGGGTAATCCACACGCCCGTGTGAGACACACGAGTAGGCCACACGCTCATGGGTCATGGTCGTGTCGACTTAAAACCATATCAGAATTGCACACAGCTTGAGCACCATCCCACGGGTGTGCCACACGGCCGTGTCCCTGTCGAGACCTATTTTGATTCTATTCAGAAAAGGCTAATTTTGGGCTATTTTGGGCATTCCAAAGTCTATATAAACACCCTAAAAAAGGATCAAAGGGACACGTGGAGAGAAGAAGGTAGAAAATACTCGAGGACAGCCATTGGAATCAGCTCGGGAGCAGGATTTACTTTAAGGCTAAAGATCTCCATTCAATTTCTACCGAAGTTTTTGGATTTCTTTATGTTTTTTTGTTTTCTCAATTTTGAGATGTTTTCCCCCATCATTATACCTAGGGAAGATGAAACTTAAGACGAATCTTATTATCTTTTGAATTATATGATAAATGCTTGTTTTTATTCTTAATTATGAGTTTTAATCATTGCTTTAATATTCTAGGATATTAATTCAGGTTTTGATGTGCTTAACCGGTGGAGCAAAAGTCTCTGTTTAAGAGTAGGTCTTCCATAATTAATCAGATTTGCATGCAATCCTAGAGATAGGACGACATAAATCTACCGGATTAGAGTCAAATCTAATAAGAGAATCCATAGATCGAGTTAATGCGACAATAGGGGTTTTAATTAGAAAGAGATTTCAATTAATCAACCTAGAGTCAGTTGTTTCTAGTCTCGAAAGAGATATTAACATAAACTAGGGATTTCTACGGATTAAGTTAAGCAAGTAAATCATCTAATTCAGAAGTAATAAGTGAAGTCTAGGTGGATTCTTCCTTGGGTATTGTCTTCTCAATTGGTTTTCCAAAAATCTTTTCCAAATTTTATCTCTATCGTGTTCTCAAGTAATTAGATAGTTAATCTTAGTTTAAAAACATCCCTTTAATTCTTAGGCTAGATAATTAAAAGATAGTAATTACTAGTACTTTTAGTCCGATACGATACTTCTGGTTTCACCATAACTATACTACTGTTCAATAGGTGCGCTTGCCTTAGTCGAATTTGTAGTCAGTTTAGCGACCATCAGTTCCCCAGAACTCCTCCAACCTTAACATTACAGCTTGTAAATGAACCACCAGTATTTACAGATAAACTGTCAATAATAAAAATTTTGGATGAACCACTAGTATTTTAAAAACAGTTTGTAGACAAGTTGCCACTTGTTGTGAATGCACAACATATTTGCAGATAAAAGCTGCAAGTAATTTATGGATGAATCACGAATTTTGCAGGTTATTAAACTGTCTGTACTTCCACCATACGATCGTCCCACCCTACGCAATATAATATGACATCTTGAAACAGTATCATGTAGAAATAATAGACATGCTTAACATGTTTTCATTTCAACAATAGCATTAGACATGCTTATCATGTGTTCAAATCAACAGTAACAATATGCAAGCTTAACATGTATTCGGTATTACAATGATATGAATAACAGTAACTGTAACACCCCCTAACCTTAAACCGTCGTCGAAACAAGGTTACGAGGCATTACCGAATAATCGAACAATTTACGATTAATATTCAAATAATTATCGAACATATTATAATATAATCATAAATTCATATAGACTTTTTCTAATTGACTCTCTTTTTTTAAAAAAAACTCAATATAATCCATTTTATAAATATCTAACCTTCCCTGCAATTTCAAACCGGAACCAATCCACAACCAATATTTCAACCAATGCAATTTCTTGTTTAATCATATTAAAATCATACCTATAACAATAATTTGATAATTTACTTTATGAACATTTATGTTACCATTAAAATTAAATTAAAATTTCATTCATCCATTCAAAATTTAGCACCAATTATACCTTGCATTTCATGTAAATTTTCATACTATTTCATTAGTTTAAACACCAAAATACCAAGTACCATTCTTTACAACAAAAATTATATAGCATTTTAAAGTGACCAAATTAACACCTATGTACATGCCATTTTTGCCAAAAGAAGACTACATCACCGAAGTTTTATACTGAGTCGGGATCGCTGGATCTTTGAATCGAGACTCGAATACCTATTAACTGCAAGCATGAAACAACCGTACGCTGAGTATTTTATACTTAGTGATATTACTATAATTCAAATTATAAACATAATAATCATATAAATTAAATCATATAATTTTAATATTTACTAAACCAATTCAAACATAAATTTGCGCTTCTCAATATATTCATACAATTTAATTTAGCTATTCGTCAATTGAAATCATATACATTCATGTTGAGCCATTATCTAATTTATGAACCATTGGTTCATGCTTTCCATTCTCATACTCACATTCAAATCACATTTTCAATTCATGTTCCATTTTCACATTTCTTTTAATGGTTTAGTCAATTCCTTTTATTCAACTTAACTTTTCTTTTAACTACCCCTATTAACAGACTCGGACTTTGGCGGATACATGGATCCAACCAAACATACCAGTTTGGCACCCAGTGCCTCATCGGATAGTTCGAAGCAAAGTTGACACCCAGTGTCTCATCGGCCTAGCCTAAGTAAAGTGGTATTGAGTACCTCATCGAATCTATCCGAAGTAACAGTATGACATTCAGTGTCTCATCTACTCGAGATTGAAGTATCCCTAAACACTTCCAACCTAACTATATCCAACTCAGCCCGACTAGTTAATAGGGTTTTCGGATCACATATAAATCTCAATCCAATTCAGTTGCAATTTCTCACATTTTCAATTCAATCATTTTCCACTTTTTAATCAATTTTCAATTTACATAATCATAATTCTATACACTTTCTCAATTCAATATGCATTTCAATTATTCACATATAATCACAATTCAATTTAATTTCATACAATTCAATACTAATACTTACCATGCATATCAACTTAAAATTCAACAATTAATAATAATTAAATTCAATTTTAGTAATACTAACACATATTTCTCATTCAATTCAATTTTCTAAATTCAATTCAATAAAATTACTTACCTCAATATTTACTTCTATAAAATAAATAAATTTAAAATTAATACTTAATAATAAATAACTTGAATTATAGTAATACAAACCCGAATTTTGCAGTTACTCCTCGACGACCTTCTCCTACCCTTTTTGTGCCGATACCTCGAATTCTTTATTAGCTACAAAAATTAAATAATTATACTATTAATTACAGCACTAATTTTACAATAATGATTAAATTTCTATCCAATTTATACCCTAATTCTAATTTAATCCTAATTAACTCATTTACTTTTCTAACTCAATTTATACTTTATTTCTATTCAATTTCCTTCCATATTCTACTTAACTATCTAACGTTCATAATAAAACCCTAATTTAAAAATTCTTTCAATTTAATCCATACAACACAAAACTTATAGCCTAATTTACAATTTAATCCTTTAATCAATTCTAACTTAAAATTCATTTAATTAAATCCCTAATTCATTATTTTGTTCAACATGAACTGTGTTCAAAAACCTAAAAACTTCCAAATCCTCAACTTAATTTCAATAAAACTTTGTTCTAAAGCTTCTAAAACATCAAAATTAAGAGAAAAGGACTTAATTAAGCTTACCAATTAAACTCCAAGCTTCAAATTCCCTATTTCCCCTTTTTGTTTCTTTTTCTTCTTTCTTTCTTCTTTCCCTGCTTTATTTCGAAAGCTTCTCTGTTCTTTTACTTTATTTTTTCTTTTGTCTTTCATTTTATTCTTTTATTTCTTTTATTAACTTAATATATATAATTTAATTATTATAAATATCTATCATATAATTAATAATATAATACAAATGTATACATTTACTTTTCTACATTTGTACATGATCAGTACCATATATTTGTCATGATTTTCTCTAATTATTTCATAAAAATCTTATAAATAATTATTTAATTAATAACTATCTTTAAAAATAATAAATATCTATTTATTTTGATATTAAGTAAATACATATATAAATTACAAATGTATATATTTTATTTAGTACACTTAGATTCATCATCACCTTACACTTGTCACCATTTAATTTATTTGTCATATAAAATCTTATAATAACATATAATTATAATAAATATCTATTTAAATAATAATAAATATCATTTACTTTAATAAAGGATAGTCACATTCGTGTGGCTTCAATTGACGAGATGCATAGGTTATTACTTTTCCATCCTGCATTAGTACACAACCCAGACCACTCAAAGAAGCATCACTATACACTACAAAATCTTTCCCCGACTCTGGTAATGTCAGAACTGGTGCCTCTGTTAACATTTGCTTCAAATTTTCAAAACTTTCTTGGCATTGATAATCCCACACAGACGGTACATTCTTTTGTAGCAGCTTGGTCATCGGCAAAGCCATCTTTGAAAATCCATTTACAAATCTTCTATAATACCCAGCTTGTAACACCCCGTACCCGAGACCTTTTCCGGAGTCGAACACGAGGTGTTAACGGACTTAATTTATTAATTAAACAGCTCATACAATTCATTTTAAAATTTCCAGACAAGCTGGCTAACTGCATCACAGTCGCTTTAAAAATCATATCTCGAGTTACGAAACTCGAAATCCAATTCCGTAAATTTTTCCTGAAACTAGACTCATATATATATCTACTAATTTTTTCTAGAATTTTGGTTGGGCCAATTAGTACAGTTTATTAGTTAAAGTCTCCCTGTTTCAGGGTTCAACTACTCTGACCTCTGTGTATTACGAATCAGATATCTCCCTATACAGACCTTCAATGACTATGCCGTTTATCTCTAATAAAACTAGACGCAATAAGGAATCTGTACATATAAAGCATGACTTCTAATTATCTTTGTAAAATTTATGGTGAATTTCCAAAGTCATAACAGGGGATCCAGAAATCGCTCTGGCCCTGTTTCACAAAAATTTAAACATCTCATAAAATATAGCTCATATACCTGTTTCGCTTATTCCATATGAAAATAGACTCATCAAGCTTCGATTCCATAACTTATTCATTATTTAATTCCATTTCTACTATTTTTAGTGATTTTTCAAACTCACGTCACTGCTGCTGTCTGAATCTATTTTATGGTAAATTTTACCTATTTCATGGTTTCCATGGATTAGCTAGCAATTTGACATACATAATACCAAATATGATCATGATTAGCCATTCCAATGGCTAATCATTACCAAGCATTTCTATTTCCATACCACTCAATAACCATATCATAAGACCATATATATAAAATGATTATAATGCTATACATGCCATACTCAAAATATACAAGCCATTATGCCAAGATGGTATACGGATAGTGTGAGCGTGCCTCCGACCGCTTCCGATTTCCGAGCTGGCTTGTCAACACTACAAGGAATGAAAAGGAGGAGTAAGCATAAATGCTTAGTAAGCTCACATGCAAATAGCAAGTAACATAACCATATAAGCAAACATAAAACATCATTTGCATAATCATCACCAAGACATTCATATCACCTTTTCATTTATCATCTTACCATATTGTTGTTATATCGAGTTTTCAACCCGAGGGTTAAGTACATACCTGTTCAAAGTATCCATTTCACAACACTTACCAATACGTCCCTTTCATCTTGAGTATTCCTCCATTTGAGTAGAACTTTACCCGTTGAACACATCGGAATATAATTCGGATACATGGATAACTTGCACATAAGTGCCACATATTCAATCAAGCAATCATGTAACCGCCCATAAGCGAACTCGGACTCAACTCAACGAGCTCGGGCGTTCGCATCCATAAGTGAACTCGGACTCAACTCAACGAGTTCGGATGCCTAGTTACATCTCACGAACTCGGACTCAACTCAACGAGTTCGGACATTCGCATCCATAAGTGAACTCGGACTCAACTCAACGAGTTCGGATGCCCAAATATCCCAGTGACATGTCACTTGTATCCTAATCCATTCCTGAGGTTCAACGGGACCTTTTTCCCAATCATGTGTCTCAACCATCTTCTACAGAATGCCGATATCGATACTGGTAGTATTTCATATTTTCCAAGTATATCACATAATTTGACATATTATCAAACAATTATCACAAGTATAATATTTCATAATAATTATCATATCATTTAAAAAACATTAAAACATTTAAAATAATAACTATGTTACCAACATTTACATATGAACTTACCTCGTATGCGAAAATGGCTATTTTTACCATTTCGTCCACAACTTGGTATTTTCCCCATTTTAGCCCAATTTCAGTTTTCCTTGCTCTATCATTTAAAATATAGTCTAATTAGGACTCACATTATTCAAATTGACCCAAAATCATATTTTGGAAAAATTACAATTTTGCCCCTAAACTTTTGCATATTTACACTTTTGCCCCAAAGCTCGTAAATTAAAATTCAGCCTATTTTGTTATGTTTTATGACATGCTGATCATTTTTCCTTCTATGGCAACATCAAATTCTCACTCTAACATGTACTTATGACTATTAGGTATTTTTACCGATTAAGCCCTTTTGCTCGTTTTCACTTAAAACCAAGTAGCACAAGTTTTCTAACATAATTTAAAACCTCATATTCTATCATAAAACACCAAAATACACAAATTTCACCTATGGGTATTTTTCCAAATATAAACCTTAGGTTAAATTATTGCTAGCATAAGCTAAATCGAGCTAACGGACTCCAAAACGTAAAAATCATTAAAAACGAGGCTAGAACGGACTTACAATCGAGCTTGGAAGCTTGAAAAACCCTAGCCATGGTTTCTCCTTGCTATATTCGGCCATGGGGTTGAAGATGAGCAAAATTGGCTTTTAATTTTGTATTTTAATTCATTTTACCCCTAAATGACCAAAATGCCCTTACTACTAAACTTTCCAAAAATTCCTTCCATGTCCTAATTTTTGTCCATAGACTTAGAAATTGGTAAAATTACTCTTTAAGGACCTCTAATTAATAATCTAATTCAATTTTATGCAAAATACTTCTAGAACACAAGTTTTGCAATTTATTCAATTTAGTCCCAAATTTCAAATTAAGCACTTTATGCATAAAATTTCTTCACGAAATTTTCACACAATCATGCAATCATATCATAGACCTTAAAATAATCATAAAATAATTATTTATATCTCGGATTTTGTGGTCACGAAACCACTATTCTGACTAGGCCCAAAATCAGGATATTACACAGCTAAACCAAGAAAACTACGTACCTCTGATACGTTTCTTGGTGGTTTCCACTGTACAATCTTTTCAATCTTCTTTGGATCAACTCGGATTCCATCTGCAGATACTACATGTCTTAGAGATACAACCTCTGACAACCAAAGTTCACATTTATTGAGCTTTCCATACAACTGTTTTTCCCGTAATATCTGTACTACAATCTTGAGATGCTGATCATGCTCTGACTCTGACTTCGAATAAACCATATATCATCAATAAAAACTACTACAAACTGGTCTAAATACGGTTGAAAGATACAATTCATGAGATCTATAAAAGCAGCTGTGATTTTTGCTCTGAAGATTTGGAGACATTATTTGTACGGTGAGAAATTCTACAACTATACCGATCATAAAAGTTTGAAATATCTCCTCTCCAAAAAAGAATTAAACTTGAGACAAAGATGGTGGATAGAGCTCTTAAAAGATTATGACTGTGTTATAGATAACCATCCGAGAAAAGCTAATGTTGTAGCTGATGCACTAAGTAGAAAAGCTGCAATTGAATTAAGAGCAATGTTTGCACAGCTCAGTATCAATGATGATGGGAGTCTTTTGACCGAGTTGAGAGTAAAGCCGGTAATGTTTGATCAGATCAGATCAGCACAGTTGAAAGATGATAAGTTGTTGAAAAAGAGAAAGATGATACAAAATGGCACAGTAGAAAACTTTAGTGTTGATGATCATGGTTGTTTTAGATTCTGTAATCAGATTTGTATTCCAGCTACTTCTGAGCTTAAAGAGTTAATTCTTTGAGAAGCTCATGATAGTCTATTTGCCTTACACCCCGGACGTACGAAGATGTATTGTGATTTACAAGAATTATATTGGTGGCCTGGGATGAAATGGGACATAATTGAGTATATTAATAAATGTTTGACATGTCAGCGGGTAAAAGTAGAACATCAAGGTCCTACTGGACTACTTCAGTCTATTAATATTCCCGAATGGAAATGGGATCGTATCACGATGGATTTTGTTACGGGATTGCCACTGTCGGCGAAAAAAAAGAATGCTATTTGGGTAATTGTTGATCGGTTTACAAAATCAACTCACTTTATAGCAGTCAGAACAGATTGGTCATTGCAGAAGCTTGCAGAAGTGTATATTTGAGAAATTGTTAGATTACAATGTATTCCAGTGTCAATAATTTCGGATTGAGATCCTCGGTTCACATCGAGATTTTAGAGACAGCTACATGAATCATTGGGTACTCAACTTAACTTTAGTACTGCCTTTCATCTGCAAACAGATGGACAGTCTGAACGGGTAATTCAGATATTGGAAGATATGCTTCGGGCCGTATCATTGATTTTGAATTAGGTTGGGAACGTTATTTTCCATTAGTTGAATTTGTTTACAATAATAGTTTTCAATCTAGTATACAAATGGCCCCGTATGAAGCACTATATGGTCGAAGGTGTAGATCACTGGTATGTTGGACAGAATTGAATGAAAGAAAAGTGATTGGGCTAGAATTGATTCAAGAAATAGAGCAAACAGATAAAAAGATCAAAAATAGACTAAAAGCAGCATTTGATAGGCAGAAATCCTATGTCGATTTGAAACGTCAAGATATTAAGTATTCAATCAGGGACAAAGTATTTCTCAAAGTCTCTCATTGGAAGAAAGTATTGAGATTTGGCCGAAAAGGAAAATTAAGTCCTCGTTACATTGGGCCGTACGAGGTTATAGAAAGAATCGGACCGGTCGCTTATCGATTAGCTTTACCTCCAGAACTACAAAAGATTCATGATATTTTTCATGTTTCTATGCTACGAAAATATAGATCGGATCCTTCTTATATCATTTCTGTCGAAGACATTGAAGTTTGACCTGATTTATCTTATAAAGAAGAGCCGGTTCAGATTTTAGCACGAGAGGTAAAGGAATTAAGAAATAAACGAGTTCCCTTAGTAAAAGTCTTATGGAGAAGTCAAAGTATGGAAGAAGCGACTTGGGAACCGGAAGAAATGATGAGAGCACAATATCCTCATCTTTTCTCAGGTAAATTTCGAGGACGAAATTTATTAAGGAGGGAGAAATATAATGACCCAAAATTCACAGGCATCGAAAAAGTACAATATCGGGCCTTCGTCTTAGTAAACCGAGTTAGTAAATAATTTATTAGGAATAATTTTGAGTCTAGTAGTGTGTTTAATTAGGCTTTAATTAAGTGAAATTAGCTCAATTTAGAGAAAATAATAAAAGGACTAAATTGAATAAGGGTAAAAGTTGAATTATAGATTAATAGAAAATAAAAAGGATTAAAATGGAAATTAAGCCATTAACAAGAAATGAGGTAAGCATATATGTAATAAAAATCTAAGATTTTTATGTTATATTTTAATTATATAATTAATTATTTAGATATAAATTATGTTAAATTAATTTAAAATAATTATATTATAAGATTTTTATATGATAAATAAAATATTATTTTGAAAAATGGATGGTGATAAAATATATAATTGTAAAATATTTATTTATTTACTTTTATTAAAGTAAATAGATATTTATTATTTATAATTATTTAAATAGATATTTATTATAATTATATGATATTATAAGATTTTTATATGACAAATAAATTCAATGGTGGCAAGTGTAAGGTGATGATGAATCTAAGTGTACTAAATAAAATATATATATTTATCATATAAAAATCTTATAATATAATTATTTTAAATTAATTTAACATAATTTATATCTAAATAATTAATTATATAATTAAATATAACATAAAAATCTTAGATTTTTATTACATATATGCCACCTCATTTCTTGTTAATGGTTTAATTTCTATTTTAATCCTTTTATTTTCTATTAATCTATAATTCAATTTTACCCTTATTCAATTTAGTCCTTTTACTATTTTCTAAATTGAGCTAATTTCACTTAATTAAAGCCTAATTAAACACACTAATAGACTCACAATTATTCCTAATAATTATTTACGAACTCGATTTACTAAGACGGAGGCCCGATATTATACTTTTCCGATGCCCGTGAATTTTGGGTCATTACAATAACAGTTCATCAAAATTATAGTGACAACAAACATGTAATGCTCACGTATTAAACATTATAACAATAGAAAATCAGTTATCAATTCATAGATTCCAGTATATACATAATATCAGTGACTCAATCAAGTGAATAAAATTTCTAAAAGCAATTCAGGGATTATACAGGGACTAAATTGAACAATTCATAAAATTTTGGGTAAAAATTGTAAAACAGGGGACACACGGTCGTGTGCGATGCTATAGGCCGTGTGGAGGGGTTGCACAGTCATGTGGCTAGGCCATGTAATAGATTGTGGTCATGTGGCAATTGTAAAAATTAACCTACAAATGGGACACGTCCGTGTGGCAAGCTGTGTGTAGGGTTCTTGGCCGTGTGCTTCACGAACTAGCCTTGGTTTTGCAAGGCACATGGTCATGCACAGGGCCATGTGGTCTACCCCTGTGGTCCACACACCCATGTGCGAGACCATATGGCCCTATTCCTAAACACGGTTTACCCCAATTCACTTGTAAAAAAACACACACCTTTCACCGAAAAATCGGTCGACGTTCCTCAAGCTCAATTCTGATCCAATTCACCTAAATCAGGTCCTTCAAATGGCATATATACACGAGTTAATGGTTGCTTTCAAGATTAATCAAGATTTTTCGAAAGATTCGGCAAAAATCGCAAAAGATTATTTGATCAAACAAAAGATTTACGTCATTCATTACTATTACAAAGATTACAAGATTTGATCATTGAAGCGAGGCGTACTTATCAATCTTGGATGAAAAGAAATGGATGCTATCAATGGCGAAATCGACAACCGGTAGGAAAAATGATTTGTGCGAAGATTGATTGTGATTCAGTAAGCAAAAATAATTTCAACAATAGAAAGAAAATATTATGCCAAAAAAAGGATGGTAAAGAAAAAATGAGAAGAAATAGAGGAAAAAGGCAAAATTCTATTTGGATTGGAATAAAAAACCAAAAATTCAATTGTAATTAGGAAAAGATGAACTAAATATCTAGGGTTTTCAAAATCTAAGGGTGACATGGTAATTTACCCTTCCTACCGAAAAATTAAAATGGGTTTTTGGGGATATAGTTGCTCAAACTTGGGTGCACAAGGGAGGGTATTAGCATGTTAACCATTAGGCCTAATACTTATTTCTTACTCAATTTTTATAGCAGACAATATGTATTTTAGTGTGGTTTTATCCTAGTTTACTGAAAATATAAGTAAAAGAAATGAGAAAGGAGTGGCTTGAACCTAAAACTTTTAGGGAGTACACTAACTACTTAACTATCGAGCCTATTCAATTTCTTGATTATTTATTTTCATTAACATCCTATATTTTGGGACGTGACAATTTGTATATTAATTTTTTTATCAATTTGCTTCATAATTTTTTTCCTCCACATCATGGGCGTGTCAAATGTTGTAGAGTATTAAGCATGTGGCTGAGTTTGGTGTTATTGAAATGACACTAATGACTAAAACAGAAAATTTTAACTACAATAAACTTATCAAATAAGGGTAAACATGTTATTTACTATAAAAATGCATACTAATAATTTTAGCTTTTAACATTTATATCTTTTGTTAATTTGTCCCTTTTTTCAGTTGACTTTCCACCTTTTAAAAAGAGTCGAATTTAACCATTAATCTTTTTTTTAAAAAGTCAATTTTTTTAATGGAAATACTAACTAAGATGTTAAATTTTTAAACATAGAAGCCTTTATGGCAATCCATGTGTACTTTATGCTATTTTATTTTATTTTTTTATGGCTTATGAGACAAAAAAAAATCATATCAACATGAAATACACGTAGATTATCACGTGAGTTGTCATGCCAACATTGTTAAAAAAATAATGTTTTAGTTAGCATTTCCGTTAAAAAAAAGTGATTTGATTCTTTTTCTAAAAGGTTATTGACTAAATTTAACTAAAAAAATATGGCCAAAATGATATAAGATGTAAACGTTGAAAATTAAATTTTATCATAATGCCAAAATATTAGATTTTAGCACATTTACGATGCAAGCGGAAAACTTTATGTAACAATTTATACAAAAGATGATATAAAAATAAAATGTGATTTTGATTGAAATGGTAAAGTTGTAATAATAAAATTATCATGTTTTGGGTTTAAATAGTATCATATGTATATTTATATTTTCTAGATTTTATATAAAAATAAAAAATCCTCAAAATATTATTTATTATTTTATAAAATTAATAATTTAATAATTAAATAGACTCAATTAATAAATAACTTTAACCCAATCAAAATATTAAATAATAGTACAAGTAATTGTTGACTTCCATTTGATATTTTTTCCTTCCCAAGTTAATTAGGTTGAATTAAAATATCAATACTGAAAAATATTTTAAAATTTATGTTATTAATAATTATATTAATATATAGTTTGTAGATAAATTTAGATAACATATAATTTTATTAATAAAGAAGAGTTAATTACATTAAATATCCTTAAATTATGACTCTCATTCTAGTTTAGTCTCTAAACTTTAAAACATTTCAATTACATCCTTAAACTATCAATAAGGTTCTTTCGTTACTCAAATCGTCAATTTATCCATTAAATTGGATGTCATATCTCATGTGATATAATTTAAAACGAAAATTTTAAAGAAAAAAGAATATTGTGAAAATGGTTATCGTAAAATTTTGGTTTTAAGGTTTTCAAAACTTTTACAAAAGTTTTATTGGTCACTCTTTTTTTTCTAAATTTTATTTTATTTTTAGTTTTTACTTTTAAAAGTTATGCGACCATATTTTACTTTAATTTTAATTTTTATTTTAAGTTATGCCGCATGAGATTTAATGTTTCATTTAACAATTAAATTAAAAATTTTAATAATGAAAAACTTAATTAATATAACATCAATAGTTTAAAGATATAATTAAAATATTTTAAAATTTAAGAACTAATTTAAATAAAAATCATAATTTAAGGATCTTTAATGCAATTAACTCGATAATAATCGTAACATCAAACCAACCTCAATTGCAAAAATTTGTATCCAGGTCCTAATGCAACCTTTTTGGTGGCTCAAGAAGGGTACTTGTATATATAATAATAATTATAATTATTATTAATTAGGGCCAGAGGAGGCTAATCTATCCATATTGCATAGCATGTGATTCCCTTTAATCCCACCAGCCGGAAGAGGTTTCTTTATCTGTCAAATACCATTACTTCTCAAAAAAGGTTATCACAATTATTTTTATTTAAAAAATTAGTATCACCCTTAATCGAGTCACTATCCGTGCTTATTTTTATTCACCTATCTCTTAGAAAATACCACTCAATCTATCAAATCCTTTGAGATTTAAAAATTATTGAATTCTTTGAGACTCGTTGTATTTTCATATATCAAGTTTGAGTTCCAGTTCGACTCGAAATTCAGAACTCAATACTTGGTTCAAGTAGTTCGTTTATCAATTTTTGTACTTGAACTTGAGTTTGACTCAATAATTAAGTTTAAGGTTAATAATATATATTAAGAGTAATAACGTAATTTAATATTATAAAAATATAAAAAGATCGATAAGGTTCGCGAGACATTCGAGTCAAGTATTACTAAGCTTAAATGTAGCTTGATCAATAGCTCGAACTCAAGTTTGACTTGATAATTATCGAATCAAACTCGAATAATTTGAGAACACCAATGTCTCATTTAGATAAAATCTTATCTAATACCTTAGTTGTGTATACAATTTTTTTTACACTCAAATTGCATATTGTGAGCCAGGGAAAATTCAGATGAGATATGCTTCTCAATTCCATAATTCCATAATTTAAAATTGAAAACCTGCAACTTATACATACACATTTATATACATGAACGAAGTCATAATTTGAGATTTGAAACCATTGCACAGTAGGTAGAGACGAAGCACGCAAAATTTTTTCAGGCCAAGTTGAAATTAAATTGTAATTTTTATTATAGTAAAAATATAATTTTTAAAGAATTAAATAAAAATTTTATTATTTTTAAAAGGGTTAAAGTGGAATTTTATATTTTCTAACCAAAATGAAAAAAAATTCCATTTTATGGAGATTGAATTTTGCCAACTACTCTAAATTCGCCCTTGACAGTGAGTTGATGTTCAGGATTGAATTATAAATAAAGTGATTGTAAGTTGAATCGATGAATAACTTTTATCTCATTTCCTTTATGAAAAAAAAAAACTATTAATCTACATTACTTGAATATTGCAAATTTTATGAATATGATCATTTTGGATCTAATATTATGTTTAATGGATTTTCAATTTTTCTTCATTCTTTTTCTCAACATAGTGATGAGTGATGATGGACAAAGAAATTAAAGATGGTCAATTAGGTAAGGATAAAGGGAGATTCCTAATTTCTTACAAAACCAGGAGCTTCTGGGTTTTGCTTCTTTGGCTTGGTGGAGGACATAATTATGGGACCATCCCCCATCCTGTAATGTGATTACTGATTAAGAAATTCAATTCAATTTAATTATTAATAGTTTTTCGTTCTAATCATTAAATTATGAAAAGTTAAAAAATTTTATCGATTTATAATTGTACAAACCCATTTAGCCCGGGCCTAAATAACCCCCAAAACCCACCAAACCCACTAAGCCTAAGACCCAACAGCAGCCCAACTCAAACACAAAACAAAAAAGGAACTAAAAAACCCTAGCCTAATCAGCTGCTGCCTCCCCGTGCCAGGTCTGCCACCGCCTGTCACGTTCACCGCCACTCCACCGCCCAAGTTGCACCTGCAAACATTAATAAGAGTAGACAGAAAGCAAGAATAAAAGGATGTGAACTGCTATTTAAAGCCAAATCCAAAACCATTTGTACATTCGGCATTTTGTGAAATGAAAAACAATATTAGATGTTAAAAATACAAAGCAAGAATAGATACTAGCAATATCAAAGGCAGAAAACAGTCCAAATAGAGAGTCAAAAAAGGCAGAAAACAGTCCAAATAGAGAGTCAAAATCTAATAGCCGAAGGTGATTATCATCGTTAATTTCTTTCTTTTTTTTAGCCTATTTACCCACATACATATTATAAATACATTTTAAAGTAAAAAAAAAAAAACTAAAATTTTTACCATTTTTTTCGATTTTAAACGGTGGCCGACGCGACGGCACCTACGGCGGGCGATGATCGGTCCTTTGGCCGGAGCCCTCGCTGGCATACAAGCCTTCTGCAGAAAGGAGAGCTCTCTTCCCTTTTTTTTAAAACACCTGATGAAAATGAAGTTTTTTTGGAAATTTTTAGGCTTTTATAGCCTATCAAAATGACATCGTTTTCGTGCCCAGGCCAAGACCAAAAACGACGCCGTTTAGCTACCCTGACCCGAGACCCGACTCCAACCCGCCTAGGATCATCGTGTTTTGGGACTGAGGGTCTATTTGCCTCCTCAGTCCCTCCGCTTTTGAGGCCGGTTTCAATGTGGTTCCATTCCCTTTTCTTGCCTTTTAATTTCGCCCATAAAGTTTCATATTTGTTTCATTTTGGTCCCGTATGAAGCACAGCGTTTTGAAGAATGGGAAAATTTCCCTTTTTAATCCCCCATGACCTCCGCGCCTTTCGAATGGGTCCATCCTCTGACTTTCGTTTTTAAATTGGCCCAAGAACTTCATTCTTGTTTCGGATTTAGTCCTTTTTTCCATATTTAATGCGGTTTTTGTATTATTTTACCATTTTTTATTTTATTTTTAATATTATTTATCATTCTATTCATTATTCTCGTTATTATTATTAGCATATTTATACTATTATTTAGAAATTTTTTAATACTTATGTATATATATGTTATAAAGCATTATTAATAGTTTAATATTATTGTTTTTATTATTAATGTATTTGTATGTTATATATGTATTCTTTTAATGTATATTCGTTATACTCCATATTACATATATATGTATTAATATTATATTATGTATATTTGTTCTCTTCAAACATCATATATATATATATATATATTATGTATATTATGTATATATTTTAATATATTACGTGTATATTTTGTTTTGTATTTCATGTACATATTACGTATACATTTAATATTATCATATATTTATTTATGTAATGTTTTTATTATTATCATTATCTTCGCATTTCTACTATTATTGTTATACCTTTCATTGTTATCACTATTGTATTATTACTCTTATTACTATAACATTTTAATTACTTGTTAGCTATTACTTTTATGCTAATTAATTTAATATATATATATATATATATATATATATATATTTTAGCGTATTTATTTTACTTATATGTATCATTACTCTTATCACTGTCGTTTCATCATCTATCTATTTATATCTTTGTAAATTATTTCAAAACATTAAATCGTTCATTATTTGTATTATCATTATTATTGCTAATATATATATATATACATACATACTATGTAATTTTTATATTACGAATACATTTTATATATACTATGCATATGTATTTTTCAAAATTGTACTATTATCGCTATGTATATATATGTTTCTTTTACTTATTACTTCTATTATTACGTAAGTACCTTGATACGCATATGTATGTACTTTTATATCATTATTACTGTTATCATTGTCATTTTATTTCATCATCTTTATATTTATTTATTCGTTAATTTACTTATGTATTCAATCATTTCATTTTTCTCACGCATTTGTTTATATTTACATATTACTAACCTTGCTTTTATGTCATCTTTTCATAATTGCTCGTTATTGTCACTCATTATTATACGTTATTATTAATATCATAATCTGCTTTTATGTATTACCATAAATCACATTATGTTTTTACTCAATGCCTTAAAATAATTCTTTCATAAAAGTGATATTTCGTATTTGGTAATTCGAGATAATCGTGCCCTAACTTACTAGGTTTCGATTTTTCTCATCTAACCCAAATAACGAAATATTCTTTTAAATCACAATGCGAGTTTTGTAATAAATACTTACTCTCGAGATATGAGGTGTTGTGCCCTAACTTACCGGGTATGACATTTTATTACCTCGGGATAAGATTTTTGTTAACAAAGGCAATATTCGGCATTTGGAAATTCGAGATATCGTGCCCTAACTTACTGGGTTTCGATTTTTCTCGTTTATACTAAATAGTCGAATACCCTTTTGAAAAAGGGGTCAAAATACATGAATTTCAAATATAGGCAAGCTCATTCTCAAAGTTCGACATGTCGTGTCCTAACTTACTGGACGTGACGTTTTATTACTTCGAGATGAGGGAGTCCTTAACCTCCGTTTTAACTTATTCGATCATTTTTTAAGCATTAATTCAAAGAGGGATCGTATTTTAAATTTTTTAAAGTTTTCAAATCTTCGACACTAAGACACTAATTAATCAACTAGGTACCAATTTTGGGCGTATCGAGGGTGCTAATCCTTCCTCGTGCGTAACCGACTCCCGAACCTGTTTTCTTGATTTGCGTGGACCAAAATCGTTGTTTAAATAAATCAAACTATTTATTAAAAACAACCACTTTTATGAGGTGACCCGATCACACCTCATCAAAAAAAAGGGATTGGTGGCCACTCCAATTTTTCGTTTTCAAAATCCAAGTCGATTCCCGTTTTTTCAAAAAAATAGTTACGACAATAATGTTTTGATTATTCACAACTGTTGTTAACCCTTTAAAGAAACAATGATGTAACACGTTTTATATAGGGTTAGTACTTAGTTTGGCCCTTTAAACTGAAATTAAAATATCAATTTGATCTTTTATAATATTTTAAACAATAAATCCAACAAATTTTAAAACTATCTTAAAATCTAAAATCTAAAAATTTAAAATTTATTAAAATTCTAAAAAATGAAAAATTCCAAAAGAATCTAAATATTAATTTTTTTAAATATAAAAAGCATAAAATTATAAAAAAAATCTTTAAAAAGAAATTGGGAATGACCCAAGACTAAATGATTTTTTTGTTGCCAAAAGCCAAATCAAATCATGCACTATGACCATAACAAACATTCATAACATTTTCTAAGAAAATTGAGGATAATCAACCGATGCCTATAAAAGAAAGTGCAATTAACCCTAAATCTCCCAAAATTGAAAAAAAATGTTTATTCCTTATAAATAATGAAATTATATATTAACACATTATAAAATTTTATTTTATGTTTAATCCCTTAAAAATATAAAATTATATTTTCATCTTCCAAAAATGAAATTATGACCTTAAAAGATTTTCACTTCAGCCTTAATAGTAATCATAATTATGCAGAATTTAAAATATATATATATATATATATATATATATTTAACCTGCTTGGAAGAATTAAATAAGCTTAGCATTAGATGCTACTGGGGAGGCATGAAGTGGGAAGGGAAGTTTCAATGTACCCGACAGTTCTCACGTGACTGACACGTTTGGGGAGAGTTATCGTGTCTGGTCTGCTCCATGCTGCATTTCAAGACTCTTCTTCTCTTTGTCTTTACAGTCTTTCCTTTCTCTCTGCCGTTCACTTTCTAGCCACTGCCACCATTTTTGTTTGGTCAAAGGTTAGAATATCGAATGAATGAATACTTTTATTTCGTGGGATTATTTTTAAGGTAGCTTTGCATTGTGGGTACTATTTCTTTTTTATGTGTTTAAATTAAGGTTTTCATTTTTTTTAATCATCATTTGTTTTAATCACAAAAATTAATGGTTTTTGTTTTATATCATCTTTGTTTATGGGAGGTCAACCACTTCTACAGCAAACCTTATAAGTAGAATGTTGAAAAGGTTAACTAAATTGAATTAATATTAATTAAGTTTTTTATTTTTAATTGTTAATCAATTAATTTTTAAAATATTAATCAATTAATTTTTTAAAATATTAATCAATTAAAATATTTCAAGTAATTCGTCGGTTAATTAAATTTTATATGTTTTAATTTTTGTTAAAACAAATATAAAACATATAAAAATAAATTGATAATGTTAATTTGATTGAATTGTCCAAATTAACAGAATTAATCAAGTTATAAGTCTTGAAATACTACATAATTAGAAACACTATATACGTTTGGTTAATTACTCGATTTGAATTGAATTAATTGATAATTGAACTTCAAAAAATTATTAACTAACCTTTGACCAAATTAAACCAATCTAGTCGATTAATTCAGTTTTAACTTAAATTTAAACACCGTAGTAATAATTAATTATTATATTCCCAAAGTTAATTAATTAATTATCAAGCTCATAGTGGATTTGTTTATGCATTATCATCTTTTATTCAAATGTAAGAATTAAACTATTCTTTTTACACCTTTTATTGATAAATGGGATCTAAAATAGGTTTTCCTAAATAATAATAAAAGATTATGGACGAAAATAATTATATAATAAATTTAAAAAATATATAAAAATAAATATGATTTTGATGAAAGTAGTAAAATTGAGGAAGTAAATGTTACAATGTTTTGGGTTCAAATTTCATTATATATACTTTTAAAATAATACTTGTTGCTTTGTAAAAATAATAGATTTTTAATGATTTCACAACTGAGTTGAGAGCCGGTTGATGAAGAACAGCAACTCAATCAAACTCTTGATATATACTAGATTTTATCACACCTATGATATATACTGGACTTTGAGTAGACATAACTTAGGGTGGGTTTAGATGGCGGTGTGTTTACCTGCGATTAATGTAAAAACAATTATGGCCGTAAAATTAAATACTATAGCGTGAGACAAAAAAGTAAACTAAGTGCACTATATCGCACCCAACCACCCATCTAAACCCACTCTCAATTAGATCAATACACTGGATTCACCTAAAAAGGTAATAGCTTAGAATCCTAACACTAACATGATTAGTGTGATTCAAACTTAAGTCACATTTGAGATAGTAAACACTCTGACTATCAGGTCAATACACAAGTTGTATCCATTTAGCAAGGAAAAAAAATGGTTAATTTCAACCCTAAATTCCTAACTAAATAATTAATAAGGTAAAAAGAAACACTTGTATATTTACATGCCTTGCTTGTCAACAAAGCCTCCTTTTTTTTTTAATTTTTAATTAATTTTTTTTCAAAGCATCTCTTTATCTTTAGCTTTATCATTATATATTGTGGATATTAGCTATATATTAAATGAAACAAATCACTCACTTTGCTTTCCATTTTGCCCCCTTAAAAAGTTCTCAAGTCTCCCCCTTGAATCCAATCTCTTCAAAGCTTGGTTCTCAGACATTCAAACTCGTAAATTTTGAGGTAATCAAGATAAAATGATTTTTATTAGTTTATATAAAATAATACACAGTTTCTTAATAATAAAAAATCTCATTTGATTTAGTTTTATATATGTATATATATACACACACTATCATTCATCAAGTGGGTTTTGCTCTCTCTTTTTCTTCTCCTTAATTATATCCTTTTCTTCCTTGCAATGATCTGGATCTGGGTGTGAAGGCAAACTTAATTAATCTGATTTTCAGCTTTTAATAGATCTTTTTGGAGTTTTAATTTTCAGTGTTGTTAATTTGATCATGACTTTGGGTTCTTGTTGAATTCTTGCAGAACTTAAATTTGAAAAAAAAAAAAAGAAAAAAAAAAGACATTTAATCAGTAAAGTTGAAAATAAAATACACAATTGTTTCCATATTATGCTTTGGCTAATCTCTGTTCAGCACACAACCATGTTGGTTTATGAAGAAAACCTAGCTTTCAACACGTAGAGCAGGTAGCTTCATAAATTGGGAAATTTTTTGTTTCTTTTTTTTCATTTATTTTTACAGATTATTCTCTTAAATTTGCTTTTTAATAAGTGATCGGATCGAAGAGGTGGAATTTAGCAATGTCAGGGCTGGAATCAGGTTCAGGTTCTCGGTATGTTCATCAGCTACTCGGACCAGAGCTTCAGCTGCAACCCCAACTGAGGGACACCAGGCACTCACCGGAGAAAGAAGGAACCGATCATGGCGATACCACCACCAGTTCTGGTGGTGGAGAAAGAAGGCCTCGAGGTCGTCCAGCTGGCTCCAAGAATAAACCTAAACCACCGATCATCGTCACTCGCGACAGTCCAAATTCACTAAGATCCCATGTGCTTGAAATATCTTCTGGTTCGGACATAGTTGACTCGGTAGCAAACTACGCACGGCGGCGCGGTAGGGGTGTTTGTGTGCTCAGTGGAACCGGGGCTGTCACTAATGTCACATTGCGGCAACCGGCTGCCCCATCCGGGAGTGTCATAACACTACATGGACGGTTCGAGGTTTTATCTTTAACCGGTACTTCTCTTCCACCACCGGCGCCTCCTGGAGCAGGTGGCTTGACTATATATCTCGCCGGTGGCCAGGGCCAAGTGGTGGGAGGCAGCGTGGCGGGTCCATTGATGGCTTCGGGTCCGGTTGTATTAATGGCTGCATCATTTGCCAATGCAGTTTATGATAGGTTACCTCTTGACAACCAAGAGGAAGAGCCAGCAGTTCAGCTTCAACCAGCAGCTTCACAGACATCTGGAGTGACCGGCAGTGGTGGTGGAGGGCAGTTGGGTGATGGAGGCAATGGCACCACCAGCAACAGCGGCGGCGCTACTGGAACTGGCGGTGGTGGAGGTGTTCCTTTCTATAATTTGGGAAGCTATCCTTTTCCAGGTGATGTATTCGGGTGGAGCGGTACTGCAACAAGGCCTACCTTCTAGCCTAAGTTTGGCACTCTCGGTAAGTTTGAGTTCTTTGTACAAAACATTAATTCTGACATCATATTCTATATATATATATATATATATATATCTTCTTTTTTGTTTCCTTTTTGTGGGAATTTTCTTTCTCCTTCAAAACATGGTTAATTTATATATGAACAGTAGAGATTTTATGAAAGAAACTGAACCTAATGCATATATAGAGAGTTCTAGGGTTAATTTTTAAAAGTTTCAAATTGATCCCATCCAATTGTTACATATTACTCTAAAGTACTACATACAATTGCATTTCTATCGATCATATTCTTTGCTTGCATGTGTGCATTTTTTGTATCACATGGTCGGGATTTGAATCGGAAACCAATCACATAACTAAATGGATTACACTTGAAGGTTCATACCCTAAAACAATTGTTTATCAAAAACTAGAATGGTGGAATGGTAAAAGACTTGTACTGGAAATCTTTATTTGACACTAACTTCGACCATCTTTGAACAAAGTTTTTTTAACTCTTACTCTATGTTTTATGATCAGATAGAGAATAAATATTAAACTATGTTGTCTTTATGTTTTTCTGCTCAATAATTGTTGTTGAGGTATGGTGGTAGTTCATGGTTGGCATGAGAAAACCCTAATTTCGAAAAGTGGGAGAAGATGAGATTAGCTTAGTTTTGGGACTTTACAAACATTGAAAATGGGGAAAGTATAATTGGGTTTTTGATGTTTCTTTGGAACTTTGCCTTATTTTGTTTGCTTTTGATATAATATATTTCTATTAATCACTCGGTTTTATATCTTCAATGTTTTATTATTTGTTTACATTAATTTAATTTTCTTTTCTGAATTAAATGAGGGTGATAAAATTATATTTAATTCTATATATATATATATATATATTTTAACGGTAAAAGTATTGTAGAGGCCTTTGTATTAGGAGTTCAATTATATTTTAGTCTTTTATTTAAAAATAGGTAAATTAGTCTATATATGTTAGATCAAAGAGCAAACTGGTCCTTTTGTTAAAAATTACATTCATTTCTACCGTTAAAAACTAGCCCTTGTACGCTAGCATGAGGGTCAGGTGGCATGCGACATGTCACTGGCTGATTAATTTGTCATCCACATCAGTTTTTAACAGTACAAAAGGATAAGATTTTTTAACAAAAATGATCAATTTATTCTTTGATCTTGATCTAACGTACAAAGACTAATTTATATATTTTTTGAGGAAAAAGGATAAAATACAATCTAACTTCTAATATAAGGACTTCCATGATATTTTTACCTCCAACTATCATATTTCTTCTATATGCTAAAAGTGTAATGTACGAAATATTGTAACTCGTCTTATGAAACCTTAAGATAAAAGAATAAACATAAGTTCACAATAATTATTTACACAATTCGATGTTATACATTTACATTTAACACCAATCAATCCATACTCTCAAACATTTTCCCTTTTGAAGCCAACAAACACTTTAGATTAATCTCAGAAATGAATGAAGAAAGGAGACTTCTTTTAAGAAGTTTTTGATGCTCTCAATCCGTATATCACAAGGAGGGTTATTCTCCCTTTTATAGGCTCTCAAACAACTGGCCAATCTCATAAACTTCATCTAAAAAATGGGCATGGAATAAATTTTACTAATTTAGGACTTACTAATCTAGCTTCCAATTACAAATAGAATCATTATATTTGTTGTAATAAATTTAAGGTTTTATAGAGGACCGATCCTAAATTTTATAAACAAATATTTTAAATATTTTTAAATTTAAATTTATTATTTTGGATATTATAATTAGTATTTTAAAAAAGAGTAAATTTGTGTTTGATCCCAAAATTTTTCAAAAACTTTTAAATTTGGTTTCTTTTATAAAATTTATATTCTTTTATGATAAATTTAATAACATTTTTAATTTAATTTGGTAAACTAATACAAAATAGTATCTAAATATTAATTTGGTAAAAATAAATTTTAATAATTGCCATATCCAAATGTAAATGGTATATAAATATTTGGGTAAAGTACAAAAATAGTCACTTTTGTTTGCCTTAGATTACATTTTAGTCACATATGTTTGAAACATTACGTTTTCGTCACTTACGTTATCGTTTTGTTACGAAATGGCCACTCTACCGTTAAGTTCCATTACCTTCATAATAACGGTCCTACGTGGCAGTCCAAATGGGTTTAAAATGCCAACTTGGATGTCCTATGTGGCAATCCAAATTAAATTTATTTAATTAAAAACCTATTTTCATCCCAACAATTGAATATTCAAGAGTTGGCATTGAAAACCTATTTGGACTGTCACGTAAAATTGTTGTTAGGGAGATAATAGAGTTTAACGGTAGAGTGACCACTTCGTAACAACAATGATAACGTAAGTGACTAAAACGTAACATTTCGAATATAAGTGACTAAAATATAATCTAAGGCAAACAAAAATGATTATTTTTATAGTTTACCCTAAATATTAATTAAGTAAAAATTAAAGTTAAATAAGTATAATATCTAATACAATTTAAGCATTTAACGTATCTTATTTTTTTCTAAATTTTGGTAATAAAGTTGACTCAAATTTTAACATTTCTAGCTTTGTCCCCTTTGAAAATATATATTTTATAAAAATATCTCAGCCACTTATCAACAATTTTAGCTTCACCTGTGCTGATAACATGTTATGATTTTGCAACCCCGTACTACAAATCTGTTAGATATTTGGGATGTTCTTTTAAACTTTTTAGTGGTTTGGGAGGTAACATATATCCTTAGTATTGATCTTCAGAAGTTCATATGTGTTAAGTTGTTGAGGAGGAAAGAATAAATTAACCAATTTAATGAAATATTTGGAGATAACAGTGGTCTGAAAATAATAAATAATGCCATATGATGTTGATGAATTCTTAGCTTAGATGGGAGAAATGGCGAAGATGTCCAACATCTCAAGCATGTCTCTTCTATAGCACCACTTACATTGGGTGAACATATTGAACCAAATTCCTAAATCTCGGAGGAAAGCTAATAACCAATGCTGTAGCCATATTTGGGAAGAAAAACTGAAAGCCTCTCAGCATTTTCGGGCTTGTTTTCTTCTGCTAGGCTCAAAACATATGGTCAAAGCATTTAAAAATGGTGCCAGCTCTCCCCGCCTTCATAATATTAAAATGTTGAGCTTGAAATGAATAGGATGTATCTGGGAAGGCTGAAGAAGAACAAATCGTGTGTAATTGCAGTGAAATCCGATCTGCCCTGTTCTGTCCTGTCAGGAACCAAGATTCAGCCCACCGCCCACCAATCACCAACATCTTCCATTTCATCCAAGAACTTTCGCTTCAAAGGATCAAAAATTTGACAGACTTCCAAGACTCATCGAATGGAATATACTCTGCTGGCGTATCCGTTTGCTACCTCTGCAATTACAACACGTGACCAGGCATTGTTTCATTCCAACGCACTTCTCAAACTACTCCAGATACGTTTCAGATTCATCTAGACAAGTTAATCGGTCTGTTTTGATTCCCATTTTGATTATCAAAATCTGATTTTGATTGTTAACAATTTTTAGCAGGGCCGGAGGCTAAATACAAAATTCCCAATTTGGGCTCATTTGTAAACATAATAATTTTAAGTATATTTTCTTCTTTTAATCATGTGATGGGGTTTAATCCGAATAGAGTATATTTCAAAGCTAACCGTCTATGTTTTTAAGGAACACCTGCAATTACTCACTGTTGCCAGCACTAATACCCTAGTAACCTGGTTATAATAAAATAAATATTTAAAAAATTTTAAGCATTCAAAAAATTTAATAATTCAATTTTAAGGGTTTTAATAAAATTATAATTTTGCAAGAGCCCTAATGTAAGATTTTTTTTTTACTTTAAAATACGGTTAAAATATGCCTACAATCCGTTACTTTTCAAAAGTTAGGTGTATTTTTAAGAATTTAGTTTATTTATTTTTAGATTTTAAAATTTAAGTCTAACTATTAACACTGTTCATTTTTTTTAAATTGGTTGCTATGACATTTATAAATAATAATAATAACAATAATAATAATAATAATAATAATAATAAACTATTCACTTGGTGATAGACCTGATCATAGGTCGGGTCACCCTCCCGAAAAGTGAGAGGTTTTTGGTTAAAAATATAGCCTGAAAATTAGGCTATGTTAGATTAAAAAAATTAAGTGGTGAAAAAATGAGTGTTAAAAATAAGTACTGAAAAATTAAGTGTTGAATTTAAGTTATAAAATATGTTTAGCATTTTATTTAATATTAAATAGTGAATATAATTAGATTGTTTGATTAATAAAGGATAATATAAATAAAATAAAATCACCGTTGAATCGAGTATCGAGTAGGTCTCCATCTACCTATCAATTTCTACACTTTTTTTCAAGTAGTTTTCATTGTAGGTTATCAGACATGTTTAAAATTTAAGTTAAAAAATTCTATATAAAAATTTAGGTTACTATCAAGTTATTGCAACGGCAAATTCTATTTTTAACAAAAACATTAAGATTTTAAATATGGCTGCTCGAATGGCAATTTACTTATACTTCATGCTAATTTATTTGAATTTTATGAACTTATTTTTCTTTTAATTTTAAATTTTGAATATTTTTATAACTTTTAAATTATCATTCGATGTAACATATGAGACAAATAGCATCATATTAGAATGAAAGACACATGAACTTCCACGCACGTTACCGCGCCAACATTGTTAAAAAATTAATGTGTTATTTAATATTTTCGTTAAAAATTAACTCTTTTAAAAGATAAAATGACCAATTTTAATTCAAAAATATAATAAGAGTTAAATTGACAAATAATATAAATATTGAGAGCTAAACTTTACATTATACCTTAACAAAATCTAAATTTTGGAACTAAAATGAAAAAAAAATACCAATTTTATTATGAAAAGTTACAAAATTATCTTTCAATTATTTAATTTTATCTTTTTAGTCAATCAATTATATTAAATTTTTAGTGTTTTTATTTTTATATTAGTTAATTAATGACAACAAATAAATAATTAATTAAATGACTAAAAAATTTACTAATAATTAAATAATAATTTTATAAAATTGAGTTAAAAAAAATCATAAATGAATCACTTCTATTATAGTGTACGCGAGCCCCTAAATTCGGTGCTGGTAAAGAACAACTCATCGATGGTATTCACAAGAAATCCGTTAAGAGATGTTTGGGATTTGGTCGGTCATCCATGCTTATTTAATTATCCTCGTATATTACAAAACATTGTCCAAACTAGGGCAGGCTGTCACCAGGATTTGGAAGAAAACCTGTGGGTTTTCCCTTTCCCTGCTTCTGGTTTTCCTCTTCATTAATGTTTATGGGTTTGCATAAACATACGAAAATGTTTTTGCGTGACTTCGATAAAACACCACGTGCTGCTGTTTGCCCGCCTGCCTGCCATCTCTTCGTCCAGGAAACCAACCCACGTATATATTGCCTTTAAACATTGCCTTCCCCCAAGATAAACTCGGGAAGGATAACATGCATGTGACATTGCACCTTAAAAAAATTATAATTATCTAAATAATTATTAAATAAAAATTATCATAAAATAAATTTTACAAATAATAAAATTCAAATATGTGGTAAAAAAATCTTAAAACCCATAATTTTTGGTGAGATATAATATTTTATGTTGTATTTAAAATTTAAAATTATGGCATTGCATCTTGATATCTTTGTGCTCTGTGCAGCTTCCTCTTTGGGTTGATTATTTATTTAATATTAAAAAATAATGTTAATATTAAACTTCATATATTTAAACCATCACATTAGCCGGTTTTGATATGTTAATGTGTGATAAGTGGTGGCGATGACTTCTTCTCTTTTATTAATTTATGATAATTGACGAATAAATTACATTATAAATGATAAAATAAGTACACTCTTTTAATGAATCTTTTTTCCGATTTAAACAATTCAATAAATTTAAAAAAACGAAAATAGATAAAAATATTATAGAAGTTTTAAAATTATGGGTTAATCCGGTCTTTTACTTCAAAAATAAGTAAATTAGTTTATATATATTAGATTAAAGACGGTTAAAACTGCATTCATTTATACTGTTAAAATTTAATGTAACTAAGAAAAAACTATATAATGACACGTGTATCTCATATTAACGTATAAAGAATATTTTATTATTTTTAAATAAAAAATTAAAATATAGTCCGACTCTTAATACAATTTCCACTATCATACTTTTATCATGAAAATGCAAAACAGGAATTAAGGAGGCAATTCAGGGTGGATCTATTACCGGCTAATGTCAACCAAGGTCAGGTTATAGATAGGACAAAATATGACTGTCCATTTTTCGTTAGCAAGTTGATTATAGAGAAATTTGACCTTGGTGCCAGCAACTATACATTAAACAACCGAACTCTCTTTAAACTCAGTTGGAATTTACCTATTAAATTCTCTAATTAAACCAACTTGATCTTCTTTATTAATCTTAATTCCTAGAATCCAGTTCAAAACGAGTTCTACGAAGCAAAATTTTAAATTATACATTTCTAATTATCTCACATTTATAGTAATTTGGGTCATAATAAATATTTATTATAAACCGTAAGTTAAGAGATGATAATGAAGTAGAGCAGGTAAATACGACCAAATTCATCACCGTTTCATAAACATTAAATACGTCCATGATAATTCTGTCTCATCTTATCTCCCTCATCCCATTTGATATTTATTAGTAATTTTAATATTTTTATTTGTACATTTGGCATGTAGACAAAAAAATATAAATATAATTCAAATATTTTAGAGTTTATTATATAGGAGTGATATCAGTTCAGTTTGGTAGAGCTTTTAAAATTTTTAAACCGTTCATCTTAATTCGATTTTTCACATTAAATTTTTAGACTTAATTATTTTAATAAAATGAGTTTTGTCTTATGGGTTTGAAATATCATTTGACAAAATTTCAAGGTCATTTTCATAAATATTTCTAAAAATAATAATTTTAAATTTTCATGAACTTTTAAAATATTTTCACTCTTTTAAATATAATTTTTTATATCATAAAATTTAAATTAATTATATATTAAATAAAAACAAAATTCAATTGAATTTCGAGTTACATTCCATAAATCGTTTAAGTACTTTAGTTTAGGTCTCTTTTTTTTACCTAATCCTATTATTGTATAGTATATATTTATACTTCTAAAAGTTAAACTTATAATTTATTTTGTTTTGTGCTACTTCCTATTCAAGAAAAGAGGGAAAAAATTCAAAACAAATGGATTTAAAATTGATTAAATGATTAAAGAATTTATTTTTTAACAATTTTATTATAGGTTCGATCATATCTGTTTTTTTTATATATATATAATGCTTAGAACTAGACATAAACCCTCCACAACCCATAAATAGAAGCAGGGGCGAGGGTAGGAAATTTATTTAGGGAGCTGAAATTAAATTATAATTTTTAAAGAGTTAAATTAAATTTTTATCATTTTTAGGGAATCAAAGTACAATTTAACTTTACTAATTTAAATTTTAAAATTTTTAAGGGCCAAAATGAAAAAATTTTCATTTTAAGAAAATCGGGGTCCCTACCAGCCCCCTCTAGATTTGCCCTGAATAGGAGGATAATGTGTTTTTACACACTCGAATTTACGTCCTCCTACATTAACAACAATGTTCATGTCAATCGAATTAAGACTTAAACGCTTAAAAATCAATTTTTAAAATTAAAAAATATAAGAAATAAAATATTAGGGCGAGGCAGGACACGTAAATATTAAAAATGTTCCATACATCTAGGCTAAATTATGTATATATTTGGGTGGCTTTGGCAGTTTAGGGTTAAACGACTTAATTAATGTTTAATGGAATAATAATGTATTACTAAAATAGCATGCCCGGTTATTGCTTCGGCTGGAAGCATGGCTTCTAAAAATGAAAGTGTTTTTATTTCCCTCAATCCAAATAAAATAAAAAGGGGCGACTCAGAGGATGTGGGGTCGGCGCCGGCCCTGCACACTCGCCGATTTCAGAGTTCGATAACCACCCAAAAAATAAAAAAACAGTACGACTTGAATATTATAATCAATTTTTTAATTATATTTTCTTGGGGTCAATAAAAATAATTTCTTTCAAACATTTTAATAATCCTTAAACAATGATGAAATCCCCCCAAAGGAAAAAAGTCAAAATCTTTGCTCCAATTGGAGTATTTGGGGGAACAGTCGCATGTTATTTTCAAGTTCCCCACTGTGCCTATATAAACATATGCTTGCTTTCATTTTCCACATCAAACTCCAAACTACTCATTGCTGAATTGGTTTGTTCTAAAGAAGAAGAAAATGATTTCTTTAGTGTGTTCTAACTCGGGTTCATGCACGGCAGCCTTGATCTTCTACACTTGTGTATGGATCCCGTTTATTCAGTTCAAGAGATTTGTTTTAAGCCTGCTTGGTTTTGTTTTCCCACAGAGGTGCGGGACGATCAATGTTTCTCTTCCGGTGGCGAGGTTTGAAGATTTGAAGTTTTCCGCCGGATGCTGCAACGCGGCGGAAGAGGAAGTGTGTTCCATATGCTTGGTTGAGTTCGATAACGACGATGCAGTGAGCCAAATCCAGAAATGCAAACATGTTTTTCATATGAATTGCATTGAGAAATGGATGGAACGCTGTCACTTCACTTGCCCACTTTGCAGATCTGTCTTGTTTAATAATGTAATTTCTGCTCATACAAAATGTGGAGACATTGCTTCATATACAGCGGCCGATTTGGTTTCTTCATGGCTTTCGTTTTGACTTTTTTCTTTTTTAAATCGAAATTCAGAGTAGATATTTGTACATTTCAATAACGAATTCGTTCATGTCTAGAGAAAAAGACCAATTTTTTCCATATATCAAAATAGCTGCAATTCTTTCTTTCTTTTTTCTCTTCAATTTTTCATTTTCATACTTTTAACTGAAAAAAATTACAATTTGGTCATTAAATTATTCAAAAATTTTCATTTAAGTAATTGGGCTGTGGCTTTTTTTGTTTGCACTACATGCACTAATTGAAAGCTTACTTTTTCTTTCTCTCCTACAATTCAAATTTTTTTATGAAACAACTTTAGGCATCAAGAATTTGCGAATCAAAATTCCATCTTTTTTTCTCTGAACTTTGACATTGATTGTCATATCGACTTGGATCTAAGGTATTTTCTTTTACTCGTCCATGGGTATTAATTTATTGTATCGACCTCAAATTTTCGCCTAGAGTTCACTAGCAGAACTTAAAAAAAAAAAAAACTTAACAGCCCAATGACTTAAATAAAAACTTTTGAATAGCCTAGTGACTTAATTGAAAATTTTCGAATAATTCAGTGACCAAATTGTAACTTTTTTAGTTAAATGACCGAAACAAAAACTTACCCATAGTTTAATGACTAATGGTGTAGTTTACCCTTTTTTCTAATTATGTTGTAGATAAGTTAAGTTTAAGGTTTAATTCTAAATTTAATCTCTCTAGTTTATGAAATATGAAATTTTAGTCCATCTACTTTAATTTGTTAAAATTCTATCCTCACATTTTATGAAGTTGGTAAACACATCAACTTTAACAAATGATTTTTACTAATTTGTTGCATGTAAATCGTTAATCCATTTTGTTTCTCTTTGTCAAACGACTGAACTGCTGATTTTTAAGTCAGTGATTTAAGGATAATGTTTAACAATATTATTAACCAATTGTACAAAATTATCAATTTTTATAAAATACGAGGATCAAATTCTAATTACTTGCAGAAATGTGTTAATGATGATAACTGAGGGGCAGCTAAATATCAAAGTCAACGGAAGGGAATTGGATATAATAATATTAGTACTAATATTTGAAAATTTTAAAGAAATTATAAGAATTAAAAATCCAAAATATAATTATTTAATATTATTAGAATGAAGCACTTAAAATAAATATACATCAAATTAGTTCTAATAATTGATGGGCTGCTAGATCTATATGCGAAAATGTTGGAGGGCCCATCCATCCAACTAGTTTTTTCCCATTAGATTAGATTCTATGATGGGTGAAGCTCCCTTTCATTATTATTTTTTTATTTATTATAAGATTTTAAAAATTAATGAATGAATTTTATACATATAAATTATGATGACTAATGTACTAAAAATATAAAATAATAATAATGATTCAATTCATTATTCGTAAGTCAACATATATAATATTATCTTTAATTGTGACAAACGGTAAGCCAAACTTTTATATATATATATATATATATATATAAATAGGTAAATTATTAAAATAGTCACTTTTATTTGTCTCAAGTTATATTTTAGTTACTTATGTTATTGTGTTGTAGTATTTTAGTCATTGAGACATTAATTGTCGTTAATTGTGTAACGGGAAATTGGCATGGCACAGCACACTAAATCATCATTTCAAATGAAAATTTTAGGTTAATTTATAAAATTGATCCCTATATTTTTTCATTTTGAGCAATTTAATTTTTTTATTTTATGTTCTTTTAGCTTTCCTTTTTTTTTTCTATTCTCTTGTACTTCTCCCTCTGTTTTCCTCTCTTCTTCATTTCTTTTAATGTAGTTTTTTAGGTTTTTCATTTGTTAAAACTAGTCCACAAGCTCGCCTAAATTGAAAAAAATTAAATTGTTTAAAAAATAAAAATATAGGGACTAATTTTAACAAATGGAAAACATAAAAAAAAGTACGTTAAAAAAAATGGAGAAGGGAAGAAAACAAAGGGAGAAGCAGAAGAGAATGTAAAATAAAGAACAAAAAAAAGTTAAAAGAACATAAATAAAAAATTTACTAAAAACGAAAAAATATGGGGACCGATTGTATAAATTAATCTAAAATTTTTGTTTGAAATGATGATTTAACGTGTCACGTCAACTTACCATTACACCTTTAATGACAATTTAACAGTTTATTGACTAAAACATAACATTTCAAACATAAGTGACTAAAATGTAACTTGAGGTAAACAAAAGTGATTATTTTCACAATTTACCATATTTAAATAAAAACCCTGTAAGTTTAGTTGTGAATTAAATAAATTTGTAATATAATTTTAACTTTTCATTTATATATTTTTTTAATTATATCTATTTATTATAATAAAACATCTAATCAAATTTGATGTGATACATCACTAAATAATAAGACTATTTGTCTTTAAATTTGTTATATATTATCCCCAAAAGAAGAAAAGAGAAAAGTTCACGTTGACTTGGAAAATATCTGATGGTGTTGGTTGATCATCCACATTTGATTTGGGCTTCTGAATCTAATTTCTCGGGGATCATTTGGTGTGCACGTGCATGGCTTGCAATTTTATCTTTTTTAAACATCTGTATTCTATTAGATGAAAGAAAAAGGTACAGATACAAATACAAAAAAAAAAATTCAATAAACAAAAAATCTAATAAAAAAAATATAATAGCAGCCGATTGAGTCTTGACTCAATTGGTATGGATATTGTTGTCAATGTAGGAAGACGTGAGTTAAGTGCATTGAAGCGCATTATCCTCCTATTTATAAGTTGGAGAAGGGATATGGATAGTTCTAAACATTATGTCAAAAATAACAGCTATAATATGAACCTTACCACACAATATATAAAGTCGTTTACTAGTGGAGAATATTGTCACAAAAGGGAGAAAAAATCGAAAATGAGGTGAGAGTATCGATCTTTGACATGTAATACCTCTGGAAGGAGGCCATGTCGTGACAACCCGAAAAAAGCACATTCACCTTCAGCCATTAGATTCTATTGTCCTTTGTGTTGTAAACCCAAGCAGGCCAAGAAAGAAGAGGCGCTATCTAAAAGCATCGGGAAGCTAGAGGAACCAAGCCCAATGCCGCAGTAAAGCTGCCAAATAAAAGGCTCTACTAATTACCAGTCAAGGGCCAATACTTATTTTGTCGGAAGAGAAAGAAGAGAAAAACCAAAAGGTAAAAGTAAGAAGCCAAACGACGGCTAGAACAAGGTTGACCATGCCGACAATGAAGGCAAAGAAGTTTGCTTTGAAAGCCTAGAGAGAAAGCAAATATTTTTTTAAGTTCAATGGTTTCTTTTTGGATTTAGAGTGGAAAGGAAATTGGAAATGTCGAAACTATTTTTTTATTTTGAAAAATAGGGGTCGACTTTAAAATGAAAAATGGAGTCGTCACCAATCCTTTTTGTTTAGGTGTGATCGGATCACCTTGTAAAACATTTTGTTTTATTAAAACATCAATTTTGGCCTAAGAAATTTAAGAAAACAGGTTCAGGAGTCGGTTACGTACGAGAAAGGATTAGCACTCTCGTAACGCCCAAAATTGGCACCTAATTGATTAATTATGTCTTAATTTCGAAAATTTGAAAAGATTTTAAAATATGATCCTTTTTATTTAAAAGAAAACTTGAATAAATCGAATTGGATGATGCTAAGACTTCTTATTTCGAATAAATAAAATGTCACACCCAGTGAGTTAGGACACGACATTTGAAATCTTTGAGAATAAGATTGTCTTTTGTTTCTTAGAAATTCTTACCTCGAGACAACAAAATGTCACATCCAGCAAGTTAGGACACAACATCTCGAATTCTCGAGAATAAGCGTTTTATTTGAAATTCATGTGTTTCAATTTCAAAAGGGTATTCGGTTATTTATATCAAACGAAGAAACCAAAACCCAGTACATTAGGGCACAATTTCTCGAATTTTCAAATACAGAATATTGCCTTTATTTTAAAACAAAATTCCATGAATCGGGTGAAGGTTAATGTAATGCAATTTGATGAAAAAAATTTATGGTACTAAGATGCATACCAGAATAACAAATGCGTAACGCGAATGGTAATAACAATGGCGAAAATAAAATGAAATAAAGAAATAAAACATAGAAACTATAAAAAGAAAAAAAAAATAGGTAAAACTAAAAACCCAAAAGAATAATAGAACCTGAAATAAACCAATAAATAGATACTATGTAAAATAACCTAAATAATAATAATAATAATAATAATAATAATAATAATAATGATAATGATAATGATAATATTATTAATATAAATAATAAGTAATCTAAAGCTTAAAAGGATTAGGTAAATGAATAATAAGATAATCATAAAAATGTCTAAAAGTAAGGATAATGATAATAAGCAATTAAGTAAACACAAAAAAATGATGTAATATATAACATGCAAAAGTATTAAAATAAATAAATAAATATATATATAACGGAATAATAATAATGAGGGCCAAAAAATAAAATGAACTAAACAAAATAATAAAAGGGATAGTAAATGAAATAACAAAAATACTAATAAAAATTTAATTAAAAATTTAAAGTAGGCTGAATAACAAAGTAAAATGGTTTTAAAAAATAATAATAATTATAATATTTATAATAATAATAATAATAGTAATAATAATAATAGTAATAAAAGGTAAAAAATAATAATAAAATAATAAAAATACTATTACGTTACTACTAATAATAATAATAAAAGAAAACAGTAATATTATATAGAATAATAGTAAAAGTAATAAAATAATAATAATAATAATAATAATAATAATAATAATATAATAACAATAATAAAAATAACACTCTCCCCCTCCCTTCTAAATCATCGGTCCGGCCTTGCTCTAATCACAGGACCTCCATGCGCCGCCGTCTGCGCCGCCATCTGTGCCACCGTACACGGCGGCCGGACCTCAAAAAAAAAATCTTTTTTTGTCAATTTCAAAATGGGTAAGCTTCTTCCCCTTTATTTTTACTTTAGTATGTAAAATAAACAAAATAAAATTGAAAGATAAAATAAATTAAACAAAGAACTTAAAACGAGAATAGACGAAAAAACACCTCTTTTGCTTTGATTTTTTATAAATCTCGTGTATTTCTTGTATTGAAAGTCTCTATTTGAATCTCTCTCCTTTTTTCTCCAAAAAAAACGAACCCCATTTACAATAGTTTTGAATGGCTTTCATAGCCAAATTTTATAATTGATTGCCTATTTCTTTTTGCAAACAAGTGGGGTGATGGAGTTAGTGGGGTGGTTTAGTGGGTGTTAATTTATTTGGTGTTTTGGGCTCTACTTGTTGGGCCCGGGCAAAATTTGGGCTATGCAGGAAAGATGAACAATTGAGAGGGTAGAAAAAATAGAAATATGAAAAATATAAAAAAAAAATATTCCCATAGTTGTGCATGATCATAAAGTTGGAAAATTGAATAAAAAAATAAATTTTCATTTATTATTTGGTAAAGTTGAAAAACGAAAAGAAAGGAAAAACAAAACTTTTGAAAAATATATAATTTTAAACTAACATGCACTTCTCTCTTATTATCATTCCAATTTAAAAAGATTGGTGTTTTTACATTAGGATAAAAAATGATTAATTTTTCTTCTCACTTTTCTTTTAACTCTATTTATTTTCTTTTCATTTTTTCACTCATTCCTTCCGCCCCTCTACTCTTCCGCCCAACCAAGCACACCTCAATGCTTTACTTGGTTGAGTGGCAAGGAAATTAGAAAGATATAAAATTGAAGGGGTAGAAAAAAAGAAATATGAAAAATATATTTTTTCTTTCCATAGATATGTTTAATAGGAAAGATGGAAAATTTGAAAGAAAAAATAATTTTTTTCCGTCATTGTTTGGTAGAGTTGAAAAATAAGAGAGAAAAAAATTAAACCTTTGAAAAATATGTAACTTTAAACTAATATACACTCTCTCTCCTTTTATCATTCAATTTTAAAAGAATTAATTTTTATGCATTAAGATAAAAAATGATCAATCTCTTCTATTTTTCTTTCCTCAATAATCTTTCTACTTTTTGACAACCTTCCTCCATCATTCTACCTTTTCACCCAAGCACACTCTAAAGGTGTTTTTCATTTTTTTCCCATTTTTTTACTTAAGACTTGGGATACTTATCCACAATCTTTTGGACGATGGGCTTTTTTTTGTTGGTACAATTTCTATTAATTATCCATAATTTTCAAACTCTTAAATCAGAAAATAGTACGCATTTAAACGCACTCAAACTCACATACTCCTATATGTTGCAATAATAAAGAAAACTCAATTGACAAAGTATAATTTTATTTGATAATTTTTAAACATATTTAATAATTTATATATTTTTGAAAATTATAAACAATTATTTATCATATTTAATTAAATTTATTATCCTTTAATCACTCTACATTTACTTCTTCATTTCAGTCTCTTCTATTCATCAATTTGAGTTGGATTTTTTTAATTTTTATTCTAGTATTTGAGTTTATATTGGGCATTTAGTCCCACTATTTTTGTAAATTGTTTTTTATTTTTATTTTTCTACCATTATTATTCTATTCAAGAAGATGAAAAAATATTCACATATATCTGTAAAATATATTGATCATTCAATAGAATAATAATGCTAGAAAAATTAAAAGAAAGTTGTTATTATTATTGATCATTCAATTAATTATTTCTTTTAAGAGTTTGAACTTGATTTTCATATTGTTCTCAATATAATGTATTTTTTTAGATTTAAAACATTTTATATTTAATAATATATTTTATCATATATTTCCTATTTATATCCAAAGTCATTTAAAATTTTACTTTGTTTAAAATAACATAATATATTTACCCATGATAAAAACATATAAAACTTTCGTAATTAAAAAATTTGCATTTACTCATGAATTTAATTATATTTAGTATTTTATATTTGAAAATAATTATATCTCTAGAGATGCTCATGGGCCGGGTCGGGTTCAAATTGGGCCTAGACATGTTGCTCAAGTCTAGCCCGACCCAAAACCTAAGCCTAAAATTTTGCTCAAACCTGCTTATGTTTGCAAAAGATTTAACCTAAACCCATTTCAAGTCTGCCTATATTTTTTAAAAATATTTATATTATTTTATCTTAACATTTAATAATTTTATACATTTTCTATTTATTGAAAATTTTATATAGTCATTTTAACATTATTTTAATGTTTACATTAGAGTAGTATTATGTGTTTAGTATAGGTTTATTTTTTGATGTGTTAAACAATTACATAATATATAAAAACAACATAATATAAAGTATTGTAAGTTTAAAATGGGCCGATCTCAAGCCCTAAATGTTCAAGACTAACCCGACCCATATTTTAAATAGGCATAATATTTTTGTCCAAATCCTCTCAAATTTTAGGCGAACTTTTGAGTCTGAGCAAGTAATCTAAACCATGAATAGGCCTATATATCCCATACTTAATTTGAAGTAATTTACTAAAAATTTACAACTTAAATTGAGTACATATCAAAACATTTGTAATTTAAATTTAGTTATAAAAATATAATTAAAATTTATTTTGAAAATAAATAAAATTTTTATATAATAACTTATGTAGTCATCTATTTAAGATAAAAAAACTAATATTTTTTAACCAAAATAATATTTAAATAAAACCATCTAGACAATAAAAATAAATAACTTTTAATATTGAAAGAATAATTCAGATCGTCTTGAAAGACATAAAAGAGTCTGACAAAAAAGAAATCGGCTTGTGGACCGGCCTGGACAGTGGCCTGGTCTACTTTTTTCACAGTGAAAAGTTAGGCCGCTCATTGCTTCTCAAATTGGGTTTAGCCTTTATCTAAGCCAGCCCAAACCCAAATTTACCAGATCCGCTTCGAATCGATTGAACTTTTTGTTAATGAAGGATTTAAATTGTCCAAATATAAATATAGAAATCGCAGCACAGCAACGGCAGCAGAAATCCGAATCGGGATCCTGGCTTCGGTGCTTTCGGAGAATTCAGATTTTCGTTTGGACTTTTTCTTTCAGCTATTATCAAGGATGGTAACTATCTCTCTCTTTCATATTTTTGCTCCTTTTATTAATGATTATTCGGTGAATTGGTTAGGATCTTATTTTGATCTTTTCTTTTCTTTTTCTTTCTTTACAACGCTAAACATGGATCTGCTTTTTCTTGCTTATTGACGCTGTTTAGGTTTTGAATTTTGCGGTTCATGAATTTTATTATTGTGTTATGATCATGAAATTCCTCGTCATGCTGTTGTTGTTTGAGTCTAAGCTTTGCGCCTTCTCGTTTCTCTTTGGATCTGCAACTTGTTTCTGCTGAAATTTTTTTTTTTTTTTATCGTTAGCTTATCTTCTGTTTTAGTTCACTTTAATTGATTCATTTTGATAGTTCGTCTGACTTAATTATTAGATCTAACTTATTTCTCTTTTTTTTTTCTTCTGATTTTTAATCATATTAATTCGTACTTAAGCATTTCTGTTTAATGAATACTTTGCATTTTGGGATATTCGAGTTTGATTACTTAATGTGGCTGTTTCTATAAATTTTCTGTTTGATAGAACCTTATTTTCTAAGGGTTTCACATTTCTGTGAGACATTAATCATATTGAAGATAGCATATTGCCTTTTACCCCTTTCTTAGGGCATCGGATAGAGTTATTTTTTTATAGGAAGAAAATGTCATGCTTTATACTTAGATGTTGAACATATCTCCATAAAGAAGCATGCTTAGAAGATGGCCACTGCTGCATGTTACTAATCGGACTCTATAAGCTATAACTAGAAAATCATATAGATCACATAAGGTGCTTGAACTTATAGTTTCTTGAAGATTGGCTATGACTGCAGGCGTTAATGTTGATTTAGCTCATTTTTTATAGGGTGATTCCTGGCTCCCATAGTGCTAGCAAACCATGAATTTGTATTAATTTTGGGTTCTAGTTGTCACAGTAAGACCTTTTTTTCTAGTTTTACTATGCTATAATTGTTCAATTTTTCTGTTTGATAAAACCTTATTTTCAGGGTAACATTATTCATATTAAAGATATCGTATTTCTCCCCCCTCCCCCCCTTTTTAGAGGATTGGATGGAAACTTTTAAGTTATTTTCAATACAAAGGAAATGTCATCTTTTATACTTTAGCTGTTGAAAGATTTTCCATGAAGAAGCATGCTAAGAGGATGGCAAAAGCTTCATTTTACTAATCGAGCTCTATAACTAGAAATTCATATAGATTACAAAAGGAGCTTACATTTATGGTTTCTGATTGTAAGATGACTCCCGGCCCTCATAGTAAATGAAATTGTATTAATTTCGAGACCCGATTGTCCCAGTGACATATATTCCTTTTTTTTATCGTCTACAATTGTTTAATTTCACCTTAGAAACCTAGAATCAATCTTCATCTTTAGGTTGTTGACTTATTGTATTGCTATTGTCTATAACCTATGAGCCTCATTTGTGTTTCAGATTCACTTTGTACTTTTAATTAGTCGACAAGGGAAAGTTAGGTTGACAAAATGGTATTCTCCTTATTCTCAGAAGGAAAGAACAAAGGTATGGCTAGCACACTCGAATAACTTCATTGATTATTTTTGTATAATTTGCGCTTAAAGGAAAATTTCTTTATAAATTACAAGAATCTTGTGCACTTTTCTGTCTTTAGTATTTTGTTAGTGCTTTTTTTGAAGCTGGTTTTGTCTTCATTGTATTAATGCTTTATAACAATGCATTTTGAGAAGGTTATCCGTGAGCTCGGTGGGGTGATTCTCAATAGAGGGCCAAAACTTTGTAATTTTGTGGATTGGAGAGGATTTAAAGTTGTTTATAAAAGGTAATACTACAATAAGCCTGTGAGACTTGTTTTATTAATAATGTATTTGACTGTTTCAGAGATTTATCAACTGAGTTTGGATAAATTATGCACAGATATGCTAGTCTTTACTTCTGCATGTGCATTGATCAGGATGACAACGAATTAGAGGTTCTAGAAATCATTCATCACTATGTTGAGATACTTGATCGATACTTTGGCAGTGTGAGTGAAGTAAAACTTTACTTTTCATGGGTTTCTTATTGTTCCACTATATTTTATCTGATTGTGAAATAATTTTTTATGCAGGTCTGTGAATTGGATTTAATCTTCAACTTCCATAAGGTACAGTTACTGTGCTTTTCATGTACCTGTTGTTAGGATTATCTTTCCTCTTTTTTTTTTCAGAACAATTTACATCTTAATCCTTGAGTTTATGTTGAAAGTGCTCTTATTCATGTAATCCTTAGCAGCAGTTATCCTCCAACTCCGTTACTGCTCCATTCTTCTCATTCTTTAACATACCATTCTATATCCTCTTGCATTTATTTAAATTGTAAACGGTAAACTTTAAATTCTCCATACTTGCTCCCATACCAGTGTGTCTCTTGATTTTCTCTGTTCTCAAGTATCCTTAGGAAGCACCTAATGTGCATCTCTCTGATTGATGCCCATCATTTGATTGATTCGGGTGCATCTTCTTCCAGCATGGCACCATAATTTTTCATTTTGGGTACTTGCCAAACAAATCCCCCAAAAATATGAACCTTGTGGTGGCAAGTTAACCATGTGCTTGAGGAAAGGAATTATGTAGTTGAGATTTCTATTGGTCGGCATTTGCCTTCTTCCATTGGGAACTGCTGGATCTGATATCTCTGAGAAAAGGCTTTTTCTTTTCTTTTCTTTTTTTAACATTTCCTTATTTCCCAAAAAATTTAATACATTTTTGTTATGGAACCTGTTTTCTCCATGATTCAAGGAACTAGCATTTGCATCAGAGTCTTTTTGGTCATCAACACAAGTTGTTTGTGTTATGTCTGCTTGTAAACTCTGATAATTGCTTAAATTTTTAGAACAAAATGTGGTTTCTGAAAATAGGAGGTACATGTGCAATTTTGATGTAGACTTGAGTGTACCATTTTGTAGCTCATCTCTTTTTTTCCCTTTATAGATGACTTATATGATAAATGGTCATTCCAAATGTATTTGGAAGTAAAGAGTATTGTTGTCAAAAGGAGATCATAGATGTTAAAATGAGGTCTTTGCTTAACTCTTTGCTGCTATTTGACATTGAAGGCCTATTATATATTGGATGAACTCTTACTTGCTGGTGAACTTCAAGAGTCGAGCAAGAAAACTGTTGCACGTTTAATAGCTGCACAGGTAGAATTTTTATTTTTTCATTGTTAAAACGTCCTCCATATCGTGTATCATAACTTTCAATTTTCTGAGAGAATTGTTTCGTTGAACTGTAGGATTCACTGGTGGAGACCGCGAAAGAGCAGGCCAGTTCCATTAGCAATATAATTGCACAGGCCACAAAGTAGGTTATGACCAAGAGTGGTTGCGGATTGCCATTTGTATTGGGGTTGGTTTTGGTATCTCATCTGTTGTGAAAACTCTTTCTGGATTTTAGTTTGAGAACTTAATTGTATGTTTATGAATGTAGATTCGGGAGCCTTTTGTAGAAATGATCACATATAATCATCATATTAATTATGTATACAGTCATGCATTTTGGTTTCAGCAGTTCATTTGTTGGCTGTAACATGCAACAGGCATTGTTAATTTTCTTCATTTTGAAGTTAATATTTTTATTGGTCTCTCATATTGACAGTGGCTAAGAGGTAATATTAATTATGATGCTTGATTCCGCTTTTTAGTTCGGGTCGGTTTCATTTTTACTAATTTTTCCCTCTGAAACTTATGCTTGTAGGAATGATCTTAGGGCCAAGTGATCTCCTCAAGTTTGAAAGCTTGTCTGAAAAGTTTAAGGGTTTGAACAAAAATATAAACTTAAAAAATAAGTTTGAATAAAAGGGTAATGTTTGTTTTTTTAAATAGATTAGATCTTGAGTAAATTTTTTTTGATTTGAGGCTAAACCCGGCTCAACTTGAATTATATGCCTATACTTTTTCTTTCCTTAATTGCCTAGCTTTTGAAACTCACATCTACAGGTTTCTATATGATAGTTCTATATGATGGTTTTAAGAGAAGTAAATTTAGAAATTTAATCCATTTTTTCGAGGAAGAGAAATTGAAATAAATATAAATAGAAATGATATTCATGATCCTAGTCTATAATGGAGGATGCAAATTGAGTTTTGATTCATTCTTTTGTTATATTTTTATGTATTATTTTTTAAATTTATTTTTGTATAAAAATAATTTTAGAAAGTTTAATATAGATTGGTTAGGTTAGGTTAGGTTTGAGTTTAACATTTTTAATTTAAATCAAGTTTGGGTAAGATTATAAACTTATTTTTGAGCTGAATTTGGGCTTAAAAATTATTCTAAAATTTTGTATTATTCTGGCCTAATTCATAATCATATTTAATTATATATATGTCTACCCTTACACGTGTTAAAAATTAAATATGCTGATTTTAAAATCTAATACCATTAAAGAAAAAAAATTTATACGCTTTCAAATTTACGTCTTCGTGGCTATAATAGCTTAGTTGAAATCGTCATATATATCATAATTAAGTTAATGATGTTATATGGGTAGAGGGTGATTAAAGGTTTCCCGGTTCACTCAAATCACATGGAACAGCTCGTCAATTACTAGTATTTTTTTTTATAGCGATGACAACCATTTGGTTCATCGTGGAATCTTGCTACATTTTGAAACGCACATTGGACCATCACTACCACAAAAACCTCCAAGTATCAAATACAATGAATAACCGACGCAAAATGCAAAATATAATAATAAAAAACAGGAATGAAAACTTTGTCTTTTATCACCATGTGAAAAAGAAAAGGAAAAAAAAAAAAGAGATTCTAAAGAAACACACAGAAATCTACACTTACATCCCCTCTGTTCATTCTTTTGTAAGCTTTTGGATCCCTTTCACATGTTAACTGTGTTGTTATATGCTCACCGCTTAAACATATTAGCTACAAACCCAAAAAAGCTGCTTCATATGCTTCAATTTAGCGTTGAGATATGGCTAGCGATGATCAAATCCTGCAACGTTGTTTTCACGAATGGATGGCTATTCAAGAACAAGAACTCAACCAACTTCTCCAAGCTCTTAACCAGAAAGAAAATGGTGGAGACGATTTAACGGAGACCAGTTGTACTCAACTAACCGAGAAGTCTATCAACAGTTTCCAAGAGTATATCGACAAGAGAGCTCAACTATCTCGCCTGGATATTTCTGGCTTGTTTTCACCTTCATGGAACACTGCCTTGGAGAAATCGTTGCTCTGGGTAGCTGGTTGCAGACCTTCAATGTACATTCGACTCACTTATGCTCTCTGTGGATCACAAGTGGAGTTTCAGCTCAGTGACATCATCCAAGGCTTAGCTAGAGGAAACCTTGGGCAGATTTCGGCTACACAGCTGAGAATGATAAACGATTTGCACATGAAGACGATTAAGGAAGAAGAGAAGCTTTCGAATAAGTTGGCGGGGCTGCAAGAGAACATTGCAGACCAGCCGATTGCCATTGTTGCTAAAAGGATGAGCCGAGTGGGTGAAACTAGTGGGGAAGTAGATCATGCATTGGATGAACACGAGAGCTCTATGGCGAATATATTGCAGGAGGCTGATAAGTTGAGGCTAAGCACTTTGAAGGAATTACTTAGCATATTGACTCCATTGCAGGGCGTGGATTTTCTTGTAGCAAGTAAGAAGCTTCACCTTTGCATGCATGAGTGGGGAAAAACAAGAGATAATAGGCATGGTAGGATATAACTGTTCTCTATGTATATATCGTTAATTCTCTATGTTTTTCATTTTTCCTTTTTAAGTTTCCAAAATTTGAACAAAAAAAAAAAAAAAACACAGAGACCATGAACTCACTTGCGCTATCAACAGAGACCATTGTTTTTTTTTCCTTTTTGTGTACTGCAAATAAGCACATGCTATGGTTGTCGTTATTTAATTGAAGCCATCGGGCATTGCCATATTTGATATGCATAGCGTGGAAACAAGAAAGATGAGAATAGAATAAACCAAACAAATTTATGAAACGTGACAGGGCTATTGAGAGCACAACAGGAGGGTTATTGGTTTTCATTTTATGCCTACTCCGACATCATTAGTGCAGTACCAGCTATCAGAGTGGATGCACAAAGTGTTCACAATCCAGTTATCAGCCTATATACATGTTCCTAGGTGTCATGCCTTGAATAGTGGTACCTCTTATTACTTCACATATTTGCATTTAAAAAATTTAAAAAAAATTAAAATCAAATTCCTAACAAGTGTTGGGTGTAACACTACCGTAAATTAAATTCGAATTTTGAAGACGACATTATTGGAAGAGATAACTAAAAACTTAAAAACTCTAAACATAAACTATAAAACGAACAACAACGACAAAAAAAAAAAAAAGAGAAAAGAAACACTAAAACCAATAATAAAATTTATATACATTATAGTTGTTATACCATATATATATATATATATATATATATATATAGAGTGAGTATTTGATACACGATACTGTACTTTCTTTTATTCTACAAGAGCTTTTAAAGATCGACATGTGTCTTTTTAAATATATATTTTTAATAAATTACTACCCTATAAGACACTTATCAACCCATTAATTCTACTTCTAGAGTTTAAAATTTTATCGATAGTGTACTAAATATTTTTTCTCATTTAAATATACCACACATATATACAAATCGGTAATTGAATCAAATTAACCATACATTTTTTCAAATAAATCAAGTATGTATAAATGAACATCTTTTTTTTTTGACATTTTTATTTTTCAATTGAAATTTTGGTGATAAAATCAAATCAATTTTTTTAAAAAAAGAAATTTAATATGTAGTGATAAGTGTTGAGTGTAATAGTTGAGTGTAATAGTAAGGCATATAGTGATACATGCACGAATTGAGTGAAATTTATTAAATTCTATTTTTCAAGTTTGAGAAATCAACAGACTTGCGACAACTTTTTGGATGGAATTTAGGCATTTCTGGGTTGATATGTCTTCATGGAGTTTGAAGATCTATCTTTTATCTTCTAAACGAACTTTGAATCACTTGATTTTAAATTCGGGAACTCATGTTATGACTGTTTTAGTGAAGAGTGCGCGAGCAGAATTTTTGGACAAGATTATGACGAGAATTACGAGTTTCGGGCTTTTAACTCAAGTTAAATCATATTGGGTTTGAGTTTTGGGTTTAATTTTTATTATATATGAGTTCAATATTGTATTTATCAGCTCTTATTATTTTATTATTTTATTATGAATTTTTACAATTATTAAGTAATTTAAGTTATTTAGGAATTTTATGTTAACAATAAACTTTTGTTTAAAATTACTTGTTGTTCATAGTAATTAGAGTTTTAATATATTTTAGAGTTTTATTTGAATGTACTTAACTAGCCTATATAAAGGCTTCTTAATTGTTTGTTTATTAAGGATACAATTGTTTTCATTAATAAAGTTTTTAATTCAAGGAGTTTGTTTCTTAATTTTTCGTTTTATCTTTCACTTTGCTTTAATTTATCTTTTCGCTATTTAGTTATTATTTTGAATTTTGAATTTTTGTTTTAAATTTTTTCTTATTTCCTTTGTTATTTTTAAATTTATTTAGTTTCTTCCTTTGAGGTCATATCTAAATCTTTTCTTTTTGAGTCAAACAACTTGAATTTGATACTTCTTTTACTTTTGAAATTATATTGTTGGGAGGGGTAATTACGAGCCCTAAACATACACCATAAAACGAATATAAAAAGTACAAAAAAAAGCATATACTAAAATTGTATATTGTTATTGTAAAAATTATAATGTTGAAAATGATAATGAATCGTAAAGAAAGAGAGAAAAATAGAACACACAAAATTTTATGTGAAAACTTTTTGGTGAAAAAAATCACAGGTAGAATAGAAGAAAATTCATTATATCGAATTCGAATGAATACAAGAGGAGAGACGAATACGTCTATTTATAAGTTTAAATATATTATTATAATCAAATAAAGAAAGTAAACTTCTATACGGGCCTTCGACCCTTGACTTTTATCCTCATAGATCCCCAAATATTACTACTTATATCTATTTATGGGTATAATTCTAGATATTATGTCAAAAAATAGATATTATCAAAACTTATAATTAAATTATTAGAAAAAGAAACCTAATATATACATTTTTATTTAAAAATCTGGTTAGCCCTAGAGAGAGAATATGGGAAGGACCAATAAATGAAACAAAAATAATCCTTGATATTTTTTGGTTCCAACTTTCTAGAAATTACATCCTAATCCTTTTCGAACCGTTTTATCTTGGACCGTTCGGCATGAAATAAATAAAAACCATCTAACTTTAAACAGCCATTGCTGCCTTCGTCAAAATCTCCCTACTGCTGCACATTGATTTGCTTTTCATTTTCTTTGTGCTTAAACCATTCATAAACCGCAAACGTTGTTCTGAATCAACGTAGGTAAAGAAAAAAACCCTTTTAATTTCTATTTTGCAGGTAAAAATAACGTTCTTTACGTTCTGGGTTTCGTTTTAAAAATGGTTGATTTCTTTGGTTCCAAGTTATATTGTGAAAGCCTATCGATTTTGTTTATTTTTTGTAACTGTAATTTATTTCCCAGTTTGCTTTTTTTTTTCCCTTCCTTGATGTGCTTTTGTTTGTTTGAAACTTTGGATGGCTTTGTTCTGCTCTTTGTTCAGTTTGTAAATATGCTTGTTTCGTTCATCAATGTTCATCGTGATGATTATATATGTGAGTTTAATCCGATTGGATTGTGATTTACGAAGCAAACTTTGTTTCGTTGTTCTGTAATTCGTTGTTCATTTTAATTGTTATTGGTGAAAAGTTAGTAAATTTAGTTTTCTTTTATTCTTCCCTGGTATATCTCGTAATTGTTTGGGTTCTTATTTTGTGACCCTTTACATGTTTATATGCTTGAATGGAGTTGAATGAGCCTAGTTCTTCTTCAATTCTTTGTCTTTGAGATGTCAATTGAGTGTAGTTTGTGGATTTATCAGTAAATCTAATTAGGATTTTTCATGAGAGCAGAAGAAAAAGAATATAAGAGAGTAAACTTAGATTCAATCGAACATTCGAAGCCTCATTATTTGATGGAAACTGGAGGGAATTCGTTACCTTCGGGGCCTGATGGGGTGAAGAGGAAGGTGCTCTATTTCTATGACCCTGAGGTGGGGAACTACTATTATGGACAAGGTCATCCTATGAAGCCTCACAGGATTCGAATGACTCATGCCCTTTTAGCACACTATGGGCTGCTTCAGCATATGCAAGTTCACAAGCCTGTCCCTGCCAGGGATCGGGATCTTTGCCGCTTCCATGCTGATGATTATGTGAACTTTCTCCACAATGTAACCCCTGAAACACAACAGGATCAGCTCAGGCAGCTCAAGCGCTTTAATGTTGGTGAGGATTGTCCTGTCTTCGATGGCCTTTTCTCTTTCTGTCAAACATATGCAGGTGGGTCTATTGGTGGTGCTGTTAAACTAAACCATGGTTTCTGTGACATTGCCATTAATTGGGCTGGTGGCTTGCATCATGCAAAGAAGTGCGAGGCTTCAGGGTTTTGCTATGTCAATGATATTGTCCTTGCAATTCTGGAACTTCTTAAGCAGCATCAGGTACGTATTCAGTACCGTAATTCCTTATTATCTATCTAGCTTTTCTTCACTGATTTAGGCTTTTTCTTTTGGTACATGAGTGAACTCTTCATGCGTGAAAACAATCCGCTTGTACCAATCTTATCCAGGCCAATGTGATATGTGTTGCCTTTTTTGCAATTTGTCTTGCAATATTGTATGTCTTGCAATATTGTATTAATTGCAACTTAGATTTGCTGTTGATAACTGGCAACCATTGAAGAGGGATGCTATAGTAGGCACAGAATAATAAATATAAATGCTTAATTATTCATTTCTTGCATTTCCTCCTAGGGTTTACAGATTTATGTTTTTGCACTAGTAACAATTTTATGTCAAATTGTCTGTCATTGATAATGCTTTTCCTTTCTCTTTGTTACAGCGTGTTCTATACGTTGATATTGATATCCACCATGGGGATGGTGTGGAGGAAGCATTCTATACAACTGACAGGGTCATGACCGTTTCATTTCATAAATTTGGGGATTATTTTCCTGGTACAGGTGATATACGTGATATTGGATATTCCAAAGGGAAATACTATTCCCTCAACGTTCCTTTGGATGATGGAATTGATGATGAGAGTTATCATTACTTGTTTAAGCCAATTATCAGTAAAGTTATGGAAGTTTTTAGGCCTGGGGCTGTGGTCCTTCAATGTGGTGCTGACTCGCTTTCTGGAGATCGGTTGGGGTGTTTCAATCTTTCAATCAAGGGCCATGCAGAGTGCGTTAAATTTATGAGATCATTCAACGTTCCATTGTTGCTTCTAGGCGGTGGTGGCTATACCATTCGGAATGTTGCTCGCTGTTGGTGCTATGAGGTAGCTGACCTATCACATTTTCAAGTGATTAGTATATACTAATCGGTTTAAAGGATTGGTCTGCTGATTTTTATCAAATATTAATACACAGTAAAGGTGACCTTTAGGTCAACAATCAACATGTCTCTCCCCCTCCCCTTACCCTTTACTTTCTTCCCTTCTCCATGCTGTTTAAGTTCAAAGATGTCCAAATCATAGTGCTTAATTGTTTTTATTCTTCTTAATCCCTGTTTTAAAAAAGAAAACCTTTATAGTTTTCGGATTTTGAAATGATAAGGGGTAATTATTTCTTTGGAAGGTATAAGACACCAGTGTTAAATTTATTGTATGCCAACCGTCCTTTCTGCTTCTCAAGTCATATACACATTTCTAAAGAACTTTATTGTATATTTCATGACACGGTACTTAAATTGGTTCATTTTTTCTCCTTTGACCATATTATGCTTTTTGAAACACGGAAGAACTATTTGTAATTTGTTTGTGATGGACTACTTTATTTATATCAATGTCAATGTGAGCAGACAGGAGTTGCACTTGGAGTTGAAGTTGACGACAAGATGCCTCAACACGAGTATTACGAGTATTTTGGTCCTGATTATACTCTTCACGTTTCCCCTAGTAACATGGAAAACAAGAATTCACGCCAGTTACTCCTAGAAATACGCAATAAACTACTTGACAATCTCTCAAAGCTTGAGCATGCACCAAGTGTCCAGTTTCAAGAACGACAACCTGACACCGAGCTTACTGAGGTGTGTTCTGCCGCTACTTCTTGAATTTTGCCCTACCTTTTGTTTGCATCCAGTATCTACCCCGGAAATTTACAACATTTTCCGTTCAAGCTTTCATTTTTGTTTTTTTTTTTTTCCATAATTGCATGTGCTTTTATGTGTCCATGGTTGGCATTGCACATTTTACTCGGTAAATCTTTTTTTCCCTTTTGGTTCCTTGATTGTTAAATAATAAATATCTATTACGGATTAATCTTATCCTAAAGATAGATAAGAGGAAAAATTATGTGCTATACTTATTTTTGGAGCAGAAATCATATTCTCCCCGTGTAATGCAACTGGTGGTAGTTTGCATTGATACATTTCTTGCATTTACCCGAAGCTACATATTAGTCTCGTATCAACTTTGTTCTTATACTTGTTTACTTTTTGAATCATAATATAATATTCAGGCTGATGAAGATCAGGATGATGGAGATGAGAGATGGAACTCTGATTCGGACATGGATATTGATGAGGACCGGTATTTATCTTTCCTTTCTTTTTTCTCTCCATGTTTTGCACCCCTTACTGGTTCTGATTATGTTCTATTTTCGTCTTTGCGGTTCACTCATCACAATTATTCAGTAAGCTCATCATTCCAAGTAGAGTAAAGAGAGAAGTGATCGAACCAGAGACGAAAGATCCAGTATGCTCTATGGTATGATATTGGCTATCTTTTTTTATTGTGTGATTTAGGGCATTTATGACGTGATTCATTTATTTTGCGAAAAAAAATATTTATTATTGCTTATATTCTCTTAGGAGGTTCAAATAGAAACTATTGAACAAACTAGAGGATTTGATACTGCAACCAATGAAACTGTAAGTACAAATACGAACTTTCTAAAAACATAATAGCACCAGGATGAAAACAGTCTTTTTACCTTGTATCCTATGTAGTATCCGCCTGTAACACCCATATATCATATGAAAAAACTTAGAAAAGAATATTGATTGTACCTATATCACACACATACTCATACTTGAGGCATACCCGAGTCCGAGTCTGAGTCCAAGCACGTCATATATAGCACAACCACATTCAGAAACCGATATTACAGCTTTGAAAAGTTGTCTTGGTTCTGTGTTTTTTGCAGGGTGTAGATGTCAGTCCAATGCCTATTGATGTACCAACTGTGAAAGTTGAGTGAGAAAACTATCCAAAGTCCTAAGCAAAAATCATCTCTGCATTTGCATTTTATCAAACATTATAAGATATTATGTTAATGGATCAGTCCAATTTTATACAAGTCTATGAAAACCCAAAACGATTTTGATTTATATATATATATATATATTCTAAGCCTCTTTTAAGCTGTATCAAAAAGGTTTTAGATTAGTAGCAGCACTCTGTTGCTTTGGCTTACTTTTTTTTCTTTTCTATTTTTGTTGAAAGTACATATTTAAAGGCCCTCCTAGTGAACATAAAAAACAAAGAAAAGAAAATTGTAACATACTTGTGTTAGAAATATATCCTGAATTTGACAGTTTATGTATACTACCTTGTTGGTTTGCTATTTACTATTATGGTAAATGCAGGTTAAAGTACTATAGCGGATTTTAAATTATATCTCGGTTTTTATATTAAAAAGATGAACAATTTGATCTTTATACGTTAAAAGAGCAAAATAATTTTTTTGTTAATGGGCCTTCAACAATTCATTGGGAAAGTCACAGACATGAGTAAATAATTCAAATTTTATAAAGAAAATATAAATAAAATTATTTTTATAAAATTCAAGAAATAATTATAAAATAATAGAAATTCATTTTTAAATAATCATATTAATTTTACTATCATCTTAATTTTTCATATTAAAATTTACATTTTAGTAGGTAAGCGTATCATAAAGGTTCTTGTATTAGATTACATTTTGTCCTTTTATTAAAAAATGAGTAAAATAATTTTTATACATTAGATCAAAGAATAAGTCGATTCTTTTTGTTAAAAATTTTATATATTTTATAGTTTAAAAATAGTTAATGTATGTTAACATAAAATACACGTGACATAATAGGTGTTACTATTTAGCTATTTTATCAACTGCACCGATTTTAAGGGTAAAAATAAATGAAATTTTTAAAAAATGATCAATTTGCTCTTTGATATAATATATGGAGACTAATTTATTTATTTTTAATAAAAAATAAAATACAATTTAACACTTAGTATAAATATCTCTCTTGACATTTTTACCAATTTTAGTATGATATTCTTTTCTTTTTTTTTTCCTTTTTTTTGTCAATAAGTTGTACGTTGAGAATAAAAAACTTATGTTCATAATATTGAATACATTAAACATGGTGCAAATACAATGGCCAAAAAGAAATTGGGTTCAAATAGTTTTGGGTGTCGGCATTTTCCAGAGGCAAAATAGGTCTGAGCTCAACAACACGACTTAAAAAAAAAATTTGAATTTAGTAATAAAAATAATTAAACAATTAAATATTTTTATAAAAGCTTTAATTATTAGTAAATTGTCGAGTAAAGTTTTTAAATTCTACAAATAGGATTAGGAATTGATAAGTGTTTTATAGGAGTATATTAAAGTATTAAAAAATAAATATTTAAAAAAGACACATGTAAATTTTTAAGAATATTTTTCAAATAAAAAAATATATATTACTAGTGTACCAAATACTTACCCAAATGAAATGATTTTTAGGAAAATGAAATTACCACTGTTACACAAACACCAAAAGCTCTGTGATATTAGTAAATAATTTTGATGTTCTTTTCTTTAATTACTTCGGGTTGTATTTAGCTTCTAATTTTTGGAATATAAAATTATATTTAATAATTTAATTATTAATTCAGATGATTTACATCTAAGATATATTTATATATCATCAACAAACATATTTTGTTTCAACTATTAATGAAACTATTAGAGAAATTATAAAAACTAAAGGCTGTATTTAGAGGTGTTTATGGATGGGGTTAATTTAAGTATGATATTGATATACTTTATATTTGTCTAAGTCCAGCTTGATATGGGCTTAAATTTTATCTAAATTTGTCTATACTTACAAAAGACTAATCTAAGCCCATTTTAGGCCCACCTATATATTTTAAATTTTTTAAAAATATTTATATTTTATTTTTTAATATTTAATAATTTTTATTTAATGAAATTTTTTATATTCATCTTAACGTTATTTTAATGTTTACATTAGAATTGTATTATATATTTAGTATATGTTTATTCTTATAAATTACATAATATATAAAAATAACATAATATAAAGTATTGTAAACTTAAAAATAGGTTGGGTTCGAGCTTTGAATGTTCAACCCCAAGTCCAACTCATATTTTAAACGGGCTTATTTTTTACTTAAGCCAATTTTTCAGGCATAATATTTTTATCCAAACCATTTTATATTTTTAAGCGAGCCTTAGAACCTGGGCGGTTAGCCCAACCCATGGACAACCTACATTAGAGTTTAAACTTTTATGTTATCAAAAGGAAAAAATTAGAGTTTGTTAGTTCGAACAAATAAATTTTTATAGTTAAAAATTTTAAATTTAAATTTTTGTACTTAAAACATATCATTTATGTCAGGAAATATGAATACATGAAAGTTTGATGTATTTTAGAATTTTTATACTTAAAACGTATAATTATATTGAATGTAAAACAAACCCGAAATTAAACTTAAGATAACCTGAATTCAGAAAAGCTCGAACTTGAAAAAAATTCAAACCTAAAAAAACCTAAACATAAAGAATCTTGAACCCAAAAAAACTCAAACTCGAAATAACCTGATCCTAACTCACTCTTACTCCCCCGATTGCCACCTCTACTCTTTATAGAGCTTTAAAAAGAGAGGATATAAGAGTTGTTGTTGTTGTTGCTTTTTTTTTTTTCATTTTAATTTTTTAACTTTTACAATTCTTTATAATTTTGAAATTTTTTATTCTAGTAATTTTATAATTTTTAATTAATTAATTATTTTCTAATATGGCATATAAGAAAAATATTGCCATGCCGACAATGAAAAATTGAGGGTTAGTTTAGTTAATCTACAAATAAAAGAGTAAGGACCAAATTGAATAAAAATTTAAATAATAAGAATTAAATTTATTATTATTACTTATCTATATAAATCCAAAGCAAACCTTTAAAGGCAGTTTTAATAGAACTATTTTAATGTTTTATTTAATGTATAATGATTAATTTTACATTTCCCAACAAATAAACCATAAGATGATACAAAGATTGCTAAATGGTTTATCATCATCCGTGATATAGACATGTTGTAGAAGGAATTTAAAAGGCATGGTATTTGAGCAAATGCTAAAATGCTTTTCTAGAAGGATGGAATCATTGTGGTGTTTATTTATTTTTGGAAAGTTGACAAAACCCTAATCAATATATGCATACAATTAGTTAATAAAAATAGTTAAAATTAAGTTATTAACTGTCGGTAATAATAATTAATCTCGTCATTAGGGATGAATGTTTAATCAAATTGAATCGAGTGAAAAAATTTCGAGTTAATTGAGTTGATGAATTTTATTTTATCATCTTAAAATCTATTTGATTTTTTATCTTGTTACAAAGATAACTAATTCTATGTTAGAGCATATAAATTTGAAACTATATATATTTAAAATAAATTTCAAGCGAATAAGTAAAAAAGAAGAAGAAAAAATATTTTAGTATGATAAACTTGAATCATAAATTAACTTATTTAAGTATCCAAAATTATTATTTTAGAAAAAAATTAAAATTGAAATTTCTTTATATATTCTTTAGATTAATTTTTTAAAAGATAAATTTTGGAATTTTAAAATAATTTTGATTTTTAAAAATTTTGGTTGAGGAAATAAATTTACTAATTTTCAAAATTAATAAGAACCGAAGAGATATTTACACAAACCTGTTACTTATATTATTTAAGTTATTTAAATTATTAAATTAAGCTCAAACTCAAAATTAAAATTACTTATTCAAATAAAATAAAAAATCGAATAATTCTATTCGATTAATTTGATTTTTATTCGGTTTTCTTTGAACTGGCCATCATTGGGTACAAGTAAATAACTGATGCTTACACTCATTTAAAGATCACGTGATCCATACAGATGCGGTGAAAAAAAGAAAAAGAATGGCTACTTCATTACAGTTTTATCACGTAATACGAGTTTTGTCACCCCACGATACTGACGTCATCAAAAAACCTTTAATTATGCACTTTAATTACTTTTTTTTCCCGCTTATCTTACCATTTTTATTAACAGTTTATAATTTAATTTAATTTAGAATTAAATATAAACTAATAAATCATCACACAAGATAACAATTTCTTTTCTTTTTTTTCAATCAGAAAATATCTTATCCTGGAATGACTTTACTACAATGAAATATTAAAAAAAAAAAGGTAGGAAAAAAATTAGTAAACTTTTAAAATTTGTACAGCCAATTCCAAGTGCTTAAAACATTAAACAAATCAATATTTAAAAAAGAAACAAAAAAATGAAGAACATACAAATCTAAGGCTGAGATTTGCCAAGCTCAACGTCCTTGAGCGGAGAACCGTCCGATTGCTGCTGTTGTTTTAACAATTCAACATTTTCTTCAGAAGCTTCCTTGGGGAGTGGTGAAACCTTGGATTCCGTTTGTTTATCAGCTTCAACAGCCCAACTGTAGACTACCATGCCGAGGATGGCAATCGCCATCCCGAGTATATTTTTCAGTGTCAGCTCCGAATCAAAGAGTAGCCATCCCAATATCAATACACAAACCGTTTTCATGTGGCCTAGGACTTGGAAAGATGTGGCGGAGAATCGTCCGATGCAAAGATACTGACTTATATTGCAAAATACCGCTAACGAGCACGATAGTAGTATGAAAAACTGCACATTGTACCCAACCATCAGTATTTTTCCTCACAAGTCTTTAGTACCATAAAGTGTTTCTGCATATATATATGTGTGTGTTTGTGCAAAAATGGCTTTGCAGTGCTTTGGTGAGACGAGGTACTTACAAATGCAGCTGAGGAGAACTTGTAACTTGCTAGTAATTTGCCAGTGAGGTAGTAATCAACAAAGGGACCGAACAACAAAAGAGACAGAGCTTGGATTGGAGCTGTTTGACTGAGCAATTCAAATGAGCCTATCGAGTACTTCTTTTGTAGGGAGCCAATTGACTGTTCCAACAAAAGCATGGTTGATAAATGGCTAGAAAGGATCTGAAACTGGTTATTAAATATATCTAAATTGATAAAACCTTAAAGGGTACGAATCAAATTAACTAAATGCTTGATAAATATAATCCAATTCTCTGTAAGTTGCTACTTATTGTTCAAGCCATAGCCTACAGGTCTCTAACATAATCACTCAACTGCCAATTGAATGTTAGCTCAAATGGCATGCATGCTAGCCAGACCCTTGGAGGTTGTAGATTGGAATGAACTTAAGCATCTAATGTTCTTCTCATATGAGTTACATAGAAGGGTCTAGAATCTAGATCGCTACAGCTGCAGCAGGAAACAGACATGATGGCATAAGAGCAGTTGACGCATGCTATCGATGTTTTAAATAACCAAACTAAAATGAAAAACAAGGTTTCCAAATATCTGCATTTATTAGACATAAATTGTAATGATGATTTGAAGGCTTATGCATCGTAAGGTGACTGAAGGAACAAACTAAAAAAGCTCTCAAGCCGAAAAAAAAAAAATTGGAGAATTGAGGAATGCTTACAATTTGCTGTAAGGAGGTAGACAGGACAGCGACACAGGCACAAATAAATCCTTGAGCATTAACTTTTACATCAGTGACTGTACAAACACCAACACCAACCACCACGACAAGGACAGAAATCTTGACTTTGTCCGAATAGTGTTTGCTGTGTAGTATCCATTCCATCACACAAACAACTGGAATCATACTTAGCTTTGAAATCTGTATCATAGTGATAAACATTAGGATTAGCTTCGAAACCTATATCGCAATGACAATGACAATGACAGGCCAGAATATATGAAATCTATATCGAAATGCATTTCATTTACCTGATAAAATCCAACTGAATTCAGCATAAGGCTCAAGTTCATCCCGGTGATTGAAGTATTGGCAACGACTGAGAACCAAAGAAGCTCCCATAAAGGAACTTTTTTTCTTGTTGAGTTACCCGTGGCATTTGATACCAAACCGATTAAGGCAGTCATAGAAAAGTGGAATCCAGTTAATGTAGTCGCTGTAAATGCAAGAAATATTTTCAGATTTAAACCAGTCCAGATTGCCAAATATAAAAAAAGAAAACAAATGGAACTCCCGGATATTTTTGGTAAATTTGGGTGAAGCATATCAATTAATTTCAATGTGAGAGATCAAATTTGAACTTTGAGGTAGAATACAAAGAGATAACTTTCAAGTTCTCATCACCCATCAAACTTTCAAACCATTTTAAGGGATCAAACTAAAGAAGATTAAAAAAGCAGAAACATGGACTTGATTCTCCGTGAATTACTTAAAAAACATATTGATCTGGAATTTAAACATGTAAGATTGTAAGATCTGGATGCACAATCGTGATGAAAGGAGATGGAGTAGGTTAACAATAAGCAACCCACTAGTTCCTACATACTAAGGCAGCAAAGTATGGGAAGATCTGCATTTACAGTCCTATAATCCATGGCCGAAGTTAAAACAAACCAACGCTAGAAAACAAAAGAAAAAAAAGATCAATGGAGCCAATCTGAAGTAATTAAATTTCAAGAACCTTGAAATGCAAGCAAAATTGAACTTCAGCTACTTTTTTTTTCTTTCCAGTAAACAACAAATCCATTTTTACCCAGAATCAAAAATTGAGAAATTCCAAGGGATCTGCCAGAGATTTAAAACAACAAGAAAAAGAAAACTCCGAAAGCAGTGAATGGTGAGAAGAAGGGGGGAAATTGAGGCTGAGAAAGTAGAAAAGATTCCAGATCTGAGACGAACAAAGGCAAAATGTTAAGGATATAACAACAATTGGGTTGAAAAGTAAAGGAAGTTGAAGAAGAAGAAGCGGAACTGACCAAAGACGAAGGCATAACCGGCAGGGGACATGAGCTGCTTGTTGGCCATAATAAGGCCAACGGAACTGACAACGTTCATAGCCCAAGCTCCCACATCGGATACGGCTGATGATTGTTTCTTCAGTGAATCCATTTTCTGAGTTCAAAAACTGAAGCTTGGCGCTCGGATGGATTCCAAGAACAGATCTCAAAACACCACCGAGCACTCTCTCACTCCTCCGGCACAACACCGATCCCAAACTGATATATAAATAAAGTCCTACACTCTATATATATTATTTACAAATCTAAAACTTCAATTTATTTGTATATTTACACAAAATAGTAACTTAATTAAACCGGTGAAAAAAGGTTAAAGTGTATCCAAAAATTCAAATTGGAATAAGCACAAAATTTTGAAAAAGGTGTAATGCTAGATTTAGCCCTTAATGTTTATATATTTTATTAATTTTATCTTTATTTTTCTAACTTAAATTTGACCTCAACCTCATAAATGAGTCAATTTTAACTATTAATCTTTCAAAGAGAGTTGACTATTATTTTTAAAATAAAAATATCAACTAAAACATTGTATTTTTAAATATTATATTTTTAAAATTTTTACGAGCTTTTTATTTTTTTAAAATTTCTTTTAGTTTTTAAATTATTTATTAACGTAACATATAAAATTACCACGCATATTGTCACGTCAATATTGTTAAAATTTAATACTTTAGTTACTACTTTCATTTTTATAAAAAATTTTGAATCTTTGTAAAAGATTAATAATGAAATTTAGTGAAAAGTTAAATTATAAAATATATAAATAACGATGGTTAAATTTATTGTTATACTTTTACAAAATTAAATATATATATATAATTTTTAATTTACTAATATTTTAGTTTTTGAAATGGAAAATATATAAAATGGAGAGAAAAAGGAAATTTCAACGATTTACGTTAAGAAGACAAAATGTTTTTATTAAAGGTGAGATAACGACAATAACGGCACCGTTCATGAAATTCATGAGGGTAAGGTAATGCTATTGCAACATACGGCAAAACAAATTAAAATAATTAAATTATGGTTAAACTATAAAAATAGTTATTTTTGTTTGACTCAAATTACATTTTAGTCATTTATGTTTAAAATGTTATGATTTAGTCACTTATGTTATCGTTTTGTTATAAAGTGATTACTCTACCGCTAATCTTTATTATCTCCCTAACGACAGTTTTACGTGGCAGTCTAAATGGGTTTTAAATGCTAACTTGAATTTCTAGTTGCTGGGATGAAAATATATTTTTAATTAAATAAATTTAATCTGGATTGCCACATAGGACATCCAAGTTGGTATTTAAAACCTATTTGGATTGCCACGTAACACTGCTGTTAGAGAGATAATGGAGTTTAATGGTAGAGTGACTACTTCGTAATAAAACGATAACGTAAGTGGCTAAACAGAACATTTTAAATATAAATAACTAAAATATACAAACAAAATAACTATTAGTCTAATTTATCCTTAAATTATTTATTATTCTCTCTTTCTTTTTAGTTTCAATAATCATTAAGGAAAGAGAGGGGACCACAAACCGGTTCAAATCACCTTTCTTTATTAACAAAAGGTGTAGTTTTAGTGGTTAAATAATATATAAATAAATGAATTTTATAGTTTTTTACTTGTAATTTAATGTTGAATTAATTGGACGTATGGACGGAGAGTTTTGTGTGGCTGTGTACGAGATGTTAAGTGAAATAGTTATAGCTAGAATTTAATGTGATAACTTACTGATTAAAGGTGTTTATTATTTTAAATGTAATTTAAATTTGAATCATATTAATTGTATATATTATTTAAATTTTATCTGTTATTATAATTAAAAAAAAAAGGTTAAAAGCGCGTATGGTAAGGCATGGGGTGTGGTTTACACGTGCAAACATATATAAAGAATATTTAAGCGAGGCAAAGAGCACAATTTCCCATCCTAAACTTGATATGCACTTCATTGAAATGAAAAAGCCAGCTACCCAGTCAATGCCAATTTTTTAATGTGAATTGGTCTTTCTATAACTCCCGCTCTTTGTCCCTTTCTTTACCTTTTTATTTTACAGTAACCAGTAATAAGTCTTGGAATTAAATTCTTTTAAAATTTTAAATATATATAAAGAAAGACTAATGATTACGTTTAAAAATTTGTAAGGGTTGGAATAATAATTTCTCAAAATTAAGTGGGTTAAGGAAAGCTTATCATAAGTCAGGTCGAATTGGATTGAATTAGTATAAAAATTAAACTCATTTTTAGAATTGACTCGAAAAATAAATTTAAAATTTTATCTAAATTTAGTTGGATAAAATGATAAACTCAAGTCTGACCAATTCATATTAATTTTTAAATTATTTTTATAAAACAATAAATTTAAAAATATAATATATCAAATAGATTAAAAATATTAAAATAAATATTTCTTAACAAATTAAAAATACATATAATTTTTTATATTTAAATAACACTAATATTGTTATAACTTAACAAATAAATACATCTAAAATAATAGTAAAATAATAATTTTATAATAGCAAAATTGTAACAAATCAACAACATAATAGTAAAAAAAACGACAGTAAACAACAACAAAATTTTTATCAAATTTGAGTTGAGTCGGGTAAAAAAGATCTTGCCCGAGGGTGAACCTATTTTCCAAACAAGTCTTATTTTTTGTCTGTATATTTTTACCAAAAGTTCTCTACTTTTCAAACGAACCTTAAAATCAAACATATAACTCAACTTATGATGAAATCTACTTTACTGAAATAATATTTCTAACTCTATTTACAATTACATTGATTGATATTTAAAGAAAAGGTAAAATTCTTCAAATAATAATTTTTATTTATTTATAAAGTTGTAACTCGAGATTTTACTTTAAAATCTTATAAATTATTATTAAAGTAATCTTCTTCGAAATTTAAAAAGAAAATCCTTATAAAGTTGGACACGGCAAAAGCGAGGCAACTAAGAGAACCACAATTTCTATTTTTATGGTTTTTCTATTACCTGGCTTTCATCCCAAACACTCAACACTTACCTTTTAATTGTACAAATTCGTGGGCGCAGCCCAATCTAAGAGATACTATAACACCCAAGCACGTGGCTAGCTAGCCACACAACATGTCGGTCAGTCGGTGGCTTATTATAATTAAACACCCACTATTACATACATTAATGTAATTACCACAATTAACTCATGACTATTATTGTGTGTTAAATTTAGCCCAATACATTCCTTTTACATAATTATTATATCAACTACCTAAACCTTTCTCTTTTTTTTAACGATTAATTTATTAAATTTTAATTCAGTTTAATTAATTGACTAAAATTATAAATACTTGTGTTTTGTATTTTGATTAAATTTTAAAAATTACATAATAATTAAGAAAACGGTTGACATGTCAAATCTGTTGGATTAATTGAATATTAATCAGAATTATTTTGGATTTATTGTTAATACTAAGTTTTTAAACGAATTAGACATTTGGCAGAAACAAAGGTTACCGTTAACAATCTTTTCTTTAATCATTAAAAAGACTGCACAGCTGTAAATGGTGATAAATGGAAAAGTGAGACCGGTGGTCCACATGAAACATTCCCACATATAAACTATTTTAGAAAATCAATTATAACACTAATATTTAGAGAGGAAAAAAAAATGCTATGTAGCAACCAGACAGCATGGACAACTAGTCGAGCTGTGACTGTGTGATCATAACCCGCATACGAAATGAAAGCAAATTTGTTTTTGTCTAATGGTCTATCACATGCTAGGACCCAAACAATACACATGGCTGTTGCCGACACTCCAACTCACAGGAAAGCATCCTTCTCCAGTAACTTAAGCACTTCATGCTGGTTGTTGAGCTTGGCTACATCTATGGCAGTCTTTCCATCCATGTTTTGGAGTGTGCTGCAGCAATGAAACAAGAAATTACTTTCATTGAAAGGCAAAAATACCCTATAAGAGTCAGCATCGATGGTTAGCCAACAAGTTGTTTACTTACACAGCAGCACCGTTCTCAAGTAAAAGGGCCACACAGTCTTTCCTTCCATAACCAGCTGCATAATGAAGTGCAGTATTCTTATTCTTGTCCAAAGCATCCACTTTTGCTCCAGCTTCAATAAGGACTTGGGCACATTTCACCTGAAATTATATCAAAAACATGATACTCCTATTGTTTAATAAAGGGATTATTGTTACACAAAAAGCGAAATCGATATGCCCAGTAGATGGTCATTAGTAAACGCTGAACCAAGAAGCAAGCGTATACCTTAGTAGCTATGGCATATTCCATTATACGCTAATTCCTGATATTGATGTTTAATAACAATATTATAAACTTTTTTTTCCACCACATGGATCCCAAGATGGGATGCTATAGGCAAAAGAATATGCTTTAAGGATCCAAGCCCTACTATTTCCAACTGCTTTCAACATTCTATAAGTAGGCCATCCAAGATCTGTTTCAACTTTCAATATTTGTCCATCCCAAAACTTGCCTTCAACGAGGCAATTAAGACAAGGTCCTTAGTGCATAGAGGACTGAGGTTATTATTTATGAATTATGATATAACAAGACAATAATAAGCGTTAGAGACGCATGCTTTTAGGTAATTAGTGATTAAATCTAATCCAACTTTCCAATTCTTGGGTAATGCAACAGTAGAGAGAGCAGGGGAGGAAAAGAGAGATGCAGTTATAAAATGATTATACCTCGCCATATCCACATGCAAAATGCAATGCTGTTCTTCCCTCTGAATCTTCTTCATCCTTGTCTGCACCAGAGGCTAGTGCAGCTTTCAGACCCTAAATCATGAATAGAATCAAACTTTTTAGATTATCAGTCAAAGGGCAAGAACAAACATACAAACAATTCATTTTTGCCATACCTCAACATCACCAACACTAGCACAATTGTGTACAATCGATTCATCCTCATTTCCTACTTCATCACCTTCATCTGCTGCAGAGTTGTCGGCAGAAGTGGCTGCATCCCCTGAAACTGCAAGACCCATTGCTTCACCCAACTTCTTCAGAACATCTTTATCATTCCAGTACCTAAATAAGAAAACTTTTAGTGAACAAATTGTTTAAGACACGCATCCTACACTCATTCTAATGATGAAAATGTTATGCTCATAAGCTAATAAAATTATGAGGCTACTAATCACCCACTTCATCATTGCTGCAGGACCACCAGTCTCTATTTCATCTAGAATATGCTTCAGTGATGGATCTTCTTTGATAAGTGCCATCCTTTGCTCAATCTGGTCTTTGTGTTGAGGATTAGTGAAACTGTCAAGCATGCTAGACATAGCTGGATCCTAAAGAAAGACAAAACAAAAGCTTCGTCTTTCAATGTGATTTCATGTAATCTAATACAAGGGCAAAACACTAAAAGAACTGTGAATCCGCTTAAAGTTGCAACCAAACCCGCACCTGCATTAGTGCATTACCAAGGCGCTCAGCCATGGTCATAAACTGGGGGTTCTGCATAACCTGTTGCATAGTTGAATAGTACTGCTGTGGATCAAACTGCGGCATACTATCTTCAGTTGCTGCCCCTTGAAATGTCTTAGTGAGCTGTTCTGCCATTTGGGTGAATGAAGGATCTTTAGCTATCTGCTCAGCTAGTTCCTTGATGCTTGGATCCTAACAAAGTAACAAACCAAGATAATTAACATGCATAAGCCATAAAATTAAAATGTGTTGAGGTTGAGACTTAAAGAAAAGTTATTAGGGAACCAAATTGGAATGTATATGATATATTACACAAACACACACACAAACACACATATGCATGAGATTAATATCAACCCGAATCAATCACAAGAATAACAAACTTCAGAACCTGCCTAGACCCAAATTGACCAAACAGTAAAAAACTGAATCCAAAGAAATCTGAGCCTTGAACAAACCAAAGCCCGAACTAACATAATCCAAACCTGCATTAATCTAAATTCAATGCAAAAAGTTAAATTAATGGCATTTTGATAAAAAATTAATAATCAATTTGTTTGAATCCAAACCAGACAAACTAAAGGAACCTAAGCCCGAAATTACTCAAAGCCAGATGGCCCAACTTAAACCTGCCTGTTTGCCACCTCTTCCTTACACTCCATTCTAGATATATTGCATTCAGCCCATAAAACCAACAAAACTTGATCTGAACCAACATTAATACTAACTTAATACTATAAAATAGTAATTACCAACTTTTTCATTAAAATTTAATTGTGAATTTTATTCTCATCTTAATCTGCCCCAAAATTACATGAAACTAAAACAACCAAAACTCAAAATTACCCAAAATGACTTGAACATGTGATGGTGCAATTGTGTTGAGGCCGATAAAGGAAGATCCAACAAAGTTTAACATCCCTTGTACAAGTGAAATTATAGATTAATTCAAAAGATTTATGGAAGTTCCTAAATTTATCAGTGGACACTGTTCTATTCTTCCAGCTGCCAGCCTTAATACACTACAGAGATGCTGGACTGGACTACTACTGCAGTATTTCCACGGCCATAAACTGTAAGATGAGCTATGATAATCAAAAGGCAATCAAATGAAAGCCTATTGGATTAATTCATTCAAATAAACAGTTCATAATAATGCAAATAAGAATTGAAATAAAAACAGAGAGAAGCTTACATTAAGAAGGCCACTCATGGCTGAGAAATCAAAAGGATTGGGTGGCACAAACCCAGGCATAGTGGTAGGGGAAGCTCCAGCCTGTGCTGGTTGAGACGCCCCAGTGGAAGAAGTTTTGTTCTCGGCGGTGGATGTTTCTGGGTTAGAACTTTTGCTCTCCGTTGTCAAAGTCGATTTCTCGTCTAACAAAGACAAAAAAGAAATATAAAGTTCTAACTCTTAAATGAAGTCATACAGAAATCCAGAAATTGAACTCCAACAAAACGAAATTAAGCAATCCTTAATTCAGTTACAAGACCTAAGCATAGTACTCAACAGGAATAACACAATTAAAAAGGCAGCGTTGACAATAACGAGGAAAGGCAGGTAGCTATTTCATATTTGATTTGATAACTCAATAAATTCAAGACCTAAACTAAGTACTAAAAAAGAAACAAAAAAAAATGCAATCAGAAGGCAGTATTGACGATAACGATGAGAGTAGCGACTATTTTAGTTTTAACTCAAAAGCCCAATCAATAAAAAACCCAAATTAGTACTGAATCTCAGAACAGATTCCAAGCCAAATCATCACCATCATAATAGTAATAATTAAGCTCACCGGAAGAAGTGGATTCCTTCTGCAAATTGGAAGCCATAGGGAAATAGCTGAATTAGCACCAAACCAAAAAAAAGAAAGTGTTAGAAATTAGTATTTACAAAAAAAAAAAAAAGAAAAAAATTAGTAAAATTAGATTGAAAACCTTGATTGGAGGGTGGAATCCTTAAAACCCAGTGAGGCGAGCAAAGGAGCAAAGAAGGGTTGCTTTGGATGCTGGGTTGGATAATTAATAGAGCGAGTGAAATAGCAGTAGTAGTAACAGTACGAATATGAATGGGGAAAAAGGGATAATAATGGCTACAAATGGAAACTAGAGATTGTGTTATGGATGAGTTAGTGGGCCATCTCAATCCTCATCTCATCTCATCTCATCTTCTGCTGTTGCTGGAGGAGTCGCTACGAGACTCTGGGCGTGACGTTTTTCATTTTATTTATTTATTTATAAGTTGATCGTCCAATTTTCAAGAGGTTTTCGTTTTGGTCATAAAAAAAAATTCTTTTAATTTGGTCACTGTGGCTAAAGAAAATTTTCATTTAGCATCCCTAACGATATGTTTAAGATGTGCGTCCTAATTCGATCTATTCTCGACAAACCTCGAGCCAATAGTATTCTTTCTTCTTACGTAAATCAATTATATCAAGCGTAACAGGATTATTTGGCTCTCCTAAAATATCCTGAAGCAACTTAAATTATCATAAAACTCGATCAAGTTAATGCCACTTATAGATATAAAAGCATGTAAGTATCGTGCACGCGCTCCACACATTTGCATGCTTGTGTGTGCCTTTGCGATGATACAATAGTAATAGCATCATACCAATATGACATCTACACAGATTGTCAACAATTCAAAATATTTAAGTTAAATTCGTTTATGATAGTAATTATATTAACTAAATACAAATTTACTGACAAATTACCCATCCATATTCATATTGATTGGTTTACGATAGAATCCAAATAAGATCCCTCATATAATCGGTATGATCCACACTTTTTATAAATGAAATTTTATTTTAAAATATAAAAATAAAACTTAAAAATTCAGTTATACTACATATTTAGTTGTTATAATAAAATATTGTTTCGATTTTATAGCTGAATTACCTGCTTGATTTATGTTAGTTGCATTTAAAGATTTATATTTTATTGTCATCACAATAAATTCATTTTAAAATTTAAAAGTTCCACTTAAATTTAGGGTTTAAGATTTGGTATAATTATTTGAAGTTGAGTAAAAAATTAGAGTTTTGTGTAAAAGTTAAGGAGAGAGAGTGAAAAGTGGGAAAAAAAATTTGGATGTACTTAGTAGAAAAGAAAATGATAAGAAAGAAAATAAAAAATGATTATTTTCTATCTTAAAACATAAAAATAATTCTGTTTAAATTGAAATAATGAGAGGTGAAAGAATGAGAGAGAAGTATATGATAATTCAAAATTATACATTTAAAAAAGAAATTCTAGAAAAATATAAAACAAATAAATAGCAATTTTAATATATATTTAACTTTTATTTATACTTTTTAGGTTGGGTTTTATTTATTTGGGCAATATTTTTTTTGAATTGTATTTTAATTAGATTTTATTGGTTTTGGTTAGTTTTGATGAGTTTGAGTTAATAAATTGGATTAAAAAATCAATTTTTTGATTGGTTCAATTAATACTTGTTCCTGTTTCAATGTCGATTCTGAACAACTTATTCAGAATCGGATTTAATGTTCCTGTTCAGATTAGTACACTCACCAATTCTCAGTTCGAATGGTTGATTCAATCCAGTTCTAATAACATTGATAATATTAGTTAAACTAGAAGGTCATTGAAGGTTTCCTTTTTCTTTTAATTTGGACTGCTTTGTTTTTCAAAGGTCAAATTCTCATGTTGGTAGTTATTGTATTATCTATAAGTTGTGAGCCGGGGCAAAATTAGAATATTTTTGTAGGGTCGAAATTAAATTGTAATTTTTACAATAGAAAAAAATATAATTTCACCATTTTAATAAATTATATCTTTATAATTGCTAAAGGATTAAATCAATTTTTATATTCTTAATGGGGCCAAATTGTAATTTTGTCTTTAATAATTTAAAATTTTTAAAATTTTAAAGGGACAATATGAAAAAAAATTCATTTTAGGGGGCCGAGGCCCCTACCAATTTCTAGTTTTACCACAGGTTACTGGTTTAGCTCATGTACTTTAATTTGATATTTTTTATTTTTGTATTTTTTAGAATTTTGAAATTTCAATCTTAAGTCAAATGATAACTGTCAAATTATGTTATTTTCAAAATTTATACTGCAAACGTATTATCATATCTAGTGTCATGTCGCTTGCTATTTTCACTTAATATTCAAAACTAAAAATAATCAAATTGGAGAGTATTGACTAAGTACACAACTTACCCCTAGTAAGAAAGTAATAGTAAAATTTGACCTAACAAATTTAAAAACTACTATTTGATTGAAGATTGAAACTTGAAAATTAAAAAAATAAAAGTAAAGGACTAAAATTGATAAAATTATAATATTACAGATAAATCCACAAATAACGTATAATAAAAGGACTAATGTCGCATTTGACCTTTTAAAATTTCCGTAACCGTAAAACGAAGTTGTTTTTCCTATTTTACCCACCTCTATGTGGTGGTTTTTACTATACAGCAAGCATCCACTCACTCGTCAGGAAAAAAAAAAAAACTCAACGGGAACATTGATGAGAGCCGCCATTTACAGACTTCACCGCTGAACTCATATCTGCCGTCAAGCTACCCTCGGCATTACTGCCTGATCATAGGTATTTCCTTTACTCTCCCTTCTCTTTCACTTTGCTATATCTCCTTTTTCTTTTCCCCTTCTTTTCCGGTGGTTTAATATCGTTGAAATCTTTGTTAAAATGGTTTTTTTTTTTCAAGTTTGGGTAGTTTTACTAGGGTTAGCGTTATCTGAAGATTTGGGTTGTTTGAGCAATTTGGGTAATGATAATATAACATGAATTCTGGGTTTGGAACTCCGGATAGTATATAGCTTGTTTGAATTTGCGTTTTTAAGACAATTTTCATGATTTCTGGTTTAACATAATTCCATTTCCTGTTTCTTTTGTTCTGTCTCTGGATTTGTCTGAATCTCTTGGATGATCAATCCTTAGCCTTAGGCTATGTCGTTGCCTCCACTTTTATTCAGGGTGCCATTTAGGCCTGTTCTCTTTCGAGCACGACCGCACTAGAGAGTATGATTGGGAAGAACCTCACTGTTTTAATGTCACTTGATCTTTTAAGTGATTATCGTAGCTTTTCCTTTCGCAAAATGAAGATAAATGCTAAACTATTCCGGTTTATTATTCCAGTACAATATTTTGTTGATATTTTTTTAGATGCGAAACTTTTTGAATATATATGTAGATATGACTGCATGAGCATGCTTTTGGGTATTTATACATTTGTACGTATGTATGTATGCTTTAAGTTGTTACACGATCTCATTGCCTTGCAGAATACTTTACAAATTGCTTTATGTTACTTGGTGAAATTTGAAGTTGGGATCAAGCATAGCTCTCAGGAAAAAACGCAATTAGTATTAGACTGTATTAACACCACTCATTCAAGTAATGGCTGCCTCTTTGACTCGCATTTCGTACTCATCTGCCTTCACTTTCTCAGCATCAAAAACCTCAGTTTTATCTCCTTCTCTATTTGCTTCCTCCATCAAAGTCCCCACCTTTTCCCCTTTGACTGTCAAACCCCTCTGTTCCACTTTCGCCCCACATGCAGCACATGCGATCAGTTTCACAAGACATGCCACCTCAACACCTGCTTCTGTTCTGGACACCTCAACGAAAACCTTCCATGGCCTTTGTTATGTGGTTGGGGATAATATCGACACTGATCAAATAATCCCTGCTGAATACCTTACATTGGTTCCCTCAAACCCGGCTGAGTATGAGAAATTGGGCTCATACGCTCTTATCGGCCTCCCTTCATCATATACTACTCGTTTTATTGAACCAAATGAGACTAAAACAAAATACTCGATCGTGATCGGTGGTGCTAACTTTGGCTGCGGGTCCTCTCGTGAGCATGCACCGGTTGCACTTGGGGCTGCAGGGGCAAAGGCGGTCGTGGCTGAATCTTATGCTAGGATATTTTTTAGGAATTCTGTTGCAACCGGGGAAGTTTATCCATTAGAATCAGAAGCAAGAATATGCGAGGAATGCAAGACTGGGGATGTGGTGACAATCGAGTTGGGGGAGAGTCGTTTGATCAACCATTCCACAGGGAAAGAGTATAAATTGAAGTCCATTGGGGATGCAGGGCCAGTCATTGAAGCTGGAGGAATCTTTGCGTATGCAAGAAAAACAGGAATGATTCCATCTCAGTCAAACTAAAATCCAGGTATGTCTTTGAGCCCTTGTATATACCATTTTGTTTTCCGAGGCATTCTATGATGTGAATTCAAAATACGGAAAAATACGTACTTGTTGCATGCATATAGAGCAAGTTCAGAAAATGGTACTATCGAATCTCAACCCAGGGTTTTATTATCTTGCTACTAGACCATGTTTTTAGTAGATTGTTTTACCATAGTCTATTGCCTCGAGTAAAGATAAGAAACAGAAATGTGACGTGATTAAAGTCATCGATTGGTTTATTATTATTGTTCTGGATGCTTATCATGAGTGCTTTGTGTGTCCTAATTGACCAGATTAGGCAGGTAGCCATCTGCTGAGACCTTACATAACACTCAAAACTTGCAATCTATATTACTCTGACTGGCACCTACGGATGCCTGACTCTTTTGCTTTCTGTAAACCTTTTGAATATCATTGCCACTTTGCATGTTAATTTGTTTACTCTTAATTTGTAGTGGAGGAGCATTTGGTTCCGGCTTCTTCGACTTTTGTCAACTTCGAGGCTCGTGATTAGGCACTCGGGATCAATTATCATCCTTTTCTTGTTTCTTCCTCTCTCTTGTATCGTTGGCCAGCTTTTTGTGTTATTATATGTATCTGTTCTAAGCTGAACATTTAGACTGTGGTTCACCCTAGCTTTATGTACTCATATTGGGGATAAATCTACAGGATTTTGGAACACATAAGTGTCCATTGATCTTTTGATAATTATTAAATGTTGTTAAATGTTACATATAAGAACACTGGGAACTAATCTAATGCCTTGAGATTGAATTAGAAGGCATAATCCAACCGGGTTTTCTCATCTTCTTTGGGGACTGACAGTGTCCTTGTCACCTAAAGGTTGACCCTCTGCTATCACAATTTCATAATAAATAAAAATATAAGTAGAAAATATAATTATGTTGTTTGTTAAAAGTAAAGATTGATTTTTAAAAATATTTATCTCTAATGTTAATATTATTAAAATAATTATGGTAATTTGAATATCTTATTTTTTTAAAAATTATTTCAATTTTAATGAAATAAAATCAATTTAATAGTTTCTACATTAAGTGATAAGTAGTTGCCTTACTACTTTTTAATTCAACATTTTTTGTTGAAAATTTTATATTATGCAAAAAATTAAAACAATTACCAACACACATTTAAAAGATTAAATGTTGAATTTTTTTCATTTTCATTTTCAATGGAATGAAATGATTTATCAAACACACCGTAATATTAATTAATTACCCTTATATTAGTTAAATGATAATTAAGATGCTTAGAATTCTTAAGTAATAACACTATTTTATATAAATAAAATTAGCACAATTTTTAAAGAAAAAATAAATTAATCCAATTTTTCCTCAAAATTTGTTACTAATAATTGTAATATAAATTATAATTATCACAAATTTTCCTATATTTTATGCTTAGAACTTTATTTAATTAATAACTCTATTTTAATTTTAAAATTAGAACAACTTTTGTACTAACAAGTCTAAATTAAATTATAGTTATTTTTAAAATTAATTTAGTAATATGATGGAAAAAGAAGATACTCTCGTCAAGTCCAAAAATTTCTAAACTCGTGCTTATATATATATTATAGATATATTTTTAAATATTTTACTCTATCCTATTGCACACTTGTCATCACCTTAGCCCTTGCAGTGTACTGAATATGTTTTTTATTTTAATATATTTAATGATTAAATTATTTTTACATATAGTTAAACTTAAAAGTTGATGTATGTAATATAATTAGGTTAAAATTTGTTATTAGTCCTTATACTTTATGAAAAGTTGAAGATTTAATCTTTGTATTTTAATTTGGTAGTTTTAGTTTTGTACTTCTTAAATTTTAAATTTTAGTTCTCACCAAAAATAATTATTAAATTAGTTAAATATTGCTATTTTCAAAATATGATGTGACAAACATATTATATGTGTAATGTCATATCGGCTTGTTATTTATTTATATTATTCACTAAAAATTTAATTAATGGATTAACGGTAGTCGTTTGCGTTAAAACTAAAGTTTTAAAATTCGAAAAGTATAGGGACTTAGAATGATTCAATTAAAAAATATGGATTAAATCTACAATTGTACACATAGTATAATACCAGTAATTGAATTTAACCAAAAGGATTTAACTGCTAATATTTGGGTTAGGACTAAATTTTCAAAATTTTCAAAGTATAGGGACTAATATTGACAAATTAGAAAAGTAAAGGGACTAAATCAACAACTTTCACAAAGTATATACACTAATAGCAGAATTTAACCTATAATGAACCTATATATGAAGTAAAAAAGTAAAATGAATAGACGGGCCTGGTTAAGCGGGTCAGATTCTTTTAATGAAATCTCATTGGGCTGCGCCTTTGTTTCGTAAAATCACGAAAATATGCCGATTTTATTATATTTACAGTGAAAAGGCCGAAAATCTTTTTCATTATCCGCAATGATCGATTAACACTGGAGAAACTTTGCAACGGTGATTGAAAGATGAGCGTGGCAGTGAAAGGGTTTTTTTGCAATCCAAATGCAAGTAAATTTGAAACCCATCATCATCTTCTTCGTCAAGTTTTAGCCAGGCAGTCATTTCCTATTTCTTCTTTTCCTTCATATCCGATTCTAAACAACGACGACGGCAAAAACAAAACACCCATTCTTCGAACCCGAGCTGCTGCAGAAGCTGAGGATAGCAATTCGACTGTTAGCGTTTCAAGCACAAGCGACGTTAAAGGGTCGGGAACGACAGCGAGAGGGAGGAGACTTCTCAAGATACGTGAAGAGAAGAGGAAACGAGAGTTCGACAGGCTTCACAATTATCCATCATGGGCCAAGTACTCGTCACTCTCGTCTTCTTTTATTTACATATACCATGCATTCTACCTGTTCGACTTATTGCCTCTGTGAATTTATTTTGTTTGTTTTCTCTTTTTTGGCATTAAAAACAGGGTACTCGAAAACGCTTGCAAAGACGATGAGGAACTACGAGCGGTTCTTGGTGATAGCATTGGTGACCCTGAGCAAATGAGGAAACGAGTCCGTCAACACCCTTTTCCTATTCCCTTTTTTCATTTCCTCAGCTTAATCATCTATAATCTGATATTCTAATGAGTTTTCTGGTTTATGTTTTGTAGATTGAAGAGCGTGTTAGGAAAAAGGGTAGAGATTTTAACAAGAAAAAGACGGGCTCTTTGCTTGCTTTTAAAGTCACCTTCCGAGAGTATGCCTTCTACACTATTAGTTTATCCATGATAGTAAAATATAGTTAGAAATGAACTTCTTAGAGCAATAAGCTCTTGCTGTATGATTAAACTAATTTTCCCCTTAGTTTCATAGTTGTATGAAGTAGCTGATGTTTCTCTAACTTTCAATTTTGACGGCTCTTCAGTTTTAATCCACTTGATTCCTATATATGGTTCGAGTTATATGGATCACCTTCCGACCGAGAAGTCAATCTCATTGGCAGTGTAAGCAAAGTCTCATTCTCCTTCTGATTCCTTCTTCTGGCAAATTGGTGCTGAATTTATTTAATTTTAGAAGAATCCTTTTTGTATTTGCTCTTGTTTTGTGTATTATCTGTTACGTACAAACAATTTATGTTCACTGAATTTGATATACATGCAGGTTATTCAGTCATGGTATGTCATGGGACGCTTGGGTGCTTTTAATTCCTCTAATTTGCAGGTTTGGCAATGGTTGCCTTTGCTCTCCATTTTCTTAACTTTGACCGGGTCTTACTGTGCATAAGAGAAAATAAGCTTCTTGATTCATATTGATGACAGGTGGGAAATGCTTCAATGGAGTATGATCCCCTCTATGATGCAGATAAGGGTTTTAATGTGATGCCATCATCGTTCCATGATATCAGTGACGTGGAGTTTCAAGACAACTGGGGCCGTGTTTGGTATGATTTCTGATGTTCAATCTGCAGTTTTCATTTCAGCTTCTTATAGCTCTTTCTCATGGAATAATATGACTAATTTACACAATGACATTACAGGGTAGACCTTGGTACCTCGGATTTCTTATCCATTGATGTTCTCCTCAACTGCATGACAGTGTTAAGTGCAGAGTAAGTTTAAATGATACTAATACGTAAAAGAATATATATATATATATATATCAAATTTCATGGTGAATACGTTTACACTGGTCCCTTTTTTTCTTTTATGACAGTTATCTAGGCATTCAACAGATAGTTTTCGGTGGTCGCCAGATGGGTGATTGGGAAGAGGGTATGACAAACCCCGACTATGGCTACAAGTACTTCAAAATCTGAACCAAACATCGATCCAGATTTGTCAAAAATCTAGAAGGTTAGATACGTCTTCGGTTGCGACTCATGTAAACACTGATAGACTCTAGGATGTAGATGTGAAATCATGAATTCTGCATTTTGTTCCCTCCATTATCAACCTTTTAAAGTGATGATTCCTATATGAAACTGGTACTGCTGCTATCAATGGATGCTTGTAGTTCAATAGAAAGATATTGTTTCATTGGTATTGAACTGAAAATGTTTTTCACTTAAAACAGTAATAACCTTTCACCGTCTATATGCATATATATATATATTATACATACAGAATCCAAACCCCATTTATCCATTGTTACTGACCCCAAGATTACTGGTAAAACAAAACTGCGAAAATGCCTAAAATGCTGATAAATGCAATTCTAATCGATCTCTCGAACTGTGGCCTCCTTTGTAAAAAAAAAAAAAAAACTACGACTGGGATTAACATTAGGGATTTTGGAACTGACGAGACATGAAGAAGTTGAAGTCATGGTGCTGGAATTGAAGTTGTCTCAACCAATTGCTAGCAGCTGTTTGTTGACATATAATGGTGTCCTTGTCTGATGTTTCAGGGTTGATCCACAATGTTCCAAACAGCTTGTAAGTAACCACTGCAAACGGAGGGAGTGAAATTTCTTCTTTGTTGCTGCCTGTTCTTGAACCTGATCAAAACCCCAAATCAAAAAAAAAAAAAAAAAAAATCATACCAGACAAGATTGAAATTAACAACAACAACAAAAAATATTGGATTAATTATAGCAGTTGCTTTGATTATATATACCTGACAATGGATGGTAAGTAAGGAAACATGCCGACAGTTCTTTCACATTAGTTGCCATTGGAATTTGATACACTGGATACCTAATCAAACATAAGCAAACCATTTTTAGACTTCACTAGATTCATAAATACGAGTATATATCTCGCATTCGAATATACTCAAAACTTGGACGGTTCATGGATAAAGTTAACCACATCTCAATTTTTCACCTAGGCCTTTTTTAGTTTGCTCAACTTGTTGAATTAATTTCATTATTCATCTTTTATATTAAAAAATTTAAAAACTGTTTTACTAATATTTTTACAAATAAATATAAAATTTTAATTAATAAATAGTAATTTAAGATGGATCAAAGCTAGGTTAAGCTGGATTAAGAGGACTTCCTGACCTTTAGACAAATCTAGTCTAATAAAATCAGATGGGAATCTCTCTTATACAAAGCCTCTATTCAATTTTGATTTAACTTTTTTTTTTCCAAACACCTTTTGCCACTAGAACTTATTGCTTATTTGATATAAAACAAATTAAAATGTTTTTTATATAAAAATTCATATATTTATTTTCAAAATTAAATAAAATAAAAATAATTTAAGTTGGATCGAATTGGTCAAAGATCAATAATTATTTATCTATACTTAAATTTATTTGACCTTCGAATAAGTCTAGTAATTAGATTATAGCTCATATTTATGACCGAATATATTTTGAAGGTATACTTTTAACATTATCAAAATAACATATATCTTAAATCAATGATCCAAAAAGGAAAGGAGAAGAATGGAACATACCAAGCTATAGCCATCCAACTATAAGGTGAAATTTCGGTGCTCCGAAGATCAAATAAACCCGGATAATGTTTGCCCAACTCATTCATCTGTTTCAAACAAGCTCTCAACACTAACCTTTCATTGATTTCAAAAAAATGGGAATTGGTTAATGAAAAAAAACTTCGGACTCACCTTTACGTGAAGGGGAACTCGATCATAAGGACTCGCCATCTCATTGTATTGATAGTACAAGTAGCCACATTGATCCATTGTATTTGTTTGAGTGGAATCCTCGTCCCAAGCGGCCTCGGAACTCAAACACGAGTCATTGCTTGAAGCTGAGGAGTTGTAAATTTCGCTCCTGCTGCCGCCATCATCATCATCATCATCATCATCATCATCATTACAACAAGAGACGTTTTCAGGTTTCACCATGTTTCCCAGCCCTCTACAGTTAGCCAAAAGTGATGAGAAGCGAGAAAGAAAAAAAGCAACAAAATTAGTCATATAAAAGGTCAAATTTTGCTATTAGTCCCTGAACTCTGTATAAATTGTGAATTTAGTAACTACTCTAATTTCGCTACTTTTAATCATGTAGTTTTCCAAATTTAAAATTTACAGGAGCAATAGCCATTAAATTATGATATTTCAAAAATCATACACAAGCATATTTACATGTGTAATACAATGTTTGATTTGCTATTTTTATATAATTTCACAAATTATTAAGTTAATAAATTTAACAATTACCTTTGACAGTTGAATGACATTTTAAAACTTGAAAAGTACAAAATTTAAAGATTAAAATATCAAGGTAGAGAACATATACTTAATAATATAGGACTAATAGTAGAATTTGACCTAATTTTAACTTAGAATTGAATTTCAATAATATAAAAATTAAAATTGATCAATTAAAATATAAGTACTAAATTCACAAATTTACACATGGAACAAACAAGGAATAATAACAAAACTAAAAAATAAAGAAAAAAAAGAGAGACCTGAATGAGGAAGAAAAGGGTTTGAAAGTGTATATTTGCATAGCTGATAATGAAGGAGAGTAGTACTGAACGACACAGTCGCCATTGTTCACCACAATCGGGACATCAACACCATAAGCACTCCACTCCCTATATGACTCCCAAACCTCACTCAAATTGTACCCTTCTTCATCTCTTTCTTTCTCATTTGTTTCCAAATAGCCACCATTTGAATCTTCATTACATTTCTGTTGATTAACATTAACAACCAAATTTCCAAAAGAATTATATTTTTGTATTACATTAATTTAATTATTAAATTCTATTAACAGTCAAAATCAAGAATTTAATTATTTAATTAAAAAGAATTTAAAATACATTAACGATGATTATTATATTACTTTTTCTTGAATTTAGTGAGAATAATATACATATAAGAGAGAGGGAAATTGAAAGTATTTTAGTACCTTAGGTAGCAATCGAGTAGAAACAACGGGAGTGATGCAACGAAGAAAGCATTGAAGATTCGAGTGGTTTGAAGCATACGGCAACGGCAAATCCCAAGGAGAGAACACCGACATTGTCGAATCGATGAATATGTGCTCAATTTGCAGTAGCGATAACGGGTTTAGTTAATGAAAACACACCAGCTGTTCGCATATATGCCAAACTCGTTAATTATATCACTTAAAAACATATATAAATTTCTCTAATGCCAAACCGTACAAACAACATTTGATTTCTTCTCCACCTTCTCTCTTCGATCCTTTGCGATCTGTACTTTTTCCTCTTTTAATCCATGAATTAACCTTGTATCGAGCTTTAATGGATGACAACAAAATTGAGTTAAACGAGGTGACTCGAAACCTACTGATTTTAGAATTTAGCAATTGGACGGTTCTGGTTTTTGCAAACAGAGACAAACAAACTCAGTTTTGATTCATAAAAAAAAGAGTCACGGATTAAAAAAGAAAAAAAAAACGTGATGCCTTTAAAAAATAAAAAAAAAAAACAGCACCTGAATCAGATCCTGATGAAAATGGTTGAAGAAAATTTTAAATTTTATTTTAAGGTGGAATTATGGTTATTTATAAGCATGTTATTTAACGTATTGTTTTTTATTTGGATTAATGAATTTTAAAATTGAAATAGGAATAGATAAAATGGAAAATTAAATATTCAAAATCCAAAGCCTTATCCAGAAATGCTATTTTTCCATTTTTTATATATTTCCTTTCCATTTGTAAGAAAAAAGGATTTATTACATCACCATTAATGCCAAACACTAGCTCGGAAACTATTTGAATAAAGATATAGATTCGAAAAATAAATTTAAATAAAAAAATAAAATTTATTTAAAAAATATATCAAATCCTGAATAAAAAATAAGCTAGGTGAATTAGTATCCATGGACAACTCTATAAGAATCAGCTCTACTAATGCTGACATCACTAAATAGGTTCATATATGCGTTTGTTTTGATGATGACGGAAGCCGGTATGAAGTGTTGTTCCCTCTTGGCCTCTTAAAATCATGAGGATGAAAGAGACTTGTGGCTTAAGAGGTATGTGCCATTTGGAGGCTGATTCTTCACTCCGTCTATGGTCCATCCTTGGACCCTCTTTCTATTTTCACTTGTATATAATAAAGTTTTGTGGAATCCGATCGAAGATTCGAATAATTCAATATATTAGTTTATTAATTTAATTGGTTTAAATTATTCGATCGGTTTATTTAGTCAGTTAAATTTATAAAAAAGTAATAATATATTAAAATTTTGGTTCATTCTATTTTTTATTCAATTTTTAAATCAACCAATTTAATAATTTTCTTTAAATTAATTCCTAGTTAATTTTCGAGCCAACCAATCTGAATTAAACAACTTAAAAAGAAAAGATATTTCCTAACATGATATTTTGATCTTATAAATTTTAGAATAAAGTATACCTAGGGTTACTAAATTATTAGTAAGTTTACGTTTTAATTACTCAACTTTAAAAAGTTACAAAATTGTTATAGAACTATTCATAAGTATTCATTTAAGTCACTGGGTTGTTAAAACTGTTATTGTATAACCTTCTTTATTTGTATTGCCTGCACCAATCAAAAGCTTTTACTCCTTTTTTGTTCTATAGTTCAAATTTTTCTCTGTTATAAAACAACTTTGAACATCACGAGTCATTGAACCAAAATCTAAATAGTTTTATTCTCTGATCTTTGTTACTGATTGTCAATTTGACTTGGATCTAAGGTTTATTCTTTTGCTTGTTGATGGTTACTAATCCACTATATCGATAGTCGAATCATCACTTGGAGCTCACTAGTTGAATTTTCTTTAAAAAAATTAACATCTCGCTGACTTAAATAAAAAGTTTCAAATAGTTTAGTGACTTATATGAAAACTTTGGAATAGTTCAATGACCATTTTCTAACTCTTTGAAGTTGAATAATTAAAACGTAAATTTACTAAAAATTTAATGACCTTAGAGGTGATTTACCCTAAAATGTATTCAATGGTCCGGTTAGTAAGTGCGGCTCGTTTGGGTTGGTCTTGGAGAAGGTAATCTCTAAACCAAGTTGACTCAAATTTAACTTACCATTTAATAAATATATTTTATTTAAATATAATTATAAAATATTTTATTTAGTTTTGAGAGTTAAACTCAACCATATAAACATTCATTCTAAATTATTAATCTTCAAATTTTAAAAATTCTAATTACATCCTTAAACTTTTAAGATTATATAAATAAAGTTTTTCCATTATTAAAATCGTTAATCGATTAATGATGTTAAATCTTATGTGGCGTAATTTAAAATTAAAAATTTAAAAAAATGAATATCATAAAAATAGATGTCTTAAAAGTCTTGATTTTAAAGTTATCAAGCTTTTACAAAAGCTTTATTATTCACTCTTTTTTTTTTTAGTTTTAACTTATAAAAATTACATAATAGCATTTTACTTTTCTTTCAAATTTTTATTTTAAATTATACCATATAAAATTTGATATGTCATAGTTACATTAATAAATTTAGTAATGAAAGAACTTTATTGATATAACCTTGATAGTCTAGAAATTGTTTAGGATGTTTAGTAAAATTAAAAATAGCAAAACAAATTATTTAATGGTATTCAGACCTGCATAGGTGCTCGAATGGGACTTAAAAGAAATTTATTAAGTTTGGCTCTCCTATTTTCTTAACAGCTAAATAATTTATATGAAAATAATTAGCAAAAATTCAATAACACTTAACAATTTTTATACCACAAATTAGTAAAAATCAACCATTAACAATTGTACTAACTTTTTAATATTCATTAAGTACAAGCACCAAATTTTGAAAGGGACCAACTTGATTTCCATACAGAGATGAGACGGTCAATTTTGCTTAAGCTCAACTTGAGATGAGAAGAGCTGTTATTTTTTTTACATTGGAAACAGAAACTCCGTTGACATGAAAAGCATTACACAAACTGAGAAAGGCGGTTAGATTTACTATACCTGGTTTCATTTTCAAGACCTTCCCAAATATCTGAAGCAAATTACAACTCAAGCCTTGTCTGAAGACAAAATTATGACAGCCTAACCGAACTAAAAGCTTTCAATAGAATTCAGATAACCCAAATATCTGCAGTCCCATCTTTTGGACACGTGTATATTCATAACAATATAAATATATATTACATACGAGAGTCATAAGGTACAAATTGATGTTCATCATATTGGGTTAGAATGTGTGAGACAGTGGTTGGCAATGGTAATGGTATCCACTGAGTTTGAAAAAAAAAAAAACAAACTTTGCAGAAACCAGCAGCAAAGTAATCAAACACAATTAGCCTTCAAGTCTTCCCACTTAATCAATCAATGCGAGTAGAATCAGCTTTACTTACCAGTTAAAAGGTCTCCACTTAGACCAGTATTTAACATGTACAAGGTGCAGCAGGACTTGATGAGACTAGATGCATCAAAGTAGTGGTTGCTGCTTGGCCGGCACATACATGCCGAATCGTGCTTTCCAAGGCAACTTACAGAATTCGATCCCGTTGAAAGCACAGAATAAGTTAGTGCGTGTATTCAATAAGTTGATTTCAGTCATGATACTTCTTGAAGTGCTAGGTTCAATTCCTGGGCAGATTTTGCAACTGATCCCCCTCTTCTACGGAGAACAAACAAACAAAGAAGAAAATATCGCGGGAAATAAGTCAAACCGTATAGAACAGTTGCATATGATTAAACCCCATTAATTAACCACCATAGTAGTCACCTGGAAAGAGTGGGCAGACAGCGTTTTACTTTTTCGAGTTCTATAAAGCATAGGTTGCAACGCTCAAACCTAGGACAATCAGCAGCATGCAATTTCGGTTAATAGTCCAATAACTGAATATTCAAACATTAAATTTGAAGTTAGGAAGTAAGCAGAGACACCTTTGTTCTGCCTCGATGTCTACACCAACAGGTGTAGAAGCAGATATGGTTGAATATATCATGGAACCAAATACCCTGACCAGCTTAAGCAGCATGTCCAGACAGATGCTCAAATGCCTGCAAAAGACTCGCAGTTAAACTTTATAGGTAGATGGAACTAACACCATCAAAAGTTTAAGGAACCAAGAAACTAAAATGCTACTCCCTTTGTCCCAGTCAAAGTTGACATTTTTTAGGCCAAACTTTTTAAACTTTGACCTCAATTATTTTAAATATTTTAATTAATTAAATTTTATACAAAAATATATTCAAAACTACTTTATTGAAATTTTATATAGTATATTTTTAAAATTTTATTATCCATAATAAATTTTAAAAATAAGAGGTCGAAGTTAAAACATTTTGACCACTAAAAATCAGAATATGACAAAGTTAGTGGAACAAAGGGAATATATCATTTTTACCACATTAATGCCTCGTCTAGTTATTTATGACTTGTTTAGTTACTCATGTAATAACATGAGAAAAAAACTTATTTATTATATATGTATTAAAATACATACACATAAAAAAATGGTTAGTACAAATTTAAACTTAAAATTAAAAAGATGAGTAAAAACTCTGGTAAATACTAAAACCTTTTCAAAATATGCAAAAGATTTTCCTCCTTTTTTCCCAAAACAAGTCAGGTGAATGGCTAAAAACTACAAATTGAAATTAGTTTATTGCTAACTCATATACTAAAAAATAGTGAAAAAATAATACTCCTACCAAACATAACATTAACATAAGGAAAAGCTTAATTATTACATAAGTATTAAAATAGTGTCATAACATAAAGAATAATTAGTATAAATGTAAACTTAAACTTAGAACTACGAGTAAAACCTCAGTAAATAATAAAACCTCTTCGAAATAAGTAAAAAAAATTCCTTTCCTTTGCTCAAAACAATTCATGTGATTGGCTAAAAGTTACCAAGTGGCGTTAGTTTATTACTAACTCATGTAATAAGGTTGAAAAAATAATACTCCTACCAAAAATAGCATAAGTAAATCGAAATACTACTGAAAGCAATTGATTTTTCCTGAACAAATGTATAACAAAAATCCCAAGCCTATTGACTACAAAAATGAAAAGATTATGATACTGTTCTTACCTATCCATATCACTACCAAGAAGACCAGACAGAAGTGGCAGAAGACAAGTGCAAATGTCCAATGTGACGATGTCCATTTTCTCAATGACAATGCTCATCACATCAGCAAGCACCTGCAATTTCCATCATAAAGAAAAGGAAGTGGCTCTTAAATATGTTTCAGTCACATGAAAGTTAAACACGGGATAGATGAATTAACAAACATAAAGTGCTTACAGCATGATCAGCCATCTTTTCAATTGCACCAATTGCCCCCTTTATGTCTTTTCTTTCCCAATACCGATGAACAGCCTATAACCAATAAAAGCAAGGCTCAGAAATCTTCAATGAAAAGTTGACCATATTGCAGACATTGTACTATAAAGTGAACAACAAACACATAAAAAAAGAAACCATTAGCATGCCTTCTATGTTCTTAGGGATCACCTGTAACTTAGCTAAACGAGATTGCATGGAACTAATGAATTGGTCATGTTGCTCCATTAGATCTGCAACAGCATCCCCATCACTGGCAGAAGGCATTTCTTTTTCCACAGATGCAGCGTATCCTCTTTGTTTATACTTTAAAAAGTAATAACATGAATGCATAAGTTACCATTGACAGGAACTTTGAGAACATATTAGAAAAGGGAACCAAAGTAAATTCAAGATTTGATCTGTTTTTACCACATTGACAGAAGGCATGTTTGCCATTGATGCATTCTTCGGAGAGACACTCATAATAGGTCCATCATAATTAGAAGATCTCCCTCTTTTCTCAATATTTAAGACTACTGGACGTGTTCTTCCTGAAGAATTGACCAAGTACAATGAGTTCAGTCCTTCATAGAATTGTTTATAATATCAACGAGCAATCAATAGATATACCTCCTTTTAGGCTTTCTAAAGGATATGTATCTCTATGTGTTTTTTGCACATGTGCATCATCTGAAACAAAGAATTAAACTTCAGCATGAATAGTTCAACATTCTAACTAGAGAAATGCAAAACAGCCGGCCCAGGCCAGACAATTTAAAAACCAAACAAGTCAAGAATGAACGTAATGTAATGTGACAACACACCCCAACAATTATCCAATAGCCAAGTCAAGATCAATCTATTCCATACCAGAAACTGAAGTTCAAGTCACACATTAGTTTTGCTCATTCTCCATCAATCAGCATGCCTCGTAGCTAAGCCAAATTAAAGTTCATCAAGGCCAAATATGCTATCCCAAGGATAAAACAACCTAAGACATAGACTCATAAGACTACTTCCCCATCACTGCACCTTGTCAGCCTTAAAAATGTAATATGAATATAGTTACCCAGAGAATTGAAGAAATACAAATATAAGTATAGTTCTTCAGTTAACAGGTTTCCACTGTGAAAGAGATTCCTCTTAAATGGTAAATTCTTTAGTTAAAAAACATTCTGCTGGAACAACTAGAAATAACCTGATGGTTAATTTTCATATTCATATTAAATACCAATGAGACTACATTGTTCTATCCCCCTCCAGTGGCAGCTAATTGTTCTTCCATCTCACTCTTTCAGTTGTTCCTATTAAGTCTCAAGAAAACTCAAGGTTGCTATTAAGCAGTCCTTTAATGAGAATTTCAATAGAAATATTTTCAGTTAAAATCTAATTGACCACCTAATGATAAAAGTTTTCAGGTCAGAAGCAAACACTATAGCAGATCTAAAAATTCAGGAAGAACAAGCAGCTAACTACGCATGAAATGATCAAAGGCAGAACTGTAAATTAAGAATTTTAGAAATATACGATTTTCATCCCGGTAGCTTGAAGGCAACTCTGCTGCTGAGTTTGGTTCACTCTTGCCAGAGCCAATGCACCTATCTTCCCTCATATTCCTTTCAGCAGCAGATATTCCTTGAATAGGGCCTCTTACAGCAGAAAAAATACTCCTGTCCAGCACACTGTTGAATTCAGAAGCCTTAGAACCTGTAGTTTCAGAGGCAGCAGAGATAGCTGGCTGGTCCATGTCTTCCTTGAAATTTTGAAACTTCCGAAAACTATTTGTCTTTGACTGCAAAGAAAATGGCATGGTTCTTCCAACAATACCAAGTTCTTTTCTGGAATCAGCTCCCTGCTCCAAAGTTCTCCCAACTATTCCAGCTTCTTTTCTAGATTCAGCAGCCGGTTGCCTTGGCTCTAAACTCTTCCCAGCTATTCCAACTTCTTTTCTAGATTCAGCAGCAAGTTGACTTGGCTCTAAATTTCTCCCAGTTATTCCAACTTCGTTTCTTGAATCAGCAGCCTGCTCCACACTTCTCCCAGATATTCCAACTTCTTTTCTTGATTCAGCAGCCTGATCCAACCTAGCATCATTTCTAGGCACAATCACAGGTATGACATCTGACTTGTTGAAAATTGGAACACTGATGGCCACACTAGCCTTCGTAGAACTCCTCTTTGGAGCTGCTACAGTAGGAACAGTTACGGAATTTGGTTGAGTAGTCTTTGGAGCAGTGTTTAAATTGACCCTCTGAGGGTTACCGGGTGCATTTCCTGGGGCTTTAACCATTACGCAAAAATCAAAATAAGATAGATAAATACATAAGAGTAAAAGGTGCCCTCCAACCCTTCTTCCCCAACAGTACTCCCAGATATTTCATAACTTTTTGAAGTGCTAAGTTTATTATTTGGCTGAAAATGTATGTTTGTTGATAATTATCAATTAATTATTACCAGAAAATTTATTTTTCCCTTTAAACAAATTAACCTAATAGTACTGCATGCTTGCCAAAAGTAATAACATAATGTTCATCACGTAACAATATTAATAATAATTGAGGACACAATTTAAGTAGAAGAGAAAGTTTGATCATTTCAGCCATATGAAAGCTTTGCATCAACCCACTTTTTCTCCTTTTTTGTTTTATTGGTCAAAAAGAGTCATGTGGTTAACAGTGATGAGCTTGACTTGTCTCCCTCAGACCTTATTTTGACTTTTCTTTTCAATAGGTAAATTTGATAAATAAAAACTGGTTCAGGATGAATACTTGACAATATGGTTTCTAAAGAAAACTTTGAGAATCAAGACCAGAAAGGAAAGTGAAGATGCAAAACTCTAACAAATTAAAGTAAACGTACTTTTGGACTCCTTGGCAGGATCTGAGTTTTGTGAAACAGACAACCTTCCAAGGGATTTTGTTTCCTTCACTAAAGGATCAGGATTTTGTGAAACAGAAAATCTTCCCATACTAGGTTTTGCTGTGTTCTCATTCAGTACGGAGAGGTTTCCACCTGAACTAGATTTGGGTTCAGAGTGACCATTCACACGATTAGCATTACCAACAGCATATGGCTCTATACGCTGTATCAAAGACCAAATTTAGTATTAAAATCATGACATAGTGACTATTGATTAAGAAAGATGCAGTGATTAAGTTTAAATGTAGAAAACTTAGCAGTACCGAGATATCTACAACCCATACTCCAACACAGCTTTGATTATACGAGCAGCCAAGAAGTTTTCCTTCATGAATATTAAGATCTGACAATTTAGACCATCCCACATCCACACCATCATGACATCTTATTGGTTCCCAGGAGAAAACCTAGATGTTGCACAGAAAATGAAGTGCAAACTGGAATAAGATAGAGCTTTACCTAGTAAATCACTTTAGATTGATGATTTTGGAACTATAAAAATCTCACCTTCAGACTTTCATGCAACCCACACAGTACAGTCCTCCCATCAGGATTGAAGGTCAAGCAACGGACTCCAGTGGTCTACAGTATATAGAAAAAGTCATGTACGCATTTTTTTTCCATAAAAATTAGGAAGATAAAAGATCCTATGATCTCAAAATATAAATATAGATCTTATGATCTGGATATGAATCTCTAAATCGATCGAGAGAACCAACAAGTTTGCCAAAGACCGATGGAAGTACCTCAGGCCCAGCTGAACCAATAAGTTCAAAGGTTTCAAGGTCCCAAAATTTAACAGTCCGATCAGCTGAACCTGTGAAAGTGAGAGGATGAATAATGAAAATCAAAGCGCCAAAGAAGGATTCACATTCACAACCACCTTAGACAACATAATAGATCTTAGGATAAGAATTACATATTAGAACAGCATCATAGAATGAGTTCTCAAGGCAATGAACAATAAGCAACAGTTGTTTTAATACAAGGTAAGAACCAACCTGTAGCCAATAGAAACTCATGAGGATGGAAATCTAAGCACTGAATTTGGCCTTCATGATACTTGAAATCGTGTAATAGTTTTCCAGCAGTCAAATCCCAGACCTATTGACATATAGAACATGACAAGGATCAATGTGAAAGTTATCCTGAAACACTAAATTTGAAAGTATCATGCGCATACAAACTGCCTACACATCATTTAAATCCTTTTGTAAGGTAATGTTTTCTATCAAAGAGTACTGACCACTGACATCAGGCTCTTATGCCAGCCTGAACGTATACCAGTTACAACAATGGAATAGCCAACATATAACAAATCCTAATATCAGTAAACCAAAGAACTGAAACAATGATGCAATCATAACCGGGAAACAGACAGAAAAGTTTTAAAAGTTGGCTGAGTTTGTGAATCAAAAACAATGTGTGAAACAAGTTAGATAGTCTATCCAACATCCTCAGCTTCACAGTCTCACTCCAAGCTCCACAATTTCAGTTCTAATTCCCAGAAAATAAAAGACAAGAAATGAAAAAACATTCATGTTTATTCACCCTGCCATGCCCACACATATTCCAAAAGAAAAACGATTATGGAAGAGCAAAAATGTGCTCAAATAAAGGATCACATCAGTGAAAAAAGGATTATCATCATTAACTAAAGTATAGCAACCCTGACCTTCACAATGTTGTCCTCGCCACCAGATACAACCCATCGGCCATCTGGTGTAAACCTGATTGTATTGACTCCTCGAGTATGGCCCTTGTAAGTGTGGATACACCCTTTCTTTCTGATATCCCATATCTTGAGATTCGTATCAAGAGAACCAGATGCAAAGAACTCACCAAAGGGGTGGAAATCCACAGAGATGCAATTGGATCTATGACCAGTCAGAGTCCGAACAACTATAAAAGTATCAGATTGCAACAAAAGATCAATGTACTACATAATTTAAGACCAAAAGTTAACATATATCAACATGTTTGAATAACACCAAAAAAAAAAAGGCTATGGAATTAGACAAGCATACTTTTTGCCTCCTCCAAATCCCAAAGTTTGATGGTACCACTTGCAGCACCTGCAGCTACCAAGACTTCTGAAGAATCAAAGCTCACGGAATCTATCCCACTAGTATGTCCGGATAAACTCTGTTATAACAGTTCAAATACAAGATGTACAGCGTAAGACTTCATTGGTCACCAAAATCAAACTATCAAAGTTAGAATTCTTTAATCTTATCACTTTTGATACCATACGTTATGTTTCCTCCCTTAGAGTATAGTTGGTTGAGTGGAAAATTGGAAGGATGAACAGAGAGTATGGAAAAGTGGAAAGAAATTAAATTTTGAGTGTACTTGGTAAGAAAGAAAAGTGAGAGGAAAGAAAATAAGAAATATGACCATTTTCCGTCTCAAGACATAAAACAAATCATTCCAAATTAAAACAATAAAAAGAGGGAAAATGAGAGAAAGATGTAAGTTAATTCAAAGTCATGCATTTTTCAGAACTTCCATTTTCTTTTCACTCTTTTTTTTACTCTACCAAGCAATGAATAGAAAGAGAAGTGAAAAGAAAAATATATTTTCTATCTTCCTATTTTTCTATTCTTCAATCTTTCATCTTTCCAATTTTCTTCTCAGTCAATCAAGCAAAGCCTTAGCACCTAGTTAGCATATAATCAATTGCAGCAAATAAATGATATTGAAAACACTACTAGTATTGTTATTAGGAACACATGAAAAATATATATAAAAAAATGACAAAAAGGGAATTTGGAACGAAATTAATAATTTGCATTGAGCAAATGCTAGGAGAAAACTGACCAGTATGGCGTTGGGTTTACCAATAGCCCAAAGATTAACCTTGTGATCTTCCCCACCAGTCACAAGAACCCTCGAAGATTTCCTTCCAATCTTTAGGCAATTCACACTTGAAGAGTGTGCCACAAATTCCTCTGTTCATTATAACTGTTAAGGCTACCCCCAAGTGAAATTACTAAAGAAAAAACCAAACGCAAGGAACAGTAAAAGATCAGTTTGAGGTAATCAGTACAATTATTACGGAAAACCCAGATCAAGTACAGCAAACTGAAACATAATTTCATAAAAAGAAAACCCTAAAAAAGGATACGTAGCTTGTAAGCGCGCTTGGTGGTCATGGCGGAAACGAAACAGAAGACAAAACCCTAGCAATGGCTATAGCAAACATTCAAATAAAAAAATTGATAAATGACGCCGTAGATCTCATCCTCATTTCATTATTTTAACCACTTTCTACGACTGCAAAAACGAGAAATTTCCACTGTTAGATCGGAAACATTAAATTAAACAAAAAAATGATATTAAAAAAACTGAAAATGAGTAAACAACATTTTACCAGAAACCAAAGACTTACAGAGAAGACAACAGTTGGGAAAGATTGCTTCATTGTTTAACCTTCTTTCTTGGGTTTCCTCTAGAAAAATTATATTATTTTATACCAAAATAGAAAAAAAGAGTAGAGAAGCAGTAGTTGTACAAACAAAGAAAATACAAATAATAATGGAAAGAAAATGAAGTAAAAAAATAGGTTGCTTTGCTCTTTCTTTTTCGTCTGGACACCAAATTTTCTTAAAATGTTCTCAGTAAAACCCAAATCTGAAACTTAAAAGCAAACCTCCTTTATGAAATCAGATTTTCCAGAACATAAAAAGCTGAAGAAGAAGAAGGAGAAGAAACAAGGAAGAGAAAATAATGGGGCCGCTTTCAAGTTTCAGTTTCACTGCAGCCGCTGTGGGTTTTTCTTTTCACTGAATTTGATTTAAAAAATAAATCTTTTTTACTGAATCAACAAGTTTTGGATTTTTTTCATTTCAAAATTAATCTAGAAGGGAAATTGGAGGGAGGGAAATCAAAAAAAGAAAGTTAATTCTCAATTTGGGGAGGGTAAATTACAGTTCGTTGAGTCCAGCCCAATTGAGGAAGCTCCATTGAAAACACTAGCCAACCTTTTATATATAGTATAATCTATAATAAAATTTAGGTCAACTCGGTAAATTGGTTAGATCGAAAATTAATCGATATTTCTATTTGAAATAAGATAAAAATATCTATTGACTCATGAATTAATATAGACCAGACGAATCAATCGGATCGATAATCAGTAGTTTAATCTATACGATCATTGGTCTAGTTCCAAAAATATTAGTTCAACTTAAATTTTTAAATGTTTTAATTGAATAATCAATATCATATCAATTAGATCTTTTCATCAATCTAGCGATTGATTAGAGAATTAAACGATAATTCAATTCTGGACCAATTTGTAAATATGTTTGTATCTATAGGATAAATAGCAGTAACACGTTTCTTTGGGAAAAAAAAGACATCTTAAATTTTATTGACATTTTCTATTTTTTAATACATTAGATCCAAATCATCTATGTAGTAATTACATAAGTATTTATAATTTAATTTACACGCTTAAAAAACATGACTACTTCAAATTCAAACGAGTATTTATTAACTAAAATTGATATTTTAAAGACTTGATTAAAACATTTTAGAGTTTACGGGTTAATTTAAAACCCATGTAATAATTTGAAGACTTTAGTGAAATTAATCTTTTTTTTAACTATAACACTTTTTATCAACCATATAAGCTAATTAAATCCGAAATTAATTTTTTCTTAATTATAAAAGAAGTGTAAATTTCTAACAACAACGCGAGTAGCACAACTTAAATTCACAGATAATAAATACGTTAATCATTATGCCAACACACGAATTTCCGAAATTAAACTTTTAAATTTTATAAGTACATGTGGCATTACTTGGAGTTTTGAAAATTAATTAAGGTAATTAATGAAATTAAAGTGGGAACCACTTGAGATTATGGCTTCTCATCTTTGTTCACTCTTTTTTTTTTTTTCATGCCATCATCTGAATCATGTTTATTTTTATTGCACGCCACCTCATCCTTTTACCTCAAAATACCTGTGAAATTCTTTATTAATATTTAATTTTATATGATTTTCCATTTTCCACCTCAAAAACTTCTTTTTATTTAATTTCAAAAATGGAATTAACTTGGGGATTTTTTTTCTTAACGACAATATTTTATGATAATAATATCTATTAGAGATATTCATAAGCCGAGTCAAATCAAGTTCTAATTGAACTCATATAAGGTATTGAGGTCAATTTTTTAAATTTTTAGTTCAACCCGAGTAACGGTTTTACTTTTTTGCCAAAGTTTAGTCTAAATTAAAAAAGGTAAATCCGGATCCGACTTGCTCATATGTGATTTTTTTTTAAATGAGTTTTATTTAAAAATAATTTTTTTAAAAAAATATAATATACTAAATGCACGAAAAAAATGATAAAATAAAAGTTTTTTAACACATTAAAAATACATTAAATAGTACTTATATTTAAAAATTACCATAAATATAATAAATATTTTATTATATTAAATATAATATTTAAAATTTTATATTTTGGGTTGGGTTTTTTAGTTAGAGAAGTGTTTTTTTAAGTTTTGAGTAATGGGTTTAATTGTTATTGGGTTAGTGATTTAATATAAATATATATAATAATTATTTAACATATATAATTAATATAATATTTTTTATAACATTATATATTCGAGTTAGGTCAGGCTTAGGCAAAAAAATCTTGCCCAATGTCCTGCCCATATAAAAAACAGACTTTAAATTTTATCTAAGCCCATTTTTCAGATCTCGTATTTTGTCCAAACCTTTTTATTTTTTGGGTAATTCTTCAAACTCAGACGAATGACTCGACCCATGAACAGATCTAATTATAATATATAAAAAGAGAATACAAAAGATTTTTGTAGATGTGCCTCGCTAATTAAATGACACAATATTTATTCATTTCGACACAATATTTAGAATTATCCATAGCCCCTCCCCAACTCAGAAATATGAGGATAATGCGTTTCAGCATCCTCAAACCAATGTTCTCTTATATTGGAAATATTACCTATACCAAATTACTAATTGAGCTAAAATTCAATTCTCTTAAATAATATATTTAAAATAATTAGTCGATGCACATAATATAGTTATCTAATTCTAAATAAGTGTAATAAATTTAATTTTTCATAATAAGTAAAATTTTGATGAAATGATTAGTAAATAAAATTTATTGTTAATTAAATATAACTTGTAAAAGAATTCGATTTGACATTTTACAAGTGTAAGAATTAAATTTATTTTAATATCAAATTCTTTGATAAAATTTCTTTTTGTATTGCTCAAAATGAAAACTTTTTATTTACAAATGAAAATAACATCAAATTATGATTTATTATCCTACTCAAGTACTAATTTTAAAAATATATATACACTTGAAAAAAATCACTAAAAACAAAATAGATAAATATAGTAAAATGAATAAAATTTATAAAGGAAAATGTATTTGTATTAAAATAATAAAACGAAATTCAATTGTATATTAGCAACATGATTGGAGTGTGGTAATCATGAAAGTTGAAAAATGGTCGTTGTAATGTATATAAAGGGATAAGATGGTATTTTGATTTTCCATGCAATTGCATGTGCAGAAATATAGTAATATAATTGAGAAGGCCAGGCAGCAGCCTACAATAATTCTAAATAAATCCTATAAATACAAAATATAAATACATAAAATAATTTTAAATTTTATAAAATACCTTAAATATGATTGATCCAAAGTGAATGATTAAAAACATGATGGTCTTTTATCTATCTGTCCATTTTCCTTCGCTTTCTTTTCACATTCTCCTCGTTGAATTTTTTTTTTTTTTTGGGTGCTTAACTACGTCAACGCTTTTTCTTTTTGAATTCACAAAAATCAAAACATGAAAGAGCATGTAGAAATAATTTCATTCAACCACTAAATGCATTTGTTTAGATTTTTAAGTTTATTCCGTAATTGAATTTGTTATTCTTTTATTTAACAATTGAGAAAAGATTATAGTCCATTTTAGATTTAACATTCCATGTATTTTAGCGTATTATAATTATATTTAAGATATTTTATATTTAAATAAAACCATACAAGTTAATAATTTATGTTAATGTAAATTTTGAGACATTCGTCTTTATTTTTTTTTACGTATTTCAGCTGATTGAAGAAAGCATTACGTCAACTGGCAGTGAGTGGAGATTGGATAGTTGGAGCCAGCAACCTACTTGATTGAGAATGCATTTTTAGAGTTAGGAAGGTAAAAGATGGGAATGCCATTTCTGCTCAACCTTCATCTTCACCAACTCAATAATACAAACCCAATCATTGCAAAACTCCACGCCCCTTCACTTTTCTCTTTTTAAAGATTCAGTGGCGAGGAGCACTTTGCTGAGGCCCAGGATCCACCAGATTCTTTCATCTAACACTGCAAGAACACACACACACAAGCATAGTAATGCCAGTATTTTGAGCCATAAAAGCGATGCAAGATTGAAATAGTATAACAAGATTCATGATTTTCCCTTTGATGGCTAATGTGGTTTACTTTTACCAATGCAGCAATGCAGAAGATCACAGCATGGCATGATTGAGTGACAGCACGGGCTTTAGATTCATAAAGGGCTGATGGTAGGGAGAGACCTGAACTTAAGGACATAGACAAGTTTCAACTTAGTTCCTACCTTGATAATGTCACTGGAACCAAGGCCAATTTGTTCATGTGTACAAATTAAGTGCTGCAGAAGCATACATACATCATTTCCACTGTTGCATACCACTGAACTACTCGGATTTTCATTGTTTGAGGATCCACTTCAAGATATCAGTATAGAAAAGCAACCATCATTACCAAAATTATCAAATATCAGTTTGCCAAACTGACAGGTTACTAACTCTCGATTCTAAGAAGAATGTCCAGACCAGTTATAGCAGTAAAATCAGGCATTACCTCAATATTAGTTGCAGCATTATCTCCTTAAAAGATATAAATGAAATGCACATTTTAACTGCAGTAAAATTAGTTGTGATAACATATATGCTCAAAGAACCATATTCAAACTAGAAGAGCACCCTTTTGGGGGGGGGGGAGGCTGGTTTTACAAGTAACAGTACTGCTCCCTTTTTACCATTCAAGATAGAAGACCTCTAGCAAACTAAAGAAATACCTAATCAAGCTTTTTTATAAGAAAAACTAAAGAACCACATTTAATTGCAGTCGTCGAAGTATAATATTAAGGTGAAGATAACCCCAGTTGCTTCTGTCTTTAAGTAGAATTGCAGTCCATGAAGTTTGATACTGCTTTACAAGAGTCAAATCAAATAGTAGCAGAATAATGAGTTCCCCCACAGCATAGGACAGCAATGTCAAATAAGATGTGGCTAGATATTCATGCATGAAATGCTTTCACAAAATTAACCAACAAATTCAAAGACAAGGCATTTGCAGACATGCAATATGAAGGATTTATCTCATAAAGTCATGCTTTATAGCGATTAAAAGATGGTGCTCAAGAAATGTGCCAGTGTAATGAAACTTGATGACCTAAGTATAATAGTTCAAAATGAAGCTACCTTAGATAAATCTGCACACAGAAAACCAAGTACAAGATGAACCAACTTAAAAAGTCGTCCATTCCATTATAGCAATCACCTTATCTGATAACCCAGTTTTTTATACTATTTACTGAGAGTAGATGCTATAATTTATCACCAATAATAGCTATAATAAGCACGACAACATATAGAAAATTCAGCAGGAACACAAATGGAGAATCCACGTTACTTTCTCAAACAAGAAAAAAATAAATTTAGAATTTGGATTCCAGTTTCTAAGTCATTCGCCTATCAGTATGTGAAGAAGTTCCAGCAATGACATCAAACGAAAATGATCCTAATCCATTTACACAAATAACTCTATGGTCACCGGCACCTATGTTATAAAAGTTACCACTAAAGCAACTCAAATTTCCCTATTGTCTACTTCGAGATGGACCCACCCAACCCCCCGCCCCCAAACAAAAAAAAAAAAAATCTTTATCAGCTAGGCAAGCATTTTGGTGATTCAACAAGTAAGATTCTTCTCTTTAATTCACCAGTGCCGTAAAATGTTAAAAATCCACTAACCATCTTAAGCACCATATTGCATACTAATACGTATAAAACATGTCAAGTTTGTTTTGTGCTGGGATGATTACAAACTAAATCTTCTTCAAGAATATTTACTAAATGACAGAGGACCAACTTTCACACAGAAATAGCTGACTTTTTTACATTAATACTAAACGACCCCATCACAACAACCAAGTTCACACAATTCATTTTAGCTCACTGTTTAAGAGCGTACACAGTCCAAATCAAACTATACCAACTGTGAGCGAGCACACAACAACTGAAAACATATATAAACAGAGGCCTATTAGATCCCTCCAAAAGGGCTACATATTCAACTATGGTATCAAAACAGGTTCCTGATGGCATTTGAAATATTAGTATACCACAACACTAGGAAGGTGGAAAACAAGCACAAAGCATATACACGAATAAGCAGTTAACTTGTTAGCAGGCTTTAAAAGTAGTATCTTTTGAAGTTAACCTATGGATATGGAAACTTCAATGCTACACTTAATAAACAAAAAAGCAAAGAAATGCCCATTCCCAGGTAGAACTGAAAGGTGAAAATTACATACAACAGTGAGCATTTATTGGGGTTTTTTTAGTTATAAGATAGAAAGTATTTTGCCTGGCATACAGATAAGAATCAGGATTTTAATCAAGGAATTCCAATTCATCCTCTTTAAGATGGGCTAAGAACTTGACAGGTCCTCGGTCTTCAATCTCAGTGACGAACTCCACCTTGTAAGGTAGATTAGCTGAAATCCTTTTCCCTTTCCACACCCCCACGAATTGTTTAATCACTCCTTCCATGCCGTTCAGATCCACCTCAGGGACGCGAGGCACGTGGTAAACTTTGAGAGGCACTTTTACCCTAACCTTTGCCCCAACTTTAGCCGCCTCTGGGTCTTCCTCCGATCCCGAAATCGACGCGTCTTTCTCGTCCTTGTCGACGGAAGCGGTGGAGACAGCTCGGCAGGAAACAACTCTCGTCCTCGCCTTTATAGAAACGGCGGTTAAACGGGAAGGAAACGACGACGATTTCAACGTAATCATCGTGGAGGTTTTGGTTTCGAGAGATGATTTTCCATTGGAGCATATGATCAAACATGTACCGGACGTGGCCGTACTTGTACTCATATTCTATTCTGGCTTTTCGAACCACAGATTGTTTCCTTTACCTGGGAAAAATCCCAAACTCAGAACGATCGAATCCTCAACAAATATGGGTTTGAATTAGATTCAGAAACGATGGTTTCTAGTGCCTTAACAACTCAATCCAAGAATCGAAAGGCAGCTAAGAGAAGCTAACCGTTAGATAGAGGAAAGGGAAGGAGGGAGCGTCAGCGTGGAGTCTTTTATTACCAGTCTTTTGGCCTTTGGTTGATCTTATACGTCGGGGCGTATGATAATATGTAACGTGTTTAACATATTCAAATCATAATCACATCTCTAATAATCATGGTTAACTATTTTAAACTATTTTCCCAAACTATCCACTGAGTGATTATTTCATTTTTTATTTTATTTTTAAACTATTTTTAAATACTTTAAAATTAAATAATAAATTGTGAATTATCAATAGCATAAGACTCATGCATAGATGGTGCCTCAAATATAATCTCTATTAATAATGTTTACATAATTCATAATAAATTTATCATATTATTAATTTCCATGTATTATTAAGTTATCAAAATTTTCACGTATATAAAAAATCAGTTATTTATTTATATTAAAATTTCTTTTATGATATGATTTATTAGATTTAATTGTGTTTAAACATATTTTAAAAATAATTTAGTAAGAACAAAATTCGATTACTATTTAAAAAATCTATAAAATATCATATTTCTAATACAATAATTAATTAATTAATTAATGTAATCATTTTCTTCATCATTGACAACAGTGGCGGAGATGAAAAATGATGTTTGGCCACGGAATTAAAGCGGAGGGGATGAGGAATGAGAGGCGGAGAAAAAAACCGGGTCCAATCTCTTATGCTATGGATAACGAAATCCAGTTTAACCCGTTTCAAATATTAATATGTTAGACATTATTTATATCTAAATTTTGTTCGTGAATTTTTTTTAAATTAGAGCAACTCAAATTCATGTCACATTTAAAATAATAAATATTTTAACTATTAAATTAATATATAAAATTTATATTTTCTTGAATTTTTAAATTTTCGTATTTTTATAAAAAGAATTTGTACTTATTTATTTTTAATATATATTTTTGGACTTTATTTATTTTCTAAAGTGATTCTTAGACTTATTTATGTTTGTATATACATGAGATATGAATATTTTAATTGTAAATTAAAAATAAATGTACAATTTTTAAATAAAAAATTGGTTGGAGACTTTTGAAAACTTTAATATCTCAAGTCCTTCACTTGAATATATTATAGTTTAAATTTTATCATATGTGGTGGTGATTGAGAGTATTAATGAGATATTGGTGTTTGTAAATTAATCGAATTTGATTTGAAAAAAACTTGAATTTAGTTAAATAATTATCGAGTCAAAATCAAATTATTGATTGAGTTGAATTTGAGCTTTAATAATACCAGACTTAAATGATTTGCGAGCCTTATCAAGCTTTTCATTTTTAATACATATTTTAAGTTAAGTTATTACTTTTAATATATGTTATTAACTTTAAGCTTAATTATTGAGCCGAGCTTGAATACCTACAAGCTTAATCAAGTTCAAATATGAAACAAATTCGAACTCGAATAACTTGAGCTTAAAAATAATATTTGATCAAACTTGAGTCAAATATCAAGTTCTAAATTTCGAATCAAGCTCAAGCTTACTGATATGTAAGCTCGATTTAGCTTGATTACACCTCTATAGAATGTAATGAAGGTAGATGAGCTTTGGCCAACCAATATTTGAAATTTTTTAATTAGGTCCCTCATTTAAAATTTCAAAGAATTTAATTTATTTTTCTGGAAAATTTCATTAATTCTCTCAAAATTTTAAAATCTTAAAATAAACCCTTATAATTTTTTAAAATCTCATTAAAATTTCTAAAAATTAAAAATTTTAATTAAATCCAGAATTTTAAAATGTTGGTAATAAAAATCATAGAAATTCTTCATGATACGGATGGAATATTTTGCAATTGAATGGGATAAGCATTGATGAGTGGTGAGATAAATGATGGAAGTTGACAAAACTGAGAAGTGAGAAGAAGATAGTGCAGATATAAACAAACAAAAAAAAAATTCTCACTTGTGAAGATAATATCATTTAAAGATATTTTTTAATAACTTTATTACAAGTTTCCATCATATTTGTTATTTTTGAAATAATATTTAAAATTATCTATAATTTTTCCCAACTCATAAATAAGAGAATAATATGTTTTAGTGTACTCGATCATACGTCCTCCTCCATTGACAACAACGCCTATACTAATTGAGTTAAAACTCGTCAACATCATTTAAAGATATTTAACAACAACGCCTATACTAATTGAATTAAAACTTATCAACATTATTTAAAGATATTTAAAAAAGGAATAAAACATGAATTTTAAAATAAATGTCACAATTTCAGGTCGATAATATCAAAGCATTATTTGTTTAAGATGTTGTTGGAATTTTCAAATTTTCAAATAATAATTATATTAAATAAATAATATAAAAATATACAATAACGATATCATTATATTTATAAAACTTTATAAATAGCTTTAATAAAACAAAATTTTAAAAACATATATTATAATTAAATAAAAATTATTTTTAAAGTTTAAAGTTTTTATTTTATAGTGAAATCATGTGTATTAAATCAAATGAATTATGAGGAATTTTGAAAATCCTCTATTTAAGTAAAATTTGAAAAAAGAAATTGAACTATTAAAATTTCATCTTGAAATTTCTAGCAAAATTTGGAATTTTTCAATGTATTTATTCAAACAATTAAATTAAATTTTAAAATATTAAAATTTTAATATAAATAAAATTCTAACAAATTCCTCAGCACCATAAAATTTAAGGATAGATTGAAAAATTAATAAAACATTTTAAAATATAATTAAAATAAATTAATTAAAAGCCCTTAAACTATTAATAAATTTATATTTTGATTACTCACAGAATACATCAATCAAAAACTAACTTTCCACATCTGTTCTTCGAAGGCACTCAAAAACTGCAGTACCTTCGCTTTTTGCATGTTTCTAACATTCTAACGGAAGAAGAACCAAAGATTACATTTCCATTGTATTCTGGAGATTACATAATCTCGAATGCAATCCCACGGATACATCAATCAAAAGCTAACTTTCCTTTTCTCGACTTGAATTTAGAGATTATTTTTAAACTACATCTGTTCTTCGAAGGCACTCAAAAACTGCAGTACCTTCGCTTAATGCATGTTTCTAACATTCTAACGGAAGAAGAAAAGAAAAAGAACCGCCAAAGATTACATTTCCATTGCATTCTGGAGATTACATAATCTCGAATACACTCCCTCGGATATTGATATCAACGTTGAGTGAGACCCACTCTCAACAATCTCTCCTCTATCCATAACCACAATCAAATCCGAGCTTATAATCGTCGATAATCTATGAGCCACTGTAATCCGCGTGATTCTACTCACTAACCCATCATTACCCTTTTGATTCAATGATTCCAGGGCCTTTACAATGATCCTTTCCGACTCACCATCCAGCGCACTCGTTGCTTCATCCATAAGCAAGATTGCAGGTTTCTTTAGCAAGGTTCGAGCAATGGCGATCCTTTGCTTTTGCCCGCCGGAAAGTTGACACCCTTTTTCGCCGACAACCGTGTCGTATCCATCCGGTAAATTGCTTATGAATTCATGTATGTTTGCTTGTCTTGATACCTCCATTATTTCGGTTTCTGAAGCTTGTTCGGTTCCGTAACAGATGTTGTTTCTAATGGAAGAACTGAAAAGAAGTGGCTCTTGTTGTACTAATCCGATTTGTTTCCTCAACATCTTTAGATTGTATTCCTTTATGTTTTTGTCGTCAATAAGAACCCTTCCTTCCAATGGAACGTAAAACATTAGTAAAATGGCTAACACTGAGGATTTACCAGCTCCACTTGGTCCAACAATGGCTACTTTTGCTCCTGGTTCAATTTGTAAACTGAAGTTGTTGAGGACAATCACTTCTGGCCTTAATGGATAGTTGAATTTAACGTTTTGGAACTCGATCTTTCCTTTGATCCTCTCAAGCTGCAAATCTTCCGGTTTTTCAGGTTCGATTTCGGTTCTCCGGTCGAGGGTTTCAAATGCTGGCGTTAGTACGTTAATTGCTGAAATGACTGAAGGGATCAATGTCCATAGTTCAGTGATTGAAGGTACTGTGAGGGAGAAAATTTGGTATGCTCTAATACCATTTTCGAAACTTGCTTGTTTCCTATCGACCAAAATTGTTGTGTACCATAATGCGACAGCATGAGCTATGTTCCATAAACAAAGGGAAAAGCCTTGAATGATGCCATATTTGATGCTTTCTTTCATGCTCCTTTTCATTGGCTTTTCCAGGGAGATTCTAGCTTTCCTTAGTATGTGTTCTTCATGGCAAAATGATGCTATGGTTCGTATGTTGGCTGCGGATTCAGATGCAAGGGCAACAACTTCACGGTGAGTAGCAGCCGAGTCGCTTGCGAATCCTTTGGCTGATTTGGCCTGAATGAGTCCACCAATGAAGTGGCAAGGCATCACTGCCCAAGCTACTAGTGCCATTCTCCAGTTAACAACCATGCTAACTACTGTTGCAATCAGTATCGAAGAAATACACTGGACGATAACGGACATCCTATCGGAAATAATGGTTTTGACAATTGAGGTGTCGTTGATGACCCTTGAGGTAAGTGAACCAACATTGTTCTCTGGTTTCTCAAACCAACCAACTTCATTACGTAGTATACCTGAAGTAGTTTAATGTAACAGAGGTTAAGTATGTGCTTGAGATAAGATTTGGATTCAGAACGACATATTGGGATATTCGAATAGGATAGATTAGTACCTGAATATAAAGCTTTCCTGAGGTTTGCCATTGCCTTTTCTCCAACCACTCCGTAAAAGTAATGCTGCAGGGTGTGCATGAATAAAGCTAGCAATCCTATAAGTGCAAAGATAATCGAATACTTTCCGACTAGCTGCTTTGCATCTTTCTGGTAGTATGCAACTCCCACAGTTATGATGAAGAATCCAAAAAATGGCTTTGAAACACCAGCAAAAGCTGCAGCTATAGAACCAGTAGCAACATTTGCAAGCTCACGTTTCCTTGAGCCAAACCAAATTCTGAAGAACAAACTCGTGTTTTCACTCCTTTGCGGTTCAACTTGCTCCGAAGATTCGGTACAATGTCCATCGAGTTCCCTTGTTTCCTCTTTTAGCTCAATGTCTAGAGTTGAAAACTGTTTATCAGCAGTGGCAGATTCTTCAGTAGTTTCGGTAGTCCTACCATTTTCCACATTCCAAGCAAGTTAGTGTTTTCAATAATTTACCTTAAGTATTAGTGTGAATTTGTTTGAACCTACCTCGAACCCCGAATCTGCCCGATGTTCTGAATGCTGAACAGATTGTTATAGAAATTGCTAGAGTCTAACAAGCTGGAGTGAGTTCCTGTTTCTGTAACTTGTCCATTCTCCACAACTGCGATTATATCGGCATTGACAATGGTTGACATCCGGTGTGCAATTAGGACAACGGTCCTGCCCTGCATAGCCCTCTCCAGTGCATCTTGAACCAGTTTCTCCGACTCTGAATCAAGTGCGCTTGTTGCCTCATCGAGTAAAAGAATTGGAGGGTTCTTTAGAATAGCTCTTGCTATGGCAATTCTTTGTTTCTGCCCTCCTGATAACTGCACTCCTCTTTGGCCTACCTGCATTCAGTTTCAACCGTAAAATTATCTTTGTTTGGTCGACTCGCATAGGGCATGATAGAAACTTAACACAACGGAGACCAGGTGGACGACCTCAGTTGAGTACTGATTCGGAAGTTGAGAAATGAAAGTATGTGCATTTGCCATCGTTGCTGCATCATGGATCTGTTGATCGCTTGCATCCATGTTTCCTAATTTGATATTATCCTTGATGTTACCGGAAAAGAGTGATGGTTCTTGGGATACTGCTCCAATATTCTTCCGGAGGAACTTCAAATCCAGATCCTTGATGTTATGATTGTCAATGAAAATCTCCCCTGCAATGTGTAGCACTTTCGTCAACATGTTAATATCGAAACCGGTTCAATTTATAGCATGCAGACCCAGGGAAGAAGCTGAAAAACCTTTGAGGGGATCATAGAACCTTTGAACCAAGCAGATAACAGTACTCTTTCCGCATCCGCTGCTGCCGACTAAAGCAACCGTCTTTCCTGATGGAATCGACAATGAAAATCCTTGAAGGATTGACTTTTCGGGACGAGAAGGGTAAGCAAAGTATACATGGCGTATATCAATGTCACCACTGATCTTCTCAACTTCCTTTCCCTTTGAATCATAACTTATTGTTGGCTTTCTTTGTATCACCTTGAAAACCTCATACCCTGCAGCCTTTGCTTGATTGAAGATTTGTATGTCTGGTGCAGCAAAAGTAAGTGATCTGCAAGAGAATCCTGTATTACATACATGTTGAAAGTGGGATGAATCATTTTATTCACCTCGAGGATGAGGTCTTTTTCTTACACGGATCCAAAGAGAATGCTCATAACCGCGGCTATGACATCCCCTCCTTTTGCTTTCCGGGAAGTGACGGCAACGGCTCCAATCCATATGATCAGTGCCCAAGCACAAAAGGTCACAGTTTGAAACATGCCAGTGCCTACACCTTTTATCAGTGCTTCTCCTTTGCTTAATGAAAACTGTTTATCCAAGCACTCTGAGAACGATTTAATTGCAGAATTCTCTCCAACAAAAGCAAATACTGTTTTGATTTGAGAGATGGTCTGCAGCATGTAAACCTCAGATGTTTATTACTGAGGTAACTTATACATATATGTACTAATCACCTTTGGAAGTTGAAAATATGGAATGATGCTAATTTTACCTGTTCTACCATTGATGTAGCTTCTGATATGTAGAGCATCTTAGTAGCTGAAATAGCAATCATTTTTCTAGTGTAGGTGGCTCCGATCACAAGAATTGTAGGAGCAACCACGAAAGTAAGTAGGGACACTTCCCAACAGCATATAGCAGCAATAAGAATTCCAGAAAAGAATGTTGCAAAGCTTGAAAGAAAATGGCCTAGCTGGGAACCATAAGTATGTTAGCAGTATGTGAAAATAAGCTAAACCAAGGTGAATCGAATCGAATGAATAATCTATGTACCTTCTCCCCTATTGCATCTTGTATGATACTCATGTGGTAACTCATTCCACTAATGATTTTCCCACTCGTTATATCCGAATCAAATGCTCCAATCTCCTGGCTTAGCATTGCTCTCAGGAATGCTAACCGTAGTCGAGCCATTTGTCTTTCACTTGCATACATCCAGCATCCGATCTCTGCAAAACTCGAAACCATAAGAATAAAGCAGTACATGGGAGTTCTATGGAGTCTGAATATCATATTGGCAGCTCGTTAAGGTACCTAGTACACCAGCAGGGAATGTAGCAAAAGCCATGTACCATACAAAGGGAATAACCTGCACAAGCAAACAAGACAAAGAGATTTGTAAAACCGAATATTCGAAATGATCGGTTTTTCAAGTCGGTGCAGCTTGTGGATGGATACCTTCTTGAGTGCTTTAACCATGCCATCAATGTCATTAATGTTGTCCCCAAATGCATTAAGAGCTTTCCCTAGTAACAGATATCCAACAGGTTGAGCCATGCCATGAACTATAGAACCCAAGGTCCCCAGTGCCATAAGAGTCCAATCCAGTGTATCTGCATACCGCAAAAGCATATAAAATGGAAATGCTCTATTAGCAGCCTCTCCATCCTTCTTCTCTTCTTCTGTTCCGTCCCGGTTATTCTCTTCGACCTGCACAAGTCCATGAGTTCTGGAAGCCATTGTCACAATACAGTATGCTCTTTCAATCTGCCTGGTACGTCAATGTATGTGTGTACATATATATAATATAAAATACTAGTAGTACATTCAACAAAGAATATATCAAGGATATGCCCTGGATGATTTAAATATAAGATTGAGAAGTGAGTAGTTTTCTCTTTGGAACAATCCCAAGTTAATATTTTTGCATGTCATGGCTGTTGTGACAGGCAGAAGAATACATATAGGTAGGTTCCTTCTGCAATGCCAGCCAGGCCTATCAGCGTAAATATTTAAGTAAACATAGGGTTTTCAATCTTGAAATTAGGGTTCATGATCATAATAGTAATAATAACTTGGGTTTTCAACTTTTTGTCCTATTCAAAGATTAGTCCCCATAAATGAAAGCTCCCTTTAGTGGAAACTTAATTACGGGGTGATCTTGGTTCATGAATCAATTGAATTAAGTTCCTGATTCAATAAGGTAATCGAAGTACTCTCGGAATTTCTCTTGGACTATCAAAGAAAAATGACTTTTGAGCAATGGTTTGAGCCACCAAAGGACTGCAGGCAAAAAATTATTATATTTTTACTATTCAAGCAAATAAAATATATGAGATGGTCCAAAATTCCTGCACTCTGCAGTTGTTTTATGCAAAATTTGACCAAAAAATCCCTTTCTATAAATGTGGAGGTTCATAATTGTGGATAAGCTTTAAAATAGCAGAGCAACAAATCTTTTAACAATATATAATACAATTTGGAGACCTGGATTTGTAGTAATTAAGTCCAATTCATTTCTGTTTTTATCATCTTCAATGACTTGAATCTAATGAATAAATATGAAAAAAATCTGCAAGAGTACAGCAACAACATCTGACATTGGAGTAAAAAAGCTTACTTCATTCATATTATTAAGAAACTAATTACAAGTGCTAATCCAACTACATTAAAGAGGAAAGCTTTCTTCATCAAATATTATTAAAGAACTAATTCCTAATTCCAAAATGCTAATCCAAAAGAAAAAAAGAAAATAAAGTGACCCAATTCAAGAATCACTAAGTTCAAGAAATTGGTTTCAACACATACATTTTGCATGAATGAGGGTTCAACATTATTGTAATATTGCCCACAAATCGGTTCTTCAGTGTTTTATGCTGCAAGAGATTCATATATGTGCATGAATAAGTGAACTAAAGCAATGGAAAATGACAGTAGGATATACTAAAGCTTGTAGCTATAATTTGAGTACCTCCCAAAGGTCCCTAGCTTCAACTACAATGTTGGGGTCTAGTCCCATATCCTCCCAGAACGCGGTTACAGAATAGCGAACTGAACCCCTATTGAGAATGACAACTGCTGTCCTATAGCTGGAAAGTGGCGCAACCCAAGTCTGTTACAAGGCACCGAAAATGTAAGTGACCAATCCGAGCATGTTATATGATCATATGGTTAAGCAAAAGGGGTTGTTGCATAGGTTTCACCTCTTCATCACCGTGCATCCTAGCCTTCCTAGCTTGAATACCATAAGAATCTAATGCAGAAGATCGCATTAAGTTAAAAAAGTTCGATAACTATTGATGCATTAAAGCGTTTTTGAAGAACTGTACTTCTAATTATGTACCTTGGTTAACAGCAATGACCTCTTTGTTTGAAATGATCTCTATAGTCTCTTGTGTCATATTCCTTATGTCGCAGCCGAGAAGAAGAGGAGCCTGCAATAGCATTCATGTTTTTCAGACCAGATATGCAACATCATGCATATCAACAAGCATAAAAAAGGTGAATATCAATTGTCATACCTTGGAAATAGCCCATAAGCTGAAATGTACTATATATTCATCTTTCGTCATCCCTCCATTCCCGATCTCAAGCATGTCCGGATCTATCGATATAACAAGAATTGTAATCACAAAACATTTAATATGGTTCAAAAAAAATTGCAGAACTAGAAGAAAACTCTAACCATTCCAACCACCGGGCCTTGCATATTGAGCATACAATTCATTTTGATCAGCTCTCGAAATCATACTGCCAGGCAACAAAATATCGTAAGTTATACTCTAGGCCGACTCTAACATCCTCCAAATACGTTAACAAATCTTTATCTTTCCCATGTATCAGTTATGTCACAAGTTGTCCTCCAGCTATTTCCTACATGGAAACCCCATTCAGCAGGGTGCATTTCTCCCCTAAGAAACAAAAAATCAAACACATGGCAAAGTAAAAAAAAAAAAAAAAGAATCAGAAAATCGTTACTTAAATTAAAAGCTTAAATCAAACTGTGATTTAGACAGTACCATTCACACAGAGAAAAGAATATGGGGCGGCCAGCCTTCTTCAAAGCTTTAGACATAACAGGATATCTACACGAAAAATTAAAGCAATATATAAGCATATAATATGGCTGCAAATCAAAACAAAGAAGACAACTACACCACCTTTCAATTGGCTTTGATCCATCATGGTGACAGTTATCATACTTCAAATAATCAATACCCTGCATACAAAACAATTATCGCACGAACCAACTTGATTAAGCTTTAGGTTCAATTAAAACAAGGGAAATGATCACTGAAAATCATACCCAGGAAGCAAAGGTTTTAGCATCCTGTTCTTCTAAACCGAGTGAACCAGGCATTGTCTTACTACAAGTATAATACCTGTACAAAATGAAAACACTATTAAATCCATAAGCAATTGTCATATAACCTATACAAGATTCATACAATTGAGCATCAATAGTAAGTACATTACCCTGCATCTCCATAGATTCCTAGCTTAAGACCCTTGCTATGAGCATAATCTGCCAAAGCTTTTATCCCAGATGGAAATGTCGAGTTCTTAGGCATTATATTGCCCTGAAATTTGATCAAAATCCAATAATTATAAGCCACAAAAAAATATTTTTTAATCCTTACATACTAAGAACATCCAAAGCTCTAATTACCTTGTCATCACGAGCAATTTCAGCCCAGCAATCATCTAAGAAAGCAAAAATGTTGAAAATCAATGATGACAAGTAAAGGGTATTTATTTTTTTAGATTAAAGTAAATGAAAAATTATAATAACAGCATATACCTATATTAACATATACATATCCAAGCTTGGAAAGACCAGTTGAAACTAGAGCATCAGCTGTCAATAAAAACAAAAAATATTCATGTTTAAGCTAATGTATATAATACTTTGAAAAAAAAAGAAAAGAAAATAATTTCAAATAAAAAAGCATATATATGGTTACTAATACTATATTTACCGGTTTCTTTTACCATCTTTTCATCAATATCGCATCCGAAATGATTCCAACTGTTCCACCTGCAAATTCGAATAGGGTATACAAAACACGTACTTATTAAAAAAATAAAAGAAAAAAGAGCTAAAAATACAACATACCCCATGGGAGGAGTCAATCCAATGCCATTGGTGAGCATACTTCTCCTACTGGTTGCCAGTGTTAAAGACGCCAATTCCATCATCGCCATTGCCATTATTAAAGCCACAATATAGCCTTTAATTTCCATCTTTGTTAATTCTTTTAAGAGCTCTAGAAAAATAATGTGCAGTGTGATGATCTTTGGTATTTGTATGATGTATTTATAATGATCAGGGAAGTAGTAAAAGATGTTCATTTTACTATTTCAAAGTATTTTATTGTTGTGTTTTTTATTTGTTTGTTATAATCATGTTTGTTAAGTTGGGAAAAAGAATATTTTTTAAAGAAAATCAAATTTGGACTTTTTAAAATTTGCCCTCTAATTTTATAAAAAATCATATTAACCATTCATTTAATTTTTCTTCTCTTTCAGTTCTTAAATTTATGTTATTTGTTAAATCATCCCAAAATGGATGAAAAAGTTAACGATTACTAAATTTACTGACATGGCATACATGTGGATGCCACATTAGCAATCAATTAATTTTTCAAACTTTAAAAATTCAAAAAAATATAAAATGATTAAAAAGTGTAATTTTTAATATTTTATTTTTAAAAATAATTAATTGTTAACGTGCATACATGTGGACTATCATGTGAATGTCACGTTAGTAAAATTAACAGAAATTAAATGGGACTAGAATGATTTTTTGTAAAGTTGGAAGACTAAATAAATCATTATATTTTAAAAAAATTAATTGAATAAAATATTAAATTAAACAAAATCTAAAATATATTAACTAATTAAAGATTTATGAAGATTCAGCGAAATTCGAAGTATTATAACAATATTACAATATATTTGCCATAGGTTTATGAAAATTGATTCGCACCTTAGCGGCGTTCATCTTTTGCCTTCTCTCATTTGCCTTGCAACCGGCAATAGAAGGCGGTGGCATCATATCAAAACTTATTTCTATTTCCAAAATTACTTCATGGCTTAGTTTGTGAATTCCTGGAGGGAGGGGAACAGCCACAACTGTTCATGTTCAGATTATTCGTCAAGGTTTAAATGTTTGTCTGAAACTTAGGAGAGTTCGGATAAAAATATTAAACCTATTTAAAATATAAGTTAGGTTTGAGTTTGAATATTCAAGGCTTGAGTCTGACTCGTTTTTAAATTTATAATACTTTATATTATGTAATTTAGAACATATTAAAAAAATAAACATATACTAAATATATAATATTACTCTAATATAATATTAAAATAATGTTAAGATGACTATATAAAAACTTTGAATAAAAAATATAAACTTATTAAATATTAAAATAAAATAGTATAAATATTTTTAAAAAGTTAAAAATAATATGAATTGACTTAAAATGGGTCTGGATTAATCTTTTACAGATATGGGCGAGTTTTGGCAAAATTTTAAACTCATATTTCAAGTCGATTCGGGTTTGTGCTAGCACAAAGTATGTTAATATCATGCTTAGGCTCAGCCCTAACCCAACTTGACCCAGCCCATGAGCACTACTAAAAAGAGTAGGGGTGGTGGATTTTATTTTATTTTAATATAATTAAATTTATTTAATATTAATATAATTTAAATTTATCACTATATTTTTTAAAAATATTTATGTATTTTTATATATTTTTAGAATTAGGATTAGATTGAGATCATTTATAAATTTTGAGGGTTAATTTTTTAAAATTATGACTAAATAAATATAATATTTAAAAGTTGAAGACTAAATTTATTATTATATCAATTTTTAAATGCAACATCAACTTGCCATTTGTGTTTTTTATTTTATTAATAACTCGAATCATTTATTTTTATAAATCCTATAAATTTGTTCTCTTTATTTAATTTTACAAAAAAACGTATAAATTAATTTATTATACATTACAGGCAATTAAAAGAAAAAATGAAAAATGAAAAAAATTATGTGGGAGGAAGAAATTTTATTTTATTTTGTTGTGTTTAGAAAAAAAAGTGAAAAAATGAAAAAAAAAAAAGAAGGAGAAGAAGAAGGAAAATACTAAATTTATATAAATAAAATTCTTAATTTAAATGGAACAAATGTTTTATTCAGCAACAGATTAATTAGGTTTAATTATGCTCCCGACTTCTGAAATTTCATCACTCTATTTAATTTAATCTCTTTATTTATTTTATTTTAAAAAACTAAATGTGTACTTTTTTAAAAACTTAAACAATCTTATTATAAATTTTGATTTTCTCTTTTATACACAATACTTAAAATTAAAACCCATAATTAAAAGAATAATGTACTTCACTCACTTGAATCCAAGTCTTCCGTAAAATAACAATACTCATGTCAATCAATTAAGATTCAATTGGCAAAAACTTAATTGATACTAATAATATTGTTAGCTTATTATTGTTAATTTGAATATTTACCGATTTGAATAATTGAACTTTAACATTTTGAATATACAGGACTAAACTACTAAAAATACAAATAAAAAATTAAAGTTGAAAATTTTAAAAATAGGAAAACATAAAATGAAAAATTATTTTATGGATCTTTCTCACTGCATCATTTCTAATTCATATCATTAACACATAATTTTGATAATTTTTACCCTGAATCTTAAATTCTAAACTTGAACACTGAACCTTAACCAAAATCCTAAATTTAGTTAACTCAAATCTAAACCAAAATCCTAAATTTAGAACTCTAAATCCTAAACAAGTTCGAGGTTCAAAGATAGATATTTGAATATGAGATTCAAGATTTGGAGTAAAAAATTAGTAAAATGCCATTAAATAATTTAAAAAATGATTTATTAAACTGCTTAATTACATAGTAATGAAGTAAAGAATAACAGCCCTGCAGTAATTTTATTAGATAAAATGTGTAATACAAAAATGTCCAACTTGTTCAAAATTTTTCATGCAATTGAAATATATAATATCTTCATTTCCATGTATAAAAATGGATCCGACATGAAACATGATTACTTAATTTAAATCCGAAGATTTTGGGGCAAGAAATCCAGCATTAACGATTAACTAGCAAGTCATCAGAAGCTGAGACAAAACAGTGTTTCAGCTGAATATTCAAAGTTGAACCAGCTTAGATTTTTAAGAACAATAAAGGGATAATTAAATGCAATATCGAAAAAGCCAGCTTTTGATGTCCATCCATGGCTCTCTACATCATTTCACTTCACTATGCAGATCTTAATAACCGAAGCAGCCCCGATACGGTGCAGTGCAACGATGGCATCACCAGGCTTGCACAATCCCTTCTCCGTAGCTGACTTCATTGCAGCTTCTAAGATGACCTCGGTGGATTCGGCATCAGTTGCCTTGGCTGACCCTTCTGCCAGGATGGGAACCAAGCCCCTATATATCAGACTGTGCCTGGCTGGACCTTCGTCACTGCAGGTCCAATCAAATGAATCGGTTGTCAAGACTGGGACGACCACGGATAGGATAGGAACAGCTGGTCTGTACTTGGCGACCAATTTGGCTGTCGTTCCACCACGGGTTAAGACAACGATGAGTTTAGCTTTGGCCTTGTTAGCTGTTCGTACAGCTGAGGATGCAAGACTCTCCAGTGGACTCATTGGAAGTGGAGTCGATCGGATCATTTCTTTGAAGATTGCTCCATAGTCAAGGGAAGATTCTGCCTCTATACAAATTCGAGCCATGATCTTCACGGCAAGCTCTGGATAGGCTCCAGCAGCACTCTCACCACTGAGCATGACACAATCGGTACCGTCCAGGACAGCATTAGCAACATCGGTTGCTTCAGCCCGGGTTGGCCTCGGAGACTTTATCATGGATTCAAGCATTTGAGTGGCAGTAACAACAGGCTTGCCTGCAAGATTACACTTGTATATCATCATCTTTTGTGCTAGGAAGATCTTCTCAACCGGAATTTCCATTCCAAGGTCACCACGGGCAACCATAAATGCATCAGTCTCACGCAAGATCTCGTCAAAGTTGATAACACCCTCCTGATTCTCAACCTAAATGAATCGCAACCACAAGGAAACCTCGCATCATTAACAATCAAATTGCATAGAGAAACCACATAGAACCTCTCATTTTTAAATCGTAATTGAAAGGGGAAACAGATTTAACACACCTTCGACATCAATTGAATCTTCTTAGCATGGGGACCGAGGACCTTACGAACATTGACAAGATCAGACCCTTTGCGTACAAAGGAAAGAGCAATCATATCAATACTGTTGGGAACTCCCCATCCCAAGATGTCTTCTTTATCCTTCTCAGTGAGTGTGGGAAGATCCACCACGACACCAGGAAGGTTGACATTTTTCCTCTCACCGATCATCGCTGTGTTTTCACATCGGCATCTCACAGTCCCAGCAGCAGGATCACAGGATAACACCGAAAGAGTGATTGTACCATCCGCACACAAAATGGTATTCCCAGGCTTCAGATCAACAGCCAGCTTTTTGTAGCTCATGCAGATCATCTTCTCATCTCCCTTAATATCGTAATCGGTTGTTACAGTAATTTCCTGGCCTTCCTTCAGCTGAACAGCTTTTCCATCCTTCAGGAATCCAGTTCGAATCTCAGGGCCCTGCAACAGCAAAGCACAATCAAATACAAACAACCATCAGAAAATGAAAAACCATGCGCTAAAAGAACTGAGAAAACGTATACATATAACATTCTTAGGACTCGTATCTTTCATTTTAAGTTTATTAAAGGTTACAACAAAAACCCAAATTGATATGTTGGGTTAGTTATGTTGACTCTTTATTTTCAATCAATCCTTCAAGGGGCATTTCAACAATTCTTGCTGATACATGAAGGACGGTTCACCCAATTGGTGGAGAGCCATAAGGTGGTCGAAGGTAGATGGCAATGAAGGTGATTAAGTCTTAACAGAAAGGTATAGTATGGAGGTTGCTTCCGGCCCTCTCATCCGGGCCCTGGTTTATGAGGCTTTTCCCTTATCCCAAGGTGCCACACGTCGTGTTGTGGTTGGACCTGGATAGGTAGGTGGTCCATACCGACAGGTCTAAGGTAGGATGTCCGTATGTATGCGGCTTCTCCGATTGGATCAAGTTATCCGTATATAGGACCCACTTGACCTGACTTGGGGATTCAGTCAAAGATCTTGTTAAGCGAGGTGTCCCTGAATACGGAGACGCTAGGAGGGGTTCTCAAGCGAGGAGTCTGAAGTGTAAGGGGGGGGGTTCGGCAAGGCGGACACAATGTATTTGATGTCGAGGTATACCGTATAAGAGAACTGTACCTGAATCCGACATACCCGAGTCGGAAAAACATAATACTAGCATGTATAGAAAATTTTGGGTTATCTCTAAGTAGCTCTTTCGCCCATTGAAAGACACAGCAAAGTTAATTTCAAGTGAGCATGTTGAGTGAGTTACTACTAACTATACTAATGCTATATTACTTCGATTCTTATTTTTCGAATAAAATCCTCCAAAATAAGCCTTTAAGTACTTGTATTCGATGCTCACACTTAAATCCAAGCAACATAATAAGATCATATAGAAAAACAAGAGGGAAAAATGGACCTTGGTGTCAAGCATGACAGCGCAAAGGATGCCGGTGTTGTGCATAGCAGACCTAAGATTATCCAATGTCTCTTGATGATACTCATGACTGCCATGAGAGAAATTGAAGCGAGCAACGTTCATCCCGGCCCTCAACAGCTTCTCTATCATAGGTACGGACCGTGAAGCCGGACCCAAAGTACAAACGATCTTGGTTTTAGGGATACGCCCATCATTGGGAAGCTCCTTCAAGATCCCATCGATATCTATATTTGCCATTTCCTGTTGCTTTTCACTGTTCCTTTACTTACAAAAAAAATATCTGCACCCATTATTAAAAAAAACATTCAAAAATCAAAATCATTAAACAAGGCAAAGACGAGATCTAACTAAGATGGAAATAGATTGGCATAAACCCAAGGTAAAAATCGGTAAAAAAAAATTAAATGGCTTAATTTGAAGGGAAAGACATGAAATCAGAGAGAAACAAAATATAATCAAACATAAAAAAATTAAAAGAAATTGAATGCTAGACAAAGAACAAAATAAACAATAAATAAATAAAAAGGGAAAAAAAAAAGAGGTAATCGCCATACCAAAAAATGGAAGGATTTAGAGAGAAATGAAGGAATATGAGATGTGGAGTGAAGAGAAAAGGAGAGGAGAGGGGCACTAATAGTGGTGAGGGTAGCGGCTTTTGTAAGAACAGGACAGGACCGAATTGGAGGGTAGAAATTTCTTACACGTGGACGTGGTGGTAGGCGGCGGCACATTGAAGATTTTCTTTTTTTATTCTTTAAAAAAAAAGAAAATTAAACTTTTTTACAGGATTCTTTAAAATTAATGTGAGGGTAAACACCACCGTTGTCCCTAAACTTTGGTCAAATTTATGTTTTGGCCATCCAATATTTTTATTTATGTAATAGTCATTATTACTTTTTATCATTCATCCGTTATTTCTCGTTAAAAGTTGATGATCGATTTGATCCTAAAATATAAATAAAATATTATTTTTATTTTTAATTATTTTCTTGATAATTATTCTAAAATTTTTTTAAAATATTAATTAAAAATAATTATTTTAATTTATGGTTAAAAACATTTTAGAATAGTTATTAAGAAGAAAACTAAAATATCAAAATTTTTAAATATTTTATTTATATTTCGGGATTAATTTAATTATTAACTCTTTAAACTAATGTGTTATGTCATTATTTTAATAGATGAATGGCAAAATATGTAACAAATTAATAATATTAATTAATTGCTTATTTATCTATAAATTAAAAAATAATAATCATATTGAACTAAAACGTGAATCCACTAATATCAGCCGTAGTTTACCCTTAATGCAAACGAGAAACTTAGGAAAGGAAACTAAATTAGCGGCTCCTTTGTACACTTCTCTTTTTAAATAGCAAATTTTCTGGATAAATTTTTTTAAATCACTAAACTAAAAATATAAAACTTTATAATATAATTGATTTTTAAGTTTATGTTATAATTTTTATTCTCCTATTGCATAATATTAATTTAATTATGTTTTAGAGAAAAGAAAATAATGAAAAAATGTAAAATAAAGAAGCACATGACTGAGTGAGTAAAAAGAGGTACGTGGCGGTTTTTAGCCTTTGGAGTCTGCGACGTGTGCCCATTGTTTTCAACTTTGATTTCTATTGGCTGCCCTTCTCTATTTTCTGACTCTCTTTATATATATATTTTATAAAATTTCAATTAAATTACTGTTAAGAGTTATTCGGGGATAATAAAAAAAATTTAGATGTCGATGTTCGTAAATTTTTAAAAATTTTAAGATTTTGAAAGTTAAAATATAATTTTATTATATATTAACCTAAAATTTTATATATGATAAGTAATTGATGAAAAAATTAGTTTAATAATAAATTTGACTATTAACCTTTGATTTTTTTCAAATTACATTTTTAACAAATTTATTGAATAAATTTTAATATTTCAATCTTTTTACATTTATTTATTGAGAGGTTTTTCTCTGCGTTAAAATTTTTAAATAATTATGTTTATTTTCTTTAAATTAAGAAGCTTTTTAAATTTCATGTATTATTTATTTATTTTATTATTTTTACATGTAATTATCTGTAGAGTTATTTAAGTAATAAATTATATCTCATTAAAAATATTCCACATATGAAACTTCATATTATTTCTATTAACTTTTTAATGATACTTTCATTAAATTTATTAAAAAATAGTTTGAAAAAAAGAACAAAAGTTGATAGCTAAGTTTAAAAATACAATTAGGACTATTTTAATAAAGCATGCAAACGTTAAGGACTTTCAAAAGTGTATTAAAAAATTAAAGGACTTTAAATAAAATAAAATAGAAATGTGGTAATAATTTTATTAAATAAGATTGAATGTTTGGGACGAGCGAAACGAGCAAGAAGGATCAGCCTTTGGAAGCATTGAAAATGCAAAAACGTGAAAAATGGCTTTCTTGTAGTATTAAGTGGAAAAGGACCCCTCTTTTTTTTTTTTTTTGCACTTGCCTCCTCACGCCTTTTATTAGCTCATCACAATTTTCCATTTCCACCTTCATATTCTCTTTTCTTATAATTCTTTTAACTACGAGGAATATTATTAAGAATATACCAATTACCTACCAGCAGAATTATTCCTCCTTTTTTAATTTTATAATAAATCTTAGGGTAAATTTTCTAAAATACTCATTTTTGTTTGTCTCATATTACATTTTAGTCACTTATGTCATCATGTTATAATATTTTAGTCATTGAGTGGTTAATTATTATTAACGGTGTAACCGTAAGTTGACGTGTCATGTTAAATCATTATTTCAAACGAAAATTTTAGGTTAAACGCTACAATTGGTCCCTATATTTTCTCATTTCGTGCAATTTATTTTTTTCTTTTATATCCTTTTTTCATTCTCTTATGTTTCTCTCTCTATTTTCCTCCCTTCTTTATTTCTTTTAACATAGTTTTTTATGTTTTCATTTGTTCATCTCATTAGAAAAATTAAATTGTTTAAAAAATAAAAGTATAGGGACTAGTTTTAACAAATAGAAAATATAGAAAACTACATTAAAAGAAATAAAGAAGGAGGAAAACAGAGGGAGAAGCAGAAGAGTATGAAAAATAAAGAAAAGTTAAAAGAACATAAAAAAAAAAATTAAATTGCTCAAAACGAAAAAATATTTTGACAGATTGTATAAATTAACTTTAAAATTTTTGTTTGAAATGATTATTTACCATGCCACGACAACCTACAGTTATACCGTTAACAACAATTAATGGTTCAGTAACTAAAATGTTACAACGCGATAACGTAAGTAATTAGAACGTAACATTTCAAATATATATGATTAAAAATATAAATTAAGGTAAACAAAAGTGATTATTTTAGTAGTTTACTCTAAATCTTAATTATTTATTTCGTAACTAAATTTCAAATGTTTAGGGTCACATGAGATATTCCAATTGGCTGGTCAAAAGGTGTGGTTTAAGACCAAGAAGAACACAGTTTTGCTAGAAAATCATTGTTTCTAGATAGACCCATTGTTTTCTTGGAAAAAGTGGGAACAATATTTTCGCTGAGAGGAAATAAGTATGCTTTATGCGCAGCTTTTACTGTGTTCAAATTATTAATCGTATATATATTTGTGTGGGTATGTATGTATGCACCTTTTCTACCCGTAAATGTCCAACTGTATAAAGGGAAAATCAATACCAGCCTTGATTTGAGAAAAAGTTGAGTGGAGCAGTGTAAGCCATCCATGATCAAACGACAGGCAGTGGTCTATTGTAAGAATTAATTGGCATTTGTTCTTGGAACATTGAGTAAAAAAAAAGATGTTGGGATGTGGAAGAACACAGCCAAATTGATTGCAAGGTTTAGACAAAAGTTAATGAAGGGTGATTATAACAAATATGTTTCCATTGCTATATATGTGGGGACTCTGTGTTTCAGGTTTATGTAACCCCCTTATCCGTATGGTTCGGTCATCACTAGTTGAAGCCAGCATGTGAAGGATTACAGTGCCAATAGGAACTATGTTGAGTATCTATTATGCCATACGTAAACCTGCATACGAGAGACGATACTCCATTGTCAATGTAAAGATTTATCAGTCTTTGGTTATTGTATGAGTTTGTCTGTTTCACGTATCAGTTAATTAGTCTTCAAGACTGTTGGTTATCAGTTAATTAGTTTTCAAGACTGTTGGTTAATTTTCAGCTTCTTTAGTCATCTGTAAAAGTTAAGCTTCATTTTTTTGTATGTGATGGAATTCGAGAGGAAGAAGAAAGATGGCTGAAAGTGAGCTTGGTCCATGTGAGCTTTATAAGGGGATATACCTTTGTTCAGTCTCTAGACATTACTTGTCATCTTGTATTAGTTTTATACTATCTAAAATTTGACTTCTCATAAGTATGGATTGTCATGTTAAGACAAGAGATATGTGACGTATGAGTGACAAAAATTTTGTCCATGCCAAGAATGTGGTCCCCACAAAAGTCATAAGCTCGCAACGTGTAAAGTCTTTGTCTCACAAATGTCCTTAGCTTACAAGGTAATTCTTAATTACATTGTTAGAGCACAAAGTGAGTTCACTTTAATTTTCTTTTCTTTTGTTCCCCAAACACACTCGATTGTGTTTTTTAACATGGTAGCAAAGCTATTAGTTTAGTCACTACTTGCGACCGTGGTGAATCTGTATCAAAGATTTAGCCATGGGAACAGGGGTTGAGTTAGGCGATAGTGCCTGAACCGGTAAAGATACTCAAAATATATCAGTAACGTAATCTTTCAAACCTACTATTCGTTAAGATGAGACTAATTTACCTGTTATTGAAGCAACAAGTCTATTTTACAAGTGTTAGTCATTCATTGCAAGATTAATTGAGAGAACACTAGATGTTTCTGAGTTGTTGATTGGCCACGCTGGAAATCAAGTAGAGAGAATCCAGAGTTCATAGTTTTTAAGCAATAAGATAGTGCATTGGGATCATGGCTTACTGCATCCATCATCATCATACTGCAGGCAAGTAATCTACTGTAAGAATTATCTTAGCATAACTGTTCTTGGAACTTGAACAATATTTATATAGGGTTATTTTATGCACATTTAAACAATTTTACTTGGGTGTTTTCTTAATCAAGTCCCTAACTCTAACCAATAATAATCTCTTGTTTGCTCCTTTTTTCATTTTGGATCCCATACAAGTTTTTTCACTTTAAGATTTTAGCAGCTGCAACATTCAATTTAATCTTAAAAATACAGTGTTAAATGAAAAAAAAAAATCCTCGTACAAAAATGAAAATATATGGCCACAACTTGGAAGTTCAGAATCAAGGCCGAAACGTCAATTGGTTGAAGCTGTAGTGTTGTTAGTCCTTTCTTTCACCATGGACTTAACAAAGAGCTCCCCTGCCCTATACGATGATCGAACCTGCAACAAGGAAGTTCATGTCCAAATATGTATAAGTGCTTTAGCAGAAGTTAATATAACAAAAAAGGGTACGAATGAGTGAAAGAGAAACAGTGTCTCTACTCGTGAAGTGATGAATGGTAGGCTGGTAGTGAAATTTCGATTATGTAGCCAATTTAGGAGAAACTCAAACTGATTTAATTAGAACAGGGAGTTTCTCTCTGGCTACTTCATTCTGGTGCGTAAAAGTCCGCTTTTTATGTTCATTCAATGGGGTGATTGAAATCCATGAAAAACTAGTACAATCCAAAGCAATGAATTGCAAAGAGCTTACCAAGGGACCACTAGCTACATAACGAAATCCAATCGATTCCCCGTATTCCTTCCAGAAAGCAAACTTTTCGGGCGTAACATATTCTTTGACGGTCAAATGTAGCGGTGTAGGCTGCAGAAATATGAGTGCATTTACAGTTAATACTTCCATTCCCAGATGAGTTGCAAGGAGTAGGTGATTATGATGCTTATAATATTTATTTTTAAGTATGAGATATATCACAGACGGTTAGGATTACTAAGTATATTTAGAGTTTAAAGCTAGGGTTAGGAATAAAACTTTATTTGAAAGAAAGCCTAGAAACTTTACTTGCAAGAAAGAAATCCGATATAAATAAGTTGTAGGCTTTACAGCCATAATTATTATTCAGATTATTTACTTTGAATTAATAGAAAAAATAGGGGTTTTCTATAACCTAAGTTTTCTAGAGTTCCATCTTTCCTATTCATTTGTTCAGCACTAATTCTTTTTAATTGTTGCTGTTTTCTTCCCCAATCCACATCAATTTGGTATCAGAGCCTAATTAGATCTTAAGGTTTATATTACGGTTTGCTACTAAGCCATGGTTGGACGCATTAGTGGTCAAGGAAGACAAAATCAGTGTCAAGAAACAGAATTGGCTGCACTACAACGTGTGATTGAAGAATTGTCACATGCAGTTTATGCTTGGCTGCAACAGGAACAAAAGGGAACCCTGATGGAGATTCTGAAAGGTGCCCACAACCAGTTTGACATACCAGAAGGTAGTCTCGCTGATATATATAATTTTGGTGATGAAGAAAACGTCTTTCATGATGCTGGACCTGCAAAGCTAGTGGTACGAGGTGGATTAAAGGAGCGGTTGATACATGCCCCTCAATTAAACGAGAGCAGAATCAATGTCGAAGTTGATTATTCTCTTTGCAAGATGCATGTAGAAGAGAAAGATTATGATATGTTAGAACTGATCTATGATGTATATCCTAAAGAAAGTGAAGAAATTGAGATATATCCAATCAATGGAAAATCTTTGGTTGTTCATACAATGACAGCCACAACATTAAAAGAAGGGGAGGATTGGAGGGGAATTGGAAATCTCATAGACATGTCAAAGGACACAACATTTGATGATTTTGGAGTAAAAAGATCTGATTCAGTTTCTACAATTGAAACAGATTCCGTTGAGAGAGAATTCAATGCTGAACTCAAGAAAAAGTGGGAAAGTTTGAAAGCAAGTCATAGTGTGAGGGGGATAGCAATCTTTTGAAGAAAAAAATACGTACAATCAATATGAAAATTGTTGCTGAAATCGAGCTCCAGTGATTTCGAAAGAAAGTCCATTGCTAGTGGATGAAACGAACGAGGACTTTTTGTTGATAATTTCAAGTGATTGTTTTCCTTGGCATCCGGACAACAATTATCCATTTGAAGATTTTGGTCTAGTTCGTTTTTTCTCTGAGACAACTTTTAAGACATGAGATGGCCTTTATGAGTTGTTAAAAACATCAAGCGCATCTATGCGGATAATGAGTGCCGTGGGTAGACAACTAGACATTGCAAAACAGCATGCAACTGATGTAACAGAGACATTAAATGCAGAAGTAACTATTCAGAACATGAGCAATCCAATAATTTCAGTGGAACAACAATCAGCAATGGTGCTAATGCTATTTCAGGCGAAAAGTCAGTTTCAATTGGGCAGACTAATATCTTGATATCGGCTAAGACTTCAGGGACTGTTTTGCTTGATGAAAGGCCATTGTTGGCATGCATAGTTCGCACAATTCCAACTGGTGGCAGAATTCAAATCAGCTCAACAGCCCCAATTAGTTTTGGGAAAGTACTTCCACCATTACACTGGCTTGATCATAAGAAATGGTACAGGAAGCTGGATGACTTTGTAGCTAGCTTCCCTAAGTTATCTGTAATCGGGGGTGATTATATTCAGCCTCAAGAGGGATTGCAAGAGATGATAGCAGCCAGATGCTATTGCTAAAGTTGCTACAGCTGCTGAAGCACTATTTTCATTCTCTTTTTTGGCTTCTGTTTCTGTTAGACCTATTACACAACCTAATCAGCTAAAGAAGGCGCTTCAATCAATTGATTCCAACCGTGTCAAGGAAATGCCCTTTACAAGGAGTATGTAGCTATTAGTAAAAATGCATCTGATGCACAGCTGTTAGTAATACAGAATCAACATTCTGATGGAATTTGTTTTGATGAGTCTGGAGATTTCTTCAATGTAAAAATATTGAGCCAAGCTAATCATCTTGCCGAAAGTAATGGATCATATTTCGAGAGATCAAGTGTAACTAGTGTTGAACGTAACACATAGACATGGAATGCCCAAGAGATCATGTGTGACTTGTGTTGAAAGCAAGGCATCTGGACATGGAAGGTCAAATTTAAATGGTGTCGGAAAACAACGGGGCAATGACTCCTTAAAACATCAGACTATACATAGGCCTCTTTTTTCTCTCATCATTGCATTCATATCATGAGCTCTTAGTGCATCATCTGATAAATCATCCGTCCTCTCTCACACTACCTCCTTTACAAAAGAATCCCAAGAAATCGTGACTGGCAGCACTTGTGGTCAACTATTTGTACTTTCTCAACATTTTTTTCACAATATGTCCAAGTCCCCAATTCCTTGCAATGCAAGAAAAAGAGCAGTTAATTTTTCTGCTTGGATTCATGAAGGAAAAATTCTCATGGAAGGGGGAAGTAATCTGACTGCAGACTTGCAATGTAGTGATATTTTCCATGTATTTTCACTGGTTTGCTCTGGTGCACTTCTTGTTTTTCCATGCTTACCAGATGAAGGTGTGAGTGAAGCTACAAAGTTGAGAAGATTGAAACGTAGATCTGAGGATACTGAACTCTATGATGTGGATAGGGATGAGAAACTAAAATCCATCGCGCAAGGTGAATTTGTTTCACGACAAGAAAAGGGACTTTCTTAGTATCATGGTATCCGTATATAGCACAAGATTCCCCACATCCAATGCTTTAGAATTGTTCAAAGATGAGGAGACATACAATCCTGAGCTTTGAATGGTGAAAGTTTAACTAATTTGGATCAGATGAAGGAAATGCTTGATTTTAGAAAGAATGTTAGCATATCATTGAAGTCTGGTGAGTCACCTCAGGAAGTTATGGCTAGTTACAAGCACCCATTGTCACACCCTTCTGATGAAGGACAAGGCAGTCACTTTAATCTTGAGTTGGTCAAGGCTGTTTGCACTGAAATTCAGAAGGTTGGTGATCAAGGTTCGAGCATAGAAGATGTTTATAGTCTTGTCAGAATGCCAGGAGAAAAGGCACCTGAAATTTTCATTCTTGCACTTCAAGAATTTGGAAGAGATCAGATAGTTTACTATTCTGTAATGATTAAAGCCGCTGATAACCTTGACCAGGAAACCTATGGAATGAAGTTGCATGGGCATACAAAGTTAGGAGAAGGAAAACATAAAAACCAGAATCATGCCTTAGTTATTACCCGTGGAGAAGCTTTCAAACTGTTGATACGATCCGGGACTACCGCATGAAGGAGAGACTGAAAAGAGCTGATCGAGAAAATTATGCAGAAGTGGTGGAAGTTTTTTCTTACCAGAGTCGATTTTCCAAGCCGAGGAGAATGATGCAGGAGTTTTATTTTTATTATAATATTTTATTATGTCAGTTTTATCTTATAATATTTATTTTAACTATGAGATATATTATAGACGGCTGGGGTTATTAAGTATATTTAGGGTTTAAAGCTAGGGTTAGGAATAAAACTTTATTTGCAAGAAAGCCTAGAAACCTTACTTGCAAGAAAGAAATCCTATATAAATAAGTTGTAGGCTTTACAGCCATAATTAATTATTATGATTATTTCGTTTGAATTAATAGAAAAACTAGGGGTTTTCTATAACTTAAGTTTTCTAGAATTCCATCTTCTTTACTTTTCATTTGTTCAGCCATAATTCTTTTTAATTGTAGCTGTTGTCTTCCCCAATCCACATCAATTATAATGCTGATATTGATAGCTCGTGAAGTAATAACTTGAACTATTACAAACATTGACCAAGGCAGGATAGTCAATGCAAGAGAAGTGGTAAAATTAAACATGCGTTTCAACATGACAACGACGTTAATGAAACCATGAAAAGGACAACTTGAGCTACGAGAGGAACATCAATTAACTCGAGAACAACACACTAATCATGAACAATCTTTCACCCAACATAAAAATCACTATCAACTAATCATGGGAAAACATTGCTAGACTAATGGTTTGTCACGGGCAGGATTCAAACTAACACAGCCAAAGTCCCGATACTCAGGCACCTAAACTAGATATCTTTGCATATAAAAACATACCTGTAGATATTGCCCAAGTGTAAGAATGTCAACATCTATAGCCCTCAGATCAGCTAGGGCTTCCTTTAACTCATCATCAGTTTCACCAAGGCCAAGCATTATTGAAGACTTTGTTATCATTCCTTCTTTGCTCACCTTTGCATGTCTTAGAACTGACAAACTCTGCTCATACCTGCAATGTTAAACAAAGTAAACTCTTAACTAGCTCGTACAAGCATACCAGTTTTTTATCCTCGATAAATTATTGAACGAATGTACTTACCCGGCCCGTGGATCCCTGACAATTCTTTGGAGCCGTTTCACTGTTTCAATGTTATGAGCAAAGACATCTAATCCTGAGTGTACCAGAGTGTCCACAGCTTTCAAATCACCTCGAAAATCAGAAGTTAAACATTCAACCATGATGTCTGGCTTGAGGTTCTGCACGTAATCATATAAAATCCAGCATTTACATTCCAATCTCTTCCTCGAAAATACACAATAAAAAACAAAGAGCAAAAGCAGCTGAAAGCTACAGTGAGTTAGATATACAACCTTCATAGCTTGGACAGTCTTAGCAAAATGTCCACTCCCACCATCAGGTAAGTCATCACGATCCACGCTAGTCAAAACAATATAATCCACACTGCAGATACAACAGCACAGAATCATAAATTATAATATAACTATTCAGATATGAATAATCAGTGGCCTACAGGATGTAGGCCTAGGAAATGCAGCGGCCAACGGATGTTTGTCGCCATTGATAAACAATGAATAGGTGTATCAATGTGTGGCATGAAATATGAATATCAAGCATAATCATTGTTAAACAATAGAAGCTAAACAAGGCAAGTAATAAAAGAAAGCAAAAAAAAAACTTTTTTTAAAGCTTACCCCCAACTGGCAATGGCCTGAGCTGTATTTTCAGGCTCCATGGGGTCAGGCGGTGGCGGGTTCCTACTGGTTTTAACCGCACAAAACCGACAACCTCGGGTGCAAGTGTCCCCAAGCACCATTATCGTTGCAGTCGCAATGCCATCCCCACCTCCATTCCAACACTGTCCAGTAAAATTGATTACTTTTAACAGTTAAAAACAGGGGTCTAATTATGGTTTCAGTCCATCAACTATGTTAATACTTTAATTTGGTCTTTTATAATGTAGTAATTCCACATCATAATTAATTGGATTTTGAGTATGATCGAATACGATAGAAAAATTTTCACGTCTACCATTGGCAGCAACTAATGGTGTTATAAATTAGCTCTCAAATGTCAGCTTAAAAATACTTCCTAATCAATCGCAAAAGTATAAAAAAAGGGAAAATTACCTCTCCAATGTTGGGGCACTGAGCTTCCTCACAAACAGTATTGAGTTTCAAACGCGAGAGAGATTGTTTAACCTCGTCAAACCTCTGCCCTTGCGGAGCCTTCTGCCTCAGCCACTCCGGCTTCTTCACGTTAGGGTCTCTGCCCGTAAAAGGACCCATACCACCCGGGTATGACCCGTTTTTGGTATCCGAATCCATCAGCTTCCTAGCTGCCGATAACGATGAGGATTGCGGTCTTTTGACATCAATATTCGACGCTGAATCTAAAGATTCGCATCGGATTTTGAGTTGTGAAAATGAGGAGGGTTTACGAGCTCTTGGAATGGGGATTGAAGCTGAGATTGAAGGTTTTGACATTGATACCGACATTTTTTTTATTTTCAGATTTTCAACAACAATATGGGAAATTGAAAATGTTGGGAAGCTAAGCGGATGTTAAATAAGTATGAAACACTGTATACATAAAGAGGATTCAATTCAGGGGCTTGCTTTGTTTTGTCCGCCCTACGCTAAAACATAAGCCAACTTGTTTTGTTTTGCTTGCGTGGGTTCGGTTCTGTTAAAGTTTGGTAGTTGGATAGTTGTAACTGAAATATCTAAAACTTAATAACAAAAACAAATGCACTTACTCCAATTACACCATAAAAAACTTTGATTTAGCTATTATCGAGTCAATTTTTGAAGTATTTTTTGTCCGGAAGTGATAGATCTCTCAAAGGTTCGATAGTTCCAGTTTCGTCGAGAGCTCAACTGCTCGAGTGCTTGAAGAGTTACTTGGGGCTTGAATTCACAAAACATAATCGCATCATCTAGAAAGACCATGCGTAGTGTCTGATTGCCCACCAACGAAATGGTAATCATTTGTCATTGGCAGGGTTTGAATCCAAACCCTTAAATAGCATCAATGGCATCTATGCTGCCTTGTCCCATTGATAGGGTGGCTGTAAATGTCCCCGCTCTCTTAACCCCGCCTTAAGCACTCAAAACTCTCGTGAAAGTCAAAACAAAACCTCAACTTGACCTAAAATAATACCATCCTGCTGAATGGTTGATCAACTCCAGAAGAACAATTCGAAGGTTTCTCTAAAAAGAAAATTATAATATTTTTTATAACTCTACGTTTAATAAATCTCAAATTCTAATTTCAACATACAAAACTATCACAACAATTACACAATAACTGAACAGTGTACAAATTGAGCTTTACCATATAAGGGACCAACTCATCAAAATTTTGAACTTCAAATAATCCCAGAAAAAACCATTGCTCATTAACATTTATTGAGGGTGTAAGTTTCTGGGTGGATATCAAACCCTGGGTATTCCTCAAAATCTTCTGGTGATTATTAATTCATTATTATGGAATCAAACAGCATCAGCTGAATCTTCATGGGAATCTTCTGAATTGGAACCATCAACCATCTTCTCAAGCGAATTCATATCCCCAGCTTCGGAGAAAGTGTGTAGCCGGAGCTTGTCCGCGTCCTCACTGAAATAGAGGGTGAGACCGATTAATTATTTCGTACAGGGCATACGGTATAAGTCTTCTTTTTCCTTTTGAGTTGCAAAACAATATGAAACACATCATCTGCTAGTATTTTCTGTCACCCACGTATAATTTTTGTGAGAGCTAAAGTGTAGACAGAAGTTGAATAGAGAGTATTACTCTGTAACCCCGAATATTTCCTTCACAATCAAGGAGCTATCCCTTGAGCAGAACTCCGGCAACTGCACAAAAGTTTCGACCAAAAAAAATCAATTTAAATAGTTACCCTGAATGTAGAAAACCAGAGTAGCTGACAATGAAAATGACACATGCTTGTTTGCTGCAAGATGATCGTTTTTCATTCTCCTTATTGCATTCAAGATTCATGGTTTGGTTCTTAATAATAGTCGATTTTAAGACAACCATCCATTTATTAGACTTCTTGATATATAAATCAACTCATACTTAACCCAAAACATTTGAGAGACCTAAGTTACTCAAACTCGGGTGGGACTATCGAATACAGGTATGTATCCTACACAGGCATATTCGGTTTTTCTTCTATCTTTTTTTATACATTTAAAGAGTCCAAAAGTGTCAGATAGATATAAAACCTATTGTCTATAAGCCTGCAAAACTACAAAAAAATTCATCAAAATGTTTTTAAAAGGACTGAAGTGGCTATTATCAATTGCAAAACAAATAAAATATTATCAAAGACACAAATAACTGATGATATAAAGCACACAAAATCCAGAGAGAAGATGGCACTAGTAAAGAGGATATAAAGCTATCCATTCAACAACACACCTCAGATAGATATAAAACCTTCCCAAAAAGGCCCTGCACGGCAAGTTTCCTCTTAAATCCCTTTTCTGTAAACCCTGACATGTCCATGACAACTGGGCCTGAACAGTAAAGAACGATTATCAGTGTCGGATACAAAACACTTCCAGGGAGATAAATCACATAGAAGCTCGCAGAATGGCAGATAAAAAAAAGGTATCAAAAGCAACTTTGAATCCTAAACCAACACTCCATTAAATCAGTAACACCTTTATGATAAAACAAATTCATATCACCACCAACAATTCCAGGAGTATATGTGTTGGATGACTTCATTGCAACGAGGAATACCATATCAGCAATTTTAAAAACAATTTTTCGAAATAACTACCACAATCACCTATGCTGTAAATCATTAAAGGTTATCAGACACAAAAAAAAAAAAAAAGAAGGGGGAAACCGTAGCAAATATCAATATATTATCAAATATCACTAGAGCATTAATATATTATATATCACACGACAAGGAAAGCTGCAGTACTAAAAGTTGCCTTTTTCGCGCACAATCCTTCTTGAGATATCATTTAAAATTTCAGCAATCTGAGAATCATCAAGCATTGAAGCTTTTCTGAGCTGGATCAAGCCGGAAATCAAATCTGCACTCCATGGTTTCTCATTCAACGAATACCTAATATACTTGCGCAGAATCTCCTCCACACTAAAACCTGTCTGGATATGGATTAGCAATTGATATTAAAACTCAAATAACATGCATATTATGCATTGAAATAAAAAAATAAAAAAATTGTCCGCATGTGCGTGCATGTATAAATAAATAAATAGAACAAGCTAAATAACAAAGTTCTAATGTAATGATTCTTTGCCAATTAAATGTTTGGAGAGTTGAAATCTGTAGGACTCAATTAAGCACTAAAAGCAAGACTAAATTGAAGATGAGTTTATCTTCCCCTTTTCAACATGAATCTATATACTAATACGAGGAGGGTCTATGAAGAGTTGAAATCAGCAGGACTCAATTAAGCAGTACAAGCAAGACAATACAGAAATTTCAGTAGGAATATAGGAACAGATAATGCCTATGCGGACACGAGAGTGAGTGTCTGACGCTAATATGTTCGACTATTTCCAAGATTTTCATGTATTTATTTGAAGAGTCACCCATATCAAGATATTGGTCAAACGGACACGAGTAGTTCAAGAAAAATAGAAAGTCCGAGCAACTTATATATATAGGTTGAAGGGTAATGGGTCTCACCTTTTGCACTAATCCCTTCAATGCTGAATTATCTACTGCATCACTTCCTTGCTGAAACAACTCATCGATGGATTTGCAAAGCATTGCATTTTTATTAACCTAAAAATTCATTCCCTATTAGTGTAAAAACAATTGAAGAAGTATGCAAATTCAATTCCAATTTCAAAATCCACATCAAAAACCCAGATTAATAACTTGGAAAGCAATCAATTTAAGATTAAAAAGGAAAAGAAACCGTGGTTTAAGTCTAACTAACCAATTTCTTTCTTTGGTGCCTGGGAGAAGTGAATTTCTTAACAGTTTTGACAAAAGCAATGACAAAAGTGATACCAGCATAAGCCAAAGGAACAGCAAGAATCCAAGGCAAAGAGCTTGTGCCAACTCTGGGTCCAGGGATGGCTTGAGTAACAGAACCAGTGAACTCAACAAGGTCCAATGCCTTCTCTTGAATCCAGGGCACTTCCTCCTCCACCTCCACTTCCTCTTCTTCAACTACTTCTTTCTTGGTCTCTTTTGGGTTTTTCGAGGGGACCGTATTTTCGCCGCCGGACTTGGAGGTCGCTGCCGCAGTGGTGAGAGATAGGGATAAGTTGGGTGTTTTTCTTGGGGTCAAACGAGGGATTGACAAGAGAGCAGGAGAGAAGGGATGGGTACCAAGTTTGGGACGAGAGAGAAATGGGGAGGAAGCGGTGAAGGTAAAAGAAGAAGAAGAAGATGATGATGAAGCAATGGAGGCCATTGAGCAAATGGAAGTTTTTGGTTTTAGAGTTCAGACTCTGAGCAAGCAGCAGCTTATAATCCTTGCTTCAAATGGCCAAAACCCCAACCCACAATGTTTTTTTCTTTGATACAATGGAAAAGGTAAACCACCTCTTCGATACCTCTCAATTTATATATTGAGCAAATTTGTCCCTCCAAATTCAAAGTAATTTAATTCTAACAATTTTAAAATAGCAATATCACTTGTTTTTGGAGTAAAGTGCAAAAGTGGTTATTAAATTATTCACTTTGTTTTATTTTATTCACGCAATTTTTAATTTTATAGTTTTATTTTTGCTAAATTTTTTAAAATTAAATATTTTAGTCATTCCTCAATTAATTTTAGTTAGTTGAGTGATGGAAAGTTGACGTAAAAACTTTTTTATTGGCCGACTAACAAATTTAACCTTCTAATGTTTATACATTTTATCAATTTGATCATAAATATATAAAAAATTCAACAAATTTCTCCATCAATGTTTACCATTGCCGTCATCAGTGAACCATTGGCCAGCCATGTTTTTTTTATCTAGTCTAAATTTGGTTGGTTAGGTTGTTGGTCACCTCGCTTTTTTGGGTTTCGCAAAAAGTTTAAGTTATAAAAATCAAAACTTTTGACAAAATTACTTTATAATAAATATAAAATAAAAATCATAAATTCAGTCACATACATAACAATTCAAAACATGCATATAATTTAAGAATATCACTTCTTATTTTATTTAATCAAACAATGAGAGAGATAAATAAATTATGTATCTCGTTATACTATAAACACAACATAACTTGGTTTAATATCAATTATTGGAAATTTTGGTTTAATGCAAAAATGAAAAACTTTTATTAAGTTTCAATAAAAAGTTAATTTTTTCTATGGTAATCGAAAAAATTTAAGCTTAACAAAAATATAAATTATTCGTAAGTAAATTACCACTATTTTTTGATAGAATAATGACACTAAATTGATTGTGTCTTATGTATTTTTAGGCCATCTCATGGTTCTTATTTATAGGCAAAAGGTACTAGGGCGACATGTCCTCTAGTGTACTAGGGCTTGCCGCCCCTCTCATATGAGGTAGGTCATTGGGCTCGTCTCATATATTGAACACAATTATATGTATTATTTTGACTTTAAACCAACACTTATAATTTATCTAATCTAATAACTATATTTTCTATTTTTAAAATATTAATGAATTAATTTACCCAATTAAATTATTTTTCAATCGAATTCTAATTTCGTTAAAGTCATGACAACTTTAACGTATCATAATCTATGAAGAAATATATTTAATTGCCCTATTCAATAAAACTATGATGACTAATTAATTTAATTATCACTTGAACCTTCAATTATTTAATTACAATAAATTAAATAATTATTTGAATGAATTATTTTAATCTTTAAGTCATCTTTTGTACTTAGCAAGAAAACACAGTCTTTGTATATAATGATGCATGCAATCTTTTCTCTTATTTATTGTTTTCATTCATTTCATATTATTGATTTTACATGCAATCCATTTTGAGTTATATTGAGCTAGTGGAAAGACCGATTGAACATATATAATTAGGCTCAAATAATTTATAATTAAGTTTCGATTATTCGTCTATTGATTACAACATTGTTTAATCATGGAACCATTCTACTAAAGTACCATGGTTTCACTCTCCTTTATTATATATCATTAAAAAAGTAACTTAATAAATGTTTGTCCAATGACCTTGTCACAGTGTTTTACCCCCATAAGATATCCTTAATTTTTTAGGAATAAATTTGCTCACTAATATGATCCTATTTTTATCTCATGGTAATAATTACATCTTACTTTAAGAAAAAGTCAATTGCTAACAAATAGTAATTAAATTATATGTTCTAGACAAATAACCCATGGTCACATTACTTTTTCATCTATCATATAATGCTAATGAGAAGATTTCATTTCTCCTTTTGTCGGGTTATGAAGTTCACTATTATAAATGAAGTTATGTCATTTAAAATCTGTATACTCAACATTCTAGCTTTCAACTTTTTAGTTATTTTTAACTCAGGCTTTCAATATATCAAAACATACGAGTCATGCACACGTAGTTGTCACAGACGCAGATTAAAGCCCGTGACCATTGCATATGGAATGTCCCAACTTATTAAATGGGCTCATTTGACCAGCTTGAACTGGCCCGACTCGTGGAACCCATGAAAAAACTCATCTACTTGAAGCCTTGGTGGCCCAATAAAACACTACAGTAAAACTAAATTTACTAGGATAATTAATGTAAATCCTAATAGATAAAAACGCATAGAGTTTAAATTCATTAAGACTCTCATATTGTAAATAAGCATTAATCTTAATGGCCGATGTAATTCAATTTGTACCGTTGGATCTGGAGGAGTTCAACTATAAATAGAGCCATCATTCCCATTCATTTGTAATCATCCCATTGATAGTTAAAAAATATATTTGAGAGCATTTATTCAAACACTTAGTGTGCATTACTTTCTTGTAGCTTTTTCAATTCTCTCGTTGCTCTTTCGTTTCAAGTTCATTTCCGCTATATTTTTTAGTGGCTTAGAGAATTTTCGGGAGAATTCTCACTTTTCGAGAGTTAGACTGACTTAGGCATATTTGAAGTAAAAAAATCATTTAATGTCGCGCGTATTAGAGCCAATGTACGAAGGTGCTAGTTGAGATGTCAAAAAGAGTAGACAAGCAAGTTGAGCCAATAGAGACCCTTAAGAGGGGTAAAAAAGCTAACAACTCGAGGGATATGTTGTCAGCTTTAAATGGCAGGATGGCTAAACTTGAGAGCTCCATGGGTGATGTGAATAAGACATTTGAAGAAGTTGATGGGCGAGCCACAGAGTTAGAATCGAGGCAAGACCAAGTCAAGGATCAAATAGCAAGGGCCCTCAGTGATAATATGGATGTGATGTAAGGTGTCTTCAATACCGCTGTGGGTGAGTTGATTGAGAATGATGATACTTTCGAGGCTATAGTATCGGCCTTGAAGGAACATATTGAGGGGCTCAAGGAAGAGCACAATATCTGCAAAGCTATTTTGGGTAATGGGGTGTTGGTTGGGGCACCCAGACCTAAGGTAAATGTTTCAAAGCCGAAAGAGTTCAATAGGATGAGGTTCACAAAAGGATGTGAATAGCTTCTTGTGGAGAATGAAGCAATACTTTTGTGCCAAAGGCATCATGGATGATGCTACTAAGGTAAATACTATTGTCATGTATTTTACTGATGTTATTTTGTTATGGCGGCATCGTAGGTTCGTAGATGAGAGACCAGGTGGTATTGTTATTGGGAGTTGAGAGGAGTTCCATAATGAATTCAATGGGCAATTTTACCCAGAGTATGCTGAGGATGAAGCTTGAGTTAAGTTGTGTCAACTTAAGCAACAAGGTACAGTTAGGGAGTATGTATGGTAGTTTAGTGAACTCATGCTCCAGATTTTCGATTTGGGTGAGAATGAGGTTTTTTTCTCCTTCATAGATCGGCTGAAGCCTTAGGAAAAGAAAGAGTTGCAACACCAAGAAGTCAATGAACTTTCCAAAGCAATGATCATAGTGGTGTCCTTATTCGAGCTTGTTCCGAGGAAAAACATGTCTGAAGCCTCTGAGCTCAATGAAAAGGGCAATGGTGGGGGAAATAAAGAATGACAAGTTAAAAAAAATAACAATAGTTGTGACAACCCTAATTAGACCCTAGTCGGAATGTGGTTTCGAGACCACAAAACCTAGTCACAGAAATTTATTTTAATTTTAATTGCATATATTTATGTGTGATAGTGTATGTATGAAAAATTAAATGTTTTAAATTAGTCTTAGGAATGTAAATTTTTCTTGAAAGGACTTAGTTGAGAAATTGAGAAAAGATGATAGGTAATTTGTAAGGATCCAATAACAATAAGGTGAGAAAGCTTGGGTTTGCATGTCAATTTACCCTTAATGCATGTAGTGGCCGGCCATGAAATGATGTTACTCCACTAAGTCTAATTAAATACATTTTTAATATGGTAAATGATAAAATAAAATTAATTAAAAAAAAGAAAGGTAAGAGAGTGTTCATCTTCTCCTTGCAAAAGCCGAAACTAAAGTAAGGGAGGAAAGAAAATTTTTGAAGGCATTCGGCCAACTTAGGGGTTGATTAAGGTACGATTTCATGCTATTTTCATTAAATTTTATGATAATTTAGTTCATAGTTAAGTTCATATTCCAACCCATATGTTGATTTTCTTTATTTAGTGACAAAATATGCATACGGTTACTATGGTTAGATGTTAAGAGATAGTGTTGAGGCTTAGGATGGATATATTAGAAGGTGAAGAATGAACTAGCAAATGGACAAATGTGTTTTTGAATAATAGCATGAATAGATGAGGAGTTTTGTTAGTTAGAAATATTTGGTCAATTTGATATGTGGTAAAAAAAAATAGGTGTTAAATGAAATGAAAATGATATTATATTGGAGTATGCATATTCGGCCATATGAGTAAATACATAGATGATGTTAAATTTGATTATGTATAATCGGCCATATAGGGTACACATTTGTGATATTATCTTTAATTATCTATAATTGATCAAATGGGTGATATTGGCTTATACGGTTGAATTTGATTCATGAATATGTACATTGAAGTGAAATATATCATAGGCTATGTTATTTTGGAAGTAAGAATGCAATCGGCCTTGAGACACTTTATAAGTATTAGTTAAGGTTTTAATGTTTTGAACAATAATGGTTGTAAGATGAAGTGAAAATCAGTAAAATATATATGTGAGTAATTAGAAAGGGTGGTTGCCGTGTATATATTATATATATGTGTTTATATATGAGTGTAATTAAAGTATTGATTGGATTATTGTTAATAAAGTGATATTAGGTGGTTGGTAGCCGAATAGCATAAAAGCATAAGGTAGAATGATAAAAATTTTACCGTGAGTTTCTTGTGTTATGTAATCATTAATATTATTGGAGATAAATAACTAGCAAGGTAATTAAACTAGTTAACTAGCAAGGTAATTAAACTAGTTAATGTATTTTGTTTAAGCTCAAGAACTTAAAGGAGGAGAATCAAGCAAGGGCAAGTCGAAGGACATCGAGTAGCTGATTAGGGCGTTTTATTCGAAACAAGGTAAGTCTATAAGCAATTAAGGTTGTATTTTATACATAATTGGTATATGCATATCATGAAAGAATTACCCTCATATAAAAAAAAATTCTTTGATTGAAAAGGGTAATGGCCGATTCTATTTAGTTAATTAAATCAATCATTTTGTAATAACAAAATGACTTGGCACTAAGTGTGTGGAAATTGTATGGCACTAAGTGTGCGGAAATTTTATGGCACTATGTGTGCGAATATATATGGCATTGGTGTGTAGAGTTAAACTGTCGTTTCGCATGTGGATTTCTAAAGAACCATGTGTGAGAGTTAATATGGCATGATGGGTATAAGAATTTCTTATTCGAGCACTTCTTGTGTGAAGTTTATTATATAATACTTAGATTTAATGGTGATAGTTGACTAGTAGTGAATTGATAATTTAGACATTATGTGAACCTTTTGATTTCTATTTTTTTTAGTTAGTTAACTATTACATTTCATTGCTTACGACTTACTGAGTTGAATACTCATATTGTGTGTTTGCTTGTCTCCTATTTAGATGCTCTGACCCATTTTGCGTGCTTTGGACCATCGTCGAAGTCATCACACCAACTTGCAACATTTTGGTACCCTCTTCTTAGTTGTCTAAGTGAACATTATGGCATGTATAGGCTAAAATGTATTTTGTTTGAATTTTGATATGTATACTTCCAGCCATGCGAATATGGCTTAAACATTAAGTTTGAATTTGGTTATGTTTAATCATGGTATTATTCATCTTGATTATAATGTTTAATACTAAAAATGCATGATATAAAAATATATATATATATAAGCTTGAGCACTAAGAATGTTAAAAATATCAAATTTATGTTTGGAGTGGTTCGATTATGATACATTTATATAAATGAACAATTGTAATTTGACTATTGTATTTGATCTTAGTATTTTAATTTGAGATAGCGTAATGAGTCATCTAGTTATGTTGGAACATAACATCAAATCTTTTAATACGGTTGTTATATGTCGTAAACTTATGTGATGGTTTAAAGTACCTAATGAAATGACTATGATAGAAGTAGATGCATGAAAATTTATGAAAAAGTATTTGGTTCGGTAACATCTCGTAACTCATTCCAGCGATGGAAACAGGTTAGGGGTGTTACAATAGTGGTAGTATGAAACCACACAATGAGAAGTGGAAGTTCGAGAACAAACCAAAGGGGCCAATAAGATGCTTCCTTTGTGAAGCTCAACACATTGTAAGGGACTGTTCAAAATGATTTGTGCTTTTTTCCATCAAAGGGGATGATAAGCTAAATAGAGCATCATTGAGGCTTGGTTCAATCATGCAGGGTGTCGAAGTTAAGAGGGTCAAAGAGAATGAGAATAAGCCAATGAAGTGTTTCTTATGTTATGGTTTGCATGGGATGCAAGGTTGTCCAGAACGATCTAAGTTGTCCACAATCACTACAAAAATGAAGTGAAGCCAAAAAACGCTTTAAAGCTTAGGTCAATGATACCCAATTTTGCGAAAGCGAAAAGAGATCATAAATAGAAAATGTTGATGTTCATGGACATCGACATCATAGGCCGAAGAAAGAGTGTTCTTATTGATACAGGGGCATCAAACTTGTCCATATCAGAGAAAGTTGCAAGTAAGCTTGGTCTCTTGGTTAGAAAATTGACCAATAATATCAAAATGATTAATTCCAAAAAGGTCCCAACTGTGGGAGAAACACAAGGAGTTGAGTTACAAATTGGCGAGTAGAAAGACAAGAAAGACTTTGAGGTAATTCACTTAAACGATTACGACTTTGTTCTTTACTTGAATTTTCTTGATCGAATTAATGCTTTGTTGGTTCCTTTTGTCAATTACATATGTATATTGGATACTTGTCAGCAATAATACGTAATGTCTGTAAGTCATGATGAGAAGGGTGGAACCAATGTATTGTCGAAAATCTAGCTAGCTAAGGATTTTTCGAGTGGTGAGAATATTAACTTGATAGATTGGAGTGCGAAGGAGACCACTTTCAAAATGTGAGAGATGAAGAAAATCGATATAAAGTCTGTTGGGTTATCAGTGGGACTACCACCTGTAAAAGAGGTGGGTTGTACATTAGACTTTGTGGGAAAAGTAGTTATGCAGACTGGGCAGCTGAATCGAGTAAATGTTATAAGTGAGGTACATCTCAAGCACTTTCCTAGAGTTTTAGATATTGACTTACCGTTGGCTTGACAAAGACATAAAGACCCTTTCAAAGTTCTGAAAAGGGTAAGCTGAGGAGATTACAAACCAGAGTTATCGACAATACTCAAGGTTAACCTGGTGCTCGATGAAGGTTTGTTGAAGCTCATTTGTGCAAACCAATGAGATTCTGGTCGAGGCAAGTCACAAGTCGTACAAATAAGTTAGAGTTAAGTGAAATGTACGAAGAAGAGAAACAATTAGATTTAAGCAACTACAGAGACAAAAGTCGAAGCAAATATTTCGAGGGGCGAGACTACCCGACATAAAAACTAGTTGGGAATCAGCCGAGGCATTGAAGTAGTTCCGAGACGAGTCAAACCAGTACCATTCCAAGGATGCAACGAGGGCATTCTAAGAATGGGTGAGGGAGAACGTCATGGGTCGTAGATTAAAGCCAGTGACCATTGCGCACAGAATGTCCTATAAAGTTCAACTTATTAAATGGGGCTCATTTGACCCACTTAAACTAGCCTAACTTGTGAAACCCATAAAGAAGTTCATCTACTTGAAGTCTTGGTGACCCAATGAAACACTCCAGTAAAACTAAATTTACTAGGGTAATTACTGCAATTTCTAAGGGATAAAGATGTATAGAGTTTAAATACCTTAAGACTCTCATCTTGTAGATAAGCACTAAGCTTAACTGTCAATGTAATCCGATATGTACTGTTGGATCTAGGGGAGTTCAACTATAAATAAAGGTCTTCCCCTTCATTTGTAATCATCCTATTGTTAGTTAAAGAATATATTTGAGAACATTTACTTAAACACTTGGTGTGCATTGCTTTATTGTGGCTTTTTCAATTCTCTCGTTGCTCTTTTGTTTCAAGTTCTCTTCTACTATATTTTTCTGTGCATTAGAGAATTCTCACTTTTCGAGTGTTGGGCTGACTTAAGCAGATTTGAAGCAAAGAAATCACCTAAGGTCGCATAGTTTGCCAGACTAAAATTTTAGCCCCATGACATAGTCACTTACTTAAAATTAAGGTAAGTCACACTATAAATATAAAAAATGAATTAATTCATAAATGGATCTATGATTAATTTAACTTGGGTTATGTCTAATGTATTGTCAACCTAGACAATCACATCTGCAAATTTTAAGTATTTCTCTTTTATTTTCAAGGAAATGGTCAAATTGTAAAGAAAATAAAACCTATTTTCTCCATGGATGGTGGTGGCGTGAACTTAAGAGAAAGATAGAAATCATTCTTTTCTTTTTCATCTTTTACTTAATCATTAATTAATGTAGAGATATCTAAAAATAAAATAATAGTAAACTAATAATAAAATATTTTAACTAATAATATTTCTACATTATTTATCCTTAATTATTACATTTAATATCTATTCAAATTAAAAATGATGATTTTGCCCTTCACAATTCTCTAAAATTTCATCTTTAAATCACTATTCACTTTTAGAAAAAAATAGAAATTAATCCCTCATATTTCTTGACTTATTCAATCTAGTCCTTGCTTACTAATTTTCTATCACAAGGAATTTTAAGTCATTTGCACTTTTGGTCCCTTGACTTTCTCATATTTACATTTTAACCCTTTAAGTTTTGAATAATTATACTTAAGTCCCAAAATATTTCACATATTTACGATTTACTCCATGCCTTAAATTAATATATCACAACATACTTTTTAATTCAACTTCATTTGGCATCCATCAAACGTATCTTTTCTTAATTATGTACTTTATTTCATTTATTCGATAATTTCACTATATATGATCTCAACTTAATACCACTTTTTATAGCATAACAATTTTAGGGTGTTACAATTCTAATTTGTTTAATCAATAATTCTTATTTAGAAAAAAATTACAAGAGTTCTATTTTAATAAGGTCTAATAAAATAATATTATTTTAATAGAAAATATTATACAATAGTAGACTATAGTACAAGGTCAGAAGCATCACTAGTAAAACTTTAGGGTTTGCCACCCCTTACATGGTATATGGCCAAGTTATGCATTTATTGTCCAGATCTATATGTTTCCTAAACTCTAATCTAACTCTTGTAATTTATCAGACCTAATATTTATATTCTACTACCCAAAGCATTATTTATTTAATTTAATTATTTTCTTAATTAAATTATTTTCTCAACCAATTATAATTACATTAGAGTCATTGCAACTTTACGTATTAGAATCTATGAGGAAATATATTTAATTGCCTTATTTTACAAATCCATAATAACTATAATTAATTAGATAATAATTTGAAAACATTAAATTAATTCCTAAATCATTTTTGTATTTTGCGAGAAAATGCATTTACTGCAGATAGTGATACATGCATCTATTGCTCTTACTTCGTTGTTTGCATTCATTCTATATTATTTGGTTCCAATGCAATTCATTTCTAGTTATCTTGAGCTAATAGAAAGACTAATTGAACATAAATAATTAGGACTCAAATAATTCGTAATTAAGTTACAATTTTTTGCTTATTAATTACACCATTATTTAGTTACGAAATCATTATACTAAAGTATCATTGAGTTCTCTCTTATTATATTCCATTACGAAAGTTACCCATTAAGTGTCCGTCCAATGACATTGTCATAAGTGTGTTACCATCTTAAGATCATAAGATATCCTTAATCTTTTGTGGATAAATTCGTTCTCTTAATATGATCATATTTTATCTCATGGTAACCATTACATCTTTCTTCATGAAAACTCAATTACTAATAGATAGTAATTTAATTATTAACACTAAAATAAATAACTCGTGGCCACGTTACTTTTCATCTATCATGTAACACTGATGAGGGGATAACATTTACCTTTTAATTAGGCTGTGAATTCCACTATTGTGGAATGATGCTACACATTGTAGAAGTTATATATCCAATGCAACATCTTTCGGTTCCTTATATATTTGAACTCAAATTTTTATTTAAATCAAATATACGAGTCACGCATGCATAGTTCATCATCCAATCAGGATTAAAAAATGTCACACTATTAACATCACAAGTGAATGAATCAATAAACAGATTTATGATCTATTCTACTTAGGTCATTTTCGATGAACAATCAATTTAGTCAGTCACATCTATATTTTCATCTTTTGGGAGTTATCTACTCCGATACCCAAGATAATGTATATCTTATGACATATTTTTTTTCAATCTATTTGTTCAATTTCAATTAGACTAATGACCTATTTTAAATTATTTACCAATAGTAGTTGTCTTTTTGTATTACGATCTTTTCATATAATAACAATTTAATATTAATTAAATAGTTAATAATCAATGAGTTAATATTTACAAAAACTATTAATGATTACAAAATATTAATGATACTAATTAATTTTATTGAAAATTTACATGTATATAAACTAAAGGGTAAACTACAAAAATAGTCACTTTTGTTTGTTTCAGGTTACATTTTAGTCACTTATGTTTGAAATGTTACATTTTAGTCACTTATGTTATTATTTTGTTACGAAATGATCACTCTTCCGTTAAGTTCCATTATCTCCCTAACAGTAATCCTACGTGGCAGTTCAATTAGATTTTAAGTACCAACATTAGATTTTAAGTGCCAACTTAAATTTCCTAATGGGATGAGAATAGATTTTTTATTAAATAAATTTAATTAATTAAAATTTTAAACCATAAATCTTAGTTAAAAAACCATTCATCTCCCTCTTTTTTTTAGTTTTCTTTTTCAATTGACTAAAAAAGTTATTATCGTCAAAAAATTTTATTCACGTACGAAAACAAAAGAGGATTCAATGGAAGGTCCAAGTATGTCCTCTTCACCGATAAATTTATGTTCTAAAACTCAAAATGAAGTGGTTGTCGACAAATAAGAAGATGGTAATCATTTTTGTTCCTAATCATTGTATTTTCCAATTCTTCACGTTCTTGAATAATTAGTTTCTCAATCCTATTTTTTTTATCTGAATCGACTTGTTTGATCACAATCCATTTGTGGGTATCCCTTTTTTTCTGATTTGAAATTCTTTTAGTTGTTAATATTCATATCAAGAATTTTAATTTAGGGTTTTCATTAAACAATAAAAAATCCAATCTTTTGTTTTTCAGTATTGAATAAAAGAGATAGAGGATTGCAAAGAAGACATACCTGAACCCTCCATTGAATCCATCTTTATGAAGTAGTCAATTTGATTTCAACTATTTTGATCTTAATAATAGTTTTCCAATCAAATGAAAAAAACCATTGAAAAAGAAGAGATGAAGAAAATTAAAAGATGAGATGAACAGATTTTTAGTTAAGGTTTAGGTTTAAAAATTTTAATTAATTAAAATTTTTAATTAAAAATCTATTTTCATCCTTAGAAATCCAAGTTGGGATTCTAAAATCTAGTTGGAAACTTAACGGTAGAGTAATAACTTCGTAACAAAATAGTAACATAAATGACTAAAACGTAACATTTTAAATATAAGTGACAAAAATGTAACCTGAGGCAAACAAATGTGACTATTTTTGTAGATTACACTAAACTAAATTAGTCCATTAATGGTAGGAGGAGGTTATATAGAATTTGACCAATAAAAAAATAAGCAAATAGGTAAGCTAAGTAAATAAAAAAATAAAGAGAGCTATAATAAAAAATTTCGATCTTCTCGTAGTCTCCCCCTCTGCTTAAAAACCCTAGATACAGGGAGAAAAAGCGAGAATTTTCATATTTATTCAGATTCTTTTTCCCCTTTTTTTCTTACAAAACTAAGAGAAAAAAGAAAAGGGATTCAAGTTCCGAAGACGAGAAAACAAATCGATGGATTTGGATCAATGGATATCGAAGGTTAAAGAAGGCCAGCATCTTTTGGAAGACGAGCTTCAGCTACTTTGCGAATATGTAATTTCCTTTTCTATCTCTTTTTTTTTTTTAGCAACTTCAGGTTGTTGATTGGTAAAAAACTAGGGTTTGCGTTGTTTCGTGATTCGTAATTTGGGATGAATTCGAAAACGGTTGCTTGATTTGTTAAAAGATGAAGCCAACCATTTAGAAATGAATCAGTAATTGTAGCAGAATGTCAAGTTTATGTCTGCACCTGAAACTCTCACGCAGCAGCTATCATCTGCTAGCATTGCTTTTAAAGAACTTCACATAACTGAGTTATTGTTAACAAAAATATAGCTTCTGATCCGGTTGTTTCATTTGCTCGACAAGTCATATGCATAAATTTTACTGGTATATTAGTCAATAGATTTCAGTTTCTATGTTATTCATTTTAATGGTCTAATTTGGTCATTGCTGTATGTCAACTTGCAGTTTTATTTCCTATGAAGGTTTATTTGTTTATATAATCTATGATGTAAAACGTTGTAGGTAAAAGAAATCCTCATCGAGGAGTCGAATGTGCAACCTGTCAACAGTCCAGTAACCGTCTGTGGTGATATCCATGGCCAGTTCCATGATCTAATGAAGCTTTTTCAGACAGGAGGTCATGTACCGGATACAAATTACATTTTTATGGTATAGTTTATATCTTCTGAAGGGAAACTTTTGTGCAAATTCTATGTGATCTCTATGTCTGTTATGGTATTGATTTCAACTAATGGGTGCTAAACCTTAGTATTCCCTTGGACAGGGAGATTTTGTTGATCGAGGTTATAATAGTCTTGAAGTTTTCACTATTCTTTTGCTTCTCAAGGCAAGGTATACCCTCTGGATACATGCTTAAGCATCTCTTTAACTTTCCTTTGGGTTTTTCTACTGATTTTCGTCTACTGATTTTCAACCATGTACTTGGGTGCAATATTTCTCTGCTTTTGACTTGTATCCAATCATTGTTAATCAGCAACCATTGTAAACAATTGTAGTTTAGTTTATAGGAAGAATAACAAATGCTCATTCTTATTTATTTTGCAATTACCAATTTATTCCTACTTGTAAAAGGATCTGTTTGATGCTATCGTGGTATTTTTTGCTGCAAGATAGCACGATATGTTAAATGCATTATCATAGTTGTATTTGGAAGAATCAAGGTGCAGATATCACGAATTGCCCTCTGCTATTGCTCTATGCATTTGATAAAGGAGATTAAATTTCCAGTTCTATTGTTGGCCTGTTAGGCTATCAATGCTATTTCTTTTATAAATAAGAGGTGGCATTACTTTCTGTCTCTGTTTTTTTTTTTCTTCTCTGAATCATAGGTATCCTGCTAATATCACGCTCTTACGGGGAAATCATGAAAGCAGACAACTAACTCAGGTGTGCTTTTGAATTACATCAGAATGGAATATGCTTGTAAAGACCTTATAGAATGTATGCATGTTCTGTTATGTGTGTTACAAGTGTCTTGCGCTTCTTTTTCCTTTTTTGTTTCATTATGTTTCTTCAAGGCTGTTTCTTGTCATGCATAAAGCTTTGTTACAGTTCTATGATTACTTTTTCTTTTTTATTTTGAGGAAAAAGGGGATTCGATGCCTTTTAGTTTGAGAATGACATTCTGAATCTGAGGGTCAGAGCCATTAGAAATTCTAGATGCCAATACCAGATCAGTTTGATTTTAAGGGTTGTTGAGCAGTGCTCAAAAGTTTTAATTTTTAGAAAATGGTTCCAAATACCAAGGATTGACATTTAAGGTGTGCACAACATTTTTACTAGGTTTACGGCTTCTATGATGAGTGCCAGAGAAAGTATGGAAATGCTAATGCATGGCGGTATTGTACAGATGTTTTCGACTATCTTACACTTTCAGCAATTATAGATGGGACTGTAAGCACTCTTCCTACAAAGCATCTATTTCTAGTCACCTTATTTTCTCCTCTTTATTAATTCTGTATATTATGTTTTGCAGGTACTTTGTGTACATGGTGGCCTTTCTCCTGACATTCGAACAGTCGATCAGGTATTTTCCATTTTTTGCTCCAGTTTTGATGCGCTGGCTTGTTTATTTGCAGTAATATCTAGAAGTTCATGCTTAATTGATCAGCTTTTGTCGATGTTGCAGTGTTTGATTTTATTGACTTTGTAACCATCTAGTCCTTGGATTGATATCATCTCTGTTTGGTTCAGTGAATAATCATCCACTCCAACGTCTATTAAGTAAAAACTAGTTATGTTTACTCAGTTGCATTTTATTTGGTTTTAAAGCTGAAGAGATAATTGTCTTTAATCAGTAACCATCTATTTCACATGGGTGATATTTTCTTTAAACAAGTGCTACTCCCAGGGACTTCTCAACTACAAGTGTAGTGGTTGCTTGTTCATTTCGTTATTTTGTTATAAGGTGCTGAATGTTGATGCACTTTTATATTTTTCTGCTTTTATGCCAGATAAGGGTAATTGACCGGAACTGTGAAATCCCTCATGAAGGCCCATTCTGCGATCTCATGTGGAGTGATCCTGAAGATATTGAAACATGGGCAGTCAGTCCACGTGGAGCAGGTTGGCTATTTGGGTCCAGGGTCACATCTGAGGTAAATGATCTCATCTCAGTCTTTAGTAATACTATCATGCTGAAATAATAATTTTCAACTTATCATTTGTTGCAGTTCAACCACATAAACAAGCTTGATCTTGTTTGTCGAGCTCACCAACTTGTGCAAGAAGGTCTTAAGTATATGTTTCAAGATAAAGGCCTAGTAACAGTGAGACTCTACACTTTCTGCTTTCATCTTTTTGTCTTAACTGTATTAAGAGCTTAACAGAAGTTACTGATTATCGATTTTTACAGGTGTGGTCTGCTCCGAATTATTGTTACCGTTGTGGGAATGTAGCTTCTATATTGAGCTTCAATGAGAACATGGTCAGAATTTTTTTTCCCTGTACCTTCCTTTCTCTTTAAGTTGTCTGCCTTAAAAAGCGCCCTTTAATTAGGATTGTGGATTGCTTCTAGCTATTATTTTTCCAAAATGCTCTCTTCCTCAAACACATGCCACACATGGTTCTTACGGCTTTTCAATTTTCAGGAGAGAGAAGTAAAGTTCTTCACTGAAACAGAAGAGAATAACCAGATGCGAGGGCCGAGGACTGGAGTTCCTTACTTCTTGTAATCCAAATGAGTTGCATACTGCAGTGCCTGTAAAATTATCCAAGCATTGGTTGTTTGAAAGAGGCGTGAACAAGGAAGCCTCGATACTGTGCTAGGCTGCTAGCAGCTGGACCTGTCCTGAAAATTTTGTCTGCTTCATCCAAGCTGCTTCTGGATGTTAATGGATCATGTCATGTCGAGTCTTGTCTCAAGGTTGCTGTATTAGTATATGCATTTTCCTTGGACGTCTTTCATTCTTCATACGCTCATTAAGTATGTGCTACTTGATGTTAGTTGATGTCTCTTTTATATTCCTGGTTGTATTTGTTCCATTATATGTATACTGCTTCATCTAGTTCTAAAATTTTATAATTGTTTTTGCCATTTTATCAATCGAGTTAATCCCTTGTGGATGAATATTGGAAGACATTCAACAGCTTTGATTTATTCCAAATGGTGTTTTACATTCGTAATATATTATAATTATTTGATACACATCTGACATTCTGGCCCTTGAGGCTTCACTTGGTAGGAACCACGTTTTGAGCATGTAAATCATTCCAGGAGGGATCTGTCGAAGGAAGCTGATACTCATCAGGTTTTAGGGACAACACAAAGTCAGGCAATGCTGGAGCTACATGCTTAATCCTGCAACCACCAACACATCACAAAAATAAGTTCACTTCTCATTTAACCATGTCAAAGGTTAGAAAATGGGGTCAATTAGAAATATAAAGTGACAGAAAAAAATCATCTCCAGCATTATCTTCAAATTTGTAATAGTTAATTTCTACACAATTGAAAACGGAATGAAACTGAACCATTGCTTTAAAAGGTGACATGCGATTTGAATTTCAGCATCTATAAAACCTTTTTGGCTCGATCCCGTCTGTATATAAATAATAATAAAAACAAGAAGAAAATGTGGACTTACATTTCATGTTTTTGTGAATCCCAGTTGATTGTTTTGCTTGATATATCTTTTGGAATCCTCTCAGCAAGATACTTGCTGGCTCCCCAGGGAGGTGGATTACTGGAACAAAAACAAGCTCTGTCATCTCATCTATCAACTAAGTAAAATCTGGGGCACGATAAATCAATAAACCTAGTCCCCAAACCAATGTCAACCGTGAAATCTGGGTATTTGCAGCAACACTAATATGCTACACTAAAGATCCATTTAGTTAAACACAGAGAGGTCAGAAGTAAACTACCGTGACGAAGGGAGTGTCACATGGAAAGAATCGCAGGCCATTTTGCTTTCTTTGAGATACTCTTCTGCTGCTTGCAGAGCAGCTGCAGCTATGCCAGCAGATGTGTTCCCTTCTTCGAGGATTAATCCGTGAAGATAGTATGCAATAGCCTGGAATATAAAAAGATGTGCAATGCTCATATGCGTAGAACTCTAGCACCAATAGGACCATATCGCAAGCCATTTTCTATCTATATATGTTTAGTGAAACAAGTTTCTAAAGCACTGAAATTCAGTAAAGGACTAGCTATTATTGAGAGCTTTTTTATCTCCATAAGTGATGAACTACTAGCTCCTTTAAGAGATGCTTGCATTTTCAAATCCCCAACACAGGAACCATTGTTTCTCTAATTTTGCTGCGAAAGAAGCAGTGAGTTATGGAGATTTATACCTTAGCTTCAATGTGCTTCCACTGAATGAAAAGCTTGTGCTTTTCTCCCCATCCATTTGCTACTGGAAGTTCCTTTATGTATTCCTCAGCCTGCATTTTATAATGTATAAATCAGAAAATTGTCAATTACAAATGAAATATATCTATATACAAGAATAAATCAAATGAAACAAATGACAATATCTTCAATTGCAGACAAGTGAAAGACAGCAAAATGAGAATAAGGCAATAAAAAAAATCATGAGCCAATATGAGTGTTATAAAAGAGCAAAACAAGGAACAATAAATTTACCTGATGCCAGTATTTAACCATCTCACATGCTAGCCTCCTTTTCACGGCCAGAGTGGCCTTAATGCTATCAATTGCCATTCCCAGTTGAATCTCAACACCCTGTAAATAGTTGGATATTAAAGGCATGCATAAGGCAGGAAATTGAAAGAAAAAGAATGGAACAAATGCATGCAATGGGAACAATTAATTTGACCAATAAAATTTAAGTTACTGAAATAAGCCAGCAAGAAGAAGCTATTAAACATGTTTAAGTTGTATATTGATCATCCTTAAGTATAAAATTATCTCTTGGTCAAAATACCTGCTAAAGTCCTCTAAGAAATCGTTTTTACTTTTTCACAATAAGGTTTAAGATTCTTTGACATGATTATTATTTATTAGCTTCTAGTTCTACACAGATTTCACGGCATATGAACCTATTGCGAATCAATTTTCCAAATTATCATCTAAACCATTGCTTGGTTGAATTATCATCCAAGTTTCATGTTGTTTTCCAATTTGTTTAATATTTTAGGCCAAATTTTTTTAATCAGAAACATGAAATTTGAGTTGTACCATTATAACACACATCACATTACTGCAAAATTTGCCATCACTTAGATATAAGCTCACCAGTGTCCATTGTTAGATCGAAAGAGGAAAATACCCTTTGCCTAAATGAATAGATTTTTTTTAGGTTCCTAACCAAAAACACTGAAAATCAGCCTCACCAATTATGAAAAGATTACCTGGCCTAATGCTTGCAAACAAAGGGCTTTAAGCACTCCCTCTGACAGATCTAGTGGCAAATCACTCCTGTAAAAAACAACAGTTTTGGGCATTGCTTAGTCCTTTAAGTGAATTATGATGCATAAGGAAAAGGAAATAGGTATTAGAATGTTCATTTCAGGAATATTAGGCAGATATCTTTTGAGCAAACCTAAGTTCCAAGGGCAATTGAGGGAGAACTTTCTGCACAGCGAAGTCCAGATATCCAGCTGCCTTTAAGAAAATGTCGATGGATGCTCGTTTGCAATCTGAGAGAGATGAAGCAAATGGTCAGATTAGTAGACAAGGTCTCACATTAAGTGCAAGGAGAAGAATGAAAAGAAATATCTAACATATAGTCCCTGCATGACACCTTATGATTATCAACTTAGAAAAAAGAGATTGACGTTTACCATTTCCCGAGGTACCAATGACCCAAGGATCAGTTGGCATTTCCCCTCAAAGTAAGAGGGATCTTCAAGTGAATAAGAGATGGGGAAGGCCACCCCTGGTTGTGGCACCTAATTAATTATCCAAAATCAAGAGAACATTGCAAAGAGGGAAAAGAAACTAAAGTTTTCTAAATATAACTCAACATAAAGACTAGAATTTATGTAAGTTCCAGGATTTTGTACGGTGGTCTTGTACATTCAAGGGGTGGATTCATTCAAGATATTCTTACAGGCCTTACAGAAGCCAGTCTAAGACTAAGAAAGCTTACTTGTGTCAGCATTACAAGATGTATTGAAGCAACCTTGCTTGTTGATGCTAGTAAATTACAGCATGGACTATAGCATAACTAAATGCAACCACTAAATTCTTGGTAAACCCTCGCATGGCATCTGTTCATATTTATAAATTATATAGAAGGGATTCATACTATATGCCTTTTTGCATACATTAGGCACTCTGAAATGCTGAAGTTTATTGAGTAACCAAGACACATATTATTTTAGTTGGCACTTGGCACTTGTATGCAAAATAACACTGAAAAAAATATGTTCTGCAGCAACGAGTAATGAAAGTGCACAGAACAACTCTGGCACAGCAGCAGATGCATAGAAAAGAACCAACTGCCCTCACCTTCCAATGCTGTAGACTGATAACCACTGGTAAATTTGTTTGGAAGAAGCAATAAATTGGCCTGTGATAACAATAGAACTGCCATCAAGTGCAACACTGATAGTACCTCATACCAAGAATCCGACATGGTAGTTTCCTGCATGATAGAAAACTCTTTGAAAAGACAAACGTAGCGAATGAAGGGATGCAGAATATTACGATTTGTATCTCATTTAATTCACCTCCACATCATCTTCCTGATTTATCCAACAGAACCGCAAGTTATGTTTTAGCCAGTTACCTGTATGTGGTCAAAAGGATAAACTTACTTCTGAAACAGAGAGCACGACAATAGATGTACTTAGATAGTGATTTTACAGGCATAAAGAAGAAAAATCTCCAGTAAACTGAACATAAAACAATAGTTTGAAATTTTGGTTTGGTAGACTTTGATTTCATATTGAACAATAATGTATGTATATCACTTGAAAATTCGTTGAAAATGGAGTACAAGTTAAGCCACAAGAGTTGGGATCTTTTATAAGACAAGAATGATTGAATATCTATTTTCTTCCTTCACATTGACACAAGCATTCTCAACATTTTTAACATTATATCATAGTTTATGGCATGTTTATAGTTTACTGATGTAGATACCATTTTCAACTAGCCCCAACAAGACCGGCAGATAATCCTCGAGAGCCTGCTGCAAATCAGTCAACGTTGAACCTCCTGCATTGTAAGTTCGATTTTTAAGTAAACAGGAACATCAAACAATTACCAGAGACAATCTCAGAGTCATCAAACCGTGTTGTGTGGCTGTTCTCCTCGGTTTAGTAGTCATAGGTGCTTCTTGACCTGCCATGACCTCTATACGTGTTCTCAATGCCGATAGACGTTCAACCAAGCTCTTGGATAGTCCATCACCGAGTGGCTGTGCGAAATCAAGGGGCCTAGGAATTCTCAGTCCAGGAACAAAAACTACAACTTCACCAATATTTCTCGGCCTTCTTCGAGCTCCTCCTGCAACCTCTGGCGTCGATAACAGGCACCCCATTTCCTTCCAATTTAGTTCCTCTCAACTATTGAAACATTCATATTATATAGAGAATCAGAATAGGTAAACCAAGTGGAATATTTTCAAACACCTTTCATACTACATGAGAATGGAAATGGAATTATTAGCTGACTATGGAGTTTGACTGACCAACCATGAATCTGTTTATAAAATTAGCCAAAAAACTAAGAACCGAAATTTGGATTCTTTTCCACTGCACAAAGATCCATAACAGTGAGAATTTGAAACAAAAGACACTGATTCACGTGAAAAAGTTTTGCAGATTGGAAAAACAAAAAGCACATCCTAACGAAACCAAATTCATAGAATCAATAAAGAAAATTATATCATATATATAAAAATAAAAATATTAAATAACAAGTTGCTTATAAACCAACTGGGTAGGCAACAAACAAGGAACCATTTTAGAGGTTTCTAAGAAGAATCCAAATATCAAATACAAACAATGCATAGAAACAATTAAAACCCCCCACAGCCCCCACCTCCCCAGGGAAAAAAAACCTTTTTTTTCTGGTTTTCCTTAACTTCACAATCATTATTTTCTTTCTTACTAGAAAACAAAAAGAAATTATTTTTGAAGCACCATTAATGAAAAAGAACCAAAAAGAAAAGAAAAAAAAGGTTCAGCATACCTGACAAGTTCTTCTCTCATGCAATAATTTGAAAACATCTAATTAGAATCTCCATTATATATGTATATACACCTCAGCTGTTTGAAGCAACTAGAAAGACAAGTGAAACAAGAAACTAAAAACAGTTAAAAAGGGAACATAAAAAAGCTGTCTTTTGATAGTTTCAGTTGTGTTCTGGGTTGGGTTTTTTGGGCAGAAAGGTTTTCTTTTTCTGGGTTGAGTTGATGTAGATGATGGATTTCTAACATCAAAAGCATGCTTGCTTTGCTTTCTGGCAAACTTTGGTGAAAATGGGTAATTATTTTTTTAACACTTTTTTTTCATTATATATATATATATTGCTACACAATTGGGATTGCACCAAAGCTGCAAACATCCAATTCCTTCTACGTCAGAAAAAATTTTGACACTGAAAAAAAAAGTGAAAACGTAATGAAAAAGTTAAGAGCCTATAAAAAGCAAAATCTTTTTATACAGTATATATATAATCACATGATTCATCCACAAATTTAAGCTACTGACAAATATTTCTTGCTTTAAAACTGAATTTCGTAACAACAGCGCCTTTGTAACTTACAATCTTATGATTCTGAACAAATATCCGTTAACACGTCATTATAACATATTTACTACAGACCATAATTTTAATTATTAGTGCTACTCCATTATATCTTTAATAAATATGAGATATTAAACCTAAACAAATTTCTGTTTTATAATAATTGTTCGAGATTTAACTTGATTCTTATAGATATTGTTATAAATACAGAAAGGCGTGAATTTACATAGAAGTTAATAATATAAATTGCAGTAATTTTTTTTTGGAGGGACCTTGCTCTTTTAATTCTAATTTATTTGAATTTAACCCATGACAACTCATGACCCCAAAAAGTATACATCCTTTTCTTTATAAAGACTAAAGTATATCACACTTTACTATACTTCAGTGTAAACTTTTATGATTGTATTTTAATTTCTAATTTTCAATTTGTCAAAATTTACATAAATTTTTAAGTAATATAGAAGTAAAATTCAATTAAATTGAATAATAAAATGAAGGGTTTGAATAAAAATTTTATATTAAAATTAATATTTTGATTGTAAAAATTAAAATAGAATTTTAACAATTTATATGTTTAAAGTTTAAATTTTAATCTAGTATTATTTTATTAAAAATGAAAAGATAAAATATCCTTACATTAATATTTATTTCTTTATAAAGATAAGGGTTTTTAATAATTTTTAACTGAATTAATGTAAGATTAATTTGTAATACTAATTCAATTAAATAGATTAATATAAATAAAGCAATAGATACACAACCAAAATATATTCCAAATACTACCACATACTCTCTCTTCTTCTTCTTCTTCTTTTTTCAATTTTTAATTACACGTGTCTTATATAAAATTAAAAATTTATGGACAATGTATTAAATAAAATTTTTACAAAAAATTTAATGGGTAAAAATAACGTGTAGGTCATCATATTATATTTTATTCCCTCAATTCAAAAATAGATAATTTAGTCAATATATGTTAAATTATTAAAATTAGTGTGACTAATAAAATAATCAAACAATAATATGACATGCTATGCCATGCATTCCTTATCTTGATGTACAAAATTAAATTTTAATAATTGAAATAAATAAAATTTATAAAAGAATGTTCATTTATCTAACATATAATGATTATTTTATTATTTTTTAATTTAAAATTTTAGAAACCAACGATAATAACAATAAATTAAGGAGCGAAGGAAACAAAGATTTAGAAAAGTGACATTTCTTTTATTTCTTTTTTTAGCTACTTTGATTGGAAAACAAACGTGGAAAAAGAGATGGCATTGATATAAAATTTAATGTGGAAGGCTTTTTATAAGTGATAAAGAATGGCAAATTGTGGCCTATTTTTATAGGTTTGGTAATTTGGGTTAGTTTGGATGGGTAGTTTAACTGTAAAAATAATAATGATGGTGAGATTAGATACTATAACGATATTGTAGCGTAAGATAAAAAATAAGTTAAACGCATCGCACACACTCAATCACTCATCCAAACTCACCCTTCTTTTTAATTTACATCAATTTTCAACTATTTTAAACTGTAAAATAAATACCCAATTTCTTTGTGGCTAAAAAAACATCTCATTCACACTAGTCACTATAAGTGTTCACACATTTCAAGTTATCTGTTTTCTTCATAATTATTATTCATTTTTGTCTTGCCATAAATGCAAATATAATCCCCACCTCTTTATAGCAATTTGGAATTTTTAAAATTTTAGGATAAATTTAGATTGACGGTGTATTTAATCGTAGTTATTATAAAAATAGCAGTGATGATAAAAGTAGATATTGAATAATAATATAACGTGAAACAAACAGTAAGCTAAACACACTATATCGTACCCAATCACCCATCTAAACTCCTCTTAATTATCTACTTTTTTTTATTTTTTATTATTCACCATGTTTTGTAGTATTACCTTTCAAAATTCTCTCAATTCTACTTCTTTTTTTATTATTAAAGGTTTTGGTTGATTGATATGTATAAGTATAGGTGCATTTAAAAGTCCTTAACATATATTTTTAGTATAGGCTACTAACCATGATTAAAGATTAAGGATGGTAAAATTCAAATCATTCCATAAATTTTAAATTATTTTAGTTTCAATAAAATATTTATTGCATCATAAAATAAATTTAAAATTCTTCTAATTTGCTAATAAAACTTTGGTATTATTGGTAAATATTGAGATTTCAAATTTATTTGGACTAAATCGATATATAAATAACTAAAATATAATATTTTAAACGATTAAAATATAATATTAAATAAATAAAATGATTATTTTACAATTTACCCTAATAATGAATTTAACAGGCCTGTATCCTAAAAATTTCGAGGTATCAAAATTCAAATTTCATCCTACTTTGATTTAATTTAAATTTATTATTTTAATGTATTACATATTCAATTTACTTGCGATTTTAATTATAATTATGGATATATTTATAATGCTTTTACGAACTCAAAACGGAAGACGCAAAAACTCCATGGTATTATGATTTTTCAAACATATTTAAAATTATAAAAAATAGTAAAAATATTTGTATGCATTACACGTGTATGAAGATTTTTATTTTGGAGAAAGATGGGGAAATTATATAATATGAAGAAAGATTGTTGTGAGAATGTTCACCAGTATTGCACATGGAACCTGACATAACCTATAAAGATATTATTGATGGTAAAAGCGGCCACCGCCCAAAATTTTCCAATCATGCATCCACGTCCTTTTAATTTAATTTAATAATGATATTAAACACCATATACTTAAATAATATTAATAAATATATATATATTATAATATTATTATATATCAGTGTTCACCAACTCGAATCTCAGGTAGGGCTTGAGTTGTGGGTTTCGGGTCACCCACCTATAACTCGAATAAGTCCCACTAGACGATTGAATGCAAGGTGGACTCACACGAAGTAAGAGAAAACTGCGGTCTCAATTCACGTATATTTAAAGAGTTCTCAAAAACAAGATCACGTGATCTGACTGGCAATCTAGAGTGAAATACGTATCTAACATGCTTAAAGTCCACTCAATATTTTAGTCTTAAAAATAATAGAGTCGAATAATAATATATATAAATACTCGAATATTAATAAATACGATAAAATTAGAGCGGTTTAAATTAAAATCTCCTTTTTTAAATCAAACCAAAGTCATAGTGCCAATTACTAATATGCTTCCATTTGGCGTTTCAAAATCTATTAAAGGTCTATGATTTTGATGCTGTCTTATCAAACACCGATTTTGGAAGCAGTCTTGTCAAATGACATAAAATATTAGCTACTCTCCATTAAATTTCATAATTTAATTTCCTTATATTATAGATTTTAAGTTAATTATGTAAATCGGTTTTACGGAATCGTGATTAAAATTTTTATCATATAGTTAAAATTTTATTATTTTATTCTTATTTGTAATATTTTATGAAAAAATTAATGGTTAATTTTAATAAATAGTTATTTAGATTATTTTAAAAATAATTTTGTAAATTTTATCAATTTTATATTTCGATTAAATTAGTATCATAAAACACGATTTGGAAAATAATTAAAACACTCAATATTAATACTATTATTTTAGTATTTTACTGAATTAGTGTCACCATTAATGATGGCACTAATTTAATTATGAAATTACAAAATATTTATTCTTTTAATTTATAATTAATATTATTATAATGTCACTTTTATCTTTTTATATGTTTATATCGTTGTTAAATAAAAATTAAAAATAAGAAATCCAATGATCGAGTACATGTTCAATAATGTTAAAATACAAATTCATCATCCAACAAATTTTAAAAATTTAAACGTAAAATATTTTTTTTACTCGTATCGAGATTGTGACAACATCTAATTTAAAATAAGTAATGTTACTAAAAAGGTACATTAGTCTTCTTATACTTTTAATTAAAAAATAAAAAAGCTTACTTCTTAAGATTTGGACCTATAATATCAACGTTTTTTAAATCGGATCGATGGTTGAACTGATTAGGTCACCAATTCGCTGGTCCGATTAAAAAATTATTAAAAATTAAAAAAAACTTTAAATTTTTAAAAATCTCAATCCAACCAGTTCGCGATCTAACTGATTCAAAACTAATTCCCGAATCGATCCCTCAATTAATTTCTGATCTAACCGATCTAATTCGATTCAAAAGCATTGCATAATACTAGCATTAATAAAACATCAACTTTACTACTTCAAGTCTTCAACCAAAGCTTCAATTTGATTTTTTATTATTATAAAATTTAATAGTTTTTAGACACAAAAAAGAAAACTCACTTGTCATTTTTTATTAACTTAATGTCACCATTAACCAATCACCAACTTAATTGTTAATTTACTAAAAATCCAATATTTATACAAAGGGATAACTATTATATTATTTTTAAGGTTTTTTTTTGGTATTTTTATATAAAATTTAAAACACATGGACATAAAAATATTTGGAACTTAAAATTTCAAGCATTTGCTCCTCCATCGTTACCATTTTAACTAAAATAATATTTAGCCTCTTTATCAATATTTTATATATTTATTAAATAATCGTTTCACCCACATCACATGTTTTGATATAATCTAGCGTTTATACTTATTATATTTAAGATTTTTACCTAAGTTTATGTCACATATCAACCAGATTTCGGCTCTAAACTTAACCGCTAAGCTATCCCATCATTTTTACAAAGTAATATATATTATTTTGAGGACAATTTTATCTTTTCATATAAAATTTTAAACTGCACAGACATAATGTCAGAGGTTGGCAGGGGCCTTGCCCCCTTAAAAAGAAAATTCAGCCTTTTAAAAATAATAAAATTACACTTTGTCTCCTCTATTAAATATGAAAACAAAAATTATAATTAATAAATGGTAAAATTACATTTCAATCTCTCGAAATTTTTATAATTCATTTTCAGCCCTACCTAAAAAAATTTCTAGCTTTCGCCTCTAAAAAATCTGGGATTCAAACCTAAAATGTTTGTTACATACATATTTCACCCACATTGTAAATAAACAATAATCTAATATAAATAATATATTAAAATAACAATAATATCATATTATATTTCCGTACTATCATTTAAAAAATATATATTATACCACACTACTGGCTGTATTAAATTGATAAATCTTTAAGTTAAAAAAAAGTTTAGTCTATGTGATAGTTGGACAAAAGCAAGTTTTCCATTGGTCTTTTCTTTAAGATAAAGGCAGCATGTACGTTTGCAATCAAATTGCAATTATTAATTATGATTTGGCTGACATTTGTGTAATCAAACAAATTTTGGACTCCTTTTTTACACTAAAATCATAAAACAATAATTAGAGTGTGACTAATATTGAAGACTATTAATTTGAATAGTTAACAAGTCTCAATCATTGTGACCAAATCTTTAAATCAAATAAATTGTGGACACATTAACATTAATTAGCCGTATTACGTTGTAGCTCTCTTATTTATGTATATTATTAAACTTTAAACACTAGATTAAGACTTGCAATAAAATTTTAAATATGTTTTGGTTTTATAATTCATAAATCCATTTTTTCTCCTTAAGTTGTTGCTTTCATTGCAACATAATGGTTAAAATATTTAATTTGATTTACTTAGTCCAATTTTTAAGGTATAAATTTGATATTTTGCAAAATCAGTTTGCGATAAATCTTAAAATTATATATAAATTTTGATTTTGTATAATTTTATATATGAAATTTTAATCTGATCCGATTCTTATATATTATTAACACAATTATTGATATAACATTATTTTATGTTTATATATTGCATACATAAATAATTATATTTATCCAATATAAAAATAAATTGATGTATTTATTTCTTTAAATGTGTATGATTAAATAAAATTAAAATTTCAAATATACGTTTAAACTATAATTAAAATTTCACGTGTATAATTATACCAAATTAAAATTTATATATATAATTATATATTAAATCAAAGTTCATGAGTAATTTTAAAATTTGTTCCTTTTACTTTAATATAAAAGATTCATTTAATGCTAAAGTTATGTTAGCATGCAGGATAAATATATATATATATATTAAAGGTTAAGTGTATTATTATTATTGTAAATAAAATGGGACTAATTTAGAGCTTGAGTTGATGAGGCAATATGATGATGTAATTGTATGGCTATAAATAATGAAATGTTGTCATCTATAATCTATATGCCTGCTCAAACTTTTTAAATTTTTAGTCTTTCATTCATATATGGTTTAATTCACAATTTAGCTTTTTGAAATATTTTTATTTTTATTTTGATATTTATAATATTAATTTTCTTTATTTTTGTCTATTTTATAATGGGTGTTTAAAAATTATTAGGTAACATTGACTAATGAAAAATACCTGTGACATATTTTGGCCAATGAAAAATGTCGCGTAGCAATTAAGTTTATTTAAATAAAATTTTAAATTAAAATTAAAAATATAAATATAATATTAAATATTAATAAATAGTTTTGACTTTGGTAAACTGTTGACTAATTATTAACCATCCAGTTGGAGCTATTAGAATACATCACGTGTCTTTCTTTCTTTTTGGTATTATATATATCATATTGACTAAAACTGTAAAAAAATCATATATATATATTAATATTTTTGTTAAATTCTAAAATATATAATTATTAAATTAAAAATCAAAATAATGTATAAAAATTAAACCTATAAATAGGAGGATAATGCATTTGAGTACTTGAACACACATTCTCCTGCATTAATTATTTTATACTCTTAGCAAAATTAAGAAATTCAATTTAGTTTTTCTAATTTTTGATTAATTGGAAATTTTATAATTTTAATTATTTTACAAAATTAATAATTTAATTTTAAATATTTTAATACTAAAATTTTATTTTATTTCGACCCTAAATAAATTTGCTGTTATATATTTTACAAAATTATCATAGTGATTAATATTCTAATATTTTTTTACATGTTTATGTACTTGCGTAGTATTCATGTTATTTTCGATTTAATTAAAATTCTTCTAAAGTATCTATGTCTAAGTTTTTTTTCTTTTTACATTTTTATTTCAACTTAAATTTATTTATAATGATTAATTTAATTGAATAATTTTGAAGTATTAAAACTAATCGCAATAGAGAGTAGACGAATTTTCTAATAATTTTGAATAAATTGTGAGTATTTTTATTCTATCTATAAGTGGTTTTAAAAAATGATACGTCCTTTTTTTTAATATTTATTTTTAATATTTTATTAAACCTATATCTGAGACTTATTAATTTCATAATCTTATTTGTGAAGCCTTAAAACTTCAACCACAATATATTAAATATTTTTCATTAAATAAATGTGTTTCAAAATGACTTTAAAGAGGAATATTTTCATGTGATTAATATTTTTCATAAAACTTTTCACTCTTTGCATGTGATTTGTGTGACTCAAATTATCTTCTACTTTACAAGATAGACAATGATAGCCCTGTTACAAAACCCAATATTATTGTTTTGAATAATAAGTACAGACACAAGTAGTCTATTTGATATGGCTTATTTTGGGTCAAATTATTTAAGTTTTTCAATCTCGAGTTGGTTCGTCTAAACTCGTCCATTTTACTATTTAAAAATAATAAAAATAATTGTACATTAATATTTATAATTACAAATATTTCTATTACTTTTTAAACAATAAACTTGACATTTGGGCAAATTAAGTAGAATTAAGCTCAAATTTGAAGTTTTTATTAGAATCTAACATCAACCCAAAGGCGAAGCCAGGAAAATCTTATGGGGAAAGCTAAAATTAAATTGTAACGTAATTTTATCATTTTAATAGTCTATATCTTTATAAATTTTAAAGGATTAAAATAATTTTTTATCATTTTTAAGAGAGCTAATGTACAATTTTATTTGTACTAATTTAAAATTTTAAATATTTTAAAGGATCTAAATGAAAAATTTTCTATTTTAATGGGAACTGAAATCTTACCAACTCTCTGACTATGCCCCTGTCTCGACCTAACCTAGCTTAACCTATAAACAACTTTACTACTAGGTCAACTTAATTTAAGCTTTGGTCAATTATTAAGGGATATTTTTTGGTGGCTACCTATGGCACTTCTACTTTCAAGGATAAAAATGTTAAGAAAATTTTGATATTGTTAGTAAAGGTTAAAGTTTCGGGTCATTGAACATTTATTATACGAGTGATAAAGGAAAAAATTTCATGGGTAATTGTTATGCGCGGATCTTTAGTCCTTTTATGTCAAACTGCCAAAAGTAAGTTGTTTTTTTTGGTATATTAAGTTTCTTCATCTATTTGTGCCCCGTTAATCAATTGTGTATTTATAATTGTAATTTATTGTATATGTAATTGTAAACTCAAAAAAATTAAAAATAACTAAAATTACTTGTATTACTAAAAACTTGGGTGTGAGACCAAATTGGCTACACATCTTTTTTTAACCCTTTTTTTAACCGAGATCTCCTCCATGCCCATTTTATAGTTATTGAATATTAATCTTTTCGAAATTCAAGACTGTCCTCCCAACAATGTTACTTTAAGGTCTGAATTGTTTCAATTAAAAATAAATTAACCTAAATTTTTGTCATGTAAGGCACAATTATTTAATTATATCAATAAGTTTTTATTATTAAAAAATAAATAATAATGTATAAATTTCTTTTTTGGTAGATAAAGAAGCAAAATACGTTTAGCCATAACAGGAACTATATTTGACACCAATACTATTTTGTAGAATCTCCATCTCAATTATCTTGGGAGAAACATCGTTGCCATGGAATCTAGAATCATATTTACTGTACGTGGAGTAAACATCACCTTCACATACCATTCCCTTGCAGCTCTCTGATGATTTGTGTTAGATTTTCTTCTATCTTCTCTTCTTGACCATTCATATATGACTTAGATTATTAAGATAAAAATTGTCTTATCATACATACTAGTATGATATCCTCTGGGGTTAAATTTTTATTTTAGTATTAAAATTAATTTAGAAAAATATTAAATTGTAATTATTTTAAAATTTGTAACTACTGAAAAGTTAAATGTATTACAATTATTTAGATATGATTTATTTTTAAATATAATTAAATTTAGAATTTCGTACTATATTTTTAACCAAAATTTCCATGGTAATTATGTAACAGGGTTAGCATAAGTAATTTATTTTATTAATAATAAAATTTAGTGATGCAATTAGATGAAATTGAATATTTATGATTTCATTAATGTGCAGTTTACACCAAAAAAAAAAATCGAATTTTGGATTGAATTAGTCTGTAGCATTTTTTTTTCCAACGTATAGTAGCAGTGACTAAATTCTTCGTCCCAAATATTCTCTAAAAAATAAACAGTTAGTAATAAAACGTGGTTTATTTTTATGAGTGGAGATTGTACTCTTAATCTCATTATCCACTTTTTGTTATACTGCAATAAGTTCCATTTAACAATAAGACTTGTGGGTAATATTGGGCTTGATATTGGGTCAGTTTTGTCCTTAAAACCCATAAGAATTTGCCCTGCTTTTTGGAGGACTCATGGTTTTTCCATGGCCAATGACTCAAGTCAGTCCGTTTAAAAAACGGGTCAAGTCTCGGATAAAATTTTTTAAACTAGCCTCGGTTTGAATTTGCAAAAATAAAACTATTGTTTTGTTTCTATTTCTCACAATTTTACTGTCATTTAACGATGATGTTGCTACTATTTATTATTATTGTTTGGATATTATATAATTATTATTTTATTGTTAATTTTGTTTCTATTTTAGAGGTATTTACTTGTTAAGTTGCACCTATATTAGTGTTATTTAAATATAAACACTTTTTAATTTATTTTAATTTTTATAAAATATTTATTTTAATATTTTAGTATTTTGATGTATTATATATTTTTATTTTATATAAAAATAAAATAAAATATTTTTAATAAAGACCAAACCCAAACCTATCAAACGAAGCTAAAATTTTATTAAAACCTAACTTGATCTAATCATTATTAATATAACTATAATTGGAAAGAAAATAAGTATAGTTTGAGTTTTTCATTTTCATATGCAGTGAATTACATATAAACTATTCATATTTATATATAATACACCATAATTTTAGTCCGTAATTGTAGACATTACTGGAAATAAAATATAAACAAATATTTTTGAATTTGTTATTGTTTATATTTATTTCAATTCTATTATTCTTTATTTATTTATTTTATTGCAATATTATAATAAAGTTGAAACACTTTTCAATTTCCATTTTATTGCATTATGTAAAAACTCAATTTTCATTATATATATATATATATATATATATATATATATATATTTATGATCACTAACTCAAAATTAAATAAGATCTAGTTAAACACATGATCCGATTAGAACTCACTAAATAGATGCGTGCAAGCTTAACCATACGAAACTCGCAAGGGGAGCTCGAGGACTTAGCCGCACACATCTGAGGGTGTTCGTAAAGAGAGCTCGCAGTCTTGGTTCGCAAATGCCCAAGGAGCATCAAACAAGCTGCCTGGAACAGTAAACGTATCCAGCATGCATGGAAAAGTACTTAACAATATATATGATATAATATATGTTATTTACTTAAAATATCTTTAATGATAAAAATAATTTCTAATGTTCAATTTTTTCATTAAAAAATAATATAAAAGAGTTTTTAGAAACTCTTAATCTTTGAGTTTCCCAATACTGGATTAACCGTTCATTGGAGAATTTCTAAAAACTAACGCACTGAAATTTTAATTGGTATACAAGGAAAAGAAAGGAAAGAATCTCACATCATGACAACCAAAAGGGTTAATCGCAACATAAACACTTTCATGTTTTTCACTTTTTTACAGGGCTTACATTATTTGTAATTTCCTCATTAAATATTATTATTTAATTGATTTTAGAGTATACTATCAAAATAGTTACTTTTGTTTACCTCATGTTATATTTTAGTCATTCATGTTTGAAATGTTACGTTTTAGTCACTTATGTTAACATGTTGTAATATTTTAGTCACTGAGCCATTAATTGTTGTTAACGATGTAACGGTAAGCTGATGTGACGCGTTAAATTATCATTTTAAACAAAATTTAGGTTAAATTATACATTTGGTCCCTATATTTTTTGTTTTGAGCAATTTCATTTTTTTATGTTCTTTCAACTTTTTTTTTCCTCCCTCTCTTTGATTGTTCTTCCCAATTTAAATTGTTCAAAAAAAAGTATAGGGACTAGTTTTAACAAATGAAAAATATAGAAAAATTATGTTGATAGAGATTGAGAAGGCAAGAAAATAGAGGGCGAAGGAGAAGGGAATGGAATGGAAAAAAGAACAAGGAAAGTTCAAAGAACGTAAAACAAAAAAAAAGTTTAAAATGATGATTTAGCGTACCACGTCATCTTTAGACTGTTAATGAAAATTAACGCTCAATGATTAAAATGTTGCAACACGATAATGTAAGTGACTAAAACGTAACATTTCATATAAGTGACTAAATATAACCTGAGATAAATAAAATGACTATTTTATAATTTACCATTGATTCTAATATCAATTATAAATTTTCTTTGAGAAGTGATTCTAAGATTTTTAAAATTTTGTAATCATATTATATTTAAAATATTAAAATTAAAAAATTATGAACTAATTTTTTAATTTTATTTATTAAATATAATAATCCCGTCTTGGGTAAAAAACTAATTTTCATGGATGATTTAAAATAGATACATTTCATTAGTAGTCATCTAACTGCTAGTAAATTTTTTTGTTCACTTTAAAAAATTACGAAATGATTACTTAACTATTTAATTTTTTTTTTGGTCACCAACCATTAAATAATTAACAAAAAATTGAGGCGATAACTTTTAAAATTTGTATAATAATAAATTTAACCCTCATTGAACCCTTCACGTTTACATATTAAACAAGTTTTTAATACCTAATGAGCCTTCAATATATATAGTTTGTAACAAATCTATATCATTGAGGATCAAAGGATGGAACTTTGGACAATGTGATTCGAGGATATATTGTAGCTTCGACCACTAGGAAGCGATTGGTTTGGGAAGAGAAACTTGTCGAGTTCATGACTATGCAGATTCCTGAATGTGTAAACAAGAACCTTTCTAATCCCGGTTATTTTGCTAGGGATTGTAATGGTTGGGACGTGCTCTTTAATATTTTTTGTTGGAAACTATGGAAGCGTAGGAATAGATTCATCTTTGATAGTGATTTTGTAGAGCATGAAACTGTATTGGAAAAGAGTCTGCAACTGCAGCAACAATGTAGTGGTGCGATGGAGAATGTTGAGAACAGTATTATAAGCAGCCGATTGAGAAAAGTGAAGTTGGTTTGTTGGTGGAAACCTGATTTGGGATGGTACAAATTGAATATTGATAGTTGCTTGTAATGCTTCAACTGACATGTCTGCTTTTTGGGTTTTTTAGACTCCTTGGCTCATGTTCGATATGAGAAGCAGAGGTATGGGGTGTGGTTGAAGGACTCATGCTTGTTTGGAGGAATGGACAGAAACAATAAATTCTTGAAGTGGATAGTATTGATGTTGTTAGCGTATTGAAAAGTGGTGCTAAAGATACAGAGTTTAACTTAATTCGAAAAACTCGAGACTATTTGAAGTAGTGAGAGGTGGTTATCCAACATGTAATAAACTTGCTAATAGCTTAGAATAGATGGCTTGAGGGCAAACATTACAAAGTGTTTTCTATTATTCTTCTCCAGTGGCGCTTCTTGATCAACTTGGTCATGATACTATCAGTTCTATATCACTCTTTCATTTGAATCTTTTATCTTAAGCTAAAGATCAACTAGCAAACTTAGAAAAATAGAATTACAAAACAAACCCTAAATCAACATTACAGGAGCTTACAGAATAGTGGGGAAGATGATCAGCAAACGAAACCGAAGTTGCCATTGTCGAAGTTAAGAGCATAACTGAAAGGATCATAGTGGAAGCTGAACTCATGTTTTGATGTCCTAACCTTCATTTGTCTCCTTATCTCTGCTCTAACCTTCAAAAACATGCTCCTCAACTTCCTCTTCCCTTGCATAACCACCATTTTTGGTTCAAAACATAACCCAACTACTCCCATTTTCCCTTTAAACAAAAACCCAGAACAAGCAACGCATATATAGAGAGCTAGAGCAAAACAAGAGTACAGTATTCAGTTTCATTTCATAGATTCTAAAAATGCTGTGTTAGTGGAGCAGTTAACCAGGCAAAGGTCTTTCTATCTTATCTGCTGTCATGTCACTGGCAACAAAGCCTACGGCGCTGTCTCTGGTCTTTTGTATAACAAGATTCTGAAAGAGAGAGAACCCATGATATTGGCTGAGAGGTACCTTTTTTGTTTCATTTTTGTAAACGTGACGCCATTAATACACAGGGTTTTCTTCTTCTTCTTTATTTGATTGATTGGATTCTTAGATTTTTCACTTTTTGGGGGTCTGATAGATAGATGATTAGGTTGGATTTCTTTTGATTTATACCTTTTTTTTTTTTGCTTTGTATTATCTTTCTTTGTTGTTTGTGTGTTCTTTTAAGGGAAAAACAGAAACCTCTTTCTCCATGAGTAAATATATGTTTTCTTATTGATCATTAATATTCCAATTTGATTTTTACTTTTAACTGACATGAATATGTTTATATCAGATTTTATATAATATTTTTTTGAGTATTTTCTTTTATTTGATTTTATATTGAATCTCAAGTAAATTCGAAATTTATTAAGCTGAACTCTTACGTACACAAAAACAATTCTCTCGTGATGTTACTTTTTCATCATCTATAAAACTCAATTTAAAATTTGCTCTCGTGGTATTAAGTCTAAGGTTAATATAAATATATATTTTTATTTTATTCTTTTATTTATAGTTATAATATGGGGTGAAGACACAAAAATTTTTAAGGGTTGAAATTATTATTTTTAATTTGTAAATAATTAAATTAAAATTTTATTATTTTTAAATTTAAAATATAATTTTATCATTATAAATTTAAAATTTTAAAGAATTTAAATAAAAAATTCCATTTTAGGAGACGGCCCTTGCCACCTGTAAATACACCATTGGTTAAAATTATATTAGAAATTGAATAAATATATAAGCTAATAAAGAATATGAAAATTGAGCTCGAAATAAATATATACAAAAGTTTGAGGGTTTGAGTCCCCTTCTTCCTTTTTAATTTTAAGATTTTGGGAAACATAAAATATATATTGTTGATGTTAAAAACTAGATAAGAAATGGGCAATGGCCCAATGGGTTAAAATAACCTTTCTCCATTGTGATCTTAGGTTTGAATTCCTGCTCCTCTTTTAAATTCATAAATTTTCAACAAAAATGCCATAACATATATATATATATATACAATCATGCATCTAAATTAAGTAAGAAATGAGCGATAGACCCCAAGTAACTTGAGATAGATCGAGCCATGCATCTCCCCTCCATTTCCTTTTAAATTCGGCTAAAAATAGGGGAATTTGCAAATTGTCGTCCCTTGCCCCATTCTTTTATTATCTTTTTTCCCTAATTAGAACTTCAATTTCTCTATTTTCAAATCCTAATAGAAAATTGTCTTTTATATTTCTATTTATTCTATTTTTATTTTATCTCCCTTTTCTTTACACCATATTTTCATACTAATGGTTGATAATTATTTTGTTTTCCCTAATTAAATAATTCTTCATACAGTTGTTCTTTCTATTGATTTCGTAAGTGTTGTCAAATAGCATCCTTAATACTTGCCAAGAAACAGTAAGTATATTTCGTTCAAAAGTTTAGATCTTGAATTTTTATAGAATTTCTATCTGACGTTAATCTTTCAATTCAATTACTCAATCTTTTATGGTTATTGACAAATCTCTCGATATCTTGATTAATTATAAATCAACCATTAATTCATATGTAAATGACATTTGAAGGACCTGATTTAGGTGCGTCAGATCAAAATTGAGCATAAAGAACGTCGAACAAACTCTCGATGAAAGGTGTGTGTTTTTTTACAAGTGAATTGAGGCAAAATCGTGCCTAGGATAAGGTCACATGGCCTGCCACATGTAGGGGTGTGCAAAATTCCGGTAAAACTGAAAAAATTCGGTTAACTGATAGAATTCGGTTAATCGGTCGGTTAACCGAATTAATTCAATTAGGGTCGGTTAAAATTTTTTTGAGTTTTCGGTTAACGGTTAATTCGGTTCGAAACCGATCAGTTAACCGAAAAAATTCGGTTAACCAAAAAAATTAATAAAAAAATTTAAAATATATATGTTGAAAACATTTTTTATTTCGAATTTAAAAAATGAGGATCGACTTTTAAAAACGAAAATGTGGAGTCCCCACCAATCTTTCTGTTTAGGTGTGATCGGATCACCTAGAAATTTGGTTATTTTAATAAAATATTTCTTTTTACTAAAGCAACGATTTTGGTCTTACGAAAATATGAGAAAACGGGTTCGAGAGCCGGTTACGCATGAGGAAGGATTAGCACCCTCACTACACCCAAAATTGGTACCAAATCGATTAAATATTGTCTTTATGTCTAAGATTTGAAAATGTTTTTTGAACTGTGGTTCCTTTTATAAACATTTGAATAGCCCAAGTTGGTCGTCAAAATTCTCTTGTTTCAAAGGAATACAGCATCACATCCAGCACGATAGGATACGATCCTTTATACCCTCGAAAGCACGATGAATTTCGACTTCTAAAAGTTTTTGTGTTGAAAACCGCAAAAGGATGCACAATTGTTTAGTCCAACGAAAAAATCGAAACCCAGGACAGTAGGGCACGATTCCTCGAATTTCTAGACATCGGACATTGCTTTATTTTAGAATTCAAAGAACATGAGTGAAATTCTAAGGGAATATTTGATTATTTTGAACAAACAGGAAATCGCAACCCAGCACGATAGGGCATAATTCCCCGAATTGCCAAACATCGAACATTACCTTCGTTTTGAAGAAATTTTAAAGACATGAGTGAAATTCCAAAAGAATATTCGATTGTTTTGAACAAACGGGAAATCGCAACACAGCACGATAGGGCACGATTCCCGAATTGCCAAACATCGAGTATTGCCTTCGTTTTAAAGAATTTTTAAATGAATAGTTATAAAACTAGCTTAAAACGTATTAATTTTACTTGAAATAAGATGAAATAATTAAATTTTTTTCTTTAAAAAAGGGTTAAAAACTATAATGCAACATTTGTAAACTCGAAAGAAAAATAAAAACGTAGGGTGATATACACTCATAAAATACAATGCCAATTAATAAACTAATAATCAAGTATGGCTAATCTAAGGCAAATGTAGTCGAAATTCTAAACATGGATGGAGAATAATTGATATGACGATACAACAAATATGCATGCAATAATAAAACAACTAATCCATGAGATATCAAACAACATAAAATTAACATAATACAAAACAACTTTGATGAGCAAACCACAAGTTAGAATTTAAGATGATTTATAAAACTAATAATATATAAATATTTTTAAAATAGATATTACATAATGAAGACATTTGAATCAAATAACATGCATAAACATTATAAAGATGATACATCTATTTAAAGTTGACAAACGTACATGCACATAAAAATAGTATTTAAATGTGAAATTTTAAATCAATACAATATATAGTAAAATGTGTTCTTAAAAAAATGACTTATATACGTAAAAATATATATATACATATATAGAAAAATTTAAGAAAATTCATAAAATAATTTAGCACGGGACTAAATATGTATATAGGATTAAATTATTTATTATACATAAACAAGTATACATGAAACATTTGAACAAGTATTATATAAATATTTTAAATAATATAGTATAAAAAACTGAACTACAAAATGGTGATTAAAATATATAAAAAAGTTATTGAAATAGCTCAACACATATATAAAATATTAAGTACTTTAAAATAATCAACATTATAGATTACAAACTTTAATTAAAAAATGTATATGTACAAATATATCTAGAATATTTAAAGAAATATCATATAAATATTGAAATAGAATGATAAAAAACCCAAACTCATTGTACAAAGAAGACTATAGGTATAAAATCGTGGATTTAATAATGTGTATAGATTAAATATATGTACCAATATATATATAAGTACAAAAATAATTTAAACGATATGTAAAACGTGTATACAAAACATATTAAAATAACAAAAACATATGGGTTTAGTAATGTATGGATTAATATATATATATATATATATATATACACCAATGTTTACGTATGATATTTAAGTAATATATAAAACATGTAGTTTCCTTTTAAACAACAAATATATATACATATGTGAATAATTCAAAACAGGCATATGTATGAACTAATATGATATTAATAATATACATAAAATAAAGTTAATTTTGTTATCAAATATATATATATATATATATATATATAATGGTGTATATATAAAACATTTATAAAAATAATATGCAAAATGTGAAAGTATGAGTACCAAAATTACGATAAATAAGTAAATAAATGATACAAATGATGCAACTTATACAAATAAATAAACACGAATAAAAATACATGAAATGAATCTAAAAAGAAACCAAATTGAAATCAAATTAAAATAAAGAGGGTAGTTTAAATAAAATAAACTGTTAAAATAAAAAGGAAGGACTAGTGCACAACATGTACGAATGCGCAGGGACCAAATTTGAAAATAATCCAGGCCCCAAAACGCAGCGCTTAGGCGCGGATCTATTTGCAACCATGCGCAAATTACAAGTCCAAATTAAAAAAAAAAAGAAACAAAACAAACTAGACGCAATTGACTGCGCATGCGAAAGGGGAGGACTTGGCATGTAAATATCCCATTCGAAACACAAAAGTGCGGGTCCACGTCCCGGAGCGGGCTGACGCATGGACCCTTCCCCTTGAAACGGCGTCGTTTCGTTGTATGCTTAAAATTTAAAGAAAATGAATGCCATTTTGCCATTTTTCCAAGCTACAGACCGAATACCCAATTGTTAAGGTTTCGGCGCAGCAACCTTTATCCCCTAGGGCCATTTAATCATCAGTTCACCCTTAAAATTGGTGAGTGACGTAGAAGCCTTCTTTGTTTCCATCAAAATCGACACTTAAAAGCCATTTCCACTTGCATCTCTAACCCCGACTTTGACGGAGAAGACGAGATCTCATCGATGCATCCGCAAAGGTAAATTTCTCGTTTCTCTTTCTTTTTTTTTTTCAAAAATGTTCTAAAAGAAAACAAGGTACATGCAAAGAAAAAAAATATTGAAGACGAAAAAGATTCAAATCACCTTCTGATTTTTTGCTGGTTCTTTGTATTGAATTTGTGTAGTATGAGCGTAAAAAAAAAGAGCCCTTTACAATCGAAATCCACAAGGCTTTATAGCCAAAATCAAAATAAAATAAAAAATACAATTTTTCTTTCTTTGCTTTCGTATTGGCTACTACTCTGTTGTTGTTTTCGTTTGTTTTCTTTGGCAGGTACCGAGTACAGGACTGTGCTGGCGCTTGGCGTGAGGCGTACGGAGGGGCGCGTGGTGGTCGTATGGTGCTGAAGGCGCATGGAGACTGAACGTGGCTGCGGCGCAAAGGGGAACAAAACCCTAGGTTTTCTATTCCTGAAATGTTTCGGGCCTTTTGGGCCGATATAACTTTGGGTCTGGGTTTATCTGTAAATGGGCTTGTTATTTGGGTCTTGGGTCATGTAATTGGGCCAGGACATTTAATGGACTGTTAATATTTTTTTGTTTATTATTTTGTATTTTGGGTTCTTCTTCGGGCCCGGGCAAATTGGCCTATTTACAATATAAATAGCCCACTATTCACTCAAACCCAATCCAACATAAACCCAAATACCTAATCTAATATATATTAACCCAAGTACCCAACCCAACCCAACCCAACCACCCAACCCAACCCAACCCAATCATAAAAATTACAAATAATTTAATAAATAAAAATAAAAATCTAAACCTAAAACTAAAACTAAAAATAAAAAACATATAATTTTATACAAATAATTCGGTTAATTCGGGTAATTCGGTTAATTTGGTTAATTCGGTTAATTTTATACTTATTTTAACCAAAAATTAAAAAACATATAATTTTCGGTTAATTCGGTTAACCGACTGAATTAATCGAAAAATTTTCGGTTCGGTTAATTTTTTTGAAAAAATTTCGGTTCGGTTAACGGTTAAAAGTTTTGAAAGGTCGGTTAATTCGACTAATGTTATTTCGTGTCAGGTAACCGATTGAACACCCTTAGCCACAGGGTGTGTTCACCACACGTGTAGACCACACGACCCCTCACACGGCCATGTGCCTCTGAAACCCTAGGATAGTTCGAATCTCACATAGCACACGACCTGCTACATGGTTGTGTCTCCCCTATAGCTTAATTTTGCAATTACCACGTGACCACAGTCTATTACACGGCCTAGCCACACAACTGTATAACCCTTCCACACTATTCATAGCATCCCACATGGCTAATGTCACGGCCATGTGTCCTCTGTTTCTCAAATTTTATAAATTTGCCAATAAATTTTATGATTTGATCAGTTTAGTCCCTGAATGATTTCTAAAATACTTTTAGTGTTTTATTTAATCCAATTAAGTACTTTGTAACATGAATTTATGTTAGAATCTATTATCTATGATATATATATTTGCATGAATTGTGAACAATACATATGCCTCTTGTATCTATATTTGTGATTGTACGTAAAGTATGCCACATTTTATCGTTAAACCGAATACATAAAAGCTGTACAAGTAATACATGCACACACTAAAAGGAGAAAAAGATCGAGACTAGGGGAATTCGGCAAGGGATGCACCCACAAAGAAAGCATAGGCGAGTAGTCACTTCACTCAATACAAAGGATAACTTGAAAACATAATGGAATTTCTACAAATTAGGAAAGGCCTTCCAATCCTAGCTTCTAAAAGAGGAGAAAATACCAGACTTGCAACCCCATCATAGACAGCAAAGACTTCGAATGACAGACCGACAGTATTTGTAATTTTAAAAGAAACTTACATATATTAATTGAATTTTTTACCATATAGTTATATTAAAATATAATGCAATTCTTAATTTAATAATTATTAAAATAAATTTACAGCTAATTAAATTTTTAATTTTAATTGAAAATTATTAAATATAAAGATGAAATATAAAAAAAATAATTTATTAATTGTAGAATTGTCCTATTATTTAAAGTTTATTTAATAGATAAACTTTAGAAAGGTTATTGTATTTTTTATCAAAATTTAAAGGGTAAGTGGATGTTTTTATACTTCAATAATATTTGAATACTTTTCCTCTCATTTATATACACATGGATTAACTGAATAACAAACAATGATTTATTCAGTTCAGAAAGAATATTTAAGTTAAACGTTAATTAAATTAAAATTCAATTAATAATAAATATTTAAATTTAATAAAATGTTGAAATTTATATATTAATAAGTAAATGATTAAATTTATAAAATTAAAATAAAAAATTAAACCTTATATATTTTATTATTTTAATTACTTTTTATTCGTAATTATATGCGTAGGTCTCATATTTATATTTGTATTTGTATTTTAATAGTATTGTATTTATTATAGTAGAAAAAGAAGAAAAATTGGTACTAGTGAGTAAAAGGGCTAATATATCATTTGCTATCTATATTTGGCTTTAATTTTTAAATTGGTATCTAAATTTTTTTATTTCAGTTTAGTATTTAATTTTAATATTTAATATTTAATTTAATAGTCAAATTAAATGGTATAATGTAATCCAATAAATATTTAATTTGGGTGCTTAACTGTATATTTAATTGAAAAAAAGGACTCAGATATCAAAATGAAAGGAAAATCAGAAACCAAATCAACGTTGAAACACCAAACAGCATTAAATCTTAAAAAGTTCACCCAAATTATCCTTGTAATTAGCAAACTAGGGTAAATGTTTAAACATTAATTACGCATTAAATATTCACTTAAGAAAAAAATTACCAGAATCATAAAATTTGATGCTCTGTCAACGTCGCATACTCATTAACCCCGTTTTCTTCCTTTCCTTGTCCGAAACGCTGCCTCTTTGCTTCGCTCTCTTTCTTTTTTTTTTTTTCCTATTTGTTTCCTATTTTTTATTATCAGATTTTACCTTACTGCGCTTTAAACTGGTCTTTGAGAGGGAGGTTCTATCTGCTTAAACGTAGGCAGTTCAAAAAAAAAAAAAAAACAACTTTAGCTTCGTACAATGAAGAATCCTAACCTAAGGTAGGGTTTTTTTTATTTAATTGATTTGATTAAATTCGAATTTTCTCTCTCAATTGACCTTTTTTTGGGTCTGAATTGTTTATTTTTTTTGTGAATGTATGTTTTATGAAGTTTGAAAATTTGAACTTGTAACGAAGTGGAATTTCTTATTTGTTTAGTTATTTTTTCTTTGGGGATTTAGTTGTTTGGGATGTTGTTTGCTTGGTGGAGGCAGGGGAGGGAGCAATGGGGCTGTGTAGTTTTGAGAAAAAGAAAATTGAAGAATCTTTGATGGGGGTGCTTAGTTTGTGGTAGTAATTATGGGTGATTAGTTTTTGATTGATTTAAAGCATTTGACTCACTCAAAGAATCAAACAAGGAATACCTGTTTTTAGAAGAGGGGATCTTGTGAATGAATCTGGAAATGATTTAGAAACTATGGGGAGCACTATAATAGTAGTAATAGTTCAAGGTGATTGGGTGCTGCTTTTATAAGGAAATGATGAACGCATTTCCTTTTAGGAGAAAGAGGGAACCCCTTTTCATATAGAATTAAGGTTCTTTATCGTGCCATTGGCATATAGGTGTACTTCTTTGTATAGAAGTGAATTTACTTCCTTGCTGCTCCTCCAACTGCTTGTTGTTTGTGATTGCAATAACCGAAATGCCTAATTTCATAGGTAGCATTTTAAGATGAACGGTAAAGTGTAATTTGTTTGCTTGGGTAAAATCATAACTTAAGAGTCTTAATTTGTTGATTTTTGTACTTTATTAACAAATGACAATTAATTTTTTTATAGAACTTCTGGTTTGTATCAAGTCATGATTCTGATGTTTTGTTATTATTATTATTATTTAAAGCTGTTGCACTTATTTACGTAATGCTGTTTGTAAGGAAGTGATTATCAGATGTTTGACTATGCGGATCATCTTCGTGATTTCATCGTTTCAGTTTGTAGGAGTTGCACTTTCTTAAATGGATGGATTTGCAGCTTAACTTCAAGATGCTCAATCCTGGTCAGTGGAAATATTGTGTACTTATTTATTTGTTTTGTTTCGTTGGGGTTTGTAGATGCTAGTGTTCTGTAGGCCACCACACTGCACTAATGTATCTTCCCACAGGTTGGGTTTCCTTTCAGGAATCTGCTTTCTCCTTTGGCTGAGGAGAATAATTAGCTCCTTTACTCTAATGGCTTCTACAAATCCGATAGACATCAGTTCCTCTGATAGTGAGTTGGAGATAGAAGATGATGAAGACAAAATTACCTCATCTTTAAGGCCTCTTCCTGAATGGGCAGTTAAACATGGTACAAATTCAAGGGGTACTGGTTAGACATTGGTTTGCCAACTTACCATATTGTTGATGCTTCAAAGTTCAATGTTTTATTCACAGTGATCCATATAACTATATTTAAACTTGCAGGTCATGCTAGGCTGTCTCAAACGATTCCTTCTCCCAGTCAAACACAAATTTCTAATTTAAACCCTTCAAATGTAAATAACCATGCGCAGATAAAAATTCCGAGACATGAGCCCAATGACAATGTTAAAGCCTCAACTGTAGTTATTGCCCTAGATGATGATCCTGAATATTTTACTGGGAATGGGAATATTGGTCAGCCTTGGACTGTTAATTCTCGAATTGCTAATGGTTTTGGTACTGATTTTGAGAAACTGACATCTCAGCAAGCTTTAAAGAGGACTCTTCCTCCTTCTCTTCAATTATCTGGACCAAGTAGCAAACCCTATATTTTAATTGATAATGTGAGCAGCAATCTGATTCGTGATTCTCACGGAAGCTCTAACCTATTGGCTGGCCCTAGGTTTTCCAATTGCCAGGGATATATTGGAGAACATTACAGCAGGGGTGATAGTAATGAAATTATGATGTACGGAAACACTAGTAGGATCCTTCCTCCAACTTTGATGCATGGAAAGTCTGTTAATCATACACAGATTGCTGGTCCTGATGGCCATGCATATCGTGCTGGAGTAAGTGAAGAAAGATTTTCTGTAAATGATGAGAGAATGGTTTACCAAGCAGCACTGGAGGTATTTCTTGTTGAATCTGAGAGTTTCCTTTTTCCTGCCATGATCAGACATTTGATGATCCACTGCACGTTATGGAAATTTGTTATATCACTCTTAAGTCTGTGAATTCTTGCATCTTACATATTGGGCTGGGGTGATATTATTTTGATAAAAAGGAGTTCTCATTATGTTTTTTTTTTTTGTAAATTACAAAGCCTTTGGTTATTTAAGACAAACTTCCTGGACTTCTGAGTTTTACATCATAAGCATAACTTCGTTCTCTTTAATATGTTAATTATCTTTTCTGGATGATATTGAAAGCTAACGCATATACTATCATGTAAACATTGGAAGTCCATATGTGAAAATGCAGGCTAAAGTTGTGTGCACTGCAACTATATCGCAATTGTGAACTTAATGAACTTTTATCCTAAAATTATGAAGAATGAGTTTGTACATGATTTCTTTTCTTGCCTTTTAGCTTTTGTGCCTTTCTTCATGTGATCTGTGCACATGCAATAATATTTTATTGTCTTCTTTATTTCGTTAGTTGCTAAAATCTAGTTCTATTGTATGTAGAAAGATTAAATGGACTTATGTTTCTTGCAGGACCTCAACCAACCAAAAGTTGAAGCTACCTTTCCTGACGGTCTTTTGTCTGTTCCTCTTCTCAGACATCAGGTCATATTTTTTACATGTAATTGATGTTTCTTTGTCTTATGTTGGTTACATGGGTTATGATTATTGTTTTTGGGCATCTTACATGTGTTATTTAATCATTGAATTTTGCAGAAGATTGCATTAGATTGGATGCTTCAGAGAGAAACAAAAAGTGTGTATTGTATGGGTGGAATATTAGCTGATGACCAGGTTTATTGTTTAAAATCCCGTGTCAACCTAAAAGCTGATCAATGTGCCTTCATGCATATTTTGCTGCATACGTTTTCTGCTGAGACTGATTATGGCTTGATCTTGCAGGGCCTTGGTAAAACAATCTCGATGATTGCTCTTATACAAATGCAAAAGTATTTAGAGTCCAAGTCAAAATCAGAAGATCCAGAAAATCACAAAACTGTGGCACTGAATTTGGATGATGACAATGATAATGATAATTATAACGATAATAATAATGATACTGATGAGTTGGAAGAAGTGAAGCTGAAGGGAGAATCTGATGATTCCAAGTCAGTTCCGGAAGTGAGTACTTCTGCCAGGGCAGTCAGCAAACGGAGGCTGTCGGCAGGGACATTGGTTGTGTGTCCAGCGAGTATTCTTCGACAGTGGGCCAGGGAGCTGGAAGATAAAGTTCCGGAGGAATCTAAACTTTCTGTCCTCATCTATCATGGGGGTAGCAGAACTAAGGATCCTTCTGAATTTGCCAAGTATGATGTGGTTCTCACTACATATTCAATTATAACCAATGAAGTTCCTAAACAACCTATTGTTGATGATGATGAGATTGATGAAAAAATTGGGGAGAGATATGGATTATCTTCTGAATTTTCAATTAACAAGAAGAGGAAGAGAGCATCTCATGTTGGTATGAAGATGAAAAAGGGTAAGAAAGGAATTGACAGCTCCACTATTGATCCTAGCGCTGGTGCGCTTGCTAAACCAGCTTGGTTTAGGGTGATACTGGATGAAGCCCAAACAATAAAAAATCATCGAACACAAGTTGCTAGAGCCTGCTGCTCTCTTCGAGCCAAGCGTAGGTGGTGCTTATCTGGAACACCTATACAAAATGCTATCGATGATTTATACAGCTATTTCAGGTTCCTGAAATATGAACCATATTCAGTATATACAGCATTTTGCCATGGGATAAAAGGTTCTATAGCTAAAGACTATGTAAAAGGTTACAAGAAGCTGCAAGCTATTCTGAAGGTAGTAATGCTGCGACGCACAAAAGGTTATTTCCTTCTCTTAACAAATTTAGGTGGGATTTTGGTGTATTAGGAGAAAGTTCATACGTTGGCCCTATAAACTATAAAAGTACTCCATATATTCTCTCGGCATGTGGCATTTAGGCCACTAAACCCCCACCTCCATTTTGTAGATTCATCCTTGTTATGCAGAAGTGGAATTCTTTTGTGTATGATCAGTAACTATAACTGTATTATCTAACATAGATGTGCTTTGCTTGAATTTAAGCTTTGAATCTCTATTGCTGTTTTGGCTGATTTGATTAGCTTCTATCTAGCAACCTTGATTGATGGGGAGCCGATAATTAAGTTGCCGCCAAAGTCAGTTCTCATGTCTAAAGTGGACTTTACAGCTGAGGAGCGGGATTTCTATACCCAGCTGGAAGCCGATTCACGTTCTCAATTTAAGGTGCCGTTCATCCTTCTTCTGTATTCCCTTTTCAAGTTGGTTTTTGAAACATGCGTGACTGGTGTACTTTCAATTGGAATTGTCCTGTTTTAATTTGCAACAAGCAACATGCTCTTTTTTGTGTTCGTCATATCAAGCTTTTTATAATCCATGTGGGTGCATATTTGAAATGTGAAATTTGAATCAGTATTTTGTATGCCAAAAATCATTATGTTTCTTTTCTAGTCAAAATCATGTAGTTTGGGAAATGATTCTGGTAAAGTTTTCTGCTTCAACAAGGTATCTCCACCTTCCAGAAAGGATTCTTCTTTTTTTGGTTACTTCTAGGTATAGGGAGGTTTCAATAATGTTGCAATGCAATTAAAAGTTTGTAGTCTTATCATATAGCAAAAACTTGTTACATGATTAAGACATGGGATGATGCAGGTGATGAAACCATGAGCTGTGCAGGGATATGATAAATTTCCTATGCCCTTTTCTTGAATAATCATTTGAAATTATTTCCTAAACCAATATAATGAATGGGGTTTTTTTGTGCACTTTGTTGAACTTAAGACAACTAATCTTGTGGGTGAGTGCTGTAATTTTTCTCCATTCGGCTGCAGGCTGTAAGATGAATAAGAACTTATTCTCCCATAATATTATAACTTGTCTGTGTTTATGTGATTGTAATGCAGGAGAGATATTGAATTGGTAGTTTGTATCTAATTTCATTGCATTAGTGATTAAAGTAGGCAGAATCACATGCGTCTTCTTCCTTACTATCTAGGTCCTTTTGATATATTTAGACTTTAGGCAAACATGGAATCTTGCAGTAAGTTGGCAGCCAAGGTACACTGCTCAATCTTACTAATTTTAACAGTCACCTACTATTAGTGCCAGGTAAAAATTGAAAGTAACTTGTTTATACTTCTTTTTAAGCCTTATAGTGCAATTTAGTCCCACTAACTTAATGTTAATAATCTGGTCCAATTTTTGTTGTACAAAATCATAATGGTTGTTAAGCTTGTATGAATGTAATTACTCAATAATAAGGTTTATTTTTTTCCCAATTTGAAGATTCAATTCCTGTATGTTAGTGAAAATCGCTTCGTGCTGTCATTTACAAGCAGTTCATTTCTGTTGGTGTCTTGCGAACTATCATGTACAATACCTTGGTCATATTTCATGCACGTTAGTCTGACATGATGCTGTAAAAATGGAGTAACGTAAACTTTTGGCTTATCTGGAGATTAAATCATGCGTTCTGATATTCTTTATCTTGTGATAGTTACATCTTTTACTATGTAATTGCTACAGGCATATGCAGCTGCTGGCACGGTGAACCAAAATTATGCAAATATTCTTTTGATGCTTTTGCGCCTTCGTCAGGCTTGTGACCACCCACTCCTTGTCCAAGGATTTGACTCTGACTCCATTCGAAAGTCTGACTCTGTTGGACAAGTTTCTGTGGAAATGGCAAAGTCACTTCCTAGAGAAATGCTGATTAATCTAGTGAACTGCTTGGAAGCTTCGGCCATATGTCTTGTATGCAAAGTGAGTTTTTCTTAACCTAGCATTTTACATATAGATGGCTCTATTGCGCATCATCTGAATGTTGTTACTACAGCGATGACTTATTTGTAATTTTATATGATGGTATGTCCGAGGAATATAAGCAAGTTTCTTGTCATGGTAGTTTTTAACAATTTAAGACCAAAGCTGAGGCAATTTACATTTAATATGTTCAATCTAGGAAGTAGGGCTGAGCAACAAAAAACTGAGAAACCAAAAACTGACCTGATCTGTGGTGTTTTGGACGGTTTTGGTTCACAAGTTAAAAAACCGTGGTTACACGAACCAAACTGAATTTTATCTTTAATTTAATTTATTACAAATTTTAATATTTTATGATGTAAAATAAATATTTTATATTCAAAATAGTGAAAATAACTTAAAATTACTATAAAAAATATTTTCTAAAAATACTATATAATAGTTGTTGATTATTTTTTATTTGCTTGAAAAACTAATATTTTTTTTAGAAACATTTATGAAAAAGATTTGGAAACTTTATCAGATAATGTCCAAAAGCCTTATTCAAGCTCTTTTTGTTAAAATAAAGTTAAAAAAAAAAAACTCAAAATTAAAATGGAAAAACCGAGAACCGAACCGAACCGAATTGTTAATGAAAGTTTAAAAAATCCAAAAAGCCGAACAGAATTGAATTCAGCACTACTGGGAAGAGTAACAAATTATTGGAGTGAGGGATGTGGCTTTCTTGAAGTGTGTATGTGTGTGTGTTTTCCTCTACTCAATAATTACCTGTTGTTACCTTTAATCCACTTTGGTATATGTGAAATATTTTTCAATTCCAACTCTCTTAGTTTAGGGCTAGTGAGCTGAAAAGCTTTATTATTTCGGAATCATCTGTCATATTATTCTAATGCGTAATGCTTTTTACAGGATCCACCTGATGACCCCGTTGTTACCATGTGTTGTCATGTTTTCTGCTACCAGTGCGTGTCGGAACATCTGACTGGTGATGATAATACATGCCCTGCACGTGGATGTAAAGAACAACTTGGCGCTGATATAGTTTTCTCTAGAAGTACTCTTAGGATCTGTATTGCGGATGGTCATAATGGTAGTCTTGTGCATCCTCAGTTTGAAAATTCAGTGATTTTACAGGATGAGTACAGTTCATCAAAAATCAAGACTGTCATTGAAATTCTTAAGTCAAAATGTTTATTAAAGAATTCAAGTCTGGAATCGCAGAGTGCTATTGGATGCAGTGAAACTTCTTTGTCCTCTGAGCAGACATATACAGAAACTGACCATTCAGGCATTAGAGTTGTAAAGCGCACAACAGTTTATTCCAACTCACTAGCTGACCGACCGATGAAAGCAATTGTTTTCTCACAGTGGACTAGAATGTTAGACTTAGTGGAGCACTCACTACGTACTCATAGTATAAACTATAGGAGGCTTGATGGGACAATGTCTTTAGCAGCGCGAGACAGGAATGTCAAAGATTTCAATAATGACCCTGAGGTTTGTTCTACCATGTGAATTTAAGTAATTTCCTAATGCCAATATTTCTTAATGGGCAAGTTGGTTATTATTCTGTGGACTTGAGTTTGTATTTTGCGTATATTCTGTAAACGTTTTAATGTTTTAGCTTACTGAATCAATAATGTTGAACATGATGTGATTCTGTTTCTTCTGACTTCTTGCAGTCATTGATTTCTTGCAGGTTACTGTGATGCTCATGTCGTTAAAAGCTGGAAACCTTGGTTTGAATATGGTTGCTGCATGTCATGTTATCCTTTTGGACCTTTGGTGGAATCCAACTACTGAAGACCAGGCTATTGATCGAGCACATAGAATTGGACAGACTCGTCCTGTTACTGTAACTCGGATCACCATTAAAGATACAGTCGAAGATAGAATATTATCTCTTCAGGTACGTTCTTTCTATAGATTGTGCTATGACTCAGATTTTCTTCAAGTAAAGATGCTGATGTCATTTATGTAAGCTAATTGGAATATTTAGGTCTTCTTTATTCTGGTTCTTGTATATTGATGAATCAACAGTGAAATCAATTACATTTCCTGTACCATTAAAGGCCAGAAGTGTTCAATTTCAAATAGGATTTCCATAACTAAATGTGCCACTTTGATAGTTAAGAAAATGGCCTGCAACATTGAGTTTGCAGCAGCAGCAAATGTTTTTTATAGACTTTGAAAACGAAGAATTTGCATTCTTGGCAGACTGATGAATATTTTCGTCGTGAGATATTTATTTCTTCATTTGCCTTAATGTAGGAGGAGAAAAGAAAAATGGTTGCTTCTGCTTTCGGTGAAGATCAAAGTGGGAGCTCCGCAACTCGATTAACCGTGGAAGATCTCAGATATCTATTTATGGGTGATTAGCCATCTCCATTTTGTTGCATTCTCCTGGCATTTTATGTTCCTCCTTGTAGTTTCCATCAAAAAGAGTGAGATTTTTGTAAATTAAGATGGTGACTCTCAATTTTGAAGTCTAGAGGCAATTTTTTGTTCCCATCAAGTGCAGACATAGGATGGCAAGGGCATCTTGTAAATATTTTAATTATTTTGTAATGCATATCGAACCTTTTTAGTTATCATAGATAACCCTTTTTGTTTGTAATGTAATACATCGTGTTATTTCCGGATTACTGCATGTTTGTTTTTAAGGTTTCTTTGTTTCAGCTTCAAAATCCCTACTTTCATCACTGAAGAAAGGATAATGTACCTATTAGTTCCATTGGAGGGTAAGCATGCGACAAGGCTTGGGTTGAAGGTCTGACCATGGAAAGCAAAGAAAGCTTCAGTATGGCCTCAATCAAGGTACATTTTCCACCATTATGACAATTTTGTCAATTAAAGGATAATACCAGTTAGAAAAAAAGAAGTTAAGAGGAGATCTTTTAATTACTATACTTGATCCATCGAGCCAAGTCTTTTAGAACATTCCAGGAGTGAAATAATCCAAGAATCCTGTTGTATTCCGGGGTTATCTCCACTTTGCTTTGGTGAAGAAATATCAGGTGAAGCATCTTGCATGGAATACTTGTTGGAGATGACACCTTTCGTAATTATCTTGTTCTATAAGTATTGTTATCGTCCAAGGTTGTTTCGAACGGGCTTTTCTAGAAAAACCTGTTTTGAACTTGTTCCTGGTAGAGGTTATTCTGACCAAACAGCTTTGAACGATAGTTGTTTAACGAAAAAACAAATTTTAATGAATTTTGTTTTATTGTTACCTGGTGTCAATGAAAGAATAACATAATTACAGGTTCTGTATCACCCATTTGGAGATTTAGTTGATACCATCACATTCACAAGTAAAGGACTTATTTTGAATAGATAAAATTACTTCAATTTCAAAGCACTATCCACTCATCAGTGTTTTTGTATTTGCACTTCTATTCCCAATTAAACCTAAGTAACTAATTTACTATTCAGATAAAAATCAAACAACTCAAAAGGTTTAAAGCTCACAAATATCAAAATGAACGAATAATAATTAAATTACAAGTAGGCATCAAGCTTGAACAATTACGTTAATGTCAATGAAGTTTTAGTATAGTTGACAAATACATTTTGAGTCTTGAGTATTCAGATTCGAAATCTAAGTCTCATTATAAATACGCCAATCAAGGAGTTGGTGTTTACATATTGTTGTAAGAGCACCATGCTTTCATTCACCTTATCGTTGCTGTGTTAAACATTGATCATCAATACAAACTCATACGTCCCTAATATTTGATGGGAAACAATTTCCAACTCCTGCTACTTTAAAATAGACATTAAAGTTCTTTTTCCTGAAATATGAAAATATAATTAAAATTTTGAAATTTTAGTTATTAATTTATTATGTAATTAAATTAAATAAATAATTAAATTTTCATATGTTTTAATTTTTTATTTATTTTTGTGAATCTAATATTCTGTGAATCTAATATTCACCCTTGAGTAGGGAAATCGTAAAATAAAACCCTGGCTAAAACCCATAATAAGCGTTGCTTGACTGCTGCATACTCCTCCTTTCTTTCAGCCCCTTCCCATTTGTACCTCACCATTACCCTGAGATTTTGCGGCAAATTCCTCCTCCGAGAAACAAGAGAAGACGATGGCGGGGCTTGTACCTCCTGGTGCCTCACCCGATGCTTCCAAGCCGGGTCATTCCAAAGCTGATGAGAAAACTGATTACACGAATCTCCCTTGCCCTATTCCTTATGAAGAGCTCCACCGCGAAGCTCTCAGTTACTCTTCTCTTCTCACTTCATTTTCTATATGGGTTTTTCTTTCTATTCTTTTCTTTATTGATTTCTTAACTGTATCTTGAGATCATGGATGCCCTTTTTTTTAATAAAGAGAAAACCTTAGTTGGTCATTTCTTGATCTTTATTGGTAAATGTGGAATTTTATGGTTTAACGTTTTGACTATGGATGGTGAAGTCACTGGAATAGAGGGGCTACTGATTTAGCTTTTGGCCGGTCTGGTTGTTAAGTCCCTTTCTTAGAACTCTGGTCTGCTTTGATTAGTGAAAATATGGGGGTTTTCCCCTTCTTTTTTGATAATTTTGATGACTTGTCGAAGTCGAAACGTGAATCTCTCTCTTTTTTTCTGAGTAGGTTGATGGGTTTTGATTTTTGATTAATCTTAATTGCAGCTTATTTACAGAATCAATTGCTTCTTAGAATTAGGGCAGTGGGCAGTAGTTTCTTTGGGTTTCATAAAATGAACAAGTATACTACTAATAACGCAACCGATTCCCTTGGTAGCATTATAGTAGTTTGGTGCCAATGGTTTATTATGTTTGACAATAAGGGTTCTTTTTTTGTGAATCTTTTCCTTGAGTTCTTTGAAATGTGTGTTCGATTTCATGTTTAATATCTTTCTTTGGTGGCATATTTTCTTCATTACCTACATGTTCCTTGTGTCTGTTGACTGTCAGGTGTTCTGTTAAATTGTTTCTTTTGATGCATATTGGGATTATAGGGTGTTATGATGCATCTTTAGCAGGGTTATGTCGGAAAAAGATTAATGTGCTCAAATGGTGGTTAGGGTCTGTTCTTTTTTATTAAAAGTTAAATTTATTGCTTGAAAATGTTTGACAGTGTCTCTGAAGCCAGAAACTTTTGAAGGATTGCGATTTGATTTCACCAAAGGACTAAATCAGAAATTCTCACTCAGTCACAGGTAGCTTCGTCATGTTTGACTCTTCAAAATATTTCGCTGTTATTATTATTACTAATGCTTTCTTTTATCTTTTCTTTCCTATATTAATTAATTAATACTGGTATCTATTCATTCCCGATCATCTCTCAGTGTGTTTATGGGCCCAACAGAAATCCCTTCTCAATCTGCTGAAACCATTAAAATTCCTACTGCCCACTATGAATTTGGTACCAACTTCATTGACCCGAATGTAGGTGGCTTCTCTCATTATCTTTACTCTTCCAGTTCACTCGCTTGTCCTCCTAAAATTGTTATCCTACTAAATAAACTTAAAAGTGGGATCGATTATGGTCTTCCAGTTGATGCTTATTGGGAGGGTGCTGACTGATGGTAGACTCAATGCAAGACTGAAATGGGATTTGACTGACAATTTTACTGTGAAGGCTAATGCTCAGGTAAATCATGTGTTCATTTATTATTTAGTCTTTTGCCTTTTTTGTTTAAATGCAGACTGTGTTTTGTGTGAGCTAGTTGGTGACTTTGTTGTTTCCTGTTCCAGCTCTCAAATGAGCCTCATATGTCACATGGCATGTTCAACTTTGATTACAAGGTCAGTCACTCTTAAGCTGTATTATATCTTAGCTAGTTGGCTTTCATCTTTGTGTGTCGTCTTTTTGACATTTCTGTCTTCCTTGTATAGGGTAAAGACTTCAGGTCTCAATTCCAAATGGGAAATGGTGCGCTATTTGGAGCTAGTTACATCCAGGTAAGTCGTCTGAAGCCACATTGTATATTTTGAATTGAGCTACGAGAGCATAACCTAGCATAATGGACAGCTTTTTGTATGATCTGCACCTAGAAAAAGTTCTTTTACTATTCCTAGATGCAAAGTAATGCGGACTTGTAATTTCTCTTTGCAGTGCTCTAGTTTGTCTTCTCTCAATAGAAAATACTCTTGAGAGACTATTCTAATAATGATGGAAGCAACTACATTCAAAAAATAAAATAAAGATAATGATAGAAGCAACCTAGATTTTCTTTACCAAAGGCCACCTGCATTTTGCATTTAGTTTCCTGTTTTGAAGAGGCATTGCATGGCTTTCATTGTCAGTTTTCTGTTGAATCCACTACCTCTGCCATTATGATTCTTTTTGTTATTTTTAGTCTACTAAAATCTAAACCATATTTGTGCAGAGTATAACACAACATTTATCCTTAGGTGGTGAAGTATTTTGGGCTGGTCAGCACCGAAAGTCAGGCACTGGTTATGCTGCCCGATATGAAACAGATAAGATGGTAATGTAAGGCTTGTCAATATTTGTCCAATAGTTAGTGGGTGCTTTTCTATTACTTCTAAATATGTTCCTAGACATGTTACAAAAGTGAGAGTGTAATTTAGATTTTAGTTCCCTAACCAAAATGCTGATTAGGGTTACCTAGTTGTGAGAATAAGGATTTTCTTTCATTTCAATGACTTATGAATGAACCACGTCGTTGGAGTCAAGAACACATATTATGAAGGTAAAACTTACTCAAAACTAGTTAATACAATGAACAATGTTTTGAACATTAAACTTCTAGGTCAAAATTTGATGACTCCAATTGGTTATATCACGTGTTAATTTTTAGACATGAAAGATCCTAGTTAAGGGTTTAAGCTCCACTTCATGAGCTTTTTAGCTATTCAGATTCAGAATTACTGTTCGTCTAGTCTCTGGGTATATGATGGCAATGCTTCTTACAAATCTGAGTTTTGTCCATAAAATTATTAATTCGTTTCTCCCTTCATATTTTTCCACCTTACCCTGCCAGGAGGAGGTCTTAGGCACAGAAATGAAATGTTACTGCTAGAAATATTCTCTGTTTGCTCTATGCAAAGTACCAACAAAAGTATTCTCTGGCTCCAGGTTGCTACAGGGCAAGTTGCAAATACTGGAATTGTTGCTTTGAGCTATGTTCAGAAGGTATCTGATAAGGTAAGACTCCCCCCCTCCCCTTTCCGAAAAGTATTTCAATTTGTTTCCTGATAATTCTTACACATCATTTCTATCAAGGTTTCTCTCGCGACAGATTTGATGTATAACTACATGTCAAGAGATGTAACAGCAAGTGTCGGCTACGATTACATCCTAAGACAGGTATACTTTTGGTTGCTAGATTTTGTTTCCACGTCTATAGAAGTTAGAATTTAGCATTTGTATTGCTTTTTGTGTAAACTATATTTCCTTCTGGGTATCAGAAAAAAGGACTTTACAAAGCCATCATTCTTTCCTCCATACTATATGATATTTTTTTTTTTTGGGGGATGTATTTCAAAGGGATATTTTAAGGGGATGTATTTCAAAGGGTTAACGGACTTAAAATGGTGTAGAGCTAGGCAACAGGAGAACCATGACCGGCTAAAATGATGTAATACTCCATAAAACGTCAAAAGAAGAAATGCAATTCTTTTTTTTCTTGATATAATGATCTATCTAAACCATCATTCTGGTTGATCAATTCGTTACATTGTCAGTGTCGTTTGAGGGGAAAGATCGATTCCAATGGATGCACAACCTCGTATCTGGAAGAGCGATTAAATATGGGCCTAAACTTCATTCTCTCTGCAGAGGTAAGATGACTTTCTCAAGAAAGAGACTTGCAAGCAATTATACACACTAAAAGAGAAACTTGTTTTAACTGTTATTCATATTTTGCTCAGTCCCTTATTTTCAACATTGTTTGTATTTCTTTCCCTTGATTGATGAAAGTCCTAACATTTATTTTTCTCCGGTGTTATGCTTTTGCAGATAGATCATAGGAAGAAAGACTACAAATTTGGATTTGGATTGACTGTGGGGTGATTCATTTTTTGTTCCGCATTTAAAAAAAGGGGCAGTTTGAAGTAGTTTAGTTTCTTGGGTCACACCTTTAGAATCTGGGTTGAAGATTGAAACATTGAATTTGTACTTGAAAGTGATGCTTTTATTGGAGCTGATGAAGCAATTTTAATGGTTGTTGTTGGTTTAACACTTGCCATTTTCACTTTTAAGAGATGTATTTCTCAAATCAAATGCAATTTGAGAGGTTTAATAATTTCATAGGATTTTCTTCCTAATTTGTCTTTTTGGTTGAATTAAGCATGCTATTAAGTCTTTGTTTTGATTAAGCACGAGCATCAGAGACGAAAATACCAGACATTTTTTAATTACAATTTTAAAAATTGGTCAAATTGATTACGGTTTTGATTTATGCAACGCTAGCAGTCAATTTTTTAAGGAGAGGGACCGTTTTTGCATGCTTTTTGAAGTAGAGGGACTGGTCAGATGCTTTTACCGATTTAAAATAAAACGGAAATCACTTCAAATATTGATATTACTATTAAGTACGAGGAGCAGGGAGATATTTACAACTTTGTCACTGAAACCAACATGAGTCAGTGGATAAAGGAAGACTGAAGTGGCCAAGAGGGAAAAGCATTTACGGAAAGGGAATAAAATGAGCGGCAGAAAGAAGAGCTACGCCGCAACGACGGAGAACGATGCTGTGGATCAGCTGTTGCAAGCGGCGCAGGATGAGATGCTCTTAGAACTCTCTGTCGACAGTCACATGTCACGTGTGGCACCTGATTATCTCAACCCTGATCTCCGCCGTCGATTCCAGGCTCTCCGATCCCGACCTTCCTCTTCCCATTCACAACAGAAGAAACAATCATCGGCACCACCACCATCGCCGCCGAAACCACAGCCGGAGCAAAAAGAAGACGAAGAGAAAAAGGATCGAAAATCGAAGGTTGTCGTTCCCGACAATGTCGACGAGGAACTGAAGGCTGTGTTGGGCGATGATCTCTCCGCACGATTCGCTGCTCTCAAGGCTTCCTTGTCTTCATCTTCTTCTAATCCTACTGCTGCTACTAGTATTTCCACTAACGAAGTTCGTATCGGTCTCGAAAAATCCGACGGCGAAGATGATGAGGAAGATGAAGTTGAAAGAGTGGTCCAATGGGCCAAGGATGCTGCTCGCCTTGACCCTTCTCCTGCCTCTGATGAAGATGATGATGACCTAATCGGTTCTGATTCCGATGATAAAGATACTGACTATGATGATGATCCTAAACATAAAAAAAAGGAATCAAAACTTAGTACGTATTTCAGTTTCCTTAGAAAAAGACACTTTTGATGTTATTGAACTGCATTTCTTTTGAATTTAATTTGCCGTAATATATATATTCCTTTTAATTTTGGCAGTATTTCTTCAGTGGTTTGTTGTTTTTAGTAGAGAATGAAAAAATCAATCTCTATTTCAGTGTACTTAACCAATTCAATTTAGGGTTTTTATTAAACATTATATTTGGGTAACGTGAAAAGTGAGAAACATGAATGATCAGCTGCTGCTTTTGTTTTGACCAATTGTTTTAATTTCTTCCAGGGAAATGAGGGTCTCCTTAAAGAGCAGCCTTGCAGCAATAATCCATTGCCAAGCCTGAAACTTTTAATCCTATTTTTATCGAACATGTTCATGTTCAGATTGGATGCAGTGAATACTTTCAGCAGAGTTGTTCATTATCAACCTGATTATAGCAATAAATCTTCATATAATGGTACCATGCATGATCATACGTCAAGGTTTTTATAATTTCTTTCTGTATTTTACGGAGTTTTTATTGTTGTTTCTGCCTGTAGATAGTCTTTTTTTGTTGTAATTGATCCTACAGATAGGTTTTGTAGAAAGATCATTCATATGCATAAAACAATATGATTTTACTTATGATTTGCAGTTATGTGCTCTGTAACTCCCACTGTTGTTGAGAATCGAATTTGTTTACGTTCATTACCATAGACTCGAATTTGCGTCTGTTTATATCTTACATCAGATTTTACTTGTCTTCTTGTTCATTCTTGAGCTCACAGGACGGTTGTTTATGCTTTCAAGAAGCAGGGGATGACGCTAAACTTCTGGCATTTTAAGCTCATGTCTGTCAAGTTTGATCTTGCCTTTTTGGTGTTTGATTAAGTTTCTTGAGAATTATAATTTGTTAATATGTGATGTTGAGAATTATATATACTTAAAAGGAAAAAAAAAAAAAAAAGAGTTGAATCTGATTGTTTTGTCCTTTGGTTCCTCTCAAATCTGAATGAACCTCTGGTTATTTCACCTTTTATACGGTGCCATCAAAAGTTATACCTGTTTAACTATTTGCTCTTGTGATGACTGAAAACTGGCGCAAACCAATTTTTAGTCTAAAATAAGTGATGTTTATGGGTAGGGTTGGGTTTAATTTATGCATGTTTTTTCAAGCTTTGTGATGGACAGGTAACAAGCTAATATCAGCTATGCAAATGCTCAAGTTCAGGGCGGGTCACATTGATAATGATTTACTCATTGCTTATTAATTTGCCATTGACTTTGGTTGTGCACAAAAGTGAAATCTAAACAGTCCTCAACATTTTAGCTTGGAAAAATGTCCAATATTTTGGTGTCAACAAGAAATGCTTCACCGGTTATGAATTCTTCACTTTGCTGAATAAGTTTGGTGAAATCTTGAAGGTTAAAATGTGCTGATAATCCCTGGACATGTATACAATTTGAGATTTGGTTCCTGTATTTTGAAAGTTAAAAATTCAATCTCGATTGACATCCGTATTATTACCAATACAAGAGATGTGGGTTCAAGTTAGGTGTTAAGAATGAATTATGTCTACTTCTAGACATTGTATAAAAAATAATAATCTTTTTACTTTTTTCAATTTAAAAATTCTAGTCTATTCATTATCGTCATTGGCATTTTTTTTTGGTTAAAATTTGTTAATTTAATATATTTATTTTTTGTCAACTGTTTGTTGTCATATGAGGACAGGTTCATCAAAATTTCGAGTTGAGAAGTTCTGATAGAAAATACTTAATGACATGATTTAATTTTAAATTTTTATTAAATTTCAAATCTTGTCAAACTATGGGACTAATAATATATTTTAATCAAACTTGAAACATTGATACTAGAACATTAATTGAAGGTTAATTTTTTTTGAGCTATTGTGTTATAATGTCATGTCGAAGGGATGTAGAGTTAATTTTTTTAAGTCATTGTGTTATGCTGTTATGTCGTCATATTTTAACGGAGTGATATAGGGATATAAATTAAGACTCTACATGTAAAGAATTGTAATTATTTTAGTAACAAGCTTGTGAGTTTGTTCAACATCCTTTTGTATTCGGATTGTAGTTACATTTGTGGTAGGATAATTTTAGAGGTAGAAAAATTAGGGAAGATGAAGATAAGAGTGAGAGAAGAGAGAGATAAACCAAATTTGTGACGGAAAAATGCTGCTGTCATTTGATTCTTGTATGTATCAGAGTTCATATTTTCCTTTTCTGTTCTAATTGGTACAATTAAGTTTAAAAATATATTTTAAGTACACTGTCAATCTTTATAAATCTATGCTAACAAGTGAAGGTGCTAATAGGGTTATTTTTGTGTTCGGGACTTTCGAGTTTTAATTTTTTTTTGGTTTCAAGTTAAAGATATTTATCTTGAACTAATGCGATGAGCTATTAAATGGTTTAGCATAATTAATGATTAAATGCTTTAGTTAAATTATATATTTTTGAGAATAATTTATATATATATATATATATAAGATATGATATTTTACATGAATCAACATTAATTCATATCATGCCATAAGTCCCGATACATATATCTCATTATAATTTATTTTTTGTTAGAAGCTAAATACAACCTATTTTAAATGTTTTGAATATGCGATATATGTTTAAGTTGCTCCACCACAATAGACAAAATAAAGAGTTTTCGATAAGTTATGTCAATACGATAAAATACGGAATCGTAAGAATGAAAATTTGTCGACAACGATTTTGAATGCAATTTTATTATTGAGATAACGAAAGAAAATGTGGGTCTTGAAGAAATTTTTTGAAAAATATAAACGCGAAATAGACTGATCAAAATCAGGGGCGAAGCCAGAACAAAATTTTGGGGGGCAGGATAAAATTTTAATTTTTCATGGTTTATATCTTTATAATTTGTAAAGGATTGAATCGAATCGAATTTTTATAATTTTAAGGGGCCCAAAGTGCAATTTTATCTTTACTAATTTAAAATATTTAAAAAATTTTAAAGGCTAAAAGAGTAATTTTATATTTTGGGGGGGGGCTGGGACCCATGCCAGCCCTCTGGCTTCGCCCCTGATCAAAATGAAAAGACACAATTCAAGTAGAATTAAATACGTGAAGTTTCTAAACTAATAGTCCATACATTTAAAGGTAAAAAGTCATTGAAGTTCCAATGAGTAGTCTTGCGAAAACGAAATAAGAAATATGAAGTTTTCGCTAAATCCTAGCAATGATTATAAAAATATATTCTCTTATGGTAGATGTAATAATCTTTAGCTATTTTATTAGTGTAGCGGTTTATGAAAGATTTAACATGTATCTTATAATTGTTGTTACAATCTTTATATAAATCGTCATATAGTGTAAGTTTATATTAAAATCTTTAAAGGATTTAGAATGATAAAAGCATATAAAAATTCTCGGGAAATTGTTCAATATGTTTGCGTAAACATTTATATGAATTGCAATGATTTGAACATACGTGGTAAATTTGATTCAGTGAATAATAGTTGAAGGAAGATTATAAAATCATCCGAAGTACATATATGTATTTTTATAGAAGGATCATGATCAAACTTTACTATAATTATTGTTGAAACTTCTGAAAAGATCAAAATATATTTTCTCAAAATTTTTCCTCACTCATGACTTTCAAAAGGATGTTGATATAAATATTTAGCAAAATACATTTCAGTGATTATTTGAAAACCTAGCATTCAAGATTGAATATATAGAATTTAAGATATCATGTGATGTTGTCATGAAATTGAGTAAATACACGTTGTACTCTTTTTCTTTTAATCGATGTTTTGTCCTATCGATTTTTCTTAATAAGATTTTTAATCAGACAACATGTTATATGTGCATTTTTTTCCTTCACTAAGAATTTTTTTTCACGGAGTTTTATCTTATTAAGATTTTAAAAGATACGTTATCTATTAATAGACATTTAATAAGAGTGTTATAAATATTTTATTATTAAGTAGATGTCTATCAAGATCGAAACAAGTTTGATCTACTTTAGGACTCTAATATAAAAATTAAAGGTAAATATTTATTTTATTTATATTTATTATGTCTATAAATATAAATTTTAAATAAGCATTATAAATATTACTATTGGTCAATAAAAATATGTTCTATTCTGTTGTCCAATTTTTTTTCTTTTACTTCCTTTATTATTTATTTTATAATAAATTTGAATTTTTATTTATTTTTGAAAAATATATTTTTAAATTGTATGATATCTTTAGACTTTTACATGAGGTGAAGCAGAGAAAAAATAGTAATAAAAAGAACTAAGCGAACCAATTTAATAATAAGTTTATTCTTTTAAATAAAAAATTATTTATTTATATATTTAATATTTTCAAAAACATAATAAATTAATATATATAAATAAAAATATTATTGACAATAAATAATAATATATAAAATTTAAAAATATATAAAGAAATAAATATTTTCTTAACCGTCTTTCCAAGAAAATATGCACTTGAAATGTCGTCGTCTGCTATTTACAGGAACTGGGATTTCACCGACCAGGCTCTCCGTATTGAGGTAAAACCAAGCTATATAATGATATCTATCATTAAAATTTCAAGCAAACACCATTAAACCGTTTGTTCTTTTCTCAGAGGAATTACAGTGCTGGACTTGAGTTGTCTCCATGGGCAGAATAAACGATTACCCATACGCTGTTGATGGGTTAGAAATCTGGTCAACCATTGAAACCTGGGTCACCGAGTACTGTTCTTTCTACTACCCATCAGATGAAACAGTTAAAAACAACAATAAAATCCAATCATGGTGGTCGGAGGTAAAAAACGAAGACCACGACGATTTAAGAAACGATACATGGTGGCTGGAGATGAACACATTAATCGATCTCACCCAAGCATGCACCGTCATAATATGGATAGCTTCCGCTTTCGACGCAGCTGTCAATTTCGGACAATACCCATACGTCGGATACCTCTCAAACAGACCAACAGTCAGCCATCGGTTCATGCCGGAGCCAGGCACCAAAAAATACGACGACATTGAGAACGACTCAAACTTGGCTTTCTTGAAAACAATCACCGCACAGTTCCAAACCCTAATGGGTGTATCCTTTATATAAGTCTTATCAAGACATTCAATAAATGAAATAAACCTTGGGCAAAGAGATGTGGCGGAATGGACCACTGACGATGAACCCTTAGCCGCATTCGAAATAATCGGGAAAGAAGCTGGTGGAAATTGAGAGTAGGATAATCGAGAAAGAAACAAGTTAAACATTTGTAAATTTTGAGTGTTTGTGGAGTGACTAAAATTAAAATTATAAAATATTTATTTTAAGTATTTAAAATAAAAAATTAATAGTTGAAGGACTATCTGTGAATTTACCCATAAATTAATGAGAAGTAAATAATAAAATTCCACCGCTGCACTAACAGCAAAACGGGCATCTGTGGAACAACCACCTACCATTAGTCAGTTTCTATACGAAGGAGGGTATCGAAACGACACCCGTCTGTCTCCATCACGTAATCTTATAGACGTATCAATCTCTAATTCTCAATCCCTCCTCACCTGGTAATCAATCTCCCTCTCCTACGTCCCTTTTCTCTTTCGCTCTCTTCTCTTCTTATTCATATTCTTTGCTAATTTCCAATCGTCTTCTGCTTCAGTTTACTTGTTTTATTTCTGGGTTACTATTCTTTTTTAGGGGTGTGTGTAAAAAATGGGAAGTGTCAGTGGAGAAAAGCTTAGGTTTTGTATTGACAGAGGGGGTACTTTCACCGATGTTTACGCCGAGATTCCCGGTCACTCCGATGGCCGGGTCCTTAAACTTTTATCCGTTGACCCTTCCAATTACGACGATGCTCCGATTGAAGGAATCAGGAGGATTCTCGAGGAATATACGGGGCAGAAAATCCCTCGAACTGTCAAAATCCCAACTGATAAAATCGAGTGGATAAGGATGGGGACGACTGTGGCAACAAATGCCCTTTTGGAAAGAAAAGGGGAAAGGATTGCTTTGTGTGTTACTCGTGGTTTTAAGGACTTGTTACAGATTGGTGATCAATCTCGTCCCCATATCTTTGACCTTTCTGCTGCTAAACCATCTAATCTTTATGAACAAGTTATTGAAGTTGATGAGAGGGTTGAGTTAGTTCTTGACGAGGAAAAAGGGAATGGAGAGAAATCTGGGTCCTTTGTTAAAGGGGTTTCTGGTGAGCTTGTTAGGGTTGTTAAGTGTTTAGATGAAGAATCTTTGAAGCCTTTATTGAAAGGTTTATTGGAGAAAGGGATTAGTTGTTTGGCTGTTGTGTTGATGCATTCCTACACTTACCCTTATCATGAAATGGCTGTTGAGAAGTTGGCTATGAGCTTGGGTTTTCGACATGTTTCGTTGTCTTCAGCTTTGACTCCCATGGTTCGTGCTGTTCCTCGAGGTTTAACAGCTAGTGTGGATGCTTATCTAACCCCTGTTGTGAAAGAGTACTTATCAGGGTTCATATCTAGATTCGATGAAGGTCTTGCGAGGGTGAATGTTCTGTTTATGCAGTCGGATGGAGGGCTTGCACCGGAAAGTCGATTTTCGGGGCACAAGGCTGTTTTGTCTGGCCCTGCTGGGGGAGTTGTTGGCTATTCACAGACTCTTTTCAGGCTTGAAACGGAGAAGCCTTTGATTGGATTTGACATGGGTGGTACATCGACCGATGTGAGCCGTTATGCTGGGAGTTATGAACAAGTCCTAGAAACTAAAATTGCTGGTGCTATAATACAAGCACCTCAGCTTGACATAAACACTGTTGCTGCTGGTGGTGGATCGAAGTTAAAGTTCCAATTTGGAGCTTTCCGGGTTGGACCAGAGTCTGTGGGTGCTCATCCTGGTCCTGTGTGTTATAGGAAAGGTGGAGAATTGGCAGTCACTGATGCAAACCTGATTCTTGGGTATGTTGTTCCTGATTATTTCCCAGCAATCTTTGGTCCGAAGGAAGATCAACCTTTAGATGTCGAAGCAACCAGGGAAGAATACAAGAAGCTAGCAGAGCAAATAAATTCTTATAGGAAGAGCCAAGATTCATCTGCAAGGGATATGACAGTGGAGGAGATTGCACTGGGGTTTGTGAATGTTGCCAATGAGACCATGTGCCGTCCCATACGTCAGTTAACTGAGATGAAAGGCCATGAAACAAGGAACCATGCACTAGCTTGCTTCGGAGGTGCTGGGCCACAACATGCCTGTGCCATTGCTAGATCACTAGGTATGACAGAAGTACTTATTCACCGGTTTTGTGGAATCTTAAGTGCGTATGGAATGGGATTGGCCGATGTCATAGAAGAGGCACAAGTTCCTTATGCTGCAGTTTATGGTTCTGAATCTGTTGTAGAGGCCTCTTGTCGAGAAGCTATATTGTTGAACCAGGTAAAGCAGAAGCTGCAAGAGCAAGGGTTCAGAGAGGAAAATATAAAGGCTGAGACATATCTAAATTTGAGGTATGAAGGTACAGATACGGCAATCATGGTAAAGCGACGTATTGCTGAAGATGGATCTGGATCTGACTATGCTGAGGAATTTGAGAAGCTTTTCCAGCAAGAATACGGATTTAAGCTACAGAATAGAAATATCCTTGTTTGCGATGTCAGGGTTCGTGGGATAGGAGTTGCTAATATATTGAAACCACAGACCCTAGAACCTGCTTCTGGTTCTCCCAAAATCGAAGGCCACTACAAGGTCTTTTTTGGGAATGGGTGGCACGATACACCATTGTTCAAGCTTGAGAATCTGGGATATGGGCATGTTATACCTGGCCCTGCGATCATCATGAATGGGAGTAGTACAGTGATAGTAGAACCAAAATGTAAAGCTATTATAACCAAATATGGAAACATTAAGATTGAAATTGAGTCTAGTGTAAACACAGTGAAAGTTGCTGAAAAAGTTGCAGATGTTGTGCAACTTTCTATCTTCAATCACAGATTTATGGGAATAGCTGAACAGATGGGACGGACGTTGCAGCGGATTTCTATCTCGACAAATATCAAGGAAAGGCTAGACTTTTCTTGTGCTCTTTTTGGTCCAGATGGAGGACTAGTTGCCAATGCTCCTCATGTACCAGTGCATCTCGGAGCTATGTCCAGTACTGTTCGTTGGCAGCTTGAATACTGGGGTGACAATTTGAATGAAGGAGATGTCCTTGTCACTAATCATCCTTGTGCTGGAGGTAGTCATCTTCCCGATATAACTGTGATAACCCCAGTTTTCAATAATGGGAAACTAGTGTTTTTTGTGGCAAGTAGAGGGCATCATGCTGAGATTGGGGGTGTTACACCTGGAAGCATGCCACCTTTTTCGAAGTCCATATGGGAAGAAGGAGCTGCCATAAAAGCATTTAAACTAGTGGAAAAGGGGATTTTCCAAGAAGAAGGAATAATAAAACTACTTAAGTTTCCAGGTGCTGATGAACATTCGCAAAATATCCCAGGAACACGACGGCTTCAAGATAACCTATCAGACCTTAGAGCACAAGTGGCTGCTAACCAGAGAGGAATTACTCTAATCAAAGAACTTATTGAGCAGTATGGTTTGGAAACTGTTCAGGCTTATATGACTTATGTGCAGCTTAATGCAGAAGAAGCAGTAAGAGAGATGCTCAAGGCAGTTGCTGCAAGAATTTCCTCAGAATCAACTAGGCTTGGCGAGAGAAACTCTATAACGATAGAAGAAGAGGATTGCATGGATGACGGGTCTGTCATTCATTTAAAACTCTCTATTGATTCTAACAAAGGGGAAGCAAGTTTTGATTTTAGTGGAACTAGCCCCGAAGTCTACGGTAACTGGAATGCTCCAGAAGCTGTCACTGCTGCTGCAGTCATATACTGCCTTCGTTGTTTGGTCGATGTTGATATTCCTCTTAATCAAGGTTGTTTGGCTCCAGTTATAATCCATGTACCGGCAGGCTCATTTCTTTCTCCAAGTGATAAAGCTGCTGTAGTAGGAGGCAATGTTCTCACATCTCAGAGAATAACTGATGTAGTATTGACTGCATTTCAGGCCTGTGCTTGTTCTCAGGGATGTATGAATAATCTTACCTTTGGGGACAATACTTTCGGTTATTATGAAACAATCGGAGGTGGGAGTGGGGCTGGTCCGACCTGGGATGGAACAAGTGGAGTTCAGTGTCATATGACAAACACTCGAATGACCGATCCTGAAATTTTCGAGCAGAGGTATCCAGTATTCTTGCACAAATTTGGACTGAGAGAAAATAGTGGAGGAGCAGGACATCGCAAAGGGGGTAATGGACTTGTGAGGGAAATTGAGTTCAGGCGCCCAGTTGTGGTTAGCATTCTTTCTGAGAGGCGAGTACATGCACCTAGAGGGCTAAAAGGAGGAGCAAATGGAGCTCGTGGAGCCAACTATCTTATAACAAAAGATAAAAGACGAATCTACCTTGGAGGCAAAAACACAGTAGAGGTGCAGGCTGGGGAAATACTTCAGATTTTAACACCAGGTGGTGGCGGCTGGGGCTCTTTGTCTTCTTCCCTTTGATCATTTACTGTCTTTAAAAACTATTTTCATGGTAACTTTGATCACCAAGTTTGAAAATTGTCTGTTGTAATGCCAAATGATGAAAACCATAATAAATATGGGTTGGGATCTGAGATTGCCATCTTGTGGCTTAAAAACCAAATAATTGTAATGGAATGAAAATTTTCAAGTATGATGAGGTGCTCGTTTTCTTCTAGTTCTAGATTTCCTCTAAGTTCTGATCTTTTCTGACGTCAAATGTTTAATGTTTTCTAGGCAAAATGAATGCATTGTTGTAATAAATAATGCTTTATTTTACTTCGTTTATATCAAACAATTTATTGGATTTTAGTATTACAATGCAAACTGTTAAGTAAAAAATATATATATTGGATATGTAGATGTTCAGATAGATTATATCTCCAAACAAAGTGATGAAAGAAGGAAAGTACAAGACATTAACCAAATCATGAACTATATCGGGGGGCAAAGGCAATTCATTCATTAGTTAATAAATAAATAACTAATGTATTCGCATTTTGTAAGGGGTTTTCAATCCTGAAAAACTCGAAGCTCTTAAAAAATTAATGGAAAAAAAGGTTCCATAATTACTAATTCTATAAAGCATACAATTCTTGCAAGAAAAGAAATTGAATCCTATTCTGTCTTTGTGTCCTGCAAAGTTGATAGTAAAAAGATATCCATTATTAAAATAGATATTATAAAAAAGGATTTCTTTGAATGTAATAAAAATATAGAAACTTAGGATTTCTTTGAATGTAATAAAAATATAGAAACTTAGGAAGTAGTAAAGTTTAGGTTCTTTTTAGTTGGTTAGCTTATAATCAAATTACAAAATGGAATCTTACCTATCATGAAATTAGCATTTAGCGGAACTCATCGTGATATTCGTAGTCATCATCATCCTCATCCTCACTGAAGATGGCACTATAGAATACGTATGGGTTCTCAATCATCTCGAGTAAGCTTAAGCGACCATCTTTATCTGAATCTGCCTGAAATTACATATAAAGAAAACGTCCCTTTTAGTACAAATGAGGAAGTCTAAGAGGGGCAAAGGATATGAACACTAAACTTTACTCCTTTTAAGAAGAGGCAATAACCACTAGCCAAAGCATATTGGTTTAGAGTTATCTTGCACTACAATTTTCATTTCATTTTGTTGAACTACCTTTGTTTTCTTCTTGGACCAGACTAAGATTCTTTTTTTCTTTTCCGCTTTTGCTTTTATTGTTTCTTTATCTTTTTCTTCTTCCATCCCTTATCACACCATTCCACACATCTATAGACTTTCTCTCGACAAATTCAACAAATAGACCCCAAAAAATCCAGAACCCAACATCAAACCCAGATTCCAATGTTGATTTGCAGCACCTGCCATCAGATTTTCACTAAATTTTTTGTTTGTTCAACTAAATGTTTGAAACCACCACTCCCCACCCCCCCCCCCCAAAAAAAAAAAAGAACCTCCAAATACCCTAATTCTAGTATCAAAACCCGTGACAACAGCCCCAGAAAACACCCTGTTCTGCCACTCCAAACAATTTGGTTTTAGAATGTTTTACCTCAAAAAACTTGCTCTTCTTCCTCACCATTTTGAAAACCCAAAACATCCATTGCAACCATGAAACACCATTCTGATGTCATTGGCTGCCATGCTGAATACACAAGTCTGACATAATGTGTCAATGCCCATGTCATGTCTACATGGATATGACATCCTAAAGTGCTGTCCATGTAAGATAGGTGACAGACAAAAAAAGCACCCCAAACACTTTCTCTTCCTAAACCATCAATTTCCGCATTACATTACATTCCAAGTAGAAATGCACAACTAAACATGGGTTCAGCAAAATATTTCTAATAAAAGGCAACTCCTACTATCAAATAAAAAGAACTAAAACAAAATATTAGAAAATGCATACATGCATTCATGTGTAATACTGCTCAATTCTTTGGAGTCGTAAGTACCTGTGATATGATGTAATCTGCTTGTTGTTTCGCATAGTACCGCTCTGATGGATGAATTTTCCCAATTATTGGTAGTAGTTCTTCTTCAGACAACAGTCTGTTAATACGAAGCACCATAGATTTATTTAACAGTCCCAACAACTAACTTTTCAGTACAACCATGATACTAGACATAAAGATGTATACAAGTACCTGTCACCATCTTTATCAAGCTGGCTAAACAAACGTCTAGCCGGGGACTCCAATGAGTCGTGAGATAGATGGGAAGAGTTATGATCTTCTTCATCATAGTTTCTCACCAAATCAAAGAGCCCATGAAAGAACTCATCAAAGTTAACCTTCCCATCCCTGTCTGTATCTCTTTCTCTGAAAAGATAAAAGTAGAAGCAAAGTCAAATAGCAATTTGAAGGCACTAGTAGAAAAGGCGGATCAAATGCAAACAGGATAACATGCCCCAAAATGGGGTTGTTTTTTATTATTATTTCTAGAACTCAAAACATAAAATTTAAGCACGAGTTAGTTTCTTAACTAGAACGGATATATACAATTTACATGAGAGAAAAGAGAAAGAAATAAAACTCAGGTTACCTTACTTCCTCCTTGCACAGCCAATGTAGCAGCTTTGGGCTTTTGCTGTCAGATGGATGCAGAAAGCTAGGAAAAAACCAAGCAAAAAAATTAGGGGAGAACAATGGCAGCAACTAAAAGTAACCCCTTTCGCTAGGAGTAGATGAGTCAGAACTTGCTTTAGAATTTGGTACTTACTCATTGAACTCGGTTATGTTCAACAAACCATCACCGTTGACATCTGATGCGTTAAAATGTTCCTCTTTCCACCAGCCCATGTCATAGCCAAAAGAATTGTTGTCTGGAAAAAAGAAACACAAACAAGTTACCATCTTTAAAGATAATTATTGGCAAATTAAACAGAACTCAATTATCATGTTGGTGTTTCGTCCTCGAAGACTATAACAATCTAAAGCAAGATAAGATCCATAAATAGACTAGAATTGTTATAAAGGTTTACTCAATGTTACTATCACTAAGAACAAAAGGAAAGAGGATGTTTAAAATGTTTTGGCTTCATGCCACTATTATCTCACAAAAAGATCTGAAAACTGATGGGTATTTGAATTTGCAAAAAGGAGTAGAAAGATCAATTCTTAAACAATATAACACAACTAGTAGCTGAAATCCATAAAAGGTATAAAATCCATCAATCAAGTACTTCAAGCCAAATAACAATTTAGCCATACAAACAAAGCAAAATCACATAAAAAAAAATATAGTAGAAGCACTCAGAGGATTAGTTTCATTAGATGAATTAAATTTGGTAATATAATAGCATAGATCACTAACCATTCTTCACCCAACTGGGAGGCTCATACTCTGCAAATGAAACAAATCCATCATGGTTCTTGTCATGAACTTCCATCTCCCTCATAGACCTGTGCAAGACTTCCTTTGCTGTTTGTTGTAGATGCCACTCGGTCAATTCATTCTCCGTCACAAAACCATCTGCAGGGTCCGCATCAATCTTGGGGAACAGCATTACCAACCTGTTCATCAGATTAAAACTCCACTTGATCAACATCTATCAAAATGTTACAGTCAATGGCCATCCACAAGCATATAAACACAGGTGCAAGGATTACATAAACTGCATCACGATGTGAGTATATACAAAGATACTATCAGTTTATATTACCTACAAAATCATCACGATGTGAGTATATACACAGATACAATTAGCGTACACAATAATAAAGATACCTAGCGTTCTTTCTATAAAGCATATAAAATATAGCCAACAATGATCAAATATCAGTCCACAAATTCGCACCTACATGTAATTGAAACGGATAAAAGAAGAATCAATGTGAATAACTAAATGTTACTAGCTCATAAATAGTAGCAGTAATTTATACTATTTAAGCAAATTACATGATGAAGCACACATTTTGAACTAAAATTGGCAGCTAAAGATTATTAATTAAAGCTTTAAACTTTCGAACACTTAATACCCAAAAATAGTATCAACATGAATTTAAAAGTAAATGAAAATGTAATACCACCACCAACCTATTGGTAACGTTGAACTTATCCTCATCATTCAAGTAATCCTCAGCGTTCATGAAATCCTCCCACTCGGGCTGCGACTCGTGACCCGGAGCGTGGTCATTTACAAACTCAGGATGGGTGTGCTCCAAGTACTGCTTCTCCCATTGTCGATCTTCACGGCGGCGCTCGATGTCGGCGACGAGAGGATCAAAAGCCACGGGCTCGTGGTGGGTGGGGTTGCTGAAGCTGAAAGAAGAGCGGAGCTTTAGGCGGCGATGGCGGCTGTGGTTGGGGTGTTTCTTAGGGGAATGCGAGATGAGGAAGAGGATTAGAAGAGCCACAGCAATGTATATAATGGCTGAAACTTTTCCCATATCTGGAAAGTACCCAAAATTTGATGGAAAATTGTTCTGAAAAAAAAAAAAGAAACAAAGATCTAAAATTCTAGAACAATATGGACGGAAAAAAAATTAGAGTTTAAGAGGAGAGAAACAAGAGATAGGGATCTACTAATAATGAAGCAAAGCGAAGAGGTCGTGAGATGTCGAAATATTTGGACTGGGAATTGACAAACAAAGAAGGGATGCTTTGATGGGAGTCTCTTTTACATTTGGATCTGCTAAGAAGATAATTTATTTATTAAATAAGGTGATGGCTTATTATAAATATTTTTTGGGGGAGTTATACTAATTTACTCAAAAATGCCAAAAAAAAAAAAAACCAAAATAGGCTGTTTTTTTTTTAAAAAACCTTCCAAATGTAAGTGTTTTGAGAGTGCTATCAAGAAATGCTTCTAGTTGGATATACTTTCTGTCAAATCATTTGGAAGTGTTTTTTCTCAACAGTAACATTTAAGGGTTACTTTCTTCTATAACTATTTAATTAGCTGTTGGACCCATCCCAATGGTCTTATCTTTTTCATATATAAACTCTCGATTTCATTTTTCTTTTAATTCAATCTTAACTCTCAAATCTCTCTTAAATTTCTCCTAATTTCCTTTTAAATTCTCAAATTTTATTTCTCTCTAAAATTTATTTTTATTAAAATTATCTTAACATTTTCAGTAAATTATATTTTCTAATAGAAATTATTTGGTGTTTTTTGAAATTAGCAATGGCAAGATCTCTAATCCATTTGGATGATAACCACATTTTCATCAATCAATTACAAATTGTAAGAATACTTTTTATTATATTTTAATGTTGTTTAATTTTTCTATTTTCTTGTTATATTTGAATTTAATATTTTGTATATTTTTTTACCTAAATAGACGAAAGATCAAATTTTGGAGACCTATATTCGTAATCCATCCGCTCTTCCATCACCTTTGATCAAACCCTACTTGAGAGATGCTAGTTTTTCACACGTGGCCCTTATAGGTAGGGGTGTAAGTTGGTCCCAACTCTCATAAACATGTTGGTGGAAAGGCGGAGACCCAAGACACACACATTCTATCTTCCATGCAACGAGTGCATTATCACTCTGAAGGACGTGCAGTTACAACTCGAGTTACCGATGAATAGGCTGGTAGTGACTGAATTAGTTCACGCAGCCTATTGGAGAAGGGTATGTGCTGAACTTTTGGGGAGGGTTTCGAAGATAATTTTTGAAGGCCAGATCAAAACAGGTTAGTTAAGAAGAGTTTCGGTGGGCTCAATGAGGATTCGACTGAAGTCCAAACAGAACAACACACTTGAGCGTACATCTTTCTAATTATCGGAGGTATCCTAATGCCGAATAAGTCACGAAATCTTATTCATCTAAGGTGGCTAATGAAACTCGTCAACTTTAGATAAACGAGCGAACTCAGTTGGGGGTCTGTCGTGTTGGCAACTTTGTACTGGGAGATGTGTCAGGCGACACAACCATAGAAAATTAAAATTGGTGGTTACATGCTATTACGATAATCATAGGGCAAGAAATCGGCTGTCATTTTTATGTCCTTGAGTGAACTACCATCATACATTCCTACTTGTAATAAGGAAAAATTTATTAGATAATATATTTACCATAATAAAATTAATTAAAATTTAAATTATTCTACTAACAAATTATTTCAATAACTGGAATCATGGGTCGAATTACGTGGGACTACTGAATGAGCTTCGAGATATACGACTTCTGTTATGTAAACGATCGGAAGTTGATGTATATATTTTCTCATTTCTGATGATGACGATGATGTGATGACGACATATAGGCTGTCTATGTTTCGGGTACAATATAGTTATACTCCTATGCCAATTGGTGTTTGTTTCTACCAAGATAGATCATCTTCCCAACCACCTATTCTGAGATCGGAGGATACACGATGGCAATCGAGGAGTAATCAATCGTAATCTACCACAAACGAAGGCAAAAAAGATGAGAGGCTGAGACCACAACCTATATTAGAGGTTGAACCAATGAGGAATCCAGCTCGCAATCGTCGACCACCTCAATGTGGCACATATTCTGATTAGGGATTTGATTGATATACTTTATTATTGTACTTCTCATGTTAACATTCCAATAAATATCAAATGCTTTTATTGTATCGATGTTGTACATCATTATGTTTTTAAATAAATATCGTTTTTTGATTAAAGTTGGTCTTTCTTATCATTTCATAATATTGAATCAAGACTCTACGTGAACAATTGAAGAAAGTTTTATAATTTATTGATTTGTATTGTATGGCAAAAACGCATGTTTACAGTTTACAACAAAATTGATGTTAATGATGTGTTGTACTTATACCATCCTTTCGATGTGGACATGACGCATTATATGGCCTAGATTCCTACACCACCTGTATAACCTTAGTTGGTTTGACTTCTCCCGAATATCCATGTTGTCGCGTATCTAAGTCGACGTTGGTCGACCTTTTAGTTTGTGACGCAATGATCTATCGGGTAACAACTTAAATGGAATGTTCGATACATGCGACTACCTACGTTTATCTGGGATCGGTAGGAATATGTTTCTCCACAAGTTCTATGGCCTGAAACTCGCTTTGACCGTAGGTAGTATTATGTTCGTGATCATCTCTAAGTCCAATTTTGGATAATCTCGTGAAATACCTGTAATAACACGAGTACATTAAAATTAGCAATTCAATTGTGTCATAATATATACCGATATTGATGTAGTACCCGTGGTAACATGCATATGCGAAGCAGTAAACTTATTTATCACAACCACGCAGGGGTAAAGCCAGAACAATTTTTTAGGGGGGCCGGATACAATTTTAATTTTTTATAGTTTATATCTTTATAATTTGTAAAGGATTAAATCGAATTTTTATAATTTTAAGGTGGGTCAAAGTGTAATTTTACCTTTACTAATTTAAAATTTTTAAAAAAATTTAAGGGCCTAAATATCAATTTTACATTTTAGGGGGGTCAGGGCTCATGCCAGCCGCCTTGGCTTCGCCCCTGCAACCGCGTCTTCTTCTTAACAAAAGCCATAATTTTTCATGCACATCTATTGCCTCACATTGCACACTTCGCCTTGAGCTTGTCAGATTAGGATTTAACCACATGGAAGTTTACCTCGTTCTTGATATTATATCACTTAACTGCAGCAACAAAACCATCTTTAGTGGAAAACTCCTTCCCCACTTCTAAATCACCCGAATCCAATGAAGAACTTGCATGACCCGACCTCCTCTGTAGTTCTGCAAACTCCAACCCATCCTCTGCCGATAGGTACACATTATGTATGTGGGCTGAAGGTGAGTACTCCCTGAACTATAAATCTTCATTGACATCTTCGCCAAGACCTTCACTATATGAACCTCCATCTTCTGGTTCATTTAAAACCGGCTTTAGTTTAGAAAATAATCCAATTTCTGAACTATTGGCACTAAACTCTTGGATTAGATTGACATTGGATTCAGTATCCTCTTCATTCTCAAACCCACCAACATCTATCGTGTTAGATGTCCCATCACCGATGGATGTACATCATCTCTTCTTGTAAAGTTTTCGAAACGTTCAAAATCACATTTTGATTGCCAACAGTTGGAAGTTGATGCCATTCCCTTGTAAGTGTTCCCACTGTTGAACATCGACTAACCGAAGTTCAAATCAAAACCACTAACTGAGTGTCGTGCAGGGGTCATGTATTCTATCCTACCACTAAAAGCTAGCATTTCGGTGTTCTACCTGCCGTGATTGAAATCAAAGGCTGAGATAGATGAGTGCCTTCACATTGATGATTCCGAGATATCATAATAAGAACTTTTTAACAAAGCGGTGAATCCACCACACAACTATGTCGTTGGACTCTCAACTTGTTCTTTCGTTTTGGCCTCTTAAACAAGAACATATGTTGACGTCCGAGAGCCTTCATCTTTCCTTGCAAACTCTGCATATAACTCGAGAAATGATGATCCATTGTCAATATGCGTTTACACTATCACCTCCAACCATCTCGCCCTTCTAATATCAAAAGCATCATATTTAACGAGGTCGACTGAAGCACAAAATCAATATTTAAGGGAAGATACTCTCATCTGGTTGGATCTAATAATATTCCGCCTAATTCTTGTTCGAAGTTTTGACAATTGTATGTTTTGTTTAAAAGTCAACCACGTTGTGTTCTTTGATAAAACAATTACCATGTTATCAGTGTCATGCACTTCACTGTCGTAATAAACAATACCATTAATTTGTCCACTCATTTTCAACCAAATAACCTATTCTACATGTTCGAAACAAAAACATTATGCAGAAAAATAATGGTGTAACTAAATATGAACAACAAAAATATATGCTTACTTTATGCAAATAGCGTGGTTGCTCTAACTTATGCCTTATATGAGAGCTTCTCTTCTTCTGATCTTCTTACAATTTTCTTTGCTTGTAAATGGCTTATGTCACTCGATGCTGAAATAGGTTACTTTTATAGATTAGGGGGTGACTTGCAGTTCGTTTTGAAAATTTTCTAGGCCTAGTGAGGGGTTGAAATTTGTAGAGAGAAAACACTCCAAATAGGACGCACTGTCAGCAAAAGCACTGAAAGCACATCCAGCTGGAAGTATTTTCAGTGCCATGTCAGCTAAAAGCGCTTAAAGTTGGACGCGTTTCCAGTGCTTTTGCATGCTTGGAGCATTTTTTCTCTACAAGTTTCAACCCCAACCTTTTTCCAAGAAACCAATCATATACCCCGGGATATATTTTCTAAACTCTTCTTGTCAAAAATAATGTACCAGGATAAATAATTTATTGAAAAATTAAATCAAACTAAGATTAAAAATGCGGAAAAAATTAATAACTAATATTTCATCCTAGTCGAAGTCGAATGCTTCGAGTTTCGATTATGAATTGAATTACATTTTGCAATTCAAATATATGATTGGTGTAAATATGATGTTTTTAAATTTTGAATTCAATAATATTATTATTTAACCTTTCAAAAATTATAAAATAAATAATATATAATAAACTTTAAAATTTTAAACCAAAATAACAAAACCCTAAATCCAAAATATCCTATTTTATAAACCATAAATCATAACCTTAAAAATTTTCTTTGCTTGTAAATGGCTTATGTCACTTGATACTGAAATAGGTTACTTTTATAGATTAAGGGGTGACTTGCAGTTCGTTTTGAAAATTTTCCTGGCCTAGTGAAGGGTTGAAATTTGTAGAGAGAAAACATTCCAAATAGGACGCACTGCCAACAAAAGCACTGAAAGCACATCCAGCTGGAAGTATTTTTAGTGCCATGTCAGCTAAAAGCGCTTACAGTTGGACGTGTTTCCAGTGCTTTTGCATGCTTGGAGCATTTTTTCTCTACAAGTTTCAACCCCAACCTTTTTCCAAGAAACCCATCATATATCCCGGGATATATTTTCTGAACTCTTCTTGTCGAAAATAATGTACTAGGATAAATAATTTATTGAAAAATCGAATCAAACTAAGATTAAAAATACGGAAAAAATTAATAACTAATATTTCATCCTAGCCGAGTGCTTCGAGTTTCGATTATGAATTGAATTGCATTTTGCAATTCAAATATATGATTGGTGTAAATATGATGTTTTAAATTTTGAATTCAATAATATTATTATTTAACCTTTCAAAAATTATAAAATAAATAATATATAATAAACTTTAAAATTTTAAACCAAAAATAACAAAACCCTAAATCCAAAATATCCTACTTTATAAACCATAAACCATAACCCTAAAAAATAAAACTCAACTTTAAAAAATAAAATCCTAACCCTAAAAAATAGGGGGAAATGCTTCCAAAGCATTTTCATAAAATCAGCTTATTCCCGTAAATTTTCTAAAAAATGACCTATTCTGACAATTTTTTCTAGCATTTTTTAGTAAATTAGTCGGAGTTAACAAGTGATAAATAAATAAGCTATTACAAATTGCTTTGGTTTAGAGTGATAAATTATTTGATGATTATTTTTATGTAATTATTTGTTTTGAACATTAATTTTATTATGAGTTCTTATTGTATTTGCTCTTTTTTATATACTAAAACTACTAATGTTCCTTCCCCAACCCTTAAATAGGAAGATAATGTGCTTCAGCGCACTCAAATTCACGTCCTCCTGCACTAGCAATAGTGTTAATGCCAATCGAATTAAGACTCAATCGACTTATGTAATTATTTGTTTAAAGCATGATTTTAGATTTGAATTTTAAAGAGAATAATATTGAAAGAGTGTATAGGTTTAGTTTAATTCGATTTTAAATTTAGTTGAAGTTATTATGACTATTGTTTCGTTCATCGAGGTTTCGACTAAAAAAAAAGATAAGTTATTATTTAAAGTTAGGATCTCTTTGATTCATTGAAAATAATTTCTGAAAATAGATTGACTTTTTAAAAATCGATTGGATGTCTATAAAACATTTTTGTTGTTTGAAAATTTATTGAAACTAATTTTTAAAACAAACAAAACATAAATATTTTTCTATTTAAAAAATTATATATCTTCATTAATTAATTTATAGAACTTAATTTGAAATGTTATTTTTTTCTAAAATTGTTATTAAAACAATTACATAACATTACGAAATTACTTGCATAGATGTTTTATAAATGTTTGATATCTCAAATGTCAAGTTCTATTAGTAATTTCTTTGGCAGTTCCATAAGATATTAACAATGCAATTTTTATAACCGCTTCTAATTTCCTCAATTACAAATTGAGTAATAATTTGATTAATATGGGTGTTATTGTTAATGCAGGAGGACGTGAGTTCAAGTGCGTTCAAACGCATTATCCTCTTACTTATAGGTTAGTGAAGAGTTATAGGCAGTTATAGGCGTTATAATGAGATTATTAAAAAAAATGTAATAAGACATAAAAGTTTGGTGTTTGAGTAATTTATTTTCGTTAATTTCATTTATAAATAATGACTTGGGTTTTTATTTTTATGTCATTTTTTAATTGTTATTTGTTGGTACGCATTGGTATATGCATATGCGACGTTAAATGTATTAAAAATGTAAAATAGTACTCAATGGATATGGGTTTTACTTGGTTTCTTCGAAGGATTAATAATAGTTGCTTTGGTGTAATAATAATAAGGGTAAATTACACCAACAATCACCAAACTTTAGGGTAAATGACAAAACAGTCACCTAGGTTTTATTTCAGTCACTTAACTTTCAAAAAGTAACAAAACGGTCACTAACGTTATAAAAAAGTGACAAAACAGTCACTAACTAATAGTTACAGTTTGGGTATTAACGGGATTGTTGAAGTGGCAAGTTAATCGCTGATGTGGCAAGTTAACTTGCCACGTTGGCGACGATTGATGGGTTTGGGACTGGTTTAGGGAAAAAATTGAAGGGTTAATGGGTTAATGTTTTAGGGTTAGAAACAGATTAGCTTTAGGGGGATTTGGGGTGGAAAGGAAAATTGATTTGGGAAATTTCAATCGTGATTTGGGGTTTTTTAGGCTTTAAACTGAATTGGGAATCGATTAAGAAGGGTTTAGGTTAGAAATCGGTTCAATAATCGATTAACAGGGTATACGTTTTAGAGTTTAGGGTGGTTTATTTTGTTTAGGGAGAAAAGAAGACGAACCAGAAGTTTTTAATTGTCAGAGACAATGGGCAATAAAAGGGAAGCTACCAGTGTTGTTACATCCACTTTAACGGGTAAGTTCTTGCATTTAGTTTTAAATTTTTTGGATTTCAATGCTGTTATTTCGATTTAGGGTTAATTAGGGATATTTCGGTTTCAAATTTAATTTCGATTTTGATTTTGATTTTGATTTCTATTTCAATTTTGATTACAATTTTGAAACACTCACTGATTCTGATTTAGATTTTGATTTCAATTTTGATTTCGATCTTAATTTAGGATGAGAATTTAATTTTGATTTCGATTTAGATTTCGATTTAGGGTTATTTCGATTTTAATTTTATTTGTTATTAATGTGCATGACAGATTAGGGTTTGGTTTTTAAAGTTTATCACATATAATGTGTACTGTATTGTGTCTGCCATTGTTTAGGGTTATTTCAATTTTGATTTTGATGTTTATTGTTTGTATCTACCATTGTATGAATGCCATTATCAAACTGATCTTTATTGTGTATATCTGCCATTGTTTGTATCTATCATTGTATGAATGCCATTATCAAACTGATCTTTATTGTATATATCTGCCATTGTTTGTATTTGCCATTGTATGAATGTCATTATCAAATTGATGTTTATTGTGTATATCTGCCATTGTTTGTATCTGCCATTGTATGAATGTCATTATCAAATTAATGTTTATTGTGTATATCTGCAATTGTTTGTATTTGCCATTAAATTATACATTATTAAACTGATGTTTGTTGTGTATATCTGCCATTATTTGTATCTGCCATTAAATTATACATTATTAAACTGATGTTTACTGTGTATATCTGTTATTGTTTGTATCCAAGCTCCTATTGTTATTTACCTTCTTTATTGTACTGGTTATTGCCTATTATTATCTGCCATGTGCATGAGAAAAATGGTTGTGTTTGATTAAATTGATATTTATATTGGTTGTTGTCTGCCATGTGCATGACAGAAGTGTTTGTATTAAATTATTGGGTATTTTGTATTGGTTATTGTCTGACAAAAATGGTTAAAGAGTTTGCCTATGTTGTCTGCCTTTATTGATGAGTACTTTGTTTGGCAGGTTTAATTGATGACAATTTTAATGAGAATGAAGAAAACGTGTCTGGTAGTGATGTATCTAGTAGTGAAGTGTCTGGTAGTGATAGTGATACATCTAAAAGAGTTTCTTTAGATGGTTTAAACATGGATGGTATAGAAGTAGATGAACTGTGTGATAGTGATGATTCTGGGAGGTTAGATAGTGCACATAGATCTGACTCAGATGGCCAAAATTGGCCTGATTTCAACTTAGAGAATGACATGAGTAATCCTAGACTTAAGGTTGGAATGTTATTTAAGTCTAAACATAGTCTAAAAAAAGCTGCCAAGCAGTATGGTAGGTTGAATAGTTATTTTATTAAGTTTCCCAGAAATTATTTAAGAAGGTTAAGGGCAATCTGCAATGAAAAATGTTCTTGGTTCATATGGGCTTCTAGGCTAAACCCTAATGACCCTACTGACCAGACTTGGCAAATTAGGAGTTCAAACCCTAACCATACTTGTTCTAAAGTCTATAAAAATAGGAATGTAACCTTAGCTTGGATAGGTGAACAGTATAAAGAAAAATTCATTGCCGATTCTGATTATTCTTTGAAATCATTACAGCAAGATGTCAAAAGAGATTTCTGTTGCTTAGTCTCATTAACTAAATATAGGAGGGCTAAACTTAGGGCATTGGAATTAATTGAAGGAGCTCATAAGGCTCAATATGAGAAGATTTATTAGTACTTATTGGAGGTTAGGACCCAAAATGAGGGAACAATAACAATCTGTTATTTGGATAACAAATTGTTTCAAAGGATCTGTTTGCAGGTATGCAAAGATAGCTATAAGGCTGGTTGTAGGAGGATAGTAGGTTTAGATGGATGTTTCTTGAAGGGTTACTATGGTGGCTACTTGCTTGCAGCTGTTGGGATAGATGCAAATAATGGCATCTATCCACTTGTATATGCTGCTGTCGAAAGTGAAAACCAAGCATCATGGCTTTGGTTCTTGGAGTTGCTTGCAATGGACTTAGAAATTGTGAGCTCGTACCACATATTTTTCATGTCTGACAAACAAAAGGTAAAACTCTACTTATATATATTTTTATGTTGTTTCTATTTAAGGTTTGTTAAAGAATTAAATTATTTTTTTTCTAATTGCAGGGACTTTTGGAAGCAATATGTATGTTGTTTCTTAATGCAGAAACAAGACACTGTGTTAGACACCTACATTCTAATTTCAAGAATGCTGGTTTCCGAACAAAGGAGTTGAAAGATTTGCTTTGGAAAGTTGCCAGAGCAAGCACTACAAGAGAGTTCGATGATGCCATGGATGAACTGAGAAAAACCAATCACCATGCATATGACTGGTTGAAGAAGAAAAACCCTACTCACTGGTCAAGGTCCCACTTCTCAATTAGGAGCCATTTTGACATGTTGGTGAATAATCTATCTGAATCATTTAACAAGGTAAATCCCTATGTTTTATGTTTCTTATTGATCATTAGCAATTCACTAATCATTTATGTGGTTTATGGACAGATGATATTGGAAGCAAGAGGTAAACCTATTCTAACCATGATGGAAACAGTAAGGACCAAGATTATGTTACTTATTGTCAAGAAGAAAGAAGAAGCTGACAAATGGAAAGGAACTTTGTGTCCAAAGATTAAGAAAAAGCTGGATGTAAATATAAAAGATTCATTAAGGTAAATATTCTTTCTAATGCCTATATTCTGACTTAATGTTGCTGATCACATGCAGTGATTGTTTGAAAGTTATTGACTTTTTTTAATATGTATGCAATGATTATTGGAAAGTTGTTGACTATTTTTTAATATGCATGCAATGATTGTTGGAAAGCTGTTGACTATTTTTTAATATGCATGCAATGATTGTTGGTGTGTTGCCTATTTTTTAATATGCATGCAATGAGTTTTTTTTTTTTATAATATGCATGTAGTGACTGCTTTTTTAGGGGGGGTGTGTGTCATTGTATGTTTTAACCAAGCATACTCACTGTTTTTTAGGTGTGTTCCATCACATGCTGGTGGGGACAAGTATCAGGTTGAATGTGGTCCAGGCAAAAAGCATGTGGTGGACTTAGTTCAGAATTCCTGCTCCTGTAGGAATTGGGATCTCACTGGCATCCCTTGCATGCATGCATTAGCTGTCATTCATGTAAAAAATAAGTTCCCAGAGACCTATGTACAAACCTGGCACACCAAGCAAACCCAGATTCAAATTTACTCCAACTTTGTAAGTCCAGTAAGGAGTCCTAAACAATGGGTCTCTTTGTCAAACATGCAACCAATACTACCTCCTCCACTAAGAAAGCCACCTGGAAGACCTACTAAAGTGAGAAGGAAAGAACCTGATGAACAATAAACAACAGAAAGGTTGAGCAAGAGAAGGGTGGAGATGAGGTGCAGTAAATGCAAAATAATAGGCCACAATAAGAGGAGTTGCAAAGGGGAAGTTGGTCAAAACATTCCAGTAAGTAATTTGCCTTAACTTATAGTATACTTCTACTTATGAATTTGTTTGTTTTTCACATTTCTTTTATTCTTGTAGGTTAAAAGACATCAAGTTGGTGTCTGAACCCAGCAACAGGCTACCCCAAGTCAACAAGAGGGTACCCCAACTCAACAAGGTGCCCCAACTCAGTTACCTACTGCCCCAACTCAGATACCTACTGCCCCAAGACAAAAGCTCCCATTAAAGAGAAAATCAACCACAACCACTGTTAGATGCATGCCTTCTACTCAAGAGTCATCCATGACAGACCATTGATGATGATGTGAACAGACTGCATTTTGTTAACCTTTTAAAAGCTGTAAATTTGCTCTCATCGATTATTAACTTAGGCGATAATTTTTGAGAAATTTGCCTATGATTGCTCTTGTTGATAAACTTAGGCATAGTCACTGAATTTTTTTGTAAATTTCCCTACAATTCACATCTGTTCAATTGTAATGAATTGTAGGAAAATTTGGCAATATTTTGCCCCTCATTCATTTTGTAAACAGTTTGGCATATTGGCCTTAATATATGAGCAATTTATCATGCTATTTGTTATCCAACTGTTAAGCAATTTGTATACCAACTGTTATTTTTTCTAACTAGCAGCCATGTATACCAAGTGTTAAGCAATTTGTATATCAATTGTTATCTTTTCTAACTAGCAGCCATGTATACCAAGTGTTAAGCAATTTGTAAACAACAACATGAGTTGGTTAGCTATGTATACCGGCAGCCATTTTTAACACATGTTAAGCAACAAAAATATTCCAACACAATTTGTAATCAACAAAAATTTTCCATTTCATTCAAGTGTTTGTAAACAACATGAGATGGTTAGCCATGTATAACAGCAGCCATCTATACCAACATAAGCAACAATTTACTAGCAACAAAATTACAAAACATAAGCTGGTTTTCAATTAACATAAAATGATTTTTAAAGTTTTGAAAACAGCAAAACAGTAACAATTACAAGCACCAAAAACCAGGTTCTTCTCTCCCTCTTCCTTGTATCCTCCAATGTGCTCATTTTTTTCAGAAGACCCAAAAACACCATTCTTGAACAGGGTGTCAATGGTGGATCAAACCAACTGAAAAATCGACATGGTTTTCAAAATCGACTGCCGCATTTGTTACACCCAAAAAACCTCCTACCTAGGTTGTCATTGGACCAAGACATGCTTAATTTGGCTGGGTTTCCACAATAGCACACCAGAATCACTTCAGGCATATCTATTTTTCCTCCTCTTCTTCTTTTTTTTTTCTTTTTTTCAAACCCTAAAATGGTGCTGGTACTATTATTAAAGTGTTTGTAACCGGCCAGCTAAACTTAAGGTTGACAGCAAGGACTCCGTCACCTGCCACGTCAATTTACTGTGACGTCTGTGACGAAAAACGGCAAAAAGGACCGTTTTGTTACTTTTTGAAAGTTAAGTGACTGAAATGAAACCTAGGTGACTGCTTTGTCATTTATCCCAAAGTTTGGTGACTGTTGGTGTAATTTATCCTAATAATAATAATAGTGCTTTGGGTTTAGGGAATGCTTTCTTTTTCGTTTTCAGTCGATTGGTTTTAGTCAAAGTTGTTTTTTCTTTGCTCATATTCTTTTTCCAGTAGAAGATTTTTCAAACGAGTTGAATGGAAAAAGTTATCTAAATGACTCAAAATAAGTACTTTGAATAGTGAAGAAACCAATTTTATATACTCTTTTTACATTTAAAAATTAAAAATAAATTGAAATTTTTTATAATTTTTGGAAATATATATAAATTGAACTTTTGAAATTTTTTATAATTTTAAAAATATTTGGAACAAAATAATATTATATCAACTATAAAATACAAGCGACTATCATGGGGACTTCAATGTAAGATTTAGTGTAATTTCTAACATTTTTATTGAATTGTAAATGAAATTTATATTTAATAAAAAATAAAAGGTTTAAAGCCAATTAAAGTAAAAAAAAAATGTACGGGCCAAATTGATAAAATCAGAAAGATTAAGAGTTAAATTTGTGATTGTATCTAATTTTTAAATAGAGTTAATAAAAAATTATTCACGCGATTACAAATGAGTAATTCAAAAGTAAAGAGATCAAAGTTGAGCAAGTATAGGATCTAAATCCATACAAATTGATAAGTACAAAGACTATTTTTAGAATTTACCCTAAAAATTAATGAGAGCAAGTTAAATTTTTTAAAAGAAGAAGAAAAAATTAAAGAAAATAGCTCGAAAAAACCACATATGATGTTTTGATAGTTGATTTGATAAAAAAATTATGCACAAGAAATAGATTGAATTGTACGTAATTATGTTTTGATCATATCTGCTCTTTTGATACAATATTTAGAATTATTCATAATCCATCCCTAACCCTTAAATAAGAGGATAATACGCTGTAGCACACTCAAACCTATATTCTCCTGCATTTGTAATAATACTAATGCTAATCGAGTTAAAACTCAATTAATAGTTGACTAAAAAACCTTGAATAAGCTCAAACTATTCAATTTAGAATTTAGAATTTTAATTAATTTTCTTAAATAACTTAATTAATTTAAATTATTTACTTTAAATTTTTAATTATTATTATTTAAATAGAATTGAATTTTGCTCATGTATAAATTCAAACATACTCTAAGAGTCTGTCCTGTTTAAATTCTGTTTTCATGGTGTGATCTGATCCACAGTCAAAGTTGAAAGAGAAGACAAAGACATGCCCTAATCTGGTAATCCCTCTTGCAAATCGATGTGGGACTGAGCAAAAGCAAAAACCACACCGTAAAATAAATAAAAATTTCTATATATTTCTGACATTGATTATATGTCCAATAAAATCATAATAATGCATAAATTGGCTTGAAATATCTATTAGGAATGAATATTTGGCGGGCAAAATCGTTGATATGAAACATTACATAAATTAGGTATTTTGTTTTTGGATAAATGCCACAGTAAAGGGATTGTTGAAGAGTGAAAGATTAAATTAAAATTTAATTCTTTTTAAGGATAAACTATAATTTTATAAACTTTTATTACCTAAAAGTATAATTTTTCATTTTAGGTGACGAAGGGCATTGCCTATCCCCTTCTTTCATTCTTGACATCATATTTGAAAAATATAGTGATTAAAATAATATGTTTTGAAATCATGATAAAATAAAATCATAGAAACAAAATCATCAACTTTATATAAACAGAGCACTCATGACATTTATTTGAACCAAGAACATGTGCTATATATATATATATATATATATATTGAAGAGCATAATTTAGGTCAAAAAGCTAACCTTTGAAGAGTGTATAGGTCACAAGATGCTTGTGATCCATCTAAGTTTCGTTAGATCTACCATAATTAGTTAATTACTCTTTTCTTTTACTTACCGCTTTTATTATAAATATAAAAATTTTATTTTTCTTTGTTTAATTCGAAAATAAGAGGTTCTGAATTTTGAGTATTCAGATATGGTATTTATTATGTGTAAGTTTTCGAGTTCTATCATATTCGGTTGTCATATATGGGTTTTAGTTCAATATGTTAACTTTAATCTAGATAGTACCGGTTCTTAGTTTGTTTGTGTTATAATTATTTGATCTTACTTTATGATTACTCTAATAATTGTTTGTAATAATTTAATACTTGTGATTATCTAAATTTATATTTTATTTATATTTTAGTTATACTGAATTTGCTCCACTTAAAAATCCCCAAAAATATTTAGTGATGGGACAAGATGGAATCAAAATAAAATATTAAAAGTTAAAATAAATAGTAATAGTTGCTAAAATAATTTCAAAATACATACACATTAAACCTACGAAAATAAAATAGGTTGCTCTTTCATGTCCCAAAAGTTACCCATAAGTTATTCTATATAAAATGTTTTAGCAATTTCTTTTTGGTATATAAAATATATTAATATACAAATTCAACTCATCAAATAAAGTAATAAATTTTCGTATATAAATTATTGAGTCATATTTGAATGATAAGTGCACTCTGGACAGATGAAATCATTTTAATACACAATGAGGTAATATTATGATATTTATAATTTAAATTTCGTTTTTATGTTTAATTTTGACAATGACTTTTCAGGTAAAAATTATTTGATAAATTTATTAGTATTCATAATAAACTTGAATTATCACTGATTTCGTATATCATTGTTAATCAAGCAATTTTTTTAATTTAGAAAAATATTTTACTGTATGATTTTGTTTCCTTTGATTATTTGAAAAAGCACATGTACAAATAAATAGTATAATGTATCAAGTGTAATTATATTATTACAAATGCATAAATATATATTTTTGGTATTAATTATTTCTTCTTTTGTGAGATATTATCTAGTTACTAATGGCAAATCAATTTATTTTAATTTTAAAATAAAATGAAAGTAGAATATGAAAAAAAATCAATGTTTTATAGGTTTATGTCGGATGGATAACTTTGCGTGTATATACGTAAGTTATTTGTGTCATTAAAAAGGTTTAGCCCGAATGGGCAACCTAACACAAATGTATATGATTAGCTCGGACGAGCATTAGATGTGATTAGTACCAGTGTATTCAAGTTTTTTTTTTTTACGATTTTTCATCGAGTAACTTACGAGATATGAAATGTGGAAATTGAACACTGTGTAATGTGCTAAATGATCAAAGATAGCAAAGTGGAGGGTTTAGTGATAAATCAAGTATACACAATTGATTGAGTTGAGATCAAATCAAATTTAGATTATATGAAATGTTATGCTTATACTTGATATGTTACATGGTTGAATTTGAATCAAACTTACCTTGTTGTGATTATGTTTTGATGTATTAGGTAAATTTGTTTATACACATTAATTTAACCTATGTACTTGTTATATGAGGTAAGTTAACCGTTTATATACATATGAGCTTACTAAGCATTTCGTAATGCTTACCCCATTGTTTTTCTTTCCCTATTGACTTTGACTTGTGGAACGTGTCAATTAGATCCTCGAAGAGCTCACACTATCCATCTTCTGATTCGATAAACTTTTGATCGCTTGAACTCAATTATATGTGGCATGTACTTAGGAGTGTCAAGTTGTTTGTAATGTTAAGAATGTTTCAAGACATAGTTGATTATGAACACTTATGGTAATGTTAATTTACTCATGTTCATAGCTATGGATATATGGATGGACAATTATAATGAGTTAAGTATATATGAACCAACTTATTGTATGGAATGGATAAGTGATATGAAATGGTATAAATAGGTGGAATGGATTGTATTTATTCATGTATCTTTGTCATGAATTGGTGCCAAATGTGGCATATAGGTTTTGTAGATTGATTAGATGATTATATATTATGTTTTGATATGGAATTGGTATGTTTTGAACATGTTTAAATGATGTCAAATGCATTCTTATGACCTATTTGGATGATTGGTTTGGTGCAAGTACAAAATGGCCAAATTTTACCAAAAACAAGTTCTTCGTCTCGACGTTGATCTTCCCTTGTCGCAACGTCGACCAATAGTATGTGACATCTCGACATCAAATAGTTCGATGTCGTGATGTGACATACTGTTTGACGACATCATAACGTAGAGAAAATCTCGTCACAACGTTTGCCATGTACTTTTTAGACTTTGCAATTTGGTCATTGTTTAATCTTAGGTAACTTTAAAGCTTACGTAAGTTCGTATTAAGCTCAGGAAAGGTTTTAAATTTGCTCTGAATGATTTATATAATATAAGTTAGTGATTTTTGACTCAAATTATTTGTTATAGGTTTGTAATTGTTTCGTTTTATACTGTATCATTTTGTAGCTCAGTCCTGACGACCGGGACAAGCTAGGGGTGTTATAGCATTCATGAACATACTGTTTTTTCTTTGACAGGGTACTAACTTGTACAACATCGTTTTCATGAAATGTTGGAGACGTTGCAGTTAACAATGAACGCGGTGCAGATTACCTTGAAAACATACCCTTCGAGCAGTGGACTCAATTGTATAGTGGAGGTCTATGATACATGCACATGAGAACTAACCTAATGGAATGCATAAATTTCATCTAAAAGGGACGCGCCATTTGTCGATAAACTCAGTGGTCAAAGAGACATATTTTCGATTGACAACCTTATTTCCAAAGCAAGCGGAAAAATATGTCAGACAGATTTAAAGCAGTCACATTTGGTACGAGGATGTGATAAAAGAAATTAGAGAAAATGCAAAAGAGCAAACTCTATGTTTGTAGTGTGTCACTCGTGCCCAAACCTAGCATTTTGGGTTATAGAGTTCAATAGACCTGACCAAGGTATTATCGAGGGAGCATACCATGTATACTTAAGACAATGGACCTGCGGTTGTGAGAGATTTCAAGCACTTTGTTTTCCATGCACACATGCAATTGCTGCATGTGCCTCGGCATGACTGGATTGCATGAACTATGTTGACGAAATGTACAAACTAGAACGCATGTATAACGTATGGAAATCTGAATTCCTATCGATCCCAGATGAAAGAATGTGGTCGCTTGTATTGGGAGCTTCATTCGAAATGGTACTAAACATTTTGTTGCATTGCAAGCCAAAAGGCCGATCAAATTCTACTCGAATATGTGGCAATATGGATATTTGGAAGAAGACAGACCAACCGAGGCTATGTAGTTATTGTAGGAACTCAGGGCATACGAGGCCAACATGTTTCACACTTGGGGGAAACATTGAGGACAGGACCTCATTAACACATTTATTCATTCTTTTCATAGACAATTTGTTCATTTTTTCATTGCTTCTCATTTATTTTTTTGTAAATTGTAAATATTGATTATTATTTATGTAAAATTCATAAAGATATAAATAACTTTTCCATTTCTTCGTAGGTAAAAAAAAAGTATATATTATTGATATTAAAATACATTATTTTTTTGAAAAAATTGTATACAATGCAAATTAAAAGTTAACAATGTAAATGATTATTTACATGAAAAATATTTTAATTTCCAAAATCATCAATGTTGTCGGGTTAAATGTGTGCCACAACCCAATAGGTGTTGATTGTGAAACAGATTTCTTCATACAAGTTAGGGTTTCGGCTCCTCATCTTTTTCGTCTTCGTCTTCACTTCAAGCTACTTCATCTTTATCTCATTCCTCCGTGGTGTCGCATAACTTGGTTGTGGATAATATGTTGGAATTGTCGGAAGTGGTGGATAAGTTGATGTTGTTATAGACATTAGCATGTAATATGGTATTGGGGACGTAAGTGGCGGATAAGTTAGTGTTGTCGATATTAGCATGAAATATGGTGTTGGAGACGGAGTTGGTCCAAAAAACATACTTGCATAAGATGTTGAAACAGGGTACAATGGCGCATAGTGTGGTGCTTGTGTAAAAATAACGGGGTTAGTGAAAGTATCGAAATAATATGAACCATACTGATCAGGAGGTGGTGCAGCTCTTGGTGGCTCGTGTTGGGTTGGAGTTGATGATGACTCCATCGAGGCATGCACTCCCAACTTAGGATTTTTTGGGGTTGTTTTGGCCTCATAGTACGATATTGCCTAGTCCTTGCCTTTTTGGACAAAAGATATGACTTGCCATGATGTCTGAACCATGACATGTAATCCGGAGAGGTCGCCAATTCCGGAACGAGAAATGGTTCGCGACTAGGTAAAAAATTGTACCTATGCTCCCAAATGTTGATAAATTACCTGTGGAATTTGGGCCAATCTTCATTGAGTTTCCTCTGCAAATCAACCTTGTGCAGTGGTCTGATGTCTTGGGGTGATGACAAAATAATTTGCATAAACTTGAACTGCCGCATCACTCGATTGGATTTGTGCATCTTCACCGTCGCGTAAACTATCAATGACATCTTTACGTGTCAGATATTGGGATTGGCCAAAAATTTGGTCGAGATATATGCTCGAATTCTCATATTGGTGTATGACATCCATTCAAACTATAGTACAAAATAATAAATTTTATTATCTACATGATATTAAATTCCAAATCCTTAGATATATAATTGAAAATTTTAAAAACTAACCTCATCTTCCGATTGTTGATTTAACAGTAACTAGATATCTTTGAGCTCATCCGATAGTCCTTACATGACACGAGTGATTGTTCCACCTATTCAAATAATAAATTATTTTAAAAAATATTACGATAATAATATTATCAAATGAATTTTACCTTATTACAAGTGGGAGGGGAGTCAACTCGATGACATAAAAATGCTAGTTGGTACCATGCCCAATATTGCAGAAGGAGTATGCAACCATCGATTTTAATTTATTGTGGTTGTGTCGCTTGACACATCTCTCAGTATAGTGTGGCCAACACGGCTGATCTCCAATTGAGTCGGCCCGCTTCTTTCAAGTCAATGAGTTGTAGTAGCCACCTTAGATGTATTAGATTTCGAGATTTATCGGGCATTAGAACACCACTGATTAACCTTAGGGTGAATGCTAGGGCGTGTTGTTCTCTTTCAAAGGCACTTGAGGTGTCGTCGAGATAATCGAAATTATCTTCTAACCATTTCATCTCTATCTAGCTATAGAAAAATTTGTTCAACGCCTTGCCTAATAGTTACCTGCAAATGCTGCTTCGACCGCGAATGATGATTGATCCCATGACAACTGCCCCATCCATTGGTAAATCGAGTTGTACAGCTAAATCCTCGAGTGTGATTGTACATCCTCGAATGTGTGGGTCTCTATCTTTCCACTAATGCGTTGATAAGTGTGAGATCCAATCTACACCCACTAGCATACGAGACACGTGCAAGAATTTTGACTTTTGCAAGTATGGTTCAATTAGACGCGGTGCCCTCGATGATAGATTGTGTATGTACGTCTCCACAATTCGATATTCGGCCTAGATATAAAAAAATTAAAAATTAGTAATGTTAACAACTTAATAATGAATTTAATTAAAATTAAAAAATAAAAATATTTTCTTAATATTTGCAATTGGATGTAGAAAATGTGATTGTCACGAAACAAATAAGAGTATTTATCATTATAAAAAGAAATTAAAATGGATAAAATACCAAATAGATTATTAAAACAAGAAGAATTTTAGAGAAATTTAATAAAAATCAAGAACTAATAACTTGAGAGAATTGAATTTGAATACTAAATGGAGAAAATTGGTAAATAAGTAGAAAATGTGTCATAATTTCTCTAAAATCAAACTATTCCCTAAAATATTCCAGAAATCGGCCCAAAATCAAAATTAATTTTTAAAATCAGCATTTATGTCAAAATCGGCACTTCTTATTGAAAATTTAATCCTGTTGTTTGATATTATCAAATATAATTTTAGTCACGAGACATTTGGCTGAAGGAGTTATGGGACTTTATGTATTAGCAACAAATCTCTACTGGCCGCTACTTTACTGTTGAAAGTTGAAGTAAAAGAAGCAGCTGATGAGTCCCACTTTTATTCATTTAAAAGCAAAGAGAAAAGTAAAAAAATAAAATAAAAATTTCGTTACAAAATATTATAGTATTGTGATTTAACGAACGCAATTTATTTTATAATAATTATATTATTTATATATTTAATAATAACTAATGTTAAATTAAAATTTAATTATTAAGTTTTAAAATTGATAACGGTACATTAGAGCTGAAAGCGATAATTACTGTTTAATAATAACTTAAAATTATTCATATTTTATATTATAAAATATTTATAAATTATAATCTATACATTTATTATCAAAATATTAACAATATATTTTCAACAAATTATTATTAATATTATTTATGTTGAAATTAATTATTAAATAATATTGTAAAATTAAATAATTTTATCAAAACAACAAATAAAATTAATTATTTAAATAATTTATTATAAATATGCATGCTTAATAATATAAAAATTATAACAATTGATATGAATATTTTAATGTTAAATATTTTGAATATTAAAATTATAAATATTATTATAATAATATTTAATTGGATTCAAGTTAATTTTTATTTAAAATTTATGTTTCTTGTAAGAGAGTTTTTTTATTCCTTTTAAATAGTCTTATACTTTTTAAAAGTCAAAGACAATTTAAAAAAAAATTATTTTTGCCGATTTTGTTTTAGCTCAATTGATATGGCATTGTTGTCAATGTAGGAGGACATTAATTTGAATGCATTGAAACACATTATCCTCTTATTTATGAGTTGTGAATGAATTATATTTTGTAAAAAAGGCAGATATAATATAAATTATTTTTAATTAATTAAGTTTTTCAGTGAAACAAATACAAAATATACTTTCATATATTTTATTGTAAATAATTTTTACAAAACAAACGCACTCTAAATTTAATTTTGACCAATATTTTAAAAAAATCAAAGTATGATAAAATATGATATCATAAAATTAATATAAATATTATAAATATAAAATATGTAAACACTTATACAGTATCAATTGTTAATATTAAAATTTATACAAGTATATAATGTTTTACAAAATTAAAACATATAAAAGTTAATGTAATTTTTTTAATTTTCATAAATAGTACAGTTCAATCATTGCCTAAATAGCTATATTTCATAAACAGAACAACAAATAGAAAATGAATTATAAATAGGTAAATCACAACAGTCACTTAATATTGAAGTAGTTAATAAAATAATTATCTAAATTTCATTTTAGTCACTCAACTTTTAAAAAATAACAAAACAGTTAAAAAAAAAGCAGATAAAAGAAAATAGGTTAATATGCTATAAGTCCTTGTACTATTAATAAAATTAGAAGTTAATTTTGTACTTTTATTTTTAGAATTTTAATTTCTCTACTTTTTATATTTCAAAATTCAGGTTTAATTATTAACTTTGTTAATTTTTTTAATTTCAACACATAAAACAAGGGGACTAAATTATAAATATATGAAGAGTATAGGATATTGTAGCAAAATTTAACCAATTATATATTCTTCATCGATAATTAAGGAAAAAATTTTCTTTCCTCTTTGAAAAATTTTCCCTCTTCTTTTCTTTCTTTCTGTGTATGTATGTATATATATACACACATTATTATCTTGTCAGCAATTCATGGGAAAACGCAGATTCTCGAGTGAGCAACTTGAAAGAGGGTTTCGGCGCTTTTCAAACCCAACTGTCTTATTTGAAAGAAATTAGCTGTTGAAGTGAGTATCAAAATGACCCATCCTGCAACTTGTGAATTTTTCAGGAACCCATCGACATCATTCTTTTTTTTTTCTTTTTGCCTTTTTCAGTTTTTTCCTTTTCCTTATCTGTTTCTTTCTTTTTTTCAATTAATACCAATTTGTTATTATTAGGCTCTAATTTCACTCTTCATAATAAGTAAACTTGAACTATATCACAGAGATTTTCCTTTAAAAGAAAAAAACAAAAACGCAAGATTTTGATATTTTTTTCGTTGTTTGATTCGATGCTGTTTGCATAATTAGGAAAAAAAGATAATAAAAGTTTTTATCTGAGCGTCGGTTAAATTGTCAGAAATGGTGATAGTGTCACTGCCAGTCCCATAGTAGTAAATGCTCTTTCATTCTATGGCGTTTTCTGCAGTTATTCTATTTTGTTTTTGAATAATGACTTAGCGAGACAGCTAGTAATCTGAGGTGATTTTTCTTTTTTAATTCTCGCCCAAGGAACTGAAGATTCAGTAATTGAAAAATGGAGAATTAAAATATTAGAAATCAGATATTTTTATATGAAGAAGCCTTGATTTCTGGGTTTTAACTTTTTTTTTTATTAGGATGGTTGTTTGCTAATCATGGCAACCATCCAAATTCCTTTTGTTTATTGTTTTTAAGTTTTATTTTTCTTAATTCACATAAAATACTGATTTTTTTTCTCTCTCTCTCTTTTTTTAAAGGATTGCAAATGTTTAAGTTTTGAATCACAGAATGTATTTCTTATGGACCTATGAATCAATTGCCCTAAATCCCAAATTGTTAACACAAACTTTAAAAACCGTTGTCAATGAAACTTCTAAAACACTGAAACTTAAAGTACCCTCCTCAATGCAAATTGTAGTTTTGAGCTTTTTATTCATTTCTTTTTTGTTCTATTGTGAACAAAAAAGAATATCATTTAGATTTGCTGTAAATTTAACATAAGAACCCTAGTTAACATTAAAAACAACATTTGCTGTAATTGAAAAGAGTGAGGTTGTAGCAAGATAACTTTTATGTGGGGCTGTGCTGTTAAAACTGTTGTTATCAAGTAGAATTTTTGTTCAAATTAGGCATTGCAACTTGAATTACTTTCTGGAGTTTTCTTTATTCGTTTTTTGCATTGTCCCTTTCATAAATTTCATAATCAAAAACATCTTACTGTTGAATTCACTGTTTGTTAATTTCTATTCGTTAATGATTCAAAATGCTATTTTATTAGCTTTAGGATATTTCTGATGTCTAACTAAATTTTTATGCCTTTTCATTCATCAATAGGTCAGCAATTCACTAGAGTCCAATTTTTTGAACCGTGGAGCTAATCATTATTGAATTCTTCATATACTCCACTGGAGCTTTCTGAATTTTATCGGACTTCATCTCTGGTTTTGCTTGCTTGGCCTTTTCTGGGTCTACTTTCTCTCTTTTGCACGGCATCTCTGCTTCTCCATAATTTAAGTATTCCATTAGATCTATTGTTAGAGAAAGCACACTTTTGAAATTACCTCGGAAGTATTCTTGAAAATTCATGGTATGGATTACAAACTATCTTAATTTGGAAGTTTAGCGGAATTCATTTCTATCTTACTGTTATTCTGGATAGTGGATTCAGACAAGCCTATGACTGTGGAGGAAGCAGTCAACAGCTCCGAGTGGAGCAGGGAGCAAGATAAGGCATTTGAGAATGCCCTTGCAACTTATCCAGAGGACTCTTTGGATCGGTGGGAGAAAATTGCAGCTGATGTACCTGGGAAAAATTTGAAAGAGATTAAAGAACACTATGAGCTTCTAGAGGATGATGTTAACCGGATTGTATCTGGTTGTGTGCCTCTCCCACCGTATAATTCTTTTGAGGGTTCAACTGGCCATGCCGGTGATGAAGGAACTGGTAAGAAGGGAAGCGGCCATTTAAGTCATTGTAACAATGATTCAAATCACGGGAGTAAGAACTCAAGGTCGGATCAGGAACGTCGTAAGGGGATTGCTTGGACAGAGGATGAACACAGGTGAGTTAGTTGTTGTTTAAATTTCTTTTTACTTTCTGTTTTCATTTGGATTGACTATGCAACTTTAAAAGTATCTTGATTAAGTTTTATTTTGCACCGTCTAACTTTAATACATAGTGTTCTTTTCGCTCTTGATATTTAATAATTGCTTTCATTTGTTAAGGTTTGATTATCTTGGAATCTTCTATCCTGTTCATGTTTAGAATCTTTGATTTTTATTTGACAAAAGGGTTGCCAAAGTTACTTTTCACCCATAAAAAGTCCCTCTGATGATTATTGTTAATTAGTTGTTAGGAAGCTCGGATCTTCTACATAGCTTTCTTATTCAACGTTATAATGCTGTGCTTTACTGTGAAGATCCTGATGTCTGTGGAAGGCCAATAGAATGATATATCCTGAAATGATGTGAAATAACTGAAGGGAAAAGGGAATTTCAGTGTTACCATTGTAAGAGAGATCTTGTCGGTGGTTGCTGGTTGTTCATTTTCTTTTTTCCTGAAAAATCATACCCTAAAAGAGAACAACTATACTATCTTTAAATGCCACCTGGATGATCTCATGGCCTTTATCTGTGGATTAACTTTAGCCTTCTTAGTTGACTAACGAGGGTGACACCACTGTATAAGAAAAAAGTTTGTGAAAATAATACTAACCTATGCCTGGTTCTATTTATAGCAGTTCAACCTGAGCAAAGTTCACAGATGCTCCCTAAAGTTTTACCCTTTTACCATTTTGCTAAGTGAAATTCTATTAATCTCAACTGAGTTCTTCACCATAAGTGATTCGTCCAAATAAATGACAAAATATTATAGCTGCTTGAAGAGCCACTTATAAAAATTCTGTCAACTTTTGTTTTCCATTTCTTTTCTTTTCTTCTCTTTGTTGTTTTTTGGTTTTATTAGAGTGGGAAATCTACGAATGATGAACATCATTAAAGAAAAGAAAAAGAAAAAATGAGAAGGAAAAAATCTTCATCGATTTTTTAAAATGGCATGGTTGCTTAAATAGTAATTATGCTGTCATTTCCTCATTTATTTGAACAAAATTTATTAAGGTGTCCATATCATATATAATTTAGAAGGTTTTGTGAGCTAAGTGAAGAATGTGTAAATGTAGTGACCATCCATGCAGGTTTTCCAAACTACCCTAATACTTGAACTAGTTGCCCACTTTTATCATTGAACTTGTGCATGAATGGTCACCATCTATAATGTAAATAAGGTGCATTCTATCTAAATTAAGAAGGAAATGGAACGAAACATCATAGTCATGTTTTTATGCAAATTTTATCAGAAGGTTTATATTTTGTAGTGGCTTGCCGATGCACTCTTGTTGGGGTGTATTTGGTCATGTTATAAAACCAGTGACAAAATGGTGAAGGTCAACCATCAAAGGTTAACTGCCCCAAACTGGAGGCAAATGTGCGAAAGCTATAGAACATATTGTCATGGCTTGGAACCCTAAAAGAAAATCATAGAGACTAGAAATAATTGTTGAATTTGAGCTATAAAAACGAGTTGTTTGGTTGAATTTTCTATTCCTTGATAAAGACTTTCCTTGCTAGTCATCTGATTAATTCCCATTTCCAAAGTTAACTGTAACTTGCTGATATAGAGTCTGGGGGTTGATAATTCTATTAGTGGCGTCTATGAAGTAGTTTGTGTAATTTAACATTTGCGATACGTTACACCTGTAAGTGTTTACAACAATGATGATTTCATTTGACTATTCGGATGTGAAGTAGATTCTCTGTCTATGCTTAAGGCTTAAGCTTTATCTTAAACTTCCTTTTAACTTAGTGTTGATGAATTTTGTATGCACTAAAAATATATCTTGGTGTGTCAAAGTTTGTGCATGGTGATCATTGACATATACAGTATATTGAATTATATAAAGAACCATCATTGCACAAGAATTTACCGTACTTAAGTAATTAAATATTGGAAAAGGCACATGACTAAAAGAGCTAAGGGCGTTGTTAACTTTTCTTTTTTTTTTTTCTTTCTTTTCTTTAATGTTTTGTATCCTTTCTCTTGATGAATTAGCATCGCTTAATTTGATAGTCAGAGAGCGTATTCTTTAGCTTTATTTGGTCTATAATACCTTCTCCTAGTCCTGAGGAAATGTCCATAACCCGGAATCTATAGTTTGTTTTAGGCCTGTCATATTATGTTTTCAAAGGTATGTTTAGTCACTCTATATTCTTATCTTGAAAAACAGGTTATTTCTTCTTGGTTTGGAAAAATACGGGAAAGGTGACTGGCGAAGCATATCTAGGAACTTCGTGGTCACAAGAACGCCAACACAAGTGGCAAGTCATGCTCAAAAATATTTCATTCGATTGAACTCCATGAACAAAGACAGGAGGCGATCTAGCATCCATGATATTACCAGTGTTGGCAATGGAGACATAGCATCCCAAGGACCAATAACTGGTCAATCAAATGGTGCTGCAGCTGGAGGTTCCTCTGCAAAATCAGCCAAACAGACCTCTCAACATCCCGCTTCACCGCCTGGCGTTGACATGTATGGTGCTCTAACTATAGGGCAACCAATAGGAGGTCCCCTTGTCTCTGCAGTTGGAAGGCCAGTGAATCTTCCTGCCTCAGCACATATGGGTTATGGAGTCACAGTTCCTGGTGCACCGATGAACATGGGTCCTGCAACATACCCAATGCCACATTCAACTGCTCATAGTCATAGGTAATATACAGTTTAGGTGCCAAATATAAGGACAGAAGACTACTTGTGCAGATATTGGGTTACAGGGTTTTCAATTTTAGCCTGAATAAGATATGCATATTTGCAAGCACAAGATGTGTCTGTTATTTGTTTAATCTCTAAATAAGCCATAGCAAGAGAATTTTACATGTATCTATGTAGGCAACTATGGAATAGGCTAATGTTAAATGTGACAGATTTATGGGTAGGACAGCATTTTGAAAACTTTCTTTTTCTTCCCTTCCCCTTTTTAGCATTAGAACTAGTCAATGCTTAGAAATTGTATGGCAAAAGCTGTAAAATAACCTTTTACATATTTTGCTATTAAGAGCAGCTTATAATATATATACTCCTGTATCTAATGATTTAAGAACATGTCTGGTCAATGGGCTTTTTCTGTTACGAGTTGCTTGGCAGGTGGTCTATTATATGATTTGAAGACTAATTCAAGGTAAAATAAACTGCTATTTGTTCTCAATAATGGTTGGTTTCCATCAGGTATATGTGGTGCTTGTTGTCACAGGCGCACATTTCAAAGGACAGATCGGGTTTTGCTATCCATAATTCATTTTCACACAATAGGTATATTCTTCCTAAACTTAATTAAACAACTTCTGCTAATGATTTTTGCGTAAAATATGGTCTCAGGCTGAAATACCATAATGAACTTCTAAAATTATAGAGATTTCACTAATGTTATTTTACCAACTTTTCTTTTTGCCGTCCTATTAACAACTTTATTGAATTCATGTAAAGACCGAGAATCTAGACTCCTAATGTCACCATGCCATGTGGGGAATGTTCCTGATGTGGCCATGATATGGCAGTTTTACATCATGCTATGCAGGGAATTTTTGGTTGAGAAGTAGACAAAACCAGCCCTTCATTCCCTTCATTCTTGTGTTGCTTTTTTATTTCTGGTTTGTGATATTGGGTTTGGGCATTGAAAAAAGCAGAGCTGCGAAATATATCAACTGTCAGGATTGCAAAATTAAAGAATGTTTAAAAATAATGCATTCCACATAAGCATATACAATTTGGCTTGGTTTGGTTGCTTCTTTTGTTTGACCATCGGGAGCCCATAGTTCACACCCTTTCAAAACTGGGTTTCTTTATGGAAACCCCACTTTATCACCCCTTTCATCACATTTAGAAATTCCCGAGATTTTAAACATCCTTTCATTGACAGAGGAATATAAAAGGGAAAGAACATGAAGATTTTAGCTATAAATCTTGGCTTTAAAGGGATTAACAGTGAAAAAGAGAAGGGAGGGCAAACAAGATAGTATGGATAAATCCTGGAGCATGTGAAGTACATAATAAATTTGGAAAATTTTCAGCTGTTTACAAATCCATCACTTGTCATTGTACTTATTTTCAGAGCCTACGAAGTTTATAAATCATTATTATCATCAAAAGTAATGTGAAAATAATATGAAATACCAACATTTATAATTTCTTTAAACAAAGAAATCCAACTTTAAAGAATACCCAATAACTTTGGAGAGTCCTACAACTTAGAGCTCTTTAAAATGTCCTTTGTTAAAAAAAGAAAAATGCTGTTGAGCATGACAGTTGATCTCACATGGTCATGGATGACATTCTTTAAATAACTCCTCAGCATCATGACTGTGAAAGTCACTCTCACTGCATTATCACAGATATAAATATACAAAGGACAGCATTTTGCAGATAAGAGGAAGGGATTAAAAATCATGAGATTCGAAACACAGATTTATTAGATGTCACTTTTTAAAAGTAATTACATGAACCGATTACACTCAACTTCCAATCCGCATTATAGTGCAAGTGCAAGTTGCATGTTATCCTATCTTTAAGTATACAGTTTGTGTTGGTTGATGTGAATCTCTCCTTGCCTTTCTTTCTTTATATCTTAGTAGTAAAGGAGTGGCAGACATCAGAAAGTTTCAATGCACAATCATTTTAGAGTCGGTAAAAGGGAAAAAAGTTAGGCCTGTCTTTTAGACCTGCGTCCAGTCTGACCCAAAAATGGGCCTAAAATTTTGTGCAAGCTGAGGTTTATCGCCACACCAGTTTTCTCAGCGCGAGTTGTCTCTATTGACTCGCTTAAGGAATTACTCACTTCAGTTTACAGCTCGAGTTTTCTCCAATGGCTTCATTTTATTTAATCAAATCCTCAGTCACCACAATAGATTCCTTCATTTCTTTCGCTGTAACTTTCGGAAGGCCGCCCTTCTCCTCTAATTTACTAGTTGAGTACTACTGAAATTTCTTTGAATTTGCATATTTTCTTTAATTATTTGTTTCGTTTTGGTAGTTCTTTCTATTTCAGAAAAAAAAGATCTTTTTTTTTTTTCAATAGACTCAGAAATTTCATATGATTTTTGTTAAATTTTCAGTATATTGGTCCCCAAGCAACAATTGTGGTTTCCATTTTCCAAACGGAACCCAGAGTGGACCTTCAATGTCGAGTGGAAGGAAGAAAAACAAGGAATTGGCTTCCGATAACTCTCCGGAAGAAAAACGGCGCCGGCATCAGGGAACCTCTGATACCGATGTAGCATCGACTTCCAAGAAACATCCAAAACCGAAAATAAAATATAAGCTGAAAGAGCTTATCGATGAGAAACCTGTGGAGACAATCGTGAAAGTTCTCAAGGATCGAATTGACAGAAAGATGAAGAACGTCAGTCTCCTAATTGAGCTTTTGCATTTTTTTTTCATGCGTTGTTTTTTAACTCGTTGTCTTGGTAAAATGAAGGACAAGATGGCAGGCATGGAATCTGTTATATTGGTAGTTCGAACGATGATGGCCAATAATGCTTCTCATCTATTACCAGAAGTTCTCGGCAGTCTCAAGCAAATCAAAAAGCAATGGCCAGTCCGATCTGATATCCAAACCGAAAAGCAAAACCTCCAGCTAATCAAGAAAAGCTACAAGGACAAAGTTTTAACAGAGGAAGAAGCGAAGAATGAATTGTTTGCTGTAGGAATGAAAATTGAAGGTCTAGATGAACAACGGCTAAAGGTATGTTAACGTTAATATTAAAATCCTCTTAACAAATTTTATTAAAGTTTGATTTCATTCCGCGCTATTCTAATTTCTAGTTTAATTATCTTCTAAATTTTCAATCCTAACTTTCGATCTTTGGTTTTTTTCAGGACTTAACCAATACAGACAACCTTAACGCAATCTTCTCCGGAAGTATGGTATGTGTACATTTTCGTAGTGTCTTCCTCTTGCACTGGACAAAAAGTCTTTTTCATCAATCTTACTCAGATTTAGCATTGTCAAAACCAAATTGGACTTGCCAGTTGAAGTGGGAACTGATGGTCCGATCGGTGGTGTATAATCGGAAATAGAGTAAAGAGCTATGTACATGTAAAAAACCTGAAATTGAAATAAAGAGAAGTGATGATTCAACCGGCTATGGATTTTTTTATTTCTATTTAATTATTGTTGAAGTGGTTGAGCTGAGAACCAGTCTGGTTCTTAGAACATTGCTCAGATTCAATCGTCTGTATCAGCTATGTTCACTTTTTGCACAAGGCTTTCTATGTATTAGGAATACTTTTGAAGGATTGTACATCATACCTGTGTTTGAATACGTATCAAACATGGGACTTAGATTTTCATTACGTTTAGACTAGAAACCCTAATATGATCAGACCATATCTCTCGTGCCTCTCCGTTTTCTGCAGTGCATCAGATCTCAATGTGTCGAGTGTTTCTTCAACTTGCCCATGTTTAAATCTCTCCATCTTGATGATTTGTTTATCCTTCTCTTTAATTTCAGGAGTTCAGCGTGGAGACTCTGAAAACAAAGGTACCACACACATGCACACACACACACATACACACACATCTATCCATCCATCATCTGTTTGTAATATATTTAATGATTAATAGGAAATTATAACACGTTTTCTACATTTGTTGTTTCAGTTTTTTTCAGCATTTCCATGGTTAAGAGAAAGTACTGAAATTAATAGTCATGTTATTCCTGTTGATCAAGACCACAGAAATTTACCGACTAGGGAGACGTTACTGTCTAATTTTAGTACTGAAACCAATGGTCTTGTTAGTCCTGTTGATCAAGGCAACGGAGGTTTTGTGAGTTTCGAGGTGTTGCGGTCTAATTTATGCAACTTGATAAGTCAACTTTATGATGAAAACAACAAAGAAGTGGGTATTTCAGATTACGATGGGTTACAACTAGCATTGAAGGACACTGGCTGGGGGAGACCTCCGGATTACCTTGAACCTGTTGCAACCCGGATTGAAAAGGCTCGTGGGGAACCTACTGCTGATATTCATAAGGTTAGTCTACTTCTGGTTTGTGCCGCGGTAAAGGAGATGGAAGAGTTGACACTTGAGTATAGCAAGTGGGACATGTTGAAGAAGTGGGCAGCGACCCTCAACGTGGCTAAGAAAAGTGGTTTTATAGTGGAATTTGCTGATAATCTGTTGCTGACGAAACTATTTGCCTATTTTGCTTTTTTCCCAACACATGTTGAATGGGACTGACAAATAAGAAAAAAGTTCACAGGAAATCAGAATGTTTCAGCTCTTTTGGTTGTGAGTGGAAGGGTATGTTTCTGTTACAATTACCGTCGGAGATGAACTCTATGATTCCGGTGTTTGAATTATTGACGTATTTTGTGCTGGTGTTATTTTTTTTTATCAGGGTTGTAATGGTGATACATATTTGTGTATTTTAATTTCTTTGGTGTTTGATAGCTGATTTCACTTTTACCAATGAGTTTTCATTTTTGGTATATATGGTAAGTTGGCATCAAAATGATCTTTCAAATATTGGTTCGTTTTAAACTTCTCTCTAAAGTTTGAGCCACTTAATCTAAGATTTTATGTCATAAGTAAGAGCAATAAAATACATTATATTACTAATTTTATCATTTTAAATAATTTTATTGGTTATATACTCAAACGAAGTGGTGTAAGATGGTTATATATACTCAAATTAAATTAGTTTGCTTTCAGGTGGCTTTTGACAGTTTCTAAATAGTTTGACTCCCTTTATAGTTATGTCTTTCCTCTAGGTGTTTTCTATTTACCCGTATTCGAATGTATGCTGAATATGCGTGTATTCGACATTCATATTAGGGATTGGACTATTGACCATGTTGGACTTGGAGAACTTCATCAAGAAGGATTTTGAACCTTACACAAAATCCTTTTCTTAAAAGAAACCAAATCTTCTTATAATCCTTTTTCTTTTAAATTCTAACTTTTGGAAGTGATGAGCTATTGGTGACTCATGCAGCAAAAAGCTAGATTCAACTTCCACATCTACATCCCCTTTAAATACACACCATTTCCCAAAAACAATATTCATCACAACCTGAAGAAACATTCAACAGATCGTTGGCACTGAATTCCATTTCATTCATCAAAAGAAAGAAAGAAAATGAACAATCAGATGCTTAAACAAGTTACTGGAGTGCCAATCAAAGCAGCAGCATATGGAGTTGAAAGAAGAACATCAAGGCAATACTTACCTGATGCTGCAGGCCAATACCACATTTCATCACAAGGGGCTACAAAAAGTAGGTCTCCTTTTCAATATTTACTAATGGTGGATATGGGAATTTCATGGTAATTAAAGATGTTTCGTTTTCTAATGGGAAACTGTTTGTAACTGCAGGCAAAGGGAACTTTGTACTCGAAAGAATGAACTTGATAGGGAAGAAAGCTGGTACCTTCGCCCACGGTGTCCGAGAGCATGGTATGAAACACTATTATGCTATCAGCTATTAATTAATGTCTTTTAAGATTAAAGTGAAATGAAAGCTAAAGTTTACTTCTTCTTTTTTTATTATTGAAACTGCAGTGAGATTGGGGCCAAAGATTAGTGAAACAGTGAAGGGAAAGCTGAGGTTAGGGGCAAGGATTCTTCAAGTAGGAGGGTTGGAGAATGTTTTCAAGCAGTTGTTTAGTTTCAGAGAAGGAGAGAAGCTGTTAAAGGCTTGCCAATGTTATTTATCAACAACAGCAGGCCCTATTGCAGGCCTACTTTTCATCTCATCTGAAAAGGTTGCCTTTTGCAGTGAGAGATCAATCAAAATCCCTTGTCCAAATGGAGAATATGTGAGAGTCCATTACAAGGCTGTGGTTCCAGTTGAGAAAATAAAGGGCGTGAACCGGAGTGAGAATATGAAGAAACCATGTCAAAAGTACATGGAAATTGTGACAGTGGATGGTTTCGATATCTGGTTGATGGGGTTCTTGAATTATCAGAAAGCTTTCAAATGTCTGCAGCAGGCAATCTCACAGAGACTGGATGATGTAGACACTTTCTAGGTGGCTTAAGAGATTGTTTTGTCGATGAAATGTGGAAGAGTAATCAGTAAATCACTGTTACAAATGTAAAAAAAGGTTTTTGTAGATTGAATATGCGATCCTTAATTAAGGATCAAAATCAAAATCTATTTTATGTTGATTTTTACTTTCTTTTTACTGGGATTCTTTATATCTGGCGCGAATATGTTCTCAAACATGTCTGACTTATACTAGAATTGTCCATTGTAGCCTGAATAAGATGAGCTTATTTGAAACCACAAATTGTGTGTAATGTGTTTAATCTCTAAATAAGCCACAGGGAGAGGACTTACATGCATTTATGTAGGCAAATGTGGAATAGGCAAGTCAAATCTGGCAGATTTTTGAGTAGGACAGCATTCTGGCAACTATTTTTGCTTCCCTTCTCTATTGCAACCATTAGCACAAGAACAAATATGTCTATTTCAAGGTGCTTTTTCTGTTATGGCTTGCTTGGCATAGGGTCAAGTATATGATGTTTCATGATTAATTCAAGGTAGATTTCTGTTGGGATTTGTACTGTTTTTCACAGGTGGGTGGGTTTGAGATATTAGACTCGCAAACGCCTCTTCTATTTGTTTTTTTTTTTATTACTTTGTTTCCATGAAAATTTCTCATACAACTAATTGTATTATAGTATGAGATATTGGAGAAACTGCAGGCATCACCTAAATGCAACCCAAGGATAAACATCTATGTCATTTTAACAATGGTTAACTTGCATCAGGTAAAAGTAGTGCTTGTGAGCAGAGGCAAACAACTTCCGTTAGGGATGGTAATGAAAGGGTATGTACGGAACAAGCATTTACTAAACATATTTAAGCAATTTCTGCTAATGACTTTTGCATAAAATTTGTTCTCAGACTGAAATACGATAATGAAGTTTTAAAGTTCCGGAGATTATACTATTGTCATCTTACCAACTTTTCATTTTTTGTGTTGCAAGCACCTTTGAAAGCCAGGCAACCCCTTTGCTGCCCTATTAACTGTAATAGCAGACTTTCAATGATGTCGGGAATAGTAGTTCGAGACCACTAAATTCGATAAATAAGCTCGTAAATTTATTTATTTAATAATTATGAGTCAAATGTGATTTTTGAGAGATTTTTAAATTAGTAATTTGTATTTTATAAAGATTTATTAAGTTAAGAAATTGAAGAAAATAGGTATCGAGATCTCGATTTTATAAATCAAGCCGTAAATATTTTTATAAATATTTACAGAGTATCAATAATGTAGTATTAAAATTTTGTCAAAAAATTTTAACGTTTAGGTGGTTAATTAAATAAAAAGAACTAAATTGAAAAAGATGTAAAAGTTGCTAAAATGATTAAATAACTCAATTGTCAAATGAGGAAAGAGCTAAAGTGCAAATAAACCTAAAGGAGATATTTTGGGGGTAATAGCAGAGAAAAATGAGGAAATGGGTGAAATAAGGGAAAAATTGGAAAATTGCCAAAATTAACTAAACAAAAATGGGACCAAATGGGAATATTTAGAATTCTCTTCAATTCTCTTCATTTTCATCAGCTGAAAAACAGCCATGGAAGAGTGTTCAAGCTGGTTTTCATACTCTAAATTCATGTAAATTTAATTCTTGCTTTCTCCTTGAAATTTCTATGTTTTTGGACTTTTACAATTGGGTCAAACTTACTATTTCATTAGTTTTCGATTCCATGGCTAATTTTTAAAATTTTTATGGATGAGTGCTGGAAGAATATGATGAATAAACATAGAATTGAAGCTTTAATTTTGATATATGATAATTTTATCAAGTAAAATTGATGGAAATTAATTTTAGGACCTAATTTGTGAAAGAGTTTGGAAATAGGGTCTAGTACTAAAGTTCTAATTTTCAAGGGGTGATGAAGTAGTTCAAAATGATCTAATAAAATATTAATTGAGAAAAATTAGCTCAATTGAGGGGTTAATTGAGCAATGACTGAATTGTATGAACTGTGAAATTTGAGACAAAATGGAAATCAATGTTTTACACTAAAACTGTTTTGGACAGCAGCAGTAGTCTAACTTTGAAAAATCATCAAAAATTATAGAAATCGAATTAGAGGATGAATAAAATATTAAATTGAAGCTTATTGAGTCTAGTTTCTTATAGAAGAAACAATGTAAGCAATTAAGTTGTAAATCATGAGATATAATAAATTTTGTTAGACAATGTCAAAATAATTTCGAGTTCCCCTGTTTTGATTTGGGAAAATCATTAAAATTGTACAAAAATAATTATGGGTTATAATTTATATGATTAAAATTATTAATGAGTCTATTTTCAAAAGAAATAAATGAGAATATCATCCAAATTCCGTATGAGGAGATAATTAATTTTTAGTAAAGAAAGGTCGAAGCTGTCAAACAGCAGAATAAGGGTAATTTTGAAGAATAAACTGTATTTATTGGCTAATCTATAAATTCTGAAAATTTTATGGTAAGAATATATATGAGTCTAGTTTCAGGGAAAATTAGCGGATCTTAATTTGGAGTTCCGTAGCTCCAAATAAAAATAATTTAGTGTCTATGACACTGGTGGACAGGTTGAATATTCACATAAGTAATTAGTGAAAATTATGGATAATGTTACTTACAAGTGTGTTACTTATACCAAGGATGTGGATGGAGAGGAGGAGGAGGAAAAATATATGAATGGCTTGTGTATAAATTGATCACATGCCCGATTATAAACAATAAACGTTGAATTAGTAATGATATAATGTTTTATTTCATATGTTCATTATTAAATTGTAAATATTGAAAATGTATGAAAACTGAACTAAATGTTCAAATTGAGTGGAATGCAGGGTTGAGTACTTTTATTCAGTGGCTAAGATGAATTGACGGAAAAGACCATGGTTGGACCATGGCAACATGTGATATGTGATTTCCGTATAAGATCATAGCTGGACTATGGCATCGGAGAGATGTGATTATGTGCTTCCGTATAAGATCATTCTAGGATATGGCATCGATGTGATATATGCTACTGTATAAGACCATATCTGGGATATGACATCAGTAAGATATGTGATTACGTGTAAAACCATAGTTGGGCTATGGTATCAATATGTGATATGTGATTACGTGTAAGACCATAGTTGGGCTATGGCATCGATATGTGAATATGTGTGAGACCATAACTGGGCTATGGTATCATTATGTGAAGATGTGTAAGACCATAGTTGAACTATGGCATCGAGAAAACGAAGTACTCAATTCTGTAAGACGTTCACTAATTTGACAAAGTTTGGTAAGTGTTACATAGAACTATGTGATATAAGGAAGTACGAGTTAATATGACATGAGTATAGAACTTGGTTGATGAATGAATTCATTTGTGATTATATAATTGTTTATCTTGAGTGTACTGTCCATGTGTATTGATATTTCAAATGATTTAATGAATAAAGTTCGGACATGGAATAAACTGAACACGAGACAAATAATTATGAAATTAAACTTGAAATTCATGAAAATGACGGTTATTAATATATGGAGACATGAGACATTGATATATGAATATGGAATATGTTTGATAAATGTGCTTATTCATAATTATAGAATTTATGTATCTCATGTGTATTATTTGTATAAAGATGATATTTCAAATACTTTGGTTATTAAAACTCAAATATGAAATAGTATGAAATCAAGATAAGTTGTTGTAAAATATATTTAAATTACAGAGATATGGCTGATATATGTTATATGATTACATAACGTGAAATTGTGTATATGTATATATGAGAAATTTAATGAGAATTGAGCCCATACATGTTTCTTGTTATTTATATGAAATGTATGATTGACAAGGGTGATGAGGTTATGTGTTAGGGCTCGTGAACAATATGATTGCATTTTTTTTATGTTTATATTGAAATTTAAATGAGTGATTTTTCGGAAGCTCAATAGTTGGGAAGCTCGGCGAAGATCACTCACACTATCCATCGGCCTATTTTAGTAAGTATGGTAAATGAATTATGATTATAATTGCATGTATATATTAACTGATAAGTCAATGTTGGCTTATGAATAATATAACTGTAACTAGCCATTGGTATGGCTTGTATTTAGTAAGTTTGAGATACAAATTATTATGATTTTATCATGATTGATATGGCTACGAAATGAACAAATGATGATAATTATAAGGCTTGGTTGAATACCTTAAATTGATTCATAAATGTATTAAAATGTTGGTGAAGATAAATGATTAAATGGGTGAGAAATATGGCTTGGAAAATAGCCTAAGTGTTAGCCACACGGGCTGAGACACGGTCGTGTGTCTCAATCGTGCGAGGGACAGGGCTTGGAGACACGGGCGTGTGGCCCGGCAGTGTGGTTCGATTTGCATGCTGACGTCATAAACAGAAAGTTACACGTCCTGAGGACACGGGCGTGTCAAAGACACACGGGCGTGTGACCCTGGTTCTTGGAAAAATTTCCCAAGTTTTCCCGAATCTTCTCAGAGCTCTCAGTTTAGTCCCAAATTAATCCCTATGTATGTTTTGGGCTTTGTAGACCCAATTAAGGGACGACATGCATGTGTTTGGAAAGTTTGAATTAAAAGAAATTTTATGGCCAGATATTTACATGTATGTGTATGTTTAGGTCCGGTAATGCTGTAACACCCCTACCCGTATCCATTGCCGGAATAGGTACGAGGCATTACCGGAGTTTACTGAACATTTTTAGATAATTCTGAGTCATTTATTATTCATATTTTAAAAATAATCATAACGTCTCTTTATTGGGCCCTCGAAGCCCCAAACATACATTAAAAACCAACCGGAATTAAATCGGGATCATTAAAATTTCGCAAAATCTTAAATTTTATTTTCATATAAGTATTTACCATTTCAATGCTTCTTATAATTAAACATGTTACCATTCAATCAATTGTTTGACCTTTGTCTAAGCGTCAAGCCACATCATTGTTAGTATACTTGCACATATTTCATATAAATTCAACATTGATATACTTATTTTCTCGACATGTCACACTTGAGTTTAATAATTGTCTTTACTTACATAATTTCCTTGTATCAACATATCAAAGATAATCATATATGTACATGTCATGAAACATATCATTCTCTTACCGTTTCTTCATAAGCATATATCATTCATTTCATTATATCAATATTTCATGCTCCATCATTTTCATATATTTTATGTATGTTTATTCCGGTAATAGCTTATATCAAACTTAACATAAATTATATTCCATGTACTTATACTTATTTCGTTTATCTATCTTCATAATTATTTCATATAACCATTCGTCATCTGATACATATTACCTGAATATCAATTGTTCAACAAATGTCATAGCGTCTCCCATCCACGATCTTATTTATCTTTGACATGATGCCATAGTGTCTTTCAACTATGGTCTTACTCATTTTCTGTCATGTTGCCATGGAATCTTTCAACCATGGTCTTACACATTTCATATCAGGTTGCCATGGTATCTTTCAACCATTGTCTTACACATTTCATATCAGAGAGCACACTCCCGCGAACCTCATACTTACAGTGGGATTACCAGTCCAGGCTAAATCCCCTGTAATATAAACTCTTAGAGTATTGTCGTGATTACCAGTCCAGGCTAAATCCCCTGCAACGACAATTACTCTAATGAGCTTGGATCTGAATTACCAGTTCAAGCTAAATTCAGACCCTAATTCGGATTACCCGTCCGGGCTAAATCCATTTACACGTATTTTTCGGGAGTGCTATATCAGGATAGGATCACCCGTCCGGGTTAGATCCTTTTTACCGTCAATTCCTTTTCAGAGATCCATCGAATTTTCCTTTCATTCAACCGGGATTTATTTTCAATTTATATCGAGTATTATCAATATTTCATCAAATATCATGAATTGAACATTCAAATCATATTTTCATCACATAACCACATATTTCAAGTATTTAAAATACAATTCAAGTTACATCAACTTACCTCATTACTTGTTTGTGTTTATAATTTCATTAATCCGATATCTTTTCTTTTCCACGATTAAGTCTCATATTTGAGTCGTCCGGATCTTTATAAATAAATTTGATCATCATTTTCATTCATTTCATATTCTAATGCATTTAATTAATGCTCTAGGCAAAATTTCCATTTTGCCCCTAAATTTTGAATTAATGACGATTTCGTCCTTAGGGTCAGGAAAATAAAATTCTTGCAATTTAATCCTTATTTCTAGCTATTATTCTCATATATATTGATAACAGTCCATGAATTCTATAAAATATCAAAATTTTCCATAATTTCATCACTTTTCAATTTAATCCCTAAAACATGTTTTCCCCCGATTTTGAACTAAATTAATAATTTCATTCAATTTTGTAATTTAAATAATAAAATAATCCATTTCATGCAATTTGGTCATTTCTGACATTTTTACAAAATTTCCCGTAAAGTTTTAAATTTAGTCCCTGAGCCTAAAATATGCAAATTAGCCATGCTAGATGAATATTCATACATATTTTTCCTCCTCCTCCTCTCCATTCCACATCCTTAATGTAGATAACACACTTGTAAGTAACATTATCCATAATTTTTATTATTTACTTTTATAAATATTCAAGCTGTCTATCTGCATCATAGTCACTAAATTATTTATATCTGGATCTATAGAACTCCAAATTAATATCCAATAATTTTACCTGAATCTAGACTCATATATATTCTTACCATAAAAATTTCAGAATTTTTGGTTTAGCCAATAAGTACAGTTTATTCTTTAAAGTTACCCCTATTCTGCTGTCTGACAGTTCTGACCCCTCTTCACCAAAAATTAATTATCTACTCATATAGGATTCAAATGATGTTCTTGTTTGTTTCTATTAAAAATAGACTCATTCAGGATTTTAGGAATATAAATTTAAGCCCCTAATTATTTTTATTCAATTTTTTATGATTTTTCAAAGTCAGAACAGGGGAACCCGAATTCATTCTGACCTTGTCTCACAAAATTCATTATATCTAAAAATTTACAAATCCATTGCTTACACTATTTCTTCTATGAGAAACTATACTCAATAATATTTAATTCCATATTTTTTTCATATTCTAATTCGATTTCTAAAATTTATGGTGATTTTTCAAAGTTAGTCTACTGCTGCTGTCCAAACTGTTTTTGTGCAAGCTATTAATTACCATGTTATAACACCCTTATTTTCTTTTTCTACACCATTTCTCATCACTTTCTCTTATTTTCTCTTCACTAATATATCAAAAACATAGGACCTTATGTAAGAAAACTCTACTATAACATTATTTCCATGCTTTGTCAATAATAACAAACTTAAAAACATATTGAAATCTTGATATACTTACCTTGTTCTATTGATACTAATCTTTAACTTGATTTTCTATCTCCTCCAGCTTCTATTTCTTGAATCCAACTTTATATTCTAACTCCCCATGGCCTCCTTAACATTTCTCTCTCTTAGTAGCAATGGAAATTCTTTTGGTTTCTAGGTGGAAATGGTGAATTTTTGGTGGAAGGACCAAATTGTAAAGAAAAGAAAATTTCTTTCTTTTCCTTCTCTTCTAACGTTGGCTGCATGCATGGAAAGATGATGAAAATTCTTCATCTTTCCTTCCTTTTATACTAAATAATTAATAATAAAATAATAATAAAATATCTCATTAAAATAATATATATCTAATTAAATAATCATAAAATATCATCAACAACATCATTACTTTCTAGATTTCTCTCTCTTCCAATTGACCATTTTGCCCTTTATTATCTTTTAAAATTCCATCCTTGAGTCATCATTTAATTTTGATAAAATTGCAATTTAGTCCCTCATTGTTCTTCACCTATTCAGTTTGGTCCTAATTCATCCATTTTCCTTAGTTTCTAGATCATTCCACTCTTAAAATATTTACACTATTGGTCCTTCAACTTTTTCATATTTACACTTTAACCCCTTAAATTTTGAGTATTTACTCTTGTGCAACAAAACTTTTCTCACTTTTACAATTTAGTCCTTTCTTGAATTAATATATCATAATATACTTCTTAATATTGACATAACTCAAAATTTCCCTTTATGTCACTTTATTTCCTTATTTTACTATATAAAGGATAATATCTTACTGTAAAAATTTTCAGGGTATTACAAATGACTCGTGCCTTATCCCGACATCGGATATGAGTAAGAGGTGTTACATTAACAACTTTACTGATTTCATTTAAAGACTCAGAATCTAGAGTCCTAATACCATCATGCCATGTGGGGAATGCTCCTGATGTGGCACTTTTACTTCAGCAAACAACATTAAAGTCCAAAATCATCCTATGCTATGTTTTCCTTGAAAAATGTTGACAAAAACCAGCCTCGAATTGCCTTCATTCTTGTGTTGCTTTTGATTGCTGATTTGGGCAATGAAAAAAAGCATGTAATGTGAGTCTAAATCTTTATATCACATGGCCTACTCCCCATTCATTTCCACCTCACGATTACAAATTAAAGAATGTTTAAAAGAATGCATTCCACATAAGCATATAAAATCTGGCTTGGTTTGGTTGCTTCTTTTGTTTGACCATTGGAGCCCATAGTTCATACCCTTTTCAAAACATGGTTGCTTTATGGAAACCTCACTTTATCACCCTTTTCATTACATATAGAAGCTCATTAGATTTTAAAGATCCCTTCACTGACAGAGGAAAATAAAAGGGAAAGAACCTGAAGATTTACCTATAATTCTTGGCCTTGAATGGATTAACTGTGAAAAAGGAAAAGAGAGGGCAAAAGCGATTGTATGGATAAATCCGGGAGCATGAGAAGTACATAATAAATTTGGAAAATTTTGAGCTATTTACATATCCATCACTTACAATCTTTTTACTTATAAATGATTACCAGTGCTAAGTACAGAGAACTACAAAGTGCAAAGCAAATAAATCATTACTTACCAATCGGTTATCATCAAAAGTTTTGTGAAAATAATATGAAATACCAACATTTATGATTTCTTAAACAAAGAAATCCAACTTAAGATAATACCCACCAACTTTGGAGAGAGCTACTACTTTGAGATCTTTAAAGTGTCCATTATTAAAAAAAGAAAGATGCTGTTGAGCATCCCAGTTGAGCTCACCTGGTCATGGATGACATTATTGTTATCCTATCTTTTAGTATACAATTTGTGATGGTTGATGTGAATCTTTCCTTGCTTCTCTTTCTTTTTATCTTAGTAGTAAAGGAGTGGCAGACATCAGAAAGTTTCAATGCCACATCATTTTAGAGTCAGTGAAAGAGAATAAAGTTATTTTAAAAGGTTGTCTCAACTATACAGGGTATTGTTTTATATTTTTGAACTGCACTGCCGCTTCGTATAGACTATGGTTGCCTCCTTTTATAGTTATGATCTTTCCTACGGGTGTTTTTTATCTACCTGTGTTTGATATGTGTTTGTTTTATCTACAGATTTGGGATATGTATATAGAGAAATTATCCTAAAAGGTATCGGGCACATTTGTATCGGATATTCATATTAGAGTTTGGACTACTGAACATATTCGAGGACTTCATCAAGAAGGATTTTGAACCTTTACACGACATCCTTTTTCTTAAAAGAGACCAAATCTTCTTATAATCTTTTTTCTTTTAAATTCTAACTTTTGAAAGTAATGAGCTATTGGTGACTCATGCAGCCAAAAAGTTGGATTCAACTTCCACATCAATATGCCCTTTAAATACATACCATTTGCCAAAAAACAAGATTCATCAGTACCTGAAGAAACATTCAACAGCTTGTTGGCATTGTATTCCATTTCTTTCAACAAAAAAAAAAAAAATGAAGAATCAGCTACTTGAACAAGTTATTGGAGTTCCAATCAAAGCAACAACATATGGAGTTGAGAGAAGAACATCAAGGCAATACTTACCTGATGCTGCTGGCCAATACCACATTTCATCACAAGGGTCTACAAAAAGTAGGTCTCCCTTTCAATCTTTAGTAATGGTGGATATGGGAATTTCATGGTAATAAAAGATGTTTCTTTTTCTAATGGGAAACTGTTTGTAATTGCAGGCAAAGGAAACTTTGTACTTAAAAGGATGAACTTACTAGGGAAGAAAGCTGATACATTCGCCCATGGCGTCCGAGAGCATGGTATGAAACACTCTATCAGATATATTAATGTCTCTTAAGATTAAAGTGCAATGAAAGCTAAAGTTTACTTTTTTTGAAACTGCAGTTAGATTGGGGCCAAAGATTAGTGAAACAGTGAAGGGAAAGTTGAGTTTAGGGGCAAGGATTCTTCAAGTAGGAGGGTTGGAGAAGATTTTCAAGCAATTGTTTAGTTTCAGCGAAGGAGAGAAGCTGTTAAAGGCTTCCCAATGTTATTTATCAACATCAGCAGGCCCTATTGCAGGCCTACTTTTCATTTCGTCTGAGAAGGTTGCCTTTTGCAGTGAGAGATCAATCAAAGTCCCTTGTGCAAATGGGGAATATCTGAGAGTCCATTACAAGGTTGTGGTTCCAGTTGAGAAAATAAAGGGAGTGAGCCAGAGTGAAAACATGAAGAAACCATCGCAGAAGTACATGGAAATTGTGACAGTGGATGGTTTCGATATCTGGTTCATGGGGTTCTTGAATTATCATAAAGCTTTCAAATGTCTACGGCAGACAATCTCACAGGGACTGGATGATGTAGACACTTTCTAGATGGCTTGAACAAATGTTTCATGAGATTTTTTGTTGATAAAATGTGGAGGAGTAACAGTAAACCACTGTAACAAATGTAAAAAAGGTTGTTCTAGATTGAATATATGATCCTTGATTAAGGATCAAAATTAAATCCTATTTTATGTTGCAATCTAACCCATCAATTTTTTTACCTCATGTTATTAGTATGATTGGATTGGATTAAATTGGATTTATGTCACAAATTGCAGGCATCACCTAAATGCGACCTAACGATAAACATCTGTATGTGATTTTAACAATGGTTAATTTGCATCAAGTAAATGTAGTGCTTGTCGTCAGAGGCACACAATTTCCATTAGGGATGGACGAAACAAGCATTTACTAAAATTGTTCTACTCCACTACCTGTCTCCATGTTTCAAGGGCTGGATCAAGTTTTGCCCTTAATTCACATACACACAATAGGCGCATTGTTCTCAAACTGAAATACCATAATGAAGTTTTATAAATGTCATCTTACCAACTTTTCAATTTTCGTGTTGCAAGCACCTTTGAAAGCCAGGCAACCCCTTTACCGTCCTATTAACAACTTTATTGATTTTGTTTAAAGATTGAGAATCTAGACTCCTAATGCGATCATGCCATGTGAGGAATGCTCCTGATGTGGCCATGATGTGGTTGTTTTACATCATGCCATTCAGGGAATGCTTCTATGCTATCTTTTCCTTGAAAAAAGTTGACAAAAACCTAGCTTGAATTCCCTTCATTCTTGTGTTGCTTTTATGGTAAGCAAAAGTTTCATATTGTCATAGACTTGATTGCTGATTTGGGCATTGGACAAAGAAGGCGATGGGAGTCTAAATTTTGCATGGCCTACTGCCCTTTCATTCCTACCTCAGGATTACAAATTAAAAGAATGTTTAAAAGAATCCATTCCCCATAAGCATATAACATCTGGCTTGGTGTGGTTGCTTCTTTTCTTTGACCATTTGAGCCCATAGTTCATACCCCTTTTCAAATGAGGGTTTCTTAATGGAAATCCCACTTCATCACAGTTAGAAGCACTTGAGTTTAAGCTATTATTCGTGTGCCTTAAAGGGATTAACTGTGAAAAGGAAAAGAGATTGTATGGATAAATTCTGGAGCATGTGAAAGTACATAATGAATTTGGGAATTTTAAACCATTTTTGAGCTATTTAAAAATCCAGCACTTAAACAATCTTTTTACTTATCTTCAGAGCCTACAAAGTTTTTATAGATCTTAACCAGTACTAAGCAGATAGAACTACAAAGTGCACAGCAAATAAATCATCACTTACCAATCTGTTATCATCAAAAGTATTGTGAAAATAGTATGAAATACCAACATTTATCATTACTTAAACAAAGAAATCCAACTTAAAATAACACCCAACAACTTTGGAGAGAGTTAGAGTTCTTTAAAATGTCCATTATCTTAACAATTCCAAAGCGAAGTCACTCTCTGTGTTATCATGTGTGTATATACATACATGCAAACAGACCGCACTTTGTGGATAGATGAAGGGGTTAAAAAATCAAATTTATTAGATGTCACTTTTTAAAAGTAATTACATGTACCAACTGTTTCAACCTCAGATTTGCATTATCCTGCACGTTGCATGTTATCCTACGTTTTAGTATGCAATTTGTGTTGGTTGATGTGAAACTTTCCTTGTTTTTCTTTCTTAAGGAGTGGCAGACATCAGAAAGCTACAATGCCAACTCAGAAAGTTGCAGAGATGAAGATGATCCCTCAAAAATATGGAAAGAAACGACTTTAAAAAAGTTGAATATAGTATTGGACGTATTTGCATTGGTCATTCATATTAGAGTTTGGACTATTCACTATGTAGGAGGCTTTCATTAAGTAGGACTTTGAGCCTTAACACAACATTCTTTTTCTTTAATGGAACTAAATCTTGGCAAAATTAGGGAAAAATATCTTTTTAAAAAATATTTAGCGATTTAAGCCGTTTTAAAAATTATTTAAGGAAACAAACCATTTTTAGGTTATGTGGCAAAAAGCGTACTCTGTAAAAAGTGTTTTTCTGAAAGCGCTTGTAACACCTCTTACCCGAGAAACTCAAGTAATGTTACATTACCTTTTTTAGAAACATTCTATTCTATATCAAATCTTTATAATTTGGACCTATATCAATGTTACATTACCTTTTTTAGAAATTAGACTAACAATAAATTTTAATTCCATATTAAACTTAACTTGTTCTGGGTCTCTTTTAGCTCAACTAAAAATTTTGAGTTCTAGGCCTATAATTCTCGAGATAATGTCATGTTACTGTAGAACTTTAGTTTCGATGTTATCCTATTTCGAGACAAATGAGTATATGTCTCGAGACATGACCTTGATACTGTATTTTTTTAGCTTCAAAATTTTTGTGTCTCAGAGATACATTTCGTATGTCTTGAGACTTGAGATAGGAAACTCAAAAATTTTGTTTTCAAACACCTTTAAACCATATCAAAATTGTCCACGATCATTCCAAACAATAATCCAAGCTCAAAAACTATGTAATACCTTATATTTAATGTTCAAAACACATTAAACTTGGTCCATTATATATCATATATTCCCTACTCTCTACATCATTTTCACTTACCAAATAATAATACGTAAAACTTTCACATACGTTTTAATTTAGTCTTTTTTACCACGAAATTCAATATTCACTACTTAGTCACTTTAAATCAATTCCACTTCACTTAAATAATTCATTTCAACATTTTTAATATTTATAGGCATTTCTAAATATCTTACAATTTAGTTCTCAACATATGAAAATTCAATAATTATTATAATATTCTTCTAATTTCACCTTTGATTCAAATTCACTATCACATGACACTTTACTCAAATAGCTCATCATAATATCTATTTCACATATCAAATTTTTATGTACTTCACTTCTCTTATTTCAATTATAAATTTCACACAATTTAGTGCTTAACATCATGAAAATTCAATATGTACTATAATTTCACATTAACATTGTTTACCACAAATTTCATAAAAATTACATTTTAGTCCTTAGGTAACAAGAGAATTCAAGGGTACTTGCCTATCACCAACCTTAAATCACTTGCTTTTTTCCTTTCCCTTCTCACTTGATTCACTTTCTCAATTTCTTTCTTCAATAAAATGTAAAATACATAAAACTTTCCATGAGAAATATTTACTTCAACATCATTTCTATACTTTTCCAGCAAGATTAAACTTGAAAACATAATAAAAATTTGATATTCATACCTTGTTCTCTTGATTTCAAACTTTAACTTGATTTTCTCTCTCCTCAAAGATGAATACACAGCTTCTTCACTTGAGAATCACCTTGCTATAATGTTGTATTCTTGATTTCACTAAGAATTTCTATGAAAATTTGATGGTTTCCAAATTGAGTTTGATGGTTATGATGAAAAAGGACCAAATTGAAAGAAAATGAAAAGTTTCTCCTTTCATGAACAGTGGTGGCATGAAGATGGTGACGGAGGAAAGAAATCTCTACCACTTTCTATTTAAAATATGTAATTATTTAATTAATAAAATAATCTAAAATAATTTAATATTAAAATAATCCAACCAATTATATCCTTAACTATTTACATGTTAATTATCTTGATTGGTAAACGACCGTTTTGCCATTCACAATTCTTTACAATTCTATCCTTGAATCGTCATTTAGTTTTGATAAAATTGTGATTTAATCTCTTATATTTCTCCACTTATTTAATTCGGTCCCTATTTGTCAATTTTGTCTCATAAAAACTTTTGAGTTATTTGTACTTTTGGTCATTCAACTTTTCCTACATTTACATTTTAACCCTTCAAAATAATTATATTTCGGTCGCAAAACTTTTCACATTTTTACGATTTAATCATTGTCTTAAATTAATATATCACAACATACTTTTTAATTTAACTTCCTTTTGCATCCATCAACCTTCTCTTTTATCAATTATATTTTTTATTTTACTTTATTGAACAAACCCATTTTGCATGATGTCAATTTACTATCACTTTTATAGCATAATAATTTTTGAGGTATTACAACGTTTTATACCAAACCCGTTTTCTTTTGACAATTTAGCTACTTTAATTAAATGGTTAAATGCTTGCATTTTCACTCAATTGTTTGAAATTTGATTCGTTGCCATGTTTGTTTGGGATTTTTTTTTATGAATGATGTTAAGGTTTTTTTAATTAAAATTTTTTATTAATAAGTTTGTTAAATTCAATTTTTTATTAACAAACATGTTTTTAAGTTTTTCTATTTTATTTTCTTTAGTAATTTCTTTATTTATATAGAAAAATAATAAATATGTAATTATAAAATAAAAATAAAATTTTTAAATATATTTTATTTTTAAAAATATCAACCAATTTTTTATATATATTTCTCTTTATATATAATTTTTTTATATGTCACATATTTATTTTTTTTATGTATATTGCTAGTATGGTAAATTCTAATATTATAAATAAAATTATCACAAATATGTATAATAGATTTTAATATTATAAAATCAAATAATTATTTCAAATATTATTATTTTATATGTAAAATATTTCAAATAATTATTATAAATATCATTATATTTTCACTTATATAGTGAGTATGGTAAATTTTAATATTATAAAAATAATTATTTCAAATATAAAAAAAGCCTTTCGGTATAAAGTGATTTTCGAAAAACACTTTATATGAAAAACACTTTTTGCAACATCAACTTCTGACACCCGAAATCGACCTATTCCATAAAAAAAATTGCCTCAATTGCTAATTAAAAAAAGACATTTTTCACTAAATTTGCCCTAAATCTTCTTATAATCTTTCTTTTTCTTTATCTTTTAAATTCTAACTTTTGGAAGTGATGAGCTATTGGTGACTCATGCACCAAAAAAGTTAGATTCAACTTCCACATCTATACCCCCTTTAAATACATCCCATTTCCCAAAAATCAATATTCATCACAACCTGAAGAAACATTCAACAGATCTTTGGCATTGAATTCCATTTCATTCATCAAAAGAAAGAAAGAAAATGAAGAATCAGATGCTTAAACAAGTTACTGGAGTACCAATTATAGCAGCAACATATGGAGTTGAAAGAAGAACATCAAGGCACTACTTACCTGATGCTGCAGGCCAATACCACATTTCATCACAAGGGGCTACCAAAAGTAGGTCTCCCTTTCAATATTTACTAATGATGGATATGGGAATTTCATGGTAATTAAAGATGTTTCGTTTTCTAATGGGAAACTGTTTGTAACTGCAGGCAAAGGGAACTTTGTACTCGAAAGGATGAACTTGATAGGGAAGAAAGCTGGTACCTTCGCCCACGGTGTCCGAGAGCATGGTATGAAACACTATTATGCTATCAGCTATTAATTAATGTCTTTTAAGGTTAAAGTGAAATGAAAGCTAAAGTTTACTTCTTTTTTTATTATTGAAACTGCAGTGAGATTGGGGCCAAAGATTAGTGAAACAGTGAAGGGAAAGCTGAGTTTAGGGGCAAGGATTCTTCAAGTAGGAGGGTTGGAGAATGTTTTCAAGCAGTTGTTTAGTTTCAGAGAAGGAGAGAAGCTGTTAAAGGCTTGCCAATGTTATTTATCAACAACAGCAGGCCCTATTGCAGGCCTACTTTTCATCTCATCTGAAAAGGTTGCCTTTTGCAGTGAGAGATCAATCAAAATCCCTTGTCCAAATGGAGAATATGTGAGAGTCCATTACAAGGTTGTGGTTCCAGTTGAGAAAATAAAGCGGGTGAACCAGAGTGAGAACATGAAGAAACCATGTCAAAAGTACATGGAAATTGTGACAGTGGATGGTTTCGATATCTGGTTCATGGGGTTCTTGAATTATCAGAAAGCTTTCAAATGTCTGCAGCAGGCAATCTCACAGAGACTGGATGATGTTGACACTTTCTAGGTGGCTTAACACATGTTTCATGAGATTGTTTTGTTGATGAAAAGTGGAGCAGTAATTAGTAAATCACTGTTAAAATTGTAAAAATTGTAAAAATGGTTGTTGTAGATTGAATATACGATCCTTAATTAAGGATCAAAATTAAATTCAATTTTATGTTGATTTTTACTCTCTTTTTACTGAGATTCTTTATATCTGGCACGAATATGTTTTGGAACATGTCTAGCTTATACTACAATTGTCCAGTGTAGCATGAATAAGATATGCCTATTTGCAAGCACAAATTTAATAAGCCATAGGGAGAGAATTAACATGTATCTATGTAGGCAAGTGTAAATGTGGCAGATTTATGAATAGGACAGCATTTTGGCAACTATTTTTTCGTGCCTTCTCTGTTGCAACCTTTATCACTAGAACTAGTCAATGCTTAGAAATTGTATGGCAAAAGCTGTAAAAATAACCCTTTACATATTTTGCTATTAAGATCAGCGTATAATTCAAGGTAGATTTCTGCTGCAGTTTGTGCTGTTTTTTCATAGGTGGGTGGGTTTGAGAGTTGAGAATAAAAGGAGATAATATGATTTGTGCGATTTCTGCTGCATTTGTGGGAAAGGTTTCATGTAGCAGCTGATAATATGATTTGCAGATAATCTTCAACTCCTTAAAAATAAATGGAGAAATGTGTTAATGCACTTACAAGGCAATGCGTAGTTCCACTCCAAATTGGGATATGGAAGACAAGAATGAGGATAAGAGTGTTGATACAATGTACTGATCAAGAACTGTGCTTGGAAACACCACAATGTCATTCTAGATGGATTCAATTGAATCAATGATAGTACGATTATTTTCATAATTCATTCGATATGGCAGTAATTAGAAGCATGTACGTTGATCAATTCTCGTAAAATTACTTGTACACCACCCAGTCATTTCATTTGTAAATAGATTGATTCAATTTTATTAATAATTGTATGATTAATTATATATATATTCATTCGATTGAATCAATGAATGTCACAATTCATTTTACTACGATAGTAGTTTGAGGAATGTACAATTGATTAATATTGTGAGAGTTCGTCATTTTGTCTTCTAGTTGTATGTTTAGTTGCAATTGGATTTACTAACTAAATCAGGAAAAAATTGAGATGGCAATAGAAATTAGTTACACAATTTAGAAACTTCTTATATTTGTGCAGTCTTATCAAGAAAGTAATCCACTGTCAATTTATAGTACATGATGTGATTTAAGTTCAACTCACTCATTAACTTGCAATCCCACCCCTATATATTAACTAGATCACTCTCACAACTAAATCTTTTCGCTTGAAAGATTAGTTATAAACTAGACAATGAGAATATTTTGTACAAAACAATTACGCACTAAAATAAATTCTTTAGAATGAACATGTTAGTGTTCTCAATCTCCTTGAAATTAATTAGATCGGGTCTTTAATATGGAATAAAAGAATAGAAATTTCTAGTAATAATCTTCTAAGGAACCAAATAATAATCTTCTAAGGAACCAAATCTCTTTAATTAAGGAAGCTTGATCCCATTAAAAGTCTTCTAAGAATAAAATTACTACTAATTAAAATTCTTAGAGATATGCATTAAAAAGTTGAAAGTTTTTCAATATAAAATATTTATACATATATGACAAGTTACACAAAAACTAGATGCAAGTTTTAAACATCAACACCAATTTACTACACAATAAATTTTGTTAATGTTTATGTTGTAAAAAGTTTCATTTTTGTGAGAAGGAACAAAGTAATCTGTTAGCAAGGGAATGAATCTCACATCACTTGGGTATAAAAGGCAAAGAGATTATGAGTTTATATAAGAATCCATATCTCACATTATTTAGAAAAATAAGTATAGAGACTAAAATTAATCAAATATATTGTGCACAAATGAATCAAAAACCTAGATATAATACATGAATTAATAGCAGAATTGAACCTCTTACAACAGTTAATTTCTATCAAGTTAGAGACCCGATTTAAGGGTGAGACAGTAAACAACTTCAATAATATTGCAGTTACTAAAACAGGTAATTATTTTTTGCTTATAATTGGTTCTGAGGCTGAAAAACCATAATGAATCTTAACAACTATTAATTTTCCGTGTTGCCAGCACTTGTGAAAGCCAGCCAACCTTTCCTTTATTCGGGCCCTATTATCAACTTTTTCGAATTCATTTAGGGAATGCTCCTGAGGTGGCAGTCTTACATCATGCCAATTATGGGATGCTCCTATGATATGTTTTCCTTGGAAAAAGGTTGACTAAAGACCAGCCTTGAACTCCCTCCATTCTTGTGTTGCTTGCTTTTATGTTAAGCAAATGCTTCACAATATCATAGTCTTGATTGTTGATTTGGGCATTGGAAAAAAGCAGGTGATGTGAGTCTAAATCTTTATATTACATGGCCTACTCCCCATTCATTTCCACCTCAGTATTACAAATTAAAGAATGTTTAAAAAGAATTAATGCATTCCAGATGAGCATATGAACACTAACTTGGTGTGGTTGCTTCTTTTGTTTGACCATTGGAGTCCATAGTTCTTTATAGAAGCCCCACTTTCTTCCCCTTTTCATCACATATAGAATAGAAGCTCCCGAGGTTTTAAAGATCCCTTGACTGACAGAGGAAAATGAAGATTGTAGCCATAATTCCTGTCCTTAAAGGGATTAACTGTGAAAAAGGAAAAGAGATTGTATGGATAAATCCTGCACCATGTGAAAGTACATAATGAATTTGGAAATTTTAAACTATTTTTGAGCTATTTAAAAATCCAGCACTTTACCATATTTCACCTGTGTTAAACATAGAGAGCTACAAAGTGCAAAGCAAATAAATCATTGCTCACCAAATTGTTAGCAACAAAACGTATTGTGAAAATAATATGAAATACCAACATATATCATTTCTTAAACAAAGAAATCCAACTTAAAATAATACCCAACAACTTTGGAGAGAGCTACTACTCAGAGCTCTTTAAAATGTCCAATAAACAAAGATGCTGTTCAGCATCACAGTTGATCTCACATGCTCATGGATGTCACTGCATTATCGTGCAAGATGCATGTTATCGTATCCCTTAATATGCAATTTGTGCTGGTTGATGTGAACCTTTCATTGCTTTTCTTTCTTGACCAGTAAGGAGCGGCAGACATCAGAAAGCTACAATGCCAACTCAGAAAGTAGCAAAACCACATCTTCTCAGAGTCGGTAAAAGAGAAAAAAAAAAAGTTATTTTAAAAGGTTGTCTCAACTACACAGGGTATTGTTTTATATTTTTTTACTGCACTGCCCATTTTCAAGGACTATGCCTTTTCCATTTATAATTATATTTTTCTTCCCATGGTTGTTTTCTATTTATTTATACTTAAAAAGGATATTCGTATTAGAGTTTGGTCTATTGAACATCTTGGAGGACATCATTAATAAGAATCTTTTCTTTTTCTTAAAGGAACCAAATCTTCTTATAATCTAACTTCCTTTTTTGCTTTCAGATTCTAACTTTTGGAATTGATGAGCTATTGGTGACTCATGCACCAAAAAAGTTAGATTCAACTTCCACTTCTACACCCCCTTTAAATACACATCATTTCCCAAAAATCATGATTCATCACAACCTCAAGAAACATTCAACAGCTCGTTGGCATTCAATTCCATTTCATTCATCAAAAAAAAAAAGAAAAAGAAAATGAAGAACCAGATGCTTAAACAAGTTATTGGAGTACCAATCAAAGCAGCAACTTATAGAGTTGAGAGAAGAACATCAAGGCAATACTTACCTGATGCTGCTGGCCAATACCACGTTTCATCACAAGGGTGTACAAAAAGTAGGTCTCCCTTTCAATCTTCACTAATTGTGGATTATGGGAATTTCATGTTAAAGTTGTTTCTTTTTTCTAATGAGAAACTGTTTGTAATTGCAGGCAAAGGAAACTTTGTACTCAAAAGGATGAACTTGCTAGGGAAGAAAGCCGATATGTTCGCCCATGGAGTCCGAGAGCATGGTATGAACACTCTTAAGCTATCAGTTATATTGATGTCTCTTAAGATTAAAGTGAAATGAAAGCTAAAGTTTTCATTTTTGAAACTACAGTGAGACTGGGGCCAAAGATCAGTGAAACAGTGAAGGGAAAGCTGAGTTTAGGGGCAAGGATTCTTCAAGTAGGAGGGTTAGAGAAGATTTTCAAGCAATTGTTTAGTTTCAAAGAAGGGGAGAAGCTGTTGAAGGCTTGCCAATGCTATTTATCAACAACAGCAGGCCCTATTGCTGGCCTACTTTTCATCTCATCTGAAAAGGTTGCCTTTTGCAGTGATAGATCAATCAAAGTACCTTCTGCAAATGGAGAATTTCTGAGAGTCCATTACAAGGTTGTGGTTCCAGTTGAGAAAATAAAGGGGGTGAACCAGAGTGAAAACATGAAGAAACCATGGCAAAAGTACATGGAAATTGTGACAGTGGATGGTTTCGATATCTGGTTCATGGGGTTCTTGAATTATCACAAAGCTTTCAAATGTCTGCAGCAGGTACTCTCACAGAGACTGTATGATGTTGACACTTTCTAGGTGGCTTAACAAATGTTTCATGAGATGAAACGCGGATGAGTAATCAGTAAATCACTGTTACAATTGTAAAAACAAATTGTTGTTCTAGATTGAATATACATTATACACCATCCTTAATTAAGGATCAAATTTAAATTCTATTTTATGCCAATTTTTACTAAATTGGAACTGTCCATTGTAACCTTATTAAGATACGTTTTATTTACTAGTACGTTGTGTCAGTAACGTGTTTAGTCTTTAAATAAGCCATTGGGAGAGAATTTGCAGGTATCTATGCAGGTAATTGTGCAATTGGCAACTGTAAATGTGGCAGATTTATGATTAGGACAGCAATTTTAGCAGAATTTATCCATTTAAAAATGGTTAATTTCTCTAACTTACAAATAATAAATGGATTAATAGCAGAATTTATCCACTTAAAAATGGTTAATTTCAATCAAGTAATTGCAATGCTTGTGGTAAGAGGTACGCAATTAGGGATGGTAATGGAAGAGTTAGTAGGGAGCAAGTATAAGACCCAATTTTGGCCCGGATTACACATACAAAAAACCAAAATTAAAACAGATCATCAAATGAGTCCATTTACAAATAAGCCCAAATACCCAATTACATAAAACAGCCCAAAATACAAGCCAAGTTACAAATGGCCCAACAACACTAGGCCCAAATTCGAAAACTCTAGGGTTTCCATCTATTTCGCGCCTTAGCAATGGCCACCAACAGCCTCCATGCACCACGCAAGACCCCCGACTCGCGCATTGCTCACCCCACATCGGTGTTCTCCGCCCCCATGTCTTCACGACCTGCAGCATGAGCAAAATGGCCAAAAACCGCTTGTTTTGGGGTATAAAGCCTCTAAATTTTGATTGTAAATGGTTTTTTTTTAACTCTTTTTTTTTGAGAGAAATTGAATACGGATTGAGTACGAAAAAGCATGCAAACAAAATTGATTCAAACAAGATCTTTTGAAGGTGATTATTTTTCTATCTTTGATTTTCTTTCGGTTTTTTTTATTTCATTCTTTTTATATACGAAATTCAAGAAGTAAAGGAAGGGAAGTACCTATTATCGTGAGCCTGTCGCCAGAATCGGGCCTTCATCAGTGGCCATGGCGCGACAGATCTTTGACGGGATCGGTGCCGGCTAAAAAGGGGAGAAGAAGAGGCGTGAGTTGAGAGTATCTCAAAAGTTTTTTTTTTTAAGAAAAAACAAACAAGAATTGAAATGTTTTTAAGCAAAAAGTTTTGAAATAGGCTTTAAATTAAAGCAATAAAAGGGACTAGCATTGGGAGAAGGAACAGACACCCTTTTGACTTGGTCTGTGCGCCCAATTTCTTTAAATGGTTAATTTCGCGTTTGGTCCCTTTCCTCTTGCGCTGGCTTGTAATTGAAGCTTGTTTATATTTTCTGTTCTTTTAAATTGTCTCAGGAATTTGAGCGTCCATTCATTTCAGTCCGCGCTGAAAGGAATTGTTTTGGGGCATGGTTTATTTGCTTTTTCGGTCCTTGCAAATATACGTGCGCTACATTTGGGTCCTGATTTTGGTTTTAATGGCTTATTTTACTTATTCATTGTCCCATTTAGTTTAGTTTTATTTCAATTGAGCTTATTTCCATTTCAACATGTATAATTCATTACTCCTTTAATTTATTTAACATTCAACTTTTTTAAAAAAAAAATATTATTTAAACATACATTTTGGGTGCTTTAATAATTTTACCTTATTTTTATTTGTTCAAATTGTAAAGTATTATTTTAAAATTCTATTTTATGTAGTATCATTTTAAATTCTCGTATAGTATATAGTTAAAATACTTTTTATATATTATTATACAATATATATATATATATATTTTTTTTTTTTTTGATAAAATTGGCTCCATTCTATATACATTATTGTTTTCATAATATTTTATGTAAATATTTTCTTTTAAATTTATTATGTATATATTTTCTTTAAAATTTATTTATGTATAATTTAGCTTTCTTTTAGGATCTTATTTTAAATTGTATATTTTATTCATTTGAATATTTTAGTATCTTTGTATATGTATTATTTTTTTATTTTCTTACATGCATAATTAATCACATCAATTTGTTTTACTTGAAATTATGTTATACACTATTTATTTGAATCCTTCTTGTATATTATATGTTTTAATAGTTATTTATATATTATCAGTTTTATATACATATAAGTTATGTCAAATTTTAACATGTGTTACTCATTGGTATATTTTTCATACGGGTTTTTGAATTGTTTTGCGAAGGTTCCTAGTTTTCATATGGTCTTATGTATTGTGATTTTTTTTTCCTCCATATTATATTGTTTTATATATATAATTATATTTTTATTGTTGCATCGTGATTATAATTCCCATATCCGCTTAATATCGATTGTCCTTTATTTCAAACAAATCAAGCAAGTATACTTTGACTCGGTTTTGTAATTGGTTATTTGAAATTTCACAAATCAAGGCAATGTTTTGTGTTTGGAAATTCGGGAAATCGTGCCCTAACGTGTTGGGTTTCGATTTATCCGTTTGGCCAAATAACGGAATACCCTTCTAAGAATTCGTTGCGTGTTTTGGAAATTATGAGGTGATCTCAGTTCTTGGAGGCTTAAAGTATTGCGTCCTAACGTGCTGGATGTGGTATTTTATTTCTTTGGAGCAAGTGAACCTAAAAATCCAATTTGAATTGTTCATACATTTTTAAAGGAATCGTATTTTAAATTTTTTTTCCAAATTTTCAACGATAGGACGTTCAGTAATCAATTAGTACCAATTTTGGGCGTTACGGGGGTGCTAACCCTTCCTCGAGCGTAACCGACTCCCGAACCCTCTTTCTCAATTTTTGTAGACCTAAAATTATTATTTTAATAAATTAAATGTTTTATTAAAATGATCAACCTCAAGGTGATCCGATTACACCTCAAAAAAGGTCGGTGGCGACTCCATACCTCATTTTAAAGTCGATCCCCGTTTTCCAAAATAAAAATGGTTTCGACAGCTTGGCGACTCCACTGGGGACCAATAAGAGAGTCAAGCCATAAAATTGATTATTTTCTGTCCTTTTGTCGAAAATTTAAAATTTAGATTTTAACATACAATCCTTTTATTGCATTTCATGGGTTTTATGGTTTTTTCATTTTATTCGTGTTTTACATTTTGAGTTTTTTTTATATCCCTTCGCATCATCTTGCATGACCGTTGTGGTCGTACATTTTTAAGTAGGAGTGAGAAACTATGCATTCGTGAGGTTTTCACCTCCGCATGGGCTAGTGGATTGCTTCCGGGATACATCCGTACCTATGTCTTTGTGAGGTTTTCACCTCCGCATGGCCATAGGGAAATGTATTCCCCTGAACTGAACTTGATCCGCATGAGCCTATAATGGGTGAGGGTTGAGGAATCTACTAGTTTAGGTACCATTTTCTTAGAACCGAGCCGCATATAGTGAACTCTAGGAGCCTGCCCTATGTAGAGCTATGTTGAACTCTAGTGATTACCTAATTAGGTGTTTAATTATTTTCTATTTGCTTAAATTTTTATTTTTCGATACTAACTTGTTGTGTTTTGTTGTGATTATGTTTTGCATGTCATTTCATATTAAAGAAGTGTCAATTTTTGTTCGGTTGCTAAATTAGAAAGCTTGTTATGGAAAGTGAATTCCTTGATAAAGTAGAGGATAATGAGGCTGTCCGTATGTGGTCAGAGAAGATGCAACTTGAGAAAAGGGATAGCCTAGCTAAGGGGTATACATCGGGGTTGTTGGGCTTCACTCGCATCAACGTGACCCAAAACGAGTTTCAGGAATTGAGGGATATATGGGCTCGTTGGGATGATAAAACCAAGCAACTATTCTATCAAAGATATGGTGACTTACCCTATCTGCTCGATATCAAGGTGGACAAGTACTTGTTTCGGGCTATGGCTCAGTTTTGGAACCCGGCGTATAGTTGTTTCACCTTCGAGAAGGTGGACTTGGTGCCTACTGTGGAGGAGTATACGGCTTTATTTCGTTGTCCAAAGGTTCAAGTCGAAAAAGTTTATTCCAATGCTGCTAGTGCCCCAGCTTTTATAAAGAAGTTAATGAGTATCACTGGGATGAGTGAATAATGGGTTATAGCTCGAATTCAGTAAAAATGTGATGGTAGGTGCATTCCTTGGGTAATTTTGAAGGACCTGATCGTAGCACATCCAGATACAAAGAGGAAAGTTGACGTCTTCGCCTTGAGTATCTATGGTTTGGTGATTTTCCCCAAGGCTTTAAAGCATATAGATGAAGCAGTTGCCGATTTCTTTGATCGACTTAATAAAGGGTCACACCGGTGCTGGCAATTCTTGCTGAGACATTCAGATCCTTGAGTGCAGGTCGGAGGGCAAGTGAAGGTAGATTTATAGGGTGTGAGCAGTTATTGTTGGCTTAGTTCCACAGCCATTTCTGGAAGGTGGATAAGGTTTTCTAAAGGGTTTTTTTTCAAGAGTTACTCCCCGTTAAAGGAGATAGCAGCCATGTCTAGGAGATATGACATATTAGAAGAAAATTGGATCACGCTCCTCCGAAATCTTCAGGAAGAGGATGTTGAGTGAAGAGCTCCTTAATTTGTTCCTGATGAGATCCTCTATCGGTGTGGGAGTTTTGATTGGGTACCTCTACTTGGAATTTGGGGAGCTGCTGGTTATGCCCCTTTACTCGTTTTAAGACAATACAGGTCAAGACAGTCTATACCGATGACACATGGATTAGCCCAGAGTGAGTTCGTGTATAAGGAGAAGAATTATAAGAAGAACGTTCAAGAGATTTCAGATGCTTGAAAACAGGCGTGCCGGATGGAGAGTTTGGTTATTGGATCAATGACGACTTTTGAATAAAATGGGTGGTTGAGTAAAAGATTTAATGATAATATCTCCGAGTCGAGTTTGGAGGTGTTTTAGTACGATGGAAGGATATTTGCAAGTAATCCCCTCCGAGCTTGAAATCGTAAAACGGGACTTCGAAGAGAAAAATGCGGAGTTAGGGAAAAGATAGAACAATTGGAAGAGGAAAAGATGCATTTGAGATTGGATGCCGACGTTCAGAAACTCAAGGCCGAAAGGTTGAGAAAAGGGAAAAAGAAGGTTGAGGAAGACCTAGACAGTTTGAAAACTGATTATAAGAAGCTACGTATGTCGATGAGAACTACCGGGTTGGGGAAGACGTAAGAGTAGTGGCGACAGGAAATTCAAGAGGAAAAGGCTAGAGCTGATCAGTGGGAGAAGAGGTTTCATGATGCTCGAACACGTGAAAGCGCCTTAAAGAAGAGTTTGGTTGAAGGCCAAGGTGATAAAGAGATGTTGGTAGCTCGGGTAGTGGAGCTGAAAAAGGCCCTGTATCAGCATCGTGGTCGTAACTCTGATATTGAATTAAGAGCCAGCTTGAGTAGGATTGAAGATTTGAAAGGGAAGGTAGAAGAGCTCGAGACTGCACTACAAAGCTGTGAGATTCGAATTGAATTACTTGAGTCGAACAATGAGAGTGGAAGGAACAGCTTCGCCAATCACAGAACCAGGTCAGGGATAGAGATCATATCATGGGTGAAGCCGTGGCTCAGATTCGAGAAGTGGCTGATTATCTACAGACCTTAGCGGTTCAAGCTGATGTGCTAAGTGTAAAGTATGAGTTAGAGTAGAACCGGGGTCGTGAGCTAGCGTACCTTCTTAAGAAAGTTAAAACTTTGAGCATTAGGGCTAAGCTGTATATATGATCTATTTTATGTAAAGGATTTTTCTTTTTAATAAAGTTTTTAAATGAAATTGAATCAGAATCGACGTCTCTTTAGTTTTGCATACATTTCATGCATTTTCATTTTATCGCATCATGTGCATTAAATTTCACAAAAGAATCCTGATTAAAAAATTGTATTATAGTTACCCTGGAACATCAATACTACACACGGAAAAAGACCAAAGCTATGGATCAAAGGTTGGAAAAATTAGAGCAAATGTAGAAAGAAATGCAGGAACAGATGCAAGCGCAAATGCAAGAGCAATTAGCTAAGATATAGCAAGATATGAAAGATCAAATGCTGCAATCTCAGAGGAGTATGATGAGTGAATTGACTCAACTACTAGTAGGAAGGCCGGAAAAGTGAAAGAGTCTCATGATCAATGCTGAGGATGATAGTGGGATTCTTACTTACCCTCCGGGTTTCACCCCAACAAACACCCCAGTGCCTCCGCAAAAGGTGTTTGTCAGTATCAAACCCTAATATCAGACTGGTATTTCGGCATCATTAAATTTTCCAATGGGCTCGTGTTCTAACCCCGAAGACAATCGTGCAAATCCTACAGTCCCTGACTTCGATGAGGTCGCGGAAGTAGGAAAGGCAGGAGTAGAATTTCCAAAGTGATTAGAAGACCGATACAAGTGGTTGGAGAAAAAATTCAGGGCGTTGGAAAGGGCTGATTATCATTGTGGAATGGATGCCAAGGAGTTGAGCCTGGTCCCAAATTTGGTACTCCCTCTGAAGTTCAAAATGCCAGAATTTGAAAAATACAACGAAACTAGTTGCCCTGAGGCTCATATCACGATGTTTTGTCAGAGAATGACTGGCCATGTCAATAATGATCAGTTATTGATCCACTGTTTCTAGGACAGTTTGACTGAGGCTGCAGCCAAATGGTACAATCAGTTGAATCGTAGCCAAGTTAAATCATGGAAAGACTTAGCTCAGGCCTTTATGAAACGATATGGCCATGTGACTGACATAGCGCCTGATAGGATCACATTACAAAATATGGAGAAGAAATCAAATGAAAGTTTCAGGCAATATGCTCAGAGATGGAGGGAGATTGCTACACAAGTCCAACCCCCACTGTTGGAAAAGGAAACAACCATGCTTTTCACTAATACCTTGAAGGCACCTTTTATTAATCACATGTTGGGAAGCTCAACTAAGAGTTTTGCGGATATAGTTATGTCTGGTGAAATGATTGAGAATGCAATAAGGTACGGAAAGATAGAGGCAGGGGAAAGTACCAGGAGGTCAGCCCCAAAAAAGAAAGAAAATGAAGTTAGCAATGTGAATATGGGTTATGCGAAGCCAATCATGGTAAATCAACTGAAAGTGGTAGCTATGGACCAGCAAGCTTCGCCAAGGTAGGAACCCAATACAAAGCAGAACACAGAGAAGCCCCAGTTTACTCTCATTCCAGTAAAGTATCGGGAGCTGTACAAAAGTTTGTTTGATGCACACGTCGTATCTCTTTTCTACTTAAAACCACTGCAACCCCTATACCCTAAGTGGTATGATGCAAGTGCTCAATGTGAATATCATGCTGGAATCGTGGGTCACTCGATAGAGAACTGCACTTCTTTTAAGAGGGTAGTCGAAAGGCTCAACAACATGGGTGTTTTGAAATTTGATAATGCACCTGGTGTAGGAAATTCACTACCCAATCATACTGATAAAGGGGTAAATGCAATAATAGAGAATATAGGAAGGAGAATTAATTTGGATGCGGCAGAAGTAAGAACCCCGATGAGGGAGGTTTTGAAGAAGATGGTAGAGAAAAGTCTAATCATGTAATATTTTGAGAGCAAATCCCGATAAGCAGGGAACTATTGTGAGTTCCATGGAGAGGAGGGCCATGAGATAGAAACATGTAATGAATTTAGAGCCCTGGTACATGTTCTAATGGACAGCAAAGAGCTAGAGTTCTTTGAGTTTACTGAGAAGGAAGATGTATGCACCTCGGAGGAGGGGTTGATAGAGAAGGTTTCTGAGGTTAATCACCAAGTGGTGATCATTTCGCTACTGAAAATTAATGAAGTTAGAGCAAAAATTACACCGAGAGTTGTAATCCAGAGACCCGCGGCTTTTCCGTATAAGGATAACAAAAGGGTGCCTTAGAATTACAACTGTAATGTGACATATCCAAGGGAAGAGAGTCTGGTCAGTACGCCAAGTACAAAGGTCGAACCTGGAAAAGGGAAGTCCGTGATGATTGAACAAGGGAAAGAGAGGACAAAACCACTGGTTAATGAACCATAACTGAAGATGAAGCTAAAGAATTTTTAAAGTTCCTAAAACACAGTGAGTATAGTGTTGTGGAACAGTTGCACAAGCAGTTGGTACGCACATCGGTACTAGCTTTGCTCTAAAACTTGGAGGTTTACCGAAATGCGTTGATGAAGGTGTTGAACAAGACCTATGTCGTTGAAGATATTTCAGTGAACAAGCTAGACCGCATTATCAGTAACGTAAGCGCCGATCACTTCATCTCTTTCAGTGACGATGAAATACCACCAGGGGGCATGGGATCCACTAAGGCTTTGTACATCACCACTCGCTGCAAAGGGTATACACTGCCGGGGGTATTAATTGATAATGGGTCAGCGCTGAATGTTTTTCCCTTGTCCACATTAAATAGGTTACCAATAGACAGCTCTCATATGAAGACATACCATAACACAGTGAGGGCATTTGATGGCATTGAGAGGAAAGTGATGGGAAGGACTGAGGTACCTCTGCTGATAGGACCAAACACATACAAGGTAGATTTCCTTGTGATGGATATCAAGCCTTCTTATAATTTCTTGTTGGGGAGGCCTTGGATTCACTCAGCAAGGGCAATACCGTCATCGTTGCACCAAAAGTTAAAGTTAGTGACGGAGGGCCGCTTGATAACGATAAATGCTGAGGAGGACATTATTGCATCCGTTACTAGTAGTGTACCATATATAGAAAATGATGATGAAGCAATTTAGTGTTCCTTTTGGTCATTAGAGTTTGTAAATGCAACTTTCATCATTGAAAGGGGCAGGGTCCCAATGCCAAGAATGTCTGAGGCTACGATGATGAGCTTACAATTAACAGTGAGAATAGGAACATTGCCTGAAGAGGACTTGGAAAGTATCTTCATGGACGAGTTGAGGTGCCAAATTTGGCTGATAAATAAGATCGCTTTGGCTTAGGGTATAGGCTAGATGCAAAGCAGAAAAGAAAGGAGATGAAAAGGAGGCAGAGAAAATGAAGACCACAACTGAATGGAGCAGAACTTGAGTGGGAATCAATGACTTTTCCCCATATATCCTATACATTTATGTCAAGTGGAGTTATTTATCCTGAATTGAAGATGACAAGAAAGGGAACAACTGAAGACGCAATGAAAAATTTGAATATCAATATCATATCTGAAGAGAAAGTGATGAAACATGACTTAACAAGCGTTCGCTCTTATGAGCCTAGAAGTGTTCTGAACAACTGGACTGCGGAGGAAATTCCTATAGTTTTTAGTGCTAATAAAGAGTAATGTTCAAAACACACTTGTTGTTTTAAAAGCCTAGTAGCAATAAGAATCTTTTGCGAAATAGGCTCATGTTCAAAATATTTATTTCAACATAAATGCACTTTCATGTCTTATTCTGAGCTATACTTCGGTTCATTTATTTGTTGGATATTCTTTCGTGCCTACAATAAGTCTCTAGATATCAATGGCATGAGTGACGCTGTTACAAACCCAGAGTCCTTTTTGAGCGAGGCGTGTGTCTAGAGGGATCTTAGGATTTTGAAAATGATGAAGACAGTAACTTACCTTCAGATTTTTTAACGTTGGTAGAACAGGAAGAGAAACAGATTCTACCCTATAAAGAGACAATCGAGAGTGTGACCTTAGAAGAGGGAAAAGAGGTGAACATTGGAACTTGCATAATTGAGGAAACAAGACGGGACCTCATTGATTTACTACAAGAGTTCAAGGATATCTTCGCGTGGTCATGTCAAGACATACCTGGGCTAAGCGCTGATATTGCGGTGCATCGGGTCCCCATAAAAGAAGAGTGCAAGCCTGTTCAATAGACGCTTCGAAGGATGAGACCCGATGTTGCAGTAAAAATAAGAGAAGAGGTCCGGAAGTAATTTAATGCTGGGTTCTTGCAAGTTGTTAATTACTCAAAATGGGTAGCTAATGTTGTCCCTGTCCCTAAGAAAGATGGAAAGATGAGGATGTGTGTAGATTACAGGGACTTAAACAAGGCCAGTCCAAAGGACAACTTCCTCTTGTCTTACGTCGACACTTTGGTGGACAACACCGCAGGTTACTCACTGTTCTCCTTTATGGATGGTTTCTTTGGGTACAATCAGATAAAGATGCATCCTGAAGACATGGAAAAGACCACCATTCATAACCTTATGGGGGACTTTTTGCTATAGGGTGATGTCATTCGGGTTGACGAATGCTGGAGCAACGTATCAAAGGGCCATAATAACCTTATTTCACGATATGATGCACAAAGAAATTGAGGTCTACGTTGATGATATGATCACAAAATCCCGAACAAAAAAGGAGCATATGCAGGTTTTGAGAAAATTGTTCCTGAGATTGAGGAAGTTTCAGCTAAAGCTTAATCCAACAAAATGTACTTTTGGAGCTAGGTCAGGGAAGCTGCTTGGTTTCATAGTCAGCGAAAAGGGAATTGAGGTCTACCCCGACAAAGTCAAGGCTATACAAAAATTACCTCCGTCGCGCACTCAGAAAGAAGTTCAAGGTTTCCTGGAAAAACTAAATTATATTACCCGATTCATTTCACAGCTGACTGATAAATGTGACCCCATATTTTGCCTTCTCAAGAAACACAACCCGGGCGTGTGGGATGATGAGTGTCAGAGAACCTTTGACAAGGTTAAACAGTATTTGTCTAATCCCCCAGTGCTAATACCACCTAGCCCTGGTAAGCCGTTGATATTGTATTTGACAGTTCAATGGGATGTGTTCTCGGTCAACATGATAAGACAGGAAAGAAAGAAAATGTGATATACTACCTCAGTAAGAAATTCACTGAGTGTGAAATGAGATACTCGGCGATTGAGAAATTATGTTGTACTTTGGTTTGGACTACTTGGAGATTGAGGTAGTACATGTTGTACCACATGACTGGGTTAATCTCAAAATTGGACCCTTTAAAGTACATGATGGAGTCAGCTGCTTTGAGTGGAAGGATGGCCCGCTGGCAAATTCTGCTTTTCGAATTCGACATAGTTTATGTGAGTCAAAAGGCTGTGAAAGGAAGTGCAATAGCAGATTTTTTAGCTAGTAGAGCTTTGGAAGATTATGAGCCTTTGAGTTTTGATTTCCCAAATGAAGATCTAATGTATGTGGCAACTACCGTAGAGGACACCTCAGAAGATTATCTGTGGAAACTAAATTTTGACGGAGCATCAAGTGCCGTCGGTAATGGAATTAGGGCAGTCTTGATATCCCCAGCTGGAGATCATTATCCGTTCACTTATAAATTGGATTTTGATTGCACAAATAATATGGCAGAGTACGAAGCATGTATCATGGGAATTAGTGCAGCCATCGAATATAAAATTAGAGTGTTAGAGATGTACAGGGATTCTGCATTGGTGATCTATCAGCTCAAAGGTGAGTGGGAGACAAGAAACCCAAAGTTGATCAACTATCGAGAGCTAGTTCAAGATCTAATTAAGGTGTTTGATGATATCACTTTCTTTTATCTCCCGCGAGACAAAAACCAAATGATAGATGCCTTGGCTACATTAGCTTCTATGATCAGAGTAAATGGATGAGAGAATATGAAGCTGATCCAGATGAGTATTTATGAGGCTGCAGCTCATTGTTGCAATATAGACAACGAAGAGGAAAAAGATGATTATCTGGTATCATGATATTTTACGATATGTGAAGAATCGTGAATACCCTGACCAGGCAACGGAAAATGCTAAAAGAATATTGAGAAGGCTAGCCAATGACTATGTCTTGGATAGAGAAATCCTGTATAAAAGGAGGAAAGATCAGGTACTATTAAGATGTGTTGATGCTGTTGAAGCTAAGAAAATTCTGGAAGAAGTCCATGAGGGTGTCTGCGGGACGCATGACAATGGGTGCACAATGGCCAGGAAAATCATGAGATTCGGGAACTACTGGTCCACAATGGAAGGAGATTGCATCAGCTATGCCAGGAAATACCATAAGTGCCAAATTTATGGTGACAAGATCCACGTGCCTCCTTCACCCCTTCATGTCATGACTTCTCCGTGGCCTTTCTCAATGTAGGGCATGGACGTCATTGGGTCAATTTCACCAAAGGCTTCTAATGGGCATCGATTCATCTTTGTGGTCATCGATTACTTCACCAAGTGGGTAGAAGCTGCTTCATATGCCAACGTCACAAAGTTGGCAGTCAGCAAGTTCTTGAAGAAGAGGATTATATGTCGATATGACATGCCAGAAAGGATCATATCTGACAACGTGTTGAATTTGAATAACAATGTAATAGCAGAGATCTGGAGGCAATTCAAAATTAAGCACCACAACTCATCACCATATCGCCCAAAGATGAATAGTGCGGTTATGCAGTTAATAAGAATATAAAAAAGATCGTGGGAAAATGACGGAGACTTACAAGGATTGGCATGAAAAGTTACCATTTGCTCTTTATGCCTAGCGAACATCTGTCAGAACTTCTACTGGGGCAACACCTTACTCATTGGTTTATGGGATGGAAGCAGTTTTGCCCATTGAAGTTGAAATTTCTTCTCTCCGGGTTTTATCAGAGTTGAAGCTAGATGAAGCAGAATGGATTCAGTCCCAGTATGATCAGCTGAACTTGATTGAAGAAAAAAGACTGAAGGCTATCTGTCATAGTCAAATGTACCAGAGGCGAATGATGCGAGCTTACAACAAAAAGGTTCGCCCCAAAATATTCCATGAGGGGGACTTGGTATTGAAACAAATTCTCCCTATGCAAAAAGATTTCAGAGGGAAATTGATGGCAAACTGGGAAGGACCTTACGTGGTAAAGAAGGCTTTTTCTGGAGGAGCACTGATACTAACTGAGATGGATGGTAGGAGCATACCTAACCCAGTAAATTCGGATTCAGTCATGAAATACTTCGCTTAAGAGGTGAAAACCTGCAAAGGGCGCCTAAAAAAAATAGAGAGGCCGAGGGGAAAACCCGCAAAAGGCGCCTCGAGACCAAAGGGGTTTTGAACTGAAAACCCGAAAAGGGCAATTCAAATTTTGACCAAGGATGGTTTAGGTGGTAGTCTTATTATGCTGGAATTAATGAAGAGGATGTACGCATGTCTTGGGGCATCGACAGAATACGTTAGATCTCTTAGGCACATGATAAGCTCAAAATGGTCTTCATGGAGTTCATACGGAGGAGCTTAGGCTGCGATATTTGGGGCATTCATTTTTGTTCCCCTTTACCTATTTTTGTACTCTAGCAATATTTGCTTTCCTTGATTAATCTATTTTTCTTGAATCTTATTCCTAATAAACTTCAGTTTTATCTATCTTTATCTTTGTGCTCACGTACTTGTATTGAAATAACGATTAATGGTCTAATAATACTTTTACAAAAGAGGTTTTGGTATATTACTCTGGGAGTTTCTAAATGGAACAAGAATCTGAAATAGGACTTTTGATTAGAACTTACCCAACTTAGGGGTGGGATATTTGTGATCAAATTGGGATTATCTCTTCAGATTTTCAGTCAAAGATATTGATTGAATAACAAAATAGGATATTGTGTCAGCCAAAGCATAAGAATGGATCATGATATTCCTCATTAATATAAATGTCGGACGTACATATCTGGTCATGATGCTAAGGTGTGGTGTAATAGACCGAATTAATGAAAGTTTCTAGGTGACAAGATGGGGTTTAAAGATGGTACAAATATTTGATTCTAGAAATACAGTGAAATAGACCCTGAAGTTGCAATGGGGCAAACCAGTTGAGCAAAATAGGTTGTTTCTGTGGGATTTATTGGAAATGCTACTCGAGCAGGAAGGCAGCAAAATACGATGTGATAAAACTCTGATGAATAATGAGGGATGACACTTTAAGTTTTTTTTTTTAAAAAAATGGGGAATCATTCTCATGACATTTTTACATTCATATCATTCATAACACATCTAGTTAGGAGCATTTGATTCATTTCGATCATAGCATCCTAATTATTTGACATAAGCATCACATCTAGTTAGGAGCATTTGATTTATTTCGATCATAGCATCCTAATAATTTGGCATAAGCATAGATATATGAAACTGAGTCTACAGGACATGTCTCAAATGACAGTGTAGTAGCATTGGTGAAATCAGATCTTATCTCCCTAAAGTTGCAGTGGAATAGATCGAAGATTACAAACCTTATCTCCCTGAAGTTGCAGTGGAGTAGGTTGAAGTAACAAGCCTTATCTTTCTGAAGTTGCAGTAGAGCAGGCTCAATATGCAAGTCTTATCTTCTTGAAGTTGCAGGAAGCAGATTAAAAATTATAGATCTTATCTCCATGTATCGGCTATGGAGTAGATCGAAGATGGTGAGTCTTATCTCCAAGTATCGGCTATGGAGTAGATTTTAGCCACCAGCCTTATTTCTCTGAAGTTGCAGAGAGCAGGTTGAAGATACAAGTCTTATCTTCCTGAAGTTGCAAGAAGCAGACTGAAAATTATAGATCTTATCTCCATGTATCGGCTATGCAGCAAATTTTTGCCACTAACCTTATCTCTCTGAAGTTGCAGAGAGCAGGTTGAAGATACAAGTCTTATCTTCCTGAAGTTGCAAGAAGTGGACTGAAAACTACAGATCTTATCTCCATGTATCGGCTATGGAGCAGATCGAAGATGATGAGTCTTGTCTCCATGTCTTAGCTATGGAAAATATTTTAGCCACCGGCTTTGTTTCCCTGAAGTTGTAGTGGAGCGGGTTGAAGTCACAAACCTTATCTTCCTGAAGTTGCTATAAGACTTGTAATAGCCTAACTTTTCCGTGGTGTCGGAACAGTGATTTGAGATCACTAAATCCGAAAAATGAGTGGAAAATATTTTTAATTTAGTGAATATAAGTTAAATGTAAAGTTAGGAAAATTTTTGAAATAGCGAATAGTGTACTAGAAATAAACATTTAAAAAATTAGAAACGAAAACGAAGTATCGAGAGTTTAAAAATTTTAAAACGAGTCATAAATATTTTTATAAATATTTATTGAGTGTTAATAAGTTAATATTAAAGTTTCGTCAAGGAATTTTAAAGTTCCGATAGTTAATTGAATTAAAAGGACTAAATTGTAACAAATGTAAAATTATAGGAAATGAATAAATAGTTTAAATGATAAAAGAAAGAGGGTTTAAAAGGCAAATAGACCCAAGGTCTATTTGGGCTGGACAGAAAAGGGCATGAAATCAGCAGGAAAATTGATGAATTAAGGGCAAATTTGAAATATTACAAAATTTACTTAATAAAGCTAGGACTAAAGTGGAATTATCTAGATTTCTCTTTATTTTTCTGCATTCTCATCAGAAAAAACACCATAGAAGGGTTTTCTTAAGCTGGTTTTTTATATTTTTACTACAAGTAAGTTCAGTTCTTGATTATTTCTTGAAATTTTTGTGTTTTTATGATTTTTACAACTACGTCCACTTGTTGAATTCATTAGTTTTTGATTTTATGAAAGAAATTGGAAGTTTCTATAAATATGAGCTGGAAGTATATGATGATTTAGCATGGAATTAGAGCTTGAAATTGTTTATATGCTGATTTTATTGAAAGAATTGAATGGAAAGTGAATGTTTGGGACCTAATGGTGAAAGAGTTGAAGTTAAGGTTTTATGTGGAAATTCTAAATTTTAATAGTTGTGAAATAGCTTATAATGTCTAGGTAAAGTATTAATTGAGAAAAATCAGCTCAATTGAGAGGCTAATTGAGTAGGGACGAAATTGTTATTTATTAAAAGCTTAGGGGAAAAATGGTAATAAACAGCTTGCACTAAAACAATTTTGGACAGTAGCAGTAGACTAACTTTGAAAAATCGCCATAAATTGTAGAAATCGAATTAAAAGATGAACAAATTATTAAATTAAATCTTATTGAGTCTAGTTTCTCATGTAAGCAATGGATTTGTAAATCATGAGATATAATAAATTTTGTGAGACAAGGTCAGAATGAATTCGGGTTCCCCTATTCTGACTTTGAAAATTTATAAAAAATTGAATAAAAATAATTATAGGCTTCAATTTATATGTATAGAATCCTGAATAAGTTTATTTTCAAGAAAAACAAATGGGAATATCATCTGAATTTCGTACGAGGAGATAATTAATTTTTAGTGAAGAAAGGTCAGAACTATCAGACAGCAGAATAGGGGTGACTTTAAAGAATAAACTATACTTATTGGCTAAACCAAAAATTCTAAAAATTTTATGATAAGAAGATATGTGATTCTATTTTCAGGGAAAATTAGCAGATCATAATTTGGAGTTTTGTAGCTCAAGATAAAAATAATTTAGTGACTATGACATGGACAGACATGATTGAATATACATAGATAAATAGTGAAATTGTAGATAATGTTACTTATAAGCGGGTTATAAACATTAAGGATGTGAAATAAAATGAATGTGAAGTCAATACTGATAAGTGAAAAATTTTATATTATAGATCAAGAAATCGAGGATAAACGAGGAAAAGAGAAAATTAGGAATAGTTCGAAATCTCTACAACTCACGCAAATTGTTAGGGTAAGTTAAATGCGATTAGTTATTAAATTTCAATATTATTTTATGAATGGTGATTAATATTTATGTATATTAATTGTTGAAAATAAGTAAATTGCGTACAAAAGTTATGAAATTGAACTGAGTATTTCGGAGGAACGGAATGTAGGAAATGAGTACGATATTTCAGTAAAAAAGATGAATTGACGGTAAATTACCCAAGTAAACCGAGATTCAGTATTTGTTGCGAATTCTCGTGCTTGCTTTCTGTTTAGCTCTTACGAGCTTCCGTTAACTCATATAAGTTTCAGTTAACCCTTTTGGGGTTTCAGTTTAGCTCTAGTGAGCTTCAGTTAGCCGTCGAGCTTCCGCTTAGCACTTATGTGCTTCAGTTAGCCTTCGGGCTTTCGTTTAGCACTTATGTGCTTCAGTTAGACTTCGGGCTTCAGATCACGATGTACTCAAATTCGTAAGTCGCTCCTTAAATAGACAAGTTGGTAAGTCGTAATTGTAACGTGTGGAAAAAGAAATGTAAGTAATGTTATCATTATTTATGAGTTCAATTAAGTAAATTATTTTTTAAAATGAGATTATGACTTACAGGATGAAAGTAACTTACTTGAAATTTCTATATGATTTGAATTTTGGAAACTAATATTTGGTAAGGTTTATGGTTTAAACCGACGAACTTACTAAGCTATAGCCAGCTTACTTGTAATGTTTATTGCTCTTTGTAGATTAACGGGAGGGTCAGAGGATCGGATCATCACATTCAAGTCACACTATCTCGACTTTCCGATAGATTTTGTTATAAATACTTTAAATGGTTTATATGGCATGTATAGGAGCTTATATGACTATGTTTTGTATCAACTCATGAATATATTAGTTAAGTTAATATAAGTTGATATATGATATGAATGGAAATTAATTAAGATGTTTAAATACTACTTGAAAGTATGAATGAATATAATGTTAGATAAAATAAGGATTAGTGATATTGTTATGAAACGAATGTGATTTGGATGAAGATTGTATTTGTTGAGTTGTTGTTGTGTTGAATTGGTTGCAAATTTGAAATTGCGGGAAGGTCAGATGTTTCTAAAGGGGTTATATTGAATTTTTTTTAAAAATAATAATAATTATTATTATTATATTACAAAAAATTTTCGGAGTACTTGAAGAAGTCCCTATTCATTTATAATATGTGATTTAGGCCTCGAGGGTTCATAAAAGAGACTTAATGATTTAATTTTAATATATTTGTTGTTTATTGATGAATTATTTGTAAATTAATCAATATGCTTGGTAACGCCTCGTAACTCTATTCTGACGACAGTTTGGGATTAGGGGGTGTTACATTTATTGGTATCAGAGCCCGGTTTAGCCGATTCTCGAAATGAACGTGATGTGTAAAATGTTTAGAAATACATGCCATATAAATCTGTAATAGTATGATGTGTATGATCCGATTTAACCCTTATTTTTTTAATAGATTGTAAAAATGTCGGATAGACCTGAACATGCTGAACAGAAAGAAGCAAATAGTAGAGTACATACATCTGAACAAAGGACAAGTAGCGATGTTCCAATTTCCTTGATGCGAGAATAAGAACTTAGAAACATGATTATTGGAGTAATGAATCAGTGGTATAATAAGAGGATACAGGAAAAGAGTCAGACCCAGCAACCTCTTCCTCCTACAGTACCACCAGTAGTGTCCTCGGTTGCTCCTCCACCTCCTCCTTCGGTAACTGAATCAAGTAAGAGAACTCCAGTAGAAAAACTCAGAAAATTTAGGGCTGAAGAATTTCGGGGTAGGTCAGATGATGATCTAGTAAAAGCTGAGTATTGGTTGCAGACCACGATAAGAGTTTTTAAAGAAATGGCTTGTTCTCCTGATGACTATTTAAGGTGTGCTGTTTCAGTGTTAAAAAAAGAAGCATATCACTGGTGGGAGACAATAGAAGCTGTGGTACCAGCCGAGAAACTTACTTGGGAATTTTTCCAAGCCGAGTTTAAAAAGAAATATATTGGTAAAAGATATTTAGAAAAGAAAAAGAGAGAATTTCTTGATCTTGACGAGGAAATCGGACGATGGTGAATCGAGAGGAGATTGTATACCTTAGTAGATATGCTCGAGAGATTGTTCCTACAGAAGAAGACATGTGTGTTCGATTTGAAGAAGGTCTGAATGATGAAATCAGAATGATGATAGGTGGTACGAAAATTCGAGAATTTGTGGTTTTATCAGATTGGGCTCAAAAGATGGAAGAAGTGTACAATAGAAAGATGCAACAGGAAAGAAGAAATAAAGAATCTTATAAAAGAAGCTCCTCCAAATCATTTTCAGCATTTCCGATTAAAAAGTTTAAGGAGGATTCCATTCGAGCTACATCGGTACCTAAACGATCGAAGACTAGAGTAACTCAACCTTATTGTGGAATATCAATAAGATCAATTGCTATTGAAGCCAGTGTACAAAATACTCCCAGTTCTAAATGTCAACACTGTGGAAAATACCACTTGGGTGAATGCAGAGGTAAAATAGAAGCTTGCTACAAATGTGGAGCCACTGATCATTTTATTCAGAATTCTCTTCTGTTACAAAAAGATGAAGAAGAACAGAAAAAGAAAAAGATGACTACTTTTCAGAGAAGTAAACGTGCGAGTCAAAGTAGAGCTACAACAGCTACTCGCTCGAGTGCAAAAGATTCTATTGCTCGGTCAGAGGTTAGAGCACCAGCACGTACATACGCCATCCGAGCTAGGGAAGAAGCCACGGCTCTAGACGTTATTACTGGTACTTTCTATCTCTTTGATGTTATTGTATATGCATTAATTAACCCAGGGTCTACACATTCTTATATTTGCATAGTATTAGCATTAGAAAAGAAATTGTCTGTTGAACCAACTGAATATGATATTCAAGTTACTAATCCGTTAGGATAAAAGGTGATAGTAAATTTATTGTGTCGAAATTGTCCATTGAAAATAAAAGGCTGTGAGTTCCATGCTGATTTAATTTTGCTACCCTTTCAGGAATTTGATGTTATACTGGGAATGGATTGGTTGAAAAAATATGATGCTGTGGTAAATTTTCGTGAGAAGCAGATCAGTTTGAAATGTCAGACAGGTTTGTTGAGCCTGAAAATTCAAATGATATTGTTAAAATTATTTCAGCTTTTTCGGCTCAGAGGTTAATGCGGAAGGGTAATGAAGTATTTTTAGCTTACATCCTTGATACTCGAGGATCTGAACCAAAACTAGAACAATTGCCAGTTGTTAATGAATTTCCTGACGTATTTCCTGAAGAATTACCGAGTTTACCATTAGATCAGGAAGTTGAATTTGTGATTGATGTAGTACCGGAGACAGCTCCAATATCAGTGATACCATACCGTATGGCACCAGCTGAGTTAAAAGAGCTGAAGACACAGTTGCAGGAATTACTAGATAAAGGGTTTATTAGACCGAGTATGTCACCTTGGGGTGCACCAGTTTTGTTCGTGAAAAAGAAAGACGGATCTCTAAGACTGTGCATAGACTACAGGCAGCTAAATAGGGTTACAATTAAAAATAAATATCCTTTGCCTCGCATTGATGATTTGTTTAATCAGTTGAAAGGTCTTAGTGTTTTCAAATATAGATCTTCAATCCGGATATTATCAATGAAAGTTAAAGAATGTGATGTCAAAAGCGCCTTTGAACTTGGTATGGTCATTACGAGTTTTTGGTAATGCCTTTTGGTTTAACTAATGCCCCTGCTGGATTTATGGACTTAATGAATCAGATTTTTCAGCCTTATTTGGATAGATTTGCAGTTGTGTTTATCGATGATATACTGATTTATTCAAAGACAGAACCCGAGCATGCTCAGCATTTAAAGATAGTGCTACAAACTTTGCAAGAAAAGCAATTATATGCAAAATTCAGCAAATGTGAATTTTGGCTTCATGAGGTTAGATTTCTAGGTCACATTGTTTCAGCCGAAGGGATTTGAGTAGATCCGAGTAAAGTATCTGCAGTGGTAAATTGGAAAACTCCAAGGAATGTAATGGAAGTACGAAGTTTTCTAGGTTTAGCTGAATATTATCGTCGTTTTATTAAAAAAATTTCAATGATTGCTTTGCTTATTACACGATTGCTACAGAAGAATGTTGAGTTTGTGTGGTCTGACGAATGCCAGCAAAGTTTTGATCAGTTGAAGAATATGTTGACAAAAGCTCCAGTGTTGACTCAACCAGAATCAGGTGTACCATATGTTGTATAAAGTGATGCATCTTTGAATGGTTTAGGTTGTGTGCTGATGCAGTTGGGAAAAGTGGTGGCCTATGCTTTTCGGCAGCTAAAATTACACGAGAAGAATTATCCTACGCATGATTTGGAGTTGGCTGCAATTGTTTTTGCTTTGAAAATTTGGATACATTATTTATATAGTGAAAAATGTTATGTGTATACAGATCATAAAAGTTTGAAGTATTTGATGACGCAGAAAGAGTTGAATTTAAGACAAAGAAGATGGCTTGAGTTATTAAAAGATTATGACCTTGTTATCGATTATCATCCGGGGAAGGCTAATATAGTTCTTGGCCTTTTCGATGGAAATCATCTTTGTTTGCACTCCGGTCAATGAATGCCCATTTGTCTGTTAGTGAAGATGGATCTATAATAGCGGAATTGAAAGCCAAGCCTGTATTTCTCCAACGAATTCGGTAGTTCCAAGATGAAGATTCGAAGTTGGTATCAAAGAAACAAATAGCTCGAGACAAGCAGGATTCAGAGTATAGCATTGATGGGAATGGTATGTTATACTATAGTAAAAGAATTTGTGTTCCAAATAATTCAGACTTGAAAATGATATTCTTTCTGAAGCTCACAGTAGTAGGTATTCTATTCACCCTGGAAGTATAAAAATGTATTGTGATTTGAAACAGATGTATTGGTGGCCTGGTATAAAAAGGGAAATTTGTGAATTTGAAGCAAAGTGTTTAATATGTCAACAGGTGAACGCAGAACATCAGGTACCAATGGTTTTATTACAACCTATTATAATTTCAGAGTGGAAGTGGGAACATGTTACGATGGATTTTGTATCCGGGTTACCTGTGACCCCGAAGAAGAAAGATTCAATCTGGGTAATTGTCGATAGATTGAAAAAATCAGCACATTTTATTCCAGTCAAAACGGATTTTCCACTGGAGAAGTTAGCAGAACTGTATATCTCTGAGATTTTGAGGTTACATGGGGTTCCAACATCCATTATTTCGGATCGAGATCCAAGGTTTACATCGAGGTTGTGGAGCAAACTACAGGAAGCTTTAGGCACAAAGCTAAATTTTAGTACCGCTTTTCATCCTCAGACTGATGGGCAATCAGAGCGGGTAATTCAGATTTTGGAAGACATGTTGAGATGTTGTATACTTGAGTTTTGTGGTAGTTGGGAAAAATATTTACTACTGGCTGAATTTCCTTACAACAACAGTTATCAATCCAGCATAAAGATTGCGCCATTTGAAGCTTTATATGGAAGAAAATGTAAGACTCCATTGCATTAGTTAGAATTAAGTGAATCCAAGTTAGTGGGGGCCGATTTAATTCGGGAAACTGAAGAAAAGGTTCGGATTATCCGAAATTGTCTAAAAGCTACTTCGGATCGTCAGAAATCATATGCTGACTTGAAAAGAAGAGAAATAGAGTTTAAAGGTGTCGTCGTGGAAAAAGTATTACAATTTGGCAGAAAAGGAAAGCTAAGTCCAAGATTTATTGGACCATACGAGATTATTGAAAGAGTCAGCCCTGTAGCATATCGGTTAACTTTACCTCCAGAGCTTGAGAAGATTCATAATGTGTTCCATGTGTCTATGCTGAAACGTTATAGATCAGACCCTTCACATGTGATTCCGCATACAGAAATTCAGCTTCAGTCAGATATGACTTATTCAGAAGAACCAGTAAAGATTTTGGCTCGGGAAATTAACAAACTACGGAATAAAAAAGTACCATTAGTTAAAGTGTTGTGGCATTGACATGGTGTGGAGGAGGCAACATGGGAAACAGAGGAATGAATGAAATCACAATATCTGAACCTATTTTCAGGTAACAAATTTCGAGGACGAAATTTCTTAAGGGGGGAGAATTGTAATAGCCTAAATTTTTAATGGTGTCGGAACAGTGATTTGAGATCACTAAATTCGAAAAATGAGTGGAAAATATTTTTAATTTAGTGAATATAAGTTAAATGTAAAGTTAGAAAAAATTTTAAAATAGCGAATAGTGACTAGAAATAAACATTTAAAACAATTAGAATCGAAAACGAAGTATAGAGAGTTTAAAAATTTTAAAACGAGTCATAAATATTTTTATAAATATTTATGGAGTGTTAATAAGTTAGTATTAAAGTTTCGTCAAGAAATTTTAAAGTTCCGATAATTAATTGAATTAAAAGGACTAAATTGTAACAAATGTAAAATTATGGGAAATGATAAATAGTTTAAATGATAAAAGAAAGAGGGTTTAAAAGGCAAATAGACCTAAGGTCTATTTGGGCTGGACGACAAGGGGCATGAAATCAGCAGGAAAATTGATGAATTAAGGGCAAATTTGAATATTGCAAAATTTACTTAATAAAGCTAGGACTAAAGTGGAATTATCTAGATTTCTCTTTATTTTCTGCATTCTCATCAGCAAAAACACCGTAGAAGGGTCTTCTTAAGCTGGTTTTTCATATTTTTACTGCAAGTAAGTTCAATTCTTGATTATTTCTTGAAATTTTTGTGTTTTTATGACTTTTACAACTAGGTCCACTTGTTGAATTCATTAGTTTTTGATTCTATGAAAGAAATTGGAAGTTTCTATGAATATTTTCTGGAAGTATATGATGATTTAGCATGGAATTAGAGCTTGAAATTGTTTATATGCTGATTTTATTGAAAGAATTGAATGGAAAGTGAATGTTTGGGACCTAATGGTGAAAGAGTTGAAGTTAAGGTTTTATGTGGAGATTCTGAATTTTAATAGTTGTGAAATATCTTATAATGTCTAGATAAAGTATTAATTGAGAAAAATCAGCTCAATTGAGAGGCTAATTGAGTAGGGATGAAATTGTTATTTATTAAAAGCTTAGGGGAAAAATGGTAATAAATAGCTTGCACTAAAACAATTTTGGACAACAGCAGTAGACTAATTTTGAAAAACCACCATAAATTGTAGAAATCGAATTATAAGATGAAAAAATATGAAATTAAAGCTTATTCAGTCTAGTTTCTCATAGAAGAAACAGTGTAAGCAATGGATTTGTAAATCATGAGATATAATGAATTTTGTGAGACAAAGTCAGAATGAATACGAGTTCCCCTGTTCTAACTTTGAAAAATCATAAAAAATTGAATAAAAATGATTAGGGGATTAAATTTATATGTATAGAATCCTGAATGAGTCTATTTTCAGGAGAAATAAATGAGAATATCATCTGAATTTTTTACGAGGAGATAATTAATTTTTAGTGAAGAAAGGTCAGAACTGTCTGACAGCAGAATAGGGGTGACTTTAAAGAATAAACTGTACTTATTTGCTAAACCAAAAATTCTGAAAATTTTATGATAAAAAGATATGTGAGTTTAGTTTCATGAAAATTAGCGGATCCTAATTTGGAGTTCTTTAGATCAAGATAAAAATAATTTAGTGACTATGACATGGACAGACATGATTGAATATACATAGATAAATAGTGAAATTGCAGATAATGTTACTTATAAGCAGGTTATAAACATTAAGGATGTGAAATAGAATGAATGTGAAGTCAATACTGATAAGTGAAAAATTTTATATTATAGATCAAGAAATCGAGGATAAACGAGGAAAGAGAAAATTTCAGAATAGTTCTAGAAATCTCTACAACTACTGTAAATTGTTCCAGGTAAGTTCATACAGAAAATTATTAAATTTCAATATTATATTATGAATAGTGATTAATATTTATGTATATTAATTGTTGAAAATAAGTAAATTGCGTACAAAAGTTATGAAATTGAACTGAGTATTTCGGAGGAATGGAACGCAGGAAATGAGTACGATATTTCAGTGAAAAAGATGAATTGACGGTAAATTACCCAAGTAAACCGAGATTCAGCATTTGTTGCAAATTCTCATGTTTGCTTTCTGTTTAGCTCTTACGAGCTTCCGTTAACTCATATGAGTTTCAGTTAACCCTTTTGGGGTTTCAGTTTAGCTCTGGTGAGCTTCAGTTAGCCTTCGGGCTTCCGTTTAGCACTTATGTGCTTCAGTTAGCCTTCGAGCTTTCGTTTAGCACTTATGTGCTTCAGTTAGACTTCGGGCTTCAGATCACGATGTACTCAAATCCGTAAGTCGTTCCTTAAATAGACAAGTTGGTAAGTCGTAATTGTAACGTATGGAAAAAGAAATGTAAGTAATGTTATCATTATTTATGAGTTCAATTAAGTAAATTATCTTTTAAAATGAGATTATGACTTACAGGATGAAAGTAACTTACTTGAAATGTCCATATGATTTAAATTTTGGAAACTAATATTTGGTAAGGTTTATGGTTTAAGCCGACGAACTTACTAAGCTATAGTCAGCTTACTTGTAATGTTTATTGCTCTTTGTAGATTAACGGGAGGGTCAGAGGATCAGATCATCACATTCAAGTCACACTATCTCGACTTTCCGGTAGATTTTGTTATAAATACTTTAAATGGTTTATATGGCATGTATAGGAGCTTATATGACTATGTTTTGTATCAACTCATGAATATATTAGTTAAGTTAATATAAGTTGATATATGATATGAATGGAAATTAATTAAGATGTTTAAATACTACTTGAAAGTATGAATGGATATAATGTTAGATAAAATAAGGATTAGTGATACTGTTATGAAACGAATGTGATTTGGATGAAGATTGTATTTGTTGAGTTGTTATATTGAATTTTTTAAAAATAATAATAATAATTATTATTATATTACGAAAAATTTCCGGAGTACTTGAATAAGTCCCTATTCATTTATAATACGTGATTTAGGTCTCGAGGGTTCATAAAAGAGACTTAATGATTTAATTTTAATATATTTTTTGTTTATTCATGAATTGTTTGTATTTTATCCGATATGTTCGGTAACGCCTCGTAACCCTATTCAGGCGACGGTTTGGGATTAGGGGGTGTTACAAGACTACTTGAAGAAGAACAGTCGAAGATTTGGCAAGACCGGGCAAAATTGGTCCTTTTAGGGTCTTTGCTCCGTTCTCATTACACAACAACAGGCAAAGAGGGGCAGCTGTAAGACCCAATTTTGGCCCAGATTACACATACAAAAAACCAAAATTAAAACAAATCATCAAATGAGTCCATTTACAAATAAGCACAAATACCCAATTGCATAAAACAGCCCAAAATACAAGCCAAGTTACAAATGGCCTAACAACACTAGGCTCAAATTCGAAAACTCGAGGGTTTCCATCTATTTCGCGCCGTAGCAATGGCCACCAACAGCCTCCACGCACCACGCACGACCCCCGACTCACGCATTGCTCGCCCCACGTCCATGTTCTCCGCCCCCATGTTTTCACGACCTGCAGCATGAGCAAAATGGCCAAAAACTGCTTGTTTTGGGGTATAAAGCCTCTAAATTTTGATTGTAAAGGGTTCTTTTTTTTTTTACTCTTTTTTTTTAGAGAAATTGAATACGGATTGAGTACGAAAAAGCACGCAAACAAAATTGATTCAAACAAGATCTTTTGAAGGTGATTATTTTTCTATCTTTGATTTTCTTTCGGTTTTTTTTATTTCATTCTTTTTATATACAAAATTCAAGAAATAAAGGAAGGGAAGTACCGGTTATCGTGAGCCCGTCGCCAGAATCAGGCCTTCATCAGTGGCCATGGCACGATAGATCTTTGACGGGATCGGTGCAGGCTGAAAAGGGGAGAAGAGGAGGCGTGAGTTGAGAGTATCTCAAAAGTTTTTTTTAAGAAAAAACAAACAAGAATTGAAATGTTTTTAATCAAAAAGTTTTGAAATAGGCTTTAAATTAAAGTAATAAAAGAGACTAGCATTGGGGGAAGGAACAGACACCCTTTTGACTTGGTCTATGCGCCCAATTTCTTTAAATGGTTAATTTCCGTTTGGTCCCTCCCCTCTTGCGTTGGCTTGTAATTGATGCTTGTTTATATTTTTTGTTCTTTTAAATTGTCCCAGGAATTTGCGCGTCCATTCATTTCAGTCCGCGCTGAAAGGAATTGTTTTGGGGCATGGTTTATTTACTTTTTCAGTCCTTGCAAATTTACGCGCGCTATTTTGGTTTTAATGGCTTATTTTACTTATTCATTGTCCCATTTAGTTTAGTTTTATTTCAATTGAGCTTATTTCCATTTCAACATGTATAATTCATTACTCCTTTAATTTATTTAGCATTCAACTTTTTAAAAAAAATATTATTTAAACATACATTTTGGGTGCTTTAATAATTTTACCTTGTTTTTATTTGTTCAAATTGTACAATGTTATTTTAAAATTCTATTTTATGTTATTTTAAAATTCTATTTTATGTAGTATCATTTTAAATTCTCGTATAGTATATAGTTAAAATACTTTTTATATATTATTGTTATACAATATATTTTTTTCTTTTTTCTTTTTGATAAAATTAGCTCCATTCTACATACATTATTGTTTTCATAATATTTTATGTAAATATTTTCTTTTAAATTTATTACGTATATATTTTCTTTAAAATTTATTTATGTATAATTTGGCTTTCTTTTTAGGATCTTATTTTAAATTGTATATTTTATTCATTTGAATATTTTAGTATCTTTGTATATGTATTATTTTTTATTTTTATTTTTTATTTTTTATTTTTATTTTCTTACATGCATCATTAATCACATCAATTTGTTTTACTTGAAATTATGTTATACACTATTTATTTGAATCCATTCTTGTATATTATATGTTTTAATAGTTATTTATATATTATCGGTTTTATATACATATAAGTTATGTCAATTTTAACATGTGTAACTCCTTGGTATATTTTTCATACGGGTTTTTGAATTGTTTTGCGAAGGTTCCTAGTTTTCATATGGTCTTATGTATTATGAGTTTTTTTCCTCCATATTATGTTGTTTTATATATATAATTATATTTTTATTGTTGCATCGTGATTATAATTCCCATATCTGCTTAATATCGATTGTCCTTTATTTCAAACAAATCAAGCAAGTATACTTTGACTCGGTTTTTGTAATTGGTTATTTGAAATTTCACAAATCAAGGCAATGTTTCGTGTTTGGAAATTAGGGAAATTGTGCCCTAACGTGTTGGGTTTTGATTTTTCCGTTTGGCCAAATAACGGAATACCCTTCTAAGAATTCGTTGCGTGTTTTGGAAATTATGAGGTGATCTCAGTTCTTGGAGGCTTAAAGTATCATGTCCTAATGTGCTGGATGTGGTATTTTATTTCTTTGGAGCAAGTGAATCTTAAAATCCAATTCGAATTGTTCATACATTTTTAAAAGAATCGTTTTTTAAATTTTTTTCCCAAATTTTCAACGATAGGACATTCAGTAATCAATTGGTACCAATTTTGGGCGTTACGGGGGTGCTAACCCTTCCTCGAGTGTAACCGACTCCCAAACCCTCTTTCTCAATTTTCGTAGACCTAAAATTATTATTTTAATAAATCAAATGTTTTATTAAAATGATCAACCTCAAGGTGATCCGATTACATCTCAAAAAAGGTCGGTGGCGACTCCATACCTCATTTTAAAGTCGATCTCCGTTTTCTAAAATAAAAATGGTTTCGACAGCAAGTATTTACAAAAATTGTTCTGTTCCACCGCTTGTTTCCACATTTCAAGCGATAGATCAAGGATGAAGTTAGGGGTGCCAGATAAGGGCCCTCGCTTCCCCTTTAGCTAATATATATACTAAAATGATTTGATGTTTCAATATAAAGAAATATTTTTATGTGACATATTTAATAATTTATTATTTGTCTATATATAAAACTGTTGTGTATAGTTATTAATTAATTAATAATAATTAAAGATTTAGAATCAATTAATTTAAAAAAACAAAATTGTTTCTTAATGCATCAATTGGTTCTAATCTGTCTCAGACATGGCGTAGCATTTAGTACTCTAGAGGGTTGTTGGAATATGGTTTACAATGGAGAATTGGATCGAGTTTGTCAGTTATGTTATTGAACGATTTTTGGTTGCCTAAGGTTCCTTTGTGCAGGGTGGAATCACTGAGAAGTGATGGACTTTGTAATGGGCTAAAATTGCCTGGCCAAAATTACCAAAAATAAAAAAACCAAATACAAACCAAAAACCCAAACCACTAAAAATTAAAACCAAACCTAGGCTCAAATACAACCCGAACCCTAATAGCCCAAATCAAAAAATAAGACAAAAAAACCCTAAGCTACCTAAGGGTTTCATTGCCAGACGTCCGACGCCCCACGCTCTATCGCGACCAAGACGCTACTCTTCCATGACGTCTGTTGCTCCACCACGTCACATCAGTAGCGTGTCCACCCACTCGGCTGCAAAGGGCCAGATATTTAGTTGTAATTCGGCTATATAAGGCCGCGAATAATAATGTATTAGGTTTTTTTTTAAATACAAACAAACGAAAAGAAGAGATTGAAGGCAAAAATAGACTCAAACATTCACACAAACCAGAAAAATAGTAAGCATATACGAGTAACAGATAGCAAGAAGAAATTAACGAGGTTCAAAGAATGTTAAGGGTATTTTTCTTTTTTTTTCCTATTCTATTTTCTTTTCCCGAATATAAACATACTTTTCTTTATTTTCTTTTTTTTTAAAAAAAGGACTTTTCAAAATATTTAAAAAAATTACCTTTTTGCACGGCGGCCGGCGACAGTGCCGGTGATGACGAAGGACGACGCCAGAGATTTGGCCGGTGACACTAGCCTACAGAGAGAAAAGGGTCCTTAGGTCCCAGAGGTACAGTGAAATGGATCCTGAAGTTATAGTGGGGCAAACCAGTTGAGCAAAATGAATTGTTTCTGCGGGTTTTCTGTCAAAAAATACCAGTCGAGCAAGAAGGCAGCATAATACGTCAGTGATAAAACTCTGATGAACAACGAGCGGTGACCTTAAGCATTTAAAAAGGAATCATTCTCATGACATTTCTGCATTCATATCATTCATAACACATTTGGTTAGGAGTATCTGATTCATTCTGATCATAACATCCTAATCATTTGGCATAAACATAAGCATATGTAACTAAGTCTACAGGACATGTCCCCAAGAGGACGGTGTAGCAACATCGGTGAATTCACAGATCTTATCTCCATAAGCAGTAGTGGAGCAGATCGAAGACGGCGAATCTTATCTTTCCGAGGTAGTAGGGAAGCAAATTTAATCCACTAACCTTATCTCCCTGAGTAGCAGTGGAGCAGGCTGAAGATTACAGATCTTATCTCCCTAAGTAATAGTGGAGCAGATTGAAGACAACGAATCTTATCTTCCCGAGGTAGTAAGGAAGCAGATTTAAGCCACTAGCCTTATCTCACTGAGCAGCAGTGGAGAAGGCTGAAGATTACAGATTTTATCTTCCTAAGCAATAGTGGAGCAGATCAAAGACAGCGAATCTTATCTTCCCGAGATAGTAAGGAAGCAGATTTAAGCCACTAGCCTTATCTCCCTGAGTAACAGTGGAACAGACTAAAGATTATAGATCTTATCTCCCTGAAGTAGCAGTGGAGCGGATCGAAGACGGCGAATCTTATCTCCATGAAGCAGCAATAGAGTAGATTTAACCCACTAGCCTTATCTCCCTGAGCAGCATTGGAGCAGACTAAAGATTATAGATTTTATATCCCTAAAGTAGCAGTGGAGCGGATCGAATACGGCGAATCTTTTCTCCATGAAGCAGGAATGGAGTAGATTTAAGCCACCAGCCTTATCTCTCCGAAGTAGCAGTGGAGTAGACTGAAGGTTGTAGATCTTATTTTCCTGAAATAACAGTGAAGTAGATCGAATACGGCAAATATTATCTCCATGAAGCAGCAATGGAGCAGATTGAGGCCACCAGCCTTATCTCTCTAGCGTAACAGTGAAGCAGACTGAAGATAATGATTCTTATCTCCTTGCAGTACCAGTGGAGTAAATCAAAACTACAAGTCTCTTCTCCTTGAAATTACATTGGAGTATATTGAAATGCAGTGGATTAGAACGAGACTACTTGAAGAAGAATGGCCAAAAGAAGTCAACACTTGGTAAGTCCAGGCAAATTTGGCCCTTTCAAAGTCTTTGTTCCATTTTCGTTACACGATAACGAGCAAAGAGGGGCAGCTGTAATGGGCCAAAATTGCCGAGCCCAAATCACCAAAAATAAAAAACCAAATGCAAACCAAAAACCCAAACCACTAAAAATTAAAACCAAACCTAGGCCCAAATACAACCCAAACCCTAATAGCCTAAATCAGAAAATAAGACAAAAAAACCCTAAGCTATCTAAGGGTTTCAGTCGTCGCACGGTGCACGCCTCACTCCCGCACCGTACGCTACTCCTCCGCGACGTGCGCCGCTCCACCATGCCACTTCAGTAGCGTGTCCACCCACTCACCTGCAAAGGGCTAGATATTCAGTTGTAATTCGACTATATAAGGCCGCGAATAATAATGTATTAGGTTTTTTTTTTAAATACAAACAAACGAAAAGCAGAGATTGAAGGCAAAAATAGACTCAAACATTCACACAAACTAGAAAAACAACAAGCATATACGAGTAACAGATAGTAAGAAGAAATTAACGAGGTTCAAAGAACGTTAAGGGTATTTTTCTTTTTTTTTTCCTATTCTATTTTCTTTTCCCGAATATAAACATACTTTTCTTTATTTTCTTTTTTTTTAAAAGAACTTTTCAAAATTTTTATAAAAAAAAACTTACCTTTTTGGAACTTAGGCCGCCGTGCACTACGGCCGACGACGATGGAGGACGACGCCAGAGATTTAGCCGGCGAGGCAGGCCTATAAAGAGAAAAGGGTCAGGGGGAAACTTTGTTTTTTGAAGAGAGGAGAGAAAATGGGCCTTTTTTGGAAATTTTGGATTTTATAAGTGCATAAAACGGCGCCGTTTTGGTGCTGTCTTTATAAGCCAAAACGCGCGCGTTTTTCCCCTTACGCTTTGTGGACTGACCCGCTAAGGAATATCCACGTGTTTTGCTTGGATGGGCAAATTGCGCATTTGGCCCTTCCATATTTTTACTTCTTTTAATTCAGTTTTTTTTATTCTTTTGTTTTGCAATTTGCCCTTGTAATTTTCTTCCTGTTACGCGTTAGTCCCTAGTGATGCTATGCGTTTTGGAGGGTGGTAATTATTTCCCTTCTAGTCCCTCCTTGATGCCCGTGTGTTCAATTTGGTCCTATTATCTTCTATTCATTTCGGTTTAGCCCCAGAATTTCAGTTTTCAATTCAATTTGGTCCTTTTTTCGATTATTTTTGCTATTTTACCATTCAATTAATTAATTTGAGTTTCGTATTTACTATTATATTATTTATCATTTATCATTTTCATTATAACTGTCGTCATTATTATTATTTTATATATTTATTATTATTTTCTACTATTATTATTAATATATTATGATTACTATTTTTCCTATATCAGTACTATCATTATTAACTTATTATTATTATTTTTATTGGCATATTATTAAGTTATTAATATATTATTATTATTATCTTCTATTTTTTTGTTATTATTATTTTTATCGTTACTATTATATTTATGATTATTGCTAGTATTATTTTATTATTATTATTATTATTATCATATTATTAAATTAATTAATTCTGTATTATTTTCATTACCTTATATATTTTCTTTTTATATTTACTACGATTATTATTACTATTCTTATTTTATTATTATTACCTACCTACTATCATCATCCCTATATATATATTATTATTTTCTATTTTTATCTTTAATATCATTATTAACGTTTTATTTTTTATTTTTATTAATGTATTATTATTTTCATTATTATTATTGTCCTTATTTTAAACCTTTTACTTAGTAGTTTCTTATTTCATTCATTCATTTGTTCACTCGCAAATCTTCTAAATTAAACTTTTATTAATATTCATTTATCCATCCACATATTATTCCTTTTTGGCTCGTGTTATTTTATTCGTTTTTATTCATATCCCATATTTTTCCCTTGTTATTGTTATTTTATATTGTCATGTTTATTATCCTATTATGCATATTTTCATTATAATTTATTTCACATTTTATTTCAAAATCACGTTACATTTTTTACCCAAACTCATAAAAAAGGGATTTTTCAAATAAAGGCAATATTCTGTATTTGAGAAATTCGAGAAATCGTGTCCTAACGTATTGGGTTTCATTTCTTCGTTTGGTCCAAATAACCGAGTATCCCTTTAAATTTAAAATACATGAGTTTTAAATAAAATAAAAGGCAAGCTTATATTCGAGAGTTGAGGTGTTGTATTCTAACGTACTGGATATGACATCTTACCTTGATGTGAGACGGTCTTTGACATGCATTCTACTTTATCTAAGCAATTTTTAAGGAAAAACATTATTACTAAGTAGGGTCGTATTTAAAACTCTTTTAAAATTTTTAATTTTCAACATTAAGGCATAAGTTAATCAACTAGGTACCAATTTTAGACGTATCAATGGTGCTAATCCTTCCTCGTATGTAACCAACTTCCGAACCCATTTTCTGAATTTCATAGACCAAAACCATTGTTTTAATAAAGGAAACTGTTTGTTAAGAATAACTGCTTTTTTGAGGTGACCCGACCACACCTCAGCAAAAAATGATTGGTGGCGACTCCCAATTTGTGTTTTCAAAAGTCAATTCCTGTTTTTCAAAAAAATGGTTTCGACAGACTTGATTTGATTTTGGATTTAATTATTCCAGGTACAAATCAATGGAACTTGGAGCTTATAGTTTCAATTTTTACTAAAGATGAAGTTAATTGCATCACAAATATTCCTTTGCCATGGCACTTACAAGATGACCAACTGATTTGGAGTGGTGAACATTTTGACTTATACATTGTTCGAAGTGGATATCGCTTGCTAATCAATCCCCCCATCTTAGACTTGACTGCGTGCAATGTTTACAAACAACTTTGGCAATTACAATATCCATCCAAGGTAAAAATCTTAATTTGGAAGTTTATGCGTAATTATGTCCCTACAAAAAAAATAATTTATTCATGAAGAGAGTGGCTACAGATGCCTTATGTCTTTGTTGTTTTTTCTGATATCGAAATTGTTAAATCATGTAAGTAGAGATTGTGTGTTCACATGTGGAATTTGGGATAAACTTGGAATTAAATGGCCATCAGGTATATCGCAATTAGACTTTGTCAACTAGCTATCATGGCTTTATGTACAATATACAGGTGCAAAGAAAATTGAGATCGCAATAACAATGTGGGCAATTTAGACTGCAAGAAATGAATGTTACATTGAAGGATCCAATCAAAGGGTTGAGGAACTCATCACCTTTGTCCAAGGGTGTTGTGCTGAGTTGAGTGTTATAGTGTCGTAGATGAAGCATCCAAATCCACAGGCTGAGGTCCTCTAGTCTTCACCAATATCATTGTATGCCAAAGTTAATGTAGATGCAAGTTTTGTCCCTGGAAACAAACATTCATGCTCAGGTGTGATTATCTGAGATGATAAGGGCCAAATTTTATGCTCTTGTTGGAGAAACAACTAATGTATTTGTTCCACCTTTACGGCAGAGGCGGTAGCGGTGATGCAAGTGGCTACAGTTTGCTATTGACATAGGCTTCTCACATGTGATAATAGATAGTGACTCATTATCAGATATTTCGAAGCTAAACTCACAGGAAATTGATTTATCAGAGATAAAACTCGTTTACCTGGGATGCGAAGAGACTCTTGGAAAGCTTCATTTCCTGTCGTTTTGTGTTCATCACCAGCAATGGTAACCAAATTGCACATGCAATGGCATCGGAGGGGATGCTTAGGCAAAGGGAGGCTTTTTGGGTAGAAGATGCATCGTCGCTAGCCTTGAATTGTGCTGCGACCGGTCTTGATGTATGGACCCACCTTGATGATCAGATGCGCATGTGAAGTTTTTGGGGAATCATTGTTAATTTGTTTTTCCCATTTCTTTTCTAGTTTTCTTTAACGTTTTATGATGCTTATCAAGGAGACTAGTGCTGATTGAGCTCAAGTTTTGCTAAAAAGAGGGGATGGTCAGTTCATTTCTCTACAATTTTTCTTATATTTTTAAATGCTATTTTACTTTTCGATCTTTTAAGGTTCTGTTTTTAAGGACTAAATTTGTTTCAGCTATTATTATTTTTAAAAAAATAAAAATCTCCATCATACATTAATTATCTAATAGACATATCTTTTAATAATGTTATGATTTCTTTCTTTTCCTACCCAAAAAATTGAGAAAATTATATTTTAAAACATATTAAAAAGAAAATTAATTTCCATATTAATTATAGCCTACATTATAATCTAAAAGACATTTTAATTATAGTCTATATTATATACTTTAAAAGTTAAAGATTGATATTAATTTCCTTTTTAAAACCCGTACCTAACATAAGCGAAAAGATGCATAATAATTCTTTAAAAGCATGCCTAATATAATATTACTTAAGATTCATACTTTATTTTTATAATAGTTTATCATTTCCCAATTTAAATATAACTTTAGTCTTAAAAAATTTGTGATTACCTAAATATTAATTTACGATTACAAAATTCATATTATTTTAAAATTTAGTCCCTAGTATACATATTTAACCAAAAACATAGAATTATTCTATCACATAATTATAATTTGAATAAATTATATAAAAAAATAATATGAATATTTGATATGGTAAATTAATATTTAGGTAATTAAGTTTTTATATGGAAAATATATTAGTATATTAATATTATATTTAAAGTTGGAATAGGCCGACATTTATATAAATTGATTACGAGTGTTTCTTTTTAAATTAATATTATATTAGGCACAAGAAATCAGAATAAAACCATTACTTCGATAGATGAAATTATTACGAGTGTTTTTAATTAATGTTATATTAGGCATGATTTTTATAATTAATTTTTGGTATTTTCTCAATTATATGCTTTTAATTTTTGTATTCCTTCATAAGTTTTGGTATTATTTTGAAAAAAATTTGGTATAAGATATAATTTAGAGTAAAAAAATTATTTTTAATAATAAAAATTTGGATGAGATTTTGTAAAAGAAAAATTGTAAAAAATTATATTTTATGATAATTCAAAAAATACAAAAAATAAATAAATGAAAAAATATTGAGACGAACAAAAATTGGTATCCATCACAATTTTTATATCCTCTCATGTTATTTGCTATTCTCTAGTATTCTTTTTATACATTCTCATATTTTTTGGTACTTTCTAAGAATTTTTTATTTTCCTCATAATTCTTAGTATTTCCTCATATATTTTGATACATCCTCATCATTTTTATACTTCCTCTTTTATATATATTTACTCAAGTTTTAGTGTATTCCTCGTGATCTTTGGTACATCATCATATTTTTATATCCTTTTTGTGTACTTTTTCAGACTATTTGTACTGCCTCATATGTTTTGATACATATTCATAATTTTTTTATTTTCTCACTTTTGTTGTATTTCCTTAGGTTTTATGGTATTCTCTCATAAATTTTGATACTTCCTCATTTTTTTATATTCCTCATAATTTTTATACATCTTTATAATTTTGGTAAATTATATTTTATATCCTCAAATTTTTTTAGTACTTTCTTAGATTTTTTTATATTCCCTCATAATTTTTATACTTCCTCATATATTTTAGTTACGTCGTCATTTTTTTAATATTTCCCTAGTTTTATGGTATTCTTTCATAATTTTGGTACTTCCTCATATTTTTTTAGTATTCCTTCATATTTTTTGGTATTCCCTCATAACTTTTTTTTTGTATATCTTCATAATTTTTGGTGCATCTTCATTTTTTTGGTAATTCCTTTTTTTTTTATCCCTCATAATTTTGTCTTCACTCATAATTTTTGGTACTTACTCATTTTTTTTGTATTTCCTCGTAACTTTTTATACATCTTTTGATACTACCTCATAATTTTTGGCAATTCATTGTATTTTGGGTATTTCTTCATAAATTTTTGTGAAAAATAAAATAAAATAAAATAAAGAACACACAAATTTTACGTGGAAATCCTTTCGGGAAAAAAACCACGGGCAGATGAGAAGAAAATTCACTATGTCGAAAAATTTGAATCAAATACAAGACAAATAGACTATGTCTATTTATAGGCTTGCAAAGCCATATTCTAGTAGGATTGAAACACTTTATCCTAATCAATATAAAATGGATAGAGTTTAATAAGGTTTAAAAACCTTATTCTAAAATAAAATAAAAGAAGTCTAGTTCTATATGGATTTTACTTTTATTTTATTTTCCATCGTATTTTATTTAAATAAGAATTTGGGTCACTTAATTCTAACAATCTCCACCTTGACACAAATTCTCAATGAACAAGTTCTTCATCGTAAACTTTCAATAAACAAGTTCTCCACCTCTTCCATAAAACCCCTTAAGGGTTTAACTTCAACAATGAACACCAACCAAGTCTAAACAATGCTCAAACTTGGTTATAGGAAGTGACTTAGTCATCATATCTGCAGGATTTTCATAAGTACTAATTTTGCTCACAACAATATCACCACGAGCAATAATATCACGAAAAAAATGATACCAAATATCAATGTGTTTTGTTCTCTCATGAAACATTTGATCTTTTGTAAGAAAGATGGCACTCTGACTATCACAAAATACTGTGCTGATTTGCAGGTCTTCATTGAGTTCACTAAATAGTCCCTTCAACTAAATAGCTTCTTTACAAGCCTCAGTAATCGCTATGTACTCAGCTTCGGTGGTAGACAAAGCGACTGTAGTTTGCAAAGTGGCTTTCCAACTAATTGCACAACCTCCGATTGTAAAGACGTAACCTGTGAGAGATCTTCTTCTATCAAGGTCTCCAGCAAAATCAGCATCAACATACCCTATAACTCCATCTTTAGTTCTTCCAAACTAAAAGCAAACATCAGTAGTGCCTCGTAAGTATCTTAAAATCCACTGAACTACTTTCCAATGTTCGTTACCGGGATTTGCCATATATCTGCTAACTGCATTGACTGCATATGATAAATCTGGACGTGAACAAACCATAGCATACATGAGAGATCCCATTGCACTAGAGTATGGAACATGTGACATGTACTCAATCTCATCATCGATTGAGGAGACAAGGCCGATGAAAGTCCGAAATGGGTCGCTAAAGGAGTACTAACGAGCTTAGCACTCTGCATATTGAACTCGCAAAGAACTTTCTCAATGTACCCCTTCTGACTTAGGTACAATTTACTTGCTTTTCTATCTCTGAGAATCTCCATACCAAGTACCTTCTTTACTGGTCCTAAATCTTTTATCTCAAATTCTTCACTTAGTTGGGCTTTAACCTTTCTTATCTCCCATTTATCTTTTGCTGCTATCAACATGTTATCAACATAAAGAAGTAGATACACAAAAAAACCATCACTGTTTTTCTTAAAGTAAACACAACTGTCTAAACTACTTCTTTTGAAATCATGAGAAGTCATAAAGGAATCAAACCTCTTGTACCACTGTCTTGGTGACTATTTCAAACCGTAAAGGGACTTTCTCAGCAAGCAAACATAGTCCTCTTTTTCTAAGACTATAAAACCCTCTGGTTGTTGCATGTAAATATCTTCCTCAAGTTCTCCATGCAGAAATGCAGTTTTTACATCTAACTGCTCAAGCTCCAAATCATGCATGGCCACAATACCAAGCAAAGCTTGAATCGAACTATACTTAACAACTGGAGAGAACACATCTGTGAAGTCCACTCCTGGAATTTGACTGTAACCCTTTGCAACAAGCCTTACTTTATATCTGGGTTCTTCAACTCCTAGAGTCCTTTCTTTCTTTTTAAACACCCATTTACAACGAACAACCTTTTTACCTTTAGGAAGTTTCACAAGGTCCCATGTTCTATTTTTGTGGAGTGATTCTATCTCTTCTTGCATAGCAAACATCCACTTTTCTGAGTCTTCACAGCTAACCACCTCAGAATAATTAGATGGCTCTTGATTCGCATCTATATCTTCAGCCACTTTTAAAGCACAAGCAACTAGATCAACCTCGGCATACTTCTTTGGAGGTTTAATTTCTCTTCTAGCTCTGTTTTTGGTGATAGAGTATTGTGGTGAAGAAGCAACTCTATTCTCAATTTTTGTTCTGGCTTGAGGAGTTGACTCTGTATTAATCTGATGCTCCACCTGCTTTTGATTTTCTTTATTGGAAGAGTCTTTAAGAGATAAGTTGGGTAGCATAGCAGTTTCATCAAAAACAACATCTCTGCTAATCACAACTTTTCTATTTTCAGGACACCATAACTTATACCCTTTTTACACCAGCTTTATAACCAAGAAAAATGCATTTAATAGATCTCGGTTCCAATTTTCCATTATCAACATGAGCATACGCAGGACACCTAAAAATCTTTAAATCAAAATAATTAGCAGGATTACCAGACCATACCTCTTGTGGAGTCTTTTTCTCAATGGCAACGGATGGAGATCGGTTGATCAAAAAACATGCAGTAGAGGCCGCTTCTGCCCAAAATGCCTTCAGTAAGTTGGCATTTGACAACGTACATCGAACCTTCTCTATGATTGTTCTGTTCATTTGTTCTGCAACGCCGTTTTGCTGTGGAGTATGACGAACTGTCAAGTGTCTCATGATCCCTTCTGACTTGCACAATCTATTAAACTCATCAGAACAAAACTCTAAGTCATTGTCTGTGCGGAGGTATTTTATCTGTTTTCCCTTCTGTTTTTCAATCATAATTTTCCAAGACTTAAATGTGGAAAACACATCGCTTTTCTGCTTCAAGAAAATGCCCAAACTTTTCTGGAAAAATCATCAATGAAGGTTAGCATATAATTAGCTCCACCTCTCGAAGGCACTCTGGATGGCCCCCACAGATCAGAATGAATATACTCCAACGTTCCCTTCGTGTTATGGATTCCTCTAATGAATCGAACTCTCTTTTACTTCCCAAAAATACAGTGCTCATAGAAATTCAGTTTGCAAATTCCTTGCCCATTAAGAAGTCCTCTTTTGCTTAATTTTGCCATGCCATTCTCACTCATATGCCCTAGGTGCATATGCCAAAGTTTAGTAACATCATCATTTGACAAGGAAGAGGAAGCGACAACTGCATCACCAGTAACAGTAGAACCTTGTAAAACATATAACTTAGCAATCTTTCTCTGCCCTTTCATCAGAACAAGGGACCCTTTGGAAATCTTTAAAACCCCACTTTCAGCTGTGTATCTATACCTTTTTGAATCAAGAGTACTCAACGAAATTAAATTTATTTTCAATTCTGGAGCATGCCGCATGTCACTAAGTGTTCTGACAACTCCATCAAACATCTTAACTTTAATTGTTCTAACACCTACGATTTTACACGAAGCATTATTTCCCATCAAAACAACACCTTCAGATACTGTTTCGTAAGTTATAAACCAATCCCGATTGGGACTCATGTGGAAGGTGCAGCCTAAATCAAGTATCCACTCATCACTTACTTTAGAATCATTGACAGAAGCGACTAGAAGTTCACCATCGCTGTAGTCTTCTACAACATCAGCTTCACCGAAATTTTCTGGTTGTTTTCCCTTTTGATTCGTAACCTCCCTTTTAATCTTATTTTGTAGCTTATAACACTCAGATTTAATGTGCCCTTTCTTCTTGCAGAAGTTACAAGTTTTACCTATGTTTGAAGACTTCGATCTACCCTTAGATTTACCACGAGGATTCCGTTCCTGTGTCCTACCACGATCATCATCAGCATTCCGATCTTGTCTCCCACAAACAATGAGACCCTCTCCCTGAGAGTCGGGTTTAACTATAAGATGCTTCATCTTATCATACGAGGTTAAAGAATCATAAACCTCATCAACTGTGAGAGACTCGCGGCTATATAAAATCATGTCTCGAAAGGTTGAATAAGACGGGGGCAACGAACAAAGTAGAATCAACCCTAGATCTTCCTTATCATACTGAACCTCCATGGCCTCCAAGTTTAAGAGAATTTCTTTAAACACTGTTAAGTGTTCGTGTACAGACGCACCTTCCTCCAAACGATGAGCATAAAGACGCTGCTTCATATGCAACTTGCTTGTTAGAGTTTTCGACATACATATTTGTTCTAGCCTCTTCCATAATGCAGCGGTAGTTTTCTCTTTCATCACATCCTGCAAAATTTCGTTGGACAAATGTAAATGTAATTGTGTTAATGCCTTTCGATCCTTACGCTTCTTCTCTTCATCTGTTAATGTCGAAGGCATCTTATCTATCCCTAGCAGGGCATCCTCCAGATCCATCTGTGCAAGAACTGCTTGCATCTTAATTTGCCACAACGTAAATCTGGTGTTGCGATCGAACAGCGGAATTTCATACTTCAAAGACGCCATTACCGTGGTCAAGATGAATAACCCAGAAGCTCTGATACCAATTTGTGAAAAATAAAATAAAATAAAATAAATAAAATAAAGAACACACAAATTTTACGTGGAAACCCTTTCGGGAAAAAAACCACGGGCAGAAAAGAAGAAAATTTACTATGTCGAAAAATTTGAATCAAATACAAGAGAAATAGACTATGTCTATTTATAGGCTTGCAAAGCCATATTCTAGTAGGATTGAAACACCTTATCCTAATCAATATAAAATAGATGGAGTTTAATAAGGTTTAAAAACCTTATTCTAAAAAAAAAAAAGTCTAGTTCTATATGGATTTTACTTTTATTTTATTTTCCATCGTATTTTATTTAAATAAGAATTTGGGTCACTTAATTCTAACAATTTTGATTCATTCTCATAAGTTTTGGTACTTCTTTATAACTTTTGGTACTTTCTCATAATTCTTGGTATTCTATCATAATTTTTGTAATATTGTTTTGAAAAGAATGTTTGGTACAAGATATAATTTGAGTAAATAAAATATTATTTTTAAATATTAAGAAATTTCAACGAGATTGTGTAATGGAAAAAAATTGTATGAAAAATTAAATAAATGAAAAAATTTTGAGACGAGCTAAAAATTGGTATCCCTCACAATGTTTGATATCCCCTCATGTTATTTGGTATTCTCTCGTAATTTTTTGCACTTCCTCATTTTTTTTTTATGTTCCCTCATAATTTTTAGTACTTCTTTACATTTTTAGTAAGGTAATCCATTTACATTACAAAGGAGTAATTTCCCCATAATGAACCCTTTGAAGTTCCCCATAATGGAACCCTTTAAAGTTATGGAGACTTACTAATGAGATGTTAGCAACTATTAATCTTCCGTGTTGCCAGCCAACCCTTTTTGTGGCCCAATTAACAACTTTACTGAGAGACTGAGAATCTAGACTCCTAATGTTGTCATGCCATATAGGGAATGCTCCTGATGTTACACATCATGCCATTCAGGGAATGCTCCTATGCTATGTTTTCTTTAAAAAAAGTTGACACAAGACCAGCCTTCAATTCCCTCCGTTCTTGCGTTTTGCTTTTATGGTAAGCAAAAGCTTCATATCATCGTAATAGACTTGATTGCTGATTTGAGCATTGGAAAAAAGCAATGTGAATCTAAATCTTTTATATTGCATTGGCCTACTGCCCATTCATTCCCACCTCAGGATTACCAATTAAACAATGCATTCCAGATAAGCATATGAACATTTCTTTGACCATTGGAGCCCATAGTTCAAAAGAGGGGAAATCCCGCTTCGTTACCACCTTCGTCACATTTTTTAAGTTCCTGAGGTTTTAAAGATCCCTTGACTGATAAGAGGAAAATAAATTGAAGATTCTAGCTGTAATTCGGATTGACTGTGCAAAGGAAAAGAGATTGCATGGAGCATGTGAAAGTACATCATGAATTTGGAAATCTTGAACCATTTTTGAGCTATTTATATATCCAACCTTTTACAATCTTTTTTACTTATATCCAGACCCTACAAAGTTCATAAATCTTTACCTCAACTGTAAAGCAAATAAATCGTTAGAGACCAACATTTATCATTTCTTAAACAAAGAAACCCAACAACTTTGGAGAGAGCTACTACTCAAAGCTCTTTAAAATGTCCATTGTTAAAGAAAGAAAGAAGGATGCTGTTGAGCACGAAAGTCATGGATGACATTATCTCCTTAATTCCAAAGCATCTCTGACTATAAACTCACTCTAACTGCACTATCTTATATATATGGATTTATAAATATCATGTGATTAATAGAATAAGGTTCTGACATAATATAATTGCAAGTGCTTCAATGTCTGATGTTTTTTTTTTAATTGTGATGGATAGTTGCTCAAGTGTAGTGGAAAATGGAGAAAGATTTAGGACTTTTAGGTTATTTGAGATGATGTTTTTCTTGAGTTATTTTAATACATTTTGGTTTTTGAGTGCTTCGAATTTTATGATTTTGAATGCAGGTTTTTGTTTAATTGCATAATGTTTTGGTAGGTCAATATGTTCGATTGTTTTTTTTTGTTTGAATCTAATATTAAATATCGATTTGTGTAGATGGGCTTAGTGTGTTTATCTGCCTCGATTGTTCTATATCCCATGTGATCTAGAGGGAAAAGAAGTGTTAAAGATGGGCTATATGGCGAATGGTGGTGGTATTGATGCCTTTAGGGAGCTTATTTGTGCTATTGAATTTTTTTTTTTTTAATTTCCCTTATACTACAGACACTTCTCTTCAATGTCTTCGATTCATTGTCTTGAGCAAGGACGTGATGCTTGTTTCATGCTTCCCAGACCAATTCATGCGCAAAACTTGGTGTTCCCGTAAGTTCCTTTTTTTCTTTTTAGTGCTTTTGCTTCGATGCATTTGTGTTGTCTTTTTACTTGTGTTTTTTTTTTTTATGAAAAGAAAAGATAATATGATGACTGTAATTTGATAATAGTGGAAAGGATATCATTGATATTATCTTTTTACGAAAGAATGGGTAATTGAACATGATGAGAATGTTGGTTTTATGAACTTTCAAGACAAAAGTTAAAATATAAAGTTTCGCCAGTATAGATAATTAACATAATTATGTCGAAAATTTAGATATTTAGGGATAATGTACAAGCGTATAATATTTGAGTCATCCATGATGAAAACTCAACTCAACGCTTGGTATAACGTCAAGTTTTGAGTTCAATGAGACAAAATACATCACCAGTATGTGGCTGCTAACACTATAAAATAATATAAAATATATCATCCCATAGTAAAAATTGCCAAGTATCCGTAATGAGAAGGAAAAAGATGAGTACTATACTCTTAATAAACCAATAACATAAATATATTAGAGTGTTATAATTATAGGAATACTCTTGATGGGATCTATCTATGTGAGTGGAAGTATTGCCGCTTCTAGGAGCTTAAGGGTGTGGTTTTAACAGCACTCCTAAAAAAAGGTTACAAATATATAGCCATAATAGTGCCTTTGGATATTGTGCATTGACTAATGTTGAAATCATTATGTGAGATGTGTTCAGCTAATCAAATGGAATAGTTAGTTCAAAGCATAGTCTATCATGCAATTTTAGTTAATTAACATGTTTTCATTAAGTGAAGGTTCAATCGTAAGACGCCTTTATTTATGCAATTGATTTATAAGATTATCAAAATCTAGAATATTTTGAAAATGGGAAGAGTTTGTTGGAACATTTTCAATATATATATAGTGTTCCAATAATTACAAATGAAACGTTATAACTAACCAATAGTTATATAACTTGGTTGTTAACCAAGAGTGATCACATTTCATAGTGATGAATTATGTTTCTTAAATTCAAAATTATATCACTTTATTATTAACAACGAATCATGATTATTCATTGATACATCTATTGAATAATTATGTTTATTGTTAAAATAGTGACTATCCATTTAAATAGTTGTGTTCCTATAAAAGATACAAGAACTCCTATAAACGGGAGACAAATTTCATTTGTCTGTCATACCATAAATTTTTTTATAGGAATTGATATTTTTACTATGCTTCGCTTAGTGTTCAGTAGACTGTTTTTATCAGTGCAAAATATAGATAGTTATTGAGCTTCATTATATCATTGAGGTTCATCAGGCCATCCCATGGAGCGTTGGACATTTTTGATCATTAAGCCATCATATTAAATTCAATTATTATTATTTTTTGAAATGTAATCTTGAAAGCATGGATTTCCAGAGCTTTTTAATCTTGAAATAATTCTTAAATGTTGCATTAAATAGTATTTTTGTTTTAAAGTGCAATAATGTTTAACTTTACTCTTTTATTTCCAACAAGTTCTCTCGTGTAAGTAACCTAATGGGTAATATATGAACTTTAATTCATCATTATATCACTCTTAGAAAAACTCTAAATTATTATGGTGAAAAGGGATAAATTTTAAAAGTATATAAGATTTTGATTTAATGTGTAATTGTATATATAAATTTTAATTTGGTGTAATTATACATATGAAACTCTATTTGTGATTCAAATGTATACTTAAAATTTAATTTTAATTTAATCATACAAGTTTAAAGAAATGAGTGCATCAATTTATTTTTATATTAGATAAATATAATTATTTATGTATGCAATATATAAATATAAAATGATATTATATCAATAATTGTGTTAATAATTTATTTAAAATTGAACCAAATCAAATCAAAATTTCATATATAAAATTATACAAATCAAAATTTATATATAATTTTACAGATATATATATATATATATATAAATAGAATGAAAATCGCATTTTGCAGATGTAAATTCGTAAGATTCGAAAGCCAAATTTATTAGATATAAAAAGTAATTACTTTAACCAATGTAACTCAACTTCACATTCACGTTATCGCGTAAGCTGCGTGTTATCATATGCTTGCCACCTCAGAAAGTTGCTCAGAGTGGGCAAAAGAGAAAAGGTTGTCTCTACTATACAGGGTATTGCTTTATATTTTTGAACTGCACTGCCCATTTGCATAGATTCTGCCTTTTCCAAAGATTTCTTGGAAAGTTAATTACACCGAAGTAAATTAGTTTGCTAGGATTTTTAACCTTTCCACAACACTTTTTTCTTAAATGAAACCAAATCTTCTTACATTATTTTTCTTTTAAATTCTTACTTTGGAAGTGATGAGCTATTAGTGACTCATGCACCAAAAAAGTTGGATTCAACTTCCACATCTACACCCCCTTTAAATACACACCATTTCCCAAAAAACATGATTCATCACAACCTCAAGAAACATTCAACAGCTTGTTGGCATTGTATTACATTTCATTCTTCAAAAGAAAGAAAAAAAATGAAGAATCAGATGCTTAAACAAGTTATTGGAGTTCCAATCAAAGCAACAACATATGGAGTTGGGAGAAGAACATCAAGGCAATACTTACCTGATGTTGCAGGCCAATACCACATTTCACAACACGGGTCTACAAAAAGTAGGCCTCCCTTTCAATACTTACTAATGGTAGATATGACATGTTTTCATTTTCTAAGGAAATTGTTTGTAACTGCAGGCAAAGGTAACTTTGTACTTAAAAGGATGAACTTGCTAGGGAAGAAAGCTGATACATTCGCCCATGGTGTCCGAGAGCATGGTATGAACCACTCTCATGCTATCAGCTATATTAATGTCTCTTAAGATTAAAGTGAAATGAAAGCTAAAGTTTACGTTTTTTAAACCTGCAGTGAGATTGGGGACAAAGATCAGTGAAACAGTGAAGGGAAAGCTGAGTTTAGGGGCAAGGATTCTTCAAGTAGGAGGATTGGAGAAGATTTTCAAGCAATTATTTAGTTTCAGAGAAGGAGAGAAGCTGTTGAAGGCTTGCCAATGTTACTTATCAACAACGGCAGGCCCTATTGTAGGCCTACTTTTCATCTCATCTGAAAAGGTTGCCTTTTGTAGTGAGAGATCAATCAAAGTCCCTTGTGCGAATGGAGAATATGTGAGAGTCCATTACAAGGTTGTGGTTCCAGTTGAGAAAATAAAGGGGGTGAACCAGAGTGAAAACATGAAGAAACCATGGCAAAAGTACATGGAAATTGTGACAGTGGATGGTTTTGATATCTGGTTCATGGGGTTCTTGAATTATCACAAAGCTTTCAAGTGTCTGCAGCAGGCAATCTCACAGAGACTGGAAGATGTAGACACTTTCAAGGTGGCTTAACAAATGTTTCATGAACCATGAGATTGTTTTGTTGATGAAATGTGGAAGAGTAATCAGTAAATCACAGTTACAAATGTAAAAAAAAAGGTTGTTCTAGATTGAGTATACATTCCTTAATTAAGGATCAAAATTAAATTCTATTTTATGTTGATTTTTACTGGAATATGTTATATCCGGCATGAATATAATATGGATTGGAACATGTCTAGTTTATGCTAGAATTTTTTAATTTTTAACAAAGTATTATAACTATACAAATAATATTACCCGAATAGTTATGAGATATTAGTTGAATAATTATGATTCCTATTGAAAATTATATCTCTATAAAAAACATAAAAATTCTTATTTAGTGAGATTTTATTTGAAAAATATACTGTAATAGGTTAATTTTGGCCCAGACTAAAAAACCCAACAAAAGAAATAGAGAATAAACCAAAATGAACAAATGTCCACTGTCCAAATATTACAGCCCAAAACAATTACAATGGCCCAATGCGCAATAATAATAAAATTAAGCCCAAAATTTTACAAACAGAAGCCCAAGATTGAAGACCCAAAATTACAAGGCCCAAACGGCCCAAAACTCAAACAAGTTTCAGTCAACTAGGAACCTTAGCCGCTAGCCTTGCGTTGCTTCAGCAGCCTCCAGTGCATAGTCTCCGTACCACCACGTACCTCCGTACTCCTGTACTTGCGAGCCAATGCAGAATCGACAGCGACAAAGAGACGAAAAGAGAAAAACAGCACAACAAAGAATTTTTTTGTATTATTTTTTTTCTTGGCTATAAAGCCCAAAGAGAACGGTTTGTAAAAAACGGGGAGAGAATGGAAAAGTACCAATAGAAAGAAAGAAAGATATATTAAAAAAAAACAATTTATTCGAAGGTATATTTTCATGTTTTTATAGCCTACGCACATCGAATATAGTATACATGCATATATATATAAAAGGTTCAACCTTTTACCTTTTTTTTCATCTTTCTTATCGATGATCAGGAGGACGAAACATTGGAGCTTCTTCATGTCCTTTCGGCTTCTGTAGAGTTTTTGAATGTTTTGACCACAGATCTGGGTCAGAGAAGGAAAAAGGGTAAAAAGGGGGCCAGTTTCGTACCTCCAGCCGCCATGCACAGCGGTCACCGACGACGGACGAACGGTGGTCCGATCGTTGGAAACAGAGGCCCCAAAGAGAAAATAAGACCCCTTTCCCTTTTTTTTTTTTCAGAAAACATGAAGGAATGAAATTTTTTTCTTAAAAAAATTAACTTTTAGGCCATGGAAAACAGCGTCATTTAGGGCCTGTTTCAGTGGCCTTAAAATGGTGTCGTTTTACTTCATACCAGTGCGACCCGACCCGACACCTAAAGATCCGCATGTTTCTGTTAAAAGGGTTATTTACCCTTTGGATCCTTCCGCACTTGCGGCATGTTACAATCTGATCCCCTTTCCTTTTTTTTCATTTTTACAAATTCGACCGCAAAATTTTTCATTCAATCTAGTCCGATGCGTGTCCGCATATTGGGATATTTTCCTATTTAGTCCTTACCCCTTTTCGCGCGTCTTATTTTGCTCCTATTTCGCCTTTATTAATTAAATTTGTTGCAATTTTTGCCTCTAATTTTATCCTGATTTCAATAAAGTCTTTTGATTAATGTATTTTGTCATTTGCTTATTAACTTTTCTATCATTCTTCATTTTAGTTAATATTATTTTTATTTTCATATCTAGCATCTATCCTTTTCATATTTAATTTTTAATATTTCGTGAGTAATGTTTTTTAAGAATCCTAAATTTAGTTTTTATATGTTCTATTTACTTCTTTTATTTTGTTTCTATAATATTATTACCATTATTATTATTTATATATTTGATTTCAAATTATGAATTTTATATTCATAATTTCATTTTCACTTCAACTTGTTTCTTTATTTTTTTTATCTTTTACAAATTATTTTCTTTTACATTTATTCATGTTTTCTTCTCTATTATTCGATTAACAGTGTTCCTTATGTGTATGTGTTAATGCTATTATCATTGTCATTATTTGTTTTATTTATCATTTGATGGTGCTAGTTAGTGTTAAAATAGTGTATATTATACGATTCTCACGTGTTGTTTTATTAACGTATTCATTATTATCCTTTGTTAAAGTGACATTTCATTCGCATATCGCTTTAAAAATTTTATTAACTCATAAAGAAGGAAAACTTTTAAAAAAAATTATAATATTTTGGCATTTTGGAAATTCGAGGAAATCATGCCTTAACTTACGGGGTTTTGATTTTTCTCTTTGAATCTAAATTGCCAAAGATCCGTCCAAATTTCGAAATATGTGCTTTCTTGATAAAAATAAAGGCGATATTCCGTGTTTAGAAACTCGAGAAAGTCGTGCTGTAATACTCCGAAAATTTTTACAGTAAAATATTATACGTGATATAGTAAAATAAGGAAATAAAGTGACAAAAAGGGAAATTTTGAGTTATGTCAATATTGGGAAGAATATTATGATATATTAATTAAAGAAAGGACTAAATTGCAAAGATGAGAAAAGTCTTGTTGCACAAGAGTAAATACTCAAAATTTAAGGGGTTGAAGTGTAAATATAAAAAAGTTGAAAGACTGATGGTGAAAATATTTTAAGGGTGGAATGATCTAGAAACCAATAAAAATTGATAAATTAGGACCAAATTGAATAGGTGAAAAATTATGAGGGACTAAATTATAATTTTACCAAATTAAGTGATGACTCAAGGATGGAATTCTAAAAGATCATGAAGGGAAAAATGGTCAATTAGTAAGAGAGAGAATTCTAGAATGTAATGATCATGTTGATGATATTTTAAATTAATTAATTAGATAAATATTATTTTATTAATATTTTTATGAGATATTTATTATTATATTATTATTTATTTAGTATAAAAGGAAGGAAAGATGAAGAATTATCATCATCTTTCCTTTCCCATGCAAACCAACCTAAGAGAAGAAGAAGAAAATAAGTTTTCTTTCTTTACAATTTAGTCCTTCCACCAAAAATTCATTATTTTCACCTAAAAATTGAAAGAATTTTCATAGCCATCAAAAGAGAAAGATAGCAAGGAGATGATGGGGAGCAAGAATATCAAGTTGGATTCAAGAAATAGAAGCTGGAGGAGAGAGAAAAATCAAGTTAAAGATTGAAGTCAATAAGAAAAGGTAAGAATATCAAGATTTCAATATATTTTTAAGTTTAATATTGTTGAAAAAGCATGGAATTGATGTTGATTTAGAGTTTTTTTATATATGGTCTTATGTTCTTGTCATGTTAGTGAAGATAAAATAAGAGAAAGTGATGAGAAATAGTGTAGAAAAAGAAAATAAGGGTGTTGTAAACATGGTAATTAATATCTTGTACTAAAACAGTTCTGGATAGCAGCAGTAGTCTAACTTTGAAAAATTACCAAAAATTGTATAAATCAAATTATAGGATGAATAAAATATGAAATTAAAATCTTATTGAGTCTAGTTTCTTACAGAAGAAATTATGTAAGCAATGGAATTGTAAATCATGAGATATAATAAATTTGTGAGACAAGGTCAAAATGATTTCAGGTTCCCCTGTTCTAACTTTGAAAAATCATCAAAAATTGGATAAAAATAATTATGGACTTAAATTTATATTTTTATAATATTTAATGAGTTTATTTTCAATATAAATAAACAGGAACATCATTCGAATTCTGTATGAGGAGATAATTAATTTTTAGTGAAGAAGGGCCACAACTGTCAGACAGCAGAACGGGGGTAACTTTAAAGAATAAACTGTACTTATTGACTAAACCAAAAATTTTGAAAATTTTATTGTAAGAATATATATGAGTCTAGTTTCATGGAAAATTATAGGATCTTAATTTGGAGTTTTATAGCTCCAGATATAAATAATTTAGTGAATATGACACAAATGGATAGCTTGAATATTCATAAAAGTAAATAATAAAGATTATAGATAATGTTACTTACAAATGTGTTATATATATTAAGGATGTGGAATGGAGAGGGGGAGGAGGAAAATATATATGAATATTCAGCTAGCATGGCTAATTTGCATGTTTTAGGCTTAAGGACTAAATTGAATAAAAGTAAAACTTCAGGGGGAAATTTTGTAAAAATGTCAAAATGACCAAATTGAAGGAAATGAATTGTTTTATTATCTAAATTAATAAATTGAATGAAATTGTCAATTTAAGATCAGGTGAAAATTGGGAAAATGGTAAATTACCAAAATATCCCTGAATCTTGATATTTCTGCAATTTCGCTAGGTAAGTTCGTATAACTTGAATTATTTTCTTAAATGCTTGAAATGTATGTTTTTTATATGAATATGATTTGAATGTTCATTGTATGAAAATTGATGAAACATTAACATATTTGATAAAAAGGGGAAGAAATCCCGGTTGAATGAAAGGAAAATTCGATGGATCTCTGAAAAAGAATTGACGATAAAAAGGATCTAGCCCGGACGGGTGATCCTATGCTGATATAGCCCTCCCGAAGAATACGTATAAATGGATTTAGCCCAGACGGGTAATCCGAATCAGGGTCTGAATTTAGCCTGGATTGGTAATTCAGATCCAAACTCATTAGAGTAATTGTCGTTGCAGGGGATTTAGCCTGAACTGGTAATCCCGACAATACTCTATGAGTTTATATTATAGGGGATTTAGCCTGGACTAGTAATCCCACTGTAAGGATGAGGTTCGTGGGAGTGTGCTCTCTGATATGAAATGTGTAAGACCATGGTTGAAAGATACCATGGCAACCTGATATGAAATGTGTAAGACCATGGTTGAAAGATACCATGGCAACGTGATATGAAATGAATAAGACCATGGTTGAAAGATACCATGGCAACATGACGGGAAATGAATAAGACCATGGTTGAAAGATACCATGGCAGCGTGACATGAAATGAATAAGACCATGGTTGAAAGATACCATGGCAACATGACAGAAAATGAGTAAGACCATAGTTGAAAGACACTATGGCATCATGTCAAAGATAAATAAGACCGTGGATGGGAGACGCGATGACATCTATTAAACAATTGATATTCAAGTAATATGTATCAGATGACGAATGGTTATAAGAAATGGTTGTGTGAAATGTTTACAAGAACTGGTTATATGGAAATATATGTACAAAATAGTTGTATGAAATAATTATGAAGATAGATAAATGAAATAAGAATAAGTACATGGAATATAATTTATGTAAAGTTTGATATAAACTTTACCGGAATAAATATGCATAAAATATATGGAAATGATGGAGCATGAAATATTGATATAATGAAATGATTTATATATACTTATGAAGAAAGCGGTAAGAGAATGATATGTTTCATGACATGTACATATGATTATCTTTGATATGTTGATACAAGGAAATTATATAAGTAAAGACAATTATTAAACTCAAGTGTGACATGTCGAGAAAATAAGTATATCAATGTTGAATTTATATGAAATATGTGCAAGTATACTAACAATGATGTTGTTTGACGCTTAGACAAGTGCCAAGCTATTGACTGAATGGTAACATGTTTAATTATAAGAAGCATTGAAATGGTAAGTACTTAGATAAAAATAAAATTTAAGATTTTGCGAAATTTTTTTTATGATCCCGATTTAATTCCAGTTGGTTTTTAATGTATGTTTGGGGCTTCGAGGGCCCAATAGAGAGACGTTATGATTATTTTAAAAATATGAATAATAAATGAATCAAAATTATCTAAAAATATTCAGTAAACTCCGATAATGCCTCGTACCTATTCCAACAATGGATACGGGTAGGGGGTGTTACACGTGCCTTAACTTACGGAGTTTCATTTTTTTCTCGTTGGATCTAAATAACCGAATAACCTTTTAATAAATCAAAATAAAAATTTTAAAATAAAGCAATTAAAAGGTAAACTTGATTTCGAAGACTCAAATGTTATGTCCTAAATTGCGGGATGTGACGTTTTGTTATCTCGAGACGAGAGGGCCTTTTAATGCTCATTTTAATCTATTCAAGCTTCTTTAATCAACATTAATATACAAAAGGATCGTATTTTAAATTCTTTTCGAGTTTTCAACTTTCGACATTAATTAATCAATTAGGTACCAAATTTGGGCGTTACGAGGGTGCTAATCCTTCCTCGTGCATAACCGATTCCCGAACCCGTTTTCTCAAATTTCGTAGACCAAAATTGTTGTTTTAGTAAATCAAAATGTTTTATTAAAATGATCCAATTATGAGGTGATTCGATCACACCTCATAAAAAAGGGATCGGTGGCGACTCCCATTTTCGTTTTTTAAAATCAAAGTCGGCCGTTTTCAAAAAAATAAAAAATGGTTTCAACATATACCAAAAATTCTCAAAAGTTCTTTTTATCATTCCTCTAGCTTCTACTATTATTAGATTGTTTTATAAAGAATTACTCTATAAATTCTTTATAGAAATTAATTTTCTTGTTATACTTTGCTAAGTGCTTAGTGACTATTTTCATTGATGCAAAACGCAAATATTCACCAAGTTTTATTGTATCCTTGAAGTTTATTTGCTTGAAATTTATTTGCACACTGAATATAGGTAGGGTGAATAGAACCTTATAGATAAGATAATGGCTTGATACAAGCCTTGAAGCCTTGTCCTATTGCTTCATTTTTATGTTCGATTTGTTTTTCATGTTCCATTTGTGTGTTCGAGATTTTTCTTACCAAAATTCCGCACTAACACAAGTTGTGTATGTAATGTGTTTAATCTCTAAATAATAAGGTGAGAAGTTGTAAATGTTTAGAAAATTGTCTAAAATTTATGAATGGGGCAGCATTTTGGTAGCTATTTTTTCTTCCTTTCTCTATTGCTACCATTAGCACCAGAACTAGTCACTGCTTAGAAATTTATATGGCAAAAGCTGTAAAATTAACCCTTTACCTATTTTGCTAGAGCAGCTTATAATATATGTATATATGGGTTTTTCTATTATGGCTTGCGTTGGATATGGTCAAGCATATGATGGGACCTCCTCTTCAAGATTAATTCAAAGTAAATATGTTTTACAATTTGTCCTGTTTCTTATTGGTATGTTTAACAAACAAGTGGTCCCTTCTTACAGTTGAAATGTGATGAATAGTTACAATCTCACTTGGAAATCTAATCCACCACCTAAATTGAGATGAATAGTGGTACTTTTTCCTACATGTTAAAAAGCATTGATTGTTACCTAAAAAAGTACTAAAAAACTGAAGTCGGAAATGCCACCTTCTTTTACTTTGTTTCAATGAAAATTCTTATACAACTAACTGTAGCATGAACTATTGGAGAAATTGCAGGCATCACCTAAATGCAACCCAAAGATAAACATCTATATGTCACTTTAACAATGGTTAATTTGCATCAGATAAATGTAGTGCTTGTGGTTAGGGACACTCAATTTCCATTAGGGATGGTAATGGAAGGGTCAATACAGAATAAGCATTTACTAAAATTGTTATACTCCACTACCTGTCTCCACTTTGCTAGGCACGAATCGAGTTTTGCCCTTAAGCCACATACACACAATAAGCACATTGTTCCTAAACATATATAAGCAATTTCTGCTGATTTTTCTGATGTTATCTAAACAATTTTACATTGCTCGTGTTGCAAACGCCTTTGAAAGCCAGACAACAACTTCATTGAATTCATTTAGAGACTAAGAACCTAGACTCCTACTCCCATCATGACATGTGGGGAACGCTCTTGATGTGTCAGTTTTACTTCAGCAAACAGCATTAAAGTCCAAAATCATCCTATGGTATGTTTTCCTTGAAAAAAGTTCACAAAATTCATTCTTGTGTTGCTTTTATGGTAAGCAAAAGCTTTGTATTATCATAGACTTAATTGCTGATTTGGGCATTGGAAAAAGCAGGTGATGTGAGTCTAAATCTTTTTATTGCATGGCCTACTCCCCATTCATTTCCACCTCACCATTATAAAATTAAAAAAGGTGTGAAAATAAAATAAAATAAAATAAAATAAAATAAAGAACACACAAATGTTACGTGGAAACTCTTTCGGGAAAAAAAACCATGGGTAGAGGAGAAGAAAATTCACTATGTAGAATTCGAATTAATTACAAGATGTAACACCCCTAACCCGTATCCGCTGCCAGAACAGGGTTTCGGAGCATTACTACCATTTGCAGATCACTTAAAAAAATTAAAATACTTACCGATTCAATGCATCATATTAAATAAATATATTACCATTCAATCAACAGTTTGGCACTTGTATAAGCATCAAACAACAACATTGTTAGTATACTTGCACATATCTCATATAAATTCAACATTGATATATCTATTTTCTCGACATGTCGCACTTGAGTTTAATAATAGTCTCAATTATATAATTTCCTTGTATCAACATATCAAAGATAATCATATATGTACATGTCATGAAACATATCATGCTCTTACCGTTACTTCACAAGCATATATCATTCATTTCATTATATCAATATTTTATACTTCATCATTTCCATATATTTTATGTATATTTATTCGGTAATAGCTTATATCAAACTTAACATAAATTATATTCCATGTACTTATACTTATTTCGTTTATCCATTTTCATAATTATTTCATACAACGCTTTTGTACATATATTTCCATATGACCAGTTCTTGTAAACATTTCACACAACCATTTCATATAACCATTCGTCATCGATACATTTTACCGAATATCAATTGTTCAACAGATGTTATAGCGTCTCCCATCCACGGTCTTATTTATCTTTGACGTGATGCCATAGTGTCTTTCAACTATGGTCTTACTCATTTTTGTCATGTTGCCATGGTATCTTTCAACCATGGTCTTATTCTTTTCATGTCACGTTGCCATGGTATCTTTCAACCATGGTCTTACACATCTCATATCGAGTTGCCATGGTATCTTTCAACCATGGTCTTACACATTTCATATCAGGTTGCCATGGTATCTTTCAACCATGGTCTTACACATTTTATATCAGAGAGCACACTCCCGCGAACCTCATCCTTACAGTGGGATTACCAATCCAGGCTAAATCCCCTGTAATATAAACTCATAGAGTATTGTCGGGATTACCAATCCAGGCTAAATCCCCTGCAACGACAATTACTCTAATAAGCTTGAATCAATTACCACCAAAGCTAAATTCAGACCTAATTGGATTACCCGTCAGGCTAAATCCGTTTTACACATATTCTTCGGGAGGGCTATATCAAGATAGGATCACCCGTCCGGGCTAGATCCTTTTTACCGTCAATTCCTTTTCAAAGATTCATCGAATTTTCCTTTCATTCAACCGGGATTTCTTCTCCTTTTATCAAATTTATCAATGTTTCATAAATTTTCATACAATGAACATTCAAATCATATTCACATAAATAACATATAATCTCAAGCATTTAAGAATATAATTCAAGTTACACGAACTTACCTCATTGCTTGTTTGTGTTTATAATTTCATTAATCTGATATCTTTTCTTTTCCACGATCAAGTCTCATATTTGAGTTGTCCGGATTTTTATAAATAAATTTGATCATCATTTTCATTCATTTCATATTCTAATGCATTTAATTAATGTTCTAGGCAAAATTACCATTTTGCCCCTAAACTTTTAATTAATGACAATTTCATCCTTAGGGTCAGGAAAAATAAAATTCTTGAAATTTAATCCTTATTTCCAGCTATTATTCTCATATATATTGATAACAATCCATGAATTCTATAAAATATCAGAATTTTTCATAATTTCAACACTTTTCAATTTAATCCCTAAAACATGTTTTCCCCCGATATTGAACTAAATTAATAATTTCATTCAATTTTGTAATTTAAATAATAAAATAATCCATTTCATGCAATTTGGTCATTTCTGACATGTTTACAAAATTGCCCATAAAATTTTACTTTTATTCAATTTAGTCCTTGAGCCTAAAATATGCAAATTAGCCATGCTAGATGAATATTCATACATATTTTCCTCCTCCTCCTCTCCATTCCACATCCTTAATGTAGATAACACACTTGTAAATAACATTATCCATAATTTTATTATTTACTTTTATGAATATTCAAGTTGTCTATCGCATCATAATCACTAAATTATTTATATCTGGATCTATAGAACTCCAAATTAATATCCAATAATTTTCCCTGAATCTAGACTCATATATATTCTTACCATAAAAATTTCAGAATTTTTGGTTTAGCCAATAAGTACAGTTTATTCTTTAAAGTTACCCCTGTTCTGTTGTTTGATAGTTCTGACCCCTCTTCACCAAAAATTAATTATCTCCTCATACAGGATTCAAATGATTTCTTGTTTATTTATATTAAAAATAGACTCATTCAGAATTTTATAAATATAAATTTAAGCCCCTAATTAGTTTTATTCAATTTTTTATGATTTTTCAAAGTCAGAACAGGGGAACCCGAATTCATTCTGACCTTGTCTAACAAAATTCATTATATCTCAAAATTTACAAATCCATTGCTTACACTATTTCTTCTATGACAAAATATACTCAATAATATTTAATTCCATATTTTTATTCATCTTATAATTTGATTTATACAATTTATGGTGATTTTTCAAAGTTAGTCTACTGCTGCTGTCCAAATTGTTTTTGTGCAAGCTATTAATTACCATGTTATACCACCCTTATTTTCTTTTTCTACACCATTTCTCATCACTTTCTCTTATTTTCTCTTCACTAGCATATCAAAAACATAAGACCTTATGTAAGAAAACTCTACTATAACATTATTTCCATGCTTTGTCAATAATAACAAACTTAAAAACATATTGAAATCTTGATATACTTACCTTGTTCTATTGATACTAATCTTTAACTTGATTTTCTCTCCTCCAGCTTCTATTTCTTGAATCCAACTTGATATTCTAACTCCCCATGCTCTCCTTAACATTTTTGTCTCTTGGTAGCTATGGAAATTCATTTGATTTTTGGGTGAAAATGGTGAATTTTTGGTAAAAGGACCAAATTGTAAGGAAAGCAAAACTTTCTTTCTTCCTCTCTTTCTGTCACGTTAGTGCATGGGAAAATATGGGTGAGAATTTCCCATCTTTCTTTCTTTATATACTAATAAAATAATAATAAAATATCTTATTAAAGTATTAATAAAATAATATTTATCTAATTAAATAATTATAAAATATCAAAATATCTCTAGCATCATTATTACTTTCTAGATTTCTCTCTCTTCCAATTGACCATTTTGCCCTTCATTATCTTTTAAAATTCAATCCTTGAGTCATCATTTAATTTGGTAAAATTAAAATTTAGTCCCTCATAGTTCTTTATCTATTCAATTTGGTCCTAATTCATCCATTTTCCTTAGTTTCTAGATCATTCCACTCTTAAATTATTTACACTATTGGTCCTTCAACTTTTTCATATTTACACTTTAACCCCTCAAATTATGAATATTTACTCTTGTGCAACAAAACTTTTCTCACTTTTACAATTTAGTCCTTTCTTGAATTAATATATCATAATATACTTCTCAATATTGACATAACTCAAAATTTCCCTTTTTGTCACTTTATTTCCTTATTTTACTATATCAAGGATAATATCTTACTGTAAAAATTTTCAGGGTATTACACAAGAGGAATAGCCTATGCCTATTTATAGGCTTGTAAAGCCATATTCTAGTAAGACTGAAACACCTTATTCTAATTAATATCAAATAGATGGAATTTAATAAGGTTTAAAAAACCTTATTCTAAAATAAAATAAAAAAAGTGTAATTCTATATGGATTCTTCTTTTATTTTATTTTATCATTGTATTTTATTTAAATAAGGATTCGGGTCACTTAATTCTAACAATCTCCACCTTGACACGAATTCTCAATGAACAAGTTCTTCATCGTGAACTCTCAACGAACAAGTTCTCCACCTCTTCCATAAAACCCCTTAAGGGTTTAACTTCAACAATGAACACCAACCAAGTTTAAGCAATGCTCAAACTTGGTTATAGGAAGTGACTTAGTTATCATATCTGCAGGATTTTCATGAGTACTAATTTTGCTCACAACAATATCACCACGAGCAATAATATCACGAACAAAATGATACCGAACATCAATGTGTTTTATTCTCTCATGAAACATTTGATCTTTTGTAAGGAAGATTGCACTCTAACTGTCACAAAATACTGTACTGATTTGAAGGTCTTCATTAAGTTCACTAAAGAGTCCTTCAACCAAATAGCTTCTTTACAAGCCTCAAGAATCGCCATGTACTCAGCTTGATTGGTGACAAAGCGATCGTAGTTTGCAAAGTGGCTTTCCAACCGATTGCACAACCTCGATTGTAAAAACATAACTGTGAGAGATCTTCTTCTATCAAGGTCTCCAGCAAAATCAACATCAACATACCCAATGACTCCATCTCTAGTTCTTCCAAAGCTGTAAGCAAACATCAAGTAGTACCTGTAAGTATCTTAAAGTCCATTGAATCGCTTTCGGTGTTCTTTACGAGATTTGTCATGTATCGCTAACTGTCTCGATCGCATATGATAAATCTAGACGTGAACAAACCATAGCATACATGAGAGATCCCACTGCACTAGAGTATGGAACATGTGACATGTACTCAATCTCATCATCTGATTGTGGAGACAAAGCCGATGAAAGTCTGAAATGGGCTGCTAAAGGAGTACTAACAGGCTTAGCACTCTGCATATTAAACCTGCAAAGAACTTTCTCAATGTACCCTTTCTGACTTAGGTACAATTTACTTGCTTTTCTATCTCTGAGAATCTCCATACCAAGTATTTTTTTTTGCTGGTCTTAAATCTTTCATCTCAAAATCTTCACTTAGTTGGGCTTTGACCTTTCTTTTTGTAACACCCCTAACCCGTATCCATCGTCGAAATAGGGTTACAGAGTGTTACAAGTTACCAGTACTTATAGAACATTTACAAATTAATCAAAACATTACTATTCACTTTCTGAGATCATATACATATAACAACCCTTATTTGGGCCCTCGAAGCCCAACATGAACATTAAAATCAAGTCGGAACTCAACTGATTTCCCATAAAATTTTTCGCTTATTTTTTTTTTTAAATTTTACTTGTGAACAGTACCCACACGCCCGTGTGATTAGGCCGTGTGGATTCCACACGCCCGTGTGGCTTGGGACACGCCCATGTGGCTTAGGACACGCCCGTGTCCTAAAGTCGTGTTCCATATACGGCTGAGATACACGGCCGTGTCTCTACCTGTGTGGTCAATATCTAAGCTATTTTCCAAGCCTTGGTCAACCTTAATCTCTTACACACTTATACAAAATCAAAAGCATATAACATAGTATTCATTTAATGATTGAACATTCTCAATTAAACTACAAACATAGCATTTGTATGTCATCATACATATGTCTCTCATACTCATTTTACCTTGTCTATTATGGTACCACTTATATTTTATGCCATGATTATCATCTTACCAAATATTTTCAGCTTAATCATCAAGCATTCATATTTAAAGCTGGATCATATCTTTATAAAATACCACATTTCAGATGCGCAGAATAAAATACTTGCCTTAGACATTTCAATCCAACTTCATACCCAACAAGCATCATATTGAAACTAGTAATATATATACATGTCATGATATGTATCGTTCTCATACTATTTTCTTATAAACATATATCATTTATTTTCCTCATCCTCCTCTCCATTCCACATCCTTAATGTATATAACATTCTTGTAAGTACGATTTCACAATTTACTTATTAATGCTCAATCAAGCTGTTCACACGAGTCATAGTCACTCAATTTTTTATAATTCGAGCTACAGAGCTCCAAATTAAGATCTGTAAATTTTTCCTGAAACTAGACTCACATATAATTCCACCATAAAATTTTCAAAATTTTTTGTTTAGCCAATTAATACATTTTATTCATTTAAGTTTCCCCTATTTCACTATCTAACAGTTATAACCTCTCTTCACTAAAAATTAATTATATCACAGTACAGAACTCGGATAATATTCTCGTTGATTTCTATTGAAAATAAACTCATTAAGAATTCTAAGAATATAAATTTGAGCCTATAATTAATTTTCTCAAATTTTTGGTGATTTTCCAAAGTCAAAACAGGGGAACCCAAATTCATTCTGACATTGTCTCACATAATTCATTATATCTCATAATTTACAGTTCAATTGCTTACACGTTTCTTCTATGAGAAACTAGACTCAATAAGCTTTAATTTCATATATTATTCATCCTATAATTCGATTTTTACAATTTATGGTGATTTTTCAAAGTTAACCTACTGCTGCTATCCAAAGCTGTTTTAGTTCAAGATGTTTATTACCATTTTTTCTCTAAATTTAACAGGTTATACAATTCAGTCCTTGCTCAATTAGCCCATCTATTAAGCTAATTTTTCTCAATTAACATTTTATTCCATCATTATAAACTATTACACAACCTTTGAAAATCAGAATTTTAACACTAAACCTTAATTCACAATTTTTTCACAATTAGGTCCTAAAATCAATTTCTATTGAATTTACTTGATAAAATCATCAAACAACAAAATCAAAGCTTAAAATTCATTTTATTTCATCATAAAAAGCCAACACTTATAAATGATACCTTTTAATTTTGTCCATAAAATCAAAAACTAATGAATTAAACACTTGGACCTAATTGTAAAAGTCACAAAAACATAAAAATCTCAAAGAAAAGGGCAAGAATTGAACTCACATATGTCAAAGTATGAAAAACCAGTAGCTTTCAGACCTCCCATGGCGTTTTTGCTGAAGAAATATGATGATATCTCTAGATTTTTCAATTTTGTCTTGTTTTATATGTTTAATTTGTAAAATTTCCCATCTTGCCCTTGTTTCTCCTTGTCTTTTTTGCTGATTTTCTTGCCCAACCGTCCAGCCCATACAATTTGGGTCCAATTGCCTTTTAAATCCCTCCTTTTTAATCACTTAAACTATTTAATCACAATTTAATAAATTTCGCACTATTTTCAATTTAGTTCTTTTTAATTAATTGACTAACCAAACGTAAAATTTTCTAACGAAACTTTAATACTAACTTAATAACATTCCATAAATATTTAAAAAAATATTTATGGCTCGGTTTATGAATCTGGGGTCTCGATACCTCGTTTTCAACCCAATTTACCTTATTAATTCTTTTAAAATCACAAAATTCACTAATTAAAAATAATTCTTTTAAGTTCGCGTTTGGCCTATAATTATTATTTGTTAAAATTTCTAAACTTACTCGTCGGATTTAGTGATCTCGAATCACTATTTCCGACACCACTAAAAAATTTGGCTGTTACACTTATCTCTCATTTATCTTTTGCTGCTATCAACATGTCATCAACATAAAGAAGTAGATACACAAAAAAACCATCACTATTTTTCTTAAAGTAAACACAACTGTCAAAACTACTTTTTTTGAAATCATGAGAAGTTATAAAGGAATCAAACCTCTTGTACCACTGTCTTGGTGACTGTTTCAAACCGTAAAGGGACTTTTTCAACAAGCAAACATAGTCTTCTTTTTCTGAGATTGTAAAACCCTCTGGTTGTTGCATGTAAATATCCTCCTCAAGTTCTCCATGAAAAAATACAGTTTTTACATCTAACTACTCAAGATCCAAATCATGCATGGCCACAATACCAAGCAAAACTCGAATCGAACTATGCTTAACAATTGAGGAGAACACATCTGTGAAGTCCACTCCTGGAATTTGACCGTAACCCTTTGCAACAAGCCTTGCTTTATATCTGGGTTCTTCAACTCTTGGAGTACCTTCTTTCTTTTTAAACACCCATTTACAACGAATAGCCTTTTTACCTTTAGGAAGTTTCATAAGATCCCATGTTCTGTTTTTTTGGAGTGATTCCATCTCCTCTTGCATAGCAAACATCCACTTTTCTGAGTCTTCACAGCTAACTGCCTCAGAATAATTAGATGGTTCTTGATTCGCATCTATACCTTCAGCCACATTTAAAGCATAAGCAACTAGATCAGCCTCGGCATACTACTTTGGAGGTTTAATTTCTCTTCTAGTTCTATTTTTGACGATAGAGTATTGCGATGAAGAAGCAACTCTATTCTTAATTTTTGTACTGGCTTGAATAGTCGACTCTATATTAATCTGATGCTCCACCTGCTTTTGATTTTCTTTATTGGAAGAGTCTTTAAGAGATAAGTTAGGTAGCATAGCAGTTTCATCAAAAACAACATCTCTGCTAATCATAACTTTTCTATTTTCAGGACACCATAACTTATACCCTTTTACACCAGCTTTATAACAAAAAAAACACATTTAATGGATCTCGGTTCCAATTTTCCATTATCAACATGAGCATACGCAGGACACCCAAAGATCTTTAAATCAGAATAATTAGCAGGATTACCAGACCATACCTCTTGTGGAGTCTTTTTCTCAATGGCAACGGATGGAGATCGGTTGATCAAAAAACATGCAGTAGAGGCTGCTTCTACCCAAAACTACTTCGGTAAGTTGGTATTTGACAACATACAGCAAACCTTCTCTATGATCATTCTGTTCATTCGTTCTACAACACCGTTTTGCTGTGGAGTATGAAAACTGTCAAATGTCTCACGATCCCTTCTGACTTGCACAATCTATTAAACTCATCAGAATAGAACTCTAAGCCATTGTCTGTGCGGAGGTATTTTATTTTTTTTCTCGTCTTTTTTTCAATTATAATTTTCCAAGACTTAAATGCGGAAAACACATCGCTTTTCTGCTTCAAGAAGAACGCCCAAACTTTTCTGGAAAAATCATCAATAAAGGTTAGCATATAATTAGCTCCACCTCTCGAAGGCACTCTAGATGGCCCCTACAGATCAGAATGAATATACTCTAATGTTCCTTTCATGTTATGGATTCCTCTGGTGAATCGAACTCTCTTTTGCTTCCCAAAAACACAGTGCTCACAGAAATTTAGTTTGCAAATTCCTTGCCCATTAAGAAGTCCTCTTTTGCTCAATTCTACCATGCCATTCTCACTCATATGCCCTAGGTGCATATGCCAAAGTTTTGTAATATCATCATCTGACAAGAAAGAGGAAGCGACAGCTGCATCACTAGTAACAATAGAACCTTGTAAAACATATAACTTGGCAGTCTTTCTTTGCCCTTTCATCACAACAAGGGAACCTTTGGAAATCTTTAAAACCCCATTTTCAGCTGTGTACCTGTACCCTTTTGAATCAAGAGTACTCAACGAAATTAAATTTCTCTTCAATTTTGGAACATGTCTCACGTCACTAAGTGTTCTGACAACTCCATCAAACATCTTAATTTTAATTGTTCCAACACCTGCGATTTTACACAAAGCATTATTTCATATCAAAACAACACCTTCAGACACTGTTTCGTAAGTTGTAAACCAATCCTGATTGGGACTCATATAGAAGGTGTAGCCTGAATCAAGTATCTATTCCTTGCTCACTTTAGAATTGTTGACGAAAACGACTAGAAATTCACCATCGCTGTAGTCTTCTACAACATCAGCTTCACCGGAATTTTCTGGTTGTTTTCCCTTTTGATTCGCAGCCTTCCTTTTAATCTTATTCTGTAGATTATAGCACTCAGATTTAATGTGCCATTTCTTCTTGCAGAAGTTACAAGTTTTAACTCTGTTTGAAGACTTTAATCTACCATTAGATTTACCGCCAGGATTCCATTCCTGTGTCCTTCCACGATTATTATCAGTATTCTGATCTTGTCTCTCAGGAACAATGAAACCCTCTCCCTGAGAGTCGAGTTTAAGCACAAGATGTTTCATCTTATCATACGAGGTTAAAGAATCATAAACCTCATCAACTGTGAGAGACTCGGGGCTATATAAAATCGTGTCTCTAAAGGTTGAATAAGACAGGGGCAACAAAAAAGTAGAATCAACCCTAGATCTTCCTTATCATACTGAACCTCCATGGCCTCCAAGTTTGAGAGAATTTCTTTAAACACTGTCAAGTGTTTGTGTATCGACACATCTTCCTCCAAACGACGAGCATAAAGACGCTGCTTCATATGCAACTTGCTTGTTAGAGTTTTGGACATACATATTTGTTCTAGCCTCTTCCATAATGCAGCGGCGGTCTTCTCTTTCATCACATCCTGCAAAATTTTGTTGGACAAATGCAGATGTAATTGTGTTAATGCCTTTCGATCCTTACGCTTCTTCTCTTCATCTGTTAAAGTCGAAGGCATTTTATCTATCCCTAACAGGGCATCCTCCAGATCCACCTGTGCAAGAACTGCTTGCATCTGCCACAACGCAAATCTAGTCTTGCGATCCAACAGTGGACTTTCATACTTCAAAGACGCTATTACCGTGATCGAGATGAACAACCCGGAAGCTCTGATACCAATTTGTGAAAATAAAATAAAATAAAATAAAATAAAGAACACACAAATTTTACTTGAAAACCCTTTCGGGAAAAAAACCACGGGCAGAAGAGAAGAAAATTCACTATGTCGAATTCGAATTAATTACAAGAGGAATAGACTATGTCTATTTATAGGCTTGTAAAACCATATTCTAGTAAGACTGAAACACCCTATTCTAATTAATATCACATAGATGGAATTTAATAAGGTTTAAAAAATCTTATTCTAAAATAAAATAAAGGAAGTGTAATTCTATATAGATTCTTCTTTTATTTTATTTTATCACTGTATTTTATTTAAATAAGGATTCAGATCTCTTAATTCTAATAAAAGGTTTAAAAGAATGCATTCCACATAAGCATATAACATCTAGCTTGGTGTGATTGCTTCTTTGGTTTGACCATTGGAGCCCATAGTTCATCCCCTTTTTCAAAAAAAAACCCCATTTTGTCACCCCTATCATCACATATAGAAGCTCCTGATATTTTAAAGATCCCTTGACTGATAGAGGAAAATTCTAACTATAATTCCTGACCTTACAAGGATTAACTGTGCAAAGGAAAAGATAGGGCAAAAGAGATAACTACAAAGTACAAAGCAAATATCTTACCAATTTGTTAGCATTAAAAGTATTGTGAAAATAATATGAAATACAAACATTTATCATTTCTTAAATAAAGAAATCCAACTTAAAATAATACCCCCAACAACTTTGGAGAGAGCTACTACTCGGAGCTCTCTAAAATGTCCATTATTAAAGAAGGAAAGATGCTGTTGAGCTCACATGGTCATAGATGACATTATCTCCATTAGTCCAAAGCATGTCTCACTGTGAAGTCACTCTCACTGCATTATCATTTATTATACAATAAGACCGCATTTTGCAAATAAAGGTAGGAAATGATTCGGAACTCAGTTGCCACTTTGCAAGTTATCATATCTTTTAATATGCAATTTGTGTTCCTTGCTTTTCTTTCTTGACGTCTTAGCAGCAAAGACATTAGAAAGTTTCAATGCCACATCTTCTGGGAGTCAGTACTGCACTGCCCATTTGCATAGACTATGCCTTTTCCTTGGATAATTAATTTAAACCAAATTAAATTAGTTTGCTTTCAGGTGGTTTGACTGTTTCTAATAGCTTGACTTCCCTTCATAGTTATGATCTTTCCTGTGGTTGTTTTCTGTTTACCCGTTTTCTCTGTGTTAAATATGCCCGTATTTGACATATCTGTATTCAACATTCATATTAGAGTTTGGACTGTTGAACATGTTGGAGGACTTCATTAAGAAGGATTTTGAACCTTTACGCAACATTCTGTTTTCTTAAATGAATCACTTCTTATACTTTTTTCCTTTTCTCGGAGCGATGTGTTGAAACTTTTTCAAATATTTATAGTGTTTAATAATAATAAATGAAATAGTGTAAGTAATCAATAGTTATAACTTTTGATTATTAATCAAGAGTTATGATTATTCATATTAATGAGTTATGAATCTTAAATACAAAAAGTGTATCACTTGATCTTTTAACAAATAATTATAACTATTCAAGTAATATTAATTGAATAGTTATGTTTATTTAAGATACTTTACTTGAATAGTTGTATCTCTTACTTTAATAGTTATATCTTTTAAAAGATATTAATAGAATAATTATGTCTATTTAAAATATATGTGGTTATTGAGAAAGGCAAATTTAATTTGGATGATATATCAAAAGTTGTCAAAAATTTTTGTAATTCTTCCACCATCTTCTACTATTTTTAAATTGTTTTATATACAATTATTGTAGAAATTCTTTATAGAAATTGATTTTTTTGTTAAATAATTAACGGGCTTCATTGTATCCTCGAGCTTCATTTGCTTAAAACTCATTTGCTACTCAAATATAGGTGGGGCAAATAGAACTCTAAGGATAATGGTTTGATACACGCCTTGGAGCCTATTGATTTATTTTTCTGTTCGAATTATTATTCGTGTTCCGTTCGTATGTTCGAAATTTTCCTCGCCAAAGTACTTTATTAACATGATGAGGTATTGGTGATTCATGCGCAAAAAAATTTAGATTCAACCCCTTTAAATACACCCCATTTGCCAAAAAAAAAAAACACGATTCATCACAACCTGAAGAAATATTCAACATCTTGTTGGAATTGTATTCCATTTCATTCAACCAACAAAAATTAAGAATAAGCTACTTGAACAACTTATTGGAGTTCCAATCAAAGCAACAACATCTGGAGTTAAGAGAAGAACATCAAGGCAATACTTACCTGATGCCGCTGGCCGATACACAAGGGTCTACCAAAAGTAGGTCTCCCTTTCAATCTTTACTAATGGTAGATATGGTATGTTCTCTTTTTCTAAAGGGAAACTGTTTGTAATTGCAGGCAATGTAATTGCAGGCAAAGGAAACTTTGTACTTAAAAGGATGAACTTGCGAGGGAAGAAAGCTGATACATTCGGTCATGTAGTCGGAGAGCATGGTATGAAACACTCTCATGCTATCAGCTATATAAATGTCTCTTAAGATTAAAGTGAAATGAAAACTAAAGTTTACTTTTTTGAAAGTGCAGTGAGATTGGGGCCAAAGATCAGTGAAACAGTGAAGGGAAAGTTGAGTTTAGGGGCAAGGGTTTTTCTAGTAGGAGGGTTGGAGAAGATTTTCAAGCAATTGTTTAGTTTCAGAGAAGGAGAGAAGTTTTTGAAGGCTTGCCAATGTTATTTATCAACAAACAACAGGCCCTATTGCAGTTTTACTTTTCATCTCATCTGAAAAGGTTGCCTTTTGCAGTGATAGATAAATCGAAATCCCTTGTGCGAATGGAGAATATGTGAGAGTCCATTACAAGGCTGTGGTTCCAGTTGAGAAAATAAAGGGAGTGAACCAGAGTGAAAACATTAAGAATGAAATAACTATGTTCTTTATCGACCATGAAATAACTTTAAGAATGAATTTGCCATATGTAAATACAAGTTTGAGATTACAGAACTCGAGATTTTAACTTCAAACATGTTGAATGTTATCAGTTCTTCACCGATCTCTATTCGAGTACTGGCTTTGTGAGTGTATAAACTATAGGATTTTCCTTTTAAAAATAAAAAATAAAAGAATTTGGTTATGGCAGTGCTTCAATGTACTTAAGAATGTCCGCAACAAGTATGCACACAGTCCTCCAAAAACTGGCTGAGCTGACTCGTATACAGATTTGGGTCATTCCTAAAATGATCAACATGTGGTGAGGAGACGAAGTTGCACGCCCGAACTTCGCGCCCCAATCTCTTTTGCTTCTCTATGAAGGATTCCACGGAATGCGCAGGGATGACTCCATCTGCAGAGCTGTAAATATATAACTGTGGACAGGTAGGTTGTTTGTATGACAGCAAACCCATAACATCAGAAAGCCTCCTGCAAGATGATAAGATATCAAGTTTTGTCAATTTTAATGAACATCGGGATGACTTCTGGTGGCAATCATAAATCACATTGGAGAATGAGAAATATATCATGCATAAAAATATTCAAAAAGTTGTGCACTGCAAATGATTCTTAGTTGCAAAGTAAGCTTTTCAATGACTCAAACATTGGGAAGTAGATCAGAGAAGTAAAAAATCGTGAACTTATTTACCGGTTTCAAGGGGATTATTACCTGTTAATACTAGGAAGATTCAAAACCACCTCAAAGAACTTCTCCAGGACTAGTAGCATAGCAGCTTCAGTTACTGCAGGCTTGGGTTTTGAGGCTTCACTTTTGCCAGTTGATGCCTCCATATCCGATTCACTTGAGTTCGCAGATCCTTTTGTTGCAAAACTACGTTTCTTCAGAAAAGCGGCAGAGAAACCCGAAGCCCAGACCTGAAAATAATAATATGAAAATGATTTATTAAGCATTGCCTTTGTACTGAACTGAAACACATGCTTTAAGCATCATTTACCTGAGGGTCAGGGGCCGCAACAGGGGCTGAATCCACAATGCAACCTTTGATCCTTTCCGTTAAAGAAGGATCTTCTTTCTGAAACTTCTCAAGAATAGCTCCGTACCTGCAACAAGATGAAACCCGACACAAAAATCACTTCAGGTAACTAATATAAACAATAGAAATGTTGTTCTTCATGCATGTATGTACAAATGTACTTGTGGAGATAACTTACATTAACCATCCAGTATTGCTAAAAGTGTGGAAAACCAGGTTTTTTCCATGCTCCTCTTCTAACCAATCAGCCAAGTGATTCACAAGCATGTCTACGTTTTGCTCGGCTTTCCCACCGGCTTGGTAACTGAGAATGTCAACCATCGGAAGTGTGAAAGTAATGACATGGTATCCCCTTGAAGTATACCACTCTGCATATCTCTTGAGATGTTTCTGCTTGGATCCTAACCACCCTAACAACACAACAACCGTACGAGACTTCACCGATGAACAATCTGAAGTCCCAGAAATATCGAACGCAGTCGGCTCAGGCAAATGCCATCTGTACAAAGCATCAGGCACTGTGGCAGGAACACTCTCCGGAAATGCAGCTGGCTTAGATCCTTTAGCTAACTCAGCTGACTGATATAAATTAACCAACAGAGGAGACGAAGCAATAGAAGAACATAGCATGTTCGGAACGAAATTCCGGCCTGAATTCGGAACCGGAAAGTTAAAACTAGGTAACGGTACTCCAATCCTAGTAACAAAAGACAAGTTGGCAAGCTTGGAAGCTGATATAAGAGCAACCAATGATGAATTGGACTCCGGTAAGGAATTGGACATGGAAGTTTCAGTATCCGATGTAGGAGATGGGAGTTTAGCAGGAAAATCAACAGAAACAGACGCCATTGCAACAGCAGCAGCTGCCATTAAAGGACGTTGAATGACTCCAGACATGGAACCCATATTGAACCAATATGAACAAATCCCAAATAAACATTACAAATCAGTGCAAAAGTCTCAATTTAACGAGGGTCACCTGCAAAAAGGATAAGAGGATCAAATTATGACCCAACAGATGGAATAAAACACGAGAAAAGCAAGCAAGAATGTGTTAATACAATAAGCAAGCCAAGGTTGACATGTTCTATAGTCAAAGCTTTTATTATATAATTACTGGTCTTATTAAATGAAAGGAAAGGTAACCGAAAATGGGGTTGTCAAAAGATAGATATTGACAGCCTGGCAAGTTGTTGTATAGACAACACAGCGCCCACCGCCCATGAACTATAGATTAGATTAAAACATAATGGGGAAAATTAAACAAGAAATAGCGCGTGCTTGGTCAGTTTTTAAAATAGTATCTAATAAACAAATAAAGGACACGGTTTCCTTGTCTAAGTCTTCATGCTTAAAGAACATGACAAAGATTGATGAAGAGCTGACCAATGAGTCCGACGATTTAGGAGCCCGTGGGGGTAGTTTAGACCATGACCCAATTTCCAAATTCCAATAGGATAGGGGTTTCTCGAAAGGAAGACTCTGACGTGTAGGGGGATAGGAAATGAGTCAACTCGATCACGGCTCTAGTGGAATAACACGGTTAACCAAGAAACTCGAAAACCGTATGGCGGGTCAAATTTTGAATGGTGTTTTTTTTTTTTTCCTGAGAATAAATTTTGATAAAACGAAACGAAATCACTGAAAATAATTAAATATGAAGTTAATGGAATCCAAACGGCGGATGGCAAAACGAAAACCCAATTCAGAAAAACGAAGAATCAAGAAATCTCATTAAAATAATAAGACCAAAGAATTTTGAACCATTAATAAATTAATAAATAAATAAAAGTCACCTTGCTGAATGAACTCAACTGAAGATGAATGTAAAAGCGGATTGGGTCTCTCTTTTTTTGTCCTTTTTGTTTGATTGATAATGAAAAAGAAAGAATGTTGAAGTGTGGGTTTCGCTTTTTCGTGACAGTAAATAATGCGCCCTGCCTCTCTTCTCCTTGCCTGCAAATATATTTCTTCTTGCTTTCCTTGGTTCTTTTCTACCTCTTTATATCTTATATATATACACAAGCGTATGTGTATATATATATCTTTTGGGTTGTGTTAGTCTCTTAGAATTGCCTGTATTGCACGCTAATAGTTTTCTGTAAGCAACAATATCGCTATTGATTATTTTCTAATAAAAAAAGAAGCAGAAAAAATACCCAAAGCAGAAAAGGAGGAGGTTTATATATCTATATTTAGCGATAGAGGGAGTTCATATAAAAGAGAGAGAGGTGTCGATTACTCTAAACATGTTTAGAGTTGCTAGTAGGGTTTTGAAGTGTTATCAGTAAAATATGATAAAATGTAATTCAACCCTATTTTGTATAATCGATAATAAAAGAATAAGCGAATTTATTTAACGTGACGATAAAATTTTTAATGTAATTTAGTGACATTATAAGTTCGTATAAAAAATTGTTCTTTGATACAAAAGAATGACCTAGTAAAATAGATCGAATGAAGTAATTATATATTGCAATAATAATTTTAATGTCATTACAATTTTAATAGAAAAAGACATTAATATCTGAACTTAAATTTTGAATTTTAAAATGTCAATACAAAATTTTACGCACTTACTCTTTTGGATTGTTGATACAAAATTATTTTGTTTGAGAGATTAGCTCGTAATCCATAAGTGTACGAACAAATGTGAACCATTCTATTATTATAATAATTATTATTTTAAAGCTAAAATATTTAAAAATTAATTTACTATTTTAAAAATTTCTGAAACCTTAAATTCTCAGAAACCTTAAATTTTTATATAATTTTTAAATTTATTTAAAATTAAGAATAAAATAAAAATCAACGGTTGATAAACGTCTATGAGTATACAAACTTTCAACTTTCTTCTTTCTTTTTAATTCTTTCAACAATTCTGGACGGTATATCCTTCAAAACGGCATTGGCTATCCCTAAATTCTGTCTAAATGAAAACTGAACAATATTTTGCATTAAAAAAACACATTTTATTAAAAGATGAGACGAAACTTTAAATAAATTTCTTAATGAGTTTTAAATTGATTTAGCTTTAATTCATATTTAATATTACTTTTTAATTAAAAGTATTTATAAAAATATAAAGTATAAAAACAATTTTTTAATAATAAATTAAATTCCTGTACATCCGAAAAAAAAAAAGAAAATTGGAAGTGCAATATTAAACAATCCATGTAGTTTGGAGGATAATAATATTCCAAAAGATGATGGATGGCATATGCCCATACCCTTTCATTGTTAACATTTGTCCTTTCCTATCTCTCTTTCATTCCAATACGTATATAATTTGGAGTCCACATTTTTTTTCTAAGGGTTTTGAGTTATTTCCACTTCACTAAATGTATGGTATCACTAGAATAATTTATAGAAGTTAATTTTTCTATTTCAGCAATCAAGGTCTCCATTCCATCAACCCTGATGTTACTCTTATATAAGAGAATTATCAAGTGACCACCATTGATGTATTGGAAACTATTATCGAACAACTTTGTTAAGATAAATAATTATGATATTTAATATGAGAGCAAATTTCGAAATGAAGAGGATAAATCATTTAAAATCTAATTTTTATATATCTTTAATGCGGTTAGAGTCTTATTCAATTGGTTTATAAGAATTTTTGTTTACCTTTTTATTGACAAAGTAAATACGTTTCTAGTGAAATTTTAAAATTTCAAATTTGTATCTCTCTTATATTAAATTTTAAAAAAATCACATTTCTTAATCAATTACTTGGGTCATGTCTACGTCTTAATTGTTACTTAAGGTTAAAATATCTCTTACTCAAAAGAGAACTTTTTTTCTTTTATTTATTTTAAATTGGTGAAAGTATAAATAAAGAAACAATTAAATAGGGATAATTACAACTCATTTGTATATCTCAAAATTATACTTCAACTATGATTTATTGTACAAAATATATATATATGAACTTTAATTTTATATAATTTTATCCATGAAATTTTAATTTAATCCAATTCTTATAAATTATTAACACAATTTTGATATAATATACATACATTAATAATTATATTTATTCAATATAAAAATAAACTAATGTATTTATTTAAATATATATAATTAAATCAAAATTCAAATTCAAATATATTTGAACCACAATTAAAATTTCACCTATATAATTACAACAAATTAAAATTCATATATACAAGTAGACATTAAATCAAAATTAATGTATAATTTTAAAATTTATTTTTATTAAAAATATATTTATTTTTCAAAATATATATATCTGCTGCTTTTAAAACAATTTACGGACACTTCTCATTAACAATAAAAGATAAAAATAAAAACTATACAGTCTTTTCTTTTTAACTTGATAAAATGACTCAATTGTTTTATATATCATTATTTTTTAATTTATATTTGAAAAATAAATTCATCATTCGCTTTCAGCAACAAATAAAGATCAAACTTTGTAGGCATAAAGATTACAACTTTTCGATGAAAAATAATAATATACATACTTAAATTTTATGTATGCACTTAAATGGATGGCCTCTTTAGTAACCAAATCGCTTGTAAAAATACTCTCAATTTCTATATGAATTAATTCCTGCCAACGTATAGAATATGCAGCTAATAGCAAAACACCGGAAGCAACTATTGATCAACTAGAAAGAATAATAGTAGTAGATGTGAATATATATAGTTTTTAAGTGTACCTTGTGCTGTTCCTCCTGCCCCACCACTTCTTTTTCACCCTGTCAAGTGCACCTTCTTCGTTTCCGAGTTTATTCAATACGACTTTTGTTTCTCGCAATCTCACAGAGTAATCCTTCTTCCAAGTTTCGAACATCTGCTTTAACCTTCTAAGTTCGCGATCAGGGTTCAGGTTTGCTTCAACCTGACCTGATTTTACTTCCACCAAGAACTTGGCATCATCACCAAAAACTTGACTCCGCTGCTCAAATTCCTCTGCCAACCGGCTTATAACACTCAAACCTGCACTCGTTGGTCTCAACCCGTTGCTCTCAGGGCCATTGTGATTAGTTCCTGTGTCCCAGCTATACTCTCTGTCATCGCTTGCATTATTAACAGATGCATCGGAATTTCTCTCCGAGTCATCAACTGCTAGGCTCTTCTTTGCGATAGAAAGACTGGATTGTAGAGACCTCATTTGTTTCTGCCACACTTCTTCCATGGACTTCATTTTTAGCTCATATTCAGACCAGCGGCTTTCGTATTGTTGGAGCCGTTGATGGAGGATGTCATTTTCCTCTTCTTTCTCCCTCAGAGCAGCCTCAGCTCTAAGAACTCGGCGCTGTAGTTCAGCAAGAAATGAGCCCTTGACCATCACCTCATCTGATTCATTCCCCTGTATCAAATTTTATAATCATTTAGTGTCTCAAATACAAACATTATAACTTGATACATATCTAAGCAATAGGAATAACAGAGAAAACTAAAAACTGAGTCTGCATAAAAGTAAAAGAAATTCAGAAACAAAAATGGGGATCATAGGAGTGAAAGATTTGATATGCAAACTGTTTGGAAGAATATTTTTTTAATGGTTCTTTTGGTTTTGCAAGATTGGACCTATATTTTTCAAGCAGGGCAACTGGCTAACAAATCTGTAATGAACTAATAATAGAAGCAGCATTTTACAAAATAAAAATGATCATTTAACATCACTTTGAATATATTAATAAGGGAATGCTAGTTGATAAATATTAATAAAGAATTACATGAAACGTCAAACCATAAGCAAAATTTATGAGTTAAAACACAAGATGGTCATTGTACCTTAGAGGCCCCGTATTTGAGTAATCCTGTATTTCCAGAGCATCTTCTGACCAACCAACCACGAATAACTGCAGCATAGAGCACAAATAATAGTAAAATTATAAGTACAGTTTTCCACGACATGATTTTGAATCATTATAGATATCCAGAAGAAAATGTCCAACGTAAACCAGATTTGTCATACTTAAACCAGCCAAAACCAAATTTTTAAATCCACTCAAGGAGGGCATTCGACTTGATACATTTTTAAATGTTTTCCTACCATACTTCTTAAACTCCAGAGTTATATTAGAAATGCCCTTTGATGTACTGTTCTTAGCTAATTACAACGTATTTCAATATCTTTAACCTAAACGAACTGGTGGTTGAAATACATAAACATCTCTACCCTCAATATTGTCCTGACCAAGGCAACTGGAAGATCAACCCATGTTCTGTTTTCTGAACTCCAGTTTCAAGGGAAAAAACCTGAATACTAACCTGATTGTATCACAACAGATGCATCACTAATTTCCTTGAATGTTTTCCTGCCATTCCTGCCTTTAATCTGTTTTTGTATAGTAATAGCAGCTCTATGTCTCTGCAGTAAGACGGCATATTCTTTCCTGGTTTTCTCTCCTCTGACAACTGTAGTAAGAGATATAGAAAAATCAGGTCTTAACAGTTTCTCATTTTGCAAAAATATAGCTTCAAAACAATAAAAAGAAAAAGAATATAGCAATACATGACTGAAGGGTAGCAATTCCCCTTTGAAGCTCCTTAAAGCAGTGGCGAGCTTGATGTCCTCTGAAGCAGCTTTGAACACGTAAAATGCCATGAAGAGTGCGATTTCTTGTATCCTCAAGAGCCCCAATCTGCATTGATTATTAATATTCTATCAATTTATGGAGATCAAGAAAAGATGCATGTTGTGAGGTTTTTTGAGCTTTTTATTATCAAGAGAGACAGTAATAGCATCATACGATCTATAAAATCTCAAGAACCTCAATTGCTGAGAGTGTCCTTGTTATTAGCAATTTAAGTCAAGGTTATGAAGTAGACAGATGTTCTTACACATTCCCATTGTCAATTACTCGTATTGGTAGCAATTGTTTCAAAATTCACATGGCTTTCAAATCATTCAAGGCAGAGAGTTGCAAGGATGAGAGGTTGGGTATTGAGTTTGTTTAGAGTCAAACTATGATATCAGCATAATGAAATGGAAGTATTTATATCAAGCAAAAAGTACAAATTATTGTGATGCATATTATATATAAACATATGAATATCTGTTACATACTATTATAGTTAAAATGCCAAAAAGAGGTTTGTGAAATTTTTTTACAAGAAAATGCTTCAAGAACTCAGTTCATAGGGAAAATTTTACGTATAAGCACATTATAATTCTTATCTAAACATCAGATTTTAGTATGATGAAAAATGAAAACAATAACATTTCAAGTGGTTCGTGAAAAACCATATATCAGGTCATGGTAAAAGATGGTACAGGCTTTCAACAATTTTAGGCAAAGATCAATGTTGTCAAGAGCACAAGACCCTAAAACTGTTTATCCATATGCTTTCTATTTAATTGGATCATCATTATTCAATAAAAAAGGAAGTTAAACATCACCAAACTTCAACTAACATCCAACCAACATCAATCCCCTCCCCCCATTCCTAAAAGTGAGCACCGTCAAGAAAAAGAGGGAGGTGGTGTTATAAAACAATAAAGAGCATAAATGACACATGATGAACCAATCATAATTCTTTTATTATACCTGACCAGTACGGAAAAACAATTTTGTATAGCCAACTTGGTACATCTCAGGCAAAATGTTGAACTGATGAAGAATTGCAACTGAAACACTGAGTGGATCTTGCGAGGCAACATTCTCCAGTAGAAGAAAACCATACCTGAGAAAAGGTGCAAAACAAACCAAAAACACCCGTGCTTAATGATTATGCACACACTGTCAAAACCATGTAAAAATCGGAAAGAGAAGGAAAATGGTTTTCCTTTTGACAGAGAAAATTGTTTCCTACTCTTTACCTTCTGGCAAACTTCTGGTGAGACATTCTTGTGGGAAAGCCAGACCGTGATATGCGAACAACTTCTAGGACTCCACAACATCTCAGTTGCTGCAAAACAAGTCCTTGCTCGTATGATCCAGGAGACTGCAAGTTGTTGGGCTTTATACAACGTATAAAGTGTGGAGTAGTACTCTCTAGCCGTTGCATTAGTTGGAAAAGTTGACCCTGTATTATAGAAAGTACCAAAAAAGGAACAGAAGACAAATTAATGACAATCTTCAAAAATCACTTCTATTCAATCATCAATAAACATTACAAACTATATGAGTTTTATCCCAAGGAAAATATCAAGTTTCTTTCACACTCGGCTCAGGCAACCATATCCTGCATTCACACAGAGGTCAAATTACCTTTATACACAAAACAAGTAAAATGTTTGAATCAGTATTTCATCTGAGACAACAATAAGTTCACAGAAAATAATGTCATAGGAACACTACATTAGAGACAGTAATCTGAACCATAGTATGGCAACTTCCACCGCTGTTAGTCTTAAGAACATAAAGGGAAAATATCTAATCAAACTACAGGCTTAAAAAAGACACAAATTTTAAAATTATCCATGGCTTACCTCCAATGAAAAAAAAAATAGACCTCATACTAATAATTAAACAATCATCATTAGAAAAATCAAAAGAACATATGCCAAAAAGCAATGAAACTAGTCTTTCCCTGACTCAGAAAAATTAGAATTGAGAGAAACAATCATCATTCAGTCAAAAAGGTTGTAAATGCAGTATGGTAAAATGTATCAGGAGATTTAAAACAGAACCAGATCAACCAGATGCAAAGATCACATAGAAGATGACAGACCACCCACCCTGAATTGATCAAGACTTTCTTTCATGCAACATATAAAGTTGACATGAGAACTAAAAGAAGAACAAAAGAAACTTCAAGCGAAAGTTAAACAATGGCCAATTTAAACTAAGAAAACATGGATGAACTTCAAATCCTGGATTGATATGCACACAACAATGAAATCAGAACTATCTGATGCCCTCTATGAAATAGAAAGAATGAGAAAATACAAGTTATTAGCACGTGCATACTTGTGCATGTAGTTCCACAGAAGCTTCTTTCAACTATTCGTACTCATTACGATTAAGTTGTTCATACTAAAGCTACAGAAAACTAGAAATTTGGAAAGAACTTCACCTTAAATTTCGTTGCAACACTTAGCTTTTGAGAATCTGCACCACCAGATTTATGTAAAGGACCAACCACAGGCTTTTCAGATTGGTTAAGCATATTTGACGCAAATATCCGAGGAAGGTGGCATAAGCAAGAGGACAGTAGTTGAATTGAATCCAGGTGCAGTAAGTCTCTGTTTTTCTCTAAAAACCCACTTGTGTCATAAGTAACCTGAATTTGCGACAAAGAACTGTCAAATTGTCAGGTAGCAGAATAAATAAAAACTGAAAGTGACTTCCACCACCAACACTTGAACAATGAAAAATTCAGATGTGCATGAAAGCACCTTTGAAACTCAGGAAAAGAATACTGCAATTAACAGCCAATGAATTAGAAAGGTAAATACCTCTCCCGCAAAATGAGAGACAGTGAAAGCTTTTTCTCGCTCTCCTCGGAAACAAGGATTAGATTTCAGATGCTGCTTGAGCTTGTTGGCAAATGAGGAGTCAGTCCCATTTGGAAAAGTGGACTCCTCATCTAACAGAGACAATAATCCCAATGGTTTCTGCATAAAACTTAAAACAATGAGATTTGAAGAAGTGCATTTCTACATTGAAGCCATAAAGAAGAATACCAGTAATAGAATAAAGTATCAAAATTTCAGTTAAATTATTGTTGTCATTCTTGCAATTTCTACCTTCAACTCCATCAAAAAGAAGGGGAAAAATAAATTGAAAAAAAAAAAAAAGGAATTTGATATACATAATTAGCATAGTAGGAACACAACATACAAAAGATATACATGTACATTCTTTGATTTAGTGCCACATAAATGCTAAACAAAATTAACCTGTCCAAGAAAAAGTGAATAGAAGCTTCTCCAAACCCAATACAATATGAATAATTTGTGATGGTATCAGAGAGAGAATATCTTACCATATCATGCATAACATAGAAAAGCAACTTTTGTTGAACCAAATGACAATATATCCGAAAATAGACCATAACAACTACTTTTTCATTTTAAAAATAGTAAGAGAACAAATTTCCTTTTTTACATAATTAACTTAAAATGTTAGGAGGTTTAGGGTTTACAGAAGGATCAGACTAACATCAAAGCAGGATAACTCTTACAGATCCTTCCAGTAACTACGTTGCACAAAAGTACTTCATCATTTCCCACACTGACCACATAGAAGGACAACATACCATGAAGCAGAAACATTAAAACTGAACTCCTTACCTTTTCAAAAAGATTAAGACAATCTTGGTTATCATCAAAATCAACTTTTGCCCAATCGATGCCATCTTGGATATATTCCTAAAAGTAAAAAAAGGGTTTAGGAATCATTGAAAAAATCACAGGTTGTCTAGACAAAGTCACATGAATTTTTAGACAACACTAACTGACCAGAGCAAAATCAAAGCAATACACATTTTTCTTTTATAAAATGATTAATTCAAGAGTTAAAACTTTTCTTGAGCATTCTTTCATTAGGCCATGATGAAGAAAGTATATGCATGCACTCACTTCAAGTGCATAACTTCAACCATGATCACTAAAGATTCAATGATTCATCACTATGGTTAAGCATCCAGCCTATAATCAATTGGCAATAGGAGGAAGATTCAACGATCCATTACTACTTCAAGCATCCAACCCCAAAACAATTGGTCATCGTGGGTTCAACTAGAATATAAGACCACAAGATATCCAAGACTTAATAGATGTAGGGTAACATCACTTAACAGTTAACACTCCCCTCACATGTAGCTGAACAAGGGTCTACACATGGACAGCCTAACATGGGGTTAGACCTGAAGAACTAACATGAAAAAAAAATGCAATATTTGTCTCTTTTTCTTTTTCTGTTTTTTCTTTTTTTTTGTGGGGAGGGGGGGGCAATAATAGATTGTCAATGACAGAGGTTTTAGCTTTCATTCTTGCTTTTTCAGAATTGGAAAACTGTAATATATGTTATTAGTTCATAGTAATTCAAAATACTTTGAAGCTGCTTTTGCACATTACTTAACCGATGCAAAATGTACTGACTCAAATGTTGAAATTTATTTTCAGTCAGGTTCTATAAATGCCATGATAATTCTGTTCGATAAAATTTACTCTTAACCCGATCATATGATACAGAAAAATACAGTACCTCCTGCTCCAACTTGAATAAATGACGATTAAAATGCTGCTGTAATCTCTCATTAGCATAATTAATGCAGAACTGCTCAAAACTATTCCTCTGCAGAAACAAACCTTGTTGAATGAATAATAAATGATAATATCAATTTGGAAAGATATGGAACCACATAGAGATAGAGAGCCAAAGCATTATTCAAACATACATCAAATGATTCAAAGCCATAAATATCAAGAATGCTGATAGATCTGCCAGTTCGCCTCTTGCCAACAGCAAGTGATTTGTTAATTTGATCTACCAGCCACTCAAACAAACAAGCATAAATTGATTTTGCCAAAGCATCTCTTGTGACAATCGCCTGAAAAGTGAAAGAGGATGTTAATCGTGAATTCCAGCAAGTCTGAAAATGAGAATATCAATCAAATTGCTTCCAACTGTAACATGTTAGACTCTAGGACAATCATCAGTCAAACAGATGTCCATAAACAAACAGAAGAGGTCAGAATCCCAAACAATCTCAACTTTTGGCACCAAATAAGAAATAGAAGCAAGCAGTTTAGAAATTTTGTGAAGCCGAAGAGTCAACTTAGGTCCTGAACCTAACAAAGAAGGTCATAATCCTGAATGTATTTAACTTTTACACCAAACAGTTTAGAAATTTAGTAAAGCTGAAGTGAAACGTATGAAACACACAGGTAAACATAATAATAAGATCATTAACTAATCCTTTAGAAAGGGAAGGAAGTGAGTAAAATCTTGGGCTTATAAATTTCATACTAATTTACATAAGAATAGAAAGCAATAAAGTGAACCCAAAGATGTTATATCATCAAATTCAGTCATATTTAATTCTTCAAAACACGGGACAGCAGTGAAATCCATATTAATTTGATAATCTCCATGACCATCACATAAATTCAGAGATTCTGCTCAGATGAAGAGGAGAGGTATTGACATAAGGTAGCATAGAATGAAAACAATATTGGATCAAAGCACCTCAAGCCTTCTTCCAGCCAGCTCAAACAAATTGATTAAGGCTTAAAGTGACGCAGGAAAGGCATGAGGGAAAAAGAGGCATGTCATAGGAATTCTATCGAAACAATAAGCATTGAGAAATTCTCTACCATAAACTGCAAAGAATGCTAGCAATTCATTATGACCTGCTAGACACAAAATAGTATTTCTAGAGAAGGATTCTTACCTGTGATAGCGTTAGCTTTTGGACAATATTATCATTACCGACTCTCATTTTGCGAGTTGATAAAGCCAAATTAAGGTCCGCAATGTCACAGCCAATCAACTTGGCAACATTGATTAGACCTGAAATGTAATATTATAGTCTTTAGAGATATCAGATGAAGCTCAAGCAAAAGCAACGTGAATAAAAGAATGAAGAAGAGCATTTTTTTCAAAACAGTGACCTCATACTAAAGAATGAAATGCAAGACAGCACATCAGCAGCACTAAACAGAAAGAAGAGACAAGAAGCAAACGCAACAACCTAATACAATGGAAAATCTAGTATACAGGACATCATATCTTGACCATAGAGCAAAGTATTGCCACAAAAAATAAAACAATAAAATCTGCCAGTAAAATCACTAAAACGAAAAACAGGTCAAAATCACGTAAGACTCTAATACCATTTTCTTAGCATCTAACCTAATATTAGCTGGCAATTAGTAAAGATACAGAACTTATAGATAAGACCACAGCAAGCTCAAATTTTATGCATGGAGAAAAACACCACTTAATTGTCTTTAATTTGGATTTCTCCAATGTCTCCATTTCATTTTTCCATTTCCTAGTAAAGGATACTAGTACGAAGGTGAATTTGCACAGAGAGGGAGTAAGGATAGGGGAAAGGCTATATGGAAATTTGTAGCATCCATTACGATTCAAAAGATACAATAACACAATAATATAACTAAAAAACATAAGGGCAGTCCATATAGTAAGTCTTCTCATAGTGGTTTTTTGGAAATTTTCTTACTTTCATCTGCCACAGCTTCAACATGGTTTTCATTATCAAGGATGGTGAATGAGACATTTCCCAGCCACAATACTGCAGCAAGCATTGCAAAAACACTCTCTTGGTCTTCTTTGCTAACATGGACAACATCCAAAGCTTCCTAAAATTAGGCATATAAAACAGTTAATCGTAATTACTTTCTTAGTTTTAAAGTATGGAATCATGACAAATAATAAATGGATGGAAGAATGACAAACAAGCACCTTAACAATGCGAAATTGTTCAGAATCATCAACTCCGGAAATAGAATAGCAATTACCCTGCTTCAAATAATTATATTCGCCCACATTCTTCAAATTTAGCTTCTCTGTAGATAAAAAGTGAATGAACAAAGGCAGAGAACATAATTTAATATGGCAAAATGATATAATAAGAAGATTATTTCAGAAAACTAACAGCCTGCAAGGGAAGACAAATATGCTAGTTATCTCAAGAATACTTTTCTACTATCACATTTAGGAGAGTCGAAACCATGACTATACATCTCCATGCCCTCATAGTGGAAAACTCTAATTTCATACTGAATATTGAAAAGCATGCTCTAACACAAGCTCAAAGATGAATGAACCATGGCCGAAAAAAAAATTGTATCCATATAGATGTTGCAAACAGGAAGTATATTAGACCACAGAAAGATAAAGATAGAAGCAATCACTACCTTTGAGAGCAGAAGGAGCACCAGCACAAAGCTGATAAAATATATGGTAAGACCTTTCTCCCTCTGCACATTGGACCACTCTAGACTGTTCACATAATACATTAAGTTAGCAACTTATACCTAGAAAAATAATAGATAAAATGACATGTAAGAACATGGAGGCCTAATAAAAATTACCTTCTCAAGTAAAACTGCCCATTTGAAGGAGGAAACAAATTCAAACTTAATGTTAGTTACAGATTTCATGAAGGAAATATATAATATGCTCTAATAAAAGAATTTCATCTCAGAACCTCAGTAGTAAAAATGAGCTTACAAGTTTGAATCTTTGCCCCAGATATTTTTCCAGTTTCACTAAAGTGGATTTCAATCAACTTTCCCTGAGAAATAAACACCCAAATTATTCTTACTTAAAGGCCATCTCATTAAATTTCACTAACATTCTATGCACATTAGTAAAATGAAAATCAAAGAAAAAGCATGAGAGATATGAAAGAACAGGGAACTTACAAATCTGCTTGAGTTGTCATTCCTTAATGTCTTTGCATTACCAAATGCTTCTAAGATAGGATTGGTCTTCAATATCTCATACTCTATTCCACTCCCACCACCAAGAGCAGCTAAATATTGCATTGCTATCTTTGCTGTCTCAGTTTTTCCTGCTCCACTCTCACCACTTCACAAGCAAATAGCAACACAAACATTAGTGCATAGACACATTAAATGAAAACAAAAAATAAATTCAATGGATTAAATCAGATATTTTAATATAAAAATAATTGAAAATGAAGAATACTTCAATGATATTTAAGGCTTTGCATTCCACATCATGTATTGATCAAACTGAATAAAGTAGCATAGCTACCAATTCAGGCACAATCTTAGATATCCTAAACATAGAGAAAGTCAAAACCCAGAGCACCTACTTAAATAGGCAGTGAAGTTAGGGGTAATCCTTCAATAAGTATACTCCCCTTTTACATCTTAATATTGTCCATCCTGACTCGATAAAAGTATTTAAGTAAAGAAAGTTGACATGCACGTCCATGGGCCCGGCATCTGAGAAGCCATGAACTTAGTATTTGGTCATCCTCATCACAATAGAAAGCAGAGCTACATACAAAGCATCCTTATAGCCAAAAGAGAAACCAGTTGTTTCTATAGACAAACTATGATATTTTCATTCAAGAATCATCTTCAAATTGTGTTCCAGTTTTTCATTCTCAATATAACAAATAATAAGACGTCACTATAGGATGCAGCTAATAAAAGTGGTGCAATCCATATAAAAAAATATTGTCAGAGAAGGAAAGAGGAAATAGAATACCAACCTTATAATGATAGATTGATTAACTTCATCTACAAAAAGAAGCAAGAACCATATTAAAACCATTTAACTCATAATAAGAAAAAAGTTAATAAAAATGAAACCAGTCAAACAACTTTAAGAAACTGAAAGTACCTCGTGACATTTCCCGGATGGCGGTGTCAGCAATCGCATATACATGGGGGCTCTCAATGGATTTATTCTTGTATGCTTGAATGTAGTCATTTCCATATAAAGGAACTTCTTTGAAAGGATTGACAGCAACTAAAACCGGTCCTGCTTTTGTCTAAATTCAATATAGATTATAACAGCATTAGTAAAATACTTAACTTGAGTGTAGGCTCAAAACTAATAGAAAACAAGTACAAGCTCTTACATATATCATATCTTGATTGTATCTATATTGGAGATTATACAAGACTGACGGCTCATTTAAATAACTAAGTTGCATGAGATCATCCACGCCATCGAGGATATCAGGATTTGCAGGTATCAGACTATCAGAATTCACCTTTAAAACCTATAATTGAGATGCAAATAAATGAATTTAGAATCTACATAGTGTAAGAAGTCATACTTCTTTCTTTCTTACAACCGCTTACTTTTCCTTCAGGAAATGAAATAACAGACTCAGTTCCTGAACTTGATATTATTTTCCCCAGCTCCCACTTTCCGTTTGGAAGTTGAAACCAAGACTGAACCTTCTGGAATAGCAAAGATTAATCAATTCAGTAGTTGGAATAGCAAAGGGTAGTTCCTGTTGACACCAGAAGTGCTAACATAATATCAAATCAGAAGCAAGAGGTTACCTTTTTTGGAGCATATGAAGTTATGTCACTCCACCTGCGTTCAATGTTAGACATTGATACTGAAGGCAATGGTGCTGCTGCAGAATCCAGGTCCTCATCGGCCACAGAAGGCCTGTCCTCAACCAACATAGCATTCCCACTATACGGTGAATCCTCATTCATGTGACCAGTATCAGGTACACCATTTTCAACTGTTTCAACAACCTTGCCCCCTGTACCACCATTAAGAGGGGCACTCAAGCTGTTTACAGCATTGTTTCCCGAATTTACATCAGCATATCCCATGGGATCAGAATTTGGAGAACCTAAGAACCTATATAATCAACAGGCAAGAATTAGAAAACCTGGCGGAAGGATGAACCCCAGTTTTCTGAGACATTTTACTCCTAAGTGTTTCGGAACCCTGAAGATTGAGGTTTGAGCTTTAACAGGATGTGTCAAGTAAAAGTTTAGATAAAAAAATTGTAAACTTCTTTCAGTTTTCACCAAAGTTTCTATGTAGCTTTAATATAACTCAACTTGAAGACTTATCCAGGCAATGCTAACGGCAACATTGTTTAAGATACAGACCCAAATGCGCTTCAATCCTCCGTCAACATTAACAAGTTCAAAGAAGAAAGATGATTAAAGCCTAAACTAGCACAACTAGAACATACGATACATTAAACAAGTTGAAAACATCACAACTTCATACAAGCCTTCAGCAAATTTAAACCGATTTGATATTAACTTAAAAGTTCCTTGAAATCTTCAAGCTTCGTTTAACTTCCACTATCCTGTTTATAAAGGGAGCTTTCCACTTGGTTGCTTAGAAATACAATAAAAATTTAAATAATCTAAATTATTTTTTTTTTAAATGAGCAGTTCTAAAGAATTGCTAGAATTAGATACTTTTCTTTCCATATTTCTCTATTTTCTCAGAACACAAACAAGTATCAAGCCTAAGAACCACAAAATCTTGCAAATCTGAACCGATCCAAGCAAGAAAAAAATAGCAAACCAGAAAAAGGAAGAAAGAAAAAGAAGCAGATATACCAAAACTTTCTATACTTGCCTGAATAAAATATTTTTTTAGAAAAAAGGAACTCCTTCAAAATCCAAGTGAGTAATTGAAAGCTTGGATCGATCTCAAGACCGTAGAACAGCTCGAGAGTCCAAATAATTAAGACTAGTGCAGAAGCAGTAGATGAAAATGCTGGAAAAAGCCAAATTTTCTCTTCTTTAAGTTAAAACCTTCAAAGAAGCCAAGTGTGTATACTCATTCAAAAGAGTAAAATGATTGTGTAAGGATGTGTTTGGTTGCTGAGAAAGCGCAGAGAAAAAATAAATAAATAAAATACAAAATTCAGAGGCGTGAGGAGAAGGATGCAGCTTTTTTGCTTGCCTCTCCTTTTTTTTTTTTTCCTGCTAACACAGAAATGAAAATCCTTTTTCTTTAAAAAATAATAAAATAATGGAATTTTCATATTTTTAATTTACTTTTATTTGTTAGGTTTTTAAATTTTAATTACCGGATATTGTCTTGCCGGCCGTATTTAAAAGTAGATTTAAACGTTTTACGATTTTTCAGTTAGAAAGTCAATTCTGCCACTTGATTTTTATAATATTAGCAACCGGGCCTATCAATTGTTCTTATGACCGAGTCTGAGGAATTTTTTAACTTAAATTTAAAATTTAAATATAAAATATGTGTTTATCTATTAATTTCACTTATAAAATTTAAAATTTTCCACTAGAAAAGGGAGATATTTTTCTAATAAATATATTTAAAAAAATAGATTACATCAATTCAATTATTCAAAAGCATTTAATCACTATGTATTGTTATAAGACTTATAAGATTTTGTTGGGAGCCACGTCAAAAACCTGTAAGCTTGACTTTTACGTTAAACTCAATTTGGCCAACTCATCCTTAATTATGTTGTGTTCTCTAGACACGTGACTAATTCATCACTATCTTTCAGATCTCATAATTCATTGAACCCTTATAAGTACAATAATATTTAAATTCTCCAATCGAATATCAAACAACGCCTGGACCACATCAGGATTATCGGTCTGGACTTCATATTTCATTACTTTTACTTTATATATATAAAATATATTATTTTATATAAGAATGTTTTAAATCCACAAAATAAAGTTAAGATATTATCTTATGCCCTTATTTAATAGTTAAAAATAAATAATAAATAAGACTCGTGTTACTTACTTATTTAATATAAAAGTACAATAACTCAAGTATGTATTAATATATATAAGAAAAAGATTGTATGAAACTCGTGATTTAACGTCATTCTTAGCCTTTTAATTTGTCATTCTACTATTAAAAGAGAAGAGATAAGAATGACGTGAAATCACAATTTTATTTAATCCTTCTTTATATATAGATAGAGAAATAATAAGTACATTTTAACTTATAATTATATATACCTTACAAATGAAAATTGCTTTGCTTAAAATGAACGTCAACATGATAAAATTTTAACATTATTATTATAAATTGAAAAGAATAAAATTATATAGATTTTATTTAGCTTTTAAATTACCATGTACTTGAACGATAACATGTGAATTGTGGACTACCATTATTAACAAACATCATCATTTTTTTTCAATCTCGTGATCTATATTATGCATCATGGGGCTTATATTATATACACATATACATTCTTATACTTTATTAAGATACTATTAAATTTAATAATTAAAATTTTCATTCATAAAAATTAAAAATTACATTATATAAACAAAATCACATGTGTACTTTTTATAATTTTCTAAATATGTATTTATAATTATATTATATTTGTATTTTTAAATTCTAAAAAATTAAAAATTACATATGGCATCCTTGAAGATTTATACTACGAAAAAAGATAAATGATTTATGATTAAGTGAAAGGGCAATTTGGTCAAATACATGTTTGTGACAATTTGGTTGGAAGTTGGAACCGAGAAATGCGCGAAGAACGGATCATGTAGTCAAAGGAACTGGCGGTGGTACGACTACATCCGTCAGATTGTAAACGGACGGTTTGAGGTGGTGCTTACGTGGGACGTTAGTGCAGGTGATTACGGCACGCTAAGACCCTTGACCTTGTCCAGAAAGCCGGCAATTATTCCCTACGTAAGACATAATGCACTGATACTGTCAGCTTTCTTATTGTCTAAACTGCAAAGATTGGAATCAGATGCGTCGGACCTACGATTACTCACCTTGGATCGGACGATGTCTTCCCTTGCTTTTTTTCCTATTTTTCCTGTAAGTTACTGGTATTCGTACACGTGGAACTGAAAATTCACAATTACAATTTACAAGACGTTTAAATGGTAGCATTTTAGAAGTTTGAGGAATTTATTTTTCTACAAAAATGATAACAATTAGGTTCTATTTTTAAAAAAATTACGATAAATTGATACATGAGATTTTAATATTTTGAAAATCAAAATCTGATAAAATCTAAAGAGATTTCCACTAATTTGAATAAATTATGTTTATACTTATTCATATTTAAAAATCTTTTTTTAGAAAATATATTTAAAATATCTTTTATATAATGTTTAGATGCTTAAGAAAATTCTCATAAAGTACTTCGAACTGCTAATTCAAATATTTTTGAAATTGAAAAATAATTTTTATTCACAATTTAACTTTTGAATTATTCTTATTTTCTTATTTAATATTTAAATATTTTTGTACCATTTTCGCATTGAAATTTATATTTTATTATTTTAATACTTAAAAGCTATCAACATTTTAAAAAATTTGGCCAATTAAAATGTAGAGCCCAATTGATAATATGGTAAGTTGACTGGTGACATGGTATGTTGACCCGAGTTGATCGATTAAAAATATTTAAAACTTGTGAAAATTATAAACAAAAAATTAGTAAAAAATATTTAGAAAATTTTAAATTTTATTTAAAAATATATATAATTATTTTAAATTATTAAAAGTTGTAAAAATTCTTAAAATTTTGAAATTTTGTTACAAATATATAAACTTTGTAATTTTTAAATTTAGAAAATATTAAATAATTTAAAAATATGGAAATCATTAAAAATTTAAAAATATTAAAATTGTAAAACTTATAATAACAAACAGCGCAATATTATTCAAATAAAGATATTGAAAATTCTTCCATATGTCCATGGGTTGGTAATGATAGACTTCATGCATTATTTGATAAATAAGGCCTCATTGTCTAATTGAAATTTTTCAATCAAATGCTTGAAATTTTTGAGAAATCAACTAAATTTTGAATCGGAAAACAAACCTTAGAAGTTAATTTTAAGAAAAATTATAAAAATTATTACAATTTTTACATTTTTAAATTCTTATGATTTTCACAACTTTTATATAATATTTGCAATCTTTAATATTTTTAAATTTTTTAATGATTTTCACAAATTTTTATATTTTTTCATTTTACAATTTTTAATATTTTTAATAATTTTGACAGGTCAACTTTAGTCAATTTATCACATCATCGATCAACATGACATGTCCCGATAATTTGTTGCATTCGATTGGCCATCTTTTTTAAATGTCATTAATTTTAGGTACAAAAGAGTAACAATGTAAAAATCAAATATCAAAATGAAACAAAAAATAATATCAAAATGAAAAACGAGTATAATTCAGAACTATATTCTAAATAAAGCCTAAAATAAAAAAATTTATCTTACTTTAATTCCATAGTAACTTTATATCTTGTTTGTATTTTTATAGGACTATTACTTGATATATTAGTTGGGTTTTTAAACTTTACAAGTAAGATAAAAAAAGTGTTGAGTGGGTTATTAGTTTTTCTTCTTCTTCTTTTTTAATTTTATTGGGCATGTGACGACTTCTTAATCTTAATTATGGAGACAAAAAATTCGCTACAATATATCAAATAATTATTCATTTATATATAGGGAAATTATTTAGTACATTAGCAATGAAATTTTTAGACTTCACAAATAGTATCGGAGAGTTTACAAGTGTTCTATAAAAATATGATAAAATATTTTAAAAATATCTTAAAAAAGAGACACATACCAATTTTTAAAGTTGTTGTGCAATAAAAAATATATTGTAAGTATACTGAATACCATTCTTATACATATAAGATATTCCACAAGTATAGATTAAATGATGATAAACTTCCATTAAATTATATATAAAATTTTACAAGTAAATAAAACAACATATGTCCATTACCTTAACTCTACTTAAGAAATTATGTCTTTTCATTGATGGGGTAGTTAATAATAATCCATATATTTATATAAAGAAGTTGTAGTTTGTACTTTGATATAGAAAATAACAAATATTAAACTTGAAGGAAAATGAGTTGCTTAAATATTTTATCTTAAAAGTATAATATAGATCAATTGATTAATCATAAGTTAGGCTTTCAACTTATTCTTTTTGGTACATACTTCAGTTGTACTTAAATTTTGTAAAATTATTTTATTTTGTCTAAATTCATCCAGATAAAAATTTAAGTTTAGCCTAAAAAATTATATTAATTTTTATATAAAATAAGTTTGAAAAAATATAATACATTAAATACACTAAAAATATCAAAATAAGTGTCTCTCAACAAATTAAAATGCATTTAAAAAAATTATACTTAAATAATACTAAGATAGTTGCAACTTAGCAAACAAATGTGTCTCTAAAATAGTAATAAAATTAACAATAAAATAAAAATTATATAATATTCAAACAATAACAACAAAATAGTAGTAATATAATAGTAAAATAGTAACAAAATAACATCAAAATGGCAACAAATAACAACAAAACAATAGTAAACATCAGTGAAAAATTTTAGACAAATTCAGGCCGAGCCCAGACAAAAAAATTTTACTCAAGGCTCGGCATGTTTAGAAAACAGACGTTATTTTTTATTTAAATCTATTTTTTGAGTTTATGCTTTTGTCAAAATCTTCTTATTTTTCAAACAGACCTTTAAGTTTAAGTGGATGGTCTAATCCATGATGAAATATATATTGTAGTTTAAATTTACTTATCAGCTTAAAATATTATTCAATAATTAAAATTTTATTTAAATTAATTATAATAATATATAGAAATTCATTTATTTCGATTTCTTCTCTCCAATGAAGCATTTTTGTTTCCTACAATTGTGTTTTCCCCCAATACGTGTCGGTCGAATAAGGAAAATATGCGACTGCTTGGAATTTGGAAAGGGCAACTGCGTTAATTATGATGTAAGTTTTCCCTCCATTAAATTATTTTTTATTTTTTATTTAATAATATTATTACATGTTCTGATTATATTTACTTTTTTTAACACAATATTTAAAATTATTCATAATCCTTTCCAATCCATAATTAGGAAGATAATGCACGTTAGTACGTTCAAACCCATATTTTCCTGCATTAGTAACAATGCATGTGCTAATTGAATTAAGACTCAATCACTTTTTCCTCCATTACTTCAAATAAAAAAGAAAATAAAATATTTGAAATATATATATATATTTTTGAACTAACATCCTGAAATGGCACTTCACAAAGTCTACCCAGTATATGTTGGTGAATCTTGGACAACCAATGATCTCCATTGATCAAGGCAGCCACTGTTTGATCTGCCGAAGGTACCCCATTGCAAAATTAATACAATCAATATTTTAATATTACCTCTTATTATAATGCAACATCGTATTATGTAGATTACACTAACGCGTTTGAAGGATACAATGAGCCCAGAAATGTACTACATTTTCGTCTAAATGCTCCTCCACGAGCTACACTTAATTTCCAACTATACTAAAAATTCACTCTATACTTCTCTACTTGATACGCAGACAGTTGCAATCCTCAGACACTATCTGTACAAACTTCTCTCATAGGTACATCAGTAAGTTTATGAGATTTAAGTTTAGTTTGTATCAACGATGTTTTTATTTTCGGTGAAGTTAAAAATAACAGTAATGGTGAGATTAGTTATTGTGATAATGAAATTAGAAACAGCGGTAAAATTTATGTTTGGATTCAAACGCAACTGTAACTGTTGGGTGAAAATAAAAAATGACTATTAAGGATATTAGATTAAAATATGTAATTGAATATAATAGATAACTAAATATTATTAAAATTATATTTAAATTTAGAAAAATCATATTTATTTTAAATAATAATCATTAAAAGTTATTAACATAATTTTTATTATAATAAATATTTAAAATGTTAAGAAATTATTAATTAAAACAAATGTAAATGAAATGGGTAAACTATGTTCCAGTTAAAGTAAGTTTTAGCTTGAAATCTGAAAGTACCTAAGGATCAGTTACATCCAAAAATGGTCTTATTATCTTGATAAGTTCTTATTATCTTAAACTTATCGGGAGATCTTATTCTTCATACTCTAACAACATGTTTAACCATTCCATTGGGAAAATACTTTGTTCCTTGGAATTTTGGGACCCTTTGTTCCAAATGTGGCTCAATTATGTGATTCGAAGAAAGGGCTAACAAACACAGAAATATCAAAGAGTTAAAATTCTCACTTTGTTTTTCAAACAGGAAGGTCCAATGACCTCTTCTTAAAGAGTTTCCACCATTCTTAAAAAAAATTGTTTTAAGATATACCTATTCACAAGTCAAGCTACATATAAAAGCCTGAAGGCTTATTCTAAATATAGGAGGGTTTGGACAAAAAAATTAGGCACTTTTAAAATATAAGTCGGACTCAAGCTTCAACATTTAATGCCTGAATCCTGCCAGTCCCAATGCATTTTATACTTTGTAATATTTTTATTTTATTTTTATATATTATGTGATTTACATAACATAAAATTAAATATATAATAATGTAATACTAAGTAAACATTAAAAAAATATGTTAAGATTTCAAAATTGAAATTTTAATAAAATAAAAATTTCTAAAATATTAAACATTAAATATAATATAATATATATTTTAAAAATAATATGAATGGACTTAAAACAAGTTTGAGTTAACTATTCATAAATATTGACAAATTTAGATAAAATTGTAGGTTCATGTTTTAAGTTCGGTCGGGTTTGGATAAATATAAAATGTACTAATATCATATATATATATATATATATATATATATATATACATGCCCGATTAGCCCATAAACACCTCTACCTTAAGGCTTTCCTACAAGACAAGTGTAAGCACTCATTTCTTTTGTAATAGGTAAATTTTAGTTCTAATCCCTCTACTATAGTTACATTTGAGATCTAATTTTATATTTTTAATTTGATTTAATTTCGTCTTCTATTTTTATAATGACATTATCTTGTCCAAATAATTATTATTCTTAACTATCTCGATTCATTAAAATATGAAGGTAAATTTTTCTTAAAATATATTATCGAAATAGATTTTTCTTAAAAGATATTTTTTTATGAAAAATTGTATCTATACATAAAAGGAATGCGCTAAAGGGTTTTCTTCATGACATGTGTGCAGCTCTTTTATTTTTCCTTTATTGTAAAATAATGGTTAAATTGCAGTTTTTATCCTTTTACTATATTTATATTTAGGATTTAGTTTTTTATTTTAATTTGACATAATTTAAGCTTCTATTTTTACAATGACATTAGTTAGTTCAAATTGTTACCATCTTTAATTGTTCGGTTAAAATGCTGACATGGATTTTTATAAAATCACCTTTCTAACAGTACATAAATAAAAAATCGATTTCAACATGATAAGTTGGAATGTGTATTTTTAAGAATATTTCGATCTCAACATTTTAATCGAAATAATTAAAAGGTGTCAACTATTTGAACTAACTAATGATATTATAAAAGTACATGAACCAGTTGATGTCAAATGAAAATATAGATGCTAAATCCTAAATTTAAATATAGTAATGGATCCAAAACATAATTTGACCTAAAATAATTTATGCCCGACAATAATTTTTCATTTGATTTAATAAAAGTTTGAGATTTAAAATTAATAATATTAATAACTCGACTCAATTTTTAAATTCAAAAAAATATATGTAAATTAAAATTCAAAATGTACTAAAAATGTAAAGATTTCAAGCATATTTTACTTAGATAATTGAACTTTACAATTTGATCTAAAAAGATAAAGAAGCCCAATGCAAAGTGTGGGCAAACCATATTAATTTGGATATTAAAATTTGCCATTAGACAATAATGGTTTAAGTTGGTATCGCGATAAAATTATAAATTTTAGAAGTGTAGGAAGTAAAAAAAGTAAATGTTAAAAAGGATTAAATTTAATTATTAATTTTTAAGAGGTGCAAAAATGCATTTAATCATTTAACTAAGGGGCTAAAAGTAAAATGGTTTAAATTTAATTATTATTTTTATAGAAAAATAAAATGCAAATTTTGTATTTAAGTAAAAGGGCCTTTTTAGTTTTGCCTCTAATTTAAGTAACACCACTTGTAATAATAGTATTTTTGGATATCTAATACTATCCAATCAATACGAAATTATATCCAAGAATTGCAATCCGAAACCTTCTTGAATCCAAGATGGACAATAATGTCCTATTTGAATTTTAAAAAAATAAGTTCTTTCTTTTTTTCCAAATAAACCCTCAATTTTTTTTGGTATTTTTTTTTACATGAGTTTTGGTCATATCTGTTTTTTTACATAATATTTAGAATTATCTATAACTTTCTCCCTCACTTATAAATAGAAAGATAATATGTTTCAGCATACTTAAACTCGTATCCTCCTAAATTGCAACAATACTCGATATTTCTAAAGATATTATTTGGCTAATTGAGATGAATTGCTTCCAAGTATCCCTTAATTAATTTGTTTGACTAATTATTATTATTATTATTAAACATAATGGACCCTTTAGAAAAGAAAGAAATGAGACCCCATGGTACACACATGGGTTTGTTCCCTGCCTAAATCTAAACATAAGCAGCCAAGTGAAAAAAAAACCAGATGTTGATGTCATCAGTCATGTGTATAGATATTTTTATAACATACATAATATATTAAAACTTGATATTAAGAAAAACACCCAATTTTGTTTTAAACTTAGTTGTCTTTATCCAAAATTATCTATTCTCAATAATTATAAAGTTCTCTTTTATTGTTTTGTTGAATCTTTGATGCTCACTTTTGACTTTTAGGGTCATTTTCAATCTCCATGGGCAAAAAACTATTTCTCTACTATTATTGGTACAAGTTGAGATTTTAGATAAAACAATATTTAGATTTGAGTTTCATCACATATAATTGTTATGTAAAAATTTCAATACAGTAGGAAGATATTTTAATTTGGTCAATTTTAGTTATTATACATTTTGATTTGATCAATTTTAGTCCTATACTTTTAGAATTTTAAAATTTTAATACTGACTCAAACTGTTGTAGTTAAATCTTAAATCCAATTGATTAAATTTTGCAATTAGTCCAGTAATACTCCTAAAGTTGCAGATTTGGTCAATGCTCTTTGATTGGATCATTCTTAGTCGTTATATTTTTAAATTTCAAAATTTCAATATTAACTTAAATGAAAGTTGGTTAAATCAATTAATTGGTTTTTTAGTAACATATGGAAATAATAAGTTAATATAATATTACACATGATATAATATGCTTGTTGCATCAATTTTTGAACTAACAGAACTTAATGAAGTTTACAACTACCATTTGGTCAAAACTAAAATTTTAATATTTAAAAAAAAATATTGAGGTAGTTTTTGAACAGTGCCCACATTGCCCGTTAGTGTTAAGCACTACTTAGAAACTTGCCATGTTTGAGTTGGCAAATTTTGGCAACAAAAATATTTGGGCATTAATTCTTGCTGATACTTTGGACAATTACAAGCTCATCTATGATATCTAAACTGTTTATAGCAACATATCTTAAAAGATTGATTTGGATTGGATTAAGGAAATTGACTTCTCAACTTTGGTGCAATTAGATCAAATCAGGTAAAACTTAGAAACATATTTTGAAGATTCAAGACTTATCTTGAGCTCATTGAAGATTTTTTTATGCTTATTATCTTTTTAGTTTTATGAGGAAATTGATTGTAATTAAGATAGCATGTTAGCGAGTCATGAGTCTCGATTCCTTATAAATTTAGGAGACTTGTACAGGTGATGTACTTAATTGATAGCACTTATTTTTTTCATTGAGAATGTTTTTTATGAGTGCATTGAGTTTAAAATCAAGTGTGTGACATAGTTTTTGTCCTAAGTTTTCAAGGAAAAAACTTAGAGAAGAGATGTTTAGATATTAAAATACAAAAGTGAGAAATCTAATCTAGTGAGTGTTAAAAGTTGTTATTACTTGTATGAGTTACTAAGATACTAAATTATCTTTCTGACAAGGCCTTGCAGGAGTAGAAAAATCGAATTATGTGATGATATAATGTTTTCTTTATTATTATTATTATTATTTATCTTATTCATACTCAATACCTGAAGCAATTTAAAATTATTTTTCAATTACAATATCGAAAAAGAAAAATTAAATTAGATGCAATTTCAATATTTCAATTTGGTAAATGAAAAAATCAACCTGATTTAGCCAATTTTACCCCAAAGGAAAGAACAAAACCAATATCCAGCTTTCATTTTGTTTTAATTTTCGTATTTTGTTTTTGGTTTACTTAAGTTTTGAAGCTCTAAAACTTAATTTTCAGAGGTCATAAAAATTTTGACTTTCTTTTATCAATATAAAAAAATAATATTCAGCATTTAATACTATCAAACAATTATTTTCAATTAAACATTTAATTTTTAAAATTCAAATTTAATGGAGGCTCAATTTTTTAATTTATCATACGGTACTTAAATATATTAAAATTTTAAAAAAATTATAATTAGGGATTACTTAAAAGGGAATAATGTATACTAGGATGATCCTAAAACTCACCAATAAAATTTCGATACATCACCAAAATTTAAAGATACAAAATTATTATTATATACCTACTCATATTCAACTTATTCTCCAACACTAATTAAATTATTTAAAAACATAAGTAATTAAAATAAAAAATCAAATATTTACAAGTATTGAGTGCAGTAACAAGGCATATTGTATTTTCAAGGAAAAAAAAGTAAAGTTCAAACCTTAAAAATAACATTGTTAAGAGAGATAGTCACGAATTCCAAACATAAATTGTAAAACAAACATGAAAATTAAAAAAATTGTATATAATACGAGATTAAGATATAGAATTTGTTCAATATTCAAATCATGTATGCTTATACTTTTTTTTAACAATCTCATTACAAGCTTTGATTATATCTGTTTTTTTTTTCACACAAAGTTTAGAACTATCTATAATCCTTCCTCAATTCATAAATAGGAGGATAACGTGCTTCAATGCACTCAAACTTATGTTCTTTTGCATTGACAATAATATCTAATACCAATTGAATTTTAACTCAATCGGTAGCGTAAACATTTTTTAATTATGTTTTCTTTTTATTTATCTTTTATATGGTTCAAAGTTGAAATCCATTACATGTGGCAATCAAAGTAATGAGACAAAATCATTCATACCTATGGCTAATAAAAAATATTAGGTTTGGTCCTTTAAATTTCGCTATCAAAAAATTCATATTTTGATGACCTCAAAAATATATATAATTTCAAAAAAAAATAAAAATAAAAAACTGTGGATGACTGGCTACCATTTAACATGCATGGATTTTGAGTTTTGCCAATTTTACATGGTTCTTAGTTGCTAGCGGCAGACTAACGTTACCATTGCCTTTCTTTTTCAAGTACTTTTTAATTTCCTTTTAAAATTTTTTATTTTTAAAAATAAACCTATCAATCTAATGAATTAGGTTGATTTTGGATAGAATAATTTAAATAGGATGTATTTAAGTTATTTTTGAAATTAGGTTTTTAGATTAGATCATTATAAGTTTGAATTATTTTGTGTTTGAATCATTTCGGTTTGAGTTGTTTTGACTTCAATCTAAGTTGTTTCAAGTTAGGGTTGTTCTAGGTAAGAGCAAAGTCAGAAAATTTAAATTATTGGGTCAATTTTTAAAAGAAAATAAAACATTTATAAAAGTTATATGAACTAATTCATAATTTTTTTTCCTGTTGTTCTTCTTTTATTTCATTAGTAGATTTTCTTTTAAAATATTTTTCTATTCATGTTAAACATTTAAAATAAATGTATCTAACCCTTAAACACATAAAGGTTTTTATGAAACCAACAAATCGTTGATAATTTTGTTTTAGGAAAATAAACATCACTTAAATGCTTTTTTTTTTGTAGAAAAGGCCAGCATTAAGCGACTACATTAGATAAAACCATAATTGAGAGGAAATAGACATGTTGCGACTCTTCCCAACAAGTTCATGACTGAAGCTAGTGAGGATCTAAATAAGCGTATCAAATAACTATCTATATTAGCACATGTGAAAAATAAAATAAAATAAAGAACACACATATTTTACGTGGAAACCCTTTCGGGAAAAACCACAGGCAGAGAAGAAGAAAATTCACTATGTCGAAAATTTGAATCAATACAAGAGGAATAGACTATGTCTATTTATAGGCTTGTAAAGCCATATTCTAGTAGGATTGAAACACCTTATCCTAATCAATATAAAATAGATGGAGTTTAATAAGGTTTAAAAAACCTTATTCTAAAATAAAATAAAAGAAGTCTAGTTCTATATGGATTTTACTTTTATTTTATTTTCCATCGTATTTTATTTAAATAAGAATTCGGGTCACTTAATTCTAACAATCTCCACCTTGACACAAATTCTCAATGAACAAGTTCTTCATCGCGAACTTTTAATGAACAAGTTCTCCACCTCTTCCATAAAACCCCTTAAGGGTTTAACTTCAACAATGAACACCAACCAAGTCTAAACAATGCTCAAACTTGGTTATATGAAGTGACTTAGTCATCATATCTGCAGGATTTTCATGCGTACTAATTTTTGCTCACAACAATATCACCACGAGCAATAATATCACGAACAAAATGATGCCGAACATCAATATGTTTTGTTCTCTCATGAAACATTTGATCTTTTGTAAGGAAGATGGCACTCTGACTGTCACAAAATACTGTATTGATTTGAAGGTCTTAATTGAGTTCACTAAATAGTCCCTTCAACCAAATAGCTTCTTTACAAGTCTCAAGAATCGCCATGTACTCACTTTTTGGTAGACAAAGCGATCGTAGTTTGCAAAGTGGCTTTCCAACTAATTGCACAACCTCCGATTGTAAAGACGTAACCTGTGAGAGATCTTCTTCTATCAAGGTCTCCAGCAAAATCAGCATCAACATACCCTATGACTCCATCTTTAGTTCTTCCAAACTATAAGCAAACATCAGTAGTGCCTCGTAAGTATCTTAAAATCCACTGAACTGCTTTCTAATGTTCTTTACCAGGAGTTGCCATGTATCTGCTAACTGCACTGACTGCATATGATAAATCTGGACGTGAACAAACCATAGCATACATGAGAGATCCCACTCCACTAGAGTATGGAACATGTGACATGTACTCAATTTCATCATCTGATTGTAGAGACAAAGCCGATGAAAGTCTGAAATGGGCTGCTAAAGGAGTACTAACAGGCTTAGCACTCTACATATTGAACCTGCAAAGAACTTTCTCAATGTACCCCTTCTGACTTAGGTACAATTTACTTGCTTTTCTATCTCTGAGAATCTCCATACCAAGTATCTTCTTTGCTGGTCCTAAATCTTTCATGTCAAATTCTTCACTTAGTTGGGCTTTGACCTTTCTTATCTCTCCTTTATCTTTTACTGCTATCAACATGTCATCAACATAAAGAAGTAGATACACAAAAGAACCATCACTGTTTTTCTTAAAGTAAACACAACTGTCTAAACTACATCTTTTGAAATCATGAGAAGTCATAAAGGAATCAAACCTCTTGTACCACTGTCTTGGTGACTGTTTCAAATCGTAAAGGGACTTTCTCAGCAAGCAAACATAGTCCTCTTTTTCTGAGACTATAAAACCCTCTGGTTGTTACATGTAAATATCCTCCTCAAGTTCTCCATGCAGAAATGCAGTTTTTACATCTAACTGCTCAAGCTCCAAATCATACATGGCCAAAATACCAAGTGAAGCTCAAATCGAACTATGCTTAACAACTGGAGAGAACACATCTGTGAAGTCCACTCCTGGAATTTGACTGTAACCCTTTGCAACAAGCCTTGCTTTATATCTGGGTTCTTCAACTCTTGGAGTTCCTTCTTTTTTTTAAACACCTATTTACAACGAACAGACTTTTTTACCTTTAGGAAGTTTCACAAGGTCCCATGTTCTGTTTTTGTGGAGTGATTCAATCTCTTCTTGCATAGCAAACATCCATTTTTTGAGTCTTCACAGCTAACCGCCTCAGAATAATTAGATGGCTCTTGATTCGCATCTATATCTTCAGCCACATTTAAATCATAAGTAACTAGATCAGCTTCGGCATACTTCTTTGGAGGTTTAATTTCTCTTCTAGTTCTGTTTTTGGCGATAGAGTATTACGGTGAAGAAGCAACTCTATTCTTAATTTTTGTACAGGCTTGAATAATCGACTCTGTATTAATCTGATGCTCCACCCGCTTTTGATTTTCTTTATTGGAAGAGTCTTTAAGAGATAAGTTAGGTAGCATAGCAGTTTCATCAAAAACAACATCTCTGCTAATCACAACTTTTCTATTTTCAAGACACCATAACTTATACCCTTTTACACCAGCTTTATAAGAAAGAAAAATGCATTTAATGGATCTCGTTTCCAATTTTCCATTATCAACATGAGTATAAGCATGACACCCAAAAATCTTTAAATCAGAATAATTAGCAGGATTACCAGACCATACCTCTTGTGGAGTCTTTTTCTCAATGGCAACGGATGAAGATCGGTTGATAAAAAAAATGCAGTAGAGGCTGCTTCTGCCCAAAATGACTTCAGTAAGTTGACATTTGACAACATACATCGAACCTTCTCCATGATCGTTCTATTCATTCGTTATGCAACGCTGTTTTGCTGTAGAGTATGACGAACTGTCAAGTGTCTCATGATCCCTTCTGACTTGCACAATCTATTAAACTCATCAGAACAGAACTTTAAGCCATTGTCTGTGCGGAGGTATTTTATCTGTTTTCCTGTCTGTTTTTCAATCATAATTTTCCAAGACTTAAATGTGGAAAACACATCGTTTTTCTGCTTCCGGAAGAATGCCCAAACTTTTCTGGAAAAATCATTAATAAAGGTTAGCATATAATTAGCTCCACCTCTCGAATGCACTTTGGATAGCCCCCACAGATCAGAATGAATATACTCCAACGTTCCCTTCTTGTTATGGATTCCTCTAGTGAATCGAACTCTCTTTTGCTTCTCAAAAATACAGTGCTCACAGAAATTCAGTTTGCAAATTCCTTGCCCATCAAGAAATCCTCTTTTTCTCAATTCTGCCATGCCATTTTCACTCATATGCCCTAGGCGTATATGCCAAAGTTTAGTAATATCATCATCTAACAAGGAAGAGGAAGCGACAGCTGCATTACCAGTAACAGTAGAACCCTGCAAAACATATAACTTGGCAATCTTTCTCTGCCCTTTCATCACAACAAGGGACCCTTTGGAAATCTTTAAAACCCCACTTTCAGTTGTGTATCTGTACCCTTTTGAATCAAGAGTACTCAACGAAATTAAATTTCTTTTCAATTCTGGAACATGCCGTACGTCACTAAGTGTTCTGACAACTCCATCAAACATCTTAACTTTAATTGTTCCAACACTTGCGATTTTACACGAAGCATTATTTCCCATCAAAACAACACCTTCAGACACTGTTTTGTAAGTTGTAAATCAATCCTGATTGGGACTCATGTGGAAGGTGCAGCCTGAATCAAGTATCCACTCCTCACTTACTTTAGAATCATTGACAGAAATGACTAGAAGTTCACCATCCCCGTAGTCTTCTACAACATCAACTTCATCAGAATTTTCTGGTTGTTTTCTCTTTTGATTCGCAGCCTCCTTTTTAATCTTATTTTGTAGCTTATAGCACTCAGATTTAATGTACCCTTTCTTCTTGCAGAAGTTACAAGTTTTACCTCTGTTTGAAGACTTCGATCTACCCTTAGATTTACCACGAGGATTCCGTTCCTGTGTCCTACCACGATTATCATCAACATTCTGATCTTGTCTCCCACGAACAATGAAACCCTCTCCTTGATAGTCGGGTTTAACTACAAGATGCTTCATCCTATCATACGAGGTTAAAGAATCATAAACCTCATCAACTGTGAGAGACTCTCGGCTATATAAAATCATGTTTCTAAAGGTTTAATAAGACGGGGGCAACGAACAAAGTAGAATCAACCCTAGATCTTCCTTATCATACTGAACCTCCATGGCCTCCAAGTTTGAGAGAATTTCTTTAAACACTGTTAAGTGTTCGTGTACAGACGCACCTTCCTCCAAACGATGAGCATTAAGACGCTGCTTCATATGCAACTTGCTTGTTAGAGTTTTCGACATACATATTTGTTCTAGCCTCTTCCATAATGCAGCGGCAGTCTTCTCTTTCATCACATCCTACAAAATTTCGTTGGACAAATGCAGGTGTAATTGTGTTAACGCCTTTCGATCCTTACACTTTTTCTCTTCATCTGTTAATGTCGAAGGCATCTTATCTATCCCTAGCAGGGCATCCTCCAGATCCATCTGCGCAAGAACTGCTTACATCTTAATCTGCCACAATGCAAATCTGGTGTTGCGATCCAACAGTGGAATTTCATACTTCAAAGACGCCATTACTGTGATTGAGATGAACAACCCGGAAGCTCGGATACCAATTTGTGAAAAATAAAACTCGGATACCAATTTGTGAAAAATAAAATAAAATAAAATAAAATAAAGAACACACAAATTTTACGTGGAAACCCTTTCGGGAAAAACCACAGGCAGAGGAGAAGAAAATTCACTATGTCGAAAATTTGAATCAATACAAGAGGAATAGACTATGTCTATTTATAGGCTTGTAAAGCCATATTCTAGTAGGATTGAAACACCTTATCCTAATCAATATAAAATAGATAGAGTTTAATAAGGTTTAAAAGCCCTTATTCTAAAATAAAATAAAAGAAGTCTAGTTCTATATGGATTTTACTTTTATTTTATTTTCTATCGTATTTTATTTAAATAAGAATTCGGGCCACTTAATTCTAACAGCACATTTAACAAAATAAACATCACTTAAATGCTTTTTGATGTAATGAGAATGCAATATATCAATTTTTCAAATACAAGATTCGCTGTAATTACACAAGTAACAATAATTTCTAAATAAAATTGTTAAATTTCTAATCAATCCTAATTTTTTCAAGGGTTTGTATTAATCAATCCCAATTTTTTCAAGAATTTGTACTAATCAACGTCTAAAAATTATTACTCAATCACGATGTTAGGAATCTCATATAAAATCAATAGTTCCAAAATCAGTCAATAAATAAAAAAACTAAATCTCACATAAAAATCATAATTTACCATAAGAAAAGCCGCAATCCTAATTTTCTAGATATTAATCAATAAAGCATGAAAAGAAAAGAAATGTTGTTACCAAATTGAGAGGCCAACATGAAAGTATTGAAAGATTGAACACCTATCCAGTAAAAAATTTAGGGAGTAAGAGAATAAAAGAAATTTAAGAAAAAAGTGACAGTGTTGGAAAAAAAATAAAAAAATAGAAATTTTTGAGTATTAATGACTAAAGAGAGATTCATTTATTTTTGTATGAAATAACTTATTTAATAAAACAATTCTTTTAAAAAAAATTGGTGGACCCATTTCAAAATTTTGTTCAGTGAGCAGCATAGCGAAAATACGACAAATTGTATGGAAAAAATTCAGCGAGTTGTGCTTTAAAAATAGTGCAATTGGTACTACAAAATACTACAAGCTGTATTGTGAAAATACTTCAAATTGTATTGTAAAAAATGCGAACAATGTTGCAAGAATATTGCGGATAGTATTGTAAAAATATTGTAAACTATACTGAAAAACTACGCCAATTTTCTAAGGGTTTTGCTACTTTAAAATTGAAATCAACCTCATGAGAAAGTTGCGATCTTAAATTGGCAACGACAATATTTTAGAATTATTGTAAGCATAAGACTAGGATCTTAATTAAAATTGAAATTAATTGCATGAGAAAGTTGTGATCTTAAACAGGAAACTGCAAGATTCTAGGGATAATACTTTAGAATGACTTATTTTTATGTATTAATTACATGTTTATTTTGAGTACGATCCTAATAATTTGAGCTATTTATGGTTTTTATCTTGTAGGGTCTAAATTGAAGGTAAAAGGAAATTTGGAGGCAAAAAACGTGAATTTAAAGATAAAATGGGCCAACATGTGAAGTATGAGAGAAGTGGTGCCGGAAATGCAAAGTATGGAAGACTTGGAGGGCAAAAGTGCAAAGAAAATATTTTATAAACACAATACTCTATTTAATTTTTAATTATATTAGGATAATTGTTAAAGATTATTATTTAGATTTAATTCTAGCTTTGATCTTTATTTATCTTTAATCATCTTTATTTATTTGTATTTATCTTTTAGAATTTAATTAGGAATAGACTAGATATCCTAGTACTATAAATAGGGGATGGAGTGACACAAATTTCACTCATCTTTTCTATAAACACTCCTCTCCCAAAAAGCTTAATCTAGCCAAATGTTGTTGAAATTCCCCAAAAAGGGTTCATGAGGCTTAAAATCCGTGCTTAGCCTTCTCAACGAGTATTCATCGCTTTTCTGCACTACGGGACTGATGCTTCCGTCCATGTCTCTTCAAAAATAATCTTTTCAACTTGTGCAAAGGCGACCGCTTTGTATGTTTTGGAAAGGTTTTACAGTCGGTTCATTAGCTTACTGCGTCAGTGGTTGTCGAGCCCAAGAGATAAAATGGCATGGCATTCTCCATTGAGAAGTGATGATCTAGTGTAAGACGGTCTCACAAAAGCGACGATTGGCTAGAGTCAGGTTCCTTTAAATCATAAGTCTAAAAATCTAAGTAGAGTTAGTGGTCATAGGCGTCCTCTTCCACTATAACTGGCTTATTCTGTTCGAGAATGATCACCTAAAAGCCAAGGATTGAGCCCAATGAGGATCCAGACAACCGGAGGCTAGAATCTCTCCATTAAAAACTCTGTCTTTCCTTAACTCTGTTTATCTCTACAATTTTAATTTTAATTTTCACAATATCAATTCAATCAAACTCTTAATTCTATTTTTTTTTTTTGCCAAGTACGCAGGTTTTCTTGGGCATGACTCTGTCCGGGATATCGAGGAACAGGAACTTGTGCAAATCCAGTCCCTGAAGATTTTGACCCTACTTCCTTTATACTATTCTTTTAATTATTTTATAGGGATAGGATATTTTTGGTGCTTTCAACGACCGCATCATCTAGAAATCTTGTAAGTATAAGGCTCTGTTTGTTTGCCAGTAAAATATTTTTTGGAAAATAATTTTCAGAAAATAATTTACTTTTCTAGAAATGATTTACTTTTCTGGTGTTTGGATGAATCTGTGTAAAATATTTTCTATTGTTTGGCAGATTTCCTGAAAATATTTCATAAAAGTTGTTTTAAATTAAAATCAAAGCATGAAATAGAAGATTAATAAAATTGGAAGTGGAATGATTTAGAAAATTGAAGGCCTTTCTTATTTAGATCAAGACAGTAATATGACATCTAAGTTAATTAGGTTTCAATTCTAAAGTAATTCTCATCATACACAGCAATGCAAAAATTTCAACAAGTAGCAACACAGTGAAGTATTAAAAAACCCAACTACAAATGACATCTTAACTAATTGGGCAAAATCAATTTTTAAAGTAACACACATCATATGCAACAAGTTGGATTTTTCAACAACCAGCAAGACCGATAAAAAAAATGTCATAACATCAGGGTATTAACTTTGAAACACCTTGCCTCATTGCAACCTAACTCAAAAAAATGTGAAAATGATGCACTAACTCCTATTATAGAGCATTTTAGGCTACACTATCCCAACTCTTCATAATATCGCTTCAATATCAAGTAAACTGGAAATTACAGAACTGTCAATAACCAGAGGGATAATAACCCAACTAAATGATCAGAAATAACTTGTCATACCTCAATAACCAGGGGGATAATAACCTAAGTCAGTTCTGAAAGTTTGGCAGCTCGGACAGAAGCAATATGTACATCAATATCACGATGTAGTTTATCTCTGACTTTCAAGGAATCCTAATTTGCTAATTCAACAATAGCATTTGAAAAAATGATGTTACACTCAATATGTAGTCAGTCAACCTTATCGAGCAAAAATACTCTCATTGACAAGCATCTATGGCACCAAACTTATTAAATGCAACCAAGATAGATAGGCTTTTAAAGTTTCGATTCATAGGAATGGCTTAAAAAATCATTTTCCTAATACTTCATAGCCAAACGTCAGATCAAGCTAACATCAAACAAATTAGGGACTTCTACATTTTCATGCATAGTTGCATGCAGCTGATTCAAAGCACAATCACAAAGAAAAGGAAAAAGTAGATAAAGGAACCAAAGCATGAAACCAGAAAAGCTAACAATCTCTACTTGGATCTAAATTCAGACGCAATCATCTTTTTAAGTAGCACAGACTAAAATAGAACTCGCAAATTAGGGGAAAGTTTCCCTATTAGAACTGCTACCTCACTCTCAGTTCCCCCATTAGAACTGATATACAAAATGAGGGAAAGTTTCACCCCAGTCAAGTGAATGACAGTGGGTAATCTTTCTTGTTCTACCAGTTGAAGAAAATAAAGAAAGAAGCAGTTGAAAGATACAAAATCCAAATGGAACAAACAGATGCAAAAAATCCAAACAAATTCTTCAACCAAAAAAAAAAAGGAAGAAGAAGATTTGAGTGAGAGAGGCGACAAAAACATGAAATTCAGATAAAAATAAAGCATAAAAAAGTTACCTAGATGAAGAAGGAGAAGGAAGATGAAGAACAGAAGAAGAAGGAAAGAATTTGGTGAGAGTTTTGGAAGATGGAAAATGTCTTACAGAAATAAAATCGATAAGACATTTTCCCTAAAACCCATTTTATTTTACTCGTGTTTTAGAAAACGTTTTCCAAATGTAATTTTTTTTCATTCAAACAAACACCGTAAAACCAGGAAAACATTTTTCGAAAAATGTTTTCCTGGCAAACAAACGACCCTAAGGCTGAGATTTTAAATCGGTGAGCAGCAAGATTCAAAAAATCTTATAAGTATAAGGTTGTGATCTTAAATCTACAAATCGCAAGATTTGAAAAATCCTGTAGGTATAAGGCTATGATATTAAATTGGCGAGCCGCAATCTTAGAAAATATTGTAAGTATAAGGTTGCGATATTAAATCAGCTAACCGCAAGATTCAGAAAATCTTATAAGTATAAGGCTGTGATCTTAAATTTGCGAGCTGGAAGATTTAAAAAGTCTTGTAAGTATAAGGTTGCAATCTTAAATTGACAAACCTCAAGATTTGAAAAATCCTGTAAATATAAGGGTGCGATCTTAAATCAACAAGCTGAAAGATTAAAAAAATCTTGTAAATATAAGGCTTAAATATTAAATCGGCGAGCTACAAGATTCGAAAAATCTTGTAAGTATAAGACTGTAATCTTAAATCGGCGAGTTGCAAAATTCGAAAAATCTTGTAAGTATAAGGCTGCGATCTTAAATCGACAAGCCCGTTTCTCAAGTAAGACATTTTTTGCTCGGGCCCAGCCCGAATTCACTAAAGGACAAAAAAATCTATTTTTTAAATATTATTTTCTTATTATTTTCTCCTATTTTGCTACCATTTTACTATTATGTTGCTACTATTTTGTTGTTATTGTTTGGATATTGTATAAAACTTATTTTATTGTTAATTTTGTTATTATTTTAAAGATATTTATTAATTTTGTTATTATTTTATATGCATTTACTTGTTAAGTTGCATCTATTTTAGTGTTATTTAAGTATACATATTTTAAAATTTTTATTTTCAATTTGTTGGGAAATATTTATTTTGATGTTTTAATATTTTGATGTATTATATATTTTAAAATTATATAAAAATAATATAAAAATTAATATGGGTGGTGAGTCGGGCTCGAGTTTTAACATTTTTATTCGGGTTGGGCTTGGACAAAATTTTAGGCCTATTTTTCGGGCTGGGCCAGGCTCGAGCCTAGCAAACTGGTCTAAATTTTTAGTTGAGCCCGGCCTGGCCCATGACACCTCTAGTCACAAGATTCAAAAAATCCTGTAAGTATAAGGCTGCGATATTAAATTAGCGAGTCGCAAGATTTGGAAAATCTTGTAAGTATAAGGTTGCGATTTTAAATCGACCAACTACAAGATTAAATTTTTTAAATCGGCAAACCACAAGATTCGAAAAATCCTATAAGTAGTAAATTGATGGCAGGAGAAAATCATGCCAATTTCATTCTTAAATGTTCTACTAACAATCTGCCAAAATAAATGAGAGAGAAACCCCAAAACGGTTTCACTAACTCTCCTCATTACTTACTAACACTCCTCGCTAACTCATCATTTCATAATTCACCATTTTGCATTTTAGCCCATAACATACGAGGCTATTATCTACTAAAAACGTGGAATCATAATAATAAACAGAAACAAGCCTAATATATTAAATCAAGTTACAGAGACATACCTTGTTATAGACTTGTGCTGGGGTCTTTGAAAGCTTAGTGGAGAACCACTCTGCGAATAGTTCTTGTATTGTCCCTCACTTTGTATCCGCAAACTCTACGGGATATACCTTGGTTGCCCGCGAGTATTCTACCGCTCTTTAGCTTGCCTATCTTTCCGATGAAAAGAATGAGTTGACCTTTTGATTTCCTCCGCTTCAGCGAACCTGTGAGCTCTTTCATAAAGGTCTGCTAGGTTTTGCAGTCTGTTACCTGTGAACAAATATCGAACATGCTCACTCAACATCCCAATGATGAAAACATCAATAACCCATTGATCTTTTAAGTTTTATGTATCTAAGGTTGCCACATGAAAACACTTTATATACTTCTACAAAGACTCTCATTCCTTCTACTTGACCAACATTAAGCCTATTGGAGTACTCATGATTGTTCTGTGGGCACGAAATCTCCCAGAAACAATTCGTAGTTGCGTGAAGCTCCTAATAGAGCCCTGTGGCAAAGACAAGTACCAATCATTAGCGCTTCCCTTCAAAGTTGTAGAGAAAGCCTTGCACTTTGCAGCATGCGAAGCTCCTAAAACATTTATGTAGTTGTTATACTGCATCAAATGTGGCTGTAGGTCCTTTCTTCCCTCGAAGACTTCTTGTGGCACTTTAAACTTCGAAGGTAAGCCCATCGTGCAATTTCTGGGGCTAAAGGATTATTGAACAAAAGGCCCAATCCATGTCCTCAACGTCAGGATGTAGCGCTTGGATGTCTCGGCGTAAGGTATCCATTTCCTATTGCCATAGCCTTGCATGTACTCCATAGCTCTTTTCCTGCAAGGGCATGTTGTTATCATGGTTACCAAAATGGTCTGAATGTATCTTTCGCATCATCTCCTCATTCCGTCAGAGTTACTCTTGATGAAAAAGTTGTTACTGTTTGTATTTGACATTCTACTGTACCATCTGCTTATTTAAAAAGTGCACATGCACTTGTAGGCTTACCACACTGTGAGTCATATTGATCTGTGTTCAATTTGAAATCTAGAAGTGTTTCCATACTCACCGCACCAATTGTTGAGGGCTTTTTTCCTATGGTTCCCTTCTCAGGGAAGCTATATTCATATTTATAAGGTACGATTCCCTGATGGGACATAGTAGGAGATAACTAGGTAACATGCACAACGACACGTTACCCCTCTAGTTTTGACACATAACCTTAGAGGTATCTTTGAAGGGGCCTCCTCACGAGTAGGCGAGCTGGGGTAATAAGCTGGGAGGTGGAGCTAGAGAGTGGCGAATAGACTAGTTGAAGAACGGGGAGGTGGCGAACTACGAATTAGCTAGCTAGAGAACAGATGAGTTAGGGAAGGTGGCGAGCAAGCGGGGTGGCGAGCAAGCGGAGTGGCGAGCTAGATGACATCCCTTCCTCAATTGGGTCGAGATTCAAATCACCCGGGTGGACCGAATTTTAGGTTTGTGAAGTATTATATAACAGCAATATAGTAAGTGACCGACCAATGGGGTCCCAACTTAGTTGTAAAATTACCATAAACATATTATTTTTACAAAGCATCAAATATTATTTTAAAGGTATTTTTGTTTTTTGTTTCTACTTTTATATAAAATCTAAAAAAAAAATACATACATATGATGATATTTGAACCCAAAGCACAATGACATTCACTCCCTCAACTTTACTATTTTAACTAAAGTCATGTTTAATTCTCATGTCAATTTTTATAAATTTATTACATAATTTTTCACCCACATCGTGGGTGTGTCATAATCTAGTATGATTATATTAGAATAAAATGTAATTTATAATAATTAAAATATTTTATAACTAATTAGAGTTTTATTAATTTTAATTAAAAATATTGAATATAAAGATCGATGATAACAAAAATAAATAAAATAATAAGTAATTAATAAATGGTAAAGTTTTCATTTTATTTAATATTGATTTAGGTAGTGTTTAGAAAGTATCCCAATAATTAAATTTGGATGTAATTATTTGTAATTTATAAGGTGTAACATGTTCGAATAGCCATTGTAATTGATGGGTCCTCCCTTGAATTGAATGTAATTGGAGCACCCAAATTTACTTTCCAATTCTTAGGGAAGAGGTTGAAAATTGAGGTAATTAGACGGGTAATTACAAGCAATTACCAATTGTCCTATGACTTTTCAAACATATATAAATGATTTAAGTTTAATAAATTATTTTTATTCAAGTTTATAAAAGTTATTTTTATACAAAAATAATAAAATATTTTAATTCTAGGATATATAAATTATTTATTTAAAATATAATTATATATTTATTATTAGATAAAAATGCTTTGTTATTGGACATATCAAGTCCAAGCATTCCAAGCAATTTTTGACTTAATAACAAATTAGGTTTATAAAAATCATATTATAAATTCTATATTATTGTTTGACATGTATTTCAACATCTTAAAATAAGTGTTATAAAAACTATCTAGCACTTTATAAACCAATATTTATAAAATTTATATTAATTGTGATTTAATTTGTGTGGAATAATAGTAATCAAAATATTATCAAAATAGTTATAAAATTGAGTTGCTGTTGGACCCTAAAATAAGTTAATTTCAAATTAGTTGGTTTGCATCTCAATTTCTAGAGTGCTATAAAAAATATGGTTTGGGAGAGATCTCGAAATAGATTAAAATTGGATCTAGTAATCCATTAATATTATCATCATCACCTTCTTGTTATTTAATTTTATTTTTCTTGTAAATTATTCAAATTGTTACATACTATTTTTGTATGAAAATATTATGTAGTGATGTTAATTATGTAATTTAAAAATTTTCTTGTACCACATCGTGGGATACAATATCATTTGAGAGAATGTAGCCAAATACAAAAATTAAAGGCAAATTGCGAACTCTTTAAATTATGGTATTCAAAGTTACGAAATATGGTTGATAAGATATTTTTATTCAAAAAAAGTTCCCATATTAACATTACACCTCAATATAATCTAAAAACCAACGTTAAATGATGCTAGTATGTTGCTTACTTTGTAACTTTATTCGTAGGTGGAATTGGAATGATCAATATTTTAAAGAGTAAATTGAAGAAGAAGATCCTAATAATTTGAATGATATATATTCATATTATGATTCATAGGATGAACAAATTGGTCAAGAACTAAAATATGATGATAATGGCTATATGTTAAATGTTATGGAGGAGAGCAATTAAATAAAATTAGATATGATGTTTATTTTTCTTATTATTTTTATTAGTAATCATCTAAATTGACATTTTATATATACTGATTTGTTTTTTGTTACTTGTTTAGAATTTTTTTCTAAAGTATTATTGATAATTTCTATAATAGTTAATATTTTAAAAAATGTTAAATTATGCAACTAAAGAATTATAATTTGTATCACCAAATATGACACAGAGAATTATTATGTAATTACAATTTTTCAACTAAATGCTTTTCTCGAATTACTCTTTAGTATCCAAACACAACCTTAATAAATAAATCTTAGAAGTTTGTTGATTTTTCATAGAAGAATAAGTGAGTAATTTTCAAATAATAAAATAGATTTGAATGCTTTTCCTTTTGTATTTGTGGTATTTTTTCTATGTCCTCTAGAAAAAAAAAATCCAATTGTTGATGATGACAACTAGGCATTAGGTGCAAGGTTTAAGTAGTGATTGGATTAAGGCAACAAATTATTGCAATTGAAGCAAGCTCATACATGTATATATTCTCAAGCTTTTTTTGGGAGGAGTCGGGGAAAAATCTAAGGAAGGAAATGCCTATCATGCATTGTCCCATGTGTTTCCAACTTCCAATTACAGAATAATAATAATAAAAAAGAAAGTAGGTTTTGTAGACAAAGTAGCTCAATTATTAAAGGGGTTTTTGTCGTTTTTGACTTGACAAAAACCCAAAGAGCCAGCCCATTTGGTATATCAGAAAATGACTGCCCAAAATTGCCTTCCATTTGAGCAATTTTTTGCTTTTGTGATGCTTGCTTGCTTGATGGTCAGTGGTCAGTCACCTAGTATCCTTTTTAAAACATGGCACCTAATCTATAAGGAATTAAGAATAAGAAACTATATTATATAGATATGGGGACCTAATTCATGCATGTATACATATGAGAAGATGGCAGAAAGTTGAGTGAAGGGTCCCCACTGGGTTAGATTAAAGGTTATGGGTCAGGCCTATTTGTCATGGTCCTTTTTATTGCCTTGGGTTCAATTTGGTAATAATTTCTAGTTTCCGATATTTTTTTTGGGTGTTTTTATTTTAATCATTCAAATAAAATAAATTTATAATTTGATCATTGTCATTATAATAATTTATTGTTTTCATCATCCAATGTTAAAGAATGATTGTGCGCATGACATGTCATTAATTTTGACCTTTTTGACTCCCTGTTAGTGTTCATCATCTTCTTCATCAACCCATACTCATAATTCCTTTCCAACTCTTAAATAAGAGGAAAAACGTGTTTGAGTGTGTTCGACCTCATGTCCTTCCAGTTCTGCAGTAGCAATAACACCAACTGAGCTAAGGCTCAATCAACAAATATGATATATCTATACTAATTAAAAAAATCCTTGATTGAGTTGGTATTACGAGACAACCAAGCACCAACTTGGTTAAGAAAATTACAAAAAATGTCTTTTTGTATTTAAAATAAGTTATATTATTTAAGGGTATTTTAGTCTTTTTAATTTAAAAATAATAAAAAAATTCATATGGTTGGATTTGAGCTCACACCAATTACATTGGTAAAACTTTAAATTTACCACCTAACTAAGACTTAATTTTATTATGCACACTTTATTATCTTTCACCAATTGTACATTTGTAATTACTTACTATTAATAAAATCCCTAATTGAGTTAGTGTCATGAGTCAATTGGACACCAACTAGATTATAAAAATTATTAAAATATCACTCCATATTTAAAATAAGTTATATTATTCAAGGGTATTTTAATATTTTAATTTTAAAAATAAAAATATACATATAGTGAGACTTAAACTCATAGTAATTACATTAGGAAAACCCTAAATTTACCACTCAACCAAGGCTTTATTTTGATTTATTTATACAGTTAATTTTATTATGCACACTTTATTAGTTTCAACTATACATTTCATTATTTATTATATGTTATTTTAAACACAAATCTTTTTAAATATGTAATTTCCACAGCATACACATGTGATAAAACTTCTAGCATGTATGTATTGTACAAATTTCTATTAGGAAAATTATTTAGTACACTAATGGTGGTGTACTTTTTAAACTCCATAAATAAAATTAAGGGTTGATAAGTATTTTATATAAAAAATATTTAAAAAATATAAAATTTTAAAACTATTTTTGGAATAAAATAAATACCAAATATTCACTTTCTTTTTAGTATATATTAAACGTGTAATATTTCGTTTTATAAATCAAACCAATTCAGTTTTTCATATGTGAATAAAATGAAGTGCTACTCTTTTAAAAGCTTTACATTACTTACCCTAAGTGTTAAGCCCAAAGCTCTGGGCATTCAGATCAGCAAGTGGGCTTCTCACCATGTCACTTTTATTTTTTTGATTAAATTCTGTTATTAGTTCCTATTAATTTGATATTTTTAGCCTTATATTTTTAAAATTTTGAATTTCAATCTTGATTAAATTGTAATTGTTAAATTAGTTAAGTATTGATATGTGTTTGTCAAAAGATTTTAGAATAATAGGACTTAATTAATTTAATTATTATTACTTGTGTTAAGACTGAAATTTCAAAACTTAGAAAGAATAAGGACTAAAAGAATGAAAAAATTGGAGAACTTGGATTAAATCTACAAATTTACATAAAATACATGGCTAATATTAGAATTTAACCAAACGGATAGGGGTGAGCGTTCAATCGAATCGAGTGAAAAAATTTAGAGTTAATTGAGTTCACGAGTCCTATTTTATCATCCTAACTCAATTTAAAATTTTTTGAATTAAGTCAAGTGAAATGGAATTCGAGTTGAGTCGAATCGAGTGAAACTGTTCTAGTTAAATTTTAAAAATTAAACATGTCAAATAAAAATATTGTTATAGTATAACTATTTCCATGTTAGAAGACATAAATTTAAAACCATATATATTTGAAAAAAATTTCAAAGCAAAAAAAAAAAAAAGATACTTGAGTAATCATTAATTAGGTTCCAAAATTATTATTTTAGAATTTTTTAAATTTTAACTTTTATATATTTTTTGAAATTTAAAATTATTTTGAATTTTTATAATTATTTTGAATTATTTTGTAATTTTGTTGAGAGAAAGATCAATTTGCTTAGTTTCAAAGTTGACAGGATCAAAAGGATATTTACACAAATCTGTTATTTAAATTATTTGAATTGTGAAATTCAACTCAACTCGAACTCGAAACTCAAATCGAGTTATTTGAGTTAACTTGAATAATTTGAATAACTCTATTTGATTAACTCAAAATTTGAATTTTTTCAAATACAATCGAATTTTGCTCACCCACGTAAACATATTTAATTATTATTGTTTGAATCGAAACTAATTAAAATTTTAAAATTCAAAAGTATAAAAACTAAAATTTATCAATTAAAAAAATATAAGAATATAATTGGCTAAATTAAAGTATTGAAATTAAATCCAAAACTTAAATATAGTACACATACTAATAATAGATTTTGACATTCATTTTATCATTTAACTAGGACATGAAGCTACATTGAACTTAATAATATGACATATTTATCAATAAATATGAAGTGTAATTGTAAAATATTTTATATTTTCTAGAAGAGATGTAACTTTAAATCCTAAAATAATATTATTAAAAGAAAATTATAAATTTGAACATAAATTATAAAACAAACATAAAACGAGGAGAATTTTTTTTTTTATCAGTTCCCCGACATAAAACATCAAACTTTAGTTCTACACGTAACTAATATTCTTTCATGACTGCTTGGTTGAGGTTGGTTGAATGTCCCATCCCATCCCACACTAAGCCATTCAATGTCCTCACCATCATAATAATTTCTTGTAACTAATACCCATTCATATATTCATCATTGCAAATATTTATCTACACCAGACATGGTCGCTAAGTTTCCGGGGTCCAGTCCAGAGGAAAACAAATCTCCATTCATCCCACATATGTTAATTGCAGATAAAAAAATATTTAAAAATTGAATCAATTTGATTAAGGTCTTCGATAATAATTATTTTAATTAAGAAAGGGTTGCTTGTTTGATTACGGAGGATCAATGGCTAAGATTTATTTCTTTCCAAAGTTTGAACCGTATCTATATGTTATGTGCTTTTTGTATTAGTGTAGATATGGTTTTTAGGTTCAATGGAATGTCAACTTTACGAATATGAAGTACGGACTAAAGATTAAAGATTCTATAGTGATCAAATGTTCCTTTCCCTTTGGGAAACAATAGAAGCTTATATGTATGTATATATATATATATATTTCACTGTCATGCCTTACCTCTTAAGTTCATTCAAGAGACGACCCTGGTTGCTATATAGATGATAATGGCCTATCTCTTATTAGGGTTAAGTGGCAAAACGACATGGACGATGCAATGAAAGTGCTCCAACGGATCATCTAAAACCAAGCACCAATAGGTAAGTGGGGATATGTTTATGACAAAGACATCTTTCACGTGTCTAATTTGCACCAATACTTGTGTCCTATGTATATTAATAATGGGCATTCTGTGATGAAGAAGCAGATGCATGGTGTATAGAAAGATGCTTGACATCTGATAATGAAACCAAACAAGAACTTATTCTTTTAAATCTTTTATCAGAATCTGTAATTGTATCAAATTGGGAAATGAGGTGCCTGCCAGCCATCATCCTGATAGCCTATATAAGCAACCCCTTGGTCTCCAAAACTTTGCAGCTCTTTCTCATTATCAATATATGTAGAGGCAATTACGAGACATTATGTATGTATATGTATTAATCAAGGCTTTTCTCGTTCACTCTCCCTCAAGGGCTTCCCCAACATGACATGCATGGTGCTAGCTTAATGCTGCCTGCATATGGAAATGCTTGGCGAAGTCCTTAGGGGGGGTGCATGAGACATTATTGTCTTGTTGCATGCTTTCTGTCAGATCAGATCACATCAGTAATGCGGACTGTGCATAAGCGTTTCCTCCATAGATGGTTCATTAATCTCGGTACGTAGAGCAACTTCAAGAAACTCAACAGTCACGAAGCTAAAATTCATTCTCACGTGAAAAAATTAGATCGAAATAGAAGAGACAATAGTAAATTTTCTTTACACCTATAATTATTATGGTGTCAAATGGAGGTGTCTTGATTTCTGAGTTCAATATATAGTTTCCTAGGCATGATCAATGGCAGCTTCACTTTGAAAAATATTACTTAATTCAGTGATGCATATAGGTGAGACGTCGAGCTAACAAAATGAATGATTTTGTCACCAACCCTGCCCAACTTGTCCTACAAAATTCGCCCTACACCGCAAGTTTATTTGGAGAAATGGTTAAAGCTTCTGTCCTGTATTTATATGATATGAGTTTAAATCCTGTTATTTCTTTCTCTTCCCCTCTTAATATATTGTAATGATAAAAAAATTATCACACACCTATAAAAGGCTTATTGGCACGTACAAATTTGGATAAACAAGCACGCAACGTTAACTCATTTTCTAGCATTTCTTGTCATAAATATGTTTTCTAACCATGGCTTGCCAACGTCTTGTTTTTCTTTATATACCATCGTTTTTGCTGTTCAACACTTTGTCACCGGTGAGCAGCGGCACACTCTTCTTGATCGTTGGCCGAGGAACCTGAGCTTGAATTGCCTCAAGTATATTGAACTGCCAAACGTACCAAGGTTGCTAAAACCATGAACTGTACAAGTGTGATTTCGGCAATCTCTTGTGGACCAGATTATTGATTTCATGGAGCTGTTGCGGTCATCTTCTCGTTATGACCATGTACGAAGTTTGATTTCCCCATTCAGTATGTTGGATCTTGTTTAACTTACAGTTTTTGGCAACTGTGTGGGAATGATATATGATTAACCATCGGCATGGAATATGGATTGTCTAATGGCAACACTCAAACTAATAATTTCTTGTAAACAAAAACAAGTTATTCGAATCATCAAGACCATGATCCATGGTTTAAAAATGAGAAAGAAGGAAAAGGCTAATGATAGAAATTCTTTGCAAACTCTCATTGGCAGCCAGTTTTTTTGGTTGACCAAACCCTACTGAAAGCATTTAAAAAAACAAATTATACCAAATGAAACCCTAAACCCCCAAGATTTAACTTTTCTTTATTTCTTCTAACAAATAAAAAATTTCCCAAATTAATAGATCACAAATAAATAAACAAAAAGTCCATTAAAATATAAAAACCCTAATCTCAGTCTCCTAACTCTCACTTCTTAAAGATATAACCCCATCTTTATCATTGTTGCTTCAATCCATCCATTACTCCAACCTCGTTAATAAAAAAATGGGTCATTGTGTTGTAGGTTATTAGACAAAATAGAAATTGCCATACACAAGACAAAAGGAAAGTACTGCACCAAAAAAATACATAAACTTTGACACAATAAAAAAACTTTAGCCCAAGACAGAAGAGCCATCAGCAATACATTTTCAACACTAATCAGCATAGAAGAACATAACATCAAAATAAAAAAAAAATATTATGACAAGTATAGAAACAAACATTAATCATCATTAACCAGCAAAATCAAAAGAAATGTACATCAAAAGCCGTAATTAGAACATATCCAAACGTTGGAATCAACCATCAATCCGTTAACTTCTCCCCTAGTACTCTTGAAAGTGACAATTCCAAATCAAAATTTGACAACACCAATTACTTTAATATCGCTCACATCTTTCACGATCATAAAAACTCACAAAATCCATATGATATGAACTGATAAAACTAGGAAAATAGTCACCTTTTTCATAGTCTCAAGCTTATAATTACCATTTGTTTTAGTTTCAAGGTCATCCAGCTTTCTCAATCATGGGAATTTTCTTATCAACCTTCCTAATTCCTCTCCGTTTCATAGTTTCAGGAACAATTTAATTACTTGAGAATTCTCCACAAATTCTCTTCTCGCACCATCATTGACTTCTCCGTTTCATCTCATCCTCTTATTATGCTCTCCAACAATTAAGATATCGAACCAGCCTTGAGCCCCAATCGTAAACTTCAGTTGCCAACAAAATGGGGCAAAATCTTAAATAGAGCTTTAAAGGCAAACAGCTTCAAATCTCAAAACCTTGAAACCAAACAATTAGATACAATGAACCTGTCCTACTAACAACATCAAGAACCCGAGCCGAACCAAGAATAGCGCTACCCCACCTTGGACAGAATAACAGAAATCCACCTTAATTAACTCATTAAGCTCGCCCAAACTTTTCTAGGACAACCATTTCTTTCATCCAGAAACCTTACAATGTTGAAATCACCCTTAATATACCAACATCCAACATAACTACTCATAACACTGTGGGTCTCTCTCTAAAAATTTTATGGGTTTTGTTATATCTTATGTAGTGAGCCTTGTGTACTTTACAGTGTACCTTGCGAACCTCACAATGTATTTATAGAGAGTTTGACACGTGTTTCCTTATAGAACTATTGGCACCGTAGACATAGAATAAGTTCATGAATCTTAGAGTTAGTCGTGAATCTTAGCTTGCCAAACTTTAGAACTGGACACCTTCCCTAAGATAATATGAGGGCAACATGGAAGCTCAGAGCAATTGATGGCCAGTGACCTTAAAAATGTCTCATCTTAAGATATAGTATCATTGTAATTGCCAAAAATATCAAATCAGACTTCTACCTTAGTGGCTTTAGGACATGTAACTAAGCTTTTCCCCACTATAAAAGGGTCATGCAAACAACTCATATAGATCCATGTAAACACTCCTTTTTTATCTCAACTTTTTCCAAAATCAAAACTTCTCTCTAGCCTTCACTTCATTCCTCTTTTTCGTTCAACCACTGTCTTCCTCCCTTGTTTATCTTACTAGTTAATAATTGATGCAATAAGCATGGACAAACATGTTACATCTAGGTAGCAGTGATCCTCCTAGCACTGAGTTTAATCCCATCCATGATCAAGTTATAGAACCCACTGGTCGTAACGCAGAAGCAAATAACAATCAAACCAGAACAACCCAACACCCAGATTCCTTACATGGCAACTAGAATGTTGGATATGGTACCCTAAGTGAAGTATTTTCGTTTATGTACACTTGTATTTTTCGAACAAATTAGTTTAATAAAATTATCCATAAATTACATTAATATCCTTTGCATATTGTCTTTAATGATTTTTGCACGTAAAGTAAAATGGAAGCGAATATTGACTCATTGGTTTTCTAATGTTTAACTAATGCTAAATGGTATTACGTGGTTAGATCGT